>NC_079873.1:4974565-6224565 GCF_023065955.2 Ursus arctos
ACCTTATGGTTTCCAAGTTAAAGCCACCCGATCAGGTCTGTTGAGGGCTGTGGAATGGGGATCCAGTTTAGCTGATGCATAATTCACTCTTGTCGTCAGTGATGAAAGCACAGCTCAAGCCCTTCTTGGAGTTTTTGAGCCTAGAGTGAAAGGCTGGGGCCATGGAGGACACACTGTATTTTCTAGAAGGAATACGGTCCAGGCTTCAGATGGTTTTGTCAAAATCCAGCTATTTATTTTCTCCCCAAGCAAATTTCTTTCTTTGCTCCTGTCCCCTAACTCAAGAGCCCAGAACACATTATGGTTCTCCTCTGTGCTTGGTGTATAAAGTTGTGTGTGTCACTTTACCCCCCCACCCCCCGCTGAAATTTCTGAATCTGTGCCATCGAAATGGTTCAATACTCGGAGTCCTTTCTGACTGCTGAGCTCTCTGTCAGCTGCCCAACCTTCATTACTTCTTTCCGTCCGGATGACAACCAAGCTCTGTAGGCATTCTTCTCCTCCTCCCCCTCCTCCTCCTCCTCCTCCTCCTCCTCCTCCTCCTCCTCCTCCTTTTTAAGATTTTATTTATTTGCTAGAGAGAGAGCACAAGTAGGGGGAGCAGCAGGCAGAGGGAGAAGCAGACTCTCCACTGAGTGAGGAGCCCAATGCGGGACTCGATCCCAGGACCCTGGGATCATGACCTGAGCTGAAGGTAGACGCTTCACCGACCCAAGCGTCCCTCCATAGGCATTCTTGTCACCCCATCTGAGGACAGAAGAATGGAGAGACCTCCTGGTGAAGTAACTTGTCAAGCATGTTGCTTGGATGGTCATAGTCACATCTGTCTTTCCCAACCAGGGCTCTGAATGCCTCCTCCCTCCCCATCGCCTCGAGAAAGCATTAGGACAGTTAAGCAAAATAATGGGTCTCAAGTCTAGAGCAATCACAGAATGGGAGTTGCTATCTGTTTTCCTGAAATAATATTATTCCTGTGACTTCCTGCCTTTTTAGCCGCTGTACCCCGTGGTTCATCCCTACCTCTGCAGGACTTGCGTGGTCCTTAAACTCTGTGGAAGTAATCACATTGCTGTCTCTTGGAGTGATGGGCAAAATCTTATTCTTCCCCCATGAGCCTCCATGCGTCACCATCCTTCCCCTCAGGCAAGCCTTATGCTTAATCATTCCCTACCTTGAGCCTTGTAAGCTGCTTGGAAGAAAGGTTACATTGGGTATATTGATCCAATGCCAATTATTGATGGAATCCTTAACTTTCAGAAGGAAGATACAGGTCCTGAGAGGTATGGGGCTTTCCGTGCTCTTTGCCTGGGTAAGTTCCTGCTCGGAACTCAACCCTCTGCCTTCTGTCTCTCAGCATGGGCTCATCTGGTCTAAGAATCAAACCTATTCAAAGGCTGAGACAAATATAGTCCTTCAAAATGTTTTTCTAATTCTGTATGGGTTATCTATAGAAGTGTAAATGGTTCACAGCAAGGAACTGCTTTTCAGAGAAATTCATGTAAGATACAGAAATTTCTAGGTTTACCTGCCCCTTAACTTTGAAAAGGGTAAGCATTTCAAACAGAATTTTCATTTAGAAATGGTTCTAGATCTTCCTGATAACATAACCAGCTTCCTAAGTAATTGGGATTAGTTTATAATTAGAATATTGGGACTGGCTTTATTCTTTCAGATTGCAAGGATACAAAAGCATTCATGGAGTGTCAGAAGAGAACAGGACAAGATGAGCATAGACCTGACCAAACAAACACAAAACCCCAGAAACTCAAAACTCAATGACCAAATTTAAATTTTCATTGACATTATTAAAGAATGGAACAGACACACACACAAAAATCAATTTTCTGGCATGTTCAAATGTGGGACACTTTCCCAGACAGCGGAAAAATGGGGAAGATAGATTTAAATAGAAAGAGATTACAATTACAAATGACAAAGTAAAGAATCAACTTATAATTAGTGGATTTGAAGGTGATTTGAAAGCACATGGGGCAGAAATAATAGCTTTGTGACTAAAGAAACCCTCGCCGTAGTGAGGAAACAACATGATTCTGGTTTGAATGGGTTCACTAGGGTTTTAAGCAAAGTTAATCAAAATGGAACCGAACCAAGACATGCCGTGCCATCATGATTTCAATAAAAGTGAAATAATGTCCTTAACTATCCCGGAGCACAAAGCAGGTGACACAGGACGTTAGCCACACTGGCCTTGTCCCAAGCTGCTCGGGAATACCAGGTGCAAAAAGGTCAAGTGACGTCTACAGAATGTCAAGGGCTTAGTATCTGTGAGCCACAAATTCAACCTAAGATTCCCCTCACCTGGGAAGGCAAGAGAAAGATATTCTCAGGGGCGCCTGTGTGGCTCAGTTGATGAAGTGTCTGCCTTCAGCTCAGGTCATGATCCCAGGGTCCTGGGATCGATCCCCTCATCGGGCTCCCTGCTCAGCGGGGAGTCTGCTTCTCCCTCTGCCTCTGCCTTCTCCCCCTGCTCTTGTTCTCTCTCTCTAATAAATAAATAAAATCTTAAAAAGAAAAGAAAAGAAAAGAAATATTCTCAGGCATGCTATAGTTCATGGTATATGCCATACAGGTAGCTTTCCTGAAAAAGAAAAAAAAATTGAAAATATATGCCAGTGTACCAAGATATCAATTAAGATAATGAATATAGGGGCGCCTGGGTGGCATAGCGGTTAAGCGTCTGCCTTCGGCTCAGGACGTGATCCCGGCGTTCTGGGATCGAGCCCCACATCAGGCTCTTCTGCTGGGAGCCTGCTTCTTCCTCTCCCACTCCCCCTGCTTGTGTTCCCTCTCTCGCTGGCTGTTTCTATCTCTGTTAAATAAATAAATAAAATCTTAAAAAAAAAAAAGAATATAAAATTGTTCCTGATGATGAGCCACTAATTGAATTATTTGTTCAGCTTACTAGACAATTATGGATACTGTGCTTATAATTGATGTGAGCTCCATGAAATGTTCGAAAAAGATTAAATGGGAAAAATACTTAGGTAGTAATGGCCCTTGTTGATCCCCTTCTAGATGCCGTTCACTGTACCTCGGGGTCCGTATGACATCTCCTTTCAGGCTGGTGATAAGCATAGGAGTTAGATATTTGTAGCCCAAACGCATAGACAAAAATACGCGTGACGTTATATACCTGCGATGACGTGGAAATTTTCTAAGGAGTAGATTCAGGATGACAACAGAAAAATGTGATGACGAATTAATTACATTCATGCTCTAATTGAGCAAAAATCTGGGCCGGCGGTTTCCAAATGTGTCTACACATTGGAAATACCGTGGGAACGTCAAAATTTAGTGATGCCTGTGTGCTGCTCTCAGGAGATCTTGATTGTATGTTCTGGTGTGTCCCATGGCCTTTGGTGTGTGTAAAAATCACGGGATGACTCTAACGTGCATACAAATTTGGACACCACTCACCTAGACGATAAGATCTGATTTCCCCCCAAAAAGACCAGGACATTGTGCGAGAGGAACTGGAGGAATTTTATATCTGTCTTTCGTTCATGGAATAATCCTCACTTGTGGGTGTGTTGTTCATATTGATAATGCAAGATTGCTTGAAGAGCACTTAATTCAGTTCAGGGAACTCACTGGTAGGAAATGGTGGAAGACTCTAAAGGGACGTTCTCATGGAATGGGGTTGAGCTCGGTCAGTGGTGCTCGACTAGAGGGTGACTGTGCCCCCAGCAGATACTTGGCAATGTATGGAGGTGTTTTGGGTTGGCATGACCAGGGGGTGAGGAGGGAGCAGGAAGCTGGCTTTTGGCATCCATAAGAAGGCAAAGACGCTAATGAAAGTGGAGGGGGAAGGCATGGGTTTCCACCAGAGAGCATGTGATGTAAGTCTTGAAGACGAGTGATGGTTCATTTTACATGCAACTTGATTGGGCCACAGGGTGCCCAGATATTTGGTTATGTATTATTTCTGGGTGTGTCTGCGAAGGTGTTTCTAGATGAGATTAGCAGTGGCATTGGTTGGGTCAATAAAGCAGATGGCCCATCCCAGGGTGGCTGGGGCCTCTGTTGAGGGCAGGAGCAGAACAAATAGCTGGAGGAAAAGAGAATTCACTCTTTCTGCCTGACCGTGTGGGTTGACTGTCAGTCTTCTCTCGTCCTTGGTTTGGCACTTAACTCTACCAGCTTCCCAGTTCTCTGCTCTTCAGACTTGGGCTGGAACTAACCATCAACAGTCCTGCATCTCCAGCTTGCAGATGGCAGATTGTGGGACTTGTCAGGCTCCATAATCATCACATGGGCCACGCATATACAGACATATGTGGTCTGGTTGGTGACCGAAGGAAATAGCCTGGTGAGAACTTTTCACCTGGCTTTGAAAGGACCTTACTTACTGCAATCAAATGCAAACCATGTTTCATTCACATGTAAGGGAAGCCAAGAACCCTACCCAAAAAGTTATGCAAAAAGGGACAACTAATGACTCATGCAACTTAACAGTCAGTAACTAGTTCAGGAAAGCCTTCAGCCAGAACATTTTCGTTATAGCTGTGTTCTCTACTGAGCACCGTACACAATAACTTTGGTAACAACTCTGCACAATTGTGCTGTTGTCAAGTTGTAAGATGATTTATTCTGATGAAAGAAATCAGTAGGCATTATCCTTAGCATCCACAGACCCAACTGTTTGGAGCAGTTCTTTTCCCGAAACTCTTCCCCGGCATAATTTGTCATTCTCTATACACCAGCAATGGGTCGAAAAGGAAATAGTATCACAAATCCTTCAGAGTTTGTATCAAAAGAAAGATGTCACTTGAAAGTAAAAAGTGGTTTTCGGAATAAATTGTTAGCCAACTGCTAATTTTAGTCACCAAAGATTTAAGTTCGCCAGTTGACATAGCACAATCTCCTCCAGGTCCATCTGTTTCTTTCCTTTAAAGGCTGAATGATATCCTCTTGTACATATATATATTTTCTATATCCATTTATCTCTTGACGGACACTTGGGTTGTTTCCATATCTTGGCTACTGTGAATAGTTCTGCAATAAATATGGGTGTGCAGATATCTCTTTAAGGTCGTGCTTTCAATTCTTTTCGATATTTAGCCAGAAACGGGATTGCTGGATACTCTGGTGGTTCTATTTTTAATTTTTTGAGACTCCCCCATGCCATTTTCCAAAGCACCCCATCATTTTGCATTCCCAGCATTACACCACCGGTCTACAGAGTTTCCAGCGTCTCCTCATCCTCACCAATAGTTGTCATCTTCTGTTTCTTTTGTGGTGTTTTGTTTTGTTTTTTAAATAATTGCCAACCTATCGGGCGTGAGGTGATTTCTCACTGTGGTTTTCATCTGCGTTTCCACGATAATCATTGCCGTTGAACATCTTTTCACATACCCGTTTGGCCATTTGCATGTGTTCGTTGGGGAAATGTCTTTGCAAGAGAAATAAGCCAGGACAGGGTATTGCTGAGTCTACAGTGCGTGCAGACTATTGCATGATTCTACTTAAATAATCAGTCATAGGAGCAGAGAATACAATGGTGGTTTCCAGGAGCTGGGTGGAGGGGGAAATGGAGAGTTTTGCTTCAGTGAGTAAAAAATTTCAGCTATAAGAGATGATTGAGTTCTGGTACCAGCTGTGCGACATAATGCCTAGAGTTAACAATATGTGATAAGGGCAAACTTCAAATTCTGTTAAGACGGTAAATATCACGTAAGGTGTTCTTACCACAAAACAAACAAAAAAACCAATACAGGGAACACAAGGACACTTGAGCAAGTGTCGGAGCTGTCCATGTCCTGACTGTGTTGTTTGGATACGTGGATGTGTGTGTATGTCCAATCTCATCACAGTGTACACGTTAAAAAAGTACCGTTTTCTGTATGTCAGCTAGACCTCAATAAGGCTGAAAAAGTAAGTAACAAATATAAGTCCGCCCACTGAAAACATTTACAGTACCAAAAGTAGAATGGAGGGGGGGAGAAGCATGTTAAATTCAAGGCTAAGAGGATACCGAATAATTTATTTGAGAATCAATAGAAGGAAACTTGTGTTGTTGTTGTTTTTTTTTCCATCTCTGAAAGCAATAATATATCAAGAAAAATTGAGAAAAGCACTTTAATAAAGAAAGCTGGCCTATTTTAAAAGTCACAAGTAGATAATGGAAAAATTTTCCATTTAGAAATTGTTCATCTGTATTAAGGAAGTCCTGCCAAAAAAAAAACTGGGAATCTTTCGTGAATTTATAGGCACCGTTTGCCAACCTGATCCAATTTTTCTCTTGTTGAAACTGCTTCATTAATTTAATGTGCAAGAAATAAATATTTGATGTGCAATTAGTTGGAGATTATTATGGCCATAATGGAACCTTTCCAAATAAACAGCTGCTGTAGCACTTTCAATGCATGAAAAGCAAGGCACAAAAATGGAAAATATAATGATACACCAGCTCTGCAGAGGAAGAAGAAGTTAAAATATTCAATTAGTGAGTGAGATGGGTGCTCATTCGGAAGTTTGGTGATGGTTTGTCAAAGCAGAACCACGAAAATGCAGCCACACATTTAGCAGAATACTGAAATGCTTGCCTGCCAATGTCGTACGTTCGTGCCCAAGAAGAAAATACTATGGAAATGGATATTGATCCGTTCTAGCCATTCTTTTCAGGTTATTCATTTTATGTATTTATGGATGTACGTCAGCGTGTGTTGGTTGAATTTGATGGCTCTATACTCGCTCGTAGATGCGTGCTATACGTGCCTATTTCTGTATCCACATATAATGGTAATGATCCCACTTCAGGAGGGAATGTTCTGGAAACTTCCTGGAAATTTCAGCGCTGGCTGGGTTGTTTTAATTTTGAGGAAGCCTTTGACATTTCGTAGCCCTTGCTCAGCCTCTGTGAAGGAACCTTTCGGAGTACTTAACCTCACCGTAAGTTTTACAAACTTGTCCCTTCCTTTTGAGGTAGACCGTAAGATTTGAGTGAGTTGTCTTCCTCCGCTACTGCACCAGGAACCACCTGCGGGTAGAGCCTAGGACATATATGTCAGGATCTCCAAATCCTGATACAGATCCTGACACAGGGTAGCTCCGTGATGTTCGTGGAAAGGCTGCCTGAAGCTTTGTGCAATACGGAAGGAGAAGGAGATTAAGGTCAAAGGGTGAGCGTTATGAGCCCCACACAAAATTGTTTGCTAAAAATAAATAGATGTTGGTTTTTATTAAGAGGGGAGCAAGAGGAAGCGTCCTCTTTTCCACTCTTCTCCTCTTGGGGAGTCAGCAGCAAAAGGGCACCAGGGAGTTCCTGAAACTGGTAAGATTCTGCCTGGTGAGTACAGATTTGAATATCAAAGTAGTCAGGAGTCTAAAGATTTTACATATTTGTCAGAGAGAGAGAGACCACAAGCTGGGGGAGCGGCAGGCAGAGGGAGAAGTTAGCTCCCTACCGAACAGGGAGCCTGACTGGGGACTCGATCCCGGGACCCCGAGATCAGGACCTGAGCCAAAGGCAGACGCTTCACCGGCTGAGCCACCCAGGCACCCCCATCCTGTTATTTTTTCGTCTTAGCCTCTGTTGCCTGTATGAGCAGCACACACGTGCACAAGCCACAAACAGGATGGAGAAACAGAAGAAGAAGCCTCAGTGTCACACCACTTTCTCCTGCTGGAAGGAACTGTCTTGTTACTTAGCGAGGTACAGCCTCCCTGAAAAGGTAGGGCTAATGCTCCCTCTCCTGAGTCTGTGATGTCACTAGGGTGGGAGTGATATCCTGTGTCTCCCACGCCCAGGTACCCAGTGGTAGAACAGCTTCTAACTAGGATTTGTGGCATTCTCCCCTTCGGACCCAGCCACCATGCTTTGGGGAAGCCAGGTAGCCCCATGGACAGGTGACACGCGAGTGCCTGCCAACAGCCCAGCTGAGGTCCCAGCCAGTCTTCCCCAGACACGAGAGAGTCCCATTTCTGATGACAGCCTCCAGCTATCCTTCCAGCAAGCCAGCTGTGCCCACGTGGAACAGAGACAAGTCGTACCCCCTGAGACCAGCTCCAGTTGCAGATTGGTGAAAAATAAAAAAGAAACGGTTGCTGTAGGTTTCAGCCGTAAGTCCGAGGCTTGTGAGGGAGCAAAACAAAAGTGAAATACACATGCACCAGACCTGGGGCCACTTCATAAAGGTATTTTTAGCTAATAACGTGCAACAGCTATTGCACTGTTGGCAGTGTTCCTACCCATCTCCCTGTCACCTGCCTGGCGCAGGAGGGAGAGATTTCGTGTCAGCATTCTTGCATGAAACCAGAAGTCATCTCATTTCTGCTGGCCAGGAGCTTACATTAGGAGAGAGAAAATGGGGACAGAGACATAAATCAGTGCCATACAATAGGACACAGGCATGCTCTGCAACCGATTCATGATCGACGTGTGTGTTGAGAGCTGCAGAACATTGCCCCGTCCACATCCCCAGTGAGGACCTGGGTTGCATGATCAGGGATCCTGTATTCGTGCAGGTGTAGATTCCCGCATGCCAGCACAGAGTAAGGCCACTCCTGGTGAAGACACGTGCAGCACGGGGCCGGGTGGAGGAGCGGAGATGAACCGGGACCTTACATGCAGTATCTGGGAATTCTCTGATAAAATGGTATTTACGCTGTGGCCCTGTGCTGAAAGGTGGCTGGCTTTGCCGACACCCAAGGGATCAGTGAGGGGACAAAGCAGATGGTGGAGGGACAGAGTGAGAATGCAAGGAGCAAGGGCCAAGCAGTGAAAGGAATATTTTTTGGAGAAAGGGTCAAGCTACGAGTGGGTCCCTGGAGGAAAGGGCAAGCCACAGGTGGGTCTCAGGCTGCTGGAAGGTGCTAGAACTGTATTATTTTGACTGCAGTGGGAAGCTGCTGTGTGGTGTTAAGCAGAAGAGTCTAATAACTATTAATCTATGTTGTTGACTAATCACATCAACTGTCCTGTGGTAGCTGGGCCAGAATAGAAGCAGGGAGACCAGTTCGGAGGCGGCCACCCGTCCTCATTTGTGGACTGTGTATTTGCAAATTCGTCCACTTGCTGCAATCTCTTTGCAACTCTCCAATCCATACTCACAGGACTTTTGGGATCATTGACAGACATGCACAGAGCAGTAAATAATTCCAGCATGTGTCCGATTGGGGTTGACCCAGGTGACACTCTGCGTTCTTGCTGCAGCTCTCGGGCTGCAAACAAGTGTGATCTTCGGGGACCGCTCGGTGCCGAGTTTCCCACATTTCTGCGCCCTGTGTTAGTGATGTCACTGTTGAAAATGACCCGCGGGCAGAGTGGTAGCATGCTGCCTGGTGTGTGTAAGAGCAAGAAAGCGGTCATGTGTCTTATGGAGAAAATCATGAATGACCGGTGCTTCTTGGAAGCATGAATTTTTGGCCTTGGGTCCCACGCAAATGACCAAAATAATCTGTTAAAATATGGTGTTTGTAAACAGAAACACACTTAATACAAGGTTATGTATTGATTAGCTGGTAAAAATGTGACCGAAAGGCTCCCAGAAACCTAACTTGATGTTCCGACCCCCAGGCATGGTTGAGTATTTGCTAATTCAGTGTTGACAGCTCCGTTATAGACCATAACAGCTGCATAATGAGAATCGACTTTCTATCACTAGGTCCACGGGGTACGCGGAGGTTGTGGGGGTGAGAAGCCGTTGAGGTCAAGTGATGGGGATTGAGAGTGACCTGAATGTCAGGCATGAGAAATCCAGCACTAGTCCCAGGCTTTGATGTTGAGTGTAAGCTAGGAAAAGATCATTCCAGCCAAGGAGAAGAGAGTCACATATGGGTGTACAGAGACGGCAACGTTTGAACCTTGAAAGAATAAGCTAATGGATTGATAGCGGGCGCCTGGATGGCTTAGTTGGTTGGGTGTCTGTCTTTGACTCAGGTCATGATCCTGGGGTCATGGGATTGAGCCCCACATCGTTCTCCCTTCTCAACGGGGAGTCTGCTTCTCCCTCTCCCTTTGCCTCTCTCCCTGCTTATGCTCTCTCATTCAAATAAATAAATAAAATCTTTAGGAAAAAAAGAAATTTGTTGTTTGATCACATATACAGATGTATTTTTCTGGGAACTGTGTCATCACAGGGCATAGGAAGTTCAGCTCAGAAAACTTATGAGTCAGTTAGGATCATTGCTTACAGTATTTTTAAGGGATATATTTTCTCTGTACATCACCGAGAACGTCAGCCCTTACCCACAGCAACAACTATATGAACTCAGGAGAGTCACAGGTACGTGTAATAAAAACTGCCCTCGGAGTTAAGAAAAGATATTGTAGGGGCGCCTGGGTGGCACAGCGGTTAAGCGTCTGCCTTCGGCTCAGGGCGTGATCCCGTCGTCGTGGGATCGAGCCCCACATCGGGCTCCTCCGCTATAAGCCTGCTTCTTCCTCTCCCACTGCCCCTGCTTGTGTTCCCTCCCTCTCTCGCTGGCTGTCTCTATCCTCTCGAATAAATAAATAAAATCTTTAAAAAAAAAAAAAGATATTGTAACTAAAGTAACAGATGTTTCTCTTTCAGTAAAACTAAAATGTCCGAATGAAGGTTCTGACGGGAGCGGAGCCTGGCTTTGCAGAAGTTCCAGTGCTTTATGCTATCAGTCACTAGAGAAAATCTAGATAAGAGAAACCAATTCCTTTACAAATAATACCCTCCCTGGCCACCTTCCCTCCTTCCTTCTCTCCTTCCCTCTGCAGTTTTGTTTTTCAGTATTCAGCGAACCCTTCTGCGGTCTAACAGACTGCTCCAGAACCTAGGAACACTGGAGGACGTACATTCTGTTGGAGAGGCAGTGGATTATCAAGCAAAAGTATATTTCACTAGGTTATTGCTTTAAATGGGATAAAATGCCACGAAGAAACTAGAGTTACATGGTACAGGGTAAGAGTGAGTGTGGGCAGGTTTATATGAGACGCTTAGAGAAGCAAAGTCAGAATAATGCTATTTATGGCTGGAGAAATAAAAATGGAAATATTCTCTACTAGATGGTGCATTTCTTTTTTAAAGATTTTATTTATTTATTTATTCGACAGAGATAGAGACAGCCAGCGAGAGAGAGAACACAAGCAGGGGGAGTGGGAGAGGAAGAAGCAGGCTCATAGCGGAGGAGCCTGATGTGGGGCTTGATCCCAGAACGCCGGGATCACGCCCTGAGCCGAAGGCAGACGCTTAACCGCTGTGCCACCCAGGCGCCCCCAGATGGTGCATTTCCGTACAATTTCTCTCAATACGCAGGCATCAGTCATTTCTCTTTAACCAATATTAGCTGCTGTTGTAACACGGGTTTAGTTTACTACAGAACAGAGAGTGAGTTAAAGCCACGCAGTGTAAACATGAGCTATGAACCCCTGGTGTCTCTGGGTGTTCGGAGATTCTGTACATCACCCGCTAGCAGACTTGGTGGTTTTCAATATGGTGTCCTCAGGCCATAGGTGTCAGAATCACCAGGGAACCTTCTTTAAAAGGCAGGTTCCAGTGACCCAGTTCCACTCTGATCATTAACAATGATACGCCGTGATAATCTGGCACCTTAACGTTTGAGCATTACTGACTGGTTGCCGATGCCATGTTTCTGGCCTAAGGTGGTTTGCTTATAGGCACAACGGACGTATCCTTGGGATCATGAGTCACGTTGGACCTTGTCACTTCATTTGAGAACTTTGTAGGCCTTTCCACGCTCCCATGTTCTTGTCTCTCTGGAAGAACTCTGACATGGGAATGGTAGAGCGTGCAGTCAGAAGTTCTAGCCAAGTTCTGCTTGTTGGATGAACAGCCCAGAGTCACACTGGAGCAGAGACTCAACGGGCTGCTAAATGCAAACCATATAGCCACCCACCTCCGCTGGAGTCCTAACCCAGTGGACGAGAGTTTGGGAGTCAGAGACATACGTCGTATGTTGATAAATCGTTTCCATGAAGGAAAAGGCCCAAAGGGGATTGAGATCCTACTATATGCCAAGACCTTCCCAAATATCTCAGTTAAAATAAATTGATGACATCCTCGCGCGCACAGTTTAGGGACAGCATTGCTTTCTACGTCCCCTAGGGAGACATCACTTGCTGAGTGGAGAACAGAAATCCACACCTCCAGTTTCCTTTTGCCACAATTCCAGGTGGTCTCCAAACGTATTATTTCATTATTTTATTCTAAAATCCTTTTATTTTTTATTTTATTTTTATTTTTTATATTTTTTAAAGATTTTATTTATTTATTCGACAGAGATAGAGACAGCCAGCGAGAGAGGGAACATAAGCAGGGGGAGTGGGAGAGGAAGAAGCAAAGAATTATTTCTTTGCTGTGGGGGCTTTGCCTCCATTGCATATTTCCCATAGGCTCTGGATTTCCCTGTGGCTTTCTTCTCAGCATGGTAGAGGGAATGGGAGGGAAGTGGATTCATAGATAAACTGAAGTCTACCTCATCGGTTGGGTTTGATCAAAGGGGAGATGATTTTGGGTGGGCCTGACCTAATCAGGGGAGCCTTTTATTTATTTATTTATTTATTTATTTATTTATTTATTTTTTTAAAGATTTTATTTATTTATTCGACAGTGATAGAGACAGCCAGCGAGAGAGGGAACACAAGCAGGGGGAGTGGGAGAGGAAGAAGCAGGCTCCCAGCAGAGGAGCCCGATGTGGGGCTCGATCCCATAATGCCGGGATCACGCCCTGAGCCGAAGGCAGACGCTTAACCGCTGTGCCACCCAGGTGCCCCTAAAATCCTTTTTTTTTTTTAAATGAAGAGTATTTTATGTACTCCCCGTAGACATCAACCATGACAGATTTTAATTCGGCTTTTCTTAAATAATCCACCATCCTCTCTCCTACTGTTAGCATGTGTTCTAAAATGAAAGCATGGCCGAGATCTATCGAAAACGTCACTTCATAACTTATACGGTGGCTTAGCAGCAGCAGCAGACTTAGAATGAAAATGAGGTACATGACTTGTCTCAAGAATTTCTCTCTCTATATATTTTTTACTCCTGATGACCATCAAACTAGGCAGGTGTTTGCCTAATCATCTTTCAAGCATAGTGTTCTGTTAAAACATGTATATTAAATGTTTAATGTATTTGTTGCTCCCTCCCTCCCCTTCCTTCCTTCCTTCCTTCCTTCCTTCCTTCCTTCCTTCCCTATGTAAACATCAATAACTCAGATTAGGACCTGTGAATAAAGCTGTCCGTTTTAGCAGTCTAGGGAATACATTGTAGCACACTCTGTCCTACTGTTTCTCTGGTCCAGACTCAGTTTACAAATGCCCAGCCAAAGATAATCTACGATGCTTCATCATATACTGTCCAATAGGCATGTCGAAGCATTGCTGTAATTATATATATGTATCATGACTCAGGTCATGATCTCGGGGTCATGAGATCGAGCCCCACATCAGGCTCTGCGCTCAGCATGGAGTCTGCTTGAGATTCTTTCCCTGTCCTCCCCCCTCCCTCCCTCCCGCGGCCCCGTGCATGCTTTCTTACTCTAAAATAAATAAATAACCTCTTAACAATAAAAAAAAAGAAAGTTATTCACGTCTTTAAATTTAGGCAAGAATGTGCTTGGTGAAATAAATATATATATATATATATATATATATATATATATATATATATATATATATATATATATTTATGCTATAATCTCTCCAATGGCTTATATTCTGGTTGCTTATTGTTAAAACATTTGTCCTGTGCCCTGAAGCAAGGTATCTGGACAATTTTCATTAATTCATTTTAATGCCTATTGTGAATATCACCATATTTAATATACCTATATTGAATATTTACCAATTTGTCATAAAACCATATTTAAATGTGTGTAACAGCATTCTGCATGTAGGATTTTCATGACTCAAATGCATCCACATGTATGTGTGTATGTACTTATATACACATGGATACACACATATATACAAATATATATGTATATATAGAATGTTTTAAATCCTATATGATTTTATAAAATTCATGCTCCAGCAGGAAACTATGGCCAATACTTGTATGGACTCTAAAGATTACATTCATTTATACTCTCTATACGTAATTAACGAAAACAATACTCAGAGCACTACAGTCACAGAATTTAGTTTTCCATTATTTTATACATGAATTCCCTTTCTATACAGCAGACATCCACTGGAGAATGTCTTACACTCCTGTGGTTTAGTGTAGAGTTTTTTAAACCCAGTAAAATTTAATAAAATAATATTTTACAAACAAGAGAATTAATTTCTATTAACTATTTATCTGTTTGTATAGTCCTTGGCCCATAAATCAAATAAAAGCGTGGTACCCTAGAGCAGAGAAGGACACATAATATACCCATCCTAACATGATTTTTATTACCTGCCTTTCCCTCCAGAGGAATACAGTGAGCGAATTAATGCAATGTGCTTTTATTACTGATTCATTGCATTTGAAATGAAGAAGCTACTCTGGATGTTACAGAATTTAAATTGGAAGGAGACTAGGAATTCTGAAGTGGGTTGTAGGGAAGGGATCCGTGAAGACGAAGAGGGTGATTTCTGATGGGGGTGGATTTGGAAAGCGGGAGGCAGTGGGTACCTGGGCCAAGGGGCGAGGGGGCTGGTTTGTAACCAAACCATTAAACACCCTCAGCCTGCTATTTTTAGCACAAAGTCCAGGATGACTGTGGGAAAACCATGTCAACTGTTAAATGCAGACTTGTACATGGAAGGATCCTGTGGCGTCTTCAGCCCCTGTGTGTACTTACCAAGCTGGGACAGCAGTCTAGACCCTTCCAGAAGCTGGTACACAACGTGCAGGTTATGCCCGTTTCTACCCTATGATACTTCTCAGCTAAGGAAGGCGATAATGGATAAAAAAGCACAATCGTTTCGTACTGAAAACTTTGTTGTGTGTGCAGAGGGAAGGTAGACGGGACTGGAGGCTGTAAAGTGTAATTCCGGTTGTCCCAGTATCCTCCAGGTTTCTTTTACTTCCAAACGTAATGTCATTCTCTCCTCTAAATAGTTCATGCTGGGAGGTCAAGGATGTTTCTGAAACACAGTGCAGGATGGCGGTAAGGAGGTCCATGCTTAATATTTGTTGGATAAATGGAGGATAGTGAGTGAATGTGTTGTATGGGATGCATGCGTGGCTGGTTCATGGAGTGGAGTCAGAGGAAAATGAGAAACGTTTGGAAGTCTTTCAAGAATACATATCAAACAGGGTGGTCCCCTCTGTGAAATACTGGGTTCGACAAAGCCTGTGGTATCCGGTCTTACGCTCTGTAATCCCTTGAATGTACTGCTGGACAAGAACCTTTTACTCCGTATATAGAACAAGACAAGGTCTAGATGATTTGGTATCTATCACCCAGTGAGTAGAAACCCAACAAAACCTTCCCAGTTTCCTGTTGAGCAGCTCTCTTGTTTCAAATTTACCCACTCTCACGCTTTCTCTTCTTACTTGAAACTTATGCACTTCCAGGGACCTCCGGGTGGCTCAATCGGTGAAGCATCCAACTCCTGGTTTTGGCTCAGGTCATGATCTTGGGGTCATGAGATCGAGCCCCGCATCAGGCTCTGCGCTCAGCGTGCAGTCTGCTTGAGATTCTTTCCCTGTCCTGCCCCCACCCTCCCTCCCCCGGCCCCGTGCATGCTCTCTTACTCTAAAATAAATAAATAACCTCTTAAAAATAAAAAAAAGAAAGTTATTCACGTCTTTAAATTTAGGCAAGAATGTGCTTGGTGAAATTCTAAATATTATAATCCCTTGCTTTATTTTGTTTTATTTTGCTCTTGCTACCTGAACGCTCTATTTGGGCACGGAATAAGAAAATTCTACATGTTGTACAGGAGGGGATCCCTGACGCACCGGAAGTTTATGAAGGCATCAGGGAAGCAGATGTGTGGGCAGCTCTAAGCAGGGCGGTCGGAAAAGCTGAGGGCGATGCTGTAGACTTTGACCTGTATCATTCTGCTAAGATCATCCCCGGTGGTGGTAAAAGTCGTAAAAATTAATCATACTTCAAAAGAAGGCACTCGTACAGATGGGAAAGTGAGCTTCCCAGGCCGGCATGCACAAGGATGGCCCCAGTTAGAGGTGAGGGCAGGAAGAACCATCCCGTGAAACCAAAGGCGAATGTACAAGGATCCAAGAGGACGTGTAAAGGATGTGTTTCAGCATGGAACATTTAGAATGCTAAACAAAGGTGCGGTGATCCGTCACAGTGGGTGAAAAGACGCCAGGAAGTCGAGGAGGCATAGAATGGAATGGAGATGCCGGAAAGGATTCTAAGAGGCGTTTTCCTCGAGCGGCCAACAAGGATATTTCCCAGCGTTCAGTAACACGTGCAGGGTGAGTTTACAGAGCGCGTTCGCATGACCCGAAGGGACTGCAGTGATGTACAGTGTCCGTTAGGTGTGGTGGCACGGCTTGTGTGTATAGAAATGACCCTCAGAATTCAGGAGCCGCCGGCCCTAAAATGCTGTGTCATTTTTATCATCTCAAAATGCACATTAGGTGCCTTCTTCATGACAGCCGTCACAGTGACCTAAAGCTGAGATGCTCTTTTGTGGTCTTCATCCACAGACTGAGATGCTCTCCCGTGGTCTTCATCCACCGACTTCTACCAGTGCCCCGGGTGGAAATGCTCCAACAACCATCTACGGACTGAGCACCTTAACTATCTCATGTTCATGTAGTTCTTAGGGTTTAAAGTGTCTTCAAGTACCTTTATTCATTAAAAAAACCCCACTGTTCTCTGAGGCTGGTCCCAGGCTCATTTCCCAGTAAGAAAACTGAGAGGCTGAGGGACGTGTCCCAAGAAAGGCAGAGCTGTCTTTGTGCCAACCAAGTCCAGTGCCCTTTCTGGTCTTCACTAACTGTGGGAAGATGGCGGCCATCCCCCCAAATGTCCACGGTAAACTCAGTCCTGGAAGGTACTTGCTTCCAGATCTCAGAAGTTCATATGCAGCATTGGAAATGCACTATTTTGTTCTTCAACAGTCCCACCTACGAAACACTAGTAGTGAAAATACCTAAGGGACGGAGTGCTATGAGAACCAGGTGAATTAACACCTATGACCTTCCCACAAGAGTGTTTGCCGGACTTCCACCATTATTACTATGGTAGATATTGTATTAGTACGGTGGAAATGAAAATACGCATTTTCTTTGGGGAAGCCAGTTATTTATTAGTGAGGTCTTTCCAGTCAGTAATAAAGAGGGTTTTTTTGGCTCTGACACACACTCTGTCATGGTCTGTCATAGACACTGTCCACCACATACCAGGAGTGCTATCTCCTGCCCGCCAAGGACACCAGCCTGCTGCCAACACCGCAGAGGAAGCAGGAGGTCCTCTGAGCACCATAGGCCTG
The DNA here is from genome assembly GCF_023065955.2 of Ursus arctos. NCBI lineage: Eukaryota > Metazoa > Chordata > Mammalia > Carnivora > Ursidae > Ursus > Ursus arctos. Next base: position 4,991,919 of record NC_079873.1, read on the forward strand.
GTCCTTCGGAGCAGCTTTCAGCAGTGCATTCTTGGGCACTCCCCCTTGCTGGACATCATGCCCTGAGAGCCACTCTTCCTGCTGGCATCTCACCTACACGGTGGCCGTCATCTCTTAATGGAATTGGGCAGACAGTATACAAGAAATGGCACTCGCAGCTTCTGAGTGTGTCAGTAAATGCTGGCATTAGCATAGGGTAGGGACTGCTGGCAAATTAGTGGGGGCCAGTGGGAAGGATCTGGGGCGTGGTACACTGGCCACAGCAGCTGCGTCACAATGCCCTCTGACCTCACAGAGGCCACGGTGACCTAACAGCAGAGCAACTTGAGGATGTCCACTGCACCGATGCAGCCTTGCTCACTCCTCACAGACCTGCTTCTCGAAGGCCTCCAGGGGCGATTCATGCCCTCATTCAATAGACACCAACTGGATGCACAGCCACTGTAAGTGCCAGAAAGAGAAGAGTGGGGAAGACCCATCCAGGTTCTGGAGCTGACGTTTGAATGGATGGTGACAGGGGGTACACAAACAGGAAGACTAATGACAGTGAGGGTTGAAATGAGGCACGGTGTACACAGTGAACACATCACGTTACACAATGTAAGGAAGTACTTTGGATTAGAGCAGCTGCTCTTGCCCCAAATGCAAGAGCAATGGGCTGGACGGTAACCTGGAGGCAGGTGTGGCCACTTCAGCTGGTGGATGTGACCCCTGAGCTGGTGAACTGAGTAGGGACCAGCCATGAAAAGTGTGGGCGTGTGTATTGGGAGGAGGACCGAGAACTGTCCGGGGTGCTGAGATACCGCGTGGAGGTTGTGGGGAGGTCCAGTGTGTCGACAGCACAATGAACATAAGGAGGCAACGTTGGAGGAGAGAGAGGCCCAGAGAGGCAGAGAGAAGCGGGGTCATGTAGCTGAGGGCCATCGGAGAAGGTGGGTCCTGTTCACATCGGGACGGAGAACCCCTGGAGGGTCGGTAGTAGTCCCCTGAAAGGAGTTGATTGATAGGATCGCCCCTCTGCTAAGTGAAAGGTGGACTGGAGTGGGTGTGCAGGGTCGTTCTGGGAGAAGCAGGATGGCACAAGGGGCCGCTCACAGTCCCTCAGACAGGTCTGTTCTCGTGCACCTGACAACAACCTGTCTCACTCCTCATGCATTCATGGGACACAGACGATACGGGTTTCTTGCTGTTGGACAGGATGTAGGATGTTACTAGATTTTTTACGGAAATGCTCTTCCAATAGCACTATAAGTAAGGTAGCTGTAACTGAACACGTGCTAAAGCCTCAGCTGTAAACTGCTGCGGGTATCCAGGTGGCTAATTCCAAGGTCAATCACCACCGCCCTTCGGAAGGTCAGGCCCAGCATGCCATATGCCTCACGCATCACTATCGAGCAGCACAAGGCAGGGGGCTGTGTAAAGAGGAAATGTGAGGTGCCTGGGTGGCACAGCGGTTAAGCATCTGCCTTCGGCTCAGGGCGTGATCCCGGCGTTCTGGGATCGGGCCCCACATCAGGCTCCTCCGCTGGGAGCCTGCTTCTTCCTCTCCCACTCCCCCTGCTTGTGTTCCCTCTCTCGCTGGCTGTCTCTATCTCTGTCGAATAAATAAATAAAATCTTTAAAATACATATATAGGGGAAACATACCTCGGGAATGTTTCAGAGCACACTTGGCTAAACTTGCTTCTTTGTTTAAATATTTAAACATGATTTAAAGGGTGACTGAAATTGAAACTTCTTACCCAAAAATTTTATTGACGTGGCAAAATAGAGTGGTTTTTCTCTTCTTTTGATTCTTTGTCGAGCACGATCCTTTTACTGTGACCTGTCAGGTACACACGACCTGCTCTGTATCCCGACCTTGCCACTCGCTGCTCTTTCTCTCCCAACCATAAAGATGATCCTTCCTACTCCACTTCCAACGAATGGCTTGTAAAGTTTAAATTGCACCCCCTTTTTTGCTCAGTGTCATTCCAGAGCACTTTCTCCTCTCACTTCCTGAAGGGGCTCACGTCCCCAGGTTTATTTCCAATTTGTGATTCCCAGCTGCACATTTTATAGTATGCTACTTCGTGCATTCTCCTCCTGTAAAATGATGACCTATTGCCTCGTGTGGGGGCATAGATTTGTAGAAATTTTGCCTTTTGTTTTGTTTTGTTTTTAATTGGCTCTTCCCAGAAGGCAGTTTCCTGACGTGTATAGAGTTTGGTCTCTTATAGGGAGTAAAATGTGCTTTGCATAAGGACATCTCCCTGACATTGTTCTCAAAGGTAATGCTCTGTAGGCTCCAGGGGCCACACCCAAATGGAGCGTGGGGTATGAATCATTTCCAGTTTGACTTTTTTCAGTGTATCACAAAGAGACATGGACGTATTGTGCTGCTGATGAATCCAGAAACTTTTTTTTTTTTTTCAAATGGTGATGTGGAGGAGAATACCCTGTTTGTGGGCTGCATTCAGACAAGGGAAGTTTTGGGGCCAACATCATGAATCCTCAGGCGCTGTCAGAGAATCTCAGATTGGAGAAGGGCAGGCTGGGAGGAAGGCAAGAAAGGCATCCTGCAATCGTATGCAGTTGTCAGGAAGAAATCACCCACTAACTCTTCCTACGGAGCCTCTCAGTAGGGGAGATAAAAATAGAAGGAGGGGGCGCCTGGGTGGCACAGCGGTTAAGCATCTGCCTTCGGCTCAGGGCGTGATCCTGGCGTTATGGGATCGAGCCCCATATCAGGCTCCTCCGCTATGAGCCTGCTTCTTCCTCTCCCACTCCCCCTGCTTGTGTTGCCTCTCTCGCTGGCTGTCTCTCTCTCTCTGTCAAATAAATAAAATCTTTTTAAAAAAATAGAGGGAGACACTCAAAATCTACTCTGTCATTCTTTCTTTGTGGCAAACTGCTTCACCAAATACCAGAGAGAGAAAACTCTGAAAACAGTGGCTCGATCAAGGTCTGTGGTTGCAAAGGAAATATTCCTGTGTGGAAATGTCTGGAGACTGGAAAAAAGAAAAAAAAAAAAAAAAGGCAAAGTGCTTCCCTTGAGGTCGTTGGTGCTTGACATAAACCTGTGAGAAGTCTTTCTGAGTCAACACAGTTGTTTGGGGTGTTACAGATACACACTTGCTGGACCTTCGAGAATGTGTTAATTGAGAGACCGTAGGATGCTACATGCCTGCCTTCTCTAGAGAATATAACATAGATTCCTGTTCGAGTCGAGTTTTTGCCATTTTGTAAATGAATTATTTATTCATCTCCTCTACTGCCAGTCATAAAAGCCCACACGATAAGACATTACTCAAATTTTTGTTTCATGGATGCGGCAGGGGTGTGAGAGAAGGGAGAAATGGGTTTCTACCAATAAATGTGTGTGTTTTATGAGTGAAGGATAATACTAGACCAGTGAATCTCTCTTTGGCTTATCTCTCAACAAGTGTCGACCTACGTTCTCAATCCGAGCTTCGCAAGCTACTGAATACGGGTACATAGGGACACCGAATTGTTCAGAGTTTTCTGATAGATAGCGTCCTGATTCATCTTTACGTTTTTATTGTGTGCTTTGTCTCCATCCAGGAGTTGGGTCCTGACCGTCTGGTTGTCAGCAGATATGGACATCAGATGAATGAGCAGAGTTATCTTGCGTTGACGCTATGTATGCCTCGTTTTCCCAAGAGTCTCGAGTTTCTGGAGGTGTGTGGAAACCCTTTTCTCAGTTACATTGAGGACAATTCTAAGATAAGGCAGGCTAACGGTTCAAGGCATCTTTGGGCATCCCGCTATGGTCCGTATTTTCCAGGTGGTTCAGCAAAGGGGAGACATCTACACAATATGTTATCACATGGTCCAATGACCTATTATATCCATGAAGAAAAACGAAAGAAACATTAAAACGTTAGGTGTGAATACAATCTTTTTTTTTTTTAAAGATTTTATTTATTTATTTGACCGAGATAGAGACAGCCAGCGAGAGAGGGGAACACAGCAGGTGGAGTGGGAAAGGAAGAAGCAGGCTCATAGCAGAGGAGCCTGATGTGGGGCTCGATCCCATAACGCCGGGATCACGCCCTGAGCCGAAGGCAGATGCTTAACCGCTGTGCCACGCAGGCGCCCCAGTGAATACAATCTCTTGAACCATTTGGGATGGGGAAAGTTGATCGTTGAAGGCTTAGCTTGCTTAATGAGTTGGAAGGGATGGATGTTCCTCTTCTTTTCATAGATGACTCAGAAATAGCTTGCAGCCATCAGACCTGTCAGCTCACTAAATCTGAATATCTCCTCTTCCCAACTTCTAAACAAACCCTGCCATTTTCTCATGCACTAAATGTTTCCCTTCATCATAGACAATTGTCATCCTGATTGCTGCATCTATGCTGGGTTGAGAATATCAGAGTTCTTGAAGCTGGTTTTTTTTAAAGTAGATATTACTGTGAAACGATCGTGCAAACCTGTCGAAACACATATTTGGACCTAAACTACGTAATATATCTGATTTGGGCACCAGTCCGTCTGATTCATTATTCAGTCTTGGTCATGATGACAAGGCTAATGTCAATATCTCACGGTTTTCTGGGTATCTTCTTGCATGTAGTCATGAAGCTCAGAATGTCCCTTCTACAAACGCACGTCGGGGGCTGTGGCTAAACAGCCCGTGGGATCGCAGTCACACCACAGAAGGATCTCCAGCACAATGTTGGAAAGTGAAAGGGATCCAGGTGCCCGGTGTAAAAGGGGTAAGTCGGTCATGGCGCCTGTGCGATATGAACTTATTATGCGCTGTTAAGAATTATGTTTCCAATGCATGGGTAAAGTTCAAAAATAGAATATTTATTCAGAAATACAGACTATAACACTATATACAAGTATTCCCCTATTTACACCCCCTTCTGTACTTCCCCCATCACACTTACCAGAGAGAGAAACAGAGAAGGGGGGATCGCAGAGGAGGATGAAAGGAAAAATATTCAGAATCTTGCGAGACAGGAACAAATCACTACCTCAGGTAAAGACATTATACCTTTCTTTTCCTTTCTTCTTTGCCTTTGAGGATTTCTAAAGTAAAATTAAATAGTAATCCAACCTGTTTTGTAAAATCAAGACTATATGAGCGTGGTGAACTTGCAGGTTGTGCAAGAAGCATGATCTCTAGGTGTCCACACCTGCCTAGAAAAAAGGAGCTCTGTCCCAGGCCGGACACAGTGAGAGGGTGCGGGTTTTCTGAGAGACGCAGCCCTGGAAACTTCTGGGCACCGACGTGAGGTGCAGCCCTTGCTTTTGGTACGGAGGGCAGGATAATGCGTGCATCTAAGCATCGAGATTGGATACAAGGCTTTCTCTTATGCAAGCCTGAGGGCCCAGCGTGAATGCTGCCTCGCCGGCATGTTCCCGTTATTTGGTGTGGAGGCATGCAAGTGACAGCCCATCACTTAGCCGTGCACTGAGGCCAGCCTGCCTCCACTGAGCCCAGGGAGTCCGGTGTATCAGAAGCAAGCGATCCTTGCTCTCCAATGCTGTTGCTTCTGCAGACACCTGCCACGGTGTTTGGCTACCATGGTCTTCCCCAGAAACTCCTCTTGCCCTGTTAGGGAGGGAGAAGAGCTATGTTCACTTTGGGTGTGTACAAAGAAAATAGGTTGTTTTATCTGTAGCTGAAATTCTCCCCCAAGGAGCGCCTCTTTTACACAACTAATGCTGTTAAATACAGCATTCTTGTTCCAAGGTGGCAATTTGATAGGAAATTCCGATGATCTGGATTATACTTCCGCAAAGGCATAAGAGCCATGCAGGTGGTGTTCTGCCCTCTCTGGGCTGACAAATGGCCGAGTTACCATATGGCATTCGTTTGAGACGCTCGCCTGGGAAACCGCGGTTAACAAAACGTCAGCGTATCATGTAATTAGGTACCATCGGTTATCAGGAGCTGATGTTGGAAGGTAGAGAGATGGTGGTTGTGACATTTATGGAAAGACGCTGCCCTCGCTCTGTGTCTGTCAGCTTCAGAAAACAAAGATACTCATTTCTTAACTTAGATCTCTCTTGGGACCAACTATCAGGAAAACCAGACTTCTCATGCTACATGGTAAAGATTTTTTTTCAAAGTTTTTTAAAAATACCTGAGATTCTTACCTTTCACATACATACAAATATATAATATTAGAAACTTGCATATATATTTCATGTTCCCATTTTGATTGCTATTAAGTGAATTCTGGGAAACTTTATAAAAAGTATTTAAAAATATTTGGCTCTTGCCCTTAAGTTTTAATCCTTTTTTCCCCATTAATTTCTGTTGTAAATACGTCTCCTTATCTCTGATGCTAGCACACACCTGGTCAGTTTTTCTTATTGTCCTTACTATCTCTTCTGTCCTGCTTCTAAATGGTGGGCTCTCCCAAGACCCCATCCCTGACCTCCATGTTTCCTCCAGCTGTTCTGTCTCGACAGGCAATGTTCTCTATTCCCATGGTCATATATTGCCTTCCTATCAAGATGACCCCCCCAATTCTGGTCTGCAGCCCTGACCTCATCCCTAAAATCCTAACTCCAACTACCTAATTGCCTTATGGAACTCAAAATTAACACATCCAGCATAAAGCTGCTGGTTCTGTATTGCTCATAAATATATACTCTGTCTTTCCCAGTTTCTCCGTCTCAGTAAACAGCAGGTGAACTCAGGCTTACACATTTGGTTCCTGTCTTTCTATCTCACCACACCCATTAATAGACCATACCTTATAAGCCTGTCTACTCCATTTTTACAATTAAAGTCCAGGGGCACCTGGCTGGCTCGGTCAGTATAGCATGCGACTCTTGATCTTGGGGGTGTAAGCCTGAGCCCCAAGTTGCATATGGAGATTATTTAATAATATTTTAAAATTAATTACCTAACCTGTCCAATTTCCTTCATGCCCACCACTGACACCTTAGCCCCGGCTGCCACCATCTTTCATCTTTTCTGTTGTAAGAGCTTCGTAGGGCTCTCCCACCCAGGACCCACTCATCCTCTTGTGCAATCCAGTAATTATTAATCAAATATTCCACATTTGGTTGTCAGTTATCACTCCTGCTTAAGCCCCCCCTCCCCCCACCCAGTGCTTCCAGTCACAGTGAAAACAGAAGTGAAACTCATAGTTTAGCCTAAAATGCCTTCTGTGACTTGCCTCTTGTTTTTATCTTGTCAAACACAAAGCACAAAAAAATATTTCATCAAGTTGTTTTCAGCAGTAAAGGAGTTAATATACATCAAGTACTGAGAGCAGTATTCACACGGACACTCAATAAATTTATTTTTGCACACAGCAGTCAATAAATATTAGCCAGCTAATATTCAGTATCCTATTATCTAGGGTATGAACTAACTTGTCTTAAATCACATGTAATAATTAGGCAATATTTCTGCCATGTGGTGACTGTATCCAATTTCTAAATCATCATTGCTGTCTCCAAACTGAACCAGGTCAGACAGCCAGCGCCTCCCTTTGGTTTTCAGAAGTCTGTAGCTTAAAAATACTGCAGAGTGGGGCTGGTGGGTGGCTCGGTTGGTTAAGCGTCTGCCTTCGGCTCAGGTCATGATCCCAGGGTCCTGGCATTGAGCCCCTAGGAGGGCTCCCTGCTCAGCGGGGAGTCTGCTTCTCCGTCTGCCCCTGCTCCTGCTCTCTTTCCCTCATTCTTGTGCATGCGCTCTTTCTCTCTAATAAATAAAATCTTTAAAAAAAAAGCCATAAAAAGGAGAAATTTAAAAAAAATACTGCAAAGTGGCCTCATAACCATTCTTGCCCGTGTCTTTCAGTGAACACACATACCCGTTTACTTTGGATATTTATCCAAGAGTGGAAATGCTGGGTCACAGACTAAGCGTGTGTTCAACTGTGTAGGTACCATCAAATGGCTTCCCAGAGTTCCTTTTTCCAAATTACACGCATATGCTATTTTCTTAGGTCTAGCGGAATGCTTTTCAAATTAGCTATGTTGAAAAATAATTCTTCCAGAATATATTCCATACGACAAAATGTATTTGTATTAGCTCAAAAGATTATTATAATTACAATGAAATGTATCAGCATAAAAATTATCTGGGAATTACAAATTACATATCCTTCCGCATTTGTCTTGTATGTATCATTATTTGGAATATCTCATTATTTTAATTGCAACCAATTACTCCGGTTGGCATAGTCACAGCAAGCAGTATTCTATATTTTAGGAATAAATTAAATATATCATCTAAGAGTTCATCCTAACATTCTGCCTTTGCATACATTAAAGGATCAAAGTTTCCATTAATGCTCGTAGGAATTTTGAATCCACATAAATATATCATTAGGCTGAAGGTGAACATCTTTAAGGTAGATTTACCGGCAGTCTGGAATGTTAAAATGACGGCTAATGTGCATTTCTACTTTTAATTTATGACGTGCAGTTAGGTTAGGCTGCAGTATCCTCGTCGACTGGACCAACGGTCAGGTTTCAGCATCACTAAACTCAGAGATGATATTCCGTGATCGTTTTATCGGGTTTTTATTGTTGTGAATCCATACTTCACTATTGATTCGCCAGCTCCAGAAATTATTTCCCAGTTTCTTTAAGTAGACAAATATATTTTTCCAGTGAGAGAAGTGACCATTTTGAACACAATTTTGAGTAATAATAGACCGAGTTTTAAGACAGAGTTTCAAAGAGTCTCACGGCACAAACCGCCGGTTTATAGCGAAATTCCTTCTCTTCCTCTCTTTTCCAACTGCGTTTTATCGGTTTCCTCTTTTGTTTGTATCGTTTCTTGTGTGCCGTTCAGTTGGGGCTAATTGACACAGATGAAGAGAGAAATCCTACAAAGATACAAATGTTGTACGGGCTTAATATTGGGGGACTTAAGTAATTTAGCTTCATTTGCTAGAATTTGTGCTTTTCTTTTGCTGTATGGATTTAGAAGTAGATAGAAAATAAAATCCATTTGGCACATGCACTGAAGCTAAGGTTGGTCTACACTTCTTCCTGTTTCTATCCTAATCCGTCACAAACCCAGACCCACTGCCTGCATCCAGAATACTGTGGTCTGGGTGGCTTACAAACAATGGACATTCATTCTCACGGTTCTAAGGCTGGAAGTCCAAGATCAAGGCGTTAGCAGGTGTCTGGTGAGACCTGGCTTCCTGGTTTGTAATCTTCACCATGTGTCCCTCTCTGGGTTCTCCTTATAAGGTCAGTAATCCCATTCATGAGAGCTACACCCTCATCACCTAGTCACCCCTCAAAGGTCCTCTTCCGAATACCATCCCGTCCAGGCTGAGTTCTAATTTGAATTCTAGGGGGACAGAAGCATTCAGTGTTTGGCACCAAATTTTAAGACATGAAACATGACCATGAAGGAATCAGAACACCATGGCCATATTTATTTCTCTATAAGAGAAATTTCTAATTTATTAGATGGATACAAACAATGGTATTTTATAAAAATTTGACATAAAATATGTTTTCCTAAACGACCTGTGAGTTCCTGTATCTAGGCCTTGCATGATAAAAACATCCCATTTTCACATAAGGGAAACTCGGGACGTGTGGGGATTGCACTGACGTCTCACCCTCCTGGCCCATGACCAGGATCAGAGGCAGGAATGGCTCTGCGGTGCAAGCTTTGGGTGCCCAACCCGGAAGGTGTGTGGCCGATGAGATGCTGCTGAGAATGTGGGAGCATCTAGTTCACGGAGAACCCAAGGGTCGTATTTGGTTAAAGCTGGTCTTCACACTAAGAAGTGAGGATCTTTGAACATGTTCTTCCCTTCGGTCATCTGTTCTGTCTTCACTCTCACCTCCCTTTCTTCCCGTCTGCATGGGCACTTGTCTACTGTTTCATATCCCAGTTAGTCCTCATCTTCCTCAATATGGAACTTCTTTTTTTTTTTTTTTCCTCTCTACCACACTTTAGTCCTTTGCAAATCCCTGGTTCATCGCAGATGCAACTTTCTCCAGGAAGCTTGACTTACACCTGTCATTGACTTAGGGGTGTTTTGAGTGAAATCACATGTTCCTAAATGGAGACATCCATCCCTGTAGTGACTTTCAGAAATGCCTCTGTTTCTCCCATATGCCTGGCGTCCCAAAGACAGGAATGGCCTCCACTTTGTTCTCCATCCCTTACCAAATATTCTGTCCTTCTCTTTACTTAATTCCCACCCACCTCCATCTTCCTTCTTCTAAGACCCCTCTCCCACCAGCCTCGGAGGTTCCCCTGACTAACCCACTCTATTTGAGGACTCATGGATCGTGCCTTACAGAAACAAGCCCCAACAATACTAACTTAGTGACATAAGGAGGTGAGAAATATATGCAGTATAAAGTATATTTGCCATGCCTCGAATGAACTGTGTTTACAACTTAGTCTGTGTTGTTTCTTCTACTGTCGCTTAGAATTGGCTTCCTTTTTCTTCCTGTTCCTTTTTTAGTGAGTTTCCTCATTTCCCCAAAGACCTATTTAATCATAGATATTGTAGTACTTAATTAATTTCTATTGAGTACAGTCTCAAAATATCTCAGGCTTAAATGTGGGGTCTACTGTTTTCCATCAATGACTTCCTGGCAAATATTGAGTTATTTACCCGCAGAGCAGGAAACATACACAGTCTCATTAATCTCTTCTCGGCTATCCCAAAGTCCCCCTCCTCCTAGACCTCAGTGTGAAACATATCGAGTATCCAGTCTCATATATTATTTAGAGAGTACCATTGATTTATACAACTTTTCCTGGGTCAGAAGTCTGGTGATTCATTGCCCCCATATTCAATTTGACTGCAGGAAGAGTAACCGTTTGTGAGAATACTATTTCTCAGTGCATGAGACTGTTGTAGTGGGTTTTATCTGCTTTTGGCAAAGAAGAGCTCTCTGTAGGTATAACAAACTGAACCGTGTGGACTGCTTAGGGAATAAACTTTCCACAGACAGGGTAAGGGCTAAAAAGAATCGCAGAAGCTATTAAAGCGAAAAAGCTTTCCCCAAATCAGAGATTATCCCATCACCGATGTGTAGATGAAGAGACTTGAAAGCGATATGGATCATATTTCTAGACCTTTCAACAATAGTGATGAACAAAGGAATCATATGGGTCCACAACGAGCTCCCATTTTTAAAACCATTTTGTATTAGACAAGTACCTATTCCATACTTAGAAGCCCACAGTCAGCTTCTATTATGGTTTTCTTGTGCAGGTCCTAAAATACTGACATAAGCTCATCTAACCTCCCAAAATTATCTGAACAGTCAAACCTTGACTTGCTCTCTGTGTTTTCCAATGTTTGAAAAATTCAGAATAATGATAAAATTAAGAGTTTAGGAAGAAATTGAATGCCAAAGCCTTAACACCCTTGGAAAAGATAGGGCCCACAGCACTCCAGGAATCCATTCTTGCCTTTCGCTGGGGACATGGAGGAAAAGAAAGACAGCTGAGCAGGGCAGCTCCCCTGTGAGCCTGTTTGTGTCAGGTCTTGGCAGTCACCGCAGTGCTGTTTCCTAGGGGGAGAGTCCCCGTCTCTATGATCTGCTTTAGCAGAATATAGCTGACGTGACTAGTATTCTTCATGGATTTAGGGACATGGCTCCCCAGAAGATATTACAGAAGCTATGTAAGTATCTGAGTACAAAAGGAGAAGTTTTAGGAGAGAATGTTCTTTATAGAGAATGTTCCCGCAAGCATTGCTTAGAGACTTCAAAAGTTAAAGGGGGACCAGAGAGTGTCCTAATGAACCAAGAAAGAATTTGAGCAGCGTTGATGATCCCAGACCTTGTTTTTCTGTCTTGAATTATTAGTAAAGTTTGATACTGGGTGAGATTGGAGAATCTCATTTGGTAACCCAATGCAACTGATCTCTATGCTGATTTTACACTAGTAGATATTCTTCACCTTTGTCTATAAACATAAATATGTCACATTTTCATATTTTATACCTAATGTTCACTTAGTTGTATCATATTTGTAAAGAAAAAAGGCTCAAAATTAATGCACAAAGCATCCAGCTTTAGAAACAAAAGAAGGAATAGAGCAGATACATTTTTTTTTAAAGGAGAATTTTACCTGTCCTATTCTGTTTCTATTGGTGGACTTCATAACAGAATAACTCAGTAGAGACCGTGATCTTCCACCAGAGGACCAACGCTGAAACACCATCTGAACTTCCTGTCCTCATTGTTGGTCAGTTTCTTGCGAAGGGAGCTCTGTCTGTCAGCACTTAGTGGACAAGTGTGGAAAAGACTAATAATTTATAATTTTGAATGAGGAATTTAACCTAATTCACCATTTTCAAGGTATACGAACTCCACCGTGACATAAAAACAATCAATAATCATATTGATTGCAGTTTTGCAATGACTTGGAAAATCCATGGGAAATACGTGCAGATTTTCAAAGTCCCAATAATTTACCTTCTTTTCTGAGTTAAGTACTAAAGTGTGTGCTTTACCCAAAGAGAAAATATTGAGGGTAAAGACACAGGAATGCCAAGACAAGAGATAAAGAAATTCCAAGAGTGATGGTGAAATCAAGTATGGAAGCTACATAGCATATCTGGAGACTTGTCCAAAATAACACAGATTTGTTGGAATAATTTTTTCAAAGATTTTATTTATTTATTTGTGAGAGAGAGAGGACAAGTAGGAGGAGCAGCTGGCAGAAGGAGAAGCAGGCTCCCCACTGAGCAGGGAGCCTGATGTGGGACTTGGTCCCAGGACCCTGGGATCATGACCTGAGCCGAAGGCAGATGCTTAACCAACTGAGTCAGCCAGGTGTCCCTTGTCTGAATATGTTTGAGAGCAGATGTATGCTTCTGTCCTAGACATTGATGATAGCTCAATAATAGATAAATAAAAATAAGTCAAGCAAATAACAGGCAATTACTACTCCGGGGGAAAACTAAAGAGTTGTACAAAAGGAAACTGTTTCATTGCGCATTATATGGTCTGGCTCTGAATAATAGGTATATAGCTTTAATAATATAAACAAAGCCTTTCGATTTAGCCAAAAATTATGATTGTTATATGGGGTTGGCGGTAGGAGAAGTGTTAGGGTAGAAATGGTAAGAGACAGAAATCAGTGAGTAACATGTGGGTAATCTCTAAAACTAAAAAATAAAAAAATAGCACATCCTTGCTTAAAAACAAAAAAAATAGGCAAAGGAGTTAAAAGTGCTCACCTCTGGAGTTCTAGAGATGGGGAAGAGCGATATGAAGGATTACTGGTTTTACGTATAGCACAAGCAAGATAATTTTGTTTCATATATACAGACATATATACCTTTAATACATCTTTAAACACTTTTACAACATAAAAAGGTTGACACACCCCCTGCTTTCCACAAACACCGTGAATTTCCAACTCCTGGCCTTTCTGCCCCAAGCACCCAAACTGTACACATGTTATGAAATGGCCCACTGATCTGTCATCACTTTTGGGGCCATCTCCTGGTGAAGCAGACTCTTCCCTGACTCTTTGTGAAACGGACTCAAAACTCAGATTTTTTTCTATTTTTTCTTTTTTTAAAGATTTTATTTATTTATTCGACAGAGAGAGAGACAGCCAGCGAGAGAGGGAACACAAGCAGGGGCAGTGGGAGAGGAAGAAGCAGGCTCATAGCGGAGGAGCCTGATGTGGGGCTCGATCCCAGAACGCCGGGATCACGCCCTGAGCCGAAGGCAGACGCTTAACCGCTGTGCCACCCAGGCGCCCCCAGATTGTTTTCTATTACTGCCAAAGATATGCATGCATTGTCCTATGTCAATGTAATAGTTTTTTTTGCATAATCTTTAAAAATTTTGTGCCTTCTAAATTTTGGTGCCATCCAGCAACGCTGTGTCTCTTTATTCTAGCCACAGCCCTCCTTTGAGGAACAAAGCCTGTCCAAATCTGGCCGTAATCTTTCTCACCTTCCATCTGTTCCATCCCATCCCACTGTCCCCACCTTGGCCCTGCGGAAACTGTCCCCAAGCTTTTTCACATTCTGTGCCATCTAACACTAACTTCCTTTCCTCACCCCGAGGGAATGAAAAACATAGAATACGTTTTTTTAAGTTTTTAATTCTTTAAGACTTATAGAAAGCAACATTCCATTCACACAAGTCTGGTCTATCTGTTGTCCCTCCTCTGCCCACAGTGCTCCGTTTCCGTTCTCTGTCCCAGGCCCTCAGGAACTCCTGTTCATCCACATACATGTGTTCCTTCCTGAGCTGAGATCCCCCAAGGTACGAAATGTATCTTAATCATTTGATTATATCATGAATAAGTCGATGGACAAATGACTAGCCTCCTTGTATTATAAGGGGAGAGGGTTCATCCTTTCTCTGCGACATGCAAACTCTGCACAAAATATAAAACCACAAACCTACAATGACACAAACCGTTGTTCACAGACTGCTTTTATGAACACAGAAATGAAATAGTTCCTTTTTCAATTCTCAAAACAGCCCATTTTATACAAAACTATAATGCCATTTTAATAAGATGCTTGTCAGAGTGGAAGTGATCGTGTCTATCAGCAGAATACAATTGCTTTCATAATGGAAACCAAACCAAGTACCACAAGATGTGCATGTGTTCACTCAGACTGAACTTCCCGAAATAACTTGTCTTGAGATATCGTTGATGGGTTACTATTTATCTGTCTTTGCCGTATAATTACACGTTATGCAGATGACGTATCAGTGATAGAAATCGTTTCTGAATGTTACAGAGAAATTATGTGCAAGTTCTTTGAGTTGATCATGAGCTACTGTTAATCTTCTGGTCTTTAATGTGCAGAAGGGAATGCTGAGCCTTTAGTGTTTGCTACACAACGTCTACGTGTTGACATGGAGTTGTGTGTGTGTCCCCAGCTTAGCAGTTGAAACGAAATTGTTACCTTCTGCCTGTCCTTTGTTCCTTCACATTCATGCGCACGGATGCCTCACTGACCAGACGCACTGGGTTTCCACTTAGTTTTATATCCTCTGCATCCCATACGCGGCTTGTCTATGCGTAATCATTTTCTCTTACTGAATCAGTGTAGGGAAGAGAAATGCTGTCTCTACAGATGAAGAGAACACACATAGGCCAGCACGTCGCCATGACACATCAGGGGTAGGAAGAACACAAAATGATTTCTTTGTCTTCTTTCTACACTTTTATATGTTTCAATATTTCTAAAGGCCAGACAAAGTCTTCTAAGGACTGTCTATTCAGCTCGTGGCCCACAGCCTGCTGCACTCTGGCCAACACCTGGGAGCCTCTACGAAAGGCACATCCTTGGTCCTCCCTGCAGAGCTTCTGAATCTGAATTTGCATTTTGACACGATTCCCCGGTGTTTCATATGCACATTAATGTTTGGAAGGCACTGTTCTAAAAGATTTACCTCGGTATCTGGCAAGATGTTTGTCCCCCCCTCCCGCCCCCGTTTTCTGTTTTTTGTTTTTTTTAAGTAGGCTCCATGCCCTGCTTGGAGCCCAGTGTGGTGCTTGAACTCATGACAGGACCTAAGCAGAAATCAAGAGTCGGATGCTTAACCAACTCAGTCCCTCAGGCACCTCTCTCCCCATTTTTATAATGTGCCTGATATTGCCAATAATGCTTTTTGTTTTCTTGATATAAATTTAAAATATTGAGAAATAGTGGGGCCCCTGGGTGGTGCAGTTGGTTAAGCAACTGACTCTTGATTTCAGCTCAGGTCATGATCTCAGGGCCATGGAATTGAGCTTCCCATAGGAGTTTGCACTCAGCAGACTGTCTGCTTAAGACTCTTTCTTGGGGCGACTGGGTGGCGCAGTCGTTGGGTGTCTGCCTTCGGCTCAGGGCATGATCCCAGCGTTCTGGAATCGAGCCCCACATCGGGCTCCTCCGCTGGGAGCCTGCCTCTTCCTCTCCCACTCCCCCTGCTTGTGTTCCCTCTCTCGCTGGCTGTTTCTCTCTGTCAAATTAGTAAATAAAATCTTAAAAAAAAAAAAAAAAAGACTCTTTCTTGCTTTTGATCCTCCCAACCGTGCACACTCTCTCTCTAAAATAAATAAATCTTTAAAATATATTGAGAGATACTTGGTGAGAAATATGACTGCCTTCTTCATTTGGTGCTGGAGAAGGTCCTCTCTCAGACACCTGGGAGGTCATGAGGACGGAAGCCATGCGGCTATCTGAGGAAGAACCCTGTGAGGATATTGCCCAGCCCTTAGAAGGGTATTTGGGCAGGTTATGGGCAGAGAGGAGAACTTGCACGGCATCCTGCTCCATGAGATCTTGGTGGGAGCTCGTGTCGACAAGCAAGTAGAAATAGCTGAAGACCAGTATGGTTGTGTACCCAAAGGAAACAGACAATGGAGCTTGGAAACAAACAGGTATGCAGGGACAGAACAGGAAAGCAAGGTGCCCACACGAGGAAAGGTTTCCAAGGTGGAGTCCGTAAGGATTGTGTCAAATTTGACGCAACCATACTGGTCTTCAGATATTTCTACTTGCTTGTCGACACGAGCTCCCACCAAGATCTCATGGAGTGGGGGGATGGGTGAAGGTGGTGATGGGGACGAAGGAGGACACTTGTGATGAGCACCGGGTGATGGATGGAAGTGTTGCATCACTCTGTTGTGCACCTGACACTAATATAACATTGTATCCTAACGAGCTGGAATTAATATTTTTTAAATGATGTAGTGAGTCCAGGCGGCTGAGGACTGGGTTTGGCATTGCGTGCTGCAGCTTGGAGGTCACTGCTGACCTCGAAAATCGTAAGATGGACATCTGAAGATGTCACAATCAACCAAATGTTCTCCAAGGAGTTTTACCATCAGGAGAGAAAAACTGCGCAGTTCCTGTAAAAGGAAATGGGGGTAAGAAGATTATTTTTTCTGTTCCTTTTGGTAGGGGTGAGGTTTGATAGCAGAGTCATCACCATCTGCTGATTTGATGGGTACAGTTCAGTGTGACCACCTCATAATGACAGAGAAGGGAGGGAGGACCGTGGAAGTCTCGGAGAAGTACACACCAACATACAGATTTCTTTCTTTCTCTCTCTCTTTCTTCCTTTCTTTAAGATTTAATTTATTTATTTGAGAGATAGAAAGAGGAGAGGGGCAGAGAGAGAGAATCCCAAGCAGGCTCCATGCCCAGCACAGAGCCCAACGTGGGGCTGAGTCTCATGACCCTGAGATCATGGCCTCAGCCGAAGTCAAGAATCAGATTTTTTTAATTTTAAGGATTTTATTTATTTATTGGACAGAGATAGAGACAGCCAGCGAGAGAGGGAACACAAGCAGGGGGAGTGGGAGAGGAAGAAGCAGGCTCCTAGCGGAGGAGCCTGATGTGGGGCTCGATCCCATAACGCCGGGACCACGCCCTGAGCCGAAGGCAGACGCTTAACCGCTGTGCCACCCAGGCGCCCCAAGAATCAGATTTTTAAACAACTAAGCCACCCAGGCGCCCTGATCTCTTGGTGATTTTTAAGCCACTTGTTTTCATATTTGCACACTGGGTCCAACCGGGAAGAGTTTAAAAGTCTGCAAGCCCAGGCCACACACAAGGCCAGTTCCATCAGAATATTTGGGGATGAGGTCCAAACGTCAACATTCTTTGAAACCACCCGGATGGTTCTAGCAGGAAGCCGACTTTGATGAGAGTGTTCTGGGTATGTGGGTATGTGGATGAACTCAGGAAAGCCCTCTAGAGGTTCTTGATCCTGTGTTTAAAGACCCCATTGTGCTAGGGGCGCCTGGGTGGCACAGCGGTTAAGCGTCTGCCTTCGGCTCAGGGCGTGATCCTGGCGTTATGGGATCGAGCCCCACGTCAGGCTCCTCCGCTATGAGCCTGCTTCTTCCTCTCCCACTCCCCCTGCTTGTGTTCCCTCTCTCGCTGGCTGTCTCTATCTCTGTCTAATAAATAAATAAAATCTTTAAAAAAAAAAAAAAGACCCCATTGTGCTAGGTTGCACATTTCTCTCCAGCTCTGTTCACCGGCACAAGTGCAGGTGGAGATGCACAATGCGGTCCATTCAACAAGGACCGGGGTTTTGCCAAGAGAACGGGAGCTGAGGTCCGCGGACTATCCTGCCTTCTCTCCCCTGCTCTTCTCTCCCTCTCGCTAACCAGAGGGGCTCCCGTGTAGCTCTTGGACGTTTTAGCTTTCTGCAGAAAATTTAAAAGGACGTTTCTGAGAGCTGAGTGTACTGATGTGTACTGTACTTCCCCTGCCCCGTATCCCTCACATATTCCCTTCAGAATCATGCAAGCATGTGATAATACAATGGATTCCCATCCGTGTGTGTTTGAGGGAATGATATTATTTTGTTGTTTAACCTTGAAATAACTTTATCAGTAAATCTGTGTGACCCCAGGATCTTGAGTATCATTTCCTGAGTTTTGTTTTTCCTTTTTGCTTTCTTTTCCTCTCTTCTTTTATTGATTTGCAGAGATTTCCAAATTCCTCTAGAATGTTTGATTTAATTTTGGTAATTTATATCTTCTAAGGATTATTCCCAACTTGTCTGAAATTTTCTAATGTATCTGCACAGATTTGTACACGACATTGCCTAATAAATCATTAATTTCTTTTCTGGGCATCCTCAATATTCCGTTTCTCATGTCTAGTGTTGTTGATTTCCTTCTTCTGTCGTTTTTTTCCCCTGCCTCCTGCCTCTTCATCATCTTTTACAGAGTTTTGTCTCTTTTACTAATTAAATCAAAGACTAATTTTCTGGGGCTAATTGGTCATCATTGTTTTCTTTTTATGAAAAGAAATATATAAACGAACACGTGTATAGTAGAAAAGGGAGGGAGAAGCAGTCCTCAGACAGAAAGCCCCTGGGGGGGCGCCTGGGTGGCACAGCGGTTGAGCGTCTGCCTTCGGCTCAGGGCGTGATCCCGGCGTTATGGGATCGAGCCCCACATCAGGCTCCTCCGCTATGAGCCTGCTTCTTCCTCTCCCACTCCCCCTGCTTGTGTTCCCTCTCTCGCTGGCTGTCTCTATCTCTGTCAAATAAATAAAATCTTTAAAAAAAAAAAAAAAGAGAAAGAAAAAAAAAGAAAGCCCCTGGGACCTCTGATAGCTCTGTGCAAATCTGTTTCCTATGCTTTTGTGGGCAGAGGCTGGCTGCCTGCATATATTTCAGTTGGCCTCATATATCGTCTTAATCTTGTGCTCTGCTTGCTTCTTCTCAGTTTGATAGTAGAGAGAGTGATTAAAGTCGGAGATGCGGTTACGGAGCCGGGAATTCAAGCTCTCAGCTTCTCACTTTGTAACAACAAGCACTTTCTTATCCCCTGTGAAAGGCTTCCTCTTCCCGAACCTTCTGTAGGAAGCAAAGATAGTCACACCTGCCCCCCAGGGATGATGACGCGATTGTGAAGGTGAGCGGTTTCCGTCTTATTAAATATGCATCATGTCAATAGCTGTCTTATAAGCATCTCTTGTTATATGTTAGCTGGTTTCAAGGGTTTTTTTATGATTATAATCAGATTATTTCTAAATTTCTCAATATGCATCTTGTATATTCATCTGACAATGTTTACATTCCCTCGAAGTGCAATTGTTAGATAAATGTACTGGAAAGGTTTTAAACAAATAACTCTCCTGAAAATGCAACAGTTGACAGTGATAAACAATGCTTGGCCATGTTATAACACTGCATTTTCAGAGATGAGAACATTCTGTTGCTTTACTGTGACCTCATTTGAATACAGTGGGGTTAAACGGTAATACGCACGAAAAGTGAGTCCATACAGCCCTTCTCAACCCAGAGTCTTTGAGAGAATTAGGCCCTAAGGGTAATGACTTTTTTTTTTTTTTTTAAGATTTTATGTTTAAATAATCTCTACACCCAACGTGGTGCTCAAACCTACAACCCTGAAGTCAAGAATCATACACGCCATGGACTGAGCCAGCCAGGGATCCGGTAATGACTTTTCTTCTGTGCGTCTATTTCCGTACTAGATTTAAGAAAATCATGGTTAAAATCCCAGTTTATATTCTGTGGTTCAGATAAACAGCCCTCACTGAGAAGGAATTAATGGGAAAAATTAATTCAAATTAATTAATTCAAATTTATTTACTGTATTTAAGATGAATTTTCCTTAACACTGCTTTTGGGAAATTTGATACATTGAGTATGTTCAAAAGTAATCAATTGCTTTAGAAAAATTGGCTTTTGATAAGGTGGTATGAGGTGAATTAAATTGCGAAAAATCGTCTGTTCAATAAACTGACCTGGGTCCACACTGTTTGACATGTAGCAGTTAATTCAATCTTATATAATTATCCATTTTCCTTATTTATTTTTGCCTTTTAATCTGTCAAGGGCAGAAAAAATAGGTTATATCTTCAACTGTCCTCTTTCTGTTTGCCCATTATTTTTTTTTCTTTTGTAGATTCACATTTTTCCTAACTCATTAGTTGCCATTTTAGTCTATATTTAGTTAGCTGTGCTGTTTCAGGGTTGTTCACTTTTCTTTCCCTTCCCTAACTAATTAAGTTGAATGACTCGTGAATGTATTGTTGGTTTTGCTTGTTAGCTCACTGCGGGAAACTTTTATGAGCATGAACTTGCCTCTAAGTACACCTTTGACCAAAGCCCATGTGCTTCAGTATTCAGCTATTTCTGGTCACCGGCAGCATCAATGGCCACTGTCCCGCCTCGCCGTCTTGTCCCAGTTACATTATGCTTCTAAATGAGATGAATGGATGAATGTAGTTGACATTTTCTTTTCCTCTTTAACCCAACTTATCCAATGTATGTATTTCAAAACATTTATTTATTGATGCGTTGTTGAATAAGACAGTGAAGGTTGAGGGAAGAGCCAATATATAAGTAAGCAAGCACGTGAATAAAAAGATAGTTCATCATCAAGACGGTGTGGCATTAGCCAAGGAATAGACAAACGGACAAATGGAACGGATCAGGCAGCTGAGAAAGAGACCCACACACACATAGTCAGCTGATCTTTGACAAAGGAACAAAGGAAATACAATGGAGAGGAGATCATCTTTTCAAAACAAATGGCGCTGGCACAATTGGACCTCCACATGCAAAAAAATTAAATCCGGGGATGTTCGGCTGGCTCTGTGAAAGAGCTTGAGGCTCTTGATGTCAGGGTTGTGAGTTTGAGCCCCATGTTGGGTGTAGAGATTACTTAAAAATAAAATTCATAAAGGGGTGCCTGGGTGGCTCAGTCCGACTCTTGGTTTCAGTTCAGGTCATGATCTCATGGGTCATGATATTGAGCCCCAAGTTGGGTTCTGTGCTCAGCTGCATGTTTGCTTGAGATTCTCCATCTCCTTCTGCCCCTACCTGCAGTCCCTCTTGCTCTACAATAAATAAGTACATCTTTAAAAAAAAGTGTTTAAGAAATTAAATCTAGATCATAGACCTTATACCCTTTAATTTTTATGTTTTTTAAGATTTTATTTTGAAGTCATCTCCACACCCAACGTGGGGCTCAAACTCACAACCCCAAGATCAAGGGTCGCATTCTCTACCAACTGAGCCAGCTGGGCATCACAAACCTTATACGCTTTAAAAAATTAACTCAAGTGTATCATAGATGTAAATGTAAGATGTGAAACCATAAACATTTAGATAATAACGCAGGAGAAAATCTAGGTGACCTGGGGTTTGGCAATGACATTTTAGATATAGCACCAATCCATGAAAGAAATAACGGATAGCCACAGTGCATTAAAATTTAAAAGGTCTGCTCTATGAAAGATACTGTCCCACCGATGGCAGGACAAGCCACAGGCTAGAAGAAATTTTTGCAGAAGACACATCTGATGAAGGACTGTTGTTATCCAAAAATACAAAGAAGTCTTAACTCTCAACAGTAAGAAAATAAACAACTCAATTTAAAAATAGGCGAAAAATGTGAACAGACACCTCAGCATAAAGATATACATATGGCAAACTCTTGTAAAAAGAGAGCTCCGCATCCTATGTTATTAGGGAATTGCAAATTTGAATAACCATGAAGTACAGAGATGTCGGAATGGTGAAAATGCAAAATGCTTACACTAATTTCTGGTGAGGGTGTGGAAAAGAAGGACTTCTCATACACTGCTTATGGGAACACAAAATGATAAAGTCACTTTGCGAGACAGTTTGGCAGTTTCTTACAACACTAAAGTGACTTTTACCATCATCCAGCGGTGGTGCTCTTTGGTTGGTATTTACCCAAAGGAGTTGAACTGTTATGTCCACAGAAAACCTGTGGCTGGATGTTTATAACATCATTGCCAAAACTTGGAAGCCACCAAGGTGCTCTTCAGTGGGGGAATGGATACGTAAACTGTTGTACGTCCAGATAAGAACATCTTCAGTGCTAGAAAGAAATGAGCTGTCAGGCCACGGAAAGCCATGGAGGGAGCTTGTAGAACGTATCACTAAGGGAAAGAAACCCGTCTGAAAAGGTACATACTGTGTGAGTCCAACTCTGACGTTCTGGAAAAGGCAAAGCTGCGGAGACAGTAAAAAGATCAGTGGTTGCCAGGGGATGGCGGAGGGGGGATGAGTAAGCAGAGTACAGAGGGCTTTTAGCGGAGTGACTATTGTGTATGCTGTCACGGTGGAACACGTCATTTAACATCCTGTCCAAACCCACAGGATGCAAACACTGAGAATGAACCCTGACGTCAGGCATGGACTCTGGGTACTAATGATGTGTTGATGTTCGTTTGTGGATTTAAACATCTTGTGTGAGATGTTGAGAGTGGGGAAGGCCGTGCACGAGTGGGGCTAAGAGGTGTATGGGCAGTCTTTGATTCCTGCTCAGCTTTACTGTGAACCTAGAATTCTTCGAAATAATAGAAGCTATTTTTTTTAAGATTTTATTTATTTGAGAGAGATCGTGAGCATGAGCAGGGGGGAGGGGAGGGGCAGAAGAAGAAGCAGGCTCCCTACTGAGCAAGGAGCCAAATGTGGGGCTCAGTCCCAGGACCCGGGGATCATGACCTGAGCCGAAGACAGACACTTCACCGACTGAGCCACCCAGGATCCCTGAAGCTATTTTTTAAAAAAGATATGTCATATAAGTGTTTTGAAGAAAATACCTGAAGTTACTATGATACGGAGCATGTGGAGGGGGCAAATATTGATGAGTTGTGGGTGTTCTCTCTGAGAGGGTTTCAGTTCTTTTTTTGGGTGAAGGAGTCTGTCTAATCCCAGGGTTTGCTGTTGCTGTTGAGATGACAAGAGTACTGTTATTACCATATTGTTAGCAAATTGTGTGCGTGTGTGTGTGTGTTCCAATCAAACAATATTTTCAGAATTGTTTATTTCAAGTTAATATAATTCTCTTTATTACCTAACATATGATCCTTTCGGTGAATCAACGTGCGTACCTCTTACCAAAACAGAAAGAACATTCTCTGGTTCTAGGATTCAGAGTTTAATTTAGATCTATTAACCAACATTATTGATCACATTGTACGTATTCTCCACATTTTCATTGATTTATTTCTTTTGACTTCTTCTGTCAAAGCCTGGGAAAGTGTGTCAGCGTTTCCCCAAACAAAACCTTTGCATTTTATTATTATTATTATTTTTTAAAGATTTTATTTATTTATTTGACAGAGAGAGACAGCCAGCGAGAGAGGGAACACAAGCATGGGGAGTGGGAGAGGAAGAAGCAGGCTCCCAGCAGAGGAGCCCAATGTGGGACTCGATCCCGGAACGTCGGGATCACGTCCTGAGCCGAAGGCAGATGCGTAACGACTGTGCTACCCAGGCGACCCCAAAACCTTTGCATTTTAAAACACATTTTAGTAAGTACATTTCAAATATATTTGGATGCTTTGTCACTCACCTCATAAATATTCATGAGTATAATAGCTCCATTGACATTTTATCTTAATTGATGAGTGCTTTCAAATTTTGTCCTTGACATATTTCAGCAAATCAAACTTTGTTCCGTCTTAGAGTTGCTTTAAAAAAAGAGAAAAAAAAAAAACAACTTCTTTTTGTGCAGATGCATTGGTTAAAGACTTGGAACATTAATTTTCTATATAGATTTCTAAAACGAGATGAACAGAATTACTTAAAATCATCTTCAGATTATGAAAAACAGAGAAAAGTACTTCTCAGTAACCTTTTCTAGGCTGATTAAAAGAAGCCTAACCACCAAAACACTGGATGAAGTCATCATTCGATATGCGCTGATTTTGAAAGGAAATGGATGCCATAGCCCAGCCCACATTTTAAAAAGAGAAAGAGAGAAAACTGGATAGTAGAACACATCAATGGACATATTTATTGGTTAAGACATTGGTAGTTAATTTTTATTCAGTGTGTTTTCACGTGTCTCATCAAATCATGGTTTCCAGGGGGCGCCTGGCTGGCTCGTTGGGTAGAGCACACAACTCTTGATCTTGGGGTCATGAGTTCAAGCCCCGCGTTGGGTGTCAAGCTTACTTCAGATCGTGGTTTCCCTATTCCTATGCCATGGGCTTCTCCTTAGAGATTGTGGTGCCTTGACATGCCTTGTCTTGTTGTATTTACTTGGCAAATTAATAAGTGTTAATAGTTATGTGCTTTGAGGTTTAAAAATAACATGCATGAGATTTCGATGTTTTTACATTTAGGATGTTTCTGCAGAAGGCACACAGAAGATTCCATTTAACAACATTATCCTTGGAAATACGTCAGAATTCGATATACATAAACAGAGCCCAAGAGCATAGATTTAAAACAGAATGATGTGGTTTTCGGAGTACATTCTAAATTTTATGCCTTAAATCTCAATCTCATAAACTCTATGTACTTCAGTTTCAGATGTGTAACGTAACAGGAAGTAGATGCTCGCTCTCCTGGGCAGAACAATGCCCCTTCCCACAATGATGTCTGTCTCGTCATTCCCAAAAGTGTGACCATGTCACCTGAAATGTCAAAGGAGAATTCAAGCCGCAGAGCCAATGAAGCCTGCTAATGAGCGGACCTTAAAATAAGAGGATTATCCTGGCTCTGGTCCACGTGGACCCACGTAATCATAAGAATCCTTAAATGTGAATGTGGAGGGCAGAGTCAGCATTTGAATGAGGTGACATTGGGGTGGTGGGACTCACTGGGTCACTCTTGGCTTTGAAGGGGAAAGGGTCCACAAGCCAAAGAATGTGATCAACCATCCTAAGCTGTAAAAGACAAGAAAACACGTTCGGCCCTGGAGTGTCCAGAAAGGACTGCCGCCTTGCTGACATCCGTGAAGCCCATCACGGCCTTGTGAACCGCAGAGCTCTAAGATGAGCTGCACGTTGGCATTCTTTCCATTGTTTATTAATTTGCACTTCATAGATTCGCCCCCTTACAATTCAAATATTTGCCTAGCAGCAAAAAGGCCTCTTGGTTGTCCAGAATGATAAACTTCTGCCCACGAAGCAACCCAGTGATGGTTGGTTGGCCATATCAAAAAATGGTCCACTGGGAGGGGGTCAGCCTGTGTACGATGCCGCTGTATTGTAACCTCTTTCACACCTGCCTTGCTGAGCTCACAGAGTCCATTTTCCAAAAGGTGACACTATTTTAGTTTTGCAAGCTCAGGGATTTAGAGCTTCATTGGAAACAGTGTGAGGTCTGCCCATTCTTTATTGTCATGGCTGGCTCACATTCATGCCATAGCTAGAATGAAACAGAAGGAGAAGAGCTTAATTATTTTGCTTTTTATTTTATTATTTCCTTTTAGTTAGTCGTAATGAAATGGGGCACATGCCTAAAGTTAGCAGGAAGAGTTCTTGATAATGACTTTCTGTAACCATCATTGAATTTCCTCCTTTATTTATTTATTTATTTATTTATTTATTTATCTTTAAAGATTTTATTTATTTCTAGAAACAAATCTGTGGGATAAAGGTATTGAGAATATTTTATTACAGTCCTTGTGTCACATTTTAACATTTTTCTTTTAAAGATTTTATTTATTTATTTGAAAGAGACATAGCCAGTGAGAGAGGGAACACAAGCAGGGGGAGTGGGAGAGGAAGAAGCAGGCTCCCAGCGGAGGAGCCTGATGTGGGGCTCGATCCCAGAACGCCAGGATCACGCCCCGAGCCGAAGGCAGACGCTTAATGACTGAGCCACCCAGGCGCCCCAGAATTTCCTCCTTTAATCAATGATTTCATTATTTTGTGGGGAGCTCTGTAACACTCCCCTTTCTGTGTACATACATACGTAACTAGTTTTGTGGTTTTAAGACCTCCTTTCCTGTCCAAACTATTTATATAATTTTAAATTATTAGCAACGTCCATGTTTAGCTCCAAACATGCTGTTTTGATGGTATCATGGAATATCATTATTGAGATCTGAAATTTTGACAAATGACCACAACACATCTATTGATTTGTTCCTTTACATTACAGGAAAAGTCTTTGCTGGTAGCAATGCTGCTGAGAATGTTCTCCGAACAATGTTCTCTTCAGCAGACAGGAGTCCTGGTGTTTTCTCTGCTCCTGTTTCCGCACACGGTGTTGGACGTGATACGGAACAGTACCACTATACGGGGCTACCGATGGAAACTGAAAACCTAGGAGATTCTACGGGTATAATTTTCTCACCGCGTGTTGCTAGTACCCACCTAAATGTAATGCAAGCAAATACACAGGTAATGTGGTATCTCCACTTGTGACCTGGAAGAATTTTTTTTTAAGGGAAATAATGTGCTTTTAGTTTCTCTGGCTTTTGTAAGAATCTTTCCACCTATGTAACGTTTGCGCGCACTTTGACTCCTAGAAATGTTCCGTATATTTATCCTGAGGGATTCCAAGTAGTTTAGCTCCCTGTTCCTCCCCACGTGACACCTGCAGATGCTTCCTTTTTTTTACAAGAACGTAAGTGTGCTTTCTCTTTGTGACAATCCCTTGTATTTCCTGTACACACATGCAGCTCTTTATTTTTTCACATGTATCTTTTTAAAACAAACGAAGGCTTCGGAGGTTTGCAAGGCCACAAAACCCGGTCTGTTACAAATCCTCTTATATTTAAGGAATTTTAAACCTAGTTCCCAGGTCAGTTAATCCCCTGCCCTTCTTACCTCAAGGTAAGTTCAAGTGTGAGATGTGTGTATCTTATTGATTTCTGCGGTAGAGGAGAAGCTGGTTAGCGTTTTGGCCCCCAGAGGTCCAGATGGCATTTTCCATTGAAAAAGTCTGCAAAGGTTTTTTGGGATCAGGGAAAGAGGAAACCAGGTCTGGTCTGGTAGGTCCTCCTGCTTTGCAGAGGAGCCCGGGCACCTTATTTTTACAGGAGAGGAAACAAATATGTGTTGAGCTGCCGTCATCCCCCATGTATGTAATCCTCGTAACGACGTCAGAATAAGTCCTATATTCATCTGATGGATCCATTTTAGTTCAGGAGATTAAGGGATTTATGAGAAGGTAAGAGAGGAGGAGAATTCGGTTTTGTCTGTCCACAAATTCCAGGCTCTTGTGACTGTCTTCTCCTATATTTTCTGCCAGAGAACAAATACAGTTGTCCAGGCAACTCATGTCCCTGGACTGTGCAGGAATTCACAGACATACCACTGAAACATCGCTCTCCGTCCAGGAAAACCAGAGAGGATGGGGTTAAGCAGACAAAAATAGAAGTCATTTTAGAAATCTAGATCTCAAAGAGGACTAGAAGCAAGGCAAGATGATGTTTGATTACGAGACATAATGGATTCCTCAAACGCTTAAATGTAATTAAAGATATAAAAAGGATAGAGGGAAACGTAAAAATGTTATGAATATACAGCACTGTAATTAGTTGCTTTCTTGAGACATACACTAGGTGCAGACTCTTGTCTGTGAAAAAGAAAAAGAAAGAAAAGAAAGAAAGAGAAAGAAAGAAAGAAAGAAAGAAAGAAAGAAGAAAAGAAAAGAAAAGAAAAACGAAACCCCGCCAAAGAGAGAAGGCAGTTAAGGAAGACAAAGGGGACATAGCGGCAGCTGCTGCGGTGGTGAGGTTGGGGACGGTGGGGGCAGACACGCAGAGCAGAGAGATTCCCCATAGTCTGGCCTTCAAGAAGAGCCTCCGAGGGATGACAGCATTGCCCAGAGCGCTAGGTGAGTTTCCCAGTTTCATTGGCAGCTGAATCAAACTGAATATAATTCCATTGCCATTGCTTGAGATGTAGTATTTTTAATTCTGTTTTGCAGAGAGCAATGAATCTGGAATTTGTGTTTGGCAGGACCGTCAAGAAAGCGACCTTTCTCTTGATCCACTTGCTCTGATAATTGTCTCTTTTGGCGACACAGATGAGCCTGGAATGGACAAGAGATGCCAGTTTTATTGGATTTAAGATGCCATCGCAGCCAAGAGCCTGGAATCTTCCAAGACTTCCTCTTGATTTCAAAGGCACACATACAGAATCATTACATTTCTTCCTCAGATTCATACTTTTCCTAAAAAATACAGTGTCTTGGCATTGGTCAGTCTGCAGTCGGATGGTGGTGCTGGTCAGTGCTGTGAGGTTTTGAAAGGCACATTCCTTCCTTAAGAAGGCATTTTGTGAAAGGAAATTGGATTATTGCATATACTTAAGGAAAAAATGCTGAAAGGCATAAGCCCTTTCTTCTTAGAAACAAATAGTAATTTTTATTTTTTTTTTAAAGATTTTTTTTATTTATTTATTTGACAGAGAGAGACAGCCAGCGAGAGAGGGAACACAAGCAGGGGGAGTGGGAGAGGAAGAAGCAGGCTCCTAGCGGAGGAGCCTGATGTGGGGCTCGATCCCATAACGCTGGGATCACGCCCTGAGCCGAAGGCAGACGCTTAACCGCTGTGCCACCCAGGGGCCCCAGTAATTTTTAATCTTAAAAATATTATTGGAATTCTAAAGCAGTAAAAATGTCTTATGTAAGCCTCTCAGTGAGAGCAGATAAGTATAAAAGAATATAAGGCACATGATTATAACCGTAGCATCAGAGCACGGTTTCGGACCGCAGCCCGACCAGCATTCGCGTCTGGATACTTCGCTGACATGGGGGCGTCCTCTGCATCGAAGGACATTGAACAGCACCTCTGGTCTCCACCCACGAGATGCAGTAGTGGTCCCCTCCAGCTGTCACTCCAGAAATGACCCAGACATTGTCCATGTTGAGAACCACTGTGTTAGAGATGAACTTGTTTCTTATAATTCTGCTGTTGGGGAAATCTGTTTTCCTATATATATATATCGTCTGAAATCTTCCTACCCTCACATCCCAGGAAATGTAAGCTCTGTGAGAACAGGAATCATGTCCATGTAGCTTGGTATCCTCAGAGCCTAGCGTTTTTAAAAAATACTTCTTGAATAAATGAATCGAAATATAATAAAAATAAATCTGCTCATGCTTTATTGAGTGAATAAAAGAAGATGTGATTTCATTAATAATATATTTAAATCTATTTGAGTTCTTAAGCTTTGTATTAAATGGAATTTTACTGACCTTGGAGTAGTGAATTTTACAAGGAATATTAATCTTCTACTCTTTCCCATTCTCCTCTCTATTAATTGGGTTAGAAACTCAACTAATAGGCATTGTGTGCAAGGTTGTAGAGAAATGAATAAGAAATATATTCGATACTGTGATTGCTTTGTATTTATAAACGGAAGAATTATACAAAATGTGAAGACACTTTGCTGATTGAAAAGGAATAGGCCGTTCATACCATTGAACTGGTTGTTTGACTTTGCTTACGTTTCAGCGGGATGTTCTGGGGAGTAAGGTGATGTGTCCAGACCTTAGGGAAGGAACTGATGGCGAACAAGCTCATGGGCTTCAAGACGGATTGGAACAAGGAGAGGAGCTTCAGGACAGACAGGTTACCCACCCAAGCTGGAGAGTCGGGGACGGAGGCGAATGAAGAACGTGGTGTTACTCCAGGAGCTACTCAGGCTGTGGGGAGGTGAGTGCTGAGCTCCATCTGCGGCTCCACACACGCAAGACTCAAAGGCCGGAAGCAAATTGCTCCCAATGTCCAAAATCTGTTGTGTTGATTCAAGAAACTGTGGATGACAGGGCTGGCAGATCTGGGAACCGCATGCAACTTGGGGAAGCCATACAAAGTAGGCAGCTGTTGTTGGGGACCCCTACGAGCAAAGAGAACTTGCCCATCACTGGGATGTAGGCATGGGGGTAGGCATTCAGCCTTCTCGGGGGCCACAGCTTACACCGCAGACTTGAGGGCCGAGGGTCCTGCTGCGATGGAGGGTTGTCAGGGCTGATGACAGCGTGTTCTCAGACTCAGGTATCTCGTTTGCGGGGAAGCATGCTTATTTCCTCTGAGGACTTCACCAGCTGAGCTTGTAGTGGGGCCACCAAGTGAGAAATGCCTGGGCCCACAGTGGCTACTAGGCACACTCCAGGCCCCACTGGCTAGGCCTCCATCTCCCTTCCATCTCACTGTGGGGGTCAGAGACGATATGTGCCTTCTGCTGATGTTGGGACTCGA
The DNA here is from genome assembly GCF_023065955.2 of Ursus arctos. Taxonomy (NCBI): domain Eukaryota; kingdom Metazoa; phylum Chordata; class Mammalia; order Carnivora; family Ursidae; genus Ursus; species Ursus arctos. The sequence continues at coordinate 5,022,288 of NC_079873.1, forward strand.
GAATGACTGGGTTGTGTTGTACTGGATGGAATGGAGGGAAGGAGGAAGGAAGGAAGGAAGGAAGGAAGGAAGGAAGGAAGGAAGGAAGGAAGGAGGGAGAGGGAGGAAAGAGAAAGGATGAATGCAAAGAAGGAACAGGTGGAAGGAGGAAGGAAGAAAAGAAGGAAGGAGAAGGAGGAAAGGATGAACACAAAGTAGGAAGGAAGGAGACGAGGGAGTAAGAAGGAAAGAACATAGTGGGGAGTTATGTAAAAGTCTTACATCATTCATGGATCTCATGCTACAATTAAAAGGATAGACTGCACACTTGAAAATCCAACATATGTGCTAACTCATCTCTTGTAATTCTTTTGTGAATTCCATAATGTTCTGAGTGTAAAGAGCCCTTCCCAGAACTCTTCAGACAGAATTCCCTAGAACATGGCATGCTTCATCTGCCTGTGCCCTTCAGTGTGCCAGTTCCCGGAACAGACAGCACACAATGAGCTGTAGCTCTTACGGAATGCCACTTACTAAGAATTATTTCCAGCTGGAATGTCCTATTAGGGAAGCTTTCCACAAATTTAAGTTATTGTCCATCTTCTTTGACCATTAACATATTCAGGTGCATTTTGTGACCAGTTTTTCCTAACATATCCCCTCAAGACAACTTTTCGCCACCATATTTCACTGCTAAACAGCTCGACTGAGAGCTTCCCCTTGCTGTCTCAATTTAATTCTTGCTCTATCCCCCTCTTTCCACCAGGGCTTTCCAACACTACTGTCTGTGGGTTCACTTGTGAACTTCTGTTCCTCTCATCTGGCTCATGAGCTCGGCCTCTCCAAGGATTAGGCTGCCGCTCTGTCCTCTATGGTGGAATCACAGGTGCCTATGGGTTTTCCTGCTGCCCCCCTCTTGTCACGTAGCTGGCATCGGGGATCTCTTCGGGTCCTGGAACCCAGCTCAAGCCCATGGCCCTGCTGCTGCTGGCTCCCCTGAGAGCTCCCACCAGGACTTAACGGGAGGTACCAAGTCCCTTCCTTCCTGGTTTCCCCCCATCCCAGAATGCTTTGTCCTAAGGACCCTTCCATTCCCTTGCCTATGAACTGTGGGCTTGGGGCCAGTTCTGGGAGAATTGGATACACCCTGTCTCCTTACCCTTCGTCTCTAGCATGGCTTGGGGTCTGGTCTTCTCCTGAGCACCCTCCACCAGGCCTTTGGAATCTCCCCCACCCCCAGAGTTCCACCAGCTCCAGGGCACACAACCCAAATACCAATCCCATGTCCCACAGCTCTCAGCTGGGCTACAGTTCCCTCACTGGATTCATGCCAGTGCAGACCCATCTCGTCTAGACCGCACTTGTGTGAGGTCTTGTTGTTCACCATTTTCTTCCTCTTGTCCTCTTCTCAGAGCCAAGGCCACCCTCTGTGTGGTGCTGAGGTTGTGGTGGGGTTCTGCTGATTTTGTTCTGGTTTGCATTTATGTGAGGCTCCCGCTTCAAGGCGGGAGCACCTGCTGTGGCACTCCAGACCTTGGGCAGCTCTGCCCGTGGACGGCTGCCCCCTGTGCAGGGCAAGGGCTCCACCCAAGTCCAAGCCCAAGTGTGTGCTATGAGCCAGAGAGGCTTGCAAGACCCAACATCCCCCTGATGTCTCTGGCTCGTGGCTCCTCCCAGAAACTAGCAGTCTGGCAGTTCTCTCGAGTCTCTTCAGTACTGTGAACAAGTCTTTTAAAACATTGACCTTAATTAATTGATAATTAAAACTACTGATATTTAAATAAATTTCTAAGACTATATAATAACTCACTTGAGCAAAAAAGGTATTCCTAAAATATTCATTCCAAAAAATGTATGAAATAATAAAGACTAATTCATGGATGCTTAAAAAAAAAAAAAAGACGTCTTTAAAAGGTTATTTCATCCAAGTTTTGAAGAATTATTTTCAGTCAGAGTGGAGACATCTGAGGGACGCAAGTAGCATTAATGAAATAGGAAATTCAACGATTGCTCTTTTCTCTGCCATTATTTTAATCCAGATCCCTCTACTGCCTTCACAGAATTATAATTATCTCTCACACTGGTTACTTCAGTCTTTCCTGGTTCTCAGTGACTGGAGGTTTATCTTCCTGAAATAAGACGGTGCTGCCTTCCTGCTTCCACACTCAGAGATCATCAGTGTCTTTGGGCCGCTAAAGGAGTCCCTGCACATTGCTCAGGTGGGCCAACACAGCTTTGTCGCCAGAATGTGCTGCAGTTTTATCTCCCAGTATTTACCATCCTGCCTTTAGAAGATGCTTCTGATGAATGAATGTCATATTAGCATGCTCCCAGCTTCCAGATATCTGTGTACACGCTCTTTCTTCTCCCAGAGTGATCTTCCGCACGCCTTCACCAGCCATGCTACTCCACAAAGCATCCCTTAAACCATCCTTCCCAATGCATGAACGCTTTCCCCACTCTCCTTTCCCACACCTTAAAACAAAATCTTCCAGGTGCTCCTGGCTGGCTCTGTCAGAGGAGCCTGGGACTCTCGATCTCACAGTCGTGAGTTTGAGCTCTAAGTTGGGTGTAGAGATTACTTCAATAAATACTTAAAAAAAGAAATCTTTCAGGGACACCCACATAGCTCAGTTGGTTAAGCATCTGACTTTTGGTTTCAGCTGAGGTCATGATCTCAGGGGTTGTGGGATTGAGCCCTGCATCAGGCCTCACTCAGCCGGGAGTCTGCTTGAAAGTGTCTCCCCACTGCCCCTCCTCCCCACTCCCCCACTCTTTCTCTCAAAATACATAAATAAATCTGTAAAAATTAATCTTCCATACTACTTCTACATGTCAACATGTATTCAAGGACTCTTCTCAATGTAGTAATCATCTTGAGTCCTAGAGCTGTGTATCACCATTTGGGTACCCGCTTCTCATCCTACCATATGGTGCACACTGCATATCTGCCATAGGGTAATCCATCCTTAGTCTTAATTTTTTTTTTCTTTTTAATCATTCTAATATGTAGGATTAATGCACGTATGTCTCTTTTAGCCATGAGGAGAATCTCAATACAAATGAATGCCATCCCTACCAGGGCTAATGAGTCATTAACCTCATTAAGAGGCAACCAATCCAGATGCTGAAGAATCATAAAAAGGGGCATAAGGGATAAAAGAGAAGCCCGTACAGAAGTGGACTTTCACAATAGACCTTGGGAGAGGTATCCTAGGCTTAGGGAAAGCAAATCCAGTTGTTAGAACAGTCTTCCTCTCTGTGAGAAAGAAGAACGCTCAGACCCAAATAAGAGGAACCCAGAACGTGTGTTTCAGCACAGAACTGGCATGAGCAGAGCTAAGCAAATTGGGACTGCAGGATGAAAGTGTAAAAAAAAAAAAAAAAGTCTGCACTTAAAGCACCCACAGAACTCTGTTCTTCTAGGATGGTAGTGGGGACTAGCAGACAACGCTTAACAACTGTAAGTCATAAACTCTGAAAGACAAGGAACATCTGGCTCCAGAAAAAAACAAAACATTATATCCCTCCGAATGAGCATCATTCACCATAAAGGATGTGCACGTTTAAGCATTAACTTAAAGCCACAGGGATGGAGAATCTTGAAACAGATTTCATGAGCAAGAGATGGCAAACGGCCGTCCATTGTAGAATTCCCTTGACTCCTAAGTTAGTGCCATTAATGTGCTCTGAAGGCAAGACGCTGGTTTATTTTGATGAGAAATTGTAATTATCTGAAACTTCAATGATATTTACTTGTCACTTTGGTCCCTCTAACCATTTTCACAGAAGGTCTTAAATTTTGCATCCAAAAAGCACATACTTGCTTCGATATTGTTCCTGGGGTTGCACTGCTATGCTGGCCTTTCCTCAGTGAATAGTGAATGAGTGAGTGCTTAAGAGAATGTTTCGTGAACATCTCTTGTCGGCATTGCCTCCTCTTCAGGTCCTACCTACGTTTACAGTAAGATTTAAATGACCAGAGAAATGAATTTATTGTTTTCTTGGGTATAGCATTGCTTTCTAATTCCATTCATCATTTTCTCTATGAGTAGTTAATTTTAGAAGAACCCTAAACAAATATCAAATTGTTACGTTGATTGTAATGTTAACACTTGAATGGATGTCGACTGTGTTAATGTGTGTAAGTCTAACATACGGACACTGCTCTCATTGGGAATTATGTTTTAGTGCTATGCAGGACGCACAGCAAACTTACTGAGATGTTCCATATGAAACATCTGCTTACGTGGAAATGTAATGTGCTTACCAAGTGTTTATCTGCAAATTTTATAAAAATTTGGGAAATTCTGGACAATTCTTTTTTCTTTGTTGTATAAAAATTGTTCTTTACTCTCCGTTTTAGAAATACATCTCAAATTAGAAATATTAATTCAAACATCACATTGGGCTTGTAATTTTAGCTTATTTATTATACATGATCTGTGAAGCAATGTACAGACTTCCCTCCAGCTGGACACCATTTGGTATGAGCAAAGAAATTCAATAAAGCAGAATTTCACAAATCACATTAATCATGTACAAGTGTACCAACTGTTTGGCTCACGTATTCTGAGGAGCAAGGGTTTCAGTCCACATGTATCTCCTACTCTCTTAATTACTTAAGCTCAGACAGAAGAACTTACGTGGAGATCTGCAGAAAGACCCATATTCCAAACCGTTGGATGTCATGTGTATTTGAGAGTGAATTAGCACTGAAGAATCTTCTCCCCCTATACAAACTTTAGAGTCCAGCTTCGGAAACATCAGGGCCAGCAGAGCACGTTCCAACAGACCTACCAAGCTGGATGGATTACAAATCACGGGCTTCTTTACGTCTCTCATGAAAGAAAAGAAAACCAGAGGTGGCCTCCGTGCCTGAATTTGGAAGTAGGAGTTGAGGGAAAGCTTTGTTTAAGGCTGAGAAAGGTTCATAGAGAGGCATTGCCAAACGAGGCCATCCACCCACAGACGCCCTTGGAGGACACTTGTCTCTTGGATAGATGTAAATGAAGGAATAAGAAGGCGATACTTCAAGTCTTTCCCCATTTTCCATACCCTTTAAACCACTGAGCAGTGGCTTACCCCTCAATGGAAATATGAAGAGGACTAGTAGGACAGTACCGTACCACCATCACCATCAGATTCACTACTACCACAAAGGAATATATTAACAAGGAATTCGAATAGTGAAAATAGTGTAACGCATGATTTTCTGAACATGGACAAAATTGATCTTTACTGTGATAAAATCAACCCAACTGAATAATATTATGATCTCTAAGTTAAAACAAGGCCTATTTCCTGTTTATTTTTGCCTACCTGGTCAATGAAATTGGAAAAGACCGATACTATCCATTGTTAGTGATGGTGGGGAGAAAAATGTTCTCAGAATCTTTTGAGAGACTTCATCTTGGTACAGCCTTTTTTGTAGGGCAGTTTCCCCAGGAGCTTTTGGAATTTTAACTTTGTGTTCCCTTTGAGCCAGCAATTGTACCCACAGGGGTTTTTCCCAGTGTAAGTATGTGTGTTGTGCAAAGATTCATGCACAAAGATCAGAGGGAATCTAAGTGAGCAAACGTAGGAAATGACCATTTGAATTTCAGGGTCCTAAGACAAGGCAACTTAAAAGTAATGAGTGAATTCAAGGGAATGATTTCTGTGATACGCTACTCGATGCTAAAAAAAATAAAAGAAAGTTGTAGAAGAATATATACTGTATAGAAACTACGAACCAGATCTATTCTTTATCTTAAAAAATGTAGTTTAGTGTGTGTGTATCAAACAAAAAAACAAATATATACCAAAAATATAACAAGTAATATTCCTAATGTAGGGATATGAGTAATGAAGACTTCTTTTGTTTTTTTTTGTTTTTTTTTTAACGTAGCTATGTTCCCATTTTGAATTAAAACATGTGACCTTAGGGGCGCCTGGGTAGCGCAGTCGTTAAGTGTCTGCCTTTCGCTCAGGGCGTGATCCCAGCGTTCCGGGATCAAGTCCCACATCGGGCTCCTCCGCTGGGAGCCTGCTTCTTCCTCTCCCACTCCCCTGCTGTGCTCCCTCTCTCGCTGGCTGTCTGTCACATAAATAAATAAAATCTTAAAAAAAAAATGTGACCTTAAAATAAATAAATAAAAACATATACACAACTTTCAAAGTAAGATTAGCCACCAGATGCAAACTTTCTAAAAACACTCAGAATTCGTGCAGGAGGAGGTAGCTGGGCATTTGGCTGCTGCTCATTGAATATTTATGGCTTGACAGCCTAAGCGTTCTTTCTGTATATTCTATTTAAAAAATATAAATAGGGACGCCTGGGTGGCTCAATCAGTTGAGCGTCCAACTCTTGGTTTGGGCTTGTGGTCTCTGGGTCATGGGATCGAGCCGTGAGACAGGCTCTGTGCTGGGCGGCGAGTCTGCTTGGGATTCTCTTCCTCTCCCTCTACTCCTCCCCCTGCTTGCATTCTCCCTCTCTCTAAGAGAAATAAGTAAGATCTTTAAAAAAATAAAAATAATTTAAACTATATATGTACATATAAAAATAAGTGTTCTAAGTCATAGGGAAGAGGTAACCCCCCCCTGAAGCTAACAGTGTCACATCTTGTCCATCACACATCTCCATCTTCAAAATAACCACAAGGGTTATTCAGCCCAAGTGCTTTGCATGTAGAAGGCCATTGTGAAAATAAGTGACTTTTTTCCTCTACAAAATTTCAGGAATGTAAACTTCTGTGACTATTGTTGCAAATTATCTCGTGTCATAAAAGTTGAAAGAATAAGAAAAATATGCTAAACATGAACAGAGCTTTAGATAAGAGTATTCATCAAGGGTATGAAGATAGGGGCACCCAGGAGGCTCAGTCCGTTGAGCGTCCAACTCTTGGTTTCCGCTCAGGTCATGATCTGAGCATGGATGAGGTCAGGCTTCGTGCTCAGTGAGGAGTCTGCTTGAGATTCTCTCTATCTCCCTCTCCCTGTGCCCCTCCCCCTGCTTGCATGCATGCTCTCTTTCTAAAGTAAAATAAAGTCTTTAAAAAGAAAAAAAGAGTATGAAGATATGTATTTTGCAGAAATGTGTCAGAATCAAAATAAATTAGCAAGCACCAACGTAAGGGTAATATAAATGTTAATGACTATGTATATTATTTCAGTACTTTGCATTGGTTCTGCTTTGTATCTGATTTTTTATATTTTGTTATTTGCTGTAAACAAAAGTACGTTTGTTTCACTTTTTCTTGGCTGTTTTCTCCCATAAGTAACAGTCTACTGATAGTTGCGGATTATTCAGGAAGAGCAAGATAATGGGAACTAAAATAAGTAAGTAAGGAGTATTTTTCTTTATTCTAAACATTCCATCTGTCTAACTATATTTATAGTATGTAAAACACCTGTTTTTATTTCCAAGGGACCAATCTGGTTCTAAAGTCGCAGCTGGTGATAGTCTGTGAGGGTGTTTAGATACTATTTCTTGAGCAAGGCAGATGGCTATCAAAAGCAACTCCATAATTTTATTTTTTATCACCATCCCCAAATTTGGACAAACTCACGTGGACAGAATTGACAGTACTTCAGCTTGGAAAGTGCAGGGCATGTGTTCCATTGGTATGCACAAGGGATCACCATATGCATGGGAGAGTCAAAGGGACCAAACGTGGAGAATGTTCATCTCATAAAAATAATGCTAAGAGAAGTCACTACCCAGGACTAAACGTAGATGAGCAAGGATAGTCGTGATTTCCAAGAGCAACCTTGACCTCAGCTGTCAGATTCACTGCACTTGACCAGGTCCCCTTCAGAACCAGCAGTGGTCGAGAATGGTCCCTCTCTATAACCAGTCTGTATAATGAAGGCAGAAGAAGCCCAATACAAATATGTTTATGATGAATTGTACGACGGAGATGAGATGTCCAGATCAAGTGACAGTGGGGATAACATTCCCAATAAAATTAATCAACTGTTGGAAGCAGTGACTTGGACAGTTCCTTCTGTAAAGCACTAAAGATAAGAATAAAAGTAGGACCATGCCAGCTGAGGAATCGACTCAAGGAAAATTAACTGGGAACACACAAAAAATTTTCACGACCTATTCCAGGAATAAACTGGTTGATAAACCGGATCCTTCAACCATGTGCGCTATGAAAAATCTTTACTGTTAGGTTGTGAGATTATTGAAATATTTGACACAGTGTGTACAGTTGTTAAAATTGATGAAACGCAGGAAAGACAAGTCTAATAATAGTAGAATAAGAATATAGATAATAATGAAATACCCGTTACATTTATTAGTACTTTCGATCTGATTATCCTAAGTGAATCAGTCCACCATTCAACACATTCAATAGTACGTGTGCTTTATTGTGTCTGCTCCATAGGACACTTAAAGCATTTAAGAAAGTCAGACATAACAGATTCTGATTTAAATGATTAGAAAATGTCGTTAGATGTGTAATCAACGTTTCAATGTCTATAGAAACCTACTCTTTTTGTTTAATAAGCTTTTGCTTTATTGGTTATATAAATAAAATATGGTCTTTAGAAGAATGCTACAGAAATAAACTGGGTTTCAAATAAAAAATAGTGGTATTCTCCAGGCACCTAAACTTCTAGATATGAGGAATCTATCAACATTAAAAAGGGCAGAGGCATCGATATCTCACATTGTTCCTAGCTAGTAGAAATGGAGATTTAAATTAAATTCTAGAAATAACTACTGGGATAGGGAAGCTGAAACTAAGGAAAGAATTGCATCTGGAATATGGTAAATAAGTTCCTAAAAATATGAACGATATAATCACTATTCGAAAATGTGTGGTTTTAGAATATTTAAATCAAGTAATAGGAAGCAAAGAAGACCATCCATGGAAACATTTGTTGTATATTAATAGAATTAATTATTTTTCCCCCAAATAATCTCTATCCCCACCATGCAGCTCATACACATGGCCCCGAGATCAAGAGTTGCATGCTATAATGACTGAGCCACCCAGGTGCCCATGGAATTAATTCTTAATAGAGATGTTCACCATTGAAGGAGAAGGATGTGATAGAATTCAGCTGTTAAAAGCGTAAGATGAAAGAATTAAAAGTCAAAGGATAACAGGTAAAATTGAAGACTGTATATGTTAACCCTGTGGATACCACCTGAGAAAGAAGAACATACTGAGGGTCACTTGTGACTGCACGATGGGAGGGGTGAGACGGATAGATGAGTGAAAGCCATGTCTAGTTTGAGGGCGTTTCTGAGACTACCCAGTGGACGTATTCAGCAGGCACTTGGATAGATGGGTCTGGGGGTCATATGATGGGTATCTTGTCCATGGCTTGGTCTTGGGTGCCATCGTCTGATCAGTTGCACATGAAGAACCTCTCACTCGTTGGGAAGGAGTGGGAAACGGTGGGGGCTTGCAAAGTGTTGTGACGTGCCCCAACCTGAGAGGTGGGCAGAAGAAGTCGCTGGCATTGGGCTTTGGGAAACACAGCCAGAGACCAGGGAGGAAGAGTACCGGAGAGTGTGCATGCTTGCGGACAGCGTGTGGGACAGGAATGAACACTGCCCCCTGTGTTTGTCAACACCCAGCTCTCTGAGATCTGAGCGGGAGACACCTGGATGGAGGTGGACAGAGAAGCCAGACCAGCAAAGAGGAGCTTTGGTAGGATGTGAGTCAACAGAGGTGAGCAGTGGTACAACTTGAGAAATTTGGCTCTAAACATGAGCAGAGAGACAGGGTGGTGTCTTGGGGAACTGGGGCCCAGGGGAGCTTGTTACGTTTCATATGGGAGATAGCAAAGCCGGTTAGCATGGGTAAGTATGAAAGGGAAGGGATAGGGTAGTAGTGATGAGGGAGAGAGCAGAGAAATGATGCACCAGGGCCCCTTGAAAAAAGAAGAGGGGCTACAAGGTCAATGCACAAATTCTGGGCTATGAGAGGGGAGAGACATTCTGTCTATCTGAGCATGGAGGAAGGAAAAGAAAATGAGAGTGAGTGCAAGAAGGTTTGCTGAATTGGCTTTGAGAAGTTGGTGGTATTCCCACTGGAGGAAGATGTGTTTCCTGGCTGATTCTGAGAAGAACAGGCGACACGTGATAGTTGAGCACAAGAGACAAGGAACAAAACTTCTGCCACAGTAGGATAGCCCAAGACTGAATTTACTCGCAAACATTTGCCATTGGCTCCCTTTAAACCTTTAGAATTAATTTAATAGAACTTAAAAGCAGATTTTTTCAAAATCCGGGTATAGTACAAAGGTAACGTAAACTTTTGCAAAGTCTTATACTTTAAATTATTAAGTGAACTGAAGCCATTCTACCATTGGAGGGAGAAAGACAAATATCACTACCAACCATTAAAATAAGTTACTGCAGAACCTCCCATCCCTTATTAACAGACTCTTTCCTCATGCGGTAATGGAATTTGGATGTTTGTTTTCTGTTAATGTCAAAGGTAAGGTAATTTTCTCTGGTGAGTTTAGAAACTTGCACACCAACACTACCGTCTTAGGCGTACAGGAGGTTTTATGGAATTTTGCATCAAATGGAAAATAACTTGGAACTGTGTCATTTCCATGTTTCTCTACCAGACTCTAGTGCCTCCTTTCTTCCAATCCATTATCCTACGCACCGAAAGCCAGGACAGCCCTGACAGCAGAGCGTCTCTCTGTTACCACCCTAGCAGCCTTCACTCCATAAAATGCCACTTTTTGCCACTAGGATCCTTAGTCTCTGTCTCCAGGTGTCTGCTATTTAATTGTGGTAGAAAGCCACAGAGACCACAGATTGGTTTCACAAATGGTAGATTCAGTGATCCGAGCTGGCCTGGCAGACCCACATTTTCTTCACAGCTGTTCTAAACTAGAATGATCTGACTTTTGTTCTGAGATGAAAGCCAGTGCCCTGCTTGCTTTTCTCAATGGCTCAGAAACGTTTGGCATAGCCAACGAGTCCCCTTAAGATCCTGTTTTTCTGATGGAGTTCCTCCTCGGTTTTCCACCAGCGCTTCTGAGCTGGCTTCTACCAACTTCCACTGGAAATGTGCTTGATATATGGATGCCCTCTATGCTCTCTTCCTTTTCCCCATGCGCTGGATCTTCCTCATTTGCTGACAGATACTCTTGCCTCTTCCTTCCCTGTCTCCCAGCTGTCCCCAACCAAAAATAGTGTCTTATCCACACATCTAACTTCCACGTTTACGGTCTTCTCTCCATCCCTTTAATACCAAACATCGTGGGGGAAAATCTGTCAATAAAATACGGCAATATTGCCTGTACCATCTGCCATTGTTCCCCCCCCCCCCCGGAACAATTTCTTCTTCCCATTACTGTGGAAAATACCATCTGACCAGTATAAACTCAATGAATCATTTGGTAATGTCACTTAAAAAAAAAATGCAGATTCTGTTTATTAGGTTGAGCATGAAGCCTGAGCTTCTGCATTTCTAACAAGTTCCCAAGTGATGCCCCAGCATTGGTTACAAGACCACAGTTTGAAATCCTGGAACCTAAAGGAACATCACTCCAAGACTTAACAAATGTCTTTGCAAGCCGTGCCCTGAGAACTAAAGATGAGCATCTTATCTACATCATTTATTTTAACTGTCCAACTCGATATTTGTTTCATGAGGCCATCCCTCCACAAATACTGGCTCTCGCTGATTGACAGTCCTGTGGTGTCACGTTCAATGGTTTTTCCATCCATATCTTACTGGCCTTCTCTGCTGACCTCAACACAGTGCACCTCTCCTGCGATTAAACTGTACAACTCTGGCTTCCGTGGAGGAAGAGCTTCTAATGGCATTACTGTGCAAACGTCAATTTCATTAAAAGCCAGTAATAAAAATACTTCAGTATTTCTCTCTTCCCATTGGGCTCCAGGCCTGAACTGTCAGAATACCCAACCAGAAGCCCACAGGAGGGCAGAGACGGCACGTGACCCAAAGGCACCCAATCAGAACTTTTTCTTGGACTTTATGTTAGGCCTATTTAAAAAAAAAAAAAAAAATCCCTCCCTATGCCCTTTGAACACTTCTATGGTAAAATAATGAGTTTTGCTCAGAGAGGAGCCACCTTACTCACCGTCTGGAGAGAACCTGTTTTAAAGCCAGATCGTATCTGGAGACGTGATTTGAACAGGTGCACAGATGTGCCTGGATTATACAACCAAAGGTACAGTCCTTGCCATACAAGGTGGCGATCGTCTTTCTTGTATTTCTCTTTGGATTAAGGTCATTTGAATTGGGTTTCCTTCACATGCAATGACAGCTTTCAACAATTAACTGTCCTAAAAAATGACCTCTATTTGGCTTCCCTTCAATAAAAAACATCTCTAATGCCTCCTTGGAAAAGTGGACGAAAGACATTAGGGAAAAAAATTCTCCAAAGAAATTAAGAAAGTTAAGGTTACAAAATTACTTAACCTTTCTTGGCTGTCATTGAGCCTTCCTTCTGCAAGCTGAACTTTAACATCCATTTGTCACATTTTGAAAACATAAACATTGGGGGTGTGAAACAAATTTGCAATGTTTGTGGCTTAATATGAAGAGAGTAGACACCGCCCAGAATTTGATGTTCCCATTCTGAAACATTATTCTGTATGATCACATAAGTAGGTAAATTTGTAGAGTTTTCAGGTTTCTTGCACATTTTAATTTTTTTAAGGATTTTATTTATTTATTTATTTATTTATTTATTTATTTGAGAGAAAGAGTGGGAGCAGGGTCAGGAGTGGAGGGGGAGGGGCAGAGGGACAAGCAGCCTCCCCACTGAGCATGGAGCCTGCCGCAGGCACTCCATCTCTCCACCCTGAGATCAAGACCTGAGACAAAATAAGAATCAGACGCTTCACTGACAGCCACCCACGCGCCCCTTGCACATTTTTTAGATGATTTGCATTGTTTTGCTATTGCGAATGCACTGTTCCACTTCTGAAGTTCTGCTAGTATAAAAGTACTATTTTCATATATTATGGTCAACTTTTACATGAATACTTCTCGCCATATTTTTTAGCTGATTATCTTGTTTGTCGAGGTGTGGAGTCATTCATTCCTCAACTGTTGAGGATTTGGGTGTGCAAGACACAACTCCAAAGGAAAATGGTTTTGCTCTTTTTTCCCACTGTAAATAGATACCATTTTCTACCACAAGGGATTAAAACACTTGCAGCAATGGCGGATTCCAGAGCTGAGGAAGAGAAAGTAGAAGAGAAGCCTAGAGAATCTTGTTGTGGAAAGCAAGGAATTGCTCGACGGATGACGAGGATCTGACAAAGGATGATGACACAGGTGTCGGCCAAACTAGGTTCCCAGTGACCAAACAGGCCAATCTGGGCATCAAAATAAACCATGATAGTAGCAGATTATAATCCATTGAATAAAAGAGGAAACCATGGGTCCACACGTACATAAACAAATGGACAGCTTGACGAAGAAGCAGGTATTTATAAGATTTTAAAAATGCTTGTGCACAGATATGTATTAGTTATAAAAGGGGGTAGAATAACTTTATAGGGGAAAAGCCTGGCGGACGTCTGTTTAACCCAGGTTGTGTCATGGGCCAATCCATGCCAACGTGATTACACGCCATGAGAACAAAGGTAGCATTACATCTGTGTTTTTCTTGCCAATCATGAGGAAATATGAGATAAACCTAAACAGGGAAATCCTATAAAATAACTCTGATGGGTGGAATAGTGACTCCCCAACGTCATGTCCATCCAGAATCTCAGAATGTGACCTCGCATGGAAATAGGTCTTTGCAGATATCATTCATTGAGAATGTCAAGCGGAGATTGTCCTGGATTTAGGGTGGTCCCTCAGTGCAAAGACTGGCATCCTTATGGGAACATAAGCAGACACATGCACAGGGAGGAAGTCCATGTGAAGACAAGCAGTGTTGGAATGATGCTGCCACAGCCAAGAAATGACGAAGACTGCCACCAGCCACCGGACGTTGGGAGGGAGGCATGGAGCAGAGATTTCTTTAAGCCTCCAGAAGTAACCAAGCTGGCCAACACCTTAATTTCTGGATTCTGGCCTCCTGAACCCGTGAAAGAGTAAGTTTCTGCTGTTTTAAGCCAACCAGTTTGTGGTTCTATTTATGGCCATCCTAGGAAACAAATAGGGGAAAGGACCCATAATCTTCCAAACTCCCAGTGATACTCCCAGTGCCGTGAAGTCAAAGACTGGATAACATGGTCCAAACTGTAAGAAACTGAAGACACATGGTCCAGACCGAAGGGCACTAGTTAATGAGACCCCAAAGTGCTCCCTCACCCCTTCTGCCTTGTGAGCACATGGCGGGAACATGGCTGTCTCTGAACCAGGAAGCTGGTCTTCAGCAGACACCAAACCTGCTGTGTCTTCACCTGGGACTTGCAGCCTCTGGAACCGTGAGAAGTAAATTCCTGTTGTCTAGATGCCATCCAGTGTCTGGTGTTGTGTTCTAGCAGCCCAAAGGGTCTAGCACATCTTGATACGGACAGTAACATTGCCATGATTCTGTTCAGCTAGTGGAAGGAGCAATCAGAAATAGCAAAGTGAAGCACATCCCCTCCCGCTTTAGGGGGGATCAGCACTGCTAACTGCCTTGGGTTTGAAGTCACGTGCATCTGCTTCAGGCTGCTCAGCACAGCTCCATCTCCCAGCTCCACAGCCTTGCCAGGAGCTACCTTTGGGGGCACTGGGAAGGGTGCCCATTGCCAAAGTGTCCCCCATGTAAGCAAGCCCAGGGAGCTATCACTCTTTGGGCAAATTTTCCCCTTTCCCGAAGGGACTTCTGGATTGGAACAGGTGTCATCCCTCAGCCTCTCAACTAGGGTTTCTCTTCTCTTCCCAGGTGAGTGATGGGTTGGGGGTGATGGTGGAGCTCTGATCTTGGCTAGCAGTGGATACCAGTACGTCTCTGTGGTCACCAGTGGATACCAGTATGTCTCTATGGGCTCTACTCACTTTGTGACCAACGGCAAGGCAGCAACCTTGCACACCCCTCAAGCTTCCTGGCCCTTTCGCACTGCTGGTGTGGCCTGAATTTCTTGCATCTCCATTTCCTAGTTGATCGAATGCGCTGCATGAAGGCAGGAGCTCACACGTACATCCTAGAGAAGCTTTGTATGGCTTAATCCCAGTCTTTGGAGGTAGAGCATGTCATCTGACCTGCACTTCTCAGGATGGGACTGAGCACATGTCTAAATGCACGAACCTTCCCAGCCTACAGACCCCAGCCTTTGAGCCAGGGGGGACGCGGCAGCCATGAGCTTGCCCACAGCTGCAAGATCATACGGCAAAGCCAAGAAACCCATCAGGAGAGGGCTATGTTCCTGCACTGGCTGGAACTTTGTGGCTTTCCATATGTGGACGGTACAGCGGTCGGCGCTTTCCTTGGTCCGCCCACGAAAGTGAATTTGACTGTATACAGCTTAAAGGACATTTGTAAACACGGTAGGTAAATGAAAAATTCACAGTAAGTAAATGAAAGAATCAGTAAGTAAACGCTTCACGTCTGCACGGTTCAGACGTACATGCCATGCACTTCAGGTATGTGCATGCCTGCATACAGATGTACGTTTAAGGTCGCTTGTCCACATGCGTGGTTCTGACCACGTGACGTTACCTTATTCCCGGGTTAAGTTGGAGATGCTATTCTTGTAAGGAGTGCAGGGATGTATATTCGGAAATACTGTCTGAATCCTACGTGTGCCCCTCTGTAAGTCAGTCAAGTGCATGAGGAATTAGACCGAAGGGACAAATGTCAGGAATACATAAATATATGTATTAGCATGGAGTAAGCCAAGGCTTCAGTTGTGTCACCAGAGGTCAAACTAAGGGCAAAGTGAGTAATTACATGGTGAGTTCAGCCCAACTGAACTGTCGATCTGCAAATAATAATAATAACTGTAATTAATAATAATTACTAGAAATTATCAGTAATTGCAGCTAATCGTTAGTAATTATTATTGTTGTTGTTTAAAAATGTGTCCACTTTTTGTGGCCTTTAGAGATTGCTTTTCCTCCCACTTTGAGTTATGGGGATAATTACTGCAACTTTCCAATTTTATTTTGCTATAGTGAAGATAGAGCGTAGGCAAAAAGCCCTCAAAACCGTGAACTTCCTTAATTATTGGTTCCTCAACTATAAAATTAAGGGACTGGATCCAAAAACTTTCTGTGATTAATATTTACAAATATAAAAAGGGGGAAAGTTGTTATATGTATCTGTTTTAACCATCAGGAGAAAAAAAAATTAAGAGCAGAACAACTGAAATCTGCCCATTATAAGTGCCCTTGTCTGTTTAGACTCCTATTCAATGCCCAGAGCCATACGGCTGTTTCTTTGCAAGCTTCTGCTACACACACAATACGTCCAATATTGGGAAACCACAATGTAACAGAGGTTTGGTTTGGTTTTAATATACTACTTGCTCCTTTAGAGCATTATTTAACTTCAAAACCAAATCTAGTTTCTCTAATTGTCAATGGAAACGGGGTTACCATAGTTACAAAGTAAAGAGTGTTACTGAAAAGAAGAAGAGAAAGACTAATGAAATTTTAAATGACAGATTCAAAGGCATTAGGAAACTGCCCCCACAGGGGACAGGGAACATATCAGGCTGACAATCACAGTAATTACCCCGCAAACCTATCAGGATCTGGGTCTGCTGGGAGTGCCTGGTTTCCATCAGTAGAGATGCATGAGGACACATTCTGAGCACCACAGAGCATGCATTGTGACCCGCCCCGCTCGAGAACTCGGACCAGCACCCCTGGCTTGTAGAAACTAGACCCCGCAGTATACTGCCCCTTTTCCCTCATGGGAGAACATGGCTGCACGGCACGCTCACCTGTCCATGAGCTTACTGTGGTTTTCAAGGCAAGTTTTGTCCACCAACGTGGTCAAAGATGTAAGTAGTTGGTACCGCACCTTACATGTCTAACATGCCAACATTTGTTTTTGCTCAGGGCAGGCATCCATAAAGAATGCATTGAAATATCATACAAGTAGGATAGTCACATGAAATGATAAAAGGGGGGAAATCTAGTGAACAGACAGATGTGAAACTAATGGAAAATGTTCATGTCATATATAAAAGAATGTGTTAAGATTGAACTACCTAACAAGAAATATATACCCCAAGGAGTATCACTACCCTATCATGAGTCTGTGTATAACTCATAAGAAAAGAGGCAATCGTTGGTGGTTATGTGCTAAAAAGTGTGTATTTGGAGCTTTTAAGAGCCATAAAACTGATTTAAAGAATGGTTTCAAATGTTAAAAGAGAAGTGCATAACAATTAAAGACAAGCAATGAAACTGGTTTGTTTCTAAGTGCCTCTTAGTAATTAAGAGTTTATGCTTGGCAAAGCCCCATAAAAACAGATTTAAGACTTGAGACAGTGTCCACGAATTAGTATCAACCCACATTCCAATCCTCAAAGTGATAGGACTGCTGCTCAGAAATGCAAGAGCTGAACCAGTACAACGTGCCTTAAAATACTAGATGAATGAGTACTTTGGATTGACGTCTTAGTTACTGGGCTGCTTGGTGACTTGGTTCTTCACACGTAGTGGTATATTTTCTAGGTTCCTAGAGGAGATGTATCCAGTACCTACGCTAATGGCTAAACGTCTGCTGACGTACGGCGCTGGAGGAGAGAGAGAGAGAGAGACCAAGACATAGGGTGAAAGAGAGAGATATGGAGAAAGAGACAGAAGTCTTAATGAGAGCTTAGGGTTTACAACAGGGAAGCATCACAACAGCCTGATAATCATGTTAGCGGGGGTGAGGGGGCTGGGGTTTAAGAGGAGGAAGGTGGGGGAGGGAGGGAATAAACCTCTACTGAAGAATAAGGAAAACCTAGTGAGTGTCTGAACCTGCCGGGCTTCTGGGCTGTCATGTCCCAGCCACTCTGTGTCCTCACCAGGCACAATCACATCCGCCTATGAGAAGCCAAACTGTGTCTCCACCCCGGGGTGACTGGTACGCCAGGCAGACACGCATGTTTCACATGAAAAGCATGCAGTCACATTCCGTGTAGGAAGAAAGCCTACGTGGCAGGCCTCCATTTTCAACTTTCCGTAGTTTACCCAAATTGCTTACCCTTCTACATTCTCCAAAGGACATGACTGCTCTCTGAAAAGGACTTCTCATGACCTGTGTGCATCCTTCTCAGTGACGTTGCCTCATAAAATACCTCTCATTTCCTTACACAGTAATAATAAACACAAATATTACAAAAACTCGTCATAGAGAATCCTGATAGGTTTTTTTTTTTTAAATGATTTCATTAGAAACCTCCATCAGCAACTATATGGACAAAAATGAAAAAAAACAAGTATGAAGTCTGTTTTGCATTATAAACTTGTAAGCATTCTATTCAAACCAATTTTCTTTGAGTAAAAACTTCATGGCGTCATCAAAGCCATGTCGATACAGTGATTCCATTTCCGTCCTGCGTGGTGGGAAAAGGGCTTGGTGAAGCCTCACCAGGTTTGCCACGGACAACTAGAACAAAACAAATGGAAGCTATAGGACATTACCGTACAGGTAAGTGTAACCTAAGATTTCTTACCATGGATGCAAATGGTGATTTTAAAACATGAGTTTGAGAAAATCGAACTTTAAAGGTTTAACTTCAGCTGGAGAGTAGCTGAGGGTTTCTCAGCCTGGGCACTGTGGACGTGTGGGGTCAGATACTAGTTTGTTGGAAGCATGTGGCAGTTTTTAGGTGGTTATCTTCAAATATAACGGAACCTCTGACTCACCATTATGTCCTGATTGGCGATATTAACGTGGAGATCCAGCTGCCCTTTGTCCTGCGGGGAGATATCCAGTCGTCCACTGAAGGGTGAGATGGTCACCGTCCGGCCTACAGGCAGAATGGGAAGGCTGTTCGTGAGGCCTCCATCTACCCACTTCTGTGGAAAGAAACACCCCTTGTCAGCACATGTCAATGACATACCTCCCACTGGAAGATGAGCACAGAGTTTTCAATAGGACTCTTTCCTTCCAATAGAATCCATGTCCTGCAAATGCTCTTAAATTACGATTTATCATCACCAATCGGATTGGTGATGTTTGTATAAACCTTTGTACACCTATCATTTACCCATATAATGAGAACCTCACAGAATTGGGAAGGCTCTTCAGTTGGTTATTTTTTTTTTTTAAGATTTTATTTATTTATTCGTGACACAGAAACAGAGGGAGGTAGAGGCAGAGGGAGAAGCAAGCCCCCCTTGGAGCAGGGAGCCTGATGCAGGACTCGCTCCCAGGACTCTGAGATCCTGACCTGAGTTGAAGGAAGACACCCAACTAACTGAGACACCCAGGACCCCCTCTCCAGTTCTTTCAAAGCTTTAACTAGATTATTATACATAAGATGTACCTAAATGTTTATGACAACAGTGCATACACAAGAAGACATGTAATAAGGTTGGGGTTCATCATTGAATCAAAGTGGAAAGCCACGTTTACTGTTGATACTGAGTAAACCATCTACCACCACGGGACATTCCATTTTTATTACCAACACTAGAAACTGGCATTTTCTGTAGCAACCTTAAAAGTACGCCAAACAGCCAGAAATCCTGCTATTTCCAAAGTGGCTCCTGTGTTTAAGACAGGAGGTTTCAAAGCCACAAAGAACGGGAAGTACTACATTAAAAAAGCAAAGCCCAGTGAACTCAGAAGAGGTTCTGTGTTTGCAGACCCATACCCAGAGGAGAAAGATGGACAGAGCTGGTAAGAAAACCTTCTTAGAGGCTCCTGAACAGTTGTGGTGAAAAAGGACAACTAAAGAAACAGGACGATGATATTCCTTAGCTATCCATTTCAATGCAAAAGAGTGTCAAGCATCTTTTGAATGGACAGTATTGACATCATCAGCTCTCACGATACACGAAGACACACACAGAACTAAAGTACAAATCCTCCAAGCTGTATCTGTGATTGGAAATATCCTTCAGTTGACAGGGAAAAAAACAAAGTCTGATAATGGTTGAGAAGCCCACAAAAGCAGCTTTAGTGGAGAATTCTGTTATACTAAGTTTCCCCTGAACATTTGGAATGCATGTAGGAAAACCACAGCTGTTCTGTTCAGCCCAAAGGCAGAGGGAGGAGGGAGAAGCGGGTTCGTATCAAATGCCCTGACCTTGCCTAAAACATACATTCATTCTGTTCTAAGGTGTCTCTTGTGTTTTTAAGTGTCTTTTTCACTCATTTTTGTTGCTAACGCTAATGACTGAGTGATCAGTCCTGCAGTGTTTACAGTGGCTTTGGCCAGCCGCTACGTCCCTGCCCCAGAGAGAATAAATGTAAATACATGAAAAAGTGAAAGGGTGTTGAAAATTTGAGGGGATTGCATTTTGGTCTTGGAGAAAACAGAAGTAGATTAGAGTATAATGAAACTGATCTGCATAACTTGCATATTGTCGTTCTTTTTAAAAGAACATAACACACATTATCATGTAATTCCATTCTATGTATCATATAGACGCGTATTCATATGTGTTTGTGTGTGTTTAACACACCCATGTTCCCATGTGTCTGTGCACGTTTATATAAACAGTTTAAAATAAGGGAGATTTGCAGTGAGAAGGCCCCAAAGTATCTGCTCCCGTGCCTTCCTGTCCCAGAACTTCCTTTTGTTTTGTTTTGTTTTTCTGGTTGCTTTGGGCATGGATACGGATTTCTGGAATATGTTAATACCTAGAAAGGAAGAAAAAAAAGAAAACCTTCCAAAATGATCGTTCATATTCTCAATAGAGTAGATCACCAGTGATGTAACAATCTGTGCAGTTTTCATCAAGGGAAATTAAAAGTATGTACCGTGTGTCATACGAGCTCATCTGACTCCCTCAGCTTAAGGAAATGAAGGGCAGTCTGGCTCATCACATCGCAGAGTGTTCTAATTTACCAGAGGGTTAATGACTGCTGTTTCCGGGAACTGAAAAGTCCTTCTCCAAATTCTCTTCACTCTTGTTAGCTTATTCTAAGATTGGATAAATGACGGTGGAGAGCGTATAGCTTATCAAATGCCTTGATTAAATTTGCACCATGACCAGCTCCTCTATAACCACAACTCGATACCAGTGCAGACACTCCAAGCACGGTGCATCCGACTCCTGATTTATGCTCAGGACCTGCTGTATCGTTCCCCAAAGCCACACATCCATGCAGGCATGCTGATTCTAGCAAAAGCTCTAGAAACAACAGTGACAGCAGGAAACATCCCTCCACCCCAAACTCAAAGTGGAAATATTTCCTATCTAGTGTGCTCTAGTGTAAAAGTCTGCGTTTTAAATGCTGCTGTCCATGGAGTCTCTGGCTGTTTGCTACAGTCTCCTGCAAGCCATCTCCTCCTCCCACGCTGTGGGCAGCATTCTGTAAGCTGGTAACTACCATCTTGAGCTTCTGTGATTCCAGCATCTTCTGCAGGGAGGAAACCAAACCGTGCTGGTTCTTCCCCTGATGGTCTCATATCACGTCTAAAGGGACAGTGGGAACTGTCACATGCAAACAGGCCAGCTTATGCACGTGTCAGGACTTGTCAGATTCTGCCTTGCACGTGGATGTGCTCTGGGAACATGCGATGGACATGCCCCGAGGGTTATGAATTCAGGCAAGTCTTGTTACGTAGCTAAAGGGGAAAACCTTCTTAAAGAAAAACCTAGGGAAGTAATCTCTACTGTAAGGGCCTATGAATTCATTCTGGGAGTATTTCAGGGCATCTAGCGTGTGCCCGGACTCGTGGCGGACACTGAGATACGTATGTTCGTGAGAAAGACTTGATGCAGGGCTGAAATATCTTCAGTGTTTTGTTCAGAAAGGAAGTGAGTACAAAGTAGTTTGTCAGGAGAATGGAGGAGATGTTGAAAGCTATAATTATTATAAGTACCATGGCACAGGGCCTAATGGTTTCAACCTCTCCCATCTTACCTAGTTTAATCTCTACGAGAATGCTAGCAGATAGGAAGGTCATGCTAGTACAACCAGTTTTCTCACTTTACAGAAAAGGAAATTGAGGCTTGCAGGATTGCTTGGTGTCTAGGTTATAGGTTGGCAAAGTGCGGCCCACCACCTGCTTTTTTAATAAAGTTTTATTGGCATATAGCCGTGTCCTTTCAGTTACGTATTGCTGTGCTGCTTTTCCACTATGCCAGCAAACTTGAGTAGCTGTGTCAACAGAGACTATTTGTCCCAGCATGCCAGAAGTATTTCCTACCGGATGCTTTTCGGAAAATACCTGCCAACCCCTGCTGTGGAGCATGCAAGCAGAAGGGGTACAGCTGGTCTTCTCACTGGCACTCTTCCTTCTCCCACACTGTAGAACAGCCATGGAGATCAGAACTGTTTCCTGCAGGGTGGGGGAGGCGGGGCCTGGGGCGGTAAGTGTAGTCTGAAGAATCACTCTGTGTTTGCAAACATGTCTTGTATGATATAGAGGAAAAATAGTTATGTCCAACAGAACATTCTTGGTCCTTGATTCTCAAAATGGAGGAGAGACAGAGAGACAAGGAGATAGGTCAGAATCTCCCATTCGAAGTGAAGAAACACAGGAGGGGAGGAGAGATAGATGAGCTTTCCTTAATACAAGGGAGACAGCTTAAAATAAATAAAAAGTTTAAGAAGAGGTTGAACAACCCTGCTACTATTTTACTCAAGATTATTGGTACATTGTTGACTTCATTTTTGAATTTCTAATTTTTCATTAAAAAATGATACTCAATTTTGAGAAAACACTGAGTGTTACATCAGAAATATTCCCTGGAGGACTAATGTAACTTTTCAAACAGACAATTCAAAACATTTTAGAATGTTGCTGAAAACTAAGATCTTGTCTTTCAGATTAACTGTGAATTGATAAGCAGCTTCGCATCCAGCCGAATCTAGCCGGCTCTCATGGGACTGAGCCACATATCCATGTGAAACATCTAAATCATGAAGAATTAGACGCCTAAGGTCTGTAGCAATCATTTCATATAAATACATAGTAACAGAGTATTCCATAGTTCTCTTTCCCACAAATATGTCAATAATGAAAGAATGAATAATCCATAACCTTGCAAAATGCTCAACAGACCAGAATAAGTCAATGTTAAATATTCTCTATATAACAAAATATTACCGAAATTCTATTTCAGACCAAAAAACAAAACAAAACCCTAAAATCCCGCAGCTTTTCTTGTGATCTGCATTTATCAGCTCTAGAGATGTTCTTATTCTGCTATTCTGACATTTACGTCACTTATCAATGATAAAGCCATCTCTTAAAAAACAAAACAAAACAGATAGTTAAGAGCTGCTCTTGGAAATGCTCGGTTTTGTTTCAAACTGATGGCAAGGACCTGTGAAAACGTGGCCTGACGGTATGCATGTCCAGAGGCCATACATATGGACGGAACGTTCATCAGTAAGAAATACAAGCCTGACCTTCAGTATGTTTGCATTCTTTCATTCAAGTATTCAGCTGTTAATGACGACCTGCCATAAACAGGGTACTAAAAATGGTCTTATAACATGAAGCTAGTAAAAGCTACAAGAACTTGTTTTTGTTTTTTTGTTTTTTTTTAACTTAAGTTAAAGGAAGTAGAGGTCATACCCCTTCAAACAGCTGGTAGACAGGTGAGGAAGGAAATGTACTGTCTTGTCAAGTTAATCTTTAGTGTTACGGAAGTCTGACACTTTTAAGTGACTAATAATTGATTTTAAAAATAAAAATATTAGGTCCACAAAGAAATATTAATAAAATCCAGTATGTTCGATAAATAGGTTCTAGCAGATGTGGACCAAGGTCTGTACGTGCCACGGGAGTGGGAGGAGCAGAGTGGGCACGTGGCCCTTCTTGGCCTCCACCACACGGGCACTGCTCTGCGTCCCATGGCTCGACGGCCCCAATGCAAGTCAGCCTCAGTTCCCTTTGCCCTCACTGCCGACAGGACCTCCGTCACTTCAGAGAAACCACCACAGCAAACACACCAGTCAAGACGCGAGTTCTATGAAAACATGAAAACCTACAACAGGAGAGGTGTTTTCAGCAGGATGGAAATGTTTTTGTAATTTAAATCCTAGCAAAAGCTCACACCCACAGCAAAACACTGCGTTTGAAGCAGAGTTCACATTTCCCTGAAAATGGAACGATTCTGGAAAATAACTTGGCCTAGAAACCCTCTAAACCTGTGGGAGGCCATCAGGCTGATGGAGAGTCCATGTTGAGCACAGAGCAACGCTGCCATGTCCTTCCGGGTCTGCATCCATGGAAAAGGTCTCCGAGGGCTCTGTCCGTCCTCAGGCACATGCCGTCTCCTCTTTGTGGACACCAGTAAACCACCAGGGAAAACCGAGTGCTTTCAGAAAGCATTAAAATTAAGTAGTTATCATGTATCTGCTCTGCACAGACATGGGTAATCAGCAAGACCTGTCCTCCTGCCCAAGGTCACGGGCCTCAGTGCTGGTCTCCATCGCTCTCACAGCTCGGGGGCTGCATTCCCTGCCGTTGAGCTGTGGCTGTGTTTCCGCATTCACGTCCAAGTGCTCAGTCATATAATGGGAAACTCAGCTGAGAACAGCTGACCCCTGTAACCATTGCTAGTTGTCAGGTCACAAACCCAAGAAGTGGGAATGGGGATGGAGGGAAATAAACTTGAGATTTTTTTTTTTTTTTAAAGGAATGCACTAAGCAAAGTGGGGCAAGAGGCACAGTAGAGACACAAACATTGGAGATCATCCTGGGAAAGCTGCCCCCTTACTAGCTACATGACCTCAGGGAAGGACCTCAGGGAAGTAAATTGAACATCTTGGCATCTGCACATCCTCATCTATAAAATACCATGTAGTAATCTCTTCTGTTGCAGCTGACAGAAAACAATCATAGCACAAGTTTTACTTCCTTTTCTGGGAAAAAGAAAATGCACGATGGAGTGGTACGGGTGGCCTCCCTAAATCACTCAGGGCCGAGGTCTTTCCAGCTCACTCTGTGACAATCTCCAGCCTGTGATTTCTGACCTCATGATCCACAACAGCTGCTACAATTCCAGCCATCACAACTAAGTTCTGGGCAGCAGGAAGTCAACAAAGGTAAGTCCCACTGTAATTCAGCTTATCTCTCTGGCCAGCACTTAAATGTGTAGTCACACCTAGCTACAAGGGAAGTTGGGAAATGTGGCCTTTTAAACACGCTGCTCCAAGTCCAGCTAATGGCCGTGACTCCGTTGTAAGGAAGGAGAGAAAAATTCATGGTGCAAGAAAACTAGAAGCCTGTTCCACCTGCACCTCTTTCGTGATACTCTTACTAATACTTCAATAGGGAAGTGTTTAGCATAGTCTTAGAGATCACAGGGCTCTGGGACTCAGCTCTACTGTCACCTTGATCCCATGCTCCCTTTCTGAAGTCCCTATCTCCTTACCATCACATGCTGTATCTACATCCTGCCTGCTCAGTCACCACCTCTTAATCATTGATCAGATTGGCAATTCTGGGGGCGCCTGGATGGCTCAGTCATTAAGCGTCTACCTTCAGCTCAGGGCGTGATCCTGGCATTCTGGGATCGAGCCCCACATCAGGCTCCTCTGCTGGGAGCCTGCTTCTTCCTTTCCCACTCCCCCTGCCTGTGTTCCCTCTCTCGCTAGCTGTCTCTCTCTCTGTGTCAAATAAATAAAATCTTAAAAAAAAAAAAAAATAGGCAATTCTGATGATTCTGGATTCCTGAAACCCTCTTTCATAATACATAATCTCTAAAAGACCTTACCATTGTTTCCCATTTAGCCATTTCTATCATTGTCTATTATAAATTCAAGCTTTGAAGTAAAATCATTACATTTCAGATGATTATAAAGTTAACGTTCCTAAAATAGAGTTGATTTTGATAGCATCTGTATTCAAAATTTACAGCTAAAGATAAATATTAACTTCTACAGTAAGAGGGAAAAGGTTCTTAACGGACTTTAAACTAATTAATTTAGACTACAGTACCTTTCAAATAAAATTTCAGATGACAACATAGCTCACAGTCCTTGGGCACCAAATACCTGTTAGCTCTGAGAGACAGTATGAACGATAGGGGGAACAAACCCTGCTTTCCATAAGCTGATGTTTAAATCATTTTATGTTGCTCTTAACAAGAATGTATATTTTATTTCTAAGCAGTCACAAGGAGGGTGTTAGCTTTCTGTATGTACCGTACTCATATGGCTAATCAGTAGCGTTCAAGTCAGAATAATGGTCTGTCTTAGGCTCTGTGTCTTAGTATCTACATGGCTTCCCAGCTACTTAACCTCTCTGGCCCTTGCTCTCCTCATCTGTCCCTTTAGACCGCCATCCTGGGGCGGATCCACTTGGGCCCAAGACTGTACAGGAAGCAAAGGATTGGGAAGGCCAGGAGAGCTCAAAGAAGAAACCATGAGAACTCAGCGAGGTTCCCAATCATATTAGGTAAGAGATTTATAAAAATGCATTCCTTCTGTACAGGTATCGTGCTGGGCCCTCAAAGTGAGTGAGTGAATGTATGAATGAATGAATGAATGACAGATACAAAACATTTTTCATTACACACTTAGGAATAAATACATATTAGGTATATATGAAACAAATGAAATGAATGGCATTTATTCATCCGTGAGTATGTGCCTGGTCTTGGGTGTTATATAGATACTGTATTTGAGGGCCCCTGGGTGGCTCAGTCAGTTAAGCATCTGCCTTTGGCTCAGGTCACGGTCCCAGGGTCTGTTTCTCCCTCTGCCTCTGCCCCTGCTCATGCGGGCTCTCTCTCTTTCTCTCTCACCAAAATTAATAAAATCTTTAAAAAAGATACCGTATTTGATTATACAATATGTATGTTTAGTATGTGTTAAGTAGATGTCGTATGTGATTATAAATACAGACCTCTGTTCGTTTAAGGAGATAGTGCATTTGATTTTAAAATGCATACTTCTGGGATGTGTCAGATAGTGTATCCCTTATAAATACATATCTCTTATGTGTATTAAAAAGATACTGCATTTGATTACAAATATATATCTCTGGTATGTGTTAAGTACAGCCTGTATTTGATTATAAAATGTATCTCTCTGGTATGTGTTAAATAGATTGTGTATTTGATCATAAAGTGTGTGTCTGTGTGGAGGAGCCGAAGAGGGTAGGATGATGAACACTGAATGCAGCCATGGTGCAGAATGCAGAAAGGAGCTGGCTCAGGTACCTTCCCATAGGGGCGCCTGGGGGGCTTAGTCGGTAGACGGTCTGCCTGCAGCTCGGGTCATGATCCTAGGGTTCTGGGATTGAGCTCTGCATCGGGCTCCCTGCTCAGAGGGAAGCCTGCTTCTCCTCCTGCCTCTCCCGCTGACTCAAGGTTGTGCTCTCTCACTCTTTCCTCCTTTCTCAAATAAAATCTTTAAAAATACCTCCCCATAGTGCTGACTGAGACCAGACTGCTGGGTGCTCACGTCTCCCTTTCTCTCCCAGAACCCGCCTCCTGCCTTGAGTGTCAGCCCCACGTGAAGAGAGCTCTCCTGGAACGCAGACTGCCTGACAAACACTTGGGTACGTGAAGGGCCTGGGAGAAGAGGGCCTTGCTCCCGGGTCAGGGGCTCCTGTGTGGGGCACGGGGGGCAGTGCTCCAGCTTTGGCTGGGCAAGGGCGGGTGTGTGGCATCCTGATGCCTTTTCCCACCTGACAGCATAGGTCTGCTTATAGAAGCAGCTGTAAAGAGGACTTTATTTTTTGAAGTCCTTTACTCTTTTTTTTAACAAAAGGGATGAGGTTTTTAATCAGATGAAAAAAGGAGTATCTCAGTCATTCTGAATCTGAAGATCTTGACAGTAACGTGCCAGGGCCCCTGTACTTGATTTTTTCTTTTTTCTGTTACAAACAAAACTATTTATGAAACAAATCATATAAACTGATTTGCAACCACCCGAATAATTACAAAATTGGATCCTTCAAAGGAAACATATTACTGCTGGAAGTACGGAGAATTCATCAGTGATGAGAACGTTACCTGCCCTTTGTATTCCACTGGTTTCAGTCCTGCGTACACGGGCACGAAGCTGCTGGCCAACAGAACCTAGAGGAATAACATAAAGAAACAGCTCGTAAACGTAGGCATTAGCACGCATGCCACAGATTTGATAAATTTACTATCAAATGTGAAATCTTTCAAAAAATAATGACATTTACTATAAAGAATGAAATGAGTTCCATCTATGTCAGGTGCACACAGGACACCGTTGAATAGAAGATAACACTTCTGATATCTGAAAAGACCTTGAAGAGATATGAACAATTCAATGTTCTGTGAATCCGTGGACTTCACCTGAGTAACATCGGGATTTTAACTGTAGACGACCAAGTCATTACAACATGGATCTCCAGGTAGGTCTCAATTCTTGAGTATGTGCTCATAAATTATTTACAGTGCTCTCTCATATACTGTAAAAATCATTCTAAAGTCGCACCCCTGTGATGCCGGGCTGGCTCAGTGCGTAGAGCCTGTGACCCTTGATCTTGGGGTCATGAGTTTGAGGCCCACGTTGGCGGTAGAGTTTTCTTTTTAAAGAAAAAAAAGAAAAGAAAAGAAAGTTGCACTCTTAGTTTTCAGAGGCACGAGCCCCTCTGGTTCTTACAGGGGAGACTGGTCTGCAGCTTCGGGGGTGTTCTAATTTGTCACCAGGATGTTGCTAAGGGGAGCAACACATTTCATGCGTTAGCAACATGGTCTAGATACGTAATGAGACAGTGGCAGGTAGGGGCACCAATTATCCCTTACCTTTCTTTGAAAAAGTGAAAAAAGATTGCCATTTAAAACAGCAACCCAACGGAAGAAGCCGGGCAGTGGCAACCTTTCTGAGATGTACATGTTTTATTTTCCAGTATAGTTTCCAAATCCCTCCTATTCTATTTGGAAAGATACAGCATTAGACACTGAATATTGAGGATCTAATCTTTCAACTAGTAAGCAAAGACGCTACAGCTGTTTATTGAAATTTCATGAGATTGGGGGGGCATATATTATTCAGAAATGGATTATGGCCCCCAAACTGTTTTGTAAATCACCCATGTATAATTATTTAGAACTCAGAGGGCATTTCCCCCAAAGAAACAGTACTACAGGTATGTTTTCTGAGGTTAGCTCTCAAAGGCCAATTTATTCCAAACTGAAAAAATAATAGATCCGGACTCCAGCAAATGCACTTTCTACAGGAAGAGTCCTCTCTGGGTTGTCACCTGACACAGCTGGAATGCATGTATGTCTCCATCCTGCACCTGCAAGTTGGCACCCACTTTCCTCTGCAGCAGCTCCTCCTGGCTGCTCACTGCCCGAAGAGGCTAACGGGAGAGCAGTCTGTTTCCTGCATAGTCAGCCAGTCCTTCTCAGGGCTCATACTGGACAGATGACTGTCGTGATCTCCCCTTCCCCATGGTGGGAATGGAGGCCCCCTGGAGCTTCCCTGCCAGTCTGAACAGTGGGAGAAACGAGGATTCTGCCATGTTGTTGGGGGCATGTCGATGACAGAGAGAGCGGTCCTGCTTGTAACTGCCCTCACAGCACTGGGCTCTTGACAGGGGGCCCAGAAGCACCTGGGGCATCAGATTTGTGTGGTAGCAAACTCGGTGACGTCACAGCACAATGCAAGGACTCCAGCAGGAATGAGGGAAGAGAGTGACACAGGTCACACATCCGTGCTGTCCCAAGCTGTTGCTTGGTGCCAGAAGCAGCTACATAATTTGTGTGCCCGGTGCAAAATGAAATACAGGTGTTAAGAATTGCAAGATATCATGGGGCGCCTGGGTGGCACAGCAGTTAAGCGTCTGCCTTCGGCTCAGGGCGTGATCCTGGCGATCTGGGATCGAGCCCCACATCAGGCTCGTCTGCTATGAGCCTGATTCTTCCTCTCCCACTCCCCCTGCTTGTGTTCCCTCTCTCGCTGGCTGTCTCTATCTCTGTCGAATAAATAAATTAAAAAAATCTTTAAAAAAGAAAAAAAGAATTGCAAGATGTCAATAGCAGGGCATCAAACCAAAGTACGATGGCAATCTTGTGCGAGACTTGTGAACCGTCGACAAAGAAGAGTGAGTGTAGACAGGCGTGTCCTTAGGCATTCCTCTTGAAATGGGCGGCTGGACAGAATGGTGTGCCGTGACGTTTGGCACACCTAGCGTACAAAGGAGCAAAGCAGGAGTGAGCGTGGTCTCTGGATTTGTGGGAGATCACTTCCCAAGCCCGCGGGGGACGACAGGACAGAAACCAACCTTCTAGGCCCCAAAATATCAGCAGTCAGGGGTTTTTCAGAGAAAGGCTGTTCGCCGTTACAGGCACTGCATTCCCCCTAACTAAATTTGGCTCCGTCATCAATTGACTACCCCTCCAAAGAAACAATTACACACTCTAGGTATGTTTTGCAGGCACACTGTGGCTATTTAGTGAAGTTATTTGGCAAAATGCAACATTGCACTGTAGCGATAACTGGAACAGTTTGTGGATAGCACACATATTGTGCAATTGCCGTACTTAACGCTCTTTAAAGAATCAAAGACACTCTGTACATATAACAATTTATTTCAGTACGCCGCACAATTAGATCTGCCCTCCAAAAAAAAAAAAAAAAAAATCACTACCATTAGAATCAGAATTATGTGTTTTTTCCCCCATGTGTCAGAGTATAATGTGAAGTTCACAAGTTAATGCTTGAACTCTTTTGCAGTGTTTGGTTGAAAAATACTCCTCAATTACTTTCCTACAGATAAGAACAGTACAAACCCCCCTCGCTGATAGGAAGAGCTCATCCAACAGGAAAATGCCTGCCACTGCTCTCAGTCAATGTATCTATTCTGTCATACCGCACTTCCCTTTTATACGTGCTGCTGATTTGTATATCAAACTAAGTTTCGTGGGGAAATTAGCTTCCACAGTTAGGACCGAAGTAGCTTTTCTTATTCACGGTCCGCTTCCTGCCATTTTATTGGAGGCAAAGAGGGTTTTCTAAGGAAAGAGACAAACGCAGACATTCTCAGGCCACTTGATAAGACAGTAGACCTAAATGTGTCCTCCTGCCTGTCTTGCTGTGTTGTTTTCCCAGTGAGATTTTTCTCACCAGTAAATCGCAATACATGGAGTGCAGAGGTTCTCATCAAGGGCAGGGGGTGTTTTTGTTTCGCGATGTGTGGAGACAGTACTGTGTGTCACAGCTGTGTCTGGGGGGCGGGGGTACTACTGGCATCTGGTGGGTAGAGCCCAGAGAGCCTTGTAAACACGCTGTAGTGCACAGGTCGTACCACCACAGAGAAGTAGAGGACCCCCAAATATCAGGGGCATCATGGTTGACAACACTGACGCAGAAATCAGGGTCTTGCCATTCGCGGCCCATCGCAGGGCCCAGCACTTTAAGCAATGGACGTAGGTGCAAACATTGGTTTGCTTTCTGTCTCATTCTTACTAAATATACAACGATAAAAATAACAGTGACTTCCTGCAGCAACTGTACCAACACTGCCAAGTGCATATTCAATACACGTTCTGACTAGCTCTTTTCATTTCACATTTTATAGAAAAGGGGTGTTTAGGAAATTATGTGGCCTGGCTCCCTTAGAGAATACATTCCCAACAAGTTCCATTTATGCCTAGAGTTTGCTGTGGGGTTTAATGAGGATCTGGCTGTTTATTCAGAGCCTGCTGGTGTAGTTGAAATTCAAAGACAGATTCAAATTTATCTTCCCCAGTCTTCCCAAGATAATGACCAATCTTAAATTCAGGCCTTATTTCACCTTCAGAAGGCTACATGTGAGAAGATCTTGCTCTAAGAGCATTCTCGCCACGTGTGCAGAAATCTAGGACATGGTAGCAATGGAGACAGGCTCGTTCATCCCCCAAGGGACGTGGTTCTGCACGAAAGCTTTCCTGGGAATATAGATCAGCGAGCATTCACTTGGGTCGAGAGACCAGCTCAGACCACATATGTCCATCGGTTTTAAACATGAAGAATTCAATGACGGATCCTAATTCAGACAAGTGGCCAACAGCGCCGTTCCTCAGCATGGTTAATTTCAAAATCATTTCTGCTCAGCTGTGCTAGTGACATACGAGTGTCTTATAAACAAAGGATTTACCTCCCTCATCACACTTTGCTGAAGGCTCAGATTAAAATGTGCTTGGATTTCCTGACGGCACGTTTCCTTGGGAAGAAAAACAGCCCAGACTTCAGGGGATACTGTGTAAAGGGGCTCGCGAGTAAAGGACTTGCCACACACCCATGGCACATGGGAGAAGAGTCAGAAGGTCCAAGACCCTGAGCCGGTGGGTACTCAAGAGGACCTGAGGACGCCCTTCCACACACGTGGTCTTCATGACAGTTTGTGCGGTAGGTGGCTCAGTGTGGATTCCAACTTATGAAGAATCCAAGGCACTGAGAAATTGTGCCAACAATCCCATCCACGCTCCACCGAACAGAAGTGCTAGGCTCTTCCAGTACCAAAGTACCGTCTGCCTTTGCAAAATAGGATCTCAATTTGAGGTTGATCTGTTGACAACAACCGACCCACAGCCATGAATGATCAGTGGATTTCATCCTCCTCGGGAACATTTCATCTGCCCCTCAACTCACCGCAAAAAAAAAAAAAAAAAAAAAAAAAAAAAAAAAAAAGAGTGTGGTATCCAAAATGAATCTCTCTGGTTGTGGAGAACAAAATGCAAAGCATTGGGAGGAGGGGGCCTCTTGGGGCTCTGGTCTAAGTCTATAAAGGTTTCTTCCATCTGGGGATCATCTCCTACTTGTACGGTAGCATATATCACATGTGTCACCCTCTTTTGGCTCAGTCGCTACTGGGGAGCAGGGGCGGACTTGGCATGAGTAAATTCTGGACAAAGTAGTATCCAAAGACCACATGCCTGTCTTGTAGTGGTATATAGAGAATGGGGGGGAGGGGGAGGATACCACCACCAACAGCCCTGAGCATCTTCGTCTTATGCAGGCTGCTGTAACAACATACTACAAACTGGGTGACTTAACAGCAGACATTTATCACAGTTCTAGGGGCTGCAAAGTGCAAGAACAGAGCACCTGCAAATCTCGTGTCTGGTGAGAGCCCACTTCCCATCTTCTCACTGTGTCCTCTTGTGGCCAAAGGGGCAAGAGTGTTCTCTGGGTCGCTTTATAAGGGGGCACTCTTCCCATTCGTGAGTATTCTGCCTTCATAACCTAATCACTTCCCAAAGGCACCACCTGCTAATACCATCTCATGGGGGTTAGGGTCAACCCGAATTTTGGTGACAGAAACATTCAAAACATAGCATTCCAACCTTGGGTCCCCCAAATTCATGTCCTTCTTGCATGCACAATATATCCAGTCCTTCCCAACAGCCAAAAAAAAGGTCTCAATTTGTTCTAGCATCAACTCAAAGTTTAAAGTTCCAAGTCTCACCTAAATATCATCTCAATCAACTGGGTGAGACTCGAGGTACCATTCATCCTGAGGCAATCTGTTCTCCAGCTGTGAACCTGTGAGATCATGTCATGTGCTTCTAAAATATGTGGTGAGAAGGCACAGGATAGACATTCCCATTCCAAAAGGGAGAAACAGGAAAGCAAAAAGAGGTAACATGTTCAGAGCAAGTCTGAAACCCAAGGGCGCAAATGCCATTAGACCTTAAGGCTTGAGGATAATCCTCTTTGGCTTGATGTCCCGTCCTGCAGGCCCGTGGTGGCAGGGTCCGGGTTCTGAAGCTTTGCTGCGCAGGGGTGGGGCCCCACCTCTGAGTGTCCTGCCACAAGTTCCCCAGAACTTGCCTCTTGTCTGGGGTCTCCACAGTGGCCCTACTGCTGTGGCTCCGAGCGGGGAAGGACTGTCCAGGGAGAAGTGAGTGTGTCTACGTTGCCCTTATACTCTGGGCTTCTCAGGAGAGGAGCAGCCCTGAGGATCTGTGCAGTGCCTCAGGGTCATACTTCCATTGTCTTGGACAATAGTCCTCGCTTCTCTTTAGATAGCTGACAGCATTCCCCTTAAGGTGTCCGTTTGGCCACACCTTCCAGTTCTGTTCTAAAGACGCTGTTACTCTTTTCAATAAGGACAGGCGGAGAATGGTCCAAATCTTTAAGCTCTACCTCACTTTTGATAATCAAGTCCATCTTTAAGTCATTTTCTCTCTTCTTGCATTTCACATAAACAGTCAAGAGAAACTAGGCAGCTCCTTCAACACTCTGCTTAGAATGAGGCCTCATCAAATACCCATTTTTACTCTGACAAGTTGTACCTTCCAGAAAGTACCAGGAGCCTTCATTGATACCTCATAGCAGGGAGGGCCTTTCCTCCAGTGTCCAAGACCTTGTCCTCGTTTCTGAGACCTCATGAGAATGGCGTTACTGTCCATAGTCCTACCACCATTCTGCTCACAGGCCCTTAGGGAGTCACTGAGAAGATGGCGGCTCTGTCTCCAGCTCGCCTCTTTCTTGTCCGAGTCCTCTTCAGAAGCATCTCTAAAGGTCCACTCACAGCGATGTGGGCTCTTTGTAGCACGTACATCTACGTTCTTCCAGCCTCTGTCCATTACCCAGTTCCACAGCGTCCCCACTTCCCAGTACCCGTTTCCCGTCTTCATGCATTTGGGATGCTAGAGAAAACTACCACAGCCTCGTGGCTTCTACACAACAGAAACTGCTTTCTCCCATTTCTGGAGGCGGGGACGTCTGAGGTCACCGTGCCGGCAGATTCAGTGCCTACTGAGAGTTGCTTCTCGCTGTGTCCTCACAAGGCGGAAAGGCAGAGCTAGCTGTCTGGGGTCTGTTTTATCAGGGCACTGATCCCATTTATGAGGGCTCTACCTTCATGACCTCTTCACCTCCCAAAGGTCCACCTCCTGATCCTGTCCCGTCAGGGATTGCGAATTCCCGTGGGGGGCTGCAGACATTCAGATCATAGCACTGAGTTACATCACTGTGCACGCGAGATTCAGAACACTATGGAAATCCAATCCCGAAGAAAGGGAATCTTTGCACCACAGAATTGGTCAACACAGGTTCGTAGAAAACACTCAACTATCGTTGCAGATATCAAATGAAAGAATCATCTTTCGTGCAACGAGAAGCAAAGTTAATTAATATAATTTAAGTAGGAGTCCTCACAGAAACGCACATTTATAAAAGAAAACCCGTGGTGAAGAGGGGTAACATGCCCCAAAAGATGGCAAAACGAGGTAGTAATTCATTTCCTGAGATACTGTACGTGTAGGTTAGCACACTGTTTGTGAACACGGAGGCTAAGTAACACACAGGGAGAGCACTAAATGTGCAAGAAAGGGTAAATCTTCCTGCTCAGAAAGAAAGCTGTGACACTTCCCATTTCACGACTGACTCATACAGGCATGCTGACCAGAAACGTGTGTGGCTTAGTATCAGATATGTTGACTATTTACTGAATACTGGCTGTAGTCAACATGCACACAGGGCTTTCCTGCTGAAACACACTTTTACTTGCTTTATTCCATTGTTCTCCATGGTAACAGAGATTGACTTACTATGTCCATTTCACAGTTGGAAAAACTGAGGCTCAAACATAATTAGCCCCGGGGGACACTGTCAGGAAATGGCAGACCTAGATATGAATGTTGAGAGATGTGCATAAATATGATTACTGTAAGAGAGCACACACACACACACACACACACACCCCACACTCACACACACACAAATGAATTGACATACATACACGCATGCACACACATGCTTTAACATACATAGACACCCTGTTTGTAATTAAAGGTGGCAGTCACCTGGTAGATAATAAAGAGCCCAGCGTTTAAAAAAACAATAAAAACACTAGTTTGAAAGGGAGTAAACAAGTTAATGATAAAATGGGTATAAAATGCAACATGGTGGTTGAAATCCCTAGTATTTAGTGCTCCCAGATTCCTTCTCTAGCTACCAGTTGATACCTGACATCCTCTACCTCTGGTTTTGGCCTCAGTCTCTCTGTCTCTGTCTGTCTTTATCACCTCCAGAATTTTCAAATACTGGGAAGTAAACCCAAGGCTGTGTGTTCAGAGCCAGGTATGCAAAGTTCCCAGGAGACTCAAGTGTGCACTGTGGGGATGCTTCCCCTCTTGGCTTTGGGAGGCTTCCCGTCTCCCCGTGAGGGAGGGAAGTGGAAGGGCTGGCAGGCGGCTTCCTCCTCTCCCTCAGCACTGCACTAGGTGGTCAGAATGGCCATCCTGCCGCATGAAGACAGGGCATTGCACCACTGGACTCTTTGTTACTCAGAGCACAGAAGCAGATGATGTCCCCACCCAGGAGGGAGTTTGCTTTCTTTCCCCTCCATGCCTTTTCTTCTTCCCTCTGCTAGTCTCCACCAGTCTTAACTGTTGAACTAAACGCTCCTTTTGAGTATTCCAGGCATGGATTTCAGACATTTTATAGCCACTGTCTGCCGTCAAGGAACTATCCATCCTTCCTATTTTTAGTTCTGAAAAAGGTTAGAGCATTCTGCTAAATATTTAAAATGCTTCTTGTATAACCTAGGATAAATGTTAATTATTCAATTATTCTCCTTACAAGATATTACACATTTGTGTCAACTATTTCTCTTCTGTTCAATGAACTCAAGTAATTATACCAATTCACTGAATAGTTATTATCCAAAACAAAGGAAATTGAAAAAAAATCATGTTTACTTACTGCAATAGTTTGCTATTGCTGCTGTAACACATTACTAGAAACTTAGAGGCTTTAAAGTAACAAACGCGTACCTTTTACCATGCAGTGTAGCAACCAGAACCTCTCGGGAAGCTAAAACCAGGGTGTTGGGAGGGCTACCTTCCGTCTGGGAGGCTGGAGGGGAGAATGTTTCCTGCGCGTTCAGATAGTGGCAGGAGTCACTTCTACTGGCTGCAGGACCCCTTTGTTTTGCTGGCTGTCAGGGGATGGCCCACAGCACCTACTACCTCTGTGATATTCTAGCATGACTGTTCAGAATGAGCAATGGTGCCTGGCATCCAGGGAAGATCTCTGCTTTTAAGGACTTAGGAATTAGGTTGGAACCACCAGATAATCCAGGGTCATCTCCCCATTTCAAGATCTTTACCTCAATTATATGTACAAAATCCTTTTTGCCATGGGAGGTGACATATCCACAGGTGCTGGAGATTAGGGTGTGGGCATCTTTGGAGACCACCACTCAGCCAGTCACATTGCCACATGAAAGGAATTGAGAGGGGGATGATTTCATCCAGCATGTGATGTCATCAAGCAAAACGTTGGACATCTGGACCGTAGTCCCAGCTGGGCCACTGACCAGCTCACTTATTCTGTTAAGTACATTCAACATGTAGGATCCAGATGCTTTGTTCTTTTTTTTTTTTTTTTTTAAATAGGTTCCACACCCCGTGTGGATCCCGATGTGGGGCCTGAACTCAACAACCCTGACATCAAGACCCGAGCCATGATCAAGAATTGGATGCTCCCGGCTCCTGGGTGGCTCAGTGGCTTAGGTGTCTGCCTTTGGCTCAGGTCCTCATCTCAGGGTCCTGGGATCGAGCCCCACATCGGGCTCTCTACTCAGCTGGGAGCCTGCTTCTCCCTCTCTCTGCTCCTGCTCTGTCTCTCTCAAATAAAAAACCAAAATCTTAAAAAAAAAAAAAAAAAAAAGAGTCGGATGCTCAACTGACCAAGTCACCGACACGCCCCTTCTTTTGTTTTGTTCTCAATGAAGCCGTTGTCACAGATCCACCTCCGTTCATTTCTGTATCCATTCCCATTCACTGGCTGATGCCATATTGATGGCGCAGGGACTATCACAGTGGACAAATCAGAGCAACCCCTGCCCGCCTGGAGCTTACACTCTCGTGAAGGAAGACGGACAATAAACACTAAATGGGTAAAGCAGCAAACTACGTAGTATGTGAACAGTCATGGGTAAGTTAGGAGGGGTTACGGGAAACCCCAGGGGCTCTGCTACTGTCAAGATGGAAGCCAAGGATGGATGCAATGAGCAGGTAACAACTGGATCGAATGCTTCCTGCTTTCTGACACAGTGACCGCAGTCCTACTGCCCGCCAGCCAGAAGAGGCCTTCCAGCACACGGACAGCCCCCCGTATCTCTGCTGACATTGGCAGGTGGTGACAACTCAGGCATGGACTGACCAACTCCTCCCTTTATAGTTTGCAAGTCTCCACGAGATTATAGAAAAATGTCTTTTTCTAAGATGGAAACACTATTAATTTATAAGTGCAAGACGGCATAGTCAGCACACCAAGGAAAAATATTCTAATCTATTAAGTCACAAAGTAATTTTACTTGTCAGTTCAACATTTCATTAGGTATTTCAAATTATATCATTCACACAGTAAAACTCCAACAGTTAGACTCGACAGTAAAAATCAATGCGTTTATCAAGTAATTCAGGCAGAACTTTCACCAGTTACCCTCAATCCATCGCCCACTGCTGTGTCCAAACACACATTCTCTGTATTATCTGAAGCTGGCCGTGATTCCCACCAAAGGGAAAACAGAGAAAAAACTGCCCAGCTTTTGTAAGAAAAACGCGCTCTTTCCAATTTACAAAGATTTGATGTATTAGCTTAGCAAGCACACTGTTATTTGCAACTCTAGCCAAAGTATTTCCCAGAGATAATAAATTCGCAACTGAGCAACCTTCAAATGTGTCTGGACAGAAATGCATGAAAACAAAATGAGAGGAAGAAATGGAACATTCGATTGGAAAGTCAACAGACCTAGGGTCCAGAATGCGTTGCCACAGGCAGTCGCTATGACCTCGAACACGTCACGTAAAAGCTCTCCACCCGTTTCTTCTCTTTAAAAGCAGGAAAGAGTACAAAGGCAGTAATCACACCGGTCCTACCTGATGTACAGAAGGCCTGCGGAGGACTGAATAAGACAGCACGTGTACGAAGCCTGACGTGAACTGGGAGATACCAGCTATGTCATTCAAGGCACTTAGTGCTGCTACCCAGCCACACGGGCAGCCTGCCTCCCAGGTGCACGGGGACGTGCTGACAATCATGGGAAAAACATAGAACCACTACGGGAGGTCTTGGGAGCCTCCGAGGTGGCCTCTAAGAGACACTGGTTAACCCGTTCATCAAACACTTATCGCGCACTCACCCTCTCTCAGGCATGATAGGAAACCCTGGATCTAGAGAACGTGGTCGTGCTCCTTGTCTGGGAGAAGTAATTAAATCAGGCCTTGCTGAATTGCTCTAACACGAGAGGAGGCTGTGTTACCTTGATGAGGTCCTCCCTGGAGGGAAAAGTGGAGACCAGGTAATTTTCTCTGGTTTTGGTGTTGGTGATGGATACGTGCAGTCGGTTGTGGGCCAGCTCATGAGCGTTGGAAGGGAGAATCAACTCCATTCCGTTTCTGAAGAAGATAAAGTGACCCGCGTTATTCACCTTGAATTATCGAACGCCTTGTAAATATTTTAGAAGGGAGAAAGCTGAGCTGAGCATGCCACAGTTTATACAGAGCGTCCCCAACACTCATGTGCTTTGGGGGAAATGTTCTATATACATGTATATACCTCAATCGGGCCATGAAATCATAGCCAGGTGTTACTGCCCCAAAAGACTGCCTTCGAATTTCTTCGGCGAACTTGTAGGTAAATTCGTTACATTCCTGAAAAAGGAAATGAATAGGTGAACCTATAATTTGTAAAGAAAAAAAAAAATTCCTTGTTTTTCCAGAATCCTGTGGCCATCACCCAACCACCTGGACCCTAGATCTTATCAACACAACCCTTAGCCTTTCCTTTGGTGCCCCTTTCCTTCACAGCTACGTGAATCCCCACCAGACCTGGCCCTCACCCACCATTCTTAGTCCCTAGGCAAGCTATGCATTCTCCCAAGTCCGATCTTTTTTCCCTTTCTTCTCTTTTTAAACCACCTCAAATGGCTTCACCCACATCTGGGAAAACCTTAAAGGCTCAATTCTGATTCTCATTTAGCACAACTGACCTCCTCTCCCATCCCAATTCTGTGGTTTCTGAAACAGTCCGATTACAGCAGTACCGATTACTAATGTCAATACCAATGACCAAGATAGGAGTCGTGATGACTACTGTTTGTCTTTGGACATGAGTCTTGGGCATTGGTCTTGGGCATTGGTAGTCTCTGAGTAGTGAGGAGGGTAGGCGTCTGTGCTGGGATTCACTGACGTAGCTTCTGTTAGTTCATCTTCACATAACCCTGCAAGGTGGGTATAATACCCCACTTGACAAGAAAACTGAGGTTTGGGAAGATTAAACATCTTTCCCAATATCTCATCAAAACTCCTGCAGAGTTAGGATCTGAACCCAGGTCTATGTTTCCTTTATTAATTCATGCATGATGCAACTTATACCGGGTCTTAGGCACTGGGATTCAGGTGGAATGAGATTCAAAGAGCCCCTGCCCTCATGAGACCTAGGACTGTCTCAGTGCGTAGATCCCAGAGCAGTATGAGAGCGGTAAGCAGAATCAAGCTTCCCACCCCCAAGGATGGCTACATTCTAGTCTCTGGATTCTGTGAACGTTTCCTTACATGACAAAAGAGATTCTGCAGATGTGAATAAGTTAAAGATTTTGAGATGGGGAGGTTATCCTGGATGATCTAGGTGAGTCCAATGTAATCACAAGGTCTCTGTAAGTGAAAGAGGGAGGCTGGAGTATCAGAAAGGGAAGATGCTGTGTTTAAGGCTTAAAGATGGAGGGAGGGGCCCTGAGCCCAGGAATGCAGGCTGCCTCCAAAAACCGTAAAACGCCAGGAAACAGATTTTCCTCCAGATCCTCCAGAGGGAGCATTGCCTGCTGCTGATTTGAGTTTGGCCCAGTGAGAACTTTGCAGGATTATGACCTCCAGAAATGTAAGACGATACATGTGTGTCGTTTTAAGCCACCAAGTTTATGGTCATTTACTGTAGCAGAAACAAAAAACTAAGATAGGGGCATCAACCAAGGCTTCCCTCCAACGAGACATCAGGGTGAGACCTAAAATGTGAGTAGGAGCTGGACAGGAGATTGCGGGGGGGGGGGGGGGGGCGTAGATGAGGAAGACTGGCAGAGACAACTGTGAGCACAAGCCAGCAAGGAGCACTGACCTGAAAGTCATCCTCAGTGAGCCATGAGAGAACTAAGTCACCGGGGGTCTTGGGAGGCAGGCCAAGAAATCTGGATCCTGTCCTAAGTCAAAACAGAGCCCTGGGGGTGGGAGGGGAAGGGAGGGGGAGTAAGACAAGCAGATTTGTGTTTGTGAGGTGGTGAATGGACACGGCCCTGCTGTCGGGAATGTGTGCTCCTTCTACTAGGCCAGACTGCCCACTTAACCTACTTTCTTGTATTAACTTTAGTTACACACACACACACACACACACGTGTGTGCCACACACAGACACACACAGACACACACTCCCCTGACCAGACTGGAAACTTATTAAGCAATGGACTTACTCATCTTTGTGTTCCCACTGTATCTAACACCATGCCTTGCAAATTATGGGCTGAGAAGAGGCTTGCAGCACTAAGCTCTTAGGTATGGACGTCTAAATTTGCCTGCCACCTAAAATACACCCGGCATCAGGTGCTCCTCTTAATTATACATGCATAAGCTCAGAACTAGATTAATTACTCACGTATTTGTCACAACACCACAAAGCTCGAGGAACCATCAGCAAGAGCTGAGCTAACATGGATGTGAATAAGTAGAAAACAGTTTGCTAAAAATCTCAAAGCAATCCTACAACTGATGTATTTCAAATGCTAAAAAGAAAAGAAATAAAATAACCTTAAGTCAACTGGCTGGAAATTTATTTTGACAAAGGAGAAATGAGGATGCTTATTTTGACTAAGGAGACACGAGCATGCTCCAGGTAAATACAGAGAATCAT
Organism: Ursus arctos; assembly: GCF_023065955.2. NCBI lineage: Eukaryota > Metazoa > Chordata > Mammalia > Carnivora > Ursidae > Ursus > Ursus arctos. Next base: position 5,064,114 of record NC_079873.1, read on the forward strand.
TCTGCACCTTCCAGTGTGAGCACCCAGTAAGTCCTGCCCTTTACCAACCCAACAACCCACCCAATTGTACCAACACAACTATATGATACAACAGGGTCTCCGATTTCTGAAAAAAAAGATACAAGAACAGGTAATCTGACTTAAATATGATATCAAGTCTCAAATCCAGAGGAACCATCAGTGTCTGAACATCACAGAATTTTAGTTAAGTGGCTGTATGTTGGCAGAATTTCCAGATCACGTTACTTCTAAATCACACTTAATACGTTTCTAAATCTGAGGATCTGAAACCAGGTCTATTCAATTGCAAAGCTAAGGATTTGCCCCACCTAAAGGAAGGATGGCACTGACAGGAGGAAACAACCCCTCAGGAGTAACCAGCCTCAAGAGTTCTGGAAAGCAGTCTAACCCGTAGGATTCTGCTAGCTTGGGGGGTGTTCACACTTTACGTCTACATTCACTGCTTTCGGGTTCTCACTCTGTGCAACTGTACGGCACTGCATCCCTTCTCTAGTTTTCAATAAAGCAACTGTACAAAGACAGGAAGAAAACATAAGTGGATTCTCATACGACTTGCCTCAAATCCAGTTTCTCTTTCATAAGCAGCTCATCCTAGATGATGAGAACAAGATTCTGGATGTTAAAATTTTGTGGTTTTGACATTTCAAATGTGACTTAAATTTATTCTTGGGCATGGATGTGTTAATTATTATTCAATTATTGTTCAAAGCCATTAGAGTATGTAAGTAATGAATGGGTAGGATATTCTGCACCTATGGGAGACAGTTCTCCCAGTCAGCAAATGCATAAATGCTTTCTAGAAGCAGAAAACATTTTTACAACATAGATTGCATTAGATGTAATACCTAATGAAGGCTTATTTTCATTACTTCTGGATAAGCTGCTTGGAATTCACAATTTTTAACTGTGAGAATGAAAAACAAACAAAATCTCTGTATCATTCTGCTTAATAGAAATTATTGGTCCACATTTTTCTTTATACACCTCCTTGTAAATGGGAGGGAACAAAGCATTATCGGCCATGTGTTCCAGGCCTTGAAAACAGGGCTGGTGTTCTCATGACCAGAAAAAGAAGACATATCCTTTGCTTGAAAGAAACAGAGCTGGAATCTTTAGACTAAATACACACTCAGGAATTTAAAAAAGGCATTTTACTTCCTTGTCTCACTGTCATCCAAAATAATCTTTCCGAAATCCAGAAGACAGATCCGTAAGAATTAAATTTTGAAAGAAAAGTCTTAAGCTTTTCTGTTACCCAGGCAAAGGATTATTTCTCTGCAGTTAACTTAGTAGAGCTAACCTCCCTGCCCGTCGCTCGGTGTTAATTTCCGGACAAGGAACGCAGCCTGGTTACTACTTCATTACCTCTATTTTTTCTGGTGCTGTTAGCAGGATGGTAGCAACCAAGGATCCCGCAGAAGCCCCTGCAAAGGCCTTGACTTCTTTCAGGAGCTTTTTGCCGTGTGTACAAAGTGCAGATGCTGCCCCCAAGTGGTAAATGCCCAGAAAGCCGCATGCTGCAAATGATAAGTTGATGTGCTTCATTCGGGCTGCGACACTAATGATAACAGAAAACAAAAATGCTGTGAAGTTGGTGGCGTTTATTACACGTGGTGTGTTGTCTCCTGCCTCATCGTTCCAAGACTTTGTTTTAATATAACTTCTCTGTGCTAAACACAGTATCGTCAATGAAAGTGTCATTAAATAGGCAAATTTTTCAAGGAAACTTTTTACACTCTCATCTTGGCCCGATACAGTTGTATTAATTTTAAAAAGTTAAATGCCCTCTGTAGTCATCACATAGATTATGCAATCGACTATTTGATTACCCGGCAAGAAACAGATCAACAAATTAAAATTGGCAAGGCATTTAGTCTTTTTTTCTTGATCTTCTTTAAACTTTTTCGGGGACGGCTGCTATGGTGGAAGGTAAAATCGCTGCACACTAGCAAATTCCAAAAAGACATACGTGCTCTTTGCAAGTGCATCACTACATTTCAGGAGAAATCCCTGCCTCCCTTGCCCCACACTTCCATTGCAAGCATCAGTATATGTTATTTTTTAAAACCCCAAAACCAAAAAAAAAGGTGCTTACAATTATTCCATAATGCAATAAGCTATTATTCAACAAGGCAATGTATTTATTTCATTGCCTAGTTTCTCATGATAAACTAAGGTCATGACTGGCAAGGGCAATTGAAGGCTCCAAGAATTGTTATCCGCACCAACTGATTACTTGTGATCAATTTAACGATGGAACCGTGTTCCGGAAGCCTCAGTGGGCCCGATGTGAACACGTGGAGGAAATCGTACAGCCACAACGTTGCTCACCTGGATGCCCCCGGGGTCTCCTCCCCGCCCCCTGCCCCTCCCCCATTCCAGTCCGGGGAGTTCAGGTGAGGCACAGAGCCTGGGCCTCGAGTTTAGGGGCCTAAGACCTTTGTTCTATTCCGGAGGAGGCTCAGCCGAGGCAGCCGAGCCCCGGTTTAGGTTTAATTTCTGCAGACTGGAGTGGAGTGGGGGAGCTCAGCATCCGGGCAGCAGGCATGCGCAGGCCCAGCATCGCCCTGGGGGCCTGGGGGCGGCGGGGCGGGGGTCGCAGCCGCACCAGCCCGGGTGCTGGGGGGGCTGCTCCGACCCGCCCACCCCCGGGAGCGACCGCTACGGCCCAGAGCCCGCCCCGCGCCCGCCCCACGCTCGCCCCACGCTCCGCCCTACCAATGCAGGTCTGAGGCACTTCCATGTTGAACTGCTACCCCGCCCTTCCCTGGGGGCGGGGCCTGGCCGTCACTCAACAAGGCCCCGCCTATCAAGGCTGGCCCACGCTCGTGGAGGGCCTGCCCACGAAGGTCTCGCGGATGGAGTCGGGGCGGGCCTACCCGCGCGGGGCTTCGGCGTCATCATGCTGACGCAGGCCTCCGCTAGGCCCCGCCCATACTATTTAAAGCACTGGACTCAACATGGCGGCGCACATTCGGACGCTTGTCCCGGTTGTCCCCGGGCACGGGTAAGGGACAACAGTTTCGTCTCCGGTCCTGTTGTCTTCGATACGTAGCGATGCGGTTTAGTCCGCCCGCGTGTTTTTGCGCGACCTACGGTCTGGCCCCTCACCCGAGTTTGCTGACCCTGAACGACCCTTATTCGCGGCGCACCGGAAGCGCTTGTCCCTCCTCGCGTCTGTCTCCCGGAAGTGGTTTTTCTCCTTTTACCCCCCCACCCTAGGGGCGGTCCTACCGGCCCGAGGGCGGGGTCCACGTGCTAGCTTGTGGCCAGAGGCCTCGTAGCGTTTCCGGCGTCTATATATGCTTTTTCCCTTGGCGTTATTGGAAAGCTCGGACGTGGCTTTGGGCAGCGTCCGCATCCTCTGGCTCCGTAGGCTTTGTGACCTTGGGCAGGTTGCCTAACCTCTCAGAGCTTCTCAGGTGACTTACCTGCAAAATGGGATGGTAATGTCTGAATGGGTGCTAAATCCTAAAGCTCCTGCCCCATAGCAGGCCTTCAGCAGACGGCCTCTTTCGTTTGGTGGTGCCGGTGTCTCCGGATAGACTTGAGCACCAGCTTTACATGGTGGCCAAGCCCGCTCAAGTACCCTGTCAGCCACCTTCCTGTCTAGTCTTAATCACGCCGTGAGGAATCACAGAGTTCCTGGTTGAAGGTTCTCCAGGGCCCCTTGTTTCAGGACAGATTTACTTTGAAGCTACGGAGGAGAATTCCGAGAAATGTGTGAGCGTCCTGCCTTAGGGAGGTGAGGGGAGTTCCCCAAATAGCCTGTACGCTGGGCTTTTTCTGTCTCTGTCTTTGGGATGCCAGGACCTGGGCTCTGGCCCACAACACTAGCTGTAAGCGAGGGCCCTGGATGTGATGACTAAGGAAGACATTTTGCTCTTCATTGTCATAAATAGTCTTCTTAGACCGTTGATACTGAAGACGCCCTAATGCTTAAGCAAGGCACAGCTACTTGAATTGTTTGCTACCATTAGAATTGGAGTGAAGGGAAGGGGGAGTGTACCTCGAGGAAATAAGGAAGGACAAGCTCGTGGTTCTTGCATCCTCCTACTGTCCTGTAACTCTGTGGAAGATTGTGGTACTCCCATGAGAGCATCCTCCAGAAAACTTATTAGAAAGGAAGAATCCGAGGTCTCCTAGCAGATCTCCTGATGCAGAATCTGCATTTTAGGAGAGACCCAGCTGATGGCCATGCACGTTTAAGTTTGTGAAGGCCCTGGTCTAGCTGGTGGTTTGATTGGACTTACAGTGATGCGGTCACATTGAAAGTTTAGGGACAGACAGAGTCCACAAGGTCAGAAGCTGGGCCAGTGGTAGCACGGCAGCTGTGTCCTGTGTTTGGACACTGCCAGCAGGTGGATTCTGAAGATGAAAAAGTCGTCAGTGGGCAGCCTGGATGAACCCCAGGAGTACAGGAGCCTTTGCTGAAAGGGAAGATCAGATCACCACTATTACCACAACTGCTGGTGAGTGAAATTTTACTACATGTAAGTGTCACAGAAAAAGTGTTCAAAAAGTTCCATAACTTAATTCTTACCATTTTAAATTCTCTCTTAAAAATTAGTCTCTCCTTTTCCCCCCATGTCCCCCTGATCATATTCACATGCAGCTAATTAAAACGTTCAGCTCCCTAAGGTAAGGAAGAATATCTGATTCATTCACATTTGTTTTTGTGATTTAGGGGCCAGCCATAACATTTGGTACATCATCAATAAATATGTTTTGGATCTTGCATTTAAGTAAATTACTCTTGTGGATATACAGTAATTGCCTTTTAAGAACATTTTTTTTTTTTTTTTACTAATTCATTTGCTTGTTTTTGCTTCTCTGTTTTCCTTAGTAATTCAGTTTTGAACTCCTTTATTTAGCCATTTATCAAACATTTATTAAGCATTCATTGTATAATAAACGCTTTGCTGGTACAGGGCTTACAAAGTTGAGAAGAATTCAGTTCTTCCTCATCAGGGATGCAGACTCTAGTGGGCTGGGAGACGGTTGATTGATCATTACAGACGCCTGATGTGCTGTTGCTGAGCCACACAGGTGCTCTGGATGTGAGCAGGGAGCTAGAGAGTAGGAGATCCTTAATGAAGAGAAACACCTGGCGTGAAAACAGAGTGTTTAAACCTAACTCTCCTTTCCCTGTGCCCAGCGTCTTCCCACGAGATTTTATTGTGTATTCCATAAGGAGGTACAGAATAAGGGGTATTTGTCACACCTGTGCCCCAAGGACAGGACTCTCTCTCAACGTTTCTGAGTCTAAATCTCTTCTTCCAGTCTGCTCTGCATGTACTGTTATTTTCCTGTTTTAACACCTTAACACATGCTGATGCCTCTGTGGGGCACACTGTCATTGCCCCTACAACACCCTTGTCCTCCCTCCTTTTCAGGGAGTCCTCACCCCGTCACCTCCTCCTGGAATCTCGGGTGCTGATCCTGATTTCAGGGGACTGTGGCCACGCTCTTGGAGCACCCAGCAGTGCCCTTTTCAGGGGCGGGGGGGGGGGGGCTCATGTAATAACAGTCAATGTTGGCATGCCCTTGTTTTAAAAGCACCATAGAATTCAGAGAAAAGCACATTTGCAGTCATGGAGTAGAACTTCCCAGCTGAACCCAGAGAGAGAGGCCGCGTCCCTTCCCATGGATCCCTCTCTCTAAAGAGGGACAAGCAGTCACCAATGCCACCACGCAGAGGGAGCCAGCCCTCAAAAGCGGCCTAGGGGGAGTCAGGGCTGAGAAACAGAGAAGCAGGGGTGAGGTGTGATGGCATTTCTTGAGCCTGGAGATTCAGCTATGATTGTCCCTGACTGCTCCACTGCACCCACTCTTTTCTGTTTGCTTTCTGAAGGTAGTTAAGAACCGAGTTTTTAAATCTTGCAAGCAATACAGTTCTAAGAGATGTACTTTTTCCACTGCATCTGATCATTTTCTCTCTAGAAATTTGCTAGAAGAACCAGCTACTCAAAGGAACACTAAGTGAATTTTTTTTTTTTTTAAGATTTTAAACTTACTTATTAGAGCTTGTGGGCGCGCGCACACGAGCAGGGGGTAAGGGCAGAGAGAGAGGGAGAAGCAGACTCCCCACTGAGCAGGAGCCTGCTCTGGGGCTCAATCCTGGGATCTCAGGGTCTTGACCTGAGCAGAAGGCAGGCACTTAACGGACTGAGCCACCCAGGTGTCCCTAAGTGAATCTTTTCTAAATGGGAAAATAGTTTTTAAAAAATATACATAAACTGTATGTTTTATATGTATTTTTCTGTTGCATAGGTATATATGCATACATAACTAATGTTTGATAACATCTGAAAACATTTCCAAGTAAACATCCTTAAGTGTAATTTATTTATGGTTGGATGCGTCTAGGAATATATAATAATCTATAGGTCTTTTTTACATGGCATAGAAACTAAATGCCAAGTTATTTCTATGAAAGAGACATTTTTAAAATTTAACATTGACTTATAAGCTCATTTAATTTAATTTCTTAAGCTTCATTCTAATTGAACATATTCCCAATGTACTATATGTTTCCATTGAACAATAGAGATGGCAAAGATTGTCTGAGTGTTTCTAGTATTGTATAGGAATTAATTATGGCACTTCTGGTTCATACTCTACGTAAGTATAGGATAGAACAGAACATCTTTTAAAATCTGTGTATTTAATATATTTTATGGGGAAGAGGTTGAGATCTTTGATACGCAAGTGGTGGTGTTGGGGTACCGAAGGCATTATAGAGTACTAAATATTTTAAAAAGCGCAGTAGAAGAAGATCCGTGTCCTCTGCTGTGTATACTGTGTTCCAGAACAGCTGACCCCCTGACCTGGCCACATTTGTGGTCCACAATGTGTACAGGTAGATGGAAATCGTCCTTGCTATCCTTCAAAGGATTTTCTTACAGTGAAAGAGATTATTAGGGAAATAATGTCAGTGTCAGGTGAGTTAAATTGTTGAGTGATAAACAGAATGTCGGCTTTGGTGCCTTGAGCTTCATTAAATTTACCAAAATACTCTCTTTTAATGTGGAGTACCATATTTAGACATTACTATTGCTGTTATCAAAAGAAACACCCTAATTGCTAAAACATCCAGTTATCTAATCGCCTCATTTCACGGAGACAAAATAAAGATTTTAGTCTATTTCGTATTTCTAAATGCCTTCCTTTCCTGAACATCCACTCCTATTTACTGGCATCACATTATTAATAATGACTTCAGTTATTGACCTTCCTTGACCTGCCAGTCCTTCATACACCTTGTCTCCTATGACTTTTGCAACAAAAATGGAAAAATATATATAATAGGTGAAAATTTAGAATTAAAACATTTTCCCCACATCCACACGGATGCAGAGATTATCAGCTCAGGTCCTCCTCATCCCAAAACACCCCCTGTGTAAAGACCTATCTTTCCTACACGGTTTCAGCAATGAATTAATAAAATATTAAGCACTCAGTCTGTGCTGAGCTGCGCTGTTTGGCCGCCATAGGTTTCAGAACCTTGTTACTTCCTTCATTTCTTTCTCTGGTCAGAATTTGTAAGTGGTGTTCATATTTAGATATCTATAATTTCACTGAAAAATGGTAGAAGTCCTTAATCCTTATGACCTATACATTTATTTATTTATAGCATTTAGAGAACTTGTTCATAGCTGGGAAAGGAAAAAATAAAAAAGCAAGCCTAGCAATTAATGAAAGCTACCCTTTCTCTACTTATCAATCACAGCGGTAACTCTTTTTGATGACGACTTTTCCTGGAAGCTGTATCGTAGAGTAGGTTGTTGTAAAGAGAGCATAATTTCCATGAACAATATTGTAAAAGGCCATCATGTCACTGACAAAGGCCTTAACTCCAAAGAAATTATTTATCTAATCATTTATCGTTATGCCTTTGCTCACTCTTTAAACTCTATTTGGTGTCTCATAAATGACAAGGACTGGGTTAGGCATTAGGGGAAAAAAATCTTAAGATAAACTTCCTTCCTTTAGTTCACTGTTCTTTTTTGCTGGAATGTCCTTGTAGATTTTTCTATTTGGTTAGACCCTACTTATTCGTCAATGCCTAAATCAGGCTCTGCTGCCTCATTATAGTGTTTGGGATAACATTCAGCTACCTTCTGTCAGTATTCACCATACCTTCCACTTTGTCGGTGCATGAGGCATTGCCGTAGCATTTATGACTTTATTTTGGCAGACATGTGGTTGCCTCCACTCTGTGTCAGTTCATTTGGAGCAGGGACTGTCTTGTACTCCTTGGCTTTTGCCAGCTTCTAGTAGAGAGCTCAAGACTTGTAGATATGTGTAAGTGTGGGGGCATCTTTAGTTAGCATGTTTCAGATGTCTAACTGGCTTAAGGAGGAAGTGAATTGCTGGTTGAAATAATCTCGAAGTTTAGAGGTAGGGCTAACTGCAGGTATGGCTGGATCAAGCACTTGGGTTTCATTTCGTTTCATTCTGCAGGAAGGGCGTCTCCAAGAGGTCGCTGGCCCCACGTCCTCTTCTGTCACTGTCCACCTTCCAGACTTAGAAACCAAGGCTCCTGCTGGTTCTGTTTTTATCACAGGATTATCCCTGAATGAGTCATTGTGAACATAGCTTATTGTAATACAGATTTCTCGCTGTTTGAAAGTAGAACATCCCTGTGAAATCTGTCATTAGTTGAAATGGTTTAAAGCAAAGAAGCCATGACCATTAATTTATGTGGAAAAATGTTTGTTCCCAAATGTAAAAAATCTGATACCTGAGGACGCATCTTGCTAACAGGTGCACAAATGACATTGAGATAAAGCAGAGGTGCTCACAGACTCGGTTCAGAGCTCTGGTGGCTTGGTTGCCGAATGTTGTCTCCAGAGAAGGAACTCGAAGGGGCCACTCTTGCTGGTGCCACACTCACTGCCTGGGGTGTCACAGCCGCTATAACTGCTCGCTGCAAAACGTGGAATGCTGTTTTCTCTTTTCTTCGTAAAAGTGAAAATCCTCTTTCATTTGGTTAGCAAAAATTGGTATTAATGTACGTCTTCGGTAAAAGTGAAGTGGTGTAATGCGAACTTTCAAAAAGTGGGGGATACCTGTGCAATGAGGTGGGCCCATGACTGAGCGAGCATGTGCTGTGCAAGCAAGGGACAGAGAGGACTGGAAGCGTTGCCATGTCCAGATGGACTTGGCTGGGCAGGCCTCCTTCAGAAGAAGTCTGGCAGTGTAAATCAACATATTTGGGGCACCTGGGTGGCTCAGTCGGTTAAGCATCTGCCTTTGGCTCTGGTCGTGATGTCAGGGTCCTGGGATGGAGACCCATGTCGGGCTCCCTGCTCACTCCTTCTGCTTCTCTCTCTCCCTCTGTGTTCACTCCCTCCCTCCCGCAAATAAATAGAATATTTAAATAAGTCAACATATCCGCTATAGTAGTCAATAAATATTTGTTGATGTAAACACAAGGAAAAATGCAGCTATAATCTCTCTATAAAACAAAAATTTATTTGCTCCTTAGTTATATAAAACTGTACAATACATAATCATCTGATGAGTATTCCCCCAAACAAATAAGAACACAGCTGTGATGTTTGATGCCTTGAAAAGTTAGTTGCAATATTCTGTTTAAATGTACAGTAAGTATTAGTTGGCATAAATGTTTAGCTTTCAATTAGCAATAGTATTGTTTGGTCTTTGTTTTTGAATTCTATGGGATATTTAGTATGTTGCTTACAAAGTCACTATAAATGGATGGAAATGTTTCTCTGTGATAAATTTCCTATAGGAAGCTGCAGTACACTCAAGAGTTGTAGCAAGGATCTTCTCTTACATCTTGAGTCAAAGAAAGAGATGCTAGCAAATGTTTGTTTTTGACAGCAGTGACAATAACGGCAATGCTGTTCTACCAAAAACATTGGACAGAATAGGAAGTGATCCCAAATGTCTTTTCATTTTAAGCCATTTTGAAAAAAAATATAGTCACCATTTAGTAAGTGTTCACTAACATATCTCCTATTTTATTTTAAATCTGTAAATAAATATACAATTGACACTTTTTTTTTTTTTTTTTTTAGGATTTCACTTATTAGAGAGCGTGCGCGCACACGTAAATGGTAGGGAGAGGGAGAAACAGAGTCTCCGCTGAGCAGAGAGCCTGAGTGGGGCTTGATCCCAGGACCCTGGGATCATGACCTGGGGCTGCAGGCAGATGCCTAACCTACTGAGCTACCCAAGTGTCCTTCAACAACATTCTTTACGTTATCTTCACTGAATTTTTAAGATAAAAATGACATCCCCTGCTACACAGATGGGTTCCGTATTTGGGACACTATAAAATGAACAGGTACAATGGATCAGAAGTCTGAAATGGGGGGCGCCTGGTTGGCACAGCGGTTAAGCATCTGCCTTTGGCTCAGGGTGTGATCCTGGCGTTACGGGATCGAGCCCCACATCGGGCTCCTCCGCTAGGAGCCTGCTTCTTCCTCTCCCACTCCCCCTGCTTGTGTTCCCTCTCTCACTGGCTGTCTCTATCCTGTCGAATAAATAAATAAAATCTTAAAAAAAAAAAAAAAAGTCTGAAATGGAAGTCAGAGTGAAACTTCAAAAGGACCCAGCCTGCCATGTAACAGCCAGCTGTAATTTCAAGATCTCCATTATTATGGCTTGAATTTTCAGGACACAGGGTACAGAGTAAGAACTAATAAAACGTGATGGTACTACATGGTAATATTTGTTGAATTATATGGACTGATGCAGTTTTCCCCGAGGGGAAAACAATTCTCAAGCTCTGATGAACTGTCCTAGATCCCTATAGACACATATATTTAAAATAATGAAAACATAGAATTCATTGTCTGAATAGAGAAGATGGCAAGTTCAAAGTCATTCCAACTACATGCATTGCCTGGGGAAGCCTACCTCCAGGTGCAGGCCTGCCTAATATTAGTTTCGCATTTGTCAATTTCTCATGGAAGGCCCTTAGCTCTAGTTATGTTGTCATTTTAAGCACCAGGCTTTCTTTCCAGTATCTTATTCTCTCTCTCTTCACCTTGGGGCACATGATCCCAGTCTTAACATACTTTTGAAGTGCCATATTAAGAAAGTTAGCTTTTCTTACATATCATAGTCTTTCGAATAGCCACAGATTTACTTCTCACTTAAAAGGCAGCTATAGGGCCACCTCGGTGGTTCAGCTGATGAAGCATCTGCCTTCAGCTCAGGTCATAATCTCAGGGTCCTGGATTCGAGACCCGCATCAGGCTCTCTGCTCAGTGAGGAGTCTGCTTCTCCCTCTCCCTCTGCCCCTCCCACCCCCCGAACTCATGCTGTCTCTTGCTCTCTTGAATAAATAAATAAAATCTTAAAAAAAAAGATAAATATAGAACACATCCCACACAGACCATAAATTTAAGGGTCTTCAGAAGGCTCTTTGTAATTCTGAAATGTAATTTTCCTTCATCCTCACATACATATCCTCCAAATTTTACTTATTTAACCTCATTTAAATTTTTTAAGTGTCTGTTTTTTATATTTTCTTTTTTTTTTTTTTTAAAGATTTTATTTATTCATTTGACAGAGATAGAGACAGCCAGCAAGAGAGGGAACACAAGCAGGGGCTGTGGGAGAGGAAGAAGCAGGCTCATAGTGGAGGAGCCTGATATGGGGCTCGATCCCGTAACACCAGGATCACGCCCTGAGCCAAAGGCAGATGCTTAACCGCTGTGCCACCCAGGCGCCCCTGTTTTTTATATTTTCCATTCCAGTATTGTTAACCTACGGTGTGATGTTCGTTGCAGGTGTACAATACAGTGATTCTGTAATTCTGTGCATGACCCAGTGCTCATCATGATAAGTGTGCTTCTTCATCACCTTTACCTGTTTCACCCATCTCCCCCCACTCCCCTGTGGTAACCATCAGTGTGCTCTCTATAGTTGAGTCTGTTTCTTGGTTTGTCTCTTTTATTCTTTGCTGTTTTGTTTCTTCCACATTGGAGTGAGGTCAGACGGTGTTTGTCTGTCTCTGACTTATTTCACTTAGCATACTACTTTGTAGCTCCATCCATGTCTTTGGAAAAGGCAAGATTTCATTTTTTAAAGAATGATTTATTTATTTTTTGGGGGGGGGCAGTGGGCTCAGGGAGAGAGAGACTCCCAAGCAGACTCCCCACTGAGCGTGGATCTGATCCGGGGCTCAATCCCATGACCCTGAGATCATGACCTGAGCCGAAGTCAGGAGTTGGAGACTTAACAGACTGAGCCACCCAGGTGCCCTAAACTTACTTACATTGAAATGTTATCTCATGGGGGCGCCTCTGACTCTTGGTTGTGCCTTGGGCTCCGGGCTCAGTGGGGAGTCTCTGCTTCTATCCCTCTCCCCCGTCCCTCCCCCTGCTCATGCCCATGTGCTCTTTCTCTCTCTAAAATAAATAAATGAATCTTTAAACAAAATAAATGTAGGTGAATTTAATGTCACCATTCTGTGAACATAGACAAATATTAAAGTTCATTTCCTTCTGTTATAAAGGAAAATAACATTTTTGCTTAATTTTTAGAAGAGAAATACTTCTCATAACAATGTAGTCAGGCACATCAATTGCGATCCCACTTCTACTTATATACAGTACTTACGTTAACATCCACCTAGGCTATATTTTCATCAGGTGTTGACATGTAGTTATTGAAATCATGGATTGTTTCCATTATTTACACATTTTCTGGATATTTGGCTCATACTTCTTTTTTTTTTTCACCCTGTGTTCAAATGGCAAATCATTGTGATACCTTGTGCAACACAAAAATCCTCTGAATGTGTATATTTGCTTCATATTTTATGTTGTTGGTGGAAAACCATGATGTCCTGTTTGCTTTTCTTCATTTAACATACTCTTGTGTGGTGTTTGCAGTTTGCCTCTTCTAACCACGTCACAAATACCAGTGTGTTTACTATTCCTAAGAGCCCTGTCAACACGTACAGCACACTCACGTACTAAGGATGGCCAACTGAGGCTCATCCTCCACCAAACCGTGAAGTTGGGATTCTCATGACTTAGACTTGGGGTCTCCTCCCTTCTCGCTCTGCATGTTCAAACTGGGTGGCACCATTCACGCTGAAGTTCTCATGCAGCCTCTAAGCCTGTGGCCTCCCATCAGGTGATGTGATGGCCTGAGGGCTACTAATTTCAGTAGACTACCTGTACATGGAGGGAGCTTGGGATGTAATTTGGGGCAAGTCCCTGTCTGCACAGAGGGGGAAAGTCTATCCCACCCACTAGCACAGTAAGGCAGGAGAAGGAAGGAGGGACACTGACATAGAAAATCAGCTTGCTCGTTCGTCCTCATCTCGTGTTTGTATGTTTGGGGTTGGAGGGGCGGCTTATAGACACATGCAGAGAAACTAAGGCCGTGCCCATTTTTCCAAACACAGCTGTAAGAGGCTATAATACTCTAATGTATTGGTTCTCAATCCCACTGCTTTTGATTAGTCTAGAGCGGAGGCCAGGCATCAGTATTATTGGAAAAGGACAAGCAAGCAAACAATTCGCAGGTAAATCCAGTGTGTAGCCAGGGTTGAAAACCACTGTTCTTGAGGAAGTTCTCCATCTGGCCAGTGTGAGGCCAGAGCCGTGATGAATGTTTGGGAGAGCTAAGTGCCTGGAGAGAGAGCCTGAGCTAAAGTCAGCTTGGTATGGTGAGCAGAGGATCTAGAAGATTCTGCTCAGATGGGCCGTCAGAGGAGGACTGGGAGAATTAGGACCAGCCTGAGGTGGAGATGCAGAACCTGGAATCCTGGCGGAATTTGAGGAGCAACACCGTAAACCAGGATCGTGGACTCTAGCGTTAGGAACAAAACTGATTGTCCACAGTGCAGATGACACCTCCGTCAGCCCCAGACCATCAGAGACCAACGCAGAGCCTGTTACTTGATCAGAAGTTCCATCTCCGTGTGCCACAAAGTCCCAGGAACAGAGCTGGATACGGTTTACAGGGTCCAATACAAAAGGAAAATGCAAGAACCCGCCCTAAAAAGCAGGGGGAAAAGTATCATGATAAGCTTTTTCCTTACTTCCATGGTCTGTCTGTCTCAATGCGTCGTAGAATTTATTATTTGCTATTTCATGTCTTTCTGAAGTAAGAAAACCTAAAAGTGTAGACTATTGGCATGAATTGTACCATTCATGTTGACATTGCATTATCCCCATTTTAGAGAGAAATCGCAGACCGTTTAACTAGGATGTGAAATCACGCAGTTTATAGTCAGTAATGCCTACCTGCATATAAGTTTCATTTTTACTAGAACAGTGAGGATGCTGGGCAGAGTAATCGAATTATTTTATGTAATGCCTTGATTTGCACACATTCCACCAACACTCTGCACCTGATGAATGTGGAAGAGCTGAGAGAAAAAGGAGTCGAGGGATTCTGTCCTCTGCCTTCCTTCTCTGTTCTCACTTTCAGTGGTGGGCCAGGAGGGGGAAGTGACCTGAGGAAAAAAGGGTATAATAGGGTTCGGTTTTGGTCATTTGTGTTTCTTAGGGCATTGGTGTCTTCTTTCTGCTCTTGAAGAAAGTTCTGGTTGGGATAGGCGGATGTGTCTTCTCTGAGGCTGGTTCCGTACATGCCGACTCGGTCAGCACATGTAACGTGCTTAGCTTGTGGCTTGCTTCAAAACTCGGTGATCTCCCAGACTTTGTGGGGCTACTAATTCTGCACTCATGGGGCATCGCAGATTGTCTATATGAAAAGGATCCTAGGGGGTCGCCTGGGTGGCACAGCGGTTAAGTGTCTGCCTTCGGCTCAGGGCGTGATCCCGGCGTTATGGGATCGAGCCCCACATCAGGCTCTTCCGCTATGAGCCTGCTTCTTCCTCTCCCACTCCCCCTGCTTGTGTTCCCTTTCTCGCTGGCTGTCTCTATCTCTGTCGAATAAATAAATAAGTAAAATCTTAAAAAAAAAAAAAAAAAAAAAAAAGGATCCTAGGAACAAGCAAGCATGCCCATTGCATTATTCGCAGTGCTCTCTGCTTATTCACGTGGCTACCTTACTGTCCCATGGGACTTCACTTATAAAACACAAATTCAAAGAGGGGCACCTGGCTGGCTCAGTTGGTAGACCATGTGACTCTTGATCTCAGAGTTGTAAGTTCGTGCCCCACACCGGGTGTAGAGATTACTTAAGAATAAAATCTTTGAGAAAAAATCTTAAAAAAATACAGGGTCAAAATTATTATGAATTTCAAGATGGTGACAGCGGATCTTTAAACCGAGTATGGGTCATTCTGGGCATGGGGCCCACCGAGCGAGCCCTGCTCAGAAACAGTCTCTTGTATACCCGGATAGTATCTTAGAGGAAGAGGGGAGAGAAGACATTTTCTGCTATCCCCGAAATGAGACTGTCTTGATGACTGGATCCTACTTACAAAATGAAATAATAAAGTACCTCTTAAAAAATTATTTGTTCCTAAGATTCATTGCAGAAGTTAAGATTCCATTGTGTACTGAGAGAAAAAGCAGAAGTTATGGTACGTAGATAAAGAAAATTGTTAGGATATAGGGGAAGCCTAGAGGATTGGCACTAGGAAGCAGGAAGCCTTCAGAAACCATGCTTCTGCTTCGGATTTCTAGGCTCTTGGGTAGACTCATCTGACATGTTGCATTTCCCTTCCTCTCAGGAGATCTGCCTTGTCTGCTTCTGAGGGTGCACGTGACCTGACATGGGAGCCCCTCAGTTAAGCCAAATGGCACATAGGATAGCTGTTTTTCTGGTGGAGAGAATATAGAATTGGTCCAGTGTGTATCTGGATCCATCTCTGGTCCAACCATTGATCACTGACGAAGAGCGAGTGCCGAAGCCTGGAGGCTCATGTGCTGGACGGGCACTCCTGCTGAAGTTTTCTACTGCTGTGCCTCTTGTACTTGATTAAATGTCCTCTGCATAAAAATAGTAATAGGGCGCCTGGGGGCCTCAATCGGTTAGGTGTCTGCCTTTGGCTCAGGTCATGATCCCCGGGTCCCAGCATCAAGTCCCGCGTCAGGCTCCCTGCTCAGTGGGGAGTCTGCTTCTCCTTCTGACCCTCCCTCCTCTCGTGCTCGCTCGCTCGCTCTCTCTCACCCTCTCTCAAATAAATAAAATCTTTAAAAAATTAGTAATAGGTGACAGTAATCAGTTTACAGTTACTGAGCCTGTACCATGTACCAGGGTCTTTGTTAATCATACCTTCCTCAGCTCAGTGTCAACAGTAAGTGCTCAGAAGGACATGAAGAAAGTGTCCTCACGGACAAGCTAACAGTTTTCCCAGATGATCTGGACAATGGGGAGCAAAGGAAAGAAACCCAGGTTCATCAGAGCTCAGAGCTATACTCATAACACAGCTGGAACCGAATAAACAAAAGCTGGGTTTTTAGTTTTTGTTTTTTTTAATTTTTATTTTTTTTAAGTAATCTCTACACCCAAGGTGGGGTTCATTCTTACAGCCCCGAGACCAAGAGTCACATGCTCCACCCACCACACCAACCAGGCGCCCCTGCAAAGGCTGGTTTTAGTATATACTCTGTTGAAGGGCTATTACCACTCTCTTGTAGTTTCCGTTTCCACATGGCTATTTGTTGGCTGCCATCAAAGAGTTGAGGAAACTTCCGATCCTTGATTTTGTTCAAGGAACTCCATTAAAATGATGGTAGCAATTACAGCAGACTCTCAGAAATGTTTGCCCTTAGTTAATGAGTGACTTTCAAAAGAGTGGCTGTGTATTCTCCAAGATGATGTGCACAGTCCCACAGAAATTGATGCCAGATGGATCCGACCCACGTGGGAAAACAGGCTTCCTGGAATCTTCAAGATGTGTTTTGTTTTCTGCAACTATTTCCAGGCTGCCCCCTCCTGGCTGATAGAAGGGGGCAGCGCTCAGGACAGAAGGATGTAAATGCCAGGAAGAAGCCACAGTTCCAGGGAGGTCTCAGTTTCATGTGGCCTCAGTCCAGGTGGAAACGGCTGAGTCTCCCCTCCCCATATCGTACCATGCCCCACGTCACCTCCACAGAGGACTCAGAAAGGGTTCACATCGTTTTTTTTAATCATCTGCTTGCTGCATCAAAAGGGCTACTCTTGTTGCTTATGGTTGTCATGGCTGAAATCTCGATATAAGATTAAATATGTAAACATAGGAAGGCAGATAAGTTCGATGAATGGTGGTCATTTCTGTCCCCCTCCTCTCTGGCTTTCCTCATCTGTACTCTGAGAATACTTACTGATTTCCAGCATGGATGAACTAGATTCTTTCCTGAATAAAAGTCAAATGAGTAGACTTGTTTGTTTAGACTGTTGTTAATGTTTATTTAAAATGCTCATTGAGGTGCCAGCTAGCCATGAGTTTTTTAAGTCCACTTCATGAATTCACTTTTTTTTTTTAAGTGAAGGAAGTTACGTTTAAAAAATAAGCATAAGGTGGGGCACTTGGGTGGCTCAGTTGGTTAAGCAGTCTGACTCCTGATTTCAGGGTCCTAGGATCCAGACCTGCGACCTGTGTCATCTCCCTGCTCAGTGGGGAGTCGGCTCCAGGAGTCTCTCTCTGCCACTTCCTTTTCCCCTCCCCCAACTCCTGTGCACACACGCTCTTTCTCTCTCTCAAAGAAATCTTAAAAAAAAAAATAAAAAAGCATAAGGTGATTTCTATGTTAACTAGTATATTCATTAGTTTTCATAATTAAAGCTAATGCGAAAGTAACATCTAGGTCATAGAAATAAGCTGTGAAACTGCGTGTATAGATAGAGGAATGCACTCAAGGGGGAATAATTATTTCACAAAACAAGTGCCAGTGTTTCTTATTACTGTTAGAATTTAGTTTTTTAAGAAATAAAATATTATCCTTGTTTCATTGTGGAAAATTTAGAGAATACAAACACAGACTTAGAGACATATTGACTACGCTTGTAAAATTAATATGTGTGATGTATGTATCGCACACCCATCTAGGTAAATGTATAATTTACTTTCTGGAGATTTCTATCTCAAATTTTAATAGAAAGCATTATACAAAAGGCCATAAATAGGAGATAACCAAATAACTGACAATAACTTAATTGATTATATAGTGAATGAGCTAATACTATTAAATGTATGTAAGAGTCCTTTTTACATATGTGGCTTCCAGATATCTTATCTGTAACCCAGACTGGTGAATATCATTTTAGCACATAATAGTGCCCACTTGTGAATGAGACCAGAACAAAGATTATATTTGATATTATTGTTTAGTTACCTGCGAGGCTTTTTTTACCACCTAAATGATATCTCCCCATCAATTTTAATAACAAAGCTTTTTGAAGTGAGGTCTTAATGAATTTATACATTCTTACACACCCCGGGCCTCAGTGCTAGACGTTTAAGTGCAGGAAGACAAGGATGTGTGTAATGTTAATATAGCAGGTTTTTTTAAACCCATCTGTTAGAACTCATACTTTCAAGGAAGTGTTTTAATCAGCATGGTTGCGTAAGAGGTTATGGATTGTCTCCCTAATTTAGGACTGGAGTTTTGTGAATGTATTTACTCAGTAGCAGTGGTTGAGTGCTGTGTGTGTTGGCATTTCTGCAGGCCCTGTGGATGTAATAACGGGTGAGACAGGTAGACTACAGTCTCACGAGGGAGAGAGAGGACACCCAGCCATCGTGAGATAGGAGTTCACGCCGTGGACGGAAGGTGGCACGGGGTGATAGAGGCTCCCACCCCACCCTGTCCCTGGAGTCAGGTTACCTGTAGAAGCAAGTGACTTGTATGCTGAGCTGAACGCTGGCAGTGGAATTCCAGGGTGTGGGTGGGGCTCTGAGAAACAAAACAGGCTCCTAAGAGATGAAATGAGGAAGCGAACATGAAGTCCAGTTGTCTTCTGTTACCCCAGACATTAAAGGGATTTGCAAAACAGTGGCACACTTCTCATCAAATTTCTTGTTGGGGAAAATACATTTTTCATAAAAATATATGATTGATGTTAAAAAAAAAAAGTGCCTTAATCGTGATGTATCATAGTCAAGTCCACAGTTGAGGCCGAGAATACTTGCTGCTCAGGAGACTCTTAGAGTCAGACTGAGCTTTGAAAAGCCCCGAGATTTAGAGGGAATGGCATGCAGTAGGTGCTCCGTGAATGCTTACTGATAATTGACAAAATGATTGTTGCACAACTGAAAAATCCTTGTTGAGGTCTAAACCCAGATTGGCCTAAATCCTGGACAACTTGCTAATTCATTATCTCATTTCCAGGAGCACCTGAGTCATCCGAGTAAGAAAGTCCAGGCAGCCAAGGCATGCTGAACCTGCCTCAGATACTCGGGGTGAGTACTTTGACAAGGACCATATGTACTTGGGTTTTAAAATTGGGATACATTCGTTTAAATCCAATTCATTCGATTTAAAGTTACTCAGTTTGCATATGCATTGATACAGTTACCTACTTACACACACTCACAAACTAAAAGTTTAATTGACGTGGCTTAAGGTAAGTCAGCATTTTTTTTTCCTGCTTTCTGCTGACTGGCTGGTTCAAATCCAGGCTCTACCACTTGTAACGGTGTGACCTTGGGAAGGTTACTTGACCTCTCTGTTCCTCAATTCCTGATCTTTATGTTACAGTGATAATTACACCTAAATTATAGGATGTGTATGAAGCTACGTGAGATGATACGTGTTAAGGAGCATAGAATACTGTTTGTCATAAAGAACTGTGTAAATATTGTGTTGTCATTATTCTAAACCATAAAATATCAACATTAAAAGCATTTAACTTGTCACATCAAATAGTCTGTAAAATAGTTGTTAGTATATATAAGATAATGATTAAAATGTGAAAGCATTTTAAATGTTTCTGGGGCCACCTGTGTGGCTCAGTCCATAGAGCGTGCAACTCTTGATCTTGGGGTCGTGAGTTTGAGCCCCACATTGGGTGCAGAGGTTGCTTAAATAAATTTAAAAAAATTTTTTAAATGCATTTGAAGCCAAATGAGTTAATATATGCAAAGAGTAGAGAATACTGTGTTATAGCGACCATTCTGTTACTGTTTTTGACCGTGAAATATTAGAAACCTTTAGATTACTAGATCAAACTAATACTTTACCGTCTGTCATGAAGGTTTTGATTATTTTCAATGTTTTAAATATGTTGAAAGGCATGAACTACAAAAATGAGGATGAAATTAAGTGGAGAAAATGGAAATGCAGTCATTTAGAATACCTTTTCTGTCTTCAGATGAAAAATATATCCTCAAGGAACCCAGTTCCATGGAACTGAATACATTTTAAAATCTAATTCATTTTTCTTGCAATTTATGGATCTGGAATTATTAAAATGTTCATATCTTTGAGCTAATGTGGCATAACAAATTTAATTTGCAAAACAAAGATGACATGACTAGAACATGATCCATAATCACTTTTTTTTCCCGTTCAGCTTCTCGTTGTAGGCACTCTGTTAGAAAGATAGACAAGTCAGGAGTATTTTATAACTTCATAGAACTTTCCAAATAAATAAGCTCTTAGAAAATCATAAAGAAATAGAATTTTGGAACAAAACGATTCCTCAGAATTTATCTTTTACAGCGTTCTCCATTGTGTAGGGCGCAGCCCCACCGCCTTTGACAGCGTTGTGTGGAATGTATGGGGCTGCTTTGGGCTCCGTGTAATTGGATATTTGTGATAGGATGGGGGAGCTGGAGGAGGATTGGGTGGAGAGGACAGGCTGATGGGAAGCTTGCCGTAGAGCGGCAACTCCTGGGGCAGCCATGGCCACACACGCCTACCGATGGCCGTGCTCTAGCCTTGGCTGGCAGCTTCCCCGGGAAGAGTGGGCCCTCACTTTCCACATGGCAGCAAGTCTGCAGGTGGGTCTCTGAGATCTTTCTGGAAGGTGCATTGGAGCAGCACGTGTCTAAACGCAGCTTAGCGCCTGCCTGCGGTCTGATCGTTTGCCGTGTCTGAGAAAGATGACCCGAGTTCAGTGTTGGTACACTTCTGGGGCGTCTGATTTCATGGTGTTGAAGTCTTGGAAGCTCATTCACATTTCACGTTGGTCTTTTGGCAGAGTCTGTGGGAAGAGGGTAAAGATTGTAATGAAGCTTGTCTCTTGGAAGGGCCGTTTACTCTGCCTGTAGCAGGGATGATGATTATTGGTTCTAGTAGTGGTAGTAATTATAGTAGTAAAAGGAGGGGAGGGAGTGAGCGGAGGAGGAGGAATAGAGTAGCAGTACTAATGACGCTAATATTTATTGGTCACAGGGCTAAGGTCTGACATGTAAACTCATGCACTACTTAGAGCGATACGACAAGAAATACATCAGTATGATTCTCGTTTTGGAGACCACACACAGAGCAGTTCAATAGCTTGTCCCAGCTCGTCAAGCTAGTAACTGATAGAAGTAGAATTCAGACCTGTGGAGTAGGAATCCCTCACAGCGGCTCCCATCTTCCGCCCTTAGAATCAAGACCTGGGCTTGATTATTCCGTATGCTGGCTGTGTAATGTCACTTGTCACTGCACTGCTCACCCTTTAAGCCTGGATTTCCCCGTCCACGGAAGTCTGTGCTAAGAATCACCAGTCTGACTTCCTCAGTGACTTAATGTGTGAGGGAGAAGAAGATGTTGAGAACGTGTTTTGTAAACTGTAAACCCTTCATCAATAAATGCTGGCTATTCTCTGACGGGTATTAAACATTTTGTGTTCTAGAAACGAAAGTAGCATGTTGTTCTAAAACTTTGACAACAGCAGGTGTTGTAAATTCATTCTCAGGAATTAAGATCTCTCTCTGGAGGTCATCCAGTTCACAGGTTTTCAACCCTGCTGCATATTTGTGTCATTTGGGGGACTTTTGGAAAATGGTTATTGCCCAAGATTCAGTCCACTTTCAGAAATCGGATTTAATTGGTCTGCTGTAGGGCTTAGGTTTCTAAGTATATGTATACGTGCATGCGTCCGTACTTGTACCTGTAAGCGTGTAAATGTGTGTGTGTGTGTGTGTGTGTGTGTGTGTTGCCCCACGGTGATGCTAATGTGCAGCCAGGGTGCACACATGGCTGGATTGAACCAACAAGCTTCCTTTTGACGTGTGGGGTGACCGTATGTTTACGGAGGACAACCCCTCTTAATACATGTTGCTCACCACCCCACCTGGTAGCCCGCCCCTTTCGCTCTCAAGTGTCGTTGAGATATATAATATATATATATTATATAAATCATATAGTCGCCTACTTACGAGGAACTGAGGCTTTGGGAGGCTATGTTCCTTCTAAAAGGAATCGAATATGGGATTGCTCTAGAGTCATGTTGAACACCTTGTGGGTAAGCAGGGTGTTTCTTCAGATTCTTAAGCTGAGAGCGTTTCTTAATTTTTCTGTGATAATAAGAACTCTTTAACATAGATATAGGCTCTGTTTCCATGTAAGCCAACAAAATTTTGCAATACTGAGGTCTCCCATCCCACTGGATTCATTTATGTAGAAAACAGTTGATCATTTATAATTTCTGAAAGCACCTTTTTGTGAATACATCCCCTTTGTTATTTAGAAAATTAAATTGAGAAAACAAATCAATGGTTTTATCAACTGTACCAATACTAGTTTTCTGAACATCACGTGTGGCCTTGCTGGATACAACATGCTTAATGACAGCATTTGTGAAACCTCGAACCAAAAGAAAATTTGACTCCAACCAAGAGATCTGACCTATCATTTCTCTGATAGGCAATGAAGCAGTCTTCTTACCTGACTCTTTCTCAGCCAATGTCAGACTTGATTTTGGCATTAACGTCAGCATTACCCAGAATATACACGCCTCATAATAGCTAGGATACTTTTCAGCCTGTAGTCTGGCTTTTCAAGGGTACATAAGAAGTCTGTATTCCATGCATGTGGGTGTTTTGCTATGGTAATAGTAAGAATATTGTCTCATCATTGGGCATATTGTTATAGGATGACCCAATCAGAATCGCAGATCTAGGAAAATAACATGTCTCAATTAAGTCCATCAGAGTGAAACCAAGGATGGTAGACGTTCCTATCACTCAGTATTAATGATTTTATCTGCTTGTGGAATCCAGGGATTGCATGATGCCCTGAAGATTCAGTACAGTACAGCATACGGACTAGAATGTTCACAGTTTTGTTGGCATATGATCAGGAATGAAAGTCAGAGATTGATTTAATTTTTTTTTAAATTCCAGTATAGTTAACATATACTGTTCTGTTTCAGGTGTATAATATAGTGATTCAGCAATTATGTACAGTACTCGGTGCTCATCGCAAGTGCCCTCCTTAATCCCCTTCACCTAATTCCCCCATCCCCCCAGCTCCCCTCTGGTAACCACCAGTGTGTTCTCTACAGTTGAGTGTGTCCCTTGGTGTGCCTCCTTTTCCCCGTGTTCATTTGTTTCTTAAATTCCACATATGAGTGAAATCATGTGGTTGTCTTTCTCTGACTTGTTTTGCTTAGAATAATATCTCCAGGGGGCGCCTGGGTGGCACAGCGGTTAAGCGTCTGCCTCCGGCTCAGGGCGTGATCCTGGCGTTATGGGATTGAGCCCCACATCAGGCTCCTCCGCTATGAGCCTGCTTCTTCCTCTCCCACTCCCCCTTGCTTGTGTTCCCTCTCTCACTGGCTGTCTCTCTCTGTCACATAAATAAATAAAATCTTAAAAAAAAAAAAAAGAATAATATCTCTGGCTCCATTCACGTTGTTGCAAAAGGTATGATTTCATTCTTATAATTAATTTAAAAAAGAAAGGTCAATAAATTTCCCCAGACATTTTCTGAGGAAAGAAGATGAAAAAAAGAGACATTTAATCCAAGTGTCTGATTCTTCCAAGACATGCTGGGTGTCCGTCCTCTGTATTCTTAGGGTACCATGCACATATCCTTTCTTAGGACCCATGCCACAGAGTACTATAATTAGTGTTTTGCAAGTCTTTCTGTAGTCTAGAGCAGAAACCATACCCTACTTAGCTTTGCATTCCCAGCACTTAGCAAAGAAATCAACCCATACTGGCTGGCTCTTAAAAAAACCTTGAGTGAATTATTAACTTACCATGAAATGAAGAGGAGCTTGAGTATCCAATCAAGAATTGTGTTCTCGGAGACAACACAGAGTGAGGGAGCTATGATATTTAGGCTGACATGAATATATACAATAAAGCGTCGTGGAAACCAGGCATTTCCTATGAACAGAGTTAAGCTCATTCAGTATTCTGAGAGAATCAACCACATACCATGGGTGCTTGAGAGAATGAGGGAGGTAGGGAGAGCTTATCAAAATCTGATTTTGCTCAAATAGATCAATATGTTTTAATGTCCCTCCTGTGGATGCTGAAACAGTTGAGTTCATCAAAGTGCATTCTGACTTAATCCGATCAGTGGGGAATCTCTTTCAACGTGGAAATGGCCAAAGCTTCATGCATACACTTTCTGGAATAAGGTGATCATGAGATCAACCAAGGATAACCTAATGCAAAAAGTTTAAGTAGTCCTACAAAATTCTGACTCATTATCTGGATGAAAATGACAGCATACATACATGATGAAAGTAATTTGCTAATGCCACTGTCACCTGCTTAGAATGTCTCAACTGTGACAGTCCTTTCCAAAGAGGCAGTTCCATTGTCACCTCCAGAGTGTGAGAACTCTGCACCTCCCTGAGTCTTAGACGTTCCTCCTCTCTTACTTACACGAAGGTGTCCATTTCTGAGCCATTCCATGGCCTACATGATAAAGAAAAACAGGAGTGATGGAGTTGGCCTTCTGAACAGGAAGGTGCTTTTTGTAATACCAAGCACTTACCGATTTCCCTGCGTGTGTTCAAAGGAGTGTAAATACCTGGCTGAGTTCAGCTGTGCCTATCCATAAAACGCCAGATGGCCCCTAGACACCGGCTTTGCTTACTAATCACAAACGATGTCATCTCTGTATTGGTGTAATGCGCTGACTGATAAAGTTATGCAGTTGTTGTGGGACTGGGGAAGTTTTATAACAGTGCCAGCTTCCACGCTTTACCATCTGTAATGTTTACAGACCGCTTTGGGGATGTTTCTCCAAGGATAAATCGATCCCTTGAATCTCGGTATCATCTATACATCACTGAGGTACTTTGCTCTGTGTTTTTGCCTGTTTGCAAGACGAATGAAACTGTTCCTTTTGAATCTTGAACCAGCATGTGACGCAGGAAGCACCTGGCGACCTCACAGTCCCAGGAACCCCATCCACGCCAAGCTCTCTGACCCCCAGGCCATCAACAGTGTGTGTAACTAATAGGGATTGGGGACTGTGCTGCTGTCCGGAAACCAGATTTTAGAGAAAAGTTTCCCTGATGTTAGACAGTTGACTGAGCCACCTGGTCTTTCTTCCAAGATCGTTTGTTTGCCTTTCGGCTTAAAGAAGGGGAGTTGATATCTACTGCTCTCCCCCATCCCCTTTAAAGAAAATCTTGCAGATAATCCACTTCACAATTTAGCAAGGGCAGGTAACTGTTTCATATGACTGGAATAATGGTAACTCTATTTCTAGTTTTTGAAAAACAATCGTGTCTTTAAAATGTAATATACAACAGTAATTTTTTTTTTTAATTTTAAGTAAGCTCTGCACCCAAAGTGAGGCTTGAACTCATGACCCCAAGATCAAGAGTCACATGCTCCATCAGCTGAGCCAGCCAGGCGCCCCTTAGAGCAGTGTAATTTTTTAACAAGAATATATTACCCATGAGCTACAATGGAAGAATAGTTGTCTTATGGTCTAATATATTCCATCTGAATATTGTTTATTCCATTATTTCTATATTTCATAGTATTTCATCTACAAAAAATGATGTATTTTAGAAGTAGGTGTCTCTGCCATTGTCTGCTCCTAGTTTTGCAAACACTTTTTTCTTTTTTTTTTTTTTTCGAGAGAGTGTGTGCGTGTGCATGAATGTGGGGTGGGGAGAGGAAAGGAATCCCAAGCAGACACAGACCTGAGTGCAGAGCCAGACGTAGGACTTGACCCTACCGTGACCCAGAGATCATGACCCAAGCCAAAATCAAGAGTCAGACGCCCTTTTGACTGAGCCACCCAGGAACCTCCAAAGAAACATCTCTGAGGTGATTTTGAAATGTCACCTTTTGGCTTTTATACAAGTGATTGAGTTACACTTCCCAGGAGTAAAGCTTTTTTCAATAAGATCTGCAGTATAATAGCCATGACACAACCAATTCTTCATTTCAAAGTCATGAGGAAATCAATACATTAAATTAATTTTGAGAACTGTCACTCGCAGAGCTGCCCAGTCTAGTAATGTTAATAGCGTGTATACCTTTCTGCAATGGAGGCCTTATTAGAATCACTTTTTAAAATGGTTCGATAGGGAGTCTACAGTGAAGGACGACGTGAGGATTGGTTTCTTCAGCCTTTTGATAAGATTCTAGTAGAGATGTGACTTTCTCCTCCGAGATAACTGTTTTGTCACAATAATCATGAATATTCTTTTGCCTTTCATAGACCCATGTGCTCTGCTAAGGTCAAGATTTCAGAGGGAGCTTAATAACATTTGTGGTAGCATGTGGTGACTCACTAGGGCTGTTTGTTTGTCCTTGTCTAAAACGTCAAGACGGTATCCTGTCCCCACTTCTTCAAATCATGGTGCTTCCCACACTCCATGCAATGGCGTCATCTCCTCTGAGGTAGTATCTGACTTTATCAATGTCTTTCTCTGGGCGGAAGGTCCACCTGCTCTGAAATCCCGTTCGACTCAAAGTTGTGAGGAGAACCGAATTTTGTGATTGGAAACACAGCTGTTTATCTTTCGTATCTACCCAGATATTCCCATGACACTGCAAGGAATCTCCATCCGTTAGAACTGGTAGAGTACAGATGGCAGACACGCACACGAAGAGATGCTCCGCATCTTATGTCCTCAGGGGAATGCAAATCGGAACAACCATGAGATACCACACACAACTGTTAGAAATGGTGACATCCTAAACATTGACAACACCAACTGCTGGGGAGGAGATAGAGCAAGAGGAACGGTCTTCTTCCCTGCTGGTGGGAATGCAAGATGGTGCAGCCACATGGGGAGACAGTTTGAGGATTTCTCACAAAACTAAACATAGTCTTACCATATGATCTAGCACTTGTGCTCCTTCGTATTTACCCAGAGGAGCCGGAAACTTCTGTCTACGCAGAAACCTGCGCACAGACGTGTGTGGCAGCTTCATTCATAACTGCCAAAGCTTGGGAGCCACCAAGGTGCCCTTCAGTAGGTGAGCAGATAAATACACTGTGGCCCATCCGGACGATGGGATAATACTCAGCACCGAAGACAAATGAGCTATCAGGCCGTGGGAGGAATGCAGGGAGCTTACAGTACACGTTACTGAGTGAAGAAAGCTGACCTGAAAGGGGTCCATACTGCACGACTCCAACTCTGTGACCTACCGGGAAAGGCAGAACCCTGGAGACAGCAAACAGATCCGTGGTTGCCTGGGGGTGAGGGTCCCGGAGTGAGTAGGCCGGAGCACAGAGGAGTTTTAGGGCAGTGGAAGGACTCTGTATGCTATTGTAATGGTGGGTACCTGTTGGTAGTATTTGTCCAAACCCCACAGACTCTGCAACACCAGCAGTGAACGATAACAGAAACTGTGGACTTCGGTGAGTACAGATTCATCAGGTTGGCACCATACTCACGTTGGTAGTGGGAGAGCTGATGCCTTGTGGGGGCATCGCTGTACAGGGGAAATCCCTGGACCTTCCTCTCGTTTCCCTGTGAACCTAACCTAAAACCGCTCTAAAAAAATAAAGTCTTAATAAAAACAACAGCTAGCGGGGAGCCTGGGTGGCTTGTCAGTTGAGCGTCCAACGTTTGATTTCGGTTCCGGTCACGATCTCAGGATCGTGAGATGGAGCCTCACGTCATTGGCTCCATGCTGAGCAGGGAGTCTACGTGTCTCCTTCTTCCTCTCCCTCTCTCTGCCCCTCCTCCTGCTTGCATACGCGCTCGCTCGCTCTCAAATAAAGATTTTAAAAAAATTAATAAAAACAAAAACTAGTGATCCCATTTTGGTGCAGCATGATCGGTTTTAAAAGTTTGGAGCCTCAGTTTATTTGACTTGAATGCAATTGAATCTGCTGGTTGTTGCAGAATTTAAAGTACTCTGTGTTCCCTCTCTTGGTTTAGTACATAGTTTCTTTGCAGACATTCTGTGTAAGCCCTTACTCGGGTTATTTTATGCATCCAGCTACATATCCTAAATCCTGAAATGTGCTTCCTGCCTGTGCCTTTTGGGTGGCATCCCTTGCCTTTTCCTTGTGTGGCTTTAAACAGTAGGAGCCACCCTTTCTCTGGACGCTGGCACGGTTCAGTTACCTGCTTGGAGGCCGGGCCCTGCCGGGCACCTCTCACATGAACTTGTCCTCCGGGACGCATTGGAAACCGTATTACCTTCTTTTCATCCAACGTGTGGAGTTTTCGTAATCTTAGAACAAGTTACTAAGTGCCCGCTGTGAGCCATGTGTGCCGTCAAACTCCAGAGATGATCGTTTCTCTTCCCAACCACACAGACAAGCGCTGGGCGGTTCTTTTATCCCTGCCTTGAGGTTCAGGAGTGGTAGTTTCCTCCAGTGGGGTCACTTTCCCAAGGTTATGCAGCTGGCAATGGGAGTGGCCGGAAGCAAGAGCTCCATCATCCCAGAGCCCACCCTTCGAATGGGACAAGCTCTGTTACGTCACCGCGTGCGTGGAGTCGTGGTTGCTTTCTGGTGGGAATCTCTCTGTTGCGCTCTGAGTTCCTTACACACACGTCCGGCTTCTTTGTATACAGGTGTCTGTATCTCCGGGACCTGCAAGCGAAGACCTTGATGGTGATGTAATACTCGCTCACGTTCTTCCAGTTCGCATTTCCTGCACGTTCTTAGCTCCGCAGCCCTGTTTGACTTGAGTTCTTACTGTCACCAGCTCGTAGCATCTAAGAGCATCCCTCTCCTGCATCTTCTCCACTCTCTCAACATTACCAACAACACATCTCATTACTTCTGTAGCTTGTGGGCATCTTGTGGACAGTTTGTCCTCAGAGCTTTTGCTCGTCTGATTTTGTCTAGGAACCCCTGCCCTCCATCAGGTTCTGTCCCACTTTTCTATCAGTGTCTGCCTCGTACTCATTTCTGCCTCATGCTTCCTGGAGGATGTTTCTTGGGGGTGCTGATACTCTGCGGAATGACTTCACTGCCAGGGCCATAGGACCTTACTGTGTCCGGTTTCTATATATCTATATGTATATCTATATATATAGATATATATATATATCATGTTATATATACACGTGTATGCTATATATACGTGTGTGTATATATATATATCATGTGCGTATATATACACACACATATATGTATCCACATGAGTTATGTATATATTATGTATATAATATATATTTTTATTTATTTTTGACGGAAGAGCCTTGAGGTCAGAAACATGTCTTCCAGCTCTCAGTGTGATCTTTATTGGTGCCCGGTGTGGCTCTGTCAGTAAGCTCCAGCAATCACCCATTCAACATCTGGAGAGTTTTTGGATCTCTGTCATTATCTCCCTCCCCCTCCCCTTCTCATTCTCCCACCCCCTCCCCTTTTCCTTCCCCCTCCCCTTCCCCTCCTCCCACCTTCCCCCTCCCCTTCTCATTCTCCTCCCCCTCCTCATTCCCTCCCTCCTTTTCCTCTCCCCCTCCCCTCCCCCCTCCCCTCCCCTCCCTTTCTCCCTCCTCCCCCCTTTCTCCCTCCCCCTTCTTTCCTCCCCCCCATTCTCTCTCCCCTTCCACCTCTGAAGCTCCTCTTTCTGCATTCTTCCTCCTCCTTTCTCTCTCTCTTTAAATGCTCAGCTGGGTCACCTGGCTGGCCCAGTCTGCAGAGCATGCTACTCTTGATGTCCAGGTCATGAGTTCAGGCCCCACATGGGGTATAGAGATTACTTGAATAAATAAAGCTATAAAATTTTTTTTTAAATGTAGACCTTTCATCTTCAAATGAAAAGGTAAAAATAAATTTACAAAAAATAAAAAAATTAAGTAAAAAATAATAATAATAATAATAGGGTAGCTGTTAGTGGGCACTTATAAGACGAGCTTCCTTTTTAGACTCCCCATTACCATCTTTTTCCTCCTGTCACCCTCCCATGTGCCAAGTGTCAATCAACTTATATTCTCGCTTTTCAAGAATCATGTTTTGTGCTTCTCTGCCTGGCACAAGCTGTTCCCTTCACTGAGCACAGCCTCCTCCCTCCTTTGGCACACATACAATCTCCAGACTGGTGTTTTGGATCTTCGGGTTGGCGTCTTCAGTTGTGCCCTTTCTTGCTGAGGCAGAAACGATGCTCTCTCCTTCCTGTCTTTTTTTTTTTTTTTTTTTAAGTAGGCTGTATGCCCAACCTGGGGCTTGAACCGCTGACTTTGAGACCAAGAGTTGTACGCTCTATAACCGAGCCAGTCAACTGGGCACCCTTCCTTCTTGCCTTCTTGGTTCTGTATTACAACCTCAGTCCATTAGGTCATCACTGTTTGCATAAACATATTTATGGATATCGCTGTTTATTTACATACGGATTTTATTTTATTTTATTATTTTTTTAAGATTTTATTATTCCACAGAGATAGAGACAGCCAGCGAGAGAGGGAACACAAGCAGGGGGAGTGGGAGAGGAAGAAGCAGGCTCATAGCGGAGGAGCCCGATGTGGGGCTCGATCCCAGAACGCCAGGATCACGCCCTGAGCTGAAGGCAGACGCTTACCCGCTGTGCCACCCAGGCGCCCCTATTTACATACGGATTTTAGACTTGAGTCCTGTTCCTCTTTGTATCCTAATACTATTCATTGTGTCTCATACATCCCTGCCTGGAAGTGCTTTCTGGAAGGTCCTTCCAACTGCAGACTGACTTCAAAGACTTGATTACTTATTCAGCCTTGAGCTACCTTTTGATGGAAAAGAAGTGATTTTCTTTCATGAACAATAAGGGCATACATCAATATCAATAATTTTTATTTCAGGAGTTGAATTACTTATTAAAAAAAAAACCTTCCCATTTTTATGAGCTTGCAATAATCGTGTAAATGAGTTAGTGACTTTCACCCAAACTGTAATGAGAGAGCTGGTAATTTTCTTTAGGTGTGCGTCTGTAGAGTTTCATTCCAGTGGGGTTTTGTAGTTCCTTTAAAAAGCAAGTGTTTTTGGATGCCGCGAGGCAGTCTGATCTCAGGAGTTCTGAGAGCCTCGACCTTGGAGGCTCGCTCTCCTGGGACTGATGGCGAAGTCTCAGTTTTGTCTTCTACCAGATGTATGACCAGTGTATGTCCCTTATGTCCCTTACCATATTTCATGTCGTAATTTTACAAGGGATAATCTGAAGATGTTCTACAAACGTGAGGTAGTATAAGAGAGTAAGTGCTGAATAACTAGTTAAATTTACTAAATTTCCAATATATGTACTTCAGCTGTTCATTACTCCTCTCTTATTATATACATATTTTTCCTCTTCTTCCTCATCCATCCCCTCCTCCTCTTTCTCTTCCTGTTCCTTCTCCTCTCTCTCTTTTCCAAGTGATGCCTTCTAGTGACCTGTGCTCACCTGGATATGAGGTTTTAGTTCAACAGCTTATTAAGATGTTCCCTATAGTAGTGAACTTTAGGGATTTTTGGTTCGAATACATTTTTCTCTAGCAAGGAGAAACAGAAGATCACACTTCTGGGACAACTCTGCATCTCAGAAAGTCTGCTTGCTGCCTTCCTCAGAGGGGTTCACTAGATCCCGTTGACAGCGCTTGGGTAGACGTAACCAGCTTCACCTCACGGGGAGGCACGTAGTGCAAGTACCGTCCTATACCTGTCACCCCCAAAGCCTGTGCAAGACTTTAATGTGTGCCTTTAATACACCAATATGGCGGTCCTTGGACAGTAGTTTCAGGCTTCTGGTCAAAACAGTGAACACAAAACAGTCTTCGTGGATGGACATCTGCCCCCCAAATCTTTCCATGGGATGTGTACCAGTATGTGACCCAGTGGTACCCCAGGCTCTGTTCTGGATTATTAAGTCCAAGTTGCTTATTCTGCTGCCCCATCCTGTTGCACTTGAAAACCTTAGTACTTCCTGCAAATCATTAAATAGTCTTCACAGAGGAAAGTATCGCAGACAGTGAGCACACCAATTCACACTGCTGCCTTTTTAATATCACTGTTTGTTTTGTCACTGACATTTTCACATGAAATATTCTGTCTAAAGTACCTCTATTTAATTTCCTTCAGGATAATGAATTCTGTGCAAGAAAGAGCTGTTTTCTGTGGAGCGTTATTTCTATTCTTTTACCTTGCCACTGCTTTGTAATTTATTTACCGTTCTGTTCTTTGAGAATGCTGCTTTGCTGCATGGTCCAACTTTGTTTTTCCTGCAGTTTGCTTTCCCCTTTTTGTAATTTCTTGGTGACAAGTGTATTGTCTGCATTTTCACATGCATCCCGTTCTTCCTCAGGGACACTTCATAAGCCCTGATTCACATCGCACTGACCATAGTACTTAGGTGCCCCTTCTCAGTCTGCTCGGTGCGTCAGGCCCGTGGGCATCCGTGTGTGGGATTCTGTGTGGCGTCTGACATTGCAAACGGTACTTGACCCCTCAACACTGGTTTCCAGTAGTTTTCCCACGTGTTTCCAAACACATCAGAAAAACAATCATGCATAGCATCTATTTTTATTTTTGTTCTTAAGATTTTCTTGTCTATTTCATAGTGTACACGTGCTCACGAATCAGTTTCTTCTCTTTAGGTCTTTCTTAACATTTGTTTCAAAAATAAAATTGCAAACTTTTATAGATGTTTGGTTGGAAAATGAAGCTCTTCATTTAGCAGTTATACTGCAAAATAGGAGCGTTTGACATAGGGATAGTTGGCTGAGAAGAGTGGGGGTTCTAAACTTAATCAGCTCACCGAAGACGTTTTTTCCCTCTCGTTTCAAACTGCTTACCTAATCCTTTTCTTAGGGCACTCAGTAAAGTAGACCACTTTGAAAAATTATTTGCTCCCTAGCAAGAAGGTGGGAAATACACACACGGATTTGTGTGTCTACGTATATATACCCACACTCACATATGCCACACACACTTACATGTGTATATGTATACAGATATATAGACACACACACATAATACATATATATTATATCTGTGTAGGGTAGTATATATATGTCATATATATAATATACATTTGTTGCAAGTATATGTATCCTAAACTACATGTATGTAGTATACATATCTACAGATACACATGCATACACACATACACACATATAATGCTTGTTATAGCTGTGTGTACAATAGTGTATATATTTCTGTTGTATAATAGTAAATATTTGTTGGTAGTATATGTATCTCGTATAAACTGTATGTATGTAGTATACATATATATACGTATCCATGCATATATATAGATACATACACACACACGTATAATACTTACCTGTTACACCTGTGTGTACAATAGTATAGATATCTGTCATGTAAAGAGTATATATTTGGGGCGCCTGGGTGGCACAGCAGTTAAGCGTCTGCCTTCGGCTCAAGGCGTGATCCCGGCATTGTGGGATCAATCCCCACGTCAGGCTCCTCTGCTGTGGGCCTGCTTCTTCCTCTCCCACTCCCCCTGCTTGTGTTCCCTCTCTCGTTGGCTGTCTCTGTCAAATAAATAAATAAAATCTTAAAAAAAAAAAGAGTATATATTTGTTGGTAGTATATGTACCATGTGTAAACTACATCTATGTAGTGTACATAGACACGTACACATATACATGCATCTATACATGTATACACATATAATTATCTATTATACGTGTGTGCATAGATAGGATAGTGTGTGTATATATGCCATATATAGTATATGCTTATTAGTAGCATGTGTATCATATATGCTACATGTATGTACTATATATGTGCATGTACATACCTATATACACATATAATACTTATCGGTTATACTTATGTGTATATATATACAACAGTGCGTGCCTATATGTCATACATGTTGTATATATTTATATATATGCTAATATGCATATATATATGTGTATGTACTCTACATACATATACTTACCTATATACACATACGATACATATGTCTTACACCTATGTGTGTGTATATATGATTGTGTGCATGTGATATATATGATATATGTTAGCATGTGTCTCATGTATATACTACATGTATGTACTCTACATATATATACACATACATATATATGTGTAAGTATAATAGTAATGCATAGTTAGACTGCAACTTAACTAAGTTGATAATAGGATGTGCTAGAGGTGAGGAAGAACTGAAGGGCAGAAGGCCAGAGATGTTCCTATCCTCACACCTATTTCTAGTTAGTTCTAGGAGAGGGCAGAGGAAATACTAGGATGTGGGGCCATGTGTAATAAGGGCTTCTTGATAACGTCAGTGATAGATGGTGGCCATTGAAGATTAGGGAAACCCATAAAGGTTCAGGCAAGAGAAAGTAGAAATTGAGTCCAGCTGAGAGATGTAGAGAAGTGCTCACAGTAAGTCTCCATGGGTTACTGTCCAAACCAACCAACCTGGAATTTGTAGGGCTTATGCCCTGCGCCCAATAAGGAACTGAGCTGGAAAGCAGAAATGAAAGCAGAAATCAATGGGAAAGCTTCAGTGTAAATGCGCCCATACCTCAGCAATTTCTGTACTTTCTTGTCATCCAAAAAATGGGTATTCACTGAGAAAAACACATTTCAAAATGCAGATAACAAGGAAGAAAACAAGTAACATACAAATAATTACCAAGATTCACACTGAAGTTTTATTTTTCTATTAATTGAGGGTGAGCTGGCTTTTCTGTTTGACATCACTGGACTTGCACTATGTCACAAACTCGGGGCTGCTCATTGGTCTTCAGGATGTGGGATGAAATGAGACCCATGAGTCTGACAGAGCGTCAGGTGAAAGTGTTGCACTGTGCTTATGGGCTGTAGGGAGTCATGTAACATGCGTGAGGAAGGTGGGAACAGGGAGAGCTGTACTGTAAAAATGGTACTTATATTGAGATGTTAAGGATTCTATAAAAGTACACGTATCTGACAGAGTTGGCAGATAGTTTCAGGCTGCCTATTGCTTAGAGCACCTGAAGTAGAAGGAAAGATTTGAGTACTTGAAAGATGCAGAATGGATATAATATGGCATTTTTTGAGAGCTGGTGGGTGAAGAGGGGCGGGTTCTCCTAGGAGAGGCGTGATTCAGTATCCCAGTGACCACAACTCATAGGCTGACACTATTTTCGTGGATTTGGCCAAGAGGCAATTATGGATCTCAAGGTCTGGTATCCAGGTGAAAGGGGGAGAAATGGGAACATACAGGGCCAGGCTAAGAACCTAAGTTCATTCTGAAAATGTCTTCAAGGAGCGCAGCCTGTAGCCGAAATTTCTTCTGTTCATAGAGGTACCACTGCTTCATTTTCTCTATGATCGAAGAAGGGCAGGGCACACGTCGAAGTAATGATTGATGAATGCATGAAATCTTTATTTTTGTGATTCCTTTGTCATCTTTCTTGGCTTCAAGATTCTTAGTGCAGGGTTCAAAAGTCAGTTGTGGGGATTTCGTTTCACCAGTGGAACTGTATGCTCCAGTCCAAGAAAAAAGGGCTACCTGAAAGCTTTTATTTATTTCTTTATTTTAAAGATTTTATTTATTTGAGAGAGAGCGTGTGCACACGCAAGAGAGAGAGCATAAGTGGGGGGAGGCCGTGGAAGAGGGAAAAGGAGACTCCCCTCTGAGCAGTTAGCCCGACCCCAGATTCATGACATGAGCTGGAGGCAAACACTTAACCAGCTGAGCCACCCAGGCACCCCTAGCTGAAAGCTTTTATAAGAGAGAGTCAGAAAATGACAAGAGGAGCGACTAGTGTGTTTAAATACAACATAAAGGTACATTCTGCGTGATGCTTCAGAAGGAGCACTCAGAAGTAACAGATGGCTTGTGTGAGGGAGTGATACGAGGGAAGTCCCTACATCACGTTCAGCACGAGTGTGCAGGGATTTCTGTGTCACGAGCTGGAAGTTCCATTATATTATAACAGGTCATAATCTCCAACATCAAGCATGACGCTAGAATGAAATTGAAAAGAAGCTCCTCCATTTGAATCTTTTGCCTTTAGGCCATGGCCATACTATTGAGACAGGACTTCAAAGTAACCTCTGAATCCAGCCTGCTCTCTTTCT
The DNA here is from genome assembly GCF_023065955.2 of Ursus arctos. Lineage (NCBI taxonomy): Eukaryota > Metazoa > Chordata > Mammalia > Carnivora > Ursidae > Ursus > Ursus arctos. Next base: position 5,100,356 of record NC_079873.1, read on the forward strand.
CAGAGAACTTGATCCATCCACTAATCCCACTGGGGCAATACAGAAAACATGGCGGATCATGAATTAGCAAAATAGCACTGCTCCGTCAGTTGGGTGTTTTATACTCAGATGACACACGACACTGTTCTGACAGCCCATCTCAACTCCCTCCCCCTGGCGTTGTGTGTGCTTTAGTTAGGCAAACATGAGAATATCAGCCCAGATTTCTGAAGACCCAGTATATAGCAAGGATGGAAAAACTGGTGACTGATTGTAAAATAGATTGCAAATATCAAGTACAAAATCATTACATCAAAACTTTGTACTTTCAGCATTAGAAAATAGGTGAACCAGCCATCATGTTTCATAGTTAATTCAAATAAACAATTTATGAGCCTGAAAATTATAAAACCGTTTTTACAATTACAGAGATAATTTGGTCTCATGTATTTTCCACAACAGAAATTCTGTAAATGAAAAATGCCATATGGAAGGGCACAGATTTTGTGTTAGAAGACTTTGGGTTCTGGGTTGACCAGTTAACTCTTCATCCTCTGCAAGTTCATCCTCCTGCGGGACCTTTAGCCCAGTCATCTGTGAAGAACTCGTGCTAAGAGCAGCTCCTCCATGGGGTCTCTGCAAGAAGCTCGCAGATAGCTAATGTGTGAGAAAGAATGTAGTCAGTTGCAGAGTTCAGTGCAAATTTAGAGATGTCATTAAAGTATATAGTTCTTGCTTTAAATAGCAATATATATACATTTTTTTTTCTTTTAGAACTTTATTCATAAGGAATTAAGTACTCCTGCAATAGTAATTCTAACTCCTTGAGTAGTAAAACTAAGTATAATTTCTTTTTCCTGTTTTATGCCATTTGATAGTAAGACAGTAATGTTTAAGGCTGTCGTAGGTTTAATGGATAATGGATATTAGAACTCTTTTTTTAAGTGATCAGATTTGTCCTTGAGTAAAAAGGCATTGTAGTCAAATTAGTATTCAGTTGGCTTGTTTTATCCCAACTTTGTGAGCTATTTCCTCGAGAATCATTGACTATTTGCCACCTCTTTTAAAATTCAGAAAATGATATTTAGGGATGCCTTCCATTTTAGAAAGATAAAAGGGTAAGCAACATCGAAGGGGTACTTACTTATGGTGTGCAGAATATCTAGAAAATGCCATGTAATAAGAGTTTTGATGGGGCTCAAAATGACAACCCAGTTTCTGGTGAAGCTTGGTAAACCTTTGCCCTCTTAACCCACCTTGATTTCGCTTGTATGCACTGATTTATTTGGGCACCTATCTAAGAATAGGAGGGACAGGACAGAAAGTCTCAAACTGTGTCAGCAGTTGTAACAAATAGATACATTTCTGGTGGACTACCAGGCAGGAGTGGGGGTGGGGATGGATGGGGGGGGCAGTGAAGGACTGAGACCTTTAAGACCCAGATCCCACAGTGGATGATGTAGCCCCCGACGTCATACTCTTAATAAAGGGAGGAAGCCTTTGACAACATGATGAGAATGTTGGAAATACAAATGTGTTGCAGGTGAGCCTCCTTTCTGGTTGACACATGAAGGCTTTCGGAATTAAAATTCAGTAGAAGATGTAACAGCTATTTGTGGGAAAGGCTGGATAGCCCCTCTTCTGGAGATAAGCCAATCTGCAGGTGGCAGGTAGGACGGTAATAGCTTTTCTTTTGCCCCACAGCACAGGGGATGTCTTTGAGCCCTGCAGTCCATTTCCTATGATACAAAATAATTTCCCCATTATAAAAGCCCTTTGGAGTTAAGGCTTTTGACTTCTAGGTGAAATTGTCCTGAATGATGTGTCTGGTTTTTTTTTCGCCCTGGAAAAAGAGTGGGTTCTTAGAAGACCCAGGAGAATATGAACATGTGTTGTTCCTATCCTGTCCGCCACTGTATTTTATGAGAGGTTGGGGAGAGCGAGAGAGAGGACTCGTGGCATTACTTCTTGTCTCCTTTGGCGGCCCCAGCTCCTTCATTCTGTATCATATTGCTGTTCTTACATACGTGAAAAGTATCAATACTTAAGGATAGTTTGTGCTATCACAAACCTTAGTTAATTAAAAATACATACGTGGAGAGTATCATACACTTTATCTGCAGTGTAAGGCTCCAGGCTGCTGGGGAACGATAAATCAGTGAGACAATGTGTCATCTTTGACCAAAAAACTTGAAAAATGAGTTAGAAATACCATCTGGATGAGAAGGTTCTTCCTAAACCAGTCAGGATTCTCAAAGCATTTTCGGGAAAGGATGGATAAGAAAAGCGCGTGGCGTTGCTGGTGTGATGCTCGGGGATGTGGTGGGAGAATCTGAAACCCTACCAGAGGACTGGGTTTACTGTAACTTCACGCTCATTCTGTGGCCACGAGTTGACCCACTTCACGTTGCAAGTAAAGAGTTGGTCTCTAACGCAGTGTAAAGCATTGCCAGGCATCCCGGGCCACCTCTGAATTGGCTCTTCCTGGAAAGGTCTCCTTGGAGTCTCTGTCCAACCCCACGATTCCCTGCTTGACTCTAGTTTTGGCCAACTTTTCCTGAAGCCTCTGGTGCTGGGATTAAACTCAGGGCCGTCACGTTTGCCTTCCAGGAAGTCACTGGCAAACAGCCACGCCTGTTTTCAGATTTGTGCCTGGCTGATGGCCAGGCTTGTCAATCAGCCAGAAGGTGTCTATCCTACAAATCACGACTGGAGTCCATTTGCTGGAACAAGGCTGAGCTGCCAGTTTCAGAAGATAGTGTGTTTCACTCAGGAATCCCATTTAATTATGCAGAATGTATGTGTTTTAGTTTTTGGTTACTCCTGAGTGTTGAGCTGTAAATGGGAACTAACAAGAGAGAACGTGTGTGTAATGCCTCACGGGGTCAGGCGGATGGCAGACGTGGGGTATGAGGTCCTTTCATTGATGCTGGTGCTTCTCTCCCTGTACTTTGCCAGGGGGAAGTCACATGTTAGAGGTGGTTCACTAGTACAAGCTCACGTAGGTGATGAGTGCATAATGGTGCGTGTGTGTGTGTGCACACGTGTGCGTGCATGCGCGTGTGCGTGCGTGTGAAGGCACAGGAGGGTGAGGTGAGAATGTGTAGTGGCCTGTTCCCTAGCAGCCAGGGTGAAGCTGCACAGGATAATCATATAATGTAAGAACACCATTTGCTTTGTTAATTGAACTATAACTCACTGCATTGAAGTCTGGTAACTAACCTCTGCTCCAAACATAGTTCAAGAAGTATAGGGGGCGCCTGGGTGGCACAGCTGTTAAGCGTCTGCCTTCGGCTCAGGGCGTGATCCCGGCGTTCTGGGATCGAGCCCCACATCAGGCTCCTCCGCTATGAGCCTGCTTCTTCCTCTCCCACTCCCCCTGCTTGTGCTCCCTCTCTCGCTGGCTGTCTCTATCTCTGTCGAATAAATAAATAAAATCTTTTAAAAAAAAAAGAAAAAAAAAAGAAGTATCTTAGGGGGCGCCTGGCTGGCTTAGTGGGTAGAGTGTGTGACTCTTGATCTCCAGGTCAGGAATTCGAGCCCCATGTTGGGTGTAGAGTGCACTTTAAAATTAAATTAAAAATAAATAAGTTTAAAAATCAAACGAAGAAAAGCAAGAACCGTCTTAGGAACGTCGACAGTACCTGAGGAACACCTGAGGAAACCAGGAAGATGCACTGAACGTGTCCGTGACGCCACAACCAGCCATCGGCAGGGTGAGCTCTGAACTCTGCCGGCTCTCGTGGTGCCTCCCACTTCCTCCCACTGGAGATTTCTTCCTGCTCGTAGTTGGAATGTGGAAGCTGCTCCTGCTGTTAGTACTGAGGGAGGAACAGGTAGATCGATAACGGGAGTGACAGCGTGCCATAAGTGCACCGTGATGCGAGTACGTAGCCATGGGGTGATGGGATGTCAGCCCTACTTGTATTTACTTGAAGTTTCTCACTTGATAATTTAGTAAAGGAGACAAAGACGTCTTTAAGAAGGACACGCCAGGAGTAGGAGCTGTGTGTTCTGCACTTCCTATGCACCGTGCTCTTTCTGGATCCATAATTCTTTGATTTTGCAATCCACGGCAAATTAGAACTATCTTTTCTGGGTGCGTGATAAAAAGCTAGAAGGAGCAGAGGCAGAGTTCAGTGGGCTCCTCTTCATTTCCTAAAGGGGCAAAAAGTATAAATTTAATAATTCCATCATCAATTAACCTGCTGGCCGGAGAACATGGCTAGATGTGTATACAAGGCTTATTCGGAGGAAAGTGGGTTATCTGCCCATCACTGGAATTACTTGTCAGGCTAGTCTCAGTAGCATGTGATTTTGAGGTTTTTGCCTGGTAACCACCAAGATAGATGCCACGCCTGATCAAATAGAATGAAACAGTTACACTGTCTGCAAATTAGTAAGACCAAGTTAGAATAGTATCGGGAGGGCTCACGGGGAGTCTGATTTCAAAGCTTCGTGACTCAGATGGGGTGAAGGAGACCTGTAGACACTGCGAATGCGGCCTCATGGTTTTGATGGACATCACGGGTGGGGGGCGCTGGTACCCACCTCATGATTGCTTAAGCAGCCGATACTCGGGCAGAAAAATAGGAGACATAAATTTCCTAGTGATGCTTTTCCACATGGCTTTGCATGACTCTCTTCATTAAAACACAAGTTACTGGGGGTGTTATGAGATAGAAGGTAGGGAATCATGGAGAGAAAAGCTGAAGAAAGCCTTTAGAGGGCATAATTCACTTAAATTAGATCAGAATCTATAAATGAGTGTAATCACCATATGATAATTGTCTTTCTCTGCTTGACTTATTTCACTTAGCATTATCTCCGGTCCCGTCCATGTTGCTGCAAATGTTGTGAAATTGTTCTTTTTGATGGCTGAGTAACATTCCATTGTATATATGGACCACAGCTTCTTAATCCAGTCATCTGTTGAAGGGCATCTGGGGACGTTGTTTAGAGAACGTACAGCATTTTCTCAAGGCGTGGATTGTTGCCCAGTGATGAAGAACACTGAAACTATGTGAGGCTGGGACTGCCCTTTCAGTTCTTCCTACCCTCTCCTACTGAAGCCAGCTGACATCACGTGCATGCTGTTTCACACATAGTGACCACTCAAGAAATTGGATTAACTATTTAAGAATCAGATGGAGGGGCGCCTGGGTGGTGCAGCCAGTGAAGCATCTTAACTCTTGATTTCAGCTCAGGTCTTGATCTCAGGGTCGTGAGTCCAAGCTCCACACTGGGCTCCATGCTGGGCTTTGAGCCTACATTAAAATAAATAAATAAATAAATAAATAAATAATATATATATATATATATATATATATACGTATATATATATATAATAGAATCAGACGAAATAAGGTCACAGACTCTCAAAGCAGAAGATATTTTAGGTGTCATCCTCTTCAAATGCCTTACTCAACAAACGAAGTACCATGGATGGGAGGAAACTTCTCTTTTCCTCTACCCTTTTCAGTTGTCGACTAGGACCCAGGTAACAAAAGACAAATTAACCAGGGAAGGCATACAAGTTTATTTAATAGAAGTTGGCATGACATGGAGAAAAGAAAGAAAGGTTGAGCGTGAGGGTTTTTATGCTAGATTTGATGTAGGGCGCAACACTGTGGAAAGATCCGATAAGAGAGAGTGAACTGGGGGACACTCCACAAGACCTCTGTGTTGAGATTCCTTAGTGTCTTGTTGTCTTCGGTGGTAAGGACGCTCCTTTCTGAGAATGGGGAGGGGACCTCTCCCGTGAGAGTTTTGTGACCTGCTTCAGGGGATGATCAGACGCGCCTTTCTACACCTGCCATTTCTTGAATTCCTCCAGGTGGAAATAAGTTCATCGAGGTGCACATCCTGAACCCCATCAGCTGAAACCCAAGCAGGTCAAGTGACTAGACTCCCATTCTTCCCCTAGATACAATACTGTTCCTTGACTCAGTGCAGTACTGTTCCCCTGTAGGACGCTATTTACATTTGGTGATTTGATTGTAATCTGTGTTCTACTAGAAACATCAAATCTTGGGATGCCTGAGTGGCTCAGTTGGTTAAGTGTCTGCCTTGGGCTCAAGTCATGATCCCAGGGTTGTGGGATCAAGTCCCAAATCGGGGTTTTGGGCTAGGTGGGGACTCTGCTTCTCCCTCTGCTTGCGCTCTCCCTGCTTGTGCTCACTTAGACACACTCTCTTTCTTTCTCTGACAAATAAATAAAACCTTAAAAAAAATAAAATCTTCCAGTTAAATATTTAATAAGAAAAAAAATATTTTCTTGAATCCTGTTTTTCTGTCATGGCACTCAAATATGTTCCCCAAGAGTCTGCATTGTTTTTGTTTTTATTGTTGTTTTTAGATTTATTTATTTATTAGAGCTGGGGGAGGGGCAGTGGGGGAGAGAGAGAGATTCTCAAGCAGACTCCCTGCCAAGAACAGAGCTCAATGAAGGGTTGCATCCCAGGACCCTGAGATTATAGCCTGAGTCAAAATCAAGAATCAGCCACTTAACCCGCTGAGCCACCCAGGCACCCCAAGAGTCTGCGTTTCTATCAAGGAGTTCTGTGGAGGCACATTGTATCAGTAAACACATTATTTTAGCTCAATAGCTCGGGAACACATCTGTTCTATAAATTAAGGTAAACTCTACTCACTGTGGTTTCCTGTTTTATTTGGTCACAGGACAACGGTGACTATTCATGGACTTATTCTTAATTTTTTTGACATTTCTTATTAGGAAATGCATATTTCAGACTGTGAATTCCAATGGCATTTACTGACTCTGTAATGTTACAAAGCAGGTACAGGGGGAGGTTACCAAAACAAACAAGACGTTTACCGATACAGCGAATCACAGAGCACCTAGGCTGGGAAAAGTGAAATAGAAACTGTGTGGGAAAAATGAAATAAGAAGAGACAGTATAAAATGCTCTGATTTCTCCTTTCCTGAGGTCTGTATTCATTGCCTTTCTTATTCGCTTCTTTGCTTTCACGATACAGAGTGCAATTAATGTGACTTTGTTTTCTTGGTTGCACGCACTCACGACGTGCCTGCGGGAAATTAAATCTGAGCATCTTGGTTGCGAGATGGCCTGTAGCGCCTTTAGTCACAGGTTGACCGAATGTATCTTGATTCTTTGCAACATTGGTTACTCGACTTCAGCACATGTCTAACTGTAATCATTTACCCTTTAGAGGGTCACCATGTTTCCTTCATTTCCGTGTCCTCTTGTCTCCAAATACTGGGCTCGTAGAGTAACTTCCTGCACACCCAGGTTTTGAGGCTTTTGCTCACATTATTTTCAGTGTCACCTTCCCTCCCATCTCTGCTCACCAACATCCTGTTCATCCCTGAAAGTCTCATTCTAGTCCCTCAATTATCCCCCTCTCTCTTCTCATTCCTCACATCCCTTCATCTCTTTATGGTTCACGTCACTCCCGGCCCTCATTGATGTCGTCTGTATTTGCAGTGAAGATGATATTTTTTGAAAAATATTCCTCTGCTCTTGCTTGCCCTTGGGCATAGCTCCCCCCCCCCCCCAGTGAACCAGAATCATCCGTTATCTAAAACGCCGATAAGGATTTCTAAAGCAGGAAAGGAAAGCAGAAATAATGAGGTCATTGTTCACCTCCTGCCAAAGCCCACTCTTTTTGGAGAACCTAAAGTGAGGCAGCCAATCTTGAAAGTCAGGCTTTATCGGGCAGAAAGGGGATTTATAGCTAGCTTTACATATCAAAAGGGACGGGGTGGCCTGAATGTCAAGTGTTACTTCAGTCCTAGAATAGAGAGAGTACAGGGTAAGTGTTAAGTCTGGGATCAGCAAACTGTTTCTGTAGTCCTCGGATAGTAAATATTTTAGGCTCTGTGCCTACTCAGCTCTGGCATTGTAGTGCAAAGTCACCATAGACGATACTTAAACGAGTGTGGCTGAGTTCCAAACGTGTCATTTAAGCCACTGAATTTGAATTTAAATAATTTTCATGTGTCACTAAATCTTCTTCTGATTTTTTTTTCACCCATTAAAATCAATGTCCAGAATTCCAAATTCTTATCTGTTGGGCCATAAACAAACAGGACAGAGGCTGGATTTGATCTCCCTAGGGCTGTGGCATGTACACCTCTGATTTAAAGAAAGAATCTCTCCCCCCAGAACACTTTAGGTGGGTCCAGGAGGGAGTAAGACGTTTGCACGGCACAAGAGCAAATCATGATAGTCCTTTGCAGTTACCTGTAGTGGGAAAGGCCAACAGGGAGGTTGAGAGGAAGGAAAGCCACACACAGAGGGGCATTTTCCCTGCTCGCAGTTTGAAAACCTGGAACACAACTGCTTTAGAGATGGCTCGATGGTAGCATGGGGTCAGCGGTATTCACTGGGGTAGAAATGCGGTTTGTTGGTGAGGAGGAGGGCTGAGCCTCCCCTGCGGGAGCCTGCCCTTGTCAACCGGGAGGGGACCCAGTGCATTGTCAGGACTCCCTATGTGGCGGGGTTGGGGGGGAGGGAAGGGTCACAGAAAGTGGTCAATAGTTGTGTCAAGGGGCCAGATGACCTCCAAGCAGAGGCGCTGGGTCACCTCCAAACAGAGACACCGGGCTGGACAGTCGGGGACATCCGTGGCATGAAGAAAAAGAGGAAGTAATCCCCATAGGAGTTGACCTCTAGCAGCAGGAATATATTTCATGCATTTTTTCCCTAAATTATCTTAATATCAACGTTCATTATCGATTTTCTCTCAAAACTGGGAGTTCTTTGAGAAGAGAATCCACTTGTTTACCCTCTTTGTTGCTCAAAATCTAGTCTCACTGCTTTAGAAATCACAGGTGCTTGATATTGTTGAATTATGGTGGTACGGTATGTTATGGGGTGCCTGCGTGGCTCAGTTGGTTGATGGTCTGACTCCTGATTTTGGCTCAGGTCGTAATCTTGGGGTCCTAAAATTGAGCTCAGCGTGGGCTCTGTGCTCAGCATGGAGTCTGCTTGTCGCTCTTCTCTCGCTCCCCTCCCCCGTCCCCCTACTTCTGTAAATAAATAAATAAAATCTTTTAAAAAAAGATGTTATGGTATATTATATACACCTTTCATATAGTAACAAGGACCTAAAGACCCAAACTCACATGTTTTCCATTGAGCCTCCGGTTCAAATTATTTTATAGTTATTTGTCTAATCTTCATTGTCATTAATGCTCATAGATTCCTTAAGCAAGAATTTTTGATAATACATGTTAATGAAATTTGCATTCTCTTATAACAAACCTTGACAAAATTAATATTTATCTTCCTCTTTTTTTCTAACTTTTCTGCAGATCTTCCCATATTATTGTTCTTTGTCTACATATATACCAACAGTTTCCTCTTTCCTTCTCTTTCTCTTGTTCTTGAAGTGAGCTGACACCTATCGCATGGGTGGTGAATTGGTTTGTCAAGAATACTGTTTGTAGCAAGAGCTTTATGGAACTTTCATAGTAAAATATTTCGAAAGGCAGCGCTTACCTAAATTTCATCTGTCCTAAAACATCACATTTCAGACAGGATTTCATATTGTTGATGTTTTGGCACTTTGGAAACCGTGTAAGGGAAATTTGATTATTTTTCTTAAACCCCAATGCACATCTGCACTGAATTGAAGGATGGGAAGAATCTGATGTGGATTTCAGCGTTGCGTTCAGTGAAATATATGAATGCAGTTTAGGAATATTCCTGTCTGAGTATAATATGGGGAATTGCTTTGATAATTTTCTTCGTTATAGCATATGGAAAAAAAGTGGCTGTATGATCACATATAATGATTATAGTTTCTTGAAAAAAAATTTTTTTTTTCTGGGCAGCTGTTACAGGCTGAATTGTGTGTCCTCCACACCCCCCAAATTCATATTTAGAGTCGTAGCCTCCAGGACCTCCGGAATTGACTGTACTGGGAAACGGGGCCTTGAGAGAGGTAACTACAGTGAGGTGAAGTCACTAGGGTGGGCTCTCATCTGACTGGTAAGAAGAGGAGAGGAGGACACAGACACACACAGGGGGCAACCGTGTGAGGACTCAGGGAGACATTGGTGTGTATGTGCCAAGAACAGGGACCAGCTCTGATTACACCATGATCTCAGACTTCCAGAATAGTGAGGAAATAAACATCTGTGGTTTAATCCCCAGTCGGTGGGGCTTTGTCGCAGTAGCCCTAGGAAACGAATACAGAGGCATCTGGGGGATTTGCAGGTCCCAGGAGATTTGGAGGATGAACATAGATGATGTTATGATATCCTTCTCTGGTTAGGTATCCTTCAGCTCGTGACCTACCTTTATTGAGATGTACACACAGCTGGTGACAGTTCAAGCTCACAGAGCAGGAGGCTTCAGTGGGGCTCATTTGGGCAGTGTGTTGATGTCCAGGTGTCACTTGGGGATGACCAGCTGGTTGGTCCCCATTGGCCTCATAGGACACATCCGACTCTCATGAGTTCTGTGAGTCCAAGGTTTCATCCTTCGCTTTGAAGATTCAGAAGTGGATTCAGTTAGAATCCAGCTGGGGTGGGTTTACTTTAGGTTTGATAACAATCAATTGATTGATGAGGTGATCGGTCAGGTTGTGGTCCTCTCATCTGCCTCCTCTTGAAAGGGCCTTTAAACATCATTATTGTCAACATGGTGTGTTGGCTTTGTTCAACATTCAGAGGAATATGGGCATTCCAGTGTTTTCACAGCCCTGGTGAAATTATCTTTCTGCCCGGAAGACTGCTACACATGTCCGTCAGTCCGTTACAGTTAGTATTCGCCAGGTGCTTGCTGTTCTTGGTGGTGGTAGGGAGACAAACAGCCCAGCTTACCTGAACTTCTCCTAAAGGCCTTCCAGCACAGTGATGGATGAATAATGCTGCTGCTGCTTCTGCTGCTGCTTTGTCAAACTACAAATATTTGGAAAGTGTCTATTGTTAAAAAGAAAGTTATATGCCCCAGATGGTTTCCCTTAGGCCAAGTCACCAAACTGGGGGCTTAATGGTTAACCTAATTGGAGTTTCAGCCTCCAGCAGAAATGGAGTCTTAATGGCCAGTGAGAGATTTTCTGATAAGCACCAGTGAGGAAGTCTGTCACATCTCTTCATCCCCCAAGGGAAGATGCAGTAATCCACCGTAAGACCCCTTGCCCTTCCCCTGGAGGGAGATGACCTTGCCTGGAATAATCCGTTCTGTTCTTTTGTTGGTAACATTCTTGCCACACCTTCCTTCCTATAAAAACTTTCCATCTTGAACAAATCCTGGGAGCTCTCCTCTACTGGCTGGAGGGGTTGCTGCCCAAATCATGGACCCCTTAATAAGCCAACTAGATCTTCACATTTACTCAGCTGAATTTTTGTTCTTTAATGATATCAAAGGAAGTTAGTGAAAACTAGCTGACAAGGAGTCTCTGTCTCCTTAGAAATTAATTTGTGGATACTAATTACAGCTGGAGGTTATGTTCCAGGTCAGTTTGCAAAAATCTATTTAAGCTGTAATACAAATGTAAACAGTAAACAATTCACCTGCCTTTGTTTGACTTAAGTGCATCTGTATTTAGTAGTGCAACTGACATTTACAGCGCTGGGCATGTTTTATACAATGAAATGAAAATGTTTTGCACACCGAGCAATGAGCAAGGCAGCGTGGAAATCACCCTCCTCACCTGGCCAGCGTCACCAGCTTAGACCCGTTTCTCCGGCTTCTGTGCCAGCCCAGCAGAATTTGGTGATAGCTCATTGTGTAGTTGTGGCAGGAGGGCCTGGTGAGCACCGTGCCTACATGCCTAAGACACGGAGCTCTTGTGGGGACATTTTGAAAGTTGGGGTGAGCAATTGTGTTATTCGAAAGAAAATCTCACACTTGCAACTTGCAACACAGACCAAAACCAGAGGATAGGGTGAGTCAGTCCTTTTTTTTTTCCTGAGTTACTTATCAGCCTGTGCAGGATCCAGCAGGACTGCTGTCTTTAACGCCTTTCCTTCATTCAGTCCTCCCCGCCCCCACGCGTGATCCTTTCACTGCTCAGAACCAGAAACCCCTCAGTAAGTTGGGCAACAGCAAGAGGAAGGACTCCTTTCTGCCTCTTGACTTTGCTTCCTCAGGGCCTTAGTGTTTACATCCTCAAGGCACTGGCCTGGGGCCTGGGGCCTTTGTGCAGTCACTCTTACAATTTATAATGCAGACTGTTGAGGGGGAAGGAGTTGGGGAAATGGAAATCACAGAAGGAGCTCCTGAAGCAGACAGAGTGAGAAAAGTGGCAAGGCTCTTGGTGAGAAAAGAAGGGGGCGAAATAGACCCACCATTTCAACATAGGCAGATGCACCAAGAGCAAAGGGGTCCACGCAGATAAACTCCCCTGTCGTTGTGTAAACACAGTTTTCTCAAACTGCCAAGTGAGCCCGTGAAAATACCCATGCTAACATTTTAACAAAGATGTCATAGGGGCGTTGCGACAAGTTCCATATCTCACGTATGGCAGATACGCTGAAGCTTATCATCAGGGTGTGCAGTGGCCTCCACAGTGAAACGGGAGCAGAGAATGCGAATTGATTTATTTGGATTCCACTTAGGATTATATTGCCCATCAGCTATAGAAGAGATTCGCACAGGCTGCTGTCATGATGGGCTCTCGAGAACACTGCTTACGGGTAAGAATGAAAGGCAGAGGAACGGGGCAAACCTCCAGCAAGAATCCTGTCTCCTAAGCCCATTTGTGGGAGAAGAAGCTGCAGAAGAGGCAGGTGAACCCGCACGAGAAAGGATTGCAGTCGGCCTGCTCCTTATTCCCCCAGAGCTTTACCGCGTCCTAAATGAAGAAGCTGTCTCCAAGAGGGAGGACGTTTCTCGTGGGTCTTTCAGGGCGAGACTCCCATCCGACGCGAGGTGTATTAAAGACCTGCTCTGGCGTGGCTGAGCTTCCTGTGTGACTGAGCCCTCTTTGGGCAACTTTTACGAGGAGCCGTAAGTCCAGAATCTAGGGAGAAAGATCAAAAGAAATTAAGAAGAAGAAATTTTAAGAAAGACAGATACAGAGAGATTTGGGGGAGCACTTACTCTTAGTTCCCTCACTCTCTCCAACTTGTAACAAACCCCGACTCCTGGGGTTTGCCATAGACACCTCCAAAGCGTCCCATCTTCTTATTTGGAAAGAGAATAGTCAACACTTGGCTGCTTTCCCTCTCTCACGTTGGCACTTGGGGACCAACATGTAAAAAGTCTTTACTTGACAGGTGAATGAGAAAGAAAGATAGAGATAGCATCGCACCGCCATCTGGCTTAGCCAGCTGAAGAGTGAGATACAGGGTCTGCATAGCATTGAAACATCTGGCATAGCCTGTGGGCTCATCTGGAGACAGAAAACTCTGCACCAGAACGTGCATCCAAACTGTTCGAATCATTCTCGTTCCTTTTCTCTGGCTCAGCTCAAGCTGGACGTCCATCAGTACAAGGCATCCTGGGTTGGGTGGTCTTAAGTTGGAGAGCTTCTGCCCTGATTAAATTCTTGTGCCAGTAGGAAGGATAAAATGTGGTGAGTGTACCCTAGAATCATGGCTTATACATGCTTACGGTGCACGTGAAATCTTGCCTGTGAGCTGCAAATGGATGCCAAGTGTTTTTTGTCTTTGGGCGTCCGCCAGGACACATCTGACCCTCAGGCTACCTTGGGCCTGGCACAGGACGGTCACCAGATCATTTCAAATAAGAAGCGCTGCGTGGATTTTAACCTTATTGGCTACTTGTAGATGCTAATATGGTTATCATAATGAATTAATCCGTTTTTCTTTTAGTAGATGATTTTAATGGTTTTTAGTATATTCCACTCTCTTGCCAAGTATTTTATCTTTAAGAGATAAAACGTTGTTGAAGCCATTGGATGCTCTATATATAATCTTCAGGGGATAAAGCACAACACAATACTAGTAATTATAATTCAAGAATATTTTCTTGAAATGAAAGAGGACTTGAGTCTCCACATTGAAAAGGCACACTCTATAGCTAGGAAAACTAACCTAGGTAAAACCAAGACACATAGTCTAACAAAATTATCAGACTCCCTCCCTCCCTTCTTTCCTTCATTAATATTTTTAAGTAATCTCTACACCCAGCATGGGGCTTGGGCTCATGACCCTGAGATCAAGAGTTGCGTGCTCCCTCGACTGACCCAGCCAGCTACCCCCAAATTATCAGACTTTAAAGAAATTGAAAAAAAAAAAAAAATCCCCAAGAGCCTCCATAAAGGAATGCATCTGTCTTTCGTTCAGGGCCATAAGATCTTTTTGGACTCTGATTCCCAGAACCATAAGATAAAAGTGTGTCACTTTAAGCCAGTAAATTTGCTGGTTAGCACAGCAATAGGAAGCCAGTAGAGTGTCTGTTTTATTTTCGGTTGCTCTATTTCTGCAGAAGCATTTATGGAGATTTAAGAACTGCTGTACCGTCGGGGCGCCTGGCAGGCTCAGTCGGTGAAGCGTGCACCTCTGGATTTCGGGGTCGTGAGTTCAAGCCCCACGTTGGGCATAGAGCCTACTTAAAAAACAAAAACCCTACTACTGTTATCTGGTCTTTGAGATACCATTTTCTAAGTGATGATTTATTTAAATTTTAGGGCATAAGACTGAATCCAGTGCAAGTTATTAAATAATATATTCCTTCCAAAAACCATGATTGGAAGCAGTATTTTATAGGTAAGAAGAGGGGATCCATGGTACTGCCTCTAAAATAAAAATGTATGTTTTTATAGAAAATATGCCACGCTTGCCTATCGTGTACAGACCGTGAAGAGGAAATCTGTGTTGTTTTTCACTCCCTCTCAGCACCTCGCTTGCTGTGGCTGTGGAAACCATTCCTGGACATGTTCCGTGTAGGTAGCACGTGTGTACTTGCCAGAGCCATTCTAGAGAGAGGGATGCCGTGAGCTAGGAAAACATCTGCGTGTCACCCAGAAGGAATGCACCCCACTCCCCTCAGTCTTTGGGGACTGCTGTATAAGTACCGTTGACTAGAAACTGTATCGACATGAATACACACGAGGACTTTTTGGAAACGTTCTTTCAAACAAACGGAATGTAGATACTCGGTGATGTGACAAACAGTCACATTATAGCAAAGTGGGATAATTATCTGAAATTGACTGTGCCATACACTTCCTAGACAGATGTTCCCTTCTAAGTTATTCCTAACCTCTTCTCTTGTGTGTAAGCCGTTTTGCTTAAGACTTAAACAAAAAATCCCAACCCTGTAACCCCTCTCCTGATTTGCGCTCACAGGACACTGTCCACCACACCCTCTCAAAGTTCTGGCGCCCTAGAGAATTTAAATGAAAGCATGGTCTGCTGTCGCTGACCTTCCTTTGTGACTCTCACTGACCCTAACAGTGCCCTGGAACTTGGAGCTCTCTTGTACAACATAGGTCACTTTTCTTATTTTGATGGAAACCTCATCTGTGTAGCAGAAGGATAACTGGAGGTGTGATACTGCAGGGATGCTGAGCCTGGATTCCAGCATCCTTTCTCCAGTCAAGTGAAATGCAGCCTTGGGACTTGCGTACTGATTCACTCGCTCAGGAGAGCAAGCTTTGGCAAACCAGCAAACGGTGACCAGTCAGTAATACTCAAGTGGCTTTCTTGACTCCAGCGTTCAGAGCATCCTGGGACATTAATGGGAAGGCTAGCTCTCTCTCCCTCCCTCCCTCTCTCCCTCTCTCCCCGTCTCCCCCTCTCCCCCTGTCTCCTCCTCTCCCTCTCTGTCTCCCCTCCTTTTAAAATACTGTGACTGTTTTTGCGGAGATCTCTAAACCCTTCCAAATACTATTTCATGAATCCTCTTTCCATCAATCCAAGGAAGCAGACATGTAAAAGCATGTTATTTCAATAGAAGTTGGAGAAAGAAGGTCCAGAAAGGCTTCAGAGTTACTTGCAGTCAGTGTTGCTGTGAGGAAGACCCCTGGCTGTGATCTACCTCTCTTCTCTGCAGAATGATGCAGCTGGTTGGTTTTCTTTCTGCTGTAACTTTAGGGCCATATTATTATCTAGAAAGTAGGAAAATAGTTGCCCAGGAGTCTCTGCCTTTGCCCCACTTTTCTGTTCTTTCTCCATCCCTCCTCTGGTTCTGTGTCAGAAGTGACCCAACTCCTTCCAGCTCATCTTTTCTCCTGCTAGCTCGAACTTCTGGTTGAAACTTCCTCCAGGTAGGGTGTGTGTGTGTGTGTGTGTGTGTGTGTGTGTGTATTCTGACCCTCCAGTCCACCCCAGCTTTAGTGTGCATAGGGCAGCTCCAGAAAAAGTGTATCGTGAACTATTTGCCGGCCGGGTCTGTGTCTCACACCTCAGGGCGCCCTCATAGCTTAGTCGTTAGGATACCGTGAGTTTAGTACAAGTACAAAGAAGACGTATTCATTAATTTGTTCATTGAAATAACATAGCTGAGCTGTGGATACCGGAGGAAACTTCATAATTTCATCAAATATCACTTACATCTCAATCCTAACAAAGACTCGCTAATTGTGGAGATCTTGGGGTTTTGCCTGCAACTCTGGCCGTTTTACAGTTCACACTGCATACATTTTAGTTATTTGTAGCCCCTGAAATAACCCATCAAAGCATAGTCAGTGAAATTTGCTGTATTTTTAGGCACGCAGGTGCCTAAATACAATGTGGATATTATTAGATTTTATAACCACATATAATGGGGAAAAATCCTAAAGGCAAGCACTTCACTTATTTTATGAGAAAGGTGTAACTTTTGAGAAACAATTTGGTCAGTAAGCATAGAAGAGTTTAGGGCAAAGAAACTATTTGTAGAAAATCATAGCAATAAGTATGAGGTGAACAACATTATTGTTAATCTCATTTTTTTGAAAAGTAAGTACCTAGCTTTGGGCAGAAGTTTCCCCCTCTCATCCGATGCCTTGTATCGGATATAATTATATAGTATTGTGTTCACTCATCAGCTGACAAAATGCCCCTCCAAGAGTTCCACAGCAGTAGTAAATGGTAGAACCAGGATCATCACCCACTCTTGAATCCAAATCCAGTGCATATTCTCTTTTCTTTTACAAGTTCTAACACCCATGGAATCTTTCAAAATCTTTAGGGAGGTCATGAACACCTGAAAACTATATGTGCTTGTCCATAATTACATTTTTCTCAGGGGAAGCATCTCAGTATTTCAAGTTTCTCAAAAGGTTTTCTTTGTTTTTGTTTTTTTTTTTTTTAAGATTTTATTTATTTGTTTGTCAGAGAGAGAGTGGGAGCACAAGCAGGGGGAGCGTCAGGCAGAGGGAGAAGCAGGCTCCCCGCTGAACAGGCACGCAAGACCCCCGGGGTCATGACCTGAGCTGAAGGCAGTTGTTGAACCGACTGAGCCACCCAGGTGTCCCCTCAGAAGGTTCTATGACCCTTACCAAGCATAGAGAGAAAAAGCAATAACAAAGTAAAACATACCACTGAAACACAGTTTCCTGTCGTTTCTGTTTAAAAAATATGTGCATCACTCCCACAGAACAGACCTTCAAAAAAAACTTTTTCTTTTACGCTAATGGCATATTGATTTTTTATGATGGCCCTAGAGATAATGATCATGAAAGGGGATAGTGTTTCTTTAGTTACATACAAGTAATACATAAATTGTATAGCATTTCCAGTATCCAAATATTAGATAACAGTTTGTTCCGATAAAACTCACTGATAACAGTCATTTCTAACACCGGTCTCTCTGTCTAAAGAGGGATCTGTGGGCCTGCGGACTTAGAAGTGTCCTTTCTGTTCAGTAGGGGTGTCATTGTGCTGAGCGTTGTCAAAGCCGCAGGGTTGCGAGCAACTGCTCGGAGTAATCCTTTATAAAGTGTGCCCCCTGGTGTTGGGCGGCGGGCAATTGCAGGCTCCTTGCAATGGTCCTGATTCTGTGAGCAAAAAGGGAAAAACAGTGTCAGGGCGGAAGTCTGAGGATGGATGAGCTCAGGAAGAAGCAGCTGAACACTGACCACATTTCAGACAGAAAGTGGACAAGACACAGGGGTGAAAGGATGAGATCATGACCAGAAAATAGCAGTCAGGCTGCCTCCGAAGCTGGGGTGCTATCCTCCAGTGTGTAAAATGCCCGTTCAGTCAGAGGCTGAATATACAACCAGTCTGCAGAGAGAACCTGGGTCCTGAACCCGAGGGGGAGGTTAGGAAGGTCCGCACTCCCCATCGTCCACGCTGATCCACTGGGGGACTTTATGCTTTCTGTGCCTGTAGCTCTCGACTTTGCAAGGTTCGAGGTGCCTGTCCCCAAGGCAGTGCACCTTTGCCAGGTTATAAGAAAGAATCTTTAAAAGGTGCCTGTTCCCAAGGCAGTGCACCTTTGCCAGGATATAAGAAAGAATCTTTAAAAGCTACTTCTGCTGCCCGGGCACGTCACACTCCTTGTTTGCATCAGGCAAGAAAAGGAGGTGTTGTCATTTTGACCTTCTTCATCAGAAGACATAGGGATGCAGTTAGCTGACCAGGGCAGGGAGGAAGAGGTGTATCACCCAAGTGATTTGCTTTCAGCAAAACAAGGGTGCAACAGCTGCGTGTGTTTAGAGGAGCTTGGTGTGTGGCCTCAGACCCCTCAGGCACAAGAACTCCTATCACTGCATCAGAGAAGCCACGAATGTAGGATGAGACATGGCACTGGGGGCTGACGTTTGCACTGTTGACCTTGCTGCACTGAATTCCCCCAGGAGGAGAAGCAGGGTCCTACAAGAGAGAATCCCTGAACAGAGATGAGTAGAAGGGGCGGACTGTGGCGGACGCGTGACCTGCCACCCAGATGCCCTTCAGAAGGTCTGGCAGCCTACCTGGAGGTGTGTGGGTAGGAGGCAGCTCCTCCACAGTTGCTTTAGCTGCACTGTCCCTTGGCTCAAGGGTATGTCCTAACCAGGGTGACTGACACCCCGAGGATGCTCGAGGTAGGGACAGAAAGCATGGCATTCTCCTCCGACAACGGCCAGCGCTCAGCCATATGCCGTGGTGCCTCCTGTGGGCTTGGCCACAGCTTTGCTCTGGTGGCCTTGGAGTTCAGCGCGCACTCCTTCCACCAAATCCTGTTTCCCCCTGCTCCTTTCCACGTGCACTGATCCATAATGATGCCCTGGTGCAGGACCCATGTCAATATCTACTCCCAGACAACCCAGTATGTGCCGCAACGTGTTCTCTCAAAGCCATTTCTTTTACAAGAAGACTTTGAATGATTATCTCCTTTTTTGTGGTCAGTTTGTTTTAACCACTTAATTCTGAGAACTTAACTACAGTTATTCAGAATAGATTAGATTTGTGGAATTAGTCTACCTACAATAAGTATGAATAGTTCATTGATAATGTGTCATTTTAAGGGAAGAACCACTGATATGCAGAAATATACGATGATAGATTTTAATCCTCTGACCGTGGGATTCATTTCCTCACTGGTGAACTTTAGTTTGTATTTTTTGATTGCTTTCTGGGTGATTGGTGTCTATTATATGTGGTTGGCAGACTGCTTCCCTTTGCCAATGTTTTTATAATATGGTTTAATATTGTGTTCCTAAAAAGAAGCAAAAGATTTATTGTGCATGTTGTTGTCACCTGAATTAGTGCTACATAATATAATTTCAACATGAGATTCCTTGAGAGACTTTTCACCAATCTGTTACTTTACTAAGCAACGAAATCTAATACAGGACAATTAGAGATTACAGAAAACCGTTTCCTGTGAAACGGACGACGTTAGTTGTTCCTGCAGGGGGCGCTGTCCCACAATAAGAAAGACCGGTCTTTCCCTGGTCCTCTGGATTTTGCCCTGCGTTCCTGTTACAACTTTAACATTAGGCCTCCGGATTTAACGTTTAAAAACATAATGTGACAGCAGCCATGTTTGTGGCAGTATTTACCAGCACCTGATCCTGGTCTTTTATTTAAAAATACATATAGGTGTGGTTTGAACCTTTGCTTTTGTACATCAGAGTCTTATTTTTAGTACATGTTTTTAAGTACCCAGATAGTAAAATAATACCATAGCTTTCTGGAGCTTAATTTGCCACCATCCTCCTCCTCCAGCTCATGAGTTTGACAAAGCCAGTAAGCCGCAACTTTGCTTGAGTCATCTTGAAGGTAGCTAAACTGTTCGTCTTTAGTAAAGAACCAGGGACTGAGGCCTGAGAACATTCCAGTCATCTGTGTTTCTGACAGAACGACACCAGCCCTCTGTGGACAAGCGTTAGGACTTTCCTTGGGATCAGCTACAAGAGGAACCACCTTGGCAAATGGTTCCTGTGTCGCACCTCGCAGAATTTAGGAACTGAAATCCTGTGCCTGAAACCTTCGGAGTCTGTCCCCTTGGAGAGCCCCGACGTTGCAGTGTTGTTGCCAGCTTGAATTTCCACTTGAACCGAGAAAGAATGCTCGCTGCTTCAGTCTCCTGGGCTGGGATTCAAATGCAAATATGATTTTGCCTGCCCACCAAAGTGGAGGGAAGGAGCTCTTAGAATCCTGAGGTTTCAAGCACTGGGTGGAGGACCTGTCGTTTCTTGACTCTTTTCAACCCGTCCTCAATATCTCACTCACTCTGTGCACACGCTCAGCAGAATCATGCACCTGGTGTCTTTGTGCTCACGTGCACTGGTAGTGCCCTGTTCTCATTGTGTCGACCCAAAGCCCCACCTAACCCGTCCCCCTCCCCCTCTTCACCTCAGTGACCATCCTGAGCCCCTGAACTTGGTGCTGGGATGCTTGCTTGTGTTGGCTCATCTCCCCAGTGGTAATTTCCAGTTTCGGTCTGGAAGCTTCACTTGAATACTTCGTGGTCTAAGGCTCTCTTTGCATTTTACTTATTCTCCTAACCCTGTTCTGCAATTTAATTTGATGACACAGACTCTGAATTTAATATAGAGCATATCCCCCTGAGCCTCGTGAAGACCAAACCTTCCAGGGGCACCTCTAACTTGGTTTCCTCCTCTTCCCCTCCCCCCAGCATTTTGGAGGCATCACTGATGAAATTGTGAGAAACTGAAAGGCTGCAGCTTGATGATTTGATGCACATATACAGCCCCGTAGGGTTAACACAGCCATTCTTTCCCATTTTTACGTTTTGCGTGTGTGAGAGACCATTTCGGTTCTCTTAGCACACTTCAGTTACACAGTTCAGTGTTACCAAATGTAGTCCTTGTGCTGTACGTCAGCTCAAGTCTCGTTCATCGTACAAACTCTGTACCCTTTTAGGTACCAGTTCATCCTTTTTCGCCCACTCAGAGCCCCTTGCAACCACTTTTCTGCAGTGTTTCTAGAAGTTTGGCTTTTTTTTTTTAGAGTCCACGTAAAAGTGAGACTGGAGTATTTGTCTTTCTCTCTGGCTTATTTCAGTCAGCAGAATGGCCTTCAAGTCCATCCGTGTCATCAGAAATGGCAGGATTCTCTCGTCTGGTAAGGCTGGATGAGACTTCTATCTCTACGTGATTTAGCCTTGGCAGGTTATGTATTGCTAGGAATGTGTCTGTTCCAGGCTGTACAATTTGTTGGTATGTAATTGTTCTTCCCTTGCTCTTCTGAGTATGAAAATCTTGCCTCCAGTGTTAAGGAGGTTCATTTTTTTCCCCTCAAGTAACTCTCTTAAAATAACAATTTTAAGAGGATTTTTAAAAATCCGTATTTACAAATACCGTGGGAAACTATTCTGAGGATAACAAGACGTGCATTGTGTAATGAAGCTCCGTAGCTGTGAAGTGAATGTTGAAACATTGATGTGTATATGGCCTATGTATGCAGTGGATTCTATCAGGTGTACGGGGTGTGGGGGGGGTTCAGTAAGACTCCAGGTTGTACTTACTGTGGAAGGGAAGGCACTCTGTGCTGGGCAAGCTTGCTGTTTGGGTGTGAGTTAACAGTGGAGCTCCTGTTTGCATTGTATCAAAACTTCTTATGAAATACCTTTAAAATTCCTCTGGCAAGAGTACCTCTGTTTTATTTATTTATTTATTTTTTAAAAGATTTTATTTATTTGAGAGAGAAGGAGAAGGGGGAAAGGGAGAGGGAGAAGCAGACTCCTCGCTCAGCAGGGAAAAGTTTACGTGCAAAAAAGTCCATTAATACAACTTATTTTTTGTTAAATTTCATCAGAGTTCAGAACTACAGCCATCCTCTCTCGTGTCTGTTAAGCAAGTTGTCTATGAATAGACTTGGACAGAACTTCTTCTCAAATACAAGGGTGAATTCCGTGGGATGGGATGGCTCTTCTGACTGGTCCGCAGAGCACCGATTCCTGGTATGAACCGGGGTGGGAGTGTTTTCCCCCAGGCACTGTGCTGTTGATCAAGACCTGTGGTAACTGCTTTTCACTGCTGCCAGGTTTCTCGTTTTTTTTCCACCCTTTTCTGTTAGATGGCCACCGTGAGTGAGTATTGAATTGCAAGGAACTGCCAACTGTTTCAAGTGGGTGTGAATTAGACTACAAAAATCCTCTTTTTGGCCCAGTATTTTGAATCCGTTGACTTTGTGTGCTAGGGAGGAGTTGGGAACAAGTAATTTCAGCCAGTATCTCCTGAGCTCTTGGGTAGGCTGGGGATGAAGTTGGAGCGACCGACTGCAGGTGCTCAGGGGGGGTGCTCGGGTATTTGTGATGTGCTCCCTGCCCGTGACGCTAGCGTTGGTTTTAGTGCAGCTGTTCAAGTACCTGTACGGGTCTTTTCTGGCAAAGCCAGCGTTTATTTTACCAACATTTGCTTGGCTTTTAAGGTAGCTGTTATTCAGTTGCTCGCTCAGTAGAGGACAAAAACATTTGGGAAATGCTTTCCAAGGTAGTTGTCACCTAATACGTTTTTTGTTCCCTTCAAGAAGAAATATCTGGGGTTGTGTGAGTGTTAAAATGGTTCAGGATTGAAGATATGTCTGAAGAGGTCAGAATAACCCAGTCATTGTTCCTTGAAGATGACAACTCTTTGCAGAGGGTTCAAAGTTTGAAAAAAGAGAAACATGAAGATAAAAACTGGAGAAAAACCACGAGCAGATAGGACGCTAATGGAAGTAGCAATGGAATGAGGTTCAAGGGAACAAGGAATGTCACTTTATTCTGAGCGTCCCTTTTTCCACATTTCCTTTCTCCAGCCCATCTTGTCATCAGAAGCTGTCACGGGAAGTTAGTAGGTAACAGTATGATGCAGGCTTTCGTTGGGTGTGAATATAAGTTTCAGCAACACTAGATTTATGAACAAAGGACAGCATGTCCTACTGGCAGGAACAAAATCATCTTAGTAGTGAGATTCCACGGGACGTCTTGGATAAGGCGGAAAAAAGGATGATTCAGCAATTGATATCAATCACGACACTCAGCTAGCAGCGATGGCCTGAAACCCATGTGTGAGACAGAAGTGTTGGCAGTGCCCAGTGGACACGGAAGATGGAGCGATGAATTCTGAGGGACACACAGCAGGAGGGGCTTGTATTTGTGGTTGCATTTTTATTTGCAATGCTCCATGACTTCTCCTGTGGTCCAGTCAAGGCATATGCAGTGACAGAGCTCGTTACAACAAAGACTGTGAGAGAAATACTTCATCTAGATTGCAGGGATGCAGGGGAAAATAAGAATAGTTTTATTTTATTAGTAATTTACATTTCTAATGCGATTGCCTCCAAAACAATTGTCAGCTCATCTCCGACCTGCAGCACCTCAGCACCAATTTTTAGGGTATGACAAAAGAAACCCATGCCATATCCAGGTTGGGAGTCTGATAGATTTTATGAGCTTTGTTCAGAAAGCTAACAAATAACACTTCTTCGGGAAGCTTCCCTTCTATGACCTGGAGAGACATGACAATGATTAGTCTTTTTTGTTTGCAAAGCAAACTTGATCACCTGCTTTTACCCCCTTCATCTGCGACGATCATCTGCATACCCCACCTCCTCTCCCCCTGCTGCTTTGAGCCCCTCCCCTTCTCTGGATGCCTGTGACCCCGAGCTCTTCCATCTTCTCTTTGGAGTGCACTGGATGGCTCATTTCAGGTCTCTGCTGCATGGCCTCCTTACAATTCTGGGGTTGCTGACGGCCCTCAACTAGCTGGGTGGCCTTCTACCTGTGTCCAGGATCTTTTCCTGGTCAGTTACCGTTCCTTAACCCCTTTTCCTTTGACCATGTGAAATGCATGGCTGTGTATTGGGGAAGATGCAGGAGAGAGAGGAGGTGATGTGAAGCCATCTTCCATCACTGTGGGAAAAGTAGTAGTGATGGTAAGGGTAGATCAGGTGATATTTGACATCCTGATGCTTCCCATTGGCACAAATCGAACTGTGGTGTCGGCTCAGTCAAGTTCATTGTTTCCAGTTAGATAACCACTGCACCTCAGTTTAGCTAAAGGCAGCACTGCTAGGTTACAGATGGTGTATGAACACCCATATGCTTGAACTAGGTGTTCTTAACACTTTCAGCTGATGTAATTGACTTGCTTTTCACTGGGCAATAAAACATGATTCTAGAAATACAGAGAGGAGGCTTTTCTTTACCTCTTTCCCCCCTTTAATCTCTTGATGAAGCCGCCTCCTCTGTGGCACTTGAAAAACTTTTTTGTTTTACAGCCCTTGTCAGTGCCTCGTTTTTTTCAGATATATCATGATATGCCTGGGGGAAGGTACCAATCAAAGCCGGCTGTGACCATGAATAGAAGGCATTCCTTGTGTTGTTTCTTATGCACGGCCCATTTAAATTCAAAGGGACTCTCATTTCTTTCTGCCCCAGGAGTGAAAATACCCATATGGGTAATAACCAGGGTGGCTTCACATGAATATCAGTGTGCATCATTTTTCTGTTTCCTGAGGCTTTTTGCAGTGCCTTATGCATTGATAGTGCTCAAGAAATGTTTATTAAAATGAGCTAAACTGAGATTAATTTGCTTATTATAAAGCTCCTGGTGTAGCCAAAACTTAGGGTAGGAGAGAATGGGCAGCATCTGTCATCATGGAGATACGTATTTCTAATAAAGTTTGAACTCTTGAGGAATTTGTCTTCATTCTGAGCCTTCTATTAGGACTCATTCATAGTTTGAGAGAAGTTGAGAAGTCTTGTCAACACCACATCATTGAAGTCATAGATAAATTCTTTCCACCCGAAATGGGATACGTGGCCACAGGATTAATACGGGCTAGTGCTGTCCAGGAGCGTTTGAAACCCAAGGTTAGAGCTTGTCACCCAAGCCACTAATGGAACAGCAACCTGTTTCTTGGAGGAATGAGAACAAGTTCATTCACACGAATAGCCAAGTGCTTTATGCAAGTAGAACACAAATAGCTAACGCTTGCAGTTAAATTTAACTTTTCTAACAGGATGGAATATTCTGGCAATTCTGATCTCTAAATATACTGAATAATGTATTATGGCACGGTTTTTAAAAAACATCTTTGTTACTGCTATCATTTCACATTATTATTTTTTAAAGAGTTTATTTGAGAGAAAGAGATAGCAAAAGAGAACACAAGGGTGGGGGGGCGGGGCTGAGAAAAGGGAGAAGCAGGCTCCCCGCTGAGCACAGAGCCTGATGCAGGGCTCATCCCAGGACTCCGGGATCATGACCTGAGCTGGAGGCAGACACATAACTGACTGAACCAGCCAGGTGCCCCCCATTTTACATTAAAGAAGCAAATAAAAATATATGAGCTTAACATTTTATATTTCAAAGTTTTCCTTCAATTTCCTTTAATTCTTTGTATGAAAATCCTTACGACTAACTTCATATTAACTTGGCTAATAAAAATATCATCTGTATTTCTTGCTAAAGAAATGTCAATCTGTGTGTGTTACTAAAGATATTTCACATGCAAATATTAGTCTGTACAAAGGTAAACACAGGTGTAGATGAAGGACATACAAGGGAGGGGAGAGAGCCGAGAGTATGAGCAAGTTGTGTTTAAATGGTACAAAGAAACACAGATGAGAAGAAACAGCAAACTTCTGGAATAGTGTTCCAAGCTGGCGCTGAGAGTACACTGGGCAAGGATGGAGAATTGGTGGGATGTCACTCCTTCCTCCCAGGGTATCTTTGGAATTTGGAGGAGGGCATGTTTCAGGTGTCACAGTTATAGAGGGGATCCCACAGGCACTGTCACACATGCTTCAAGAGAGAAGCGGCCACGTCACACACCTTTTCAGTGACCCATTGGAGAAAGTCGTATGTGATTCTCCGAAGCTAAAACTCAACTTACGATACATAGACATCCAAGGCATTCTCTTCATGTTTTTTTTTTTTTTTAAGATTTTATTTTTTAAAGATTTTATTTATTTATTTGACGGAGGGAGAGAGACAGCCAGCGAGAGACGGAACACAAGCAGGGGGAGTGGGAGAGGAAGAAACAGGCTGCCAGCGGATGAGCCTTGATGTGGGGCTCGATCCCAGAACCCCAGGATCACGCCCTGAGCCGAAGGCAGACGCCTAACAACTCCGCCAGCCAGGTGCCCCTTAAGACTTTATTTTTAAGTAATCTCTATACCCAGCATGGGGTTCGAACCCACAACCCTGAGATCCAAGAGTCAAATGCTCTACCAACTGAGCCAGCCAGGCGCCCCTGTGGTTTTAATATATACTGAGTATTCTCGGAATACAACCGGCAGGTAGATTGAAGGAATATTTTACTTTGTTTCATTGAGAATAAAACAGTTGTTCACTGCTTGAGACAATCACATTCCTTTTGACAATGCCCCTCACTGAGTCGTTGGCAGACTCCTGTATTAGGGCGTGCATGATATTTATGTATTTGTGATAGATTTACAAGTATGCACAGATACACTTCCCTGTTTTCAAAACTTCAAATTTTTAGAAAAGTACCATTATTATCCAATTAAAGGATGTTGTCTTTCTTGTATCTGAGCTTCTTTATAAATGGGAGCAGACATACGCAACCTTAGTCTGCCCTCTTATCATTGTGCCCAATCATTGCCATATTTAAAAAGACAATTACAGATTATATTTTCTTTATTTCTGCTTTATATTGTAGTAGGCATTGTTTTCTGTAATGTTTATAATAATAATGTAGGTAGACGATGGTACCTATGGATTTCGTTTGGGGAGACGTAGAAAGACATGATGGAAGATTACAGTTCAGGGGGGCCATGCATGATAAAGAGAAAACCATTGGTATAAGGGCATTCAGGATTTGGGAGGAACTGTAGGACGTGGGAAAGTCAAACACCCTTAGTGGCGCTCTAGAAAAAGCAGTGAAATTTAGATTTAAAAAAAATCCATATCTGAGTGTGGAAAGGAGCCTGTACTTACTAAGGTCATGAGGATTCCAGGAAAGCAGAAGATTGTAGTCCCTCTGAGATGGGCTGTTCGCAAGATGTTGAGCATGAATTTAATCATAGAAAGGGGGGTATTCTACACCTCAGTAGAAGTCACCTGTTAGTTACCAAGCTGCGTCCTAGGGAGCAAGGAAGACATTGAGGGA
The DNA here is from genome assembly GCF_023065955.2 of Ursus arctos. NCBI lineage: Eukaryota > Metazoa > Chordata > Mammalia > Carnivora > Ursidae > Ursus > Ursus arctos. The sequence goes on from NC_079873.1 coordinate 5,127,741, forward strand.
AAATGTGTAAGCATTGACCTAGGTAAAGACACTTGGTTCAAAAGTTTAAGAAGGGACTTCAAGCTTGTAAGAAATATGACTGGTAATGTTGCTGAAGGTGCTAAGTTTTGAAAGATCAAGATAACCTTTATAAGCTTCTAAAGTACTTTTAATATATTTTTATATATTTACAATTATGGATATGTATATGTATAATTGTGTACATAAATATAATAGAAAATAGATATTTTCTTCTATTTAGAAGTTTAAAATGCATTCACCTGGGGGCACCTGGCTGGCTCAGTCGGAAGAGCATGTGACTCTTGATCTCGGGGTTCTGAGTTCGAGCCCCACATGGGGTGTAGAGATTGCTTAAAAAAATAAAATCTTCAGACAACAAATAAATACATGGAGATCAGATACTCATCTATGTTTCCTTCTTGAGTTTCATAGTTTTAATTAAGTTATGTAAAATGAGATTAAAATTAGTTTGACTTGATGTAAAACTCTAAATCTTTGTCATTTACCAAAATTGCTAACCAGTTGTCCTGGTACTCTTTATTGCATATTTAAGATTCTTTGTTAATTCCAGTAAACATACTGTGTAATATTAGTTTCAGGTGTACAATATAGGTGTACAAAAATTCTGTATTTTATTCAGTACCCATCGAGGTAAGTGCATTCCTTAATCCCCATCACCTGTTCCATCCCTCCCCTCTGGTCACCATCAGTGTGTTCTCTACAGGTTAAGAGTCTGTTTCTGGGTTTGTCTCTCTCTTTTTCCCTTTGCTCCTCTGTTTTTTTCCTTAAATTCCACGTATGAGTGAAATCATATGGTATTTCTCTTCCTCTGACTGACTTATTTCACTTAGCATAATTTCATTCTCTTTTATAGCTGAATAATACTCCATTGTGTGTATATAAATACCACATCTGGGGCCCCTGGGTGGCTCAGTGGGTTAAGTGTCTGCCTTTAGCTTAGGTTACCGGGATCGAGCCCTGCTTTGGGCTCCCTACTCAATGGAGAGCCTGCTTCTCCCTCTCCCTTTGCCCCTCTCCCCCTACTCATACTTTCCCTCTCTCTCCCTCTCACTCTATGTCAAGTAATCAATAAAATCTTAAAAAAAAATGCTGCATCTTATTTATCCATTATCGGTCAGTGGACACGTGGGCTGCTTCCATGTCTTAGCCATTGTAAATAATGCTGCAATAAAAATAGAGGTGCATGTATCCCTCTGAATTAGCATTCTTGAATTCTTTGGGTAAATACCCAGTAGTGTGATTGCTGGATCATAGGGTAGTTCTATATTTAACTTCTTGAGGACCCTCCATACTGTTTTCCACAGTGGCTGCACCAGTTTACACTCCTACCAGTAGTGCACAAGGGTTCCTTTTTCTCCACATCCTCACCACGCTTGCTGTTTCTTGCGTTTTTGACTTTAGCCATCCTGACAGGTGTGTGGGGGTATCTCATTGTAGTTTTGATTTGCAGTTCCCGGATGGCAAAGTGATGATGAACATGTTTCTGTGTGTCTGTTGGCCATATGGATGTCTTCTTTGGAAAAATGTCTGTTCTTGTCTTCTGAGCATTTATTAATTGGGTTATTTGTTTTTTGGGTGTTGAGTTGTATAAGGTCTTAATATATTTTGGATACTAACCCTTTATTGGGTATTGTCATTTGCAAATATCTTCTCCCATTCCATAGGTTACCTTTTAGTTTTGTTCATGGTTTCCCTCACTGCAGAAGATTTATATTTGTAGTTCCAGTAGTTTATTTTTACTTTTGTTTCCCTTGTCTCAGGAAACATATCCAGAAAAATGTTACTATGGAAAATGTCAAAGAGGTTACCGCCTGTGCTGTCTTGTAGGATTTTTACGGTTTCAGGTCTCATATTTAGATCCTTGATCTATTTTGAATTTATTTTTGTGTGTGGTGTAAGAAAGTGGTCCAGTTTCATCTTCATGTTGCTGTCCAGTTTCCCCAACACCATTTGTGAAGAGACTGTCTTTTTCCATCGGATGTTCTTTCCTGCTTTGTTGAAGATTAATTGACCATATAATTATGGGTTCATTTCTGGCTTTTCTGTTCTGTTCCATTGATCTGGGTGTTTATTTTTGTGTCAGTACCATACTGTCTTGATCACTATAGCTTTGTAATATGACCTGAAGTCCAGAACTGTGATGCCTCCAGCTTAATTTTTCTTTTTCAAGATTGCTTTGGCTCTTCAGGGTCTTTGTGGTTCCATACAAATTTTAGAATTGTTTATTCTGTTCTGTGAAAAATGCTGCCGGTATTTTGATAGAGATTGCATTAAATGTGTAGACTGCTTTGGGGTAGCATAGACATTTTAACAATATTTGTTCTTCCAACCCACGAGCATGGACTCTCTTTCCATTCCTTTGTGTCCTCTTCAGTTTCTTCCGTTGGTGTTTTATAGTTTTCAGAAGACACTTCTTTCACCTCTTTGGTTAGGATGGTTCCTAGGTATCTTCTTATTTTGGGTACAATTGTAAATGGGTTATTTTCTTAATTTCTCTTTCTGCTGCTTCATTATTGGCGTATAGAAATGCAACAGATTTCTGTGCATTGATTTTGTATCCTGCGATTTTACCGAATTCCCGTATCGGTTCTAGCAGTTTTTCTGGGGGTGGGGTCTTTTAGGTTTTCTGCATAGAGCCTCATGTCGTCTGCAGGTAGTCAAAGTTTGACTTCTTCTTTGCTGATTTGGATGCCGTTTATTTCCTTGTGCTGTCTGACTGCTGGGCCTAGGACTTACAGGACTATGTTGAACAATGTCAGTGAGAGTGGGCATCGCTCTCTTGTTCCTGACCTTAGAGGAAAAGCCCGCATTTCTTAGGATTATATTAGCTGTGAGTTTTTCATAGATGGCTTTTATTATGTTGAGGTGTGTTCTCTCCAAACCTACTTTGTTGAGGGTTTTTCTCATGAATGGATGTTGTACTTTGTCAAGTTCTTTTTCTGCATCTTTTAAGATGATCATATAGTTGTTATCCTTTCTCTTATTGATGTGATGTATCTCGTTGATCGATTTGTGAATATTGAACCACCGTTATTGCTCTTTATTTCTCTCTTAACTAGAGTAGTTCTGGGTTATAAGCCACTCCCTCCCTCCATAGAGCTCCAACTGCCAGTTCCAACTCAGAAACATATTAACTTAAGTCCTAACAGTAGATTATGAATGGGGTTATTTCCATGATCTCACGCAGACACTGATTTTTTTCCTATTTTTAAAAATGCTTTATTGAATTTGATAAATGAGACATTTCATTATTTTGATTAATATTGCGGTTGAATGATTTTTAAGTAGATATTGGTGGAAAAACACCTCTGGTGTCTCTTCTTATAAGGACACTAATCCCATCATGGGGCCCCACACTCATGATCTCATCTAATGTAATTCTTTTCCAAAGGCTGTGCCTCCCGCATCCATCACTAGAGGCTAGAGCTTCAACGTAGGAATTTGGGGGCACACAAACATTCAACCCATAAGAGCATCCTATCCCTACATAGATTGCAGTTATTTTCTTAAAATTTAATAAATAATTTTGTTTTTTCCATGTTTTTGTTAAAATGCAAAGAAAAAATGAAAATTGGTATGTAGTCAAATCTTAAATTATTTTCTGGCTTTGCTTGTATGTTTGTAAGGGTCTTTGTATATTGTAATATTAGATAGATATTCTCTAGTATGTTCATCTAGTTGTCAGAAATTTTTTATATCCAATTTTATAACCATTTCAAAAGAAATTTGTTGTATCCATGAGCTGAAAATCTTTTTACAAGAAACACCGTTGAATAATGTGTGTTGTTTAGCTCATTATCTCAAATGGAACGCTTTAACGTGGATCTTCCCAATAACAGGGTTATTCATCAATTGATCTATTAATAATAATGATACTGAAACTGTTCAACTGAATGGACGTAATTAAATACATTATCACAATTATCGAATCTTTATAGTTCCCTTAATATATGATGGTGGCAGTCCAATGTTACATAAATCTTGGTTAAAAATTTCATGGGTGTTAGGGTCCCTGGCTGGCTCAGTCAGTAGAGCATGCGACTTTTGATCTCAGGGTTGTGAGGTCAAGCCCCATATTGGGTGTAGAGATCATGTAAAAAAATGAAATCTTGAAAAAAATGTGCATGGGTATTTTCAAGCATCTATTTTTCCCAGTAATTTTTTGTTAACAATTTATATTCTTCCTACACGTTCATCACATTCCTGAGGTTCTTTTTTCGTGGCTGAGTAAGTGGAGTTGACTCTGTGAACTGTGGATAATACAGTGGGTCAGCAGGGTACTTTGAATTATGACTCATATACAGGAAAACCCAGAATTGAATTAAGACTAGCCAGCTAACTCTCCAGCATACCAGCCTCTAAGCAAAAACCACGATTGGACTAAGTTAGTTCCTGTTTTTACACACAACTTCTTAAGTGACTGGGGAAGTAATTAGTTGGTTACCTTTATGAAGTATGTATAATGTCTTCAACAGGAGATACAACGAAAAAAGAAACATTTCTATTAAACAGAGACACTTCAGGCTGACCATCAGGCTCTGAGGCGGTCGGTAGTCTACGGCAGTAGTCTTTTAATCATCTGAATTCTGCAAGTTAATCATTCATGCTACGGTGTGATAAACTCGATATAGACTTTGAGATTCTCTCCACAGAGGTTAAACGTATCCTTAGTGAGGAGGAATGGTTAATTTAGCCTAGTATATCTCTACCACATAAGACGGAATATTATGGTGTATGAATGGAATATATTTCTTATATCTAACACACACTAATAGGTTTATGGTTATTTGTATGAAACATATATTTCTACTCCATTTAAAAATAGTGCGCAGATACATTTAGAGTATATATTTTGAAAATAGACCACATGATTAGTTTACCCACGGTAGCCACAAACCTTGAGTTGGCTTTAGGTGTGACTACTTACTGTTTTTTCTTATTTACCTCCATCATCCTCATTGTGAGTAGTGATTCTTCTTTCCTGTTTTCAGCACAGAGTGGTCACAGAGTGTTCAGTGGTAATGTGAGTCTTCCTCTTTCTCAAAAGTATTTGAGTGGGAAGTTAGAAATTGCAAGGACCACATCTGCAAGCCTGGCTGCATTCTCTAATGGCTCTGTGACTTTGGGTACGTCTATCTCTCAACCTCGTTTCTGTGTCTGTGAATAAGTAGTAGTAATAGCTACATCATACGGTTATTAGCACAGGCTCCAGCACTCCTAAGCACTCAGGGAATAGGAACTGCTGTTAGTATTTACAAAGTAGGAAACAGCTGTATCAGAGATTAAAAGTCAGCTGTTCTTTTTGTGAGACCGCTGCCATAGGTTGCTGCAGTAAATAACTATGAAATGACTGGTAAGTGCATGAATGAGTGGACACTTTACCAAACACAGATAACACACAGTGAGGTGTAGTCCTGGTTGGACCTTCCCTCCGGCCATCACCTTCTTCACATGTCTTGCAAGTTCTTTCCCATTCAAGTGAATCCCAGATACGTAGTCTTTTTTTCTTTTTTTTAAGTTTTATTTAAGTCATCTCTATACCTGACATGGGACTCCATCTCATGACCCTGAGATCAGGAGTTGTATGCTCTTCTGACTTAGCCAGCCAGATGCCCCAGGTGTGCAATCTTGTTCATGTTAGTTTCCCTGGACGATTCTTCCTCTCCACTACTTCATTTCCTCTTCTCAACCAGGTCTCACAGCTCTGGTCCTTGAACCTGCATTGGGTCTTCAAGTTTGGATTTTTTTTTTTTTTTTTTAAGATTTTATTTATGTATTTGACAGAGCACAAGCAGGGGGAAGGGCAGAAGGAGAGGGAGAAGCAGGCTCCCCATTGACCAGGGAGCCCGACGTGGGGCTCAATCCCAGGACTCTGGGATCTGACCTGAGCCAAAGGCAGACACTTAACCAACTGAGCCACCCAGGTGCCCCTAAGTTTTGCCAGCGTCTATACTCTAAATTTGGTTTTCCCCTAAGATCCTTGGCTGGGTTTAACTCCTGTGGTTCTGCGTGATCTCAAATACAATAAATCATTCAGTTGAACATCTAAGATCTAATTTGTTTCAGGGGAACAATATTTCCAAGTTAGAGACTTGAATTTTGATGTGTAGGTTATGACATTTAATGTAGGAATGATAGTGGTATTGGAAATAAATGAATTTTAAAAGCTAGGCATTAACAGCCTATTATTTCATACAAAATGTAAGATAGAAATCAAATAAAGGCAACAGATAAAAAGAGCTGGGATCTACTAAAAGTGGGAAGATTATTGCATTATAATAAAATTCTGTTTACTGACAAATAATGAATTCATTTTAGTTATTGTCCTAACCTAAATCAGAATTTGCAGCACATCTGCTTTTCTTAAAAACCATCAAACAGGAAGCACCTTGTAATAGTAACCACAACTGAGAAAGTGTGACGTACCCAGAAATCTTAGTTGACCTGCAGGTGGGAATGCAGCGGAGTCTAGTCCTTGTGATTTGCTGTCACACCTTGCACCTCCATAGCTCTTTGGGAAACGCCCATCGGCATCTCTGGCCTGATCATAATGTGTCTTTTTTTCAAAATTTTCTCTCTCCTTCTACATCCAGAGTTGCTGCTCCTTAGTAGTTCATGAAACTTGTGAAATTTTCACAACTTGAGAAATTGTGTTTTACCTCCTATGCAGTCTGCATCACTCTGTTGGAACATTGAAGACTCTGTGGCTCTGGCTTCTTTTGCACTCAAAACCCCAAAATCACATTGTTAATTGCTGTGTGTGCACCCTAGAAAATTAACTTTCAATTATGATAAAATTTTGAAAGTATTACCCTTTTTAGAATACCTCTGCAATATTCGAATTCTATACAATCATTTTCTCTCCCTCTCTGAGTCCCTTTAAATCTGCTTCTGATGCAGTCACTTTGTGGGTATCCCAGGGGAACCAAACCACACTACGGCCCTTCCTTTCAAAGGGCGTGGTTTACGCAAGAAGCTAAGTCAGTGGTTCTTAGCTTCTGCATGACTGATGCTCAGCCTTGGATAACTCTCTGCTGTGGAGACTGTCCTGTGACTCCTAGGATGTTGGGCAGCAACCCTGGCCTCTACCCACTGGATGCCTGTAGCACCCAGCCCCCCCGTTGTGACGACCTAACATGTCTCCAGACATTGCCTCATGTCCCCTGGGGGACAGAATCAGCACTGATGGAAAACCACTGAGCTGGATGAATGTCTTCCTCATATGAAGGCTGGTCACTAATCCCTTAGCACGGGAGACTTGGCATATTCTATCAGAACAACATATAGAAGCTATAGATAGACCAGTCATGCCAATATAACTTTTACTGCTTTAGTGAAAAATCCCTGCCGGTGTTACGCTACGGATAGCGATCTGGCCTGTTGGAATTCCACCCGAGTAGGCACTCAAAGTTCAGGTGCCTCGGGATTTTGTGGTCAAACCAAGGTGTGCAGCAGTCTTTAACGTTAAACTATTTGGATTTGAATAGTACGTGTTTCATATACACACATCAATTTAAAAAATCAGCTTAGGACGAATGAAGAAACAATGGGGAAAAGACAGTCTCTTCAACAAACAGTGTTGGGAAAACTGAACAGCCACATACAGGAGAATGAAACCGGACCACTTTTTTCACCACATACAAACATAAGCTCAAAATGGATTAAAGACCTTAATCTGAGACCTGAAACCATAAAAATCCTAGAAGAGAGCACAGACAGTAATCTCTTTGACATCAGCCGTAACAACATTTTTCTAGATATGTCTCCTGAGGCGGGGGAAATAAAAGCAAAAATAAACTGTTGTGATTTCATAAAAATAAAAAGCTTCTCTACATAGTGAAGGAAACAATAAAACTAAAAGGCAACCTACAGAATGGGAGAAGATATTTGCAGATGACATATCCACTAAAGGGTTAGTATCCACTAATATATGAAGAACTTACACAACTCAGCTTCCCCCAAAAAGAAATAATCCAATTAAAAATGGGCAGAAGACATGAACAGACATTTTCCAAAGAAGACATCAGATGGCCAACAGACGTGAAAATACGCTCTTCGTGACCTATCGTCAGGAAAATGCAAAACAAAACCACGATGAAATATCCCCTCACACCTGTCAGAATGGCTAAAATCAAAAACAAAAGAAACAACATGTGTTGGCGAGGATGTGAATAAAAGAGACACCTTCTTGCACTGTTGGTGGGAATGCAAACTGGTACAGCCACTGTGAAAAACAGTATGGAAGTTCTTCAAAAAATTAAAAATAGAACTATGCTATGATCCAGTGATTGCACTACTGGGCATTTACCCAAAGAATACAAAAGCACTGGGGCACCTGGGTGGCTCAGTCAGTTAAGTGGCTGCCTTCGGCTCAGGTCATGATCCTGGGGTCCTAGGATTGAACCCCACATCAGGCTCCCTGCTCCACGGGGAGCCTGCTTCTACCTCTCCCTCTGCCCGTGCCCCCCACCCCCCGCTTGCTCACAGTCTCTCGCTCTCAAATAAATAAATAAAAATGTTTTAGAAAAAAATACAAAAACAGTAATTCGAAGGGATACATGAACCCCGATGTTTGTAGCAGCACTATTTACAATAGCCAAAATATGAAAGCAGCCGAAATGTCCATCAATTGATGAATGGGTAAAGAAGAGGTGATATATATCTATAGATGTATAGACACACAATGGAATATTACTCAGCCATAAAAAAGAATGCAGTTTTGCCATTTGCAATGACATGGATGGAGCTAGAGAGTATTATGCTAAGCAAAGTAAGTCCTTCAGAGAAAGACAAGTATCATGTGATTTTACTCACATGGACTTTAAGAAACAAAACAGATAAGCAAAGGGAAAAAAAGAGAGAGAGAAACCAGGAAATAGACTCTGAATGATAGAGAACACACTGATAGTTACCAGAGGCGGGGTGGGGGGAATGGGGGAAATAGGTGATGGGGATTAAGAGTACACTTATCATGATGAAATAAAAATGATTTAAAAATCATCTTAATCAGATAAAACAGTCTAGCTCTGAAAAATATTTTTAAAGAAGATAATTGTACCTGCAATATAGCGATCTGTTCTTGGCTTATCTAAAATTAAAGTAAAAAATAAAGGATACTTTTTTCTCTAAAGCAATATTTCCTTATTTATACTCTTTAACAAATCCAGTGTCTTTGAATACTAAGTATTTTTATTTTGCAGAAGTAAGGGTTTTCTGATTTCCTTTGTAAGTTTTATTTATTTATTTTTTTAGTAATCTCCACACCCAACATGGGGCTCAAACTCATGACTGGAGATCACGTCCCATGCTCTTCCAAATCAGCCAGCCAGGCACCCCTTCCTATTTCCCTTTTGGAAGAAATTTAATCCATATATAATAATTCTTAATTTTTATTTTGAAATCATCCTAAACTTAGGCATAGTTGCATAATATTCCAGCAGCTTTTATTTTTGCTAAGCCATTTGAACCCCACTACTGACGCGATTCTCACGTATTTTCTGCACACGATAGCCACAGACCCCATTCAGCTTTGCCAGCGGTCCCAATAGTGGCCTTTATGGCAAGAGGAGTCTGTTGTGAATCACACAAAGCCTTCAGTGTTCCTGTTCCTTTGGTCTCTTTCAATCTCAAGCAGTCTCTCGGCCTTCCTCTAACTTTCTGGCCCCAGCTGGTTTGGGAGGTTTTGTGCGAGTTATTTGGGTTGTGGGCCCTGCGTGGAGTTCGTCTTGTGTTTCCTTGTGAATGTGCTTGGGTAGTGCATAATTAGCAGGACGGTCACAGAGGGACTCTGTTCTTCTCCTGGCTCCCTCTCTGCTGGTAGGTCTGTCTCATGGCTTGAGGTTTTCAGGCTTGCTCACTAGGTTAAGGAGGAGTCTAGCCACTTTTCCATTGTCATCAGTGAGCGTTTCGTGCACAGGTATGTTGAGGCTGTGGCGACGTTCTGTTCCTCCTCAGACTTGCGGCCTCTGGTTTCTTCACGCATCGCCGTCCTGATCCCACCGTTCCTTCTGCGGTGCTCAGCCGGCATCGTACTGGAAGCAAGGGCTTTCTCCTGTCCCCGCTTCCTGTTCTGTCTCAGCACGCACTCCGATTCCTGCTTGACTTAGTGGTTCGTCATCTGTTTGTACCATGGCCTATGTGATGCTGATTTCTCACTAAATCCACAGCGTGCTCATCCATTCTTTCCTACACTGCCTCTTTCTCACGCAGAGCCTTGGATTTTCCCTCTCGTTTGTTCGTCTGTACTTGTCTTCTCTGCATCGGACAGTGTTGTGCCTCACAAACCGAGTGAATTCCTTCACATTCCATCAGGCTTTCTTGTTTGTACGGTGGGTGGAGAACGGATGCACACCCCCTGGTTGTCCGGCTGCAAATGGCACTGCCTGCAGACCTGTCTGCTGACTTTGTGGTCAGCCACATCAGCACCTCGAGAAAGTCCCCAGCAAGGACATGCCAGTTCTCACCTTGTCCTAGTCCAATCTCTGCTGCACTTTGGTGCTCACAGCCCTCAGGTGATGGGACTCTTGCTGCCCAGGGGAGTCCAGCATTCTCTGCAAACACACACTCACCCTACCGGGCTACCCTGGAGTTCTGTTCATTGTCACATCAGTGCTGAACTTGGTTATGGCTGCCATTCTGGTCATTGAGGAGATGAATGTAGGCACCCGACAGCCACACACCCCATTCCTCTCCCCTGCACCAGAACTGTTTCTGCAACCCTAGCAAGATTCATTCTGGCTTTCTCTCTCACTCCCCCATGTTCATTCAGGACCATGTTCTGGGTGGGCTTCCCTGGCAGATTCCTCACATCATCTCTCCCTTCCCACCACGCAGACCATCACAGATGGAAGGCTGAGGGGCTTGTGGAAGTTCACGGACCTAGACATGATTCATTGCTGGGTAGTGATGACTATCTTTCGTACCGACTGCCTAAGAAAACATGACAAATGCACGCGTGTACAAGAGGAAACTCTACTTGATAAACTCACTTCCTAATGTTTTGTTTCCCTTGTGAGACATTTTCACGGACACGCAAATACGAGTCTATCAGTGGTTCTAAATAGGAGGCGATTCCCCCATCAAGGGGGCGTGCGAGTGGTATCTCGTGAGTCGAGGCCGGGTATGCACCTACATGGTTCCTCACAGCAAAAGATTATGCATGCCCAAATGTGAACAGTGCCAAGTTGCAGAAAAATACAAGTAGTATTGTCCTGAGATAATTTTACGTTTTGTGGTTCTTTTCATGTTTCCCGAAGCCTTTCAAAAGCTGATTTTCTTCATTGATTACTTACTACGCTTTCAATATTGTAATTAGACTTAATTACTTAATCTGGACTTAATCAAACCTTCCCAATCTCATAGTTGATTCTCTCTCCCCTGACAGTTACCATCACCCCAGATTCCTGTTGGGCAAAGTGCCGTCAAGGTCAAAGCTTGCTTTGGGTCTCTGACCATGAAGATGGAGGCCTGAGCCTAATTATTATCCACTTTAGTGGTAGAACTACCTCTTGCATTAACACTAGCTGTATTTATTTTATTTTTGTGTTTTGGAATGTGTCATAGGACTGTTTTCTTCCCGTTTTAAAAAATACTCTCACGCTGCCTTTACAAGTCGTACCAATGCTCTGCAAAAGCAGTTTATGACTCTTTTGTTACCTAAAGGGACATTATCTCTTTATTGTTTCTACTTAATTGCAAAGACATTGTATGCTTTTGGGCAGTGTGGGCTGGACTGTTTTCCAAAATATTTATGTCATTGTTGCTAACTACAGGAAATCAGGAATTTTTAAAGATAAACACGGACACCGGCATTTAAGGGGAAAAAAGTTGGTTAGAAATAGATCCACGTTTAGGTCTTAGCACGGTTGTTAAAATCCATGGGTTTGTGCTGCTTTATATAGCACCGCATTAAGAAATGGCTATTTCCTGTTCTCTGGGTTCCCACAGTGCGCCAAGAAGTCATTTCTAATCCGTCTCCAGGCAGTGGAGATCCTTACCTAAACTATAAGCTTCAGCAATTTCGTCTCCTGTTGTTGTTCAAACGGATGCCATGAATTGGTCTTGAAGATGTCAAGGCATCTAGAACTTTTCCCTTTAGACATTGAGAACCCAAATCAGGAAAAAACCTTTGTCAGTCGCGTGTGACTTTGTCCTTTGACACTGAGCACCTCGGTAGCTCTCGTGAGAGCGTCCTGGTTGATATGTGAAGCTGTGTGAGACCCCAGTGGCCGACTGTGCAGGGCTAGCAGCACACGTACATAATACCTTTCGTTTGTATACCTGGTTTTATGTTTTATTGAATGTGCTGTAGCATCGCCTTTGATTCTTCCAAACAACCACAGTGCGTTACAGGGCACGACAGTTTTGAACATGAGCGAAATACAGTGCAGACAAGTTAAATCGGACCGTCGGCCAACCGCCGAGTGAGTCCTCGAACTTGTGTTCTCCAGCGCCAGGTGCCCTGTACTTCCCCTGCATCTCACCTCCTTTGTCCCTGAATGTTGCTAGCTTACAGGGCACACGTAGGAACTATTTCTTTTCTTTTTTTTAACGAATGAATGTTTGTGCTTAGAAGCCAGAAACACTACAGTTTTTTGTTGTGTTAATAATAGTTGTTTTTGTTTATGACATGGACAGGTTAGGTAAGACGTATTTTTTTTTTAAATGATTTTTTATTATATTATGTTAGTCACCATACAGTACATCCCCGGTTTCCGATGTAAGGCTCGATGATTCATTAGTTGCGTATAACACCCAGTGCACCATGCAATACGTGCCCTCCTTACTACCCATCACCGGAGTTAAGACGTATTTTAAACCAGGTTTCAAAACTCAGTTAAATCCCAAAACTGTTGCTAACAAGACTGTGCCCACCGGAAATTCTCTTAGCCTCCTTGGTACACATTTTTCTTATTTTTGGAAAAGCAGTCTGGGGGAGGGGATTTGAATATTGTGTAGGATCATTTTCTCATATAAGTGTCTAAGGTTTTAAATTTAACTGCACAGGATGAAGCTTTAATTCAAAAGGTTTTTGTAAAGTCACTAAAAGGCAATACAATTTTTAATTGGGTTTGTAAATCTTGTTCTTGTTTATAATAACTAAAATACTTAGTTAAAAACATCACATGACTGCGGAACAGTTGTTCTTAGTAAAATTAGAAGTAGTTCTGTATCTACAGCTCCCAGGATTAACAGTGTGAAGTTAATGGTCTGTCTTAGTGTATGAATTATGTCAGATAATATTGCCGCTTTCTCGGGAACACCCGTTTATGTATTTTTGGTAGTTCTGTTCAGCTGGCTTTGTGTTTAAAGTGCAGCATGTGTAGTTCGGTCTTACTAAAGGATTTGATTGTGGAAGAGCACGTGTACTCCTCCTCCTTTGACTCACAGTGGTTCCAAGTTTTGTGTCCGTTACGTCCTGAGACCTCTCTCAAGTGCTGCTGAGGGTCTGACTCTGCAGGAGGCTCTGGGTACTTGGAGATGTGCTAGCTGGGGCCTCTGACCTCCAGGGGTTGCAAAGAATGGAGAGGTCACCTCTCCATGGTGCTTGCGAAGATGCTCAGGAAAGATTCCCAGCAGAGGTATTTAAACTTGGTCTTAGCAGGCAATATTTGAACTGGGTACGGATATTGCAGGCAGCAAGGAAAGATCATGTCGTGTGTAGGGAGAGATAGGGGAGTTCGGACACGACAGGCACCATGCAGGAGGGAGATGTTTCAGATATGGAGCTAACATGACAAGAGCATTGGAGCAAAGCAAGATGATGGCGTGTATTAAGGAAAGCACGTGGGAACCTGTTTGCCAATTGCAGGGGACGTTTTAGGGAAAGAGAGACAGATGTCTGAGACTTTCATCTGAATGGTTAGGAAAAGAGGGGGAGAAGGATATCACATGGGGGAAGGTAATGATTTTCATTTAGGGAATTACTCACTCTGGGGCACGGTAGGACATGTCTTTGGATAAATGTAGTGGCTGCTGAATACATGGGTTGAGCTGGACTCCCACACTTCCGTTCTTCAACACATTGCTGGGAGCTGGGGTGGCATCACGAAGCCTTACCAATGAGGAACAGGAAGGTACCAGAAAGAGTGTTGGTGGATTGGGACAGTTTTGAAAGAGCACACAGGTGACATTTCTGGTGTTGCCTAGCTCTATATGGTCACCTGTGCTGCCAGTCAAGGTAGACTGGGTCGTGTCACGTTCTTCCTGTTTTGGCCGTCCCTGGAATGGTTGCTCTTAACACCACTGGAGCCATCATTGCTGACGTTGCACGCCTGGCTCCTAGTCCTCTAGACGCACAGCACTCATAATCTGTAGAACGTCTGAGTATTGATCACCTACCACATTGTCTATTTTTTCTTTTTAAAGAAATTTTAGGGGCGCCTGGGTGGCTTAGTCGGTTAAGCATCTGCGTTCAGTTCAGATCATGATCTCGGAGTCCTGGGATCAAGCCCTTCGTGGGGTTCCCTGCTGAGTGCAGAGTCTGCTTCTCCCTATGACCCTCCCCCTGCTCATACACACTCTCTCTCTCTCTCAAATCAATAAATAAAATCTGGGGAAAAAAAGAAATTTTAACTCTAGTGTACTTAATATACAGTGTTACATTAGTTTCAGGTGTACAACATAGTGAATCAGCACTTCCATATATTACTCAGTGCCCATCCAGGTAAATACACTCTCTGTCTCCTTCATTGATTTCACCCATCCCTCCACCCGCCTCCCCTCTGGCCACCACCAGTTTGTTCTCTGCATGTAAGAATCTGTTCCTGAGTTTGTCTCTTTCTCCCCACTTTGTTTTGTTCCTTAAATTCCACATATGAGTGTGATCATATGGTATTTGTCTTTCTCTGACTTGTTTCACTTAGCATTATGCCCTCTAGTTCCATCCATGTTGTTGAAAATGGCAAGATTTCATTTTTTCTTACGGCTGAGTAATAGTCCCTTGTATGCACATACCACATCTTCTTTATCCATTCATCAGTTGATGAACATTTCACCTGCTTATATAGTTTGGGTATTGCTGATAATGGTGCAGTAAACAAAGGGGTGTAAAAGCCCTTTCAAATTAGTGGTTTCATATTCTTGGTGTAAATACCCAGTAGTGTGATTACCGGATTGTAGCATAGTTCTATTTTTCACTTTTTGAGGAACCTCCATACCGTTCTCCACAGTGGCTGCACCAGTTTGCATTCCCACCAGCAGTGCAGGAGGGTTCCTTTTTCTCCACATCCTCACCTCACTTACTGTTTCTTGTGTTGATTTTAGCCATTCTGACAGGTGTGAGGGGATATCTCATTGCAGTTTTTGATTTGCATTTCCCTGATGATAGGTGATGATGAATGTATTTTCATGTGTCTGTTGGCCATCTGGATGTCTTCTTTGGAGAAATGTCTGTTCTTGTCTTCTGCCTAATTTTTATTGGATCACTTGTTTTTTGGTGTTCAGTTGTATAAGTTCTTTATGTATTTTGGATACTAGCCTTTTATTGGATACGCCTGTGCAAATATCTGCTTCCATTTGGTAGGCTGTCTTTTGGTTTGTTGGTGTTTTCCTTTGTTGTGCAAAAGCCTTTTATTTTGATGGAGTCCCAATAGCTTATTTTTGTTTTTGTTTTTCTCGCCTCAGGAGACATATCTAGAGAGATGTTTCTACAACTGATGTCAGAGTAATTACTGCCCAAAGAAATACTCTCTTGTAGGATTTTTGTGGTTTCAGGTCTCACATTTAGATCCTTTATCCATTTTGAGTTTGTTTTTGTGTATGGTGTCAGAAAGCGGTCCAGTTTCATTCTTTTGCATGTAGCTGTCCAGTTTTCCCAACACCATTTGTTGAAGAGCCTCTTCTTTTGTGACTGGGTATTCCTTCCTGCTTTGTTGAAGATTAATTGGCCATATAGTTGGGGGTTTATTTCTGAGCTTTCTTTTCTGTTCCATTGTTATATATGTCTTTTTTTTTTTTTCCAGTACCATGCTGATTTGATTACTGTAAGTTTGTAATATAACTTGAAGTCTGGAATTGTGATGCCTCCAGCTTTATTTTTCTTTTTCGAGATTGCCTTGGCTACTTGGGGTCTTTTGTGTTTCCGTACAAATTTTAGGGTTGTTTGTCCTAGTTCTGTGAAAAATAATATTTGGTATTTTGATAGGGATTGCATTAAATGTGTCGATTGCTTTGGGTAGTTTGGACATATTAACAATATTTGTTCTTCCAATCTATGAGCATGGGATGTCTTTCCATTTTTCACTTTCTTTGTGTCATCTTCAGTTTCTTTCATCAGTGTTTTATAGTTTTTAGAATACAGATCTTTTACCCCTTTGGTTAATTAAATTAAAGATAAATCTCTCTTTATTCTGAATTTCGTCATCACAAAGTTGAAAGTCTAACTAAAATTACGGAGACCTCCTTTATAATATTGGAAGTATTTTATAGTAGTTCTAAAGATCTTTGGCCTGTAACCTGGAGTCTAGAATGTGTTTATTGCTGGCCAGACATTTGTTAGATATTTGCTTCAGAAAACTTTTTCTTTGTTCAATTAACAAATTTTTGAGTTTTTTTATACTTTATTTTTTAAGTGTCTTTTTTTAATAATATTTTTTAAATTATATTATGTTAGTCACCCTACAGTACATCCCTAGTTTTTGATGTAAAGTTCCATGATTCATTACTTGCGCATAACACCCTGTGCACCATGCAATACGTGCCCTCCTTAATACCCATCACCAGCCTATCCCATTCCCCCGCCCCCCTCCCCTCTGTAGCCCTCAGTTTGTTTCCTAGAGTCCATAGTCTCTCGTGGTTTACTCCCCCTTCTGTTTACCCGCCCTTTCTTTTTCTTTCCTTTTTTTTTAATGATGTGAAGTTCCATGATTTATTACTTGCGTATAACACCCAGTGCACCATGCAATACGTGCCCTCCTTAATACCCATCACCAGCCTATCCCATTCCCCCACCCCCTGAAGCCCTCAGTATGTTTCCCAGAGTCCATAGTCTCTCATGGTTCCCCAATGTTCATAGCAGCATTGTCCACAATAGCTAAATCATGGAAGGAGCTGAGATGCCTTTCAACAGATGACTGGATTAAGAAGATGTGGTCCATATATACAATGGAATATTACTGAGCCATCAAAAAGAACGATTTCTCAACATTTGCTGCAACATGGACAGGACTGTTCAATTAACATTTTAAGATATGTTTACTATAGGACGTTGAGTTGACCACTCGGTTTGGAGAGAATCAATTTTTAACAACCTCACAATCTTGAGTTAAACTCAAGCTAAGCAGTTTTTTGTGGTAAAAAAATATGCTTTTAATAAAATTAAGTGAGTTTAGGGGCACCGGGGTGGTTCAGTCAGTTAAGCATCTGCCTTCAGCTCAGGTCATGATCCTAGAGTCCTGCTCAGCGGGGAGTCTGCTTCTCCCTCTCCCTCTGCCTCTCTCCAGCTTTGCTCCCTCCCTCCCTCTCTCTCTCAAATGCATAAATAAAATCTTTTTTAGAAGTCAAGTAAGTTTAAAAAGTAATTTGCAAATAAAATGCAGAATCATATGTCAAGCCCCAACAACAAACGAGGAAAATGAAATTAAAAAAAAAAAAAAGTTTCCTGGCCAGTGGCAAAGCCCAAACTATAACCAGTCAGGTCTTCACTGATAGGTTCATCCATCCATCCATCCGTCCATCTGTCTGTCCATGCATCTGTGTATCTTTAATTAAAATGTTCAGTTGAGAGAGCACATATCGATTACAACAGAGCACCAGTAATTGTGTTGCATTCTGGAAATAGAAAGGCAAGACATTCTGTTTTCAGATAAGTTGTTCTAAAGGTGGTCCTTCAGAGGAGTTTCTGTAGATCATGCAGATACCCGCAGTAGAGGTTTGAGACCCACCACATAATCCCACAAAGAGGCATTTACCACGTCTTCTTCAAATCCGAGGATTGCAAGGGTTAATCGCTCACTTGCTTAAGTGTGGACCGATCACGGTAACTGGAACAGGCATAAAGCAAGCCTTTTTTGTGTCCTCCCCAAACAACTTTCACTACTCGGCAGAGCGCCTGCGAGGCATCTGACCCAGAGAAGCTGCGGGCCCCTAAGTAACTGTTGGAATGATGTGTTAACAGTCCGTAGCTGACAAGTGGGAGACCCACATAAAGACCAGGCCTGAGGTTTCAGCGCAAGCCAGGCACGTGACGGGAGAAATGAGGTGTTTGGCATTTGGGAGAGACTGGTACAGCCCTCTCCTCAGGCGTGCAGGAAGAGAAGTTTGCTTTTTGTAAAGTGGAGATGGATGGCATGGCAGCTCGCTGGAGAGGGGAAGCATGGGATGGTGAGCTTTTGGGGGGAAAGGAGATGACAGCTGCAGAAAAATGATAGGGAGAGCAAAGATACTTTAATATTTGAAGTGCATCATGGCTTCAGTAAAATGATCGAAATCCATTGCATGGATAGTTCATTAATTTAGCAGGTGTACATGTTAACCAGTGTCTGTAATATATTTCTTTTAGAGTATTGAGAAGACACGCAGGCCTCCCTGTGTCTCCCGAATACAATAACAAATCCTCATGTGGTCATTAAATAACGTAATACATTTTAGAAAGTTAGGTTTTCAGAGCAAAGTTTTCATGGATTTGTAAAAATTTCTTGTTCAGCACTGTCAGTTCTCAGACTGGTGGTCAGGACTATTTCCCGATTCTGAGAGGTATTTATTTGCAGGGATGCCTGGGGGTGAGCTTATGAACTTATGCAAATCGTGATTTTGGAAACTCGCTTGTGATTGCTCTCAAGTGTTATTTCTAGAAAATATTGTGTGATTTTTATATGGAAAGTTGAATTAACTGTTCCATTAATTTACCATATTTACCAGCCTTTCTTTGCTCAGAATGATTATTGGTTGCATCATAAAGCCAAGTCATGGGAATGAAAAGTACAGCGTAGGAAATATCAATAATATTGTGATAATGTTGTATCACGGTGACGGATGGTGACTACACTTAGTGTGGTGAGCACAGAGGAATGCATGGGATTGTAGAATCACTATGTTGTATTTGAAACTAACATAACGTGTGTCAACTGTACTCCAGTAAAATAAAATAAAAAAATTTAAAACCCACTCTAAAAGATTTCAGATATGAGGATGGCATAAAGGAGGGGAGAATCCAAAAATGGTTGAGAAAAGGGAACATTATTAAATCAAGTCTTGAAGACAGCTGCTTAGAAGGCTGTGAATGACTTTTGCCAAAGCAATGTCTGCCCTAGAGACACACTCTGTTAATGTCTCAGATTGTCCTCCTGTAAACCTGGGGGCATAAAGAACAGCTCCTTTAAGGGCAACAGTGCTACTGTCCATTCACTAGATCATAACCTCTTCCTCTGCCATTTCTTGGATGGCCACCCAGCTGTCTGGAATAGTGGCCATGTGGCTTCATGCTCTCCTATGCCATTATCAGGTGGGAAGATCTTCAATTAATGCTTACAGGGAAAATACAGAAATTTGTCAGGTTAGATGAACGTTCCATGAAGTAGTTTTCAGATAAATTAATCTTAGAATATTCTAAACTTTCAAGGCTGACCTCAACATTACGAAAATAAAAATTATGATGTGTTTAATAGGGTGCCTTTTAGTTAGGTGTTGAGTATTGCATTTGGCTTCATGAACCTTGGAATTTTTATGGTCGTTGTTGCAGTAGGAAATTTCAAGGGAATCATTTTATGGTCTGTATTTTACTCCTTACTCATAGCTTGGCTTCTGAGTCTATAACGTCCCCTTACCTTTAACTCTGTGAATTAAGCTCAGATATTTTCAAAACCCTCTTTGTGTTCTAATTGTTTTTGGCTTTAATAGGTTAGGGCAGAGCCAAGTAGAATACAAATGTGAGTCTTAAATAAAAATCAGAAAATACTGGATTCGCCAAATGCTTTCCCCTTCATTTACTTGGGAAACACTCTTGTATTTTGCCAGACCGTGAAACACAATCCTATTGTCCTTTACTGCATCTCATTTTCATCACCTGATTAAATGTTTGTTCCACGTGGTTCACATGTGTGGGAAGAGAGGGGGATGTCGAGATGTGAAAGTAGTTACCTATTCCAGTCTCTGCATCCTCGAAGAGCTCTCACAGCAAGTTCAGCGTCATCAGCAGGGACGGCATGGATGCTCTTTGGTCCGTGAAACCGTGATAAGCATCCTATACAGACCGAAGTGGGAGGCTGGGCTGGAGAAGGAAGCAGAGACACCACCCCAAAAGTTTACTTTTAATTTGGGGGGAATTTGGATCTCATAGGAATAAAGATTACACAATGTTGTATTTGCAAAGGACTCAGTGTTTCAAATCCAGCCATCTACTGAGTTCATAGATATTCTCACCGAAAACCCTACACAGACCTTCACTAAAGAATGAAGAAGTCACTGCCTTCTGAGATGACCACTTGCATCCCCGAAGAGATTTCAAGTCCCTGCTTCTTTCAAAACAAAAGATGTCTCTGGAAATACCTCCGCCTTGTTTCTTGTGCTGCCCTTCCCAGCAACACTGAAGAGCTTTAAGCTTTCCAGACGAAGCAGCTTGTGGTATTTGAGGCTTGCTTCTGTGTCCAGGAGGCTCTAGGTCTGTGCTGCATTCTCCCACCCTCTTTCCAGCGCAGGGCTTGCAGTCTTCTCCCTATTAGATTCACCCTTGGGAACGTCTGTCCGGCTGGCCAGCACCCAGGTCCAGTTGCTCTGGCCTGAGAACAGCACCCTTGGGGTGGTGTGAAGAGGTTGGGTGGATGGGAGCTGTTCTTTATTCTGTTTATGTTCATAGTTCCATTAATGAAATCAGAATTGCATTAGCTTTGAGACAGTAATTATACTGTTGATTTGTACTGAACTTACGGTGAAGTGACTTTTTTAAGTAGTTTTATATACTGCTCCCTCATATCTAATATTTCTGGATGTGTTTTTTTAATCACAGATTCAAGACTTTTATTTCACCATTATGTAAAATAATATCTGTGACTAAAATAATGCTTAAGAAAATCAAATCAAAGCTATAATAAAAGTATTATGGTGTTGCAGAGTTGGGGGTAGACGTCCTTATCCTTTATATTGCTATTTCTGGGTTTCTGTTAACGTTGATGGAATCTTTGTACCCTTGCATTAAAAATAAACCACGTTAAGAGCTTATTCCAAACTGTTGAGATCGGGTTCTCTCTTCTAACCCATTGACTATTCTTTCTTTCTTTTTTTTTTTTTTTAAAGATTTTATTTATTTATTTGACAGAGAGCGAGAGACAGGTAGCGAGAGAGGGAACACAAGCAGGGGGAGTGGGAGAGGAAGAAGCAGGCTTCCCGGCAGAGGAGCCTGATGTGGGGCTCGATCCCAGAACGCTGGGATCACGCCCTGAGCCAAAGGCAGACACTTAACGACTGAGCCACCCAGGCGCCCCCCATTGATTATTCTTTCTAAGTCTTTCCTTTGGAACTTTATTGTCACCCAGGTAACTGTCAGAAAGGACCACGTGGAGGAAAGGATCCATGGCCTACTAAGGTGTACTTGCTCTCAAACCCACATTAGCTATAACCTGGGCCTGTTCATCTCTAGTCATTGTTTGGAGTCAATTCAATATCTATCAGAAGAAATTAACAGTATTTTATATCCATGAGTTCAAGGACGCATACTGCTCAGGGACAGATTTTTGCATATGCATAAAATGATTACTGTAAAAATCATTATTTCCTAAAACGTGTGAACTAAAAACTGCTAACAAAACAATTTCAGCCCAACTCATCTGAGGGGGGAAAATTTCCCAGACTCAGCAAGGCTGTGAGCAGCTCGCCCTCGGGGACCCTCATTTAAATCTGTTTCCAGATGTCATGAGGTCTAGGACTTGTTTCTTCTCTGGATCCGAAAGAAATTTCTGGAAGGTTCTTTGGCTTCAGGGTGTGAATAGGTTCTTAAGTTTCTGCAAAGTTCTGTGACTTGGAGGTGTGAGTCCTGTGCCTGCGCATTTGTTTTTTTAACCTGGAAATTTTTGATTTGCTAAGGACATGGAAGTGGGATTTCTAGACCCTGGATGGTGAGCACTTTTCCTTTTCTCTTTGCTTTTAAGTTTTGAGCCCATTTTCTTCTTGCCTTCACAGTATGAGAGCACATGTGATACCTCTCACATACTTGAAAACCCTCCTTCCTCCTCCTGCCCTTCCTTCTCTTCCTCTGTGTGTTCTGTCTCCCCTTCTTGCCTGCCTTGTATTTCGGTGTCCCTTGTTCATAATTTATGTTCTTGGACACGTCCTGGGCTTAGCGACAGTGAGCATCCCTGGAGCATTGAGCCTGGGGGTGGTTGGAGTAATTGCAAGAGAGCAAGAGGTTGGGACCCCGGAGAGAGGATGCTATGTGCAGGTCGACAGCTTCCCTGAAAACGCGTCTGAACCAGCGGGGAGGTTGTGCGTTTGCTGTGAGTGCATCCACTGCCCCGCGTGGACTTTGCTGTCTAGCAAGTCCGGCCCCGGCTCGAGGCCATGGGGGAGCAGATTTGGGGACAAAAATGCCTCCCTTGCACCATCCTGGAGAGATGCACCTCGGACAGGAGCCATCAGTTCGCAGTGTAGCTTTTAAACACTGCCTGAGCTTATCAAAGGCATCAGCACACAGGCAATTTACTATATGATCCCGAGGTGAACTAAAAAGGATTTGGTGTGAAATGATAAAAAATGCGGGTTTTTCCCAGGGGCATGTCTGCAAGCATGCACCAGAAGAATTTGGTTCAGCGAGTGGAGTGTAGCCCCGAAGGCCGCAAGTGTCTGTAATAGAAACCAGCCCCTATCTAATAAGCCCACACTGCCATACTCCATAAAAGGTGTTTCTGAGGTTTAAGGAGCTTGAAAAGTGTCACTGTTCATTTTTATGAACACTAGCAAGAGAGATGGTGCCAGCAAACGTTTCAGGTAGAGAGTTCAGCGTATGATTGATGTTGGTTTTGGCAGGAGATTTTGTCGGCCACCACACGTGTCCCAGTGCCCTCTACAGATGTCCCCCCTTTCTTTGTTGTGTCCTAAACTAAAGGACACTAAAGTTTTCTTTTGAAATTTGGTTTTGGTTTTGGGTAAGGAAAAAGTGTGTTAATTCGATTCAAACAATGGCACTCAAGACGCCGTCAGCTTTAAAAGTGTCCATTACCTGCCACTGAGCCTTCATGGGGGGAAAATTCTGATTCACATTTCTGACCATACAAGTTTCTACTTCTCACCGCTGTGCATGGCATGGCCGGCTTTACACTTTCTGGTGCTTCGGTTTCACCGGCAACAGCAAATACGTATCTGGTGAGGTTTTACTCAATTTATAAAACGACAGGTAGGAAATAATTTCAGTCAACGAAATTACGGGAGTTTTGTTTCCTAAAGGAAGAAGTTCCTGTAAGGACTGTTGTGCCAGAGGCTACGCGAGCAAAAATGAAATGGCAGCATCTGTGGCTTCAGAGCCAAATGGTGCAGGGTCTACAAGTTCGGTCTGTTGCTGGTGAAATACTCAGGTAACACAAGAAACCTGGCACCGGCTCCCAAAGCATGAAATAGATTCTGTTCTTCAGGAAAGCCGGCCGACAGGAACAGCCTGTCACCGTACAGGATTTCGTGATTAATACAACATGAGACGGAGCTTGCTCACACATCTCTCCTCTTTCTGAGCCACGGCTCAAAAACGTTGTTGTTCTAGTGCCCTGAGGTCAGTGACTGGATTCTCACCCCCCAGATAAAATTGCTTCAAGTCTTTACAATGAGATCTCAAAGAATATCCCCCCAGTGCACAAATGGTGACATGTAAATAAATATACACAAATGCCATGTTGTTGTTTTTCTTGTAAGTAAATGAGTCACCCAAGAAAGCAGAGTCATACCTGAGGTCATTGGAAGACTCTTTATACTGCAATTTAAAAAAAGCAAACAAAGAGCAAGTATCTTGGGCCATCCTGGTTTACTCAGTGTCATCACAGGAGAATGAGGCTTCCCATATGCGTGAATTTAACCGAAAACAGAAGCCTTGAAAGACATGTGGGTTTTTAATTCCTATTCGTTCATTTCTATAGAAGAAAAGAGCCCATAAAATATATAGCCCATCACTTTGCCCTGCAATAGAACCTGGAGACTTTAATTTATGTGGCTGACGATTCCACGTCACTGCCACGAACCTCTAGTTGTGTCTAAACCTATAATACAGAGGTCGTCCTCAAGGCAGATCAGGTTGCACTGGACTGTCTGCCTTTACATTCAATAGCCCCCAGGTGCCTTGTTTGTTGAGTTATTGCTCTTATTTTTATAGTTTTCCTGCTTCCGGCTTCACTTGCCTTCCAGCAACTGCTGTGTTTTTGCAGCTGATAGAAGCTGCAAGCCCATATGACATACCAACATTTTTTTTTTCACTGTTTATCTGAAATGCGTAACTGGGAGTCCTGTAATTTGCTGGGCAACCTCACCATGCCCCTTCTCAGGAAATCTTATAGAGAGGAACCCTGCTTCCTTGATAAATCCCAAGGGAGATAGCAGGCGGTATATAGGACCTTAGAGAATCCCACAGAAGATTCCTATGCCCAGCACAGAAAAGCATGGGGTCCTGTGCTCTTCAGGCTGTGAGCACCAAGAGGAAGGATAATTCTGGGCCTCAAGTTG
Organism: Ursus arctos; assembly: GCF_023065955.2. Lineage (NCBI taxonomy): Eukaryota > Metazoa > Chordata > Mammalia > Carnivora > Ursidae > Ursus > Ursus arctos. Next base: position 5,152,392 of record NC_079873.1, read on the forward strand.
GGGGTGGGGGGCGATCATAAGAACAGGGCTAGATTTTTCCGATAAATGTCCTGGGTGGACTGGTGTCCAATCCCAGGGCTTCTGTGTCATACTGCATTATGTAACAGTCAGAAGTAGTAGTAGCTGGAAAAATAAATGTCATCCTCACTCACATAAAGTTTGGAGGAGGCCATGCGAGATGATATGTGGCCTCACAAAGACCCAGCCTTCTTCCCTCTCTGCACCCCATCATGTCCTATACAGTGGGGTGGCTGCTGGAGCCCTAGCCTTCCCAGGAAGTGGGATGCATCACTCGTCATCCTCAAAAGCTACTCTCTGGACATAAGGCTTGGCTTATGCTCATTGACCAGAACTTAACCACATCCATTTGCAAGGGAAGCTAGGAAATGCAGTGTCTTTGATAGGAAATTTTATGGGCATATAGGATTCTGTTACTAAAATTCGGGGGAAAAATTAAATACATGTCAGATTAAGGATTATGTCTTTGAATCTGAGGTTTTGAAAAGATCTTGTAATGATTGTTCCCAGAAGTCTTGGCTTCTCTTGGAATTTCCTAGGTTAAATGTGATTTTATAAAAGCATACTTTGAAACAATTAATGGGATTTCTAACATTTTAACATGCTATTTCATGCAGAAAAAATGAATTAGAGGCACATAGGTGGCCAGCTTTAGAACAGTTTCAAAAAAAGAAAATTTATGTTTATGGCAAAATAGTAGAATGGGAAAAAGGAATTTGTCTTGGAGAATTATTTGGAAATTTAAGAGTAAATTGAGGAACCATTGACAACTATGGGAAATCACCTGAAGGTTTTCAAGATTTACATGAAGCTTTGGAAATGATGCTTATTGATTGACTATAAAAAAGGGAATCCAGAGAAAACATCCCACAGTATATTCTGAATTTCTGTATTTTTTTGTAAGTGAATGAGCTCCAAGGCCGCTAATGAGGAGGCTGGACATCAGTAACATTCCTTTCTCCTTATGTCCTTCACCGTCTTCCTTCCTTCTGCAAACTGTATTACATCCTTGAAGAGAAAGGCTTCTCAATGGCTGAGATCCTTGTGAAGTCTGGTGTTTCGTCTTCTGAAGTTGGGCAGTTTTATTTTATTTTGCTTTCTATAGGAACTCAACAATCCAGATGCTAGACCGGATGTCTTGTGTCAAACTCCCTGAATGTTGTTTTCCCGTCTTCCCTGAATATTGAGGTGCGGGTGTCAGTAACATCGACAAAGGATGTCCACTCGGAAGTTGACTATCCAAACTATGTCAGTTAGCAGGAAATAGAGAAGAGCAGTAGAATCATGGGAAACCAAATTTGAGTTCACTAATAGGGTGGACTTATGTAGCTAATGTCATCTGAAAGGGCATAGAATTTTAATTTCTGGCTTCAATATGTAGACCCCACGTGAATGTTAGCTTTGGTAAACAGACCTCAAGTTTATACGTAGTGCGTACATAGTGAAGAAAGTTGGTGATTTCGTGTCTGACCATCTGCTATGAAAGTGGCTTTTGGATCTTAGTCCCCTAAGCACTTGGTGAAAGGTGAAAATCGGAGTCTCAGACACGTTTAGCCATGAGCAGAGATCAAGTAGGATGCATTGTGAACACAGGACAGGGCCTTCCTTCACCAGAGTTTGAATGCCCTACACTTTAAAAGGCGAAAGATTTTTTTGATCTGAAGAGAAGCCCGAGTATTGAATGCCTTACATTTTAAGGACAAAGCAAACTATGGCTCACATGTTCCCAACTGGGAACTCTTCATGAGAGGAGAAAAGGAATTTCCCTGTTTCTCTTTGGAATTTATCTTTTTAATGCATAGCACACCTGCACTTCATAAGATTTGTTAAAGCTCATTGGAGCGCTGGGGAATTGTGTGTCTACTAAATGATTTGGAAGGATGAGGCGTAATAGCTAATTAATTACTACCCAGTTAATTAATCCAGGGTTAATTAGGAACTCTGCATTTTTATTGTTTTTACTTACATTTATAGTTGTGAGTAATAACTTGGGTTTTAATTTTTCACCTTTCTTTCTGCCAAGAAAACCTGATGATTTCAACACATACCTTTCTTCATTTTTGACATTATTATCCTAGACAGGTGTTGGGTTTTTTTGTTTTTTGTTTTTTGTTTTTTTTACTCAATCATCTATTTTAATTTCAAAGTATTATTATAAAAATGTTAAATAAACAGAAAATATAAAGGTGGATTAATGTGAACACCCATGTAAACACCACCTATGTTGAACACTTGGTAATATTTTCTCATATTTTCCCCCTTCCTTCCTCCCCTCCTTTCCTTCCTCCCTTCCTTCTCCCTTCCTTCTCCTTCCTTCCTTCCTTTTCCTTCCTTCCTTCCTTCCTTCCTTCCTTCCTTCCTTCCTTCCTTCCTTCCTTCCACTACTTCAGAGTAAGGTAAAGACATTATTCCACTTTATCTGCAAATGTTTCAGCATGCATTTCCTAAGAAGTACATAAAATATATACACAAATCATGATCATAGCTAATAAAATTACTAATTGCAATATCTAATCTAAATTTTATATTCACGTTTTCCCAATCGACCCACCAGTTGCAAATTTGGCATTTGATGGTTCCATATCCTGGACACTTTTAATCCAGTGTAACATTATTTGAAAAAGAAATATTTAGGATGCAGTTGAAATTATTTAAACTGTACAGGGTCTGGCTTATCATAATTCTGTGTCGTTTCAACCTAGGTTGATGGTATTCACAGGCAGAGACCAGAATGTTTCTTATTGGGTGTGTGTGTGTGTGTGTGTGTGTGTGTGTGTGTGTGAGTGAGTGTGAGTTTGTGTCCACTTGAGAGTCTAGTCCACAAATGCTATACTTTAAATGCGTGACCTGATTCTCTCATCTGTTTGCCTTCTCCTTCTGAGCCCAGGAAGTTGGCTGGATGGCTGAGAAGCCACTGACTGAGGCTTGACACGGGCCGCTGCCCCTGTGGAGCCTGACACCGCTGCTCAGTGGGTACCACCTGGCAGAGACTCGTGGAGACAGGTGTGTGGTGGAGCCAGGCTTCCTCATAAAGTTTTGGGTGAACAGTGCTCCTTTCTTGATGGCCGTTATCACAGAGGGATCAGTAAACAGGGCAGATTCCACAGGCTGAGTTGGACAGATTAAAGATTCCATTCAAAGATGACTGATGACACTCACCCTCAAAGAGCTGTCCTTGAAAAGACGACAAAAAGGATTACATTTCAGGGGCTTGAGGCCCCATACGGATGTCTTTCATCCCTCTCAAGCACTCCCTCTATCCCACTCAGCGGTTCTTGACTGCTGAGAGGAAGCCATTGAACGTACGCGCAGAGAGCCTCAGGCCCCCTCTCTGTTCTCTCCTGCCTTGCTGGTGGGACCTTCCTAACAATCTTTCGCTCCTTCGTAAGCCGCGTGGAGGAGAGGAAAGGGTTGTATCATTGCCGAGCTAAGGAACAGCTGCCTCATCCACAGACAGCTGTATTGGACCTGTGCGTACCACAGGACCTGCTCTAATCTGATACCCAGTGAGCGTGGTTCCTTGTCCAAAGCTAGAGCAAGAGATGGCACAGACCACGTCCACAGTAGGAGAGCATAATGCAAGGTGGACTGAAAGGAAGGCTAACCACACTGACAAAAATACCCAGAACATTGAAGCTTCAGCGTTTGATAATGATATAATGGCGAATTTGGCAGTTAGCCCCCATCATGTGGCCAAAGTTTGCCATTTCTATAGTCAGTCTAAGAGAGATGCTTCATTCGATGGCTCTCACTGTTCATGGAACTCATTCATTAGTTTCTGAACTCCTAGATGATGGAGAACTAACATACTTTGAAATGTAAGCTCTGGAGTTGATGGAGGAAATTGAAATTGAGCCTAAAGAAAATACCTGTTGCATCTAGGAAGATTATATGTATTTAGCTGCTTTTTACTTTGATTGTGTTAAGTTTGTATGCTTGGGGATACAATATATGAGAAGTACAACTTTATAAATCAGTAACAACGCACAACTGTTTCCCAGCACCAAAATATGTGGTATGCCTGCTGCAACAGCAAAACAAAGGTGTCACCATGGGGAGGAGTAGGGCCTTAGCTATTTATTTTTCTCACATAACAAGAACTTGGGACATAGGTAGCCGGGACTGCTGTGTGTGCGGATTGATAACTTGAGGACTTAGATATCTGCTGGGGATTTTCCTGCTCTGAATTGGGAATTCTTGCACGATGGCTCCTTGAGCTCCAAGCCTAGGGCTAAGGTGTCACTGGAAAGAAACAGACTCAAGAGCAAAAGCATGCCCCTGGGAGTCTGCCTCTCTGCCCCCCGTGAGCTACATAAGGTTGTAAGGGAATCTGGAATGGTGAGCATTTTCACCGTGTGCACTGTCATCCTCAACATCGTGGTTCTGATAAGGAAGAGGGAGAGGGTGAATGTTGGATAGGCAAGTAGTTTGGTGGGGAGGGCCATAGGGATGCAGTTAGGGGACATTCATAACCCAAGCAGACTGCCCTACGATCTAGAACTTCAAACGGGGCTGTGAAATATTTACATAAATTCTGGAGGCAGAGAGACTTTTAAGGGCAGGTGTTCTGGGGACAAACATGTTAGAAAGTCGCTCTATAGCTAAGATCAACTTTATAACAAAGGATAGCATTTATGCCAAATGAAGCAACCTCCCTGTAATAAAAATGAAGGTTGGGTGTTATTATAGGGATAAAGCTCTAACTGGACTGGAAGGAACATAAAGGAGATGTGGGGAAATTATTAAAAGACTTGGAAGTCTGGCAGGGGTATAGGTTTGACGTAGGAGGAGAGCACGGATGTGCTATTGAAAGGTTTCTGCGGGTGGGTGGGGTGGAACCCGAGCCATGTGGACCAAGGAGAAAAGCATTGGCTGTTTAGATGAATATAGGAAGAAATAAGTTGAAGGCATGTTCCAAAGACTCCTGCGTATTGCCTTGGATCAATAGATAGGAATCAAACTTGTACTAACAAGTAACAAGAAAGAGAACCATCAAAGACAGCTACACATTCTGTTTTCTGGCAACTTGGGAGAATTGTGGTGTGACCAGAAAGAAAGTTGGAAAGAAAAAACGCAGTCTGGGGATGAAGCATCATTCACTTTGACTAAAGATGATCAGTGCTACTCAAGTTGATAAAGAACTAATGGGGCAGGCTGGAGACACTGAGAGTGTTAGGAGTAGGTCCTGGGTGAGGGAGGGGCCTGCAGGTCCGTAGGAGGGATTTAATGGCATGGAGGTTGGAAGGGAAGAAGAGAGGGAGTGAATACACAGAGAACTAGAGAGAATACTGTCCAAGAACAGAGCCTTGGACACTCTCTGCATCAAGGAATAGGTTGCTTACAGTAAGAGAGAGTTTGGGGACAATATGAGGTCCGCAGTGAGGTGATAGGACCCACGCCAGGAGAGGAAGCAGACGTGTGCGAGTGGTTGCCGGCAGAGCTCAGTGTGGACCAAGAGCTTCATTATAACAGACAATGACAGGCCACTAGATTTCCACACAGAAGGTGACTCGTAATTCCAGGGAATCAGTAGATGAGACCTAGAAATCCCGTCCCAGGCATTTGGAGAGCAAAGATTTGGAAAGAGGCAGGAGGCACAGAACAAACACACACAAAAATTGCATCATGGCCTGAAGAAGCAGTGAGGTGTGGTTTCTCCCCTAAAGTGGGGGTGTTCTGAGCACATGAGAAGACAGACCAAAACCTCTGTACACAGACCCTGAGTAGACTTGTAGAGAAAGAGACTTTTGCTATGTTTTCTGACAGCCTGGCCGAGGTGATACATACTAACGTAGTGCCAGTCCTAGGGAATGCACTGTTCTTATTGCATTCTCTCTCAAAAAGATGAAATGTGTTCCTCAGGACAGGAAATGTATCATTTTTGCAGAAGTACATTTTTGCTTTAAGGAAAAGGATGCTGCTCCTGGAAACTTTCTTGGTATTCCCTGGGCACAGAACTCACTCCTCACCAGTGAGCTAGAAAAATGGCATCATTGAAAAATGTATGCAGTTTGTGTATGTATGCTTATAGTAGGCAAAATTCACTCCAAGTATGCAAGGCCCTGTTTTGTTTTGTTTCCCAGTGGCATGTGTGAGGATTACAGTGCAATCAGTTTTGCTACTGAGAGGTGCAGCTCTTAGTAGGCGCTGTCTAATGCTGTGGAGGTAGTGCAGGCATGGGCAGGATTTGAGGGTTTTCTGAAGCATAATCCTGTCCAGTAGGGTGTATTTCTGTGAAGTGCTCCTCCACGCAGAGGACAAAGCAAGGACTTCATCATTTTCAGAAACATTGTGAACAGGGAGGATGGACCCAAAGATGACCTAAGCTGCTTTCACATATTTTTAGCTCTTGAGTATGTATCTCATGCTTCAGCAACACTGGTGAAGTGGAAAAGAATGACTGAATCACTTACTTGTCTCATTACATTGAGGTCACTTCACATCTTTGGCTTATTTTTGCAACCAAGGCAATCTTCATGCTGACTTTGCAAATAGCGTATGTATTTTTACAGATCTGTAACATATAAACTTGACCGTCAACTTGCTTCAAGCCTCGGTGGGATGTACGCAAGTCTAGACTAAAAACTTTTCTTAAAAACATGAGCTTAAGTGAATGTAAACAAGTACGAGCTAACGAGGCTCCAAAATTTAGCAGAAAAAGAGTCAGGCACATGAACACCTGTGCTTTAGTTTTTGCTTTACCCTTGAAGGAGTATAAAACTTAGGATTTCATTTATCTGGGCTCTACAGGCTTCTCATCCCTAAAAAAAAAATAAATAAATAAAAAATAAGCTTAAGGGGCGCCTGGGTGGCTCAGTTGGTTGAGCGTCTGCCTTCGGCTCAGGTCATGATCTCGGGGTCGTGGGATCAAGCCCAGTATCAGGCTCCCTGCTCGTGAGGAGTCTGCTTCTCCCTCTGCCTCTGTCTCTACTCCCCCCCACTCGTGCTCGCTCTCTCTCTCTCAAATAACTAAATAAACCCTTAGAAAAAATAAGCTCGAAAGATGATGCACAAAATCACTTGTGGTGCTAACATTAGGTGATGTCATGCATTGACGAATGCTATCTTCACTCGCTTTCTGGAGAGAGGAGAATGAATGGTGTTGAGAACGCTGATCCAAATGTACCGTGGCTCTCTGTTGAGTGAGGCGATCCATGTAGACGGCTTAGATGCCCTTTCAGGGACCTCTTATCACCCACGTACAACTGACTGGGCACGGAACTTCCAGCAGGCTTCACAAGCCGTTGAAATTGGTTCCTCTGGGCTGTTAAAGGGTCTCAATTCAGAAACAGATGTAAACATTCAAGTTGGATTTCTATCTAAATGTTTAATTCATCCACAATTCATATCTATCGACTACCCCTTCTGTTCCAAAAGACTGTGTTATTTGATCGCATAAATTTAAAAAAGGCACTTGTCCGCTAGCAAGGCAAGTTTCTGTAAATCCAGAAGAAGGGAGAGCGGCATGGCGAGCTCACCGACAGATATGGAGAGAAAAAATATCCTTTTCCTGGGTCCTGAGAGGTTGACTTGACATTTGCTTCTTCAAGGAGAAAGGAAGCCTGGCAGGCACATGTGTGTAGCTGCCTGCGGCCGTGCCCATCCCAGCAGCAGCTGTCTGCCGGATCCTCCTGGTGCAGAATTTCTCCTTAGTGATCTCAGAACTGAGGCTTAGGACTCTGAAATAGGTGTTAGGTGTGAGCACAGTCAGATGGACAGTTTTCTCAAGAGCATACACGTGCATGTCTGCACACAGCTTATGCACCGCAAAACACAGTGTGATTATCTTGAAGCTACATTTTTAAGACAGGCTCCAATAAAGCCCTCATGGGCACTTGTGAACGAAAGGAATATGAAGTGTCTAGTTGTCAGTTCTGGGCAACGGGGAACCTGCCCCACCTTATTCCAGACGAATTTCAATGAGGTGATTCCCAGATTGGGAGGCGCCTCATGGCGTGGTCCAAACACCCATCTGTTCTCACCCATCCTTGTCTGGCCCTGTTTCTGCGACTTGCCCAGACACCTCAAAGCCCGCCCCACCGTCCGTGGCGGAGGTAGCTTTTTCTGAGGTTTTCTCAGGCAGTCACCTTTCTGTGCCAAGATAGGAATGTTCTTTGGCTACTTTCCCAGATTTCTCAAGCAGTTGGCAGTGCTTCTGTATATGCATGAGGTGGTCAACAAGTAGAGTCAGAATAAGTACGATACACTCTCTTTGGAATCTGTACAGTCTACGTGCATTGCTCTAATCGATCAGCTTTAGCTGCTGTGTTGTCCTTTCCATGAACATTGCATTTGGGAAGCTATGTGTACTGTGAGCGTTTGCACTGAGCTCTGTATTTCATCTCCGTTCCCACTACTGGAGAAAGTAACTGCTTGGCCACAGGGCAACCCTCTATAGTTTTTGCTGTTCTTTTCCTCCCAGTGCCATAGAAATTGGTATTCTTCATGAGGGTGCAGAGTTGGGCCTCCTGGGTCACATAAAACCCATGTGTTCCAGCAAGTGTCCTGTCCAGCATTACTGCAGAAGCTACAAAGGAAAATAATCACGTGGCACTTCATTGTATTGTTTCAGAAACAAGTCTACTTTTTTTTTTCTTTCCATGGTAAAATACTTATGTTCCAAAGCATGCAGATATATATATATTTTCTGATGAGACCTTTACCTTCATTCTTAATACGCTTGATGTTAAAAGCCTGAATAATATCCACATACTGCCAACTAAAGTAAAGTCTGTTATTCTAAACAAATCTAAAATGTCATTCTGTAGCCTATTAAAATTTTGGACCAAGGCTCTTTCTCTGCTCGTCTATATAAAGATCCTTTCTATTCCTGATTAATCTTGAATTTTGAGAGCATCTCACATCAACTTTATGTGGAATGAAGTCTTTGCAAAAAAAATTATGTATACACACTTATGTATGATATGCACACGTATGTGTATCATGGTTGCGATTTTAGTATAGAAGGAAGCCACAGCCCTAAACTACCTCAACTAAGCATATCCTGTAAGAGTCTGATCATTGTAAGCCCACTCTTATAGGAAGCAGAAGAAAACGGGTGTATAAGTGAAGCAGAGTCTGGGGTTAGGGACATGAGTCACCTCCTTTCTTGCAGTGTGATCTGTCTTTCACTTCTGTGAGCCACACGCGCTTCATCCAAACAACTAAAAATAGATGATATGCAGAGGCTTTGAGACTCAGCAAAGTTCAATAAATGCTCGTTTGCTTCATTCCTATCCATCGATCTGTGTGTGTATGCATGGCATTTCTGTGGCATTTCTGCAGGTGCGATATGTCGTTAAGACGTACCCCCTCAGTAACAGAGGCACAGCCGGATATTGATGTCAGCTGGACAGTTACTTAGGGATTCAGCCTTATGTAGGAGTATCCACTTGATTCAAAGCGCACAGCAGAGGTTACTAAATATTACCCCCCGTTATCAGAGAATTATAGTACACCTTTCCCAAATGTATGAATGCACAATCAGTCCCGACTTTCTCATTGTTTTCCCTGGGTTTTCTCTAGGTAAACATGTTTCCTTTGTTCACCCAGGCAATTGGGAAACCGAACTGAGCGGAGGCAAGCAGAAGAGTTAGGTGAAAGAAGGTCTCACACTGTTTTCATAGGAAAATGCAGGCCCTAAACCCACCCCTAAAACATGAGTGAAATCGCTGTGGTTTCAGAAGCGTTTTTCTCAATAAATGGGAGCTTTGTTTTGTGTTCGTGCTGTATTTCATGTTGAGCACCGAGCTGTGTATTTCCCTGTCTGCCTGATACCCCTGCTGTTTGTAAAGGTGTCCAAGAGAGCAACAGTGTTTCTCTTTCTGTCTCTAGAGGGGCCAAGGTTTGTGCCAGATTCATCTCTTCAAGGCTGGTTTCGGGAGGTTGGGAGCTTTTTCAGTCTTTCTGCCCTAGCTCTGAGTGAAGGCTTTCCAGACAGCTGCTTTGTGTGGCAAGAGGGAAGATTCTTTTTACTCCTCTTTGGAGCAAAGAGCAAATGCAGGAAGAGGGGTCAGAGATCCGAGGAAGCTTGTGATAAGGCCCTGGAAGGCGGGTCACCTGCTTCTGTTTAACAAGCTGCTGCCACGTTTCCAGCCGGGCTTGTCAGAGCCCGAGCCCTAATCAGAGCACCTCAGCCTCTCGGGGCGGATATTAAAGGGACAGGTCAGTCCCCAGGTAGCTTATAATTCAAGCCAGTTTGATCTGTGAGATCATCCCGCGTTCTTCAGTGGAGACTGCAGGCATACCATGGGGGAGCAAGATGATAGCAATCAGAGCTGGCCTTCCTGCAGCCCTACTTTCATGGGAGTGAAAAAAACATTGGTGGCATTTTCTTGGTTGAATGTGTTGTGTTCCAGAAAGTACCGCAGGACCATAAGTAGTAACCCATTGCGAGGCGGTAATTTTCTCCTGTTTGCGGAAAAGCATCCTGAGGAAATGGGAAAGCATTATTTTTATTTAATGTCCGTCCCCTGGACCTGGGGTTGGCAGACGAGCGCCTCTGGGCCACAGCTGGCCCACTACCACCTGTTTTGCCGATGAGGTCTTGTTGGAAGACAGCCATGACAGCTCGAGGACGAGACTGTGGCTGCATTTGCAACATGATGGCAGAGTTGAGTTCTTGTGACATTCTTTGGCCCACGGTATAGCCAACATGTTTATTATCTGGTTCTCTATGGAAAAGTTCACGCAGCACCTGAAGGACCCTCTTTGTACTCCGGTTTCCCATTTCGCCGACTCTTCACATGAGTTTGTCCTTGGCAGAGCCTCACCTGGCTTGTCTTTACCAGAATATCTTTTACTAGGCACCTGGGGCCGTCCAGTACTTGAAGCGGGGCTGCCAAAACCGAAGGACTGAGTGTTACATTTTATTTAGTTTTAATGAATGTAAATTTAAACACTTACATGTGGTGACTGGCTACTCTGTCGGGTGCATGCAAGAGTGCTGGGCCTGCCTCACCGGCCGAGGTGCTCAGCAGTCTGGCCGTGTCTGGTCACGCTGCAGTATTCCAACGCTCAGTCTTTTATTGTGAAACATAATACAACCACAACGTGCTGAAGCATAATTATACCAGTTTTATTAATGCATGTCAGCGTTATTCAGCGTTTCCTTTCTCAAAAGTTTCCTTTTGAGTTTATCTTAATGTGTGTAAAGGAATGTGTATAATCTGAATTTTGAAATTTCGACCATAATGTAGTTAACCTGCCAGATAACCGGTTCATTTCTAGGGTCAGTCATGTGTGCTTTATTATTTTTATTTTTGGTGGGTCAGATTTCTAGAAAGTTATTGTTCTTACTTTTCTTTCTTTCTTTTCTTTCCTTTCTTTCTTTCTGAAGAAGAGCACGGGAGGGAGGGGCAGAGGGAGAGGGAGAAGCAGACTCCCCCCTGAGCAGGGAGCTTGATGCGGGACTCGATCCCAGGACCCTGGCATCATGACCTGAGCCGAAGGCAGACGCTTAACCGACTGAGCCACCCAGGTGTCCCATTCTTACCTTTCTTGTCAAAAGATCCAGCATTGAGCTGTTTTATTTCTTTGTCCACTCTTTCATTAGTTTGTGCTGTCTTTACTATTACCGTCCTTGTACTTTGTTGACTAATTTCCTAGACTATATTTTTTTAACTGCTTGCTTTCAGTTCTTGACACAAGACACTTTAACAGTTGTTTTTCCTAATATATGCGTTTTAGGTTCTAGTTTTCCTTTTTTTTTTTTTTTTTAAAGATTTTATTTATTCATTAGAGAAAGAGAGAGAGCACAAGCAGGGGGAGGGGCAGAGGGAGAAGCAGACTCCTCGCTGAGCAGGGAGCCCAATACAGGGACTCAGGGGCTCGATCCCAGGTCCCTGGGATCGTGACCTGAGCCAAAGGCATGATCTGAGCCACCCAGGCTCCCCAGGTTCAAGTTTTCTGTGTCCGTGTCTTTGATAGTATCAATTTGACTAGCATGCAATTCAGCTTTCTTAATTGTCTTCCTTGGGATTGACTGATTTTTCCGATTTAGAAAACTTGCTCCTTTCATCAAACCCCAAGAAAAAAAAATGTCCTTTTGTTCCATTAAATATGTGTTGGACCTTGTCATTCAGTCAGCGAAGTCTGAACGTTGTATTTAATTTCCATTCTTCTTTACCTCTCTGCAGCCCATGCTGGCTTGTTTCTGCACATCTGTATTATGAGTCACTGGGATCCTCTTCAGCTCTCTCAATCTGCTTGTAATCCTGCCATTGATTTTTGAAATTTCAACTATCTTTTTCATTTTTTTCCCCTTTTTAAAGCTCTGCTTGGTATTTTCCCAAAAATGTGCCTGGACATTTTTATCTTGTTCTTTATGCATTTATTCATTCCTTCTATTTTTAAAAATATATTTAATATATATTTATTTCATATTCTGCTTTGACAGTCTTCATGTCTGATAGCCTTTGGGTTTAAATCCTCCTGACTCTAGTGAGTATCACACGTGGTGGGTGAAATCATACATTTTATGATTTTTTTATTATGATTCTTTTTTCACTTGGATTCACTCTATGGGATTTTTATGAGGCTTGCGTGGAGGGCACCCCCCCACCCCCAAGGAGAATTTATGTTTGGTGCTGATGCCTTGGGACATTTCAGAGCTGAAGGTTTCTTTCAACAGAATTTCTTCTTGGTGCTTCTCTGGTCACTCGGGGAGTTTCCTGGCCATTCCTGCCTGAGGTCAGCGTGTTTGTTTTTAATACCTGAAATCTCAAGGCAATGTTTTTGGTGGTTTATGTATTTGTTTGGGATTTTTCTGGAGGGTGTGTTTGTATTGTTACTGTTGTTCGTGACCTTTATGCAGAGTCAGAGAGCAACTCCTCTGTCACTTAGGAACCAGCTGCCCAAAGGAGGTAGGCCTGCTATGTAACATGATAGTCACTGTCCTGGACAAAATTCAGTTCGCTTCTCCTGCAGCGTAAAAAGACAGGTGTGCAAGGACGTTGTGCTAATCTAAAAACAGCTGACAGTTTGCCCTCTCAAGCACCCCCCCAAACACACACTTGTACAATCACCTGGCATGTGTGAGCCCCGCAGACTTTGTTTGCTGAATGTAGGCATCACTAACGTAATCAGTTCATCTAAACTGGATGAGCTCCTGTGTCCCGAATAAATGGTTCCTGGTGAAATTGTTCGTGAGTTTTCCAGTATTTGGCTAGCACAGAACAGTGCACGAGCAGCTTACTGGGGGGCAGGTATAGTTCATAAAACTGGCTTTGTACCTGCGAACTGAGAATTCTATTTGTAAACTGTATCTGGTTGATGGAAAGGATCAGATGTACAGACAGAAAAACTTGTGCTCCTTTTAGAGACCTGGTTTAGAGTACGAGCCAGCATCCAGGCTACTGTAAAATGCTGGTTCTGTCCGTGTGGGACACATTCAAAGCCTCCCACCCTGACAGTTTTCCTCCAGTGAAATGGCACTGCTTTGCAGAACAAAGATGACTTTGCTTCTCTGTACAAAAGCAAGTTTTCTTAAACGTTACTTTGGGGCAGTTAAAATTTTTTATCATTTCCAAACTTAGAAAGGTATCACATAATTATCTTTTTGTTTCTACTTCAAGCCAGGAGATGAATGGATGGATGAGATTTTACAGAACAGCCTATATGTCCAGGGAGATTTTTTTTCCCCCTATTAAGCGCTAAATGCAAGTTACACAATTACCCTACCTGGTCTTTGGAAATTTGCCAGATTACAAATGCAGCACATTTGTATTTGTATTTGAATTGAAAAATGTCTGTTTCCATCTTCTTTTTGTATTTTTGGTGAAAGCTCATTTAGAGACCATAGACAGCTCTGACAATTTGTGTGTGTGTGTTGTTTTTTTCTCTGCTTGTCCTGAACTATTGCTGATTGGTTGATTGATACGCTGAGCAAGGCTGGAGGCAGCTCATCCCTCGGATCCTTTCTTCAGTGTCCCCAGCTTTGATACTAAGACTCAGTACTTTTAACAAGTTCCCCAAGTGTTGGGGCGCCTGGGTGGCTCACTCGTTAAGCATCTGCCTTCGGCTCAGGTCATGATCTCAGGGTTCTGGGATCGAGCCCCACATCAGGCTCCTCCGCTGGGAGCCTGCTTCTTCCTCTTCCACTCCCCCTGCTTGTGTTCCCTCTCTCGCTGGCTGTCTCTCTCTGTCAAATACATAAATAAAATCTTAAAAAAAAAAAAGAAAAAACAAGTTCCCCAAGTGTTTATCGTCAGGCAAGTTACTAAAACACTGTTTTAGGGCATTCACTCCCCTTTAACCACCTGCCATTTACAAAATGGCCTGCTTGTGGAAATAAGTTTTTTCTCTCATTAAGCACCCAAGTCAAGATACTAGCTAAATAGATTTGGCCTTTGAAAATTTGCAGATTCTCATAGAATAAGAATTCACAAATAATCTTCTCATTTGTGTATATAATGCTGAAACTTGTGGTTTTTGTTCGTTCTCAATTGTTTTTTTTTTTTTTAAGATTTATTTATTTCAGAGAGAGAGAGTGTGTGCATGAGTGGAGGTAGGGGCAGAGGGAGTGAGAGAGGGACAAGCAGACTCCCTGCTGAGCGCAGAGCCCTACTTGGGGCTCGATCACAGGACCCTGAGATCATGACCTGAGCTGAAACCCAGAGTTGGATGCTCAACTGACTGAGCCACGCAGGTGCCCCTCAATCACCTGTTTCTAAGCTCTTAGGCACATGGGACAAGAAAAGCACCTTATTAATTAGAATTTTGTTATCCTCGTAAAGCATGTTATGTATTGGCTTATACACGTCTGTGTACTTGCTGTGTCCGAGATGGGAGACATCTGGGCACACGATGGGGAGGAGATGATAGCTCAGGTCTAGGGCTCTCTGTGTCTCCCGAGTCACTGGCTGGATGACTGACTACGGGCAACATGTATAAGAGTCTTATTTCCCTCTTCTGTGAAGTGAAGGAAATACTTCCTCGGATATAATGGGGTAACACTACAGGAAGGTGACTTACATAAATGCTTTCATGGTGCTTAGCATTCAAGAAATGATGCTATCTCTTGTGGTGGTGAGCCTTGGTATAACTGACATGTCGGTGATCATCACTGTTATCGTTAGAAGACGTGGCAGTTGTCTGTGAAGATGACAGGATGGGGAGTCGTGTATAAAAATACAGCTCCACACATGGTAGCTGCAACTTTTGCACAAAGTACTGGAGTAGAATGCAGACATGACTTTATGACGTTGCAACCCTTTAAACATCTTATTTCTCCCCGGTAGAAACATTTTATGCTAGCCGGTTTTGATATGTGTTAGTTGTTAACAGTGATCGAGTAATATAGTAAACATTGTTAGTTAATCTGTTTTACTAACAGATAAAAAGGTAATGGCATAATAACATGGAAAATGAATAGGTGTATTCATAAAGTGGTTATGCATGGTAAGATTCTACCTAAAAATGTGTGAGAAAATACCACAATCCTGATTTTGGGTGGACCAGATAATATGGCAATAAAATAACTAAACTGATTTTTTTAAATGCCAAAGGTAAAAATAAAGAGATAAAGTGTCAAAGGTAATAAATGGCAAAAATAGTTTGGTACACACACGTAAAAATCAAATACAAACACAACATTACTTTTTTTTGACAAAAATTGAAATATTTAAGTGAACTCAAAGATTTGTGCAAGGAAGTTCATTGCTTAGTTTTTCATTTCTTGGTAGGGAAAACTTGAATATCTATCAATAGATGATGGTAAGTGTGGAATAGATCTATAACATGAGATACAATAAATACGACATTTATAAGTAATTCACTGTAGATGTGAAAAGATACCAGTCAACAGCATAATAAAAACCCAGCTGTAGGAGAAGATTAACTCTGTACCATTCATGGTCCCTGAAGATGCACAGAGCACTATACTGTTTATGGGACAGTATGTATGAGAAATTCCCTTAGAAGAAGAGTCTGGCTAAGCATACATTCTTTTTTTTTTTTTTTTTTTTTTCCCCCAAGATTTTATTTGTTTATTTGAGAGTGACAGAACACGACTGGGGGAGAGACAGACGGAGACAGGGAGAGGAAGAGGCAGACTCCCCACTGCACAGGGGGCTCGTGAGCTCGATCCCAGGACCCTGAGATCATGACCTGAGCCGAAGTCAGATGCTTAACCCACTGAGCCACCCAGGCGCCCCAATGCATCAGGTTCTTGGTGATGGTCACAAGGAGAAAGAGATGAAATGATGCGATGGGATGTTGTCATGGGTGACTTCATCTTAATGTGGAATGATTCATGCTCTTTTTAAATGTCTGAGCCAAACCAAAAGTGAACCCTGTTGTTAATTCTGGGTGACATATGCATGGACATTTGTTTAAATATGTTTTATGTCATGTTTTCTTTTATTAGAAATAATAAAGCAAGCCTCCAAGAAATTAAAAGTAGAGTCCCAGAAGATGATGTTATTTAGAGGAAAGCACTACTGTATTCCAAGAGGAAATGTTTCCAATGTGTTTGGAAAATTTGACTTTTTTTTTTTTAATGTAGAGAAAAGACGTATCTTTTCATTCCCAGTCAGGTAAATATAATCCAATCACAGGCAATTAAATCCTGTATGTGATTTTCTCTCTGTGGAGGAAGTGGACCATCAGAAATTGCACAGCATATCGATTACCAGTATGAGATACTGAGATGCCTTCTTGCCTCCAGAGGCTTGCAAGGGCTGTGGCAGGTGTCAGCCTCTGTGTGATGTACTTTGTAGCACATGTGATTTGGCTGCAGGCAGAAAATAATGGAGCATCTGGGAATAGAACTTTCCATCACTGTTCATCGTGTTCCCTCAAGATTTTCACGGAGAACTAGACAGTATTATTCCAGTAGAAAACATCTCTTCCTCCCAGCTAGTCACAGCAGTAAGCCTTGAATAGTAAGAACGGAGGAGCATAACTTTAACAAAGTTAGTATAATGAAAAATTAAAGCAGAAAGACCATCTTTTAAATGCACTCTCTTTTGAGATGTTGCAAATTGTCATATGATGACGGCATTGTTTCCTGGATAATTCTTTGGTTTCCATAATCATCTTTTAATCAGGGAGAAAGATCACTGTCAATACCTAGGCTGCAGAATAAACTACATTCTTGTGCTCACTTATACTTCCAGTATTTTCTTTTTTTTTTTTTTTTACGTTTTCATTTTAATTCCAGTTAGTTAACATACAGCGTAGTATTAGTTTCAGGTGTACAATATAGTGATTCAGACCTTCATACGACACTTGCTGTGCTCTCCTTCATGCCCATTACCTGTTTAACCCGTCCTCCCTCCCCTCTGGTAACCAGCCATCAGTGTGTCCTCTGTCGTTAAGAGTCTCTTTTTGGTTTGCCTCTCTGTCTTTTTCCCCTTTGCTTGGTTGTTTCTTTTTTTTTTTTTTTTTTTTTTTTAATAAAAAGGTAGATTCTTATCTTTATTTTTTTTTATAGTTTCTTTTTTTTTTTATTAATAATGATTTTTTATTATATTATGTTAGTCACCATACAGTACATCCCCGGTTTCCGATGTAAGGCTCGATGATTCATTAGTTGTGTATAACACCCAGTGCACCATGCAATATGTGCCCTCCTTACTACCCATCACCGGTCTATCCCATTCCCCCACCCCCCTCCCCTCTGTAGCCCTCAGTTTGTTTCTCATAGTCCATAGTCTCTCATGTTTCATTCCCCCTTCTGATTACCCCCCCTTTCTTTATCCCTTTCTTCCCCTACTGATCATTCTAGTTCTTATGTTCCATAGATGAGAGAAATCATATGATAGTTGTCTTTCTCTGCTTGACTTATTTCACTAAGCATTATCTCCTCCAGTGCCGTCCATGTTGTAGCAAATGTTGAGAACTCATTCTTTCTGATGCCCTGCAACAGAAGAAGTTGTGGTCCATATATACAATGGAATATTACTCTGCTTGGTTGTTTCTTAAATTCCACATGAATGAAATCATGCTATTTGTCTTTCTCTGACTTATTTTGCTTAGCATTATACTCTCTAGTTCCATCCACGTCTTTGCAATTGGCAAGATTTCATTCTTTCTTTTATGGCTGAGTAGTAGTCCATTGTATATATGTTCCGTACCTTATTTATCTAATCATCAGTTGATATAGACACTTGGGCTGTTTCCGTAAATTGGCTATTGTAGGTAATGCTGCTATAAACATCGCGGTACACATATCCCTTTGAATTAGTGTTTTTGTATTCTTTGGGTAAATACCCAGCAGCGTGATTGTTGAATCATGGTGTAGGTATTTCTATTTTTAACTTTTTGAAGAACCTCCATCCTGTTTTCCACGGTGGTTGTACCAGTTTGCATTCCCATCAGCAGTGCAAGAATGCTCTTTTTTCTTCCCATCCTCACCAACATTTGTTGTTTCTTGTGTTTTTGATTTTAGCCATTTTGACAGGTGTAAGTTGATATCTCATTGTGGTTTTGATTTGCATTTCATGATGGTCAGTGATGTTGAGCATCTTTTCATGTGTCTTTTGGCCATCTGTCATCTTTGGAAAAATGTGTATTCATGTCTTCTGCCCATTTTTTAGTTATCCAGTTTGCTTTTGGGTGTTATAAGGTCTTTATGTGTTTTGGATACTAACCCTTTATCAGATATGTCATTTGCAAATATCTTCTCCCATTCCATAGGTTTCCCTCACTGGGCAGAAGCTTTTTATTTTGATTCAGTCCCAATAATTTATTTTTGTTTTTTTTTTTCCTTTGTCTCAGGAGACATATCTGGAAAAAAGTTGCTATGGCCAATGTCAAAGATGTTACTGCTTGTGTTCTCCTCGAGGATTTTTATGGTTTCACATTTCACATTTTGGGCTTTAATCCATTTTGCATTTATTTTTGTGTGTGGTATAATACAGTGGTCCAGTTTCATTCTTCTGCATGTAACTGTCCAGTTTTCCCAACACCATTTGTTGAAGAGACTTTTTTCCCAGTGGATACTGTTTCCTGCTTTGTCAAAGATTAATTGACCATATAGTTGTGGGTTTATTCCTGTTGTTTCTATTCTGTTCTGTTGATAAATGTCTATTTTGTGCCAGTACCATGCTATCGTGATCACTACAACTTTGTAATACAACTTGAAGTCCAGAACTGTGATGACTCCAGCTTTGTTTTTCTTTTTCAAGATTACTTTGTCTATTCAGGGTCTTTTGTGGTTCCATACAAATTTTAAGATTGTTTGTCCCAGCTTTGTGAAAAATGCGGACCGTATTTTCATAGGGATTGCATTAAATGTGTAGATTTCTTTGGGTAGTATGGAATTATTAACAATATTTATTATTCCAATCCATGAGCATGGAATGTCTTTCCATACCTTTGTGTCTTCCTCAGTTTCTTTCATCAGTATTTTATAGTTTTCAGAGTATAGGTCTTCACCTCTTTGGAGAGATTTATTCCTAGGTATCTTATTATTTTTGGTGCAGTTATAAATGGGATCGTTTTCTTAATTTCTCTTTCTGCTGTTCATTTTTGGTGTATAGAAATGACATACTTTTTTCTGTGGTAGTTGACATTTAATGTTCAAAGCTATTTCAGTTCTTGGATCTTTGCTTCTGAGTCTCTGTATGCCTGAATGATTTACTCACATGTCTGCTTATTCAAATTACAGTTACAACAGTGAACGGTAACCCCCAGTTATGGCAGACCCCCACCCCAGAACCAACCGTGAGCCAGGCGTACGTGATCCTTAGTCACACGTGCCTGCTGGTAGGCGCCTTTGTGAGCACCTCCTCAACATAGCTGTGTGAGCGGCGGGGTCGTGTTCTGTTACGTACTCCAGATCAGTACTTAGGACGGTGACTAACCCGTGGGAGATCATCCACGTGCAAATATGAAATGAGTGAACAACGCATTAATGTTTTATAAAGAGCTTGAGAGGAGAATTGGAAACCACCAATCAAGCCAAGTTCAAATAGGATAACTGGAGACATAAAGACAGGGCTGAATTTGGGTATAGGAGATACAAAGGGGCTAGTAAAAAGCATGCTTTTAAATTTTTACTCTAAAAATTTTAAACACAAAAGTTAAGAAAGTAGTATAGTGATACAGGAAATTTCCCATCACTCAGCTTTGAAATGTGTGTACTCATGGCCGATTTTGTCCCATTGACACCTCCTGTCCCTCCATTTTGATTACTTTGAAGCCAGCTCCCTGGTTACATTTCAGTGTTGAGCTCTAGAATATCAGAATCCTCTATTAAGAGTCAGATGAATCTATGACTTTGGAGAGTAGGCTAGGGCCTTTGAGCTGTTTTGTGAGGGACACAGGTGACATGATCAACAGACACCGGATAGAATCCAGACAGAGTGTGCCCGGAGTGAAAAGATTAATCAGATGAAGGCAGTGCATCCCATTGATTAGAGGGACAGAGCACATTGCTTACTGTGCATTCCCTTTGAAAGCTCATTCCCCCAGGAGATGCCTTCATGACTGCAGTCTTAGCTTACTGCCATAGCCTCTTTATCAAGACACTGTTTTCCACACACCACAATTACATTTAACAAAACCCTATTTTGTCATTTTCTGTTTGTGACAAGCAGAGGTCTTGAGTAGATCAGAATAAGGTAAGAGATAAGATGGCCAAGTAACCCTCTTTGTCCAGGAAAAGTTCAGGTTTCGCTCTTTGTCCGAGAATAATGCCTGAGTATAAGCCCTTTCTTTATAATGTCCAGACTTGGGTCTTCCAGTATATGGTATCCCTAGATGTCACTATCTTAAACTAGGTTGGAAGCTAACAGTGATTGAGGGCCATTGTCCCAGATGGAAATGCAAAGACCAGTCACCATGAGGAGACAGGATTTGCAGAGAAGCCCTTGGTCAAAATTAACTATTTCAAGGGCTGAGACGAGCGAGTAGAGGAGTCCACAAATACTGCCAACGATTTTGGGTCCTCTGATTCCAGCGTCGAAGACAAGTGATCTCTTCCCTTCATTTGTGCATCATGCTTAGGGAAGCAGAAATAAGCTGTCACTACCTCCTGGGGTCCTGTATGGGTCTTCTCCAGGACCAGGACTGTTCATTTCAACCTAGAGATGCTAGATCTCTCTGGAATTCTTCCGTTTCTAACATGTCGGTGCTCAAGTGAGCAGGACTTTTCAGAGGACATTGCAGTCTCCTTGACAGCAGAAAGCTTTAGTGATGGGTGATGGTTTTATGAGTATATGCATATATTGGTCTGCACGTATGCAAACTCAGCAAATTATATGCAGTAAACTCATGCAGTTCTTTATATATCAGTTATAGTTTAATAAAGATATTTACAAGTAACAAGAAAAGTAACAGTAAAAGAAGGAGAAGGAAGTAGGGTTTCATAATGGAGCACTTCAACCATAGAGTGGTTACATTTACGTGTACAGGGTGTAGGGACAAAGACAGAGAATGTATAACGGTTACAGTTATGTACAGGGCTATAGGGACAGTTACATCGATATACAGTGTTGTGAGGAGATGTTTTTACTAGGCATTGCCAGACCTAAAGGAAAAAGTAGGATAGTGTGTCTGATAGTGTCACTGTGAAGTATAAAAGTATTATCGAAGTGGAATTGGTCGGCACTGTCCATAGATTTGCTTCAAGGAGCAAGAAACATTACAAAGGACAAGATGAATCAGTCAGGTCTGTCAGACCCACAGTGTTGGAGAGGTGAGAAGAAGGAAGCCAAAGGAAAGGAGGATTTTCCTGGGACCTCTGGGAACGTGTGCGGACCATGAACATTTTCAGTGAAGATGGTTTTGAGTAGAGCAGAGTGGATAAAGCCCCAGAGAAACACGGCTAAAGTTGCTTCATCAGAGAGGGACTTTGCTTTCCCCATGTAGCAACTGGACCAGCTTCAACAAAATGTTGCAAAACCTCACCCAGCCCTTTTCTATAATTGTTTGCAGCAGCGCTTTTAAGAGGATGTTGATTTCGTGGACACACAATTTGAACTAAAGCAGAAAGAACATTTATTTTTCTCTCTCTTCATCCCTTGCTGCCTCACTTTAAGAAACAGGTGTTTAATAGATGCTCAGTGAGGGGCACTGGGTGACTCAGTTGGTTAAGTGTCTGCCTTTGGCTCAGGTCATGATCTCAGGGTCCTGGGATCGAGCCCCATGTTGGGCTCCCTGCTTAGCGGGGAACCTGCTTCTCCCTCTCCCTCTGCCCTTCCCCACTCCCCGCTCCTGTTCTCTCTCTCAAATAAATAAATAAATAAAATATTTTAAAAAAATAATTAAAAAATAGATGCTCAGTGGATAACTCTAGATGAAAGGCTCAATGAACCTTACCAGGGCCTCGTGATTGTTAAGTATTTCCATTTTGTTCTGATGCCCATCATGGTGGCTTAAGCATTTATCACGTTAGTTTATGATTTAGTTCAGATGGTTGTATATTTATACATTCAGATTTATATATTGCATATATATAACTGTGTATTTACAATCAGATGAGTGTAGTTCATGTATGTATTTCAGGTATTTATAGCTCACATATATATGTATACATATTATATATATATACATATGCATATATATGTATATATATGCGTATATATGTGTGTGTATACATATATACATATATATATATAATTTTAGATACAAAGTATATATATATACACACGTATATATAATTTTAGATACAAAGTATACAGAGGCACTAGGGATGTGCACTCCAGGAACAGAAATAAAAAAGTGAAAGTATCAGCCTCTTAAATACCAATACTGAAAACAGGGAAACATATTTTAATGTGGAATTTTGTCATGTGAATTTTTTAACCAGAGCTCATTATTTTCCACCACTATCCCTCTAATAGCACCCATCCAAAAAAGAAAGAACAAAGAAATACTGAAAACAGAATTGTACTTATATGGAACATATGGGGAAAAGTCTTTGTAGCCCAGTAAGACTACATTTTTACTCCTGTATGTCATACGCATTTGAAGAACTTGCACGTTTTTTCCTGTTGTCTTGTGCCTCGTGTTTTTCTCTTCTCTTTTTGAGCAAGGACTGGTAAGACAATGGCTGATATGATGGAAGATTTGGATGAATTTTGTACTGAATAAAATAGGTGATTGAAATATGTTTGAATTCCCCCAGAAAGAATCAGTGAAATCTGGAAAATTGTTAGTCTCACCCCTTCAACAGGAAATCATGACATTAGAGTGTTCTTCCTGGCAGATTTGGCCGCAATTCTGAGCATGGTTAGGTTGTGGCAATTTAACACAGAAAAACAGTGGAATCATGCAGAGTGCCTTAGTCAGTTTAGACTGTGGTCCTGTGAAACAGCAGTCCTGGGACAGAATCTAACAGTTGTCTGTGTGTGTGTGAGTCGATGAGAGTCAAACCCGCGGAACCGGCTGCGGTCAGACACAGCCACTCCGTCCATCAGGAAAGGGAGTGTGCTCCGGCAGAAGGCGACCGAAGGAGGCGGATCCTCTTCCCTCGCTGAATGAGGTTGGGTGACACAGAACAGTGCCTGGAGCTCTTTGAAGCTGCCTCACACGCCTGAGACCCAGTGGACGTGTGTATATTACCGCCGTGGCCAGAGATGTATGGTGTAACCGTGACTTTGAGGTGAAAGGGACCCGAGATGTGGATTAGTCACATGTCCGCATCTTCAGTACGCGAGGGTGGTGGGTTCGGCGCGTGTCCTGCCTGCCCAAGGTCGTGTGGCCAGTTGATGAACAAACAAGGACTAGAAATAGTTTCTTCCAGATTCCAGTGAATATTCTGTATACCACACTGCCTCTTCTTTTTTTCTTTTTATGATTTTATAATTGTTGCTTTAAAAGAACAAAAGAGGGGCGCCTGGGTGGCACAGCGGTTAAGCATCTGCCTTCGGCTCAGGGCGTGATCCTGGCATTATGGGATCGAGCCCCACATCAGGCTCCTCCTCTATGAGCCTGCTTCTTCCTCTGCCACTCCTCCTGCTTGTGTCCCCTCTCTCACTGGCTGTCTCTATCTCTGTCGAATAAATAAATAAAAAAATATTTAAAAGAACAAAAGAAAGTCATCTAGTCTTTAATTTCCTCCCGCTTTTAGGCGTTCACATACATGTGACTATCTGGGAAACAAGGGAGTATTATTTGGAGCGTTTGAGCAGTCACTGCGGATCTGGATCTCTGCATCCCGCGTTACCATAACAAATGGTATGACTCACGCAGCTCAGCGTGCTGGAATGATCCCTCTAAACATCTGGCCTCGCTCCTTAGAGTGAGGAGTTGAGACCAGTTGAAAACATACATCTCGTGTGTTTGACACTGGCACTTTTCTCACTATTTGTTTAAAGACACAAAATCTTTGCAGACGCCCCGTCCTCCCCTCTTCGGCTTGCCCACACGCACTTACACATCATACGCAGCTACCCTTGGGGCTCGTGGCTTGACTTTATGGCGTCGTCTGAAAGAACTGTCAGCTTCGAGCACTCACTCCCACCCATGTTCAGAGGAAAGTATGGTCTGGAAGTGTTTCATCAATTAGCAGTCTCTTCCAGGATATACCGTTTTTTCCATCTCTGTGTCACTCCTGCGAAAACACACGAGCTCGGAGGTTTGGGTTGGAAGGTATGGCAGGCTGTGACTTGTAGGCGCCACCTATGACCTCCGTCTCTGGGTTACTTTTCATTCTTATGTCACACTGGATACATGGCAAAAGGAATTTTGCAGCTGGACTTCAGGTTCCCAATCAGTTGGCCTTCACATAGGGGATTGTCAACCTGGAACTTACTTGATTACAACAGCTACATACAGGCAGGGTTGTCTGTAGCTGAGAAGAGAAGTGAAAGTAAGGAGATTTTGGCTGCAGGGGAGGCACTGTGAAGGACCTACTAGCAGAGAGGGACCCCAGCCAACAGCCGGGGAGACGATGGGGGCCTACACCCCACATCCTCATGGACTAGTGTTCTGCCAAGAACCTGCTTGAACTGGAAGGTGATTCTTTCCCAGGGTCTCCAGGAGGAGCCTAGTCCTGCCAGCAGCTTAATTTTGGCCTTGGGAGACCCCGAGCAGAGGAACCTGCTAAGGTTGCAGTAATACGTGATATGGCAGAAGAAGATGCATCATCTTCCAGGGGCAGACAACACGTGTAGCACCATGAAGAGAACAAAGAGAGAAAGACAGGGACGAAGCATAACCATACTAGAGTGTTACATTGTGCTGGAGGAAAGACGTCTGACCGAGCTGGGGGCTAAGGAAGACTGTGTCCATGGCAGGGAGTCCCGAGCAATCACTGGAGGAAACGGGACTGAGCAAAGAATAAGGTGTCTCCGGGCCTTGCTGTGTCTGTAAGCTCTGGCACAGAAGGGACGGCTGCACGTGAAGCCATGTCATCAGGGAAGAGCTAAGTTTGTGTCGGGAAGAAGGGCAAGAGCATATTCAGAGTAGAGTTCACCAAGGGCACAAACCTAGGGCAGAAACACCACGGAGGGCTTGAGAAGGGAGGGAAGTGGACGCAGGTTAATGGGGTGTTCTAGCATGCAACAGTGAGGGAGAGGCAGGTAAAGGGGTAACCCGGTGAGGGTCCCTTGCTGATGCCTGGTGGCATTGGTCCCAATAGTCCCTTAGCGCACAGTGAGGGAAAGGGCATTGGGTGACAGCTAGCTCCCTGGAGCTTTTGACAATCAGAATCAGGCTGGCAGGCACTGGGGAAATTCTTGTAGGTAGAGACATGAGTTCGAAGCCCCTGAGCATCCACACTGTGAAGTCAGGAATGTGGTCCGCCTGTTGGTTGCGGTAACCCAAGATCAGGGAACAGCACTGCCGTATAACGGGTGCCTTGTGTGTGTGTGCTGAATGCACTATGAGAAGTGTTTGCTTTCTGTGTCTCAGGCTTACATCACCTAGCAGGAGGGGAGTCCACACACTGTCTCTACTCTCAGTCACGTTAGGTATAAACGAAATCAAATACCAAGGAAGTCTCAGAACCCTTAATCCTTGTGCTCATGTAAGCGCAATATTTGGAGGCGCCTGGGTGGCTCAGTCGGTTCAGCATCTGCCTTCAGCTCAGGTCATGATCTCAGGGTCTGGGGATCAAATCCCACATCAGGCTCCCTGCTCCGCGGGGAGCCTGCTTCACCCTCTGCCTGCCACTCCCCTTGCGTGTGCTCTCTCTCTCTGACACATAAAACGTTTTTTTTTTAAAAAAAAGCAATATTTGGATTTATATTTCTGTTTCTCTATGCAGAGAAACTGTCCAACAGTGAGAGCTTGTGGTTTTGATCTCCCCACGCCTCACCCCATGAAACATTGCGATCCTGCCACAGACTCGCCATGGCATCAGGTGCCGGCCTTTTTCGCAGTTAAATTTCCACTCACCTCCCCACGTTCCTCTCTGTTATCTGGCGTAGTTTTCTTGCCAGCTGTCCTTATCAGCTGCCCTCCCATGTTTTTCTCTGACGGGGTCATTTTCCATCTCCACATCAGAGTGTGTACTCTGTGAGAACTGGGCTGTTTCTGTCGGTTCATTGTTGTCTTGCCAGCATCTGACTCTGTGCCTGATCCTTAGCACGTATTTAACCCATGCTCAATTAAATGATTGAATGGCTTTATTCTTTCTATAACTCATGGTCATTAGAGACTTGGTTTAAAAGGGAGAATCTTTCAGGAGAGAATAAAAACTTTTGTTACATGAAAAAGAGCAAGGGGAGAAGGAACAGCGTGAACGCAGAATAACCAAATGATTGGATGGGCGGCAGTTCAGAGCGTATGGAACTGAGGGGGTGCTCAGGGTGCCCACAAAGGCAGTGAGACCAGAAAGGGCAAATGCCCTCTCAAGCTCAAATAAGGACAGTACCAGCTGGCCAGCACCGGAACAGTCTTTGGACTGTCCAGACTATCCACCTGCCTCCAGGAGGTGGAAGAAAAAGATACGGTGAGAAACCAGCAGTAAAATCGCTTAGTGACTACATACTTACCAGGCACAGTGCTGGATACTTACGCATTATCTCTTTAAATGTATTTCTTTACGAGAATGTAAATATAGAGAATAGAACAGACTACCAGTTTGTGTTATGTTTTTTATGACTGGTGAAATAGCTCTGGTTTTAGCAATGAACCTAGCATTTATTTATAGCTCAGTTTGAATGGGCAAAAGTATATTAATGATTTCGCAGCATAGCGTGGAAGAAATGAGTATAAATAAATGTTACAAATAAAAAAATTAACAATAGCATGCATTAGGAGGGAGGATTTATTTAGGATTGCAAAAAAAAAGGACAAAATATTAGATAAACAATGACCAAATGACTACATCAGCCCAAATGATATTTTGTGAGGAAAGTTTTAAGTGTAGGTGAAACATACAAAAATAATTTAAAACTTAATCATAAAAGGGTATAGGGAGATTAACCAAGCTACCATTTCGACCAAGTCAGCCTTACTTACTGTCACACTGGATGACCTATTTACATTTGCTGGCCCACTGTGGGTGCTTCATACGGATAAGTCGTACTTGCAGTGTCTTGCCAATGCATTGCCTCAGATTACAACATAGGCACTCCCTAACTCCCGCCCCGTGGTTTGGATGTATCCTGAGCTTCATCTAAAAGCATACTTGGTTACGAGCAAAGAAAATCTCCTCACACATTATATTTAAACAGGGTTTCAAGGAGAGATCATTTGCAGTACCTTCCCCATTTGTGGAATCGTCAGATAGACAAGCTCCAGCAGCTAGTGCTTGGCAGGGTCAAAGCTCGCTCTCCTGTTTGTTCAAAAGACATGCATGTCCCACCACCACTCCCTCTGGGCAGCTAATGTCGATTCGAAACCTACCTCTTGTCCATCTCTCTCCCTAAGGTCTGTGGGACTCAAACAGCCACCTGGCTGATCAGTGTCTCGTTACTGCCTCTCTTTCAGGTTTGAATTGGTTATTTTGCCATTTGTTCCTTCTCAAAAGCGCACGGTCATGTCAGCTCTCTTCTCTGTCATTCCTTATGCCTTCCAGCAGCAAAGTCCTGCTTATTGTATCTCTTTGGTAGTTGATAGTGTCTGCTCCTCCTTTTCACCTCCCTGCTCACAGTTAGAGCTTGTCTCCAGAGCACTCACATTAACTTTCTGGCTGCTGTCTCTGCCTCCATTCTTTCCCCCACGCCAATCCATCCCAAATAAAGCCCAGAGAGTTAACTTTGCAGAGCTAATAAGCCTTTTAATTGCTTCTCCCAACCCGCGGAGTAGATTCCAGAGTTCAGCTTGACACAGAGCTTCCCTTTTACCTCATTCACATCCTCCCTCCCCCACACAGGTCACACCAGCCCCACAGAAATCTGTCCATCTTCCAAGCACAGAGGGCACATTCCCACTCTGGTGACTTTCGTCCAGCACTGTAACAGTTTTAAAGGTCCTGCCGAAGCCCCCTTCCTGTAGTTAGCTCTAAGTCTCAGCTCTTCCTGATCTTCTGTTTCTTACTTATCGCATCATCGTAGTCTGCACTGCACCTCAGCCTATGCTGTATGTTTGCCTGCGTCGCAGATGGCTGGACTCTGAGGTGTGTGTGTCCTGTACTAGTCATCCTTGTCATCTACCCAGCACTTAGCAGAATGCTTGGTTCATAGTAGCTGCTCAATAAAATACTTACTCTTGATTCAGTAAGTAAAGTTCATTCCCCCCAAAATGCAATGTATCCCTGGTCGTCATCTCCATAATGAAATACCCTGTCTGATGTTACCATGGCTTTAACTAGTGGCCAGTTTAACTGGGGAGTACCTACCTAGAAAACCAATTTATTCTAAACTCCTTGTCGGATAACAAAGGCATGTATTCTCTCTTAGAAGGGTTAGTTCTGGCTTAGTTTGGTTCCTTACTAAATAAATTCAGTGAGTTTACCCGTAAAAATGTTGGACACTGAGACTGGGTGATGATGAGAAATTTGGGGTCTGGGACACTTTTAGGAACCCCTAAACAACATCACATAGGTGGGTCCCTAGGTCAGGAGAGCCATGAGGGAACTGATCATTTTGCACCATTGCTCACTGCTCTGAACCAGGAGATATGCCAGGAGAGGCATATCTTAAACTATCGTGGGTCCCGGCACAGGTTGGAATACACAGTTGGGTCCTTGTTGTGGACTAACCACCTGTTCATAACAAACAGTCGTGTTTGAGCTGTTCTGCTTTGGGGTCAGTATTATTACAGCTCATTCCATCTTATTAACAGGGATGGGGGCTTCTGTTCCCCTTCCGACTCTACTCTAGAGATGATAAACTACTTCTTATTGTAGCCAACTTCCAGTTGGAGAGAGGGCAGTTTTGATAGGGTCTGTCTTAGAGGTGTAAGCTATGTAGAAGCTGAGAAGAGAAGGCTTAATGAAGAATGAATTCCATTTCTGAATGAGAGGAGAATTCATGCAATGAATTATGACCCATTGAGAGATAAAGTAACTCGGGGACATGAGTACCTTCTTTCTTCTTCTCCCACATCTGCCAAGTCTTTCTAGCCAGTGTGTTTCTATAAGGTGGTGAATAAATCATTGAATAAAACTTTGAAAAAGATTGATACCATATGAAAACAATCTCATACTTACATTTATATACCTGAAATAGGATAAAAAGTTTATATTATATTCACCTTTATGAATAACTTTATGAAAGTTCAGTAATCCAACAGCATATAGTCATTGTCTACTGTGCCTAAGAAACTGAAAGTACAGAAATTCACGGTAATACATAGGTCAAGTACACTGAAATTCTAGGTGCACTGCTGTAATTATAAAGACTGAGCTGTTGGATTTGAGAACAGCTTTTTAAATTGCATACTTTCTCATTTTCAAACTGGCACTTGTAATTTAGAAAAGTATTAAGTTATCAAATTTCCATTCATATGGAGAGTTTCTCTGTGTGTCTCTGTGTGTGTGTGTGCATGCACACGCGTGTATTTTGTATTTTGGTGGGTCTCACATCTTTATTATCCTTTCTAAAAGTGGGGAAAAGACTCTTTCTCGATTGTTTCAGCATAGTAGATATGTTTCTCTGGGCACATCTCCCAGTACCAATTTAATCCTGTCAGTGTTCATCTTTCCCTTCCCATTTCACGAGCCCTGCATCAACTCTGCTCATTTTGGTATTTTTTATGTATGGACTGCGTATTTTAAAAAAGCGTTATCAAATTACATGGTTGTTTTAATAACCTAATGAAAGGGAAACGAAAGCAAACTTGCAAAACGACAACAATTTATCCCTCCCTTCCAAAAGTTGGTAATTCAAACGACAGCTCATAGGCAGAACTTTTGTTAGAGTGAAGCAAGATTAGTGGCTCCTGTTTGCATGCAGACGTTTCGTGGGAATGGACTGCATTAATCTCAATGTAGCCATGCCGGAGATTTTTTGTTTCAAGTTCACTGCATCCAGCCATAACAAATCCATGGAAAGTTCTTACTGGTGATAGCGCTCCGCGGGCAGACACTCCATGTATGGGTATGGGATTGTCCCTGTGATTCAGACATGATGAGAAACGTGAAGCGATGTATAAATGTTTGCCACGGGAGGACATGTTTTATACAGTGTGCGTATAAAAAAGAGATAGGAGTGTTTTATGTGTCTTAGCTGTGACTCAGCATTAAGATCCATTCCCTCTGAGGCTCTTTGTCCAGTATCTTGCCCATGGCAAGGATTTCTCGGGCGTGGATTCTTACCAGCTTGAATCCACCGCACCTTTCCCCTCTCACCACATTGTACCGTTACCACTCTCTCCCGGTTAGCTTTGCTCCTCCAGCTGCTCTTACTTCCTCATGGAGGCTGCTTTCTTCTCCATCCCGAACATTCATTCCCAAACCCTGTCCCCACTCTCCTCATTCTGCTAGAAAATCTCCCCTTCTTTCATGGCTTTTGTTCGACACCAACAAGATGTCCAGGACAACTGCGTGTTTCAGAACAGGCTCCTGGGGTGGGCGGGAGGATGACACCTCCCCCAAAGATGGCCACATCCCAATTCCTGGAATCTGGAAGTTTGTTACTTTACGTGGCAGAGGGGAATGGACTTGCAGATGGTTTCCGGTCTGCTGACCACAAGATAGGATCCAGCGTAATGACGAGGATCCTGAAAAGGAGAAGAGGGAGACAGGGGTGGGCTGAGGGCGATGGGCCGGGACAAGCTTGACCTGCTGTTGTTGGCTTTGAAGATGGAGGGGGGGGCCGTGAGCCAAGGGTTGTAGGTGCCCCCACCCCCAAGCTGGAGAAGGCCACCGGATGGATTCTTCCCTAGAGCCTCCCCAAAGAGTGCACCCTTGCCGACATCTGGACTGTAGCCCTGTGAGACTTGTTTGAGACCTTGACCCTGCAGAACTGTATGACACAAGTTTGTGTTGGTTGAAGCCTCTGAGTTTATGATGATATGTCTCAGCAGCCGTGGAAATTAGTGCAGGTGTCCGCTTCCTGACGGACACATTTACAGGGTTGTGTTACAGGCATCCAGCTGACTTCTCCTCTTTCCCTAATGGAAGGCACAGATAGTACTGTAATATTTCCATTGTAGCCATGACCCAGACACCTTAACCCAGGGCGATGTGTTCTGGGCAGCTGCCTGTAAAACGAGGTCCCCCCGGCACTACCCGGGCCTGCGTCTGTGTCACTTACCAAGTGCCTGCCTCTCAGCAACAAGGGCGCCCTGCTTCGCTCTGCCCTGTCAAGTCTGCAGCCACACCTTTGCACATTCCTCGCTGGAATTGTCCCTTCCTCACAATGAGCACTTTGTACTTCAGAATTAGAAGGAATGACTGCTGATACCACACCCAATATGATTATTGCACGAGATAGTTGAGATTCGACCTGTTCCGTGTGCCACAGCTCCTTTCTCACCGGGCTCCCTTACGGATTTCCTTGAGTTCCTTTTGTCACGGCAAGCCTCGTGCTCGCAACTGCTGGCGTACCTTCCCCCAGCATTACGGATTACGGATCAGGAAACGGTACCCGTGGATTTATACACATAGACGCCATACAGTTACTTGCTACAACTATAAATGTTTTATGATCCAGATTTCTAAATCTGAGAAGACCCAAATGCCTGAATAATCTTAAGTCAGATATTGGCCCATTAAAATAAAAATTTTTAAATGAAACATGTATTACTTTGAAGGGTGAGTGATACATAGTGTAATGTTGGTCTTGTTATATTTTTAGCTGTCACCATGGTTAGATGCATAGGTGGATAGATGGATAAATAGATCCAGCTCTAAGCTATAAGTAATAGATGTCATATAGTTTTTATACATGGTAAATGAATCTTTCATCTTTACACGTACAATTTAATTTGGAAACAATATGTTCAGGCCAAAACTGCCTTGTATATTTTAGTTTTCAACATTTCCATAACTTGTATCTATTTTATTTCTAAGCATAGAAAGCATCAGATTTGCAGATGAATATTTATTTGATGCAGCCAAATTAATCCAAATGCAAAATAATCATCTGTCTTTTAGAATACTAGGCTGTAAACCTTGGGACTTGAGGCTTAGGAACAACAAATGAAAAAGGCAGGGGGGGAGGAGAGCAAACCTTGTATATTCTAGGTGTCCAGGCAATGGTATCATTCGAAACACCTCAGAGGTTGTTCATTTATTAGCCTGAGTAGCTTCTCCCTGCGTCTCTAGGATTCAGAAACATCCGCTTTGGGAGAGATATCAGCTTCCTCCATGCTGTCAGCTCTGTGAGCAGAGAAATGGCCCCTGTTTGCTCTGCAGCTTGATGAAGGATTTGTGAATAGGTGTGCTTATGACCCCCACACCATCCTCATATTTACAACTTGTAATTTGAAGATTGTGATGGGTTTTTCTCTTTACCTACCTGTTTTAGAGAAAAGTTCATCTCTTTGCTTTTGGAATCTAAGCCCTGGGCTTTCACACCTCACTTTTAAAAACCTAATTGTATCGAAAGGAGAACAATTCTTTATGTTTCAGGTCATAAGTCTCTAACATAACCTACACGTAGGAGTGGCTTTCCGGATGAGAATTCTCTCAAATTGGCCAGTTTGGAAGGGTAGCTAATGAAAACATCCTCGTAATTTTCAGAGCGAGTTGAAAAAAAGGGAATGAAGACCTAGTCATCTGCTTAACTGAATGGTTCCTACTGTTCCCCTGTCTCTAGGACCTTCAGTCTTTGTTGGTTGGAAGTTTGCGTCCATTTTTGTTTCCTTAAAGAGCTTCAGTTCCTTCTGCACACAAGGATCCCTTGCTGTTGGCCAGTGGGGTGTGTCCCCACAGTAGTGACCTTTCATGTAAAAAAGACTGAAAAAGCAAAGCTTTGTCCAAAGGTGACTTGACCTAGTCTAACCTTCCAGTGCCATAGAGCAGGAATGACGGCCCTTCGTTATGAATGAAACTCAGAATGAAAAAGGACCGTCACCTTCAGTTCCCACAAACTTGGGCTTTTATGTGAACATGAGGTTCCTTTGGGTCTCCTAAGTACACTGCGGAGCACCTCTGATGTGAGATTGCTCCTTGTTCCTCCGTCCTCACTTAAGAGAAGACTGATGGGTATACACAGTATTATTCCCGGTGTCTAGGCCAATCTGGGACTGAGTCTGCAAGTTGTGTGAACCCCCTGCTATGGGGACAAATCATCCATTTGACCTAATGAACTATGAGAAGTCAAGATTTTCCTTTTGTGAATATGCTGGTATATCAAAGAAACAGATAAATATCCCCGAAGGCATCATTATATATACACTCCGGTCTCAGTTTATTGGAAGACAAATTACACACATTAACTATTGTCATTCTCAACAAATATCTAAAAACAAGTGTGCCCTGTTATGCTCTCCATGTTCCTTGGGAAGGTTATTATGGTTCAGTTCACGAGGTACAGCCTTCAGGTCCATTTTCTCCAACTCCACAATATTTGCAATGAGCTCATCTTCCCCAAAGGAAACCAAGAGTTTAATGATTCCCCACAGGTGAATTGGTATGAGGCATGAGCGAAAAGGTGAGTGGAAACGAAGCACAAAATGGGAAACGGCGGATTCCCCGAGATCAAGCTGCAGGTGAGGTACGCTCCGGCGCCCGAGCCCCAGGATGGGTGCGCTCTCAGGTTACTCATTTCTGCAGTCTGTTGCATAGCCGCGGGTTGCCATACTCAGCATGAATTCTACGGCTGGAATCTAATTACCAGGAGGTGAAAAATGATGGAATTCATTGAAATGATAAAACGGCATCTGTTAAGATCACTCTTGGCTAGGTTCCCAGCTTTTCATTACTTAAGGAAAATAATGATGTGCTAGTCATTGTGAAAAAAGGAAATTTGGAGAAACCGCTAATAATGACTGAACTGTAATGCCATCAGATACATCTGAGAATATCCCGTGATGAGTTCTGTTGGCCTTTGTCAGCGATTTCTTGTCCCACTGACGTACAATTTTACAGTTAAAAAAAACCAAACTTTTTTTTTTTTTTTTTATAGTATGAAGTTTACTACTAGCCGTTAAATCCCTTTATGGTTGGTTCCTTATCATGTGGGGATGCAACTTAGTGAGGGAGTAAATAAAAAGAAAAAAAAAACTGGGAAAAGTTATGTTTTAAAGTAACATATCCATCCAGGACAGAGTGGAATGAAGATTCCGGGGCAGCTAATAGAAAGTTCATGTTTTCAGAATGGTATCAATATATCGTCATCTGCCTGCACCCACTCCAGATAGTTTAAGTTCCCATTCTCCCCACTAAATGCCAGAACTCTTTGAGCTTTTTCTTCTTAAGTGTTTAGGATTGCCAGAGAAAATGCAGGATACCCAGTTAAATCTGAATTTCAGAGAAATGTGTTTTAATTTACACATGTGATATGCATCTCCTAAGAGCGATTAGCCACTGTTGATCTGAATCTTAATGTGACATCCTGTATTTTTATTTGCCAAATCTGGCAACCCCAGCAAAGTTGCATAGTTTTACATACGTGAAGTTACTTGGTCAATAAAAAGAAAGGAAATTGATTTGATATCACAGCATAGCAGCAGCTCAACATGTAGGAAAACATAGTCCAAAGGCCCTTTTTGAGGGGAAACAGGTCATATAAGTTTGGGAATAGCATATATTATAATTCATTCTGGAAAATTCAAAATTCGCATTAGTATATTTGAAACTTTAAGAATTTCTAAAGTTTTAAAAATTGTTTATAGTCGTAGAATTGCATAATCTTACTTTTCGGAGAACCCGATTTTTTCCCTTCATTTGGAGGAGGGGGTGAGAGGTCATTCCTCTGTGTGTGTGCATGCGTGTGCATGTCCATGTGTGGGCACATGCCTGCGCATTCCTGTGTGTAACATGCCACTCTGAAATATAGGAAGTAGGAATCAGTATGAATTCTAAGATTATGATTTCACTGCTTTATTCCAACACAACACTGAAAAATATCTGGTGCCTTTCATTTGTATTTTACCATGTGTCTCCTGAAATCTTGGCATTCGGGTTGAGAGGGGAGGAAGTGTTCTCATCTGCATTTTGAGTCATTGTCAGGACTCATAAGACCTACTGAATATTAAGCTTGTACCAAAGATTATGTACGCAGTCTGCAGTGAGAATATCTGCTAATGAGAACATGTTGAACGTTCAAAGTGCTCCTAAGTGACAACAAAGTGACTCTGGGAACACTCAACTCTGCCTTTCTCTTTGTCTTTTCTCCCCCCCCCCTTTCTCCCCCTCCCTCCCTGCTTCTCCCCTTCCTTCCCCTTCCTCCCCTTCCCCTCTCCTGTTCCCTCTCCTTCTCCCCCTCCCTCCCTTCACCCCCATCCTTCTCCCCTCTCTTTCCTTCTCCTCCCTCTCCCTCCCTCCTTTTCCCCTTCCCCCTTGTCTCCTCCCCCCTCCTTCTCCCCCTTCCCCTCTCTTGTTCCCTCTCCTTCTCCCCCTCCCTCCCTTCACCCCAGTCCTTCTCCCCTCCCTTTCCTTCTCTTCCCTCCTTCTCTTCCCTCCCTCTCCCTCCCTCCTTCTCCCCTTCCCCCTTGTCTTCTCCCCCTTCCTTCTCCCCCTCCTTCTCCCCCTCCCCCGTTTCCTCCCCTTCTCTCCTCCGCTCTCCTTCTCCCCCTCCCTCCCCCCATCCTTCTCCATCTCCCTCCTCTCTCCTTCCCTCCTCTCCTCTCCTTTCTCCAGCTCTGTGGCGCGGAGTGATGCACTGTGCTGGAGAAGAACCTTGCAGTCTTCCCTTCCTTCTCTGAATGGAAGGGTGTTACTAAAAAGTCTCAAGAAGTTAATGATGCCCAAGTACGTTCTCAGAGAGCTGAGAATACATAGATAATTGGAAGTTGATCGTGTTCATTTCTAAATAAACTAGTTGGGTGGTTTTTTGTTTTTGTTTTTTCCTTCTCTAGTACTTTTTGAAAGTTTGTAGCATAGCTCTTAATAATTTAGGAGGTTTTCACTTTGCGGGGGAGGGGGGCATCCATCATTAGAATATTGAATAGGGTCATTTTATGGTATGGCTTCATTCTACTCTCTTTGCCTGGAAGGAAGGCTATTTGAAAGGAGTGGATATTCGGAAGACATAAAGAATAATTTATGGATTTAATGCAGTTCTTGTTGAGCTAAACATGTCCCAAATGACATCCATTCCATCCTCCATCTACCCTCCTTTTTCTGTTCCTGATCTCCGCCGGGGAACAGTTCTATGTTAGACCTCTAAGACAGAAACCTGAGAATCATGTGCTGTTTATAAAGGCACTGCTATGTGGCCAGATGTCTATACAAAATGATATATTTGGAAAATGGCTTATTTGTGGAAACATGAATTTGCTAAAAGACAGGATTTTTCCTTTTTTTTCTGAGATAATGGTATTAAAAAATACAATAACCTCATAGTTTTGGTAGCAGTTGGGTGTATTGTTCGTTTATTTAAAATAATCCCTGTGCCCAACATGGAGGTTGAACTCACGATCCTGAAATCAGGAGTCACGTGCTCTACCGTCTGAGCCAGCCAGGCACTCCAGTTGGGTGTATTGTTAAATAATCCACTTACCTGTGCAAAGACTGACCACAAATTTAAGATCATACTTCTGCTACAGTTTGGGTGTGTTGTTACATAACCCATGTATATATTAACCGAAAATTATGTTTCAGCAATTTATGGGCAACAGCCCCCAAAGAGTAACATTTTCAGTTACTTCACCCTCATCCTATGGATAATGAAATTTACTGTTTTATGGCCTTGGCTCTTGCCTGATGTTGGGGTTGGAAAATGGATCAAAACACAGACTTAAGAGATACACAGAATCCAATCACTGGCCCCTTGGATGATTCTAAGAATGGTGGCTCCTCAAACAGAAAGAATCTGTAAAGAATTGAGATACGATGTAACACTGAGTTCCTGAGTGGAGTTCTCCTGTGAAGCAGCTAGAATGGGGAGTTGTGATTTCCAATGAGAGTTAGAGATGCGGTAGTCTGCCGCTGAGATGAAGTCTGCAGATGGAAAGCCCACAGTGTGGAGAGGAGGCGATGCGTCTCCAAGGGCATGAGGGATCACAGATGACATCTAGAAAATATCAGTTCTCCTGTGTGTCCCATGTCTGACGTTAAATCCCTGCTTGCTGAGAGGACACCGTACCGGGCTTAGGGAGATGAGTAAGTCAGGGGCCTGACTTAAAACACCCACCTAGTTCATTAACCCACCCTTAGAGCAGGTGCCCCTTCCTTCGGCAAGCTGGACACAAAGACTGTAGATGCATTGTAAGAACCCTTAGGACTCAGACTCATTTTGCACTGATTTGAGGATTTAATCAGGGCAGTATTTAAGAGAACAGTGCCCAATAAAAAGTCGAACATCTTGTCTCATAATTCCAATGTAAAATATACGACTGAGAGATGGATTTAAGATGAAAGGCATCAAAACATTTCACCAAGTTCACATAAGATATTGGAATTTTTGAGAACCTGAGATTTCGTAGGTTTATAAGTTTTATTTCATTTACAAAAATTATTCAACTTCATAGAGACTTTGTCAGACTGTCAAATTCATTTCAACGTTTTAAATATTAATTTTATAAATGTTGAAAATAATTGGTTTTTGATACGTTTTGTCTGGAGAAAGTTGACCACTGAGACCTCATACTCCCATCAGCAGTCCCCATTCAGACCCTATTTTTTTCTCCAAGGTTATCAAAGGTCATCATCTAACCATGCCAAAGCCAGGACAGGAAGACCCATTCTTGTTTGGTTCTTTCTTCCCCATCAGCGACCCCCACCCCAACATACATCCTTCAGTAACCCTCCATTGTCCCACAGTTTTTCCTCAGGATTTTTTTTCCCCTTGTCTCCATACCGCTTCCCATTCCCTGAGCTACAGTTACAGCCTGGTTACCTTGCTGGAGCCCCGGGCTTGTTGTCTTCCAGCCCACGTGCAAGCAGAGACCAACCACAGTTTCTGGAATACAGGTCAGATCATGTTATGGGATCTCCAGTTTAAGAGCCCCCAGTGGGTCCCCATGAGCATCCTCAACAACTTCACACCTCAGATGCCAACCTGGCCCCTCTGCAGTGTCTGCTTGCATTTGCAACTCTGCCCTCCTGGAAACAGATGCCTTTGAGAGGAGATGTCTTGCTCAGTGTTCTGTCGTCTGTACTGTGCACAGCCCTTGGCATGAGAAACGTGCTCAGTGAATGTTGAGCAGAATCGTGACTTGCTAACCGGTTGACTCTCTAACTGCTAGCTGTGCAGCTTTGATGTTCCCGGTTGTTTGTTTATTCCTGTCGGCCAGTGGTTCTCACCCGGTCATGATTTGGCCCTCAGGAGACAGTTGGCGATGTCTGCAGACGTGTTCAGTAGTCACGCTGGAGTGGGATAGCGATTGTGGCATCGAGTGAGCAGAGGCCGGGGTGCTGGTGAACGTCCTGTAATGCACAGATGGCTCCTCGTGACAAGCGTCCTCTGTTGCACTGCACAGTTCCTTATTTGGTGCAGAGTTTCAGTACTGCTGGTGTTGAGAAACCCTGATGTAGACTAATTGTAAAATGAAACCTTATGTCGTCTTCAGTGGATTATGTTCAGTGGGGAGCCACCAACAAAAGAGTTTCTTTTATTCCTAGTTAACCATGTCTCTCCGTACTTTCTAGATGATTGTTAGTAGAACTTTCAATGAGCAGTCTATTTTTTATGCCCCGTGGTAAATGTAGAGAATTAATAATACATGAGCATTCCCGTTAGCTCCTCTCTGAACACTGAAATGCATCTCAACTGTGTTCTCTGTTTCGTATCTAGAATTACAAGCAAAATAGATTCCACTTCTTTTCATTTGTGAAATGGTTTGAAATTAAACTTACACAGAAATAGTTATCATCCTAGCAAGTTTTCCTCTGTGGCGAACATACCAGAATTACTTCAGGATTGTGAATTAGTTTACAGAATTTGATGGGGGCTCGACAGTCCACAAAAGCACCACCAAGGCAGGTGGAAAAATGGTTGCTATACCCGCGAACGTCAGTGCTCAGAAGAAGTCACTAAAGCATCACATTAACTGAGAGTACTCGGTTGGCTGACAGCAGTGCAGAGTTCGACAGCATTGGCCTGTTGATCTGGCATAAGTGACTGAGAATAGCAGGCTTGCAACCACACACCCGGCAGCTGGATGGAGAATCAGTGCCTGTCAACCACCTGTAGGTGACTTACCATCAACTGACCCAACCTGTATATGTGCAAACCAGGGACATCTGACAAACAGCTGTTCTTGAAACAGAGAAGATCGTACAAGGGTCACCCATTCAAATGAATGGGCCACAGGGATTTGGAATTTATTTGCTGTGAGAGCCAGACAAAACACAACTGCATTTTGGTCTGTAGATTCCAAGGCCTGATTCAGGCAGGCCCCCAGTTCTTATCAAAAGCGGAACCTGAGTGACTGTCAGGAGCTCTCCGGTACTGCTTCTGAGCAGAGGACTCAGTCCATGACCTGTTTATTTCGGCCTCCATTATGTTGCTATAAATTCACCTTCTTGGACTGTTCATGGTTTCTTCTCTTTGATTCCTAAACCATCCCTGAGTTGATGGAGCCATTTCAGCCAGTAGCGAATTTTATGGCCAAAATAGGTGGCAGGAACAAGAGTAATTAGAAAGTGGAGGCGTTTTCATGCTGTTGAGTCATGATTGATGAGAAGATTAGCCAGTTAACTCACTGAAACACTTTATATGCAGCAATGTGGAATTCCATAGACTTCGGCATGTGTAGGTATGCAGATAAATATTTATACAAGAGCCGGCTTTCCGTTTCTTTTGTTGCTGCTTTTTGTGAGTTGCCCTGAGGTTGACTGATGCTTTCCCCATGTACCGTATATAGAGAGAAACAGCGTAACCCTGATCCACTAGCAAACTAAAGCAGTGCATTGCCCATGTTGTGGCTACTTACTGTAGTCACTGTTCTTCTGGGTGTATCATAGTCTAGCAATAGGAGTCTAGACGGAGTCCTGCTGGTCCTGTGGTCATTTCTTGGAGGGAAAAGATAGGTGATCTCCAGCGAATGACATAGGTCCATGTGAGTGGCAGTGGGTGGTATGGTAATTAAAAGTCATGAACGCCGCACCGTTTGGGAATTCATTAGACAAAACAGTATGTGGATGAAACCTTGTCATGCCGAATTGCTGCCGCTGTTTGATTGATCTGAAGGAACTCTTCCAAGTTTTGGAAAAGGTGAAAAGAATTACATCTCTGGAAGTCCCGTGGTCTGGTTTATTCTCAACTTTCTGAAGCTCATTAAATCCATCTACTTCTGGGGCGCCTGGGTGTCTCGGTCAGTTGAGAGTCCTACTCTTGATCCTGGCTTGGGTCTTGATCTCAGAGTTGTGAGTTCAAGCCGCACATGGGGCTTTATGCTGGGTGTAGAGCCTACTTTAAACAAAATAAACAAATAAATCCCTGTACTTCTCAGATGGAGCGAGAACAATGTAGGCAAACATGAACAGCAGCAGATTATCTGAAAAGAGCTGCGTTCACATCCGTTTTCTTTCATATCACCATACATTTTTAATTTCTTTTGAGTGTTGAAGATGTTTTGGGAGAAAAGCACCTGCAAGTTAAGTATTAAGTAATGAATCCACATGGACGTACCCATCCAGTTGCCACCATCTTAAGTGACCACATGAGTGTCACATTCTTTGTATTCATGGCTTAGCTATCAATTTTAGAGTTGAGAAAGTCCTGTGAACAAAGGAAAGATAAAAGAAGGCAATCGCAGAAATCAAAATTGGGGGTCAGGTAGTTAAAACTCAAGAAACATACGTACACTAGGAATTTAAACTAATTGTTGGAACAACCAAGTTTTTTAAGCTTCTCTGTCTCAGTTAATAGGAATTTACCTTTACCATGTAATTTCAGACGGCAAAACAGCCATTGATAAAGAACAGAAACAATTTTTACATATCATAGCAGTTTTGAAAAGATTGAGCCAAACCTGTTAATGGTATGAAGTGCGTAAGCATTTGGTACGTAGACAGGACATAGTAGGTTTATTTCCGTATGACTGGCAATGTGTCCTCTTCGTGTGGGTTTCTACCTTGTTGGTGGAGCTGAGGTCCTGGTCTCGGCAGCTGTCCCTTTGCCTCGGTTGGGACAGTTAATCCTGTGTGTGAAGTGTAACTGCCTTCTATCTTTAGGACCATTGTGGTACTTAGCATCAAGTCCTCGTGGTTTTGTGCAAGTGATGTAATAAACAGATTCTATTTTGTCCCTCTCTTGTGACATGCCACTTACCTTTTCTGGTTCTAGTAATCTGTGATCTGTGACATCACTGACCTTCCCGGAGCCCTAAACTCCCCAAGGTTGGAGGCCTCCCAGACCTTGCCTTGAGGGTGAGCAACCCTAGTAGGCATCTTCCAAATGTCTGTGTTGACGGTAAGGGCTTGGAGGTAGTTGGAAAGGAAGGAGCAGTGGACCGCTCTGCAAGGTGCACTTGCATCGCTCCGTTACCTTTGGGTTGAATTTGTTTCCTTGGGAATGATCTTGGAGGCAATCTTTGGTAGTGGTGCTGGTGCTGGTAGGGGGAGGGATTTAAAGCCAAATGCTTTGAGGCACTGCTGTCTGCTGCAAGAGCTGTGTGATGCCTCTTGTCTGCCCCCGTCCCTGCATGTCCTCCTCCTCCAGTTTGCTCTGGTACGTTGATGTATGAGACTCTGGGTGGCTGTCATCGAGTTACATTACTTGGTGCAGTAACCTGAGATCCTGTGGTGCATCAGATGCTTGGCACGCCCTATCCCCTTAACCTCAGGTTTATAAAATTTAAAGTATTATTCCCATTTTACACAAGACAAAAGTCAGAGTCAGAGGTTTAAAATTGTGGCATACATGGCAGAGCCAGGGAGTGGCAGAGTCTGAACACACTCTTGTGATTGATCCATTCCAAAGCCTAAGTTTTTAACCTCGATGCCGGTCCACTGTCCCTTCTACATAATTTCTGTTGACTTTCCTTGGGCACCTGGCTGACTCTTATCCATGGATCCATCTTCTCTGTGTTGAATTAGGCTTCTAAGTATCTAGGGATTTGAGCATCTCACCTTCTTCTTCAAACGGGCAGTCGTCACCAGCCTGGTGTTACCTGTCCCACTACTGACAATCACACCATGCCTGGCTGAGTCCTGAGGTGGAATGCAGTAAGCTCTCTTTCAGTACCCAGTGGGGAACGGGGTTCTAAAGTGCGTTTCAATCTAGGACTTTCACTGAAATAGGTCTTTTGTGGCCCCTTTGAGATAACAGCATGTGGTTGTCATTTTCCAGTTCTGCCATATTGCTATCGCATATGCGGAAGCACCCAGTAGGCATTTTTCTTATTTCCTGTAAATAACTCCTAAAGATTCAAACACACTGGCAGATTTTCACCAGTTTCTAAGGGTTTCAGCCAAGATAATCATTCTCCTACTCTTACTGGCTCATGGCTCTGCAAGTCGTATTATCACTGAAGGTAAAAATTTCAGTGGACAGTAAAACACTCCTGCAAATACTAAGTAACAGTGTTGTCTTGAGGATGTGTTTATTATATTAGGAAATTTCCAACAGTCCATTTGTAAGTGGTTGGTTGAATTCAGAACACATTTTCTCATATAAATAATGTTATAAATCCTAGAAATATTCCCAGGATAACACATAAAAAACTACTAAATCCATATGTAGCTGTATTAATGGTATGGGAAGAGTCCATTTCATCCGGTCCCATTGGCTAAACCATGTGTTCTAAATATGAACGTGATTTTGAGTAAATGATGCCTGTACATAAACTGAAAAATGTTATACTTTAAAACTTTGGATACGGTGCTCCTCTAGACTGTATTAAATTGTGTCATCCCATCTTAATCAGGGTGTTGTGAATGTGTTGTACTCAGGCCCTCCTGTCTGGAGATGCAAAGGGCCACTTGCTTGCCTCCTTGAAAACTGGCTCACCTAAATTCATCGCTTTGTCTAAGCGTTTCGCATTTGTTCTCGTGTTGAAGTAAAAATAGACTAATCTGACAGTGGAAAAGTGGTCAGATAAAGTGTTTTCATCACTTACAAGGAATAGAACCATCTTTCCTCCTTTACTGAATGAGTAATTTAAGGTATTTTTGAGGAATAGGGGCTGTTGCAACTAATGCTGTCATCTGACCACATCTTCTGTTGTAATGTGGTTGAATCACACTAACAAGGTGATATTTTGAAATCCTGATTTGCATAAGTTTTGAGAATGATTTTGCTGTACTCTGACCTCAGGAGATATTAAAATGCAAACTAGGGAGTTTTATTGCATTTGCTGAATTAATGCCTCCCCCACTCTAAGAAAAAGCCTGTGTTACTTTTAAGAACATTTAAATTGCGTTGCCACTAGTCATTTCAAGTTTGTATTCCAGTATGGTCAGAGCAAGTGAATATTCAAATGATTTAAATTTTATTTCATTTCCCATCTCTGTATCATGCAATGCCTTGAGGTAGTTCCTTCCCACAGAAGTTGTCTTGCAGTTACTATGAGTGCAGCCATGGGACTGATCAATAGCCAAGAAACCTTATTAATTATTTCTGCAGCTGTTAGATTTATTTTTTTAACATCAGCATCTTTTTTTTTTTTTTTTTTTTTTTGGCCTGTATTGAACTAGTAACTAGATATGAGATTCAGCAAGACAAGAAAAAAATGCTCCAGAAGAGCTTTTGAGTAGGGAATTTGCTGTGGTCAAAGTCAGTAGTATATTGTATAAAGAACACTCTACTTTGGTGCCTAAATGTCCCCAGTGGAAAATCACACACACACACACACACACGCATGCGCACACACGCGCGCACACACACACAGCTTGGCTGCACCCACAGTTATATGACTATAACCGACTCACCGCTGCTTTTCAAAGTCAGAGAATATATAATGCTAGGTCTGTAGATATGAACAACAAAATCTTTTGAGTAAAAAAAGTAGGTCAGTGTTCACAGGTGTCTGAATATGCAAAATCAAATGTTTTCATTTTTCTTTTGAAATCCTAAGGGTTTCTTTTTTTTGTTAAATGTGTATTTTGATTTTTCATCATGAGAAATATTATTTTTAATGTGATTTTTGGGTCAAGATGTTTATTTGATCAAAATGAAGAGGGACAACAGAGGCAACAGTGACCTTTCTATGAAATCTTGGTCAAGTCTGCTCAGTGCCTCTTGATGAATGAATTTCCCACCTTAAAAAAATGGAACTAAGTGTAACTTGACATATCTTTCATTTTGATTGTAGTAGAGGATAAACTGACACAGCGTTT
Source organism: Ursus arctos (assembly GCF_023065955.2). Lineage (NCBI taxonomy): Eukaryota > Metazoa > Chordata > Mammalia > Carnivora > Ursidae > Ursus > Ursus arctos. Next base: position 5,197,027 of record NC_079873.1, read on the forward strand.
GCAAATGCATTTTGAAAATAAAAGCTGAAAAATAAGTAAAATATGTATTTCATAGTTATGTCTATTTTTGTGGGCCTGCAGCAAAATGAGGACCATGAGTTTAGGTGCTCACATGGAAAAATCACAACAAATGAGATAAAAAATTACTCCTTGAGCCCTGAATTACTTAAGGCACTACGAGGAGCTATAAGATCTAGAGGTAGATAGGGGAAAAAAAAAAACATAAAAAGCCAACAAACCAATACATAAATAAGAGTTTAAAATATTGGGAGAAGTGACGCATTGGTAATATGGCAGGGGTTAATTGTAAGTTGAAGACAGTAATTGCTCTAGGAATTCAGAAGGGAAGTTGGCTGAGGATGGGAAACTTAGCAAAGGCTCTACTTGGAAGATGAAGTTTGACTTCTGTCTTGAGGGGTGAATACAGTGTGTGAATTCAGAGCAGGGTGGATAGACCTCTTCAGAAGGGGAAAGAATCAGCAAAGCCAGACTGACACGTGCAAGATCTGGTGAGGGTTTCCCCTGCTGACACAGATTGATAAGTGCACCTTCACATACTGGACACTCGACAGGAATGTTGCGTCACTGAGAAGCAACTTGGTGCCAATCACTGAGGGTCTTTGCTTTACAAACTTCAGGTCATCTAATTCCCACACAAACCTCTGAAGGTTCATCATTTACTCTTTACAAATTTTGACATTGAGGGAAAAGATTATAAATTGTTCAGCAGTACAGTTAATAGGAATTTGAGGACAGATTTGCCCTCTGCAAATCTACGACGATTCTGCAACACTGCTCTACTTGCGTGGCTTCCTCACGGTCACACAGCTGATTAAATGTAAGTGTAGAGATAGAAGCTGGTCTTCTGCCCCCCATTCTGGTGCCTCTTATGTTACATCCCCTGACTGTTGCTGTGTAGAGATTTCTCCTTTGGCTAAGTACTTTTCACAGGTCTCATCTTATTTGCCAAAATGGAACTCCTTCCAGGGAGTTGGATCAGATCGATATTCATGGAGAGACATGGAAAGAATCTAACCACATCAGAGTTGCTAAGTGCCTAGTTGCTAGTAGAGTTTGGTATTTTAACCCAGATCTTCTGACCCCGAATCCCTTGCTCATAATGTGGTATTGATTTATTTTGAAATGAATGATCTATTGCCTTATTTGGAAACTTAATTTGTGTACACTGTCTTTGATAAAATCAGGAGAGTATCAGATACAATGGAGAAATGTATGCGGATAGGCCAAAGTCACCTTGATCATAGCAATTGAAATATTCTACAGTAGACTGTAGGATCCACAAGCAAACATACAGAACGTACTCATAAGTGGGAGAGGAATGCTATCAACACTACTCATTTAGAGAAGGACTGATACCGGACTTATAGCATTTCTCAGCCTGTGACAGGCATATTTCATAGTTATGTTGCACGGAACATGGTTATTCCAATTTCCAAAAAGGTTTGATTTTTCCCAAACTTCAAGCATATCTTTATTGTTTACATGTAAAAAGTTCTTTTTTTTTTTAAGATTTATTTATTTATTTTAGAGAGAAAGCAAGAGTGAGTGGGGGGGGAGGGGCAGAGGGAGAGAGAGTATCAAGCAGACTCTGCACTGACCGCACAGCCTGACACAGGGCTCTATCACACAACCCTGAGATCATGACCTGAGCCAAAACCAAGGGTTGGTCTCTCTACTGCCTGTACCACCTAGGCATCCCACATGTAAAAAATTCTTTAACACATCATCTTATGATTTTGGTGGGGTGACTAAAACCTTTGTGATTTAAGAACTAGCAGAAGGGGGTCCCTGGGTGGCTCAGTCAGTTAAGTGTCTTCCTTTAGCTCAGGTCATGATCTCAGGGTCCTGGGATGAGCCCTGTGTTGTGCTCCCTACTCAGTGGGGAGTCAGCTTCTCCCTCTCCCTCTCCTCCTCCCCCCTTCTCATGCTTGCTCTCTCTCAAATAAATAAATAAAATCTTTTTAAAAATGTAGAAATCCTGCTTTTCCCACCTATTTCTTCTAGGGATTTCTTGATTTTTGCTTCACATCTTTTCTGACAACCATTTGTGTCTCTGTGTGAATCTCAAACTCATCTTTGGCAGCTGTGCTACCTGAAATTTGTAGTCACATCTGAGATCTTAGGATATTGCAAAACAGGACCCAATTTCATAACTTCATCTATTTTTTTTTTCAGTTTTCGAAGTTAGTTTGTGTTTTCCCCATCATTCTGTACCTTGTCAGCATCTGCCAGAAGTAAAATAAAATTTGTTTGGATTGTCGATTCTTCATAAAAATAAATATATTATTTAAATCTAAACCTGAAGCTTTGAAGGAGGAATGTATGTTAATAAATTGAATAGAGGGGTTTAAATTTCTCGATGATCCTAAAATGTACATGTTTAATTCCTCCCTCATCTTCCGGGCTGCCTAAATCTCTATAAACCCTTACAAGAAGAGGCACGAATTACATATGATCAGGGAGATTTAAAATAGTGCTCAGTGTTCAGCGTCAGGATTTTCTTTGCATTTCCAAAGGCTTTCTGAATAACAGTATGATTATTGGACCCAAATTTAATTTCCCTTCAAGGTCAACATTTTTATCTACTGTTCTTTCTGAATTGGGGGAGTATCCTACATTATTTCCTTTTGGATCTCTTTATTTTTAGATTTTATTATTATTGTTCATGGTCAGATGCTTTTGGATCGACCATAAGATTGGAATTGTATTCGTTAAAACATTGACCAAAAAACATAACCCGTAAATAAAATTTAATTTCTTTCACAACTGTCATGCTGACTTAACCTTGGATTTTAAGTTAAGTTTTAATTTGAGATGACATAAATTTTATTTGCTACAGATCAATGTCTACTTTTATAATAATTTAAGACAGTAAGCAGTATTCTAGTATATGATAACGTTGGTTTTTGTACAAGGATTTTTCTGCATTGATGCTTATTCTAAACCGACAGAAAGTCCATGTTTTTGTCAGTGGGATGAAGATGATGCGTGACTCCAAATGCAGCAAAACCTTGAAGAAGAAATCACTTCCATTAAAGCAGATAATACTCTTCCTAAGGAGAAAAAAGAAATTTTTACTATTAAAATTCTGAGAAAAGCACTAAATTTGCTTTGCAAAAGAGGCTATCAAGTCTTTATCCTCTATGATTGCTTGTTATAGAAAAAATACTCTGGAAAGTTTAACTGTTCGCTGACACCAAATTATTCTTGAGTTTCTCTTCAACTTTATGTCAGGGAAGATGTTGAAAGGAAATTAGATTGTTTGTATGCTTTCAGTTTGGTCATAATCCAAATGAGAAAAAGAAACATGTTGGCACTGTATCAGATTAATTTTCATACACATGATACCATACATTGAAACATTTAAGAATGTGTACAATTTCCTATTAAAGTCTGATGCTTTAAACTTTGAAGTTGCAGTGTTTCAACATCTAAAACTATTATAGGAGTATCAAAACGATTCTTCATTTTCTTACATTTACATTATCATATTGGATCCTTCATATGTCCAGGGATTAGCGAATGGCAGCTCTTTGCTGAACTCAGTCGGCTCCCTGTTTTCATAAATAAAGTTTTATTGGAACATATCCAAGATCATTTAATTACGTTTTGTCTATACCTGTTTTTTGCTGCAGTGGCAGAGTTGCATAGGCGCCCATGTGGCCTGCAAAGACAAACATATTAATATCTCACCCTTTCCTGAAGATATTTGCAAATCCTAGTACGTATCGACTTATGTCATTTTTATGGGACACACAGGTAATGTATAAGAGAAGTACAGCTGATTTATTAATTTCGGGATTGCACTAATGGAGGTACTGTAACTTTGTTTTGAACTCTGCTAAAGAAAGTACAAAAATCTATTCCTGACTGGCTGTGTGAGAAGCCTAAACTTAAAACACTGATACATAATGTATGTGAATGTGTATTTCACTCTTATCTGAATTACACAGCTCAGTGCTCTAGTGTATAATGCTAGCACTGTTTTTAAAAGTACTGCAGTTAAGATTTTATTACACTTAATATATAACATTGCCAACCAAAAAACTATTGTATTAACACTAGAGTTTTAAAGATAGAATGGATCACAGACACAACCTGAGCCTTTTTTCAAGAGAGGAAAATGTGTTGGAGAAATTGTTATTATTTTCTCACACTGTCATTAAATAACAACTGAATTTAAATCCTGGGTCAGCTACTATTTGCTTCTTTGCCTTGAACCCACCTGAACATGTTCCAGGAAGAATATGAAGGTGGTTCAATACTGACCCAACTGTTATGGAATCCAATCTGAGAGTCTACAGACTCACTTTGGATATTTGGCTGATTTTCTGCCATTTTGTTTCTTCTTATTTTTTGTCTTCGTTATGATGATAATCTAAAAATGAATGAAGCATGCCCAGCATCATCAAGATGGCTCACTTTATACGAGGCTCATTGTGAGGTCTTTGTTTTTCTAATTCTCTGGGTCCTTTTCATATTTCAAGTAGTGAGAAAAAAAAAGAAAGATGGGCTAGGTCCATAAATGATGTGTTTATTCCAAAGAATACCCAATCATTTCAACACAGGTTGCTGGATGACCTTTGTTCTTGCAAAAAGCGAGAAGCACAGGTGGGTGGTCAGGATGAGGGCCGCTGCAGGTGAGCGCATCACCCCGCAGTTTTGTATGCCAAGTTCACCTGCACCTGGAGCTGGCTCCACGATTATGTTCTAAGCAAGCATCCAAGTTTAGCAACACAGCAGCTTCTATCACATTAAATTAACAGTAATTTGGATTTTATGGGTTTTGTGGTTTTGTTTGCTTTTAACTTGTAAATTTGGTTTGCTTTTATTGTTGTATAATGCTAAAGATCAAGGGGTGTATAATCAGTTTACATTTGCATCTCTCTACATAACACGAAGATGCTGATTTAAGTCAGTGCTGGAGATCAAGGAGAAGTTGATTTTGTTCACTGATGTATTTTTCTTTACTAGGGCTATTTTTTAGAGCAGCTTTGGGTTCACAGCAGAACTGCGGGTAAAATACAGAGATTTTGCACGGACCCCCCCCCCCCCGCCCCCATATATGCACAGCCTGCCCCACTGGCAGCATCCTCCACCAGAGTGGGACATTTGTTACCACTGATGAACCTCCATAGACACGTCATTATCATCCAGAGTCCATACTTTACATTGCAGTTTACCCTTGATGTCCTGTACTCTATGGGTTTAAACAACTGTACAACGACATGTTTCCATCATTGTCGTATCATACGTCGTATTTTCACTGTCCTAAAAAACCTCTGTGCTCCACCTCTGCATCCCTTCCTTCCCCTGACCCCTGCAACCACTGATCTTTCACTGTCTCCATGGCTTAGCTTTTTCGAGCATGTCATGGAGTTGGAATCCTACAGAACGTAGCCTTTTCAGCCTGGCTTCTTTCCCTTAGAAATATACGTTTATGGTTCCTCCGTGGATTTTCATGACTGCTCATTTCTTTTTAGCACTGAACAATATCCCCTTGCCCCGATGTACCACAGTTTCTTTATCCATTCGTTCACTGAAAACTTCTTGTGTGTGAGTTTTTTGGGGTGTGTGTGTGTGTATTAAAACTTTTAATCGTGGTAACATACATATAATTTAAATGTTGCCATCTGACCCATTTTTAAGTGTACGTTCCGTGGCATGAAGTACATTCACACTGTGTGTAACCATTGCCACCATCTGTCTGGAAAACTTTTCCGTCTTGCAACACTGAAGCCCTGTCCCCATTAAATACTAAGTCCTCTTTCTCTCCTCCCACTAGCCCCTGACAGCCGCCATCCTCCTTTCTGTCTCTGTGAATTTGACCACTCCGTGTGCCTCATACGAGTGCAGTCATACAATGTTTGTCCTTTTGTGGCTGGCGTATGTCACTTAGCATAGCTGTCCTTGTGGAGGGCACCTGTGTGGCCTGCAAGTGTGAGACTGTCCACAGTGTTCTATAAAGCCTCTGCCCTAGCTCTTCTCCTTTGCTTGTCGGACCCTCAGAGGAAGTTGTGATTGCCTGAGACAGAGCATTGCATGTGTGGGGCACAGATGTATGTTAGTTGACCAGCGCTTTGCGCAGAGACAGTAGGCGTGGCCCTCCTTCCCTGCTGTTTTACTGAATTAGCATGAGAGGTGTGGCTCCTGGAACTTAACCACCTGTCAGGGTGCGCTACCAAAAGTCAGATCTCACATCCCTGCGGCCGATTGCTGACTGCCCTTGTTGTATGAGCCTTCAGCCAGGCCGAGCACCTGACTCCCAGTGGCTGGGAAACTCTGCTGTGCCGCCAGAGATGGGTGGGCTCCGTTGTGCTGAGCCCAGTTGTCCGAGATTCCTACTGCCAAGGGATGTAGTGCTGACAGAGAGCAGGGAACACGTCTGGTGGACATCCTTCCCAGGGGGTTCCAGACGCTCATGTCCCCTGTTTCACAAATGGTAACAATGGCCGCCATGCCAGCAGTGATGATCTGTAGGTCCTAGAAGAAAGGGTCCATGTGGATTCATTCCCCCACCACAGATGCACACTTCTCTCCTTAGACGACTGGAGTGCACTCCCACAGCACACATCAGGGTCATTTGTTGTCCTCCCGCATAAACACGACTCACGGTACTGACCCATCTCCCTTCATCTTTCATCACCTTGAAACAGTCCGAGGGAACAACTGAATGCCAAGGTAATTGTACAAACCAATGAGGGCCAGGTTCCGAATACTCATGATAGGTCTTACTTACGCTGTGATTACTTCAATAAACCTTAAGGTAGGAGAATAAAAAGTCGTCTTTATTATGATTTTTTTCCTGCTACACAGTGATTTCTTTCTAACTACTATGTGTTTCTCTGAATATTACAAAAACCACCGTTTATTTCCCAATGATTTACATAGGAAATTGTGGAATTATTTGGAATTATTTCTGACCTTTTTTCTCCTTGACCTCTCTTAGCTAATTACTCACCAAGTCCCAAAGAGTCTTCCTTCTTGGGGTGTCTTGTTGTGATCCCTCTGCTGGTTTCCATTAGTCCTTTCCTGATCTTTTCATTGGAACTTGGCAATAGCTTTGCCCGTATTCTGCTCTACCCCCTACCTCCATCCCTAACCTACCAGTAGTTGATCTCCCTACATGCGACTCAACTCAGCACTGCCATTGGTTCAATATTGTAACATGTAATATTTAAATGCCTTTGCCTTTAGGGACCCATAAAATGGGGCCACTGTGAGCATTCCTGTTACCTGCCCCAGGGAGCCACAGCTGTGGTCTTCCTGTGCCAGCCTTCCCATATCCAAAGCTGTCCTCTCAGGCAAATTCATTGTCTCCTGATTCTTTAGTGTGACCTCAGGGTTCTGTGTGAAGCAGCCCTTTCTTGCTTGTCATTCTCACGTCATGAGAGCCTCTCCCTCATACCCCCACCACCCCCACCACAGTCTTTTTTGTTTTTTGTTTTTTTTAATAATTTTTTAAAATTAACATATAATGTATTATATGTTTCAGAGGTACAGGTCTGTGATTCATCAGTCTTACACAATACGCAGTGCTCAGCACAACACGTGCCCTGCCCAATGTCCATCACCCAGCCATCCTTCCCTCCCACCCCCCTTCACTCCAGCAACCTCCAGTTGCCTAAGATTAAGAGTCTCTTATGGTTTGTCATGCTCTCTGGTTTCTTGTTTCATTTTTTCCTCTTTTCCCCTATGATCTGCCTTGTTTCTCAAATTCCACATATCAGTGAGATCATATGGTTATTGTCTTTCTCTGATTGACTTATTTCACTTAGCATATTACCCTCTAGTTCCATCCACATCGTTGCAAATGGCTCGTATCAAAACACACTGGGCCTTTCGACTATTAACGTTCTTTGCAGGTGGCATTCCCACTACCTGGAAATGCTTCCCTCCACCCCTTCACATGGCTACTGGCTACTGTCTTTTTATCCTTTATTTCACAAATGAAATGTCCTTTCCTGAGAGAACTTGTGGACCCTATTTAAATCAACTCTTTTAGAGAGAGAGAGAAAGAGAGAAAATCTTCAGCAGGCTCCATGCCCAGCACAGAGCCTGACACACTGGGCTTGATTTTGCAACCCTGAGATCATGACCTGAGTTGAAATAAAGAATCGGACACTTGGGGCACCTGGGTGGCTCAGTCAATTAAGTATCTGCCTTCCGCTCAGGTCATGATTGCAGGTCCTGGGATAGAACCCCATGTTGGGCTCCCTGCTCAGCGGGAATCCTGCTTCTCCTTCTCCCTGCCGCTCCCCGTGCTTGTGCACTCTCTCTCTTTCTCTCTCTGTCAAATAAATATATAAAATCTTAAAAAAAAAAAACAACAAACAGAAAAGAGTCGGACACTTCACTGACTGAGCCATCCAGGCGCCCCTTAAATCAACTTTTGTCTCTCCTCATGGCATTGCCATTTGTAACTCCTTGGCCTTTTCTTTCCTACCATGTAATTATTTTGTCTGGTAATATTTTCTTTCTTTCTTCCTCTAGAGGGCAAGCTCTCTGTCCAGTTTCCACCACAGTTGCTGGCATGGGATAGGTGCTTGATAAATAGATGGAGAATGAATTAAGGAATAACTGGATGTTTTTGCTTTCTCCATCTTCCTTCTATGGAAAAACAAGTGTCTTCACATAATATAAAAGCTCTCGTCATCCCTCAAGCCTGCTACTTCTCCCTGTAGCCTTCATGCAGCTCAGATTCACAGGAGGCCTCCTGTTTTGGACATTTTGGCCTGCCTGGTAGGTGCCACGTGTTGTACTTTCCTATTTCTATACATACATTTGGAGGGCCTGTTACAGGGAATCTCTTCAGACTGGTTGGTATTCTCCCCACTGTGTGGCCCAAGAGCTTCAACACAATAAATATTTAATGAAGATACTAAAATTGATTAATTGACAAATGGTGCTGAGAGCATACAAAGAAGGCAAAACTGTTCTTCCCCAGCTAAAAATTTTGAGGCAGTTGAAGCACATGTCTGTGGAAAGCTCACAGCTTCATCTTCTTAACTGGCCGTCTCTTAAATAGGACAGAATAACAGGAACAGAGTGAACTTACATTTCCTTCAAAGGGGTCTGTGTTTTACTAAGGTTGCAGGAGGCTTACCTCAGTGATCCGTTTGAAGTGACGGCAAGAATGGCTGGAGCCATCTGGGGCTCTTTCCGCTGATAGTAATGGACAAAGAAGACAAGAGCCAGTGGCAATTAACAAGTACTTTTTGTAAAGATCAAATTTTCCAGTGTGGGGACTGTTGGCTCTTTTAGCACCTTTCCTGACTATTACTATATTAAGGTAAAAGCTAAGTAGCTGTAACAAAGAGAAAGCATATCACAATGGGTCGAAAAGGCAGATGTGCATTTCTCTATTACCGGGTCCAGTGTGTAAAGGTAGATTTGGCTGCAAAGGATCATCCAAGAAGGACCCCAGGGGAGCGGGAGACTCTCACCCTCCTCCCATGGCTCTTAATGCAATCCTGTGTGTCCCAGATTTTAGCCAGCAAGAAAGACAAAAGAGAGAGAGTTCAGCATAAGCACCCATGAGGACCTGGAAGTTCCATACGATAATTCTGTCTACTCGCCCTTCTGAAAAGTAGACACAGACCATAGCTGAACCGGGATTCCAGGAATAAAGTGTGCAGTGACTTTAATCACAGAACAAAACAAAACAAAACAAAAAGGAAAAAATTAGGGAAATACCCAGAAGTCACCCAAAGTCCAGTCTCCAAGCACTAAATAGATTCATATCGCTTAATTTGCACACGTAGAAATACCTGGACTCCATTCTAAGAGATAATCCCAAGTCCCGCGTAGTGAGAGAATCCAGCTGAAAATAGAGGGTCTAGAGAGAGATCCAGTTTTCTTCTTCAGGTCCAGGTGAGGCTCCTGGTCACACACTTTTTAATTTAAACATTCAGACCGACTTCCGTGCCCGCTCGCATGTAAAATGTCAGTGCAGTAACAAGGCTGACGTGGATACCTTCCATTCAGAAGGAGGGAAGAAAGAGGAGGAGATACATAGCGGTCATGAAATCTTACTGTGATTTCATTAAACGGAAATTCCTCAAAAACATAGTAGTTTTCCAACTGATTGACTACCCAGTAGGTTCATGTCCTTGTTGTTTTTCCCAAAGCTCTTTTCTGGAGAAAGGTTTCAAGTCTGCAGTATAAGGTGTTTGACTAAGAAGGGATCAACGAAGAAAAGAAGAAAAAAAGAAGCTTAACACAAAACTTTCTCATCTTCATTCTGGCTACCGTGAGGTCATCTAATAACTTAGGTGACATCCGGAATCAGATCATTGCCTTAAGGCTTGGTTTCTTTATTTGCCTGAAATGGCTTAAGATGGCCTCTGAGGGAGGCTTTGAACAACATTTGTAACTCCTGCTGGTGAACAGACACAATTTTCTTTTTCTTAATAACCTCAATCTCTGACCTCCCTATTTCCTTACGTTCTCTGCTTGCAAATTGGCCAATTATGGCCCCAGTTAATCTTCTTTTTCTGTAATGCCTTAATAAAAGCAGTTAGAGAGTGTGGACATAAGAACCTTTTGTCTTTTCCATTCACTTCCTGTGAAAATCACATACTCCACCTTTTAACTTACCCTATGTGACACATTTACCAGCTATTTTCAAGGTTTGTCCAAGGTCCTCAGCTTTCTACCTTAGTATATGAGTTTCTTTGCTGCCCTGTTACCAAAACAATAAGCCGGTGCCATGTTGGTGGCTGTTACCCAGCACCGTACTTGTACCAGTTTCCATATTGGATAGCATTCCTAACTTCTCATAGGCTAAATTGCTGTGTGCTCAATAAATGCTATGAAATACAAGCATCGTAAAGAAAGTTATTGTAGAATACTGGACCAGTTGTTGGCAAGAATTGGGAAAATCTTGCTGATCCCATCAAATGTTGTTGACCTTTATCAAGTAGCTGGATCCATTTATATGTGAACTGTCATGCCAGGGCAGCGTTGAAAGCTTGTTGAAACAAGCCAGTACTTGTGGCCAATCAGAGGCCAGTTGTAGAACAGAAAGGGAATGAAAGGTCTAAGAGTGAGTTTCAAATGGTCGGCAACAAGCTACCCAAAAAAGCCTGTGAGGTGATGGCCAGAGTGTAACAGTCTTGCCCTCAGGAATGGTTTGGTTGATGCATAAATGCACAGACACAACTAGTTTGGTTTCGGAGAGCATTTCCATGAAGTCTCTATGTAGAAATACCCCATTCCTGATGAACTGTACTGAGATGCTTGGATTGCTTTGGGGAAAGTAGGGAAAGTGGGGAAATCATTTATCTCTTAACAAGTTTGAGAAGAAGAGCCCTGCCTGAGTTTCAGATTTGTTAAGTCTCTTCTCTTGAGATGCTGTGGGATATTTTTCACTTACGGTAATTGAAACAGAAAGTAGCCATGGACCTATGATTTCCAATGTGAATTTCAAGTAATTTTAAAGATGAGTCATAAGAGGAATTTATCATCATCAAATTACTTTGTGGTAACTGACATTATCCAAAAAGGCAAATATTTCCTAAATGAAAAATGCATCTTTTCAGTTTTTTCCAAAGGGAATACTTTATTTATACTATAAGAAAAGGGTACTGCTTTTCTTCTTTTTAAATTCTGGAATTGGGAGGATATTTTTTTTTTCTTTTTCCCGTCTAAAGTTCTGAAGAATTGACCGTAATATTTATTTCAAAGGTCATTATGGTGGCTCTGTAGCCAGTTTGGCTAGTCTTCTTTTTTGTATGTTCCCGACTGACTCTATGATGTGAATTTATGGGTTATTTAGTTTATTTTGGACACAGTCTCGTAACAATGGGAGCACAGACTTATTTTTAACTGTGCTTTTTGATTTTGGAAATTTTCCATGCTATCTTGACATTTCGAGATGGACGTTAATAACTTGCATGTGTAAACAGTAAAAAGTAGAATCCGTTTGTTACTGCCTAGAAGAGTTCCAGGCCCAAAGGAGGCGTTGATGTGAGAATCGAGTTTCCTTTCTACTCTTTACATGTACTCAAGGAAGAACATCTATTAGCACAAGACTCCTGGTCTCTCTGTCCCTCACTCCCTCCTCCCCTAGGGAAAAGGAATTATGTACTCCTGTGAGTTTGGGAAAAAGAATTGGGGGTACATACCTCTTTTTCTTCCCTCCTAGGAGGCAGCCCCCCCCCCCCCCAGTGAGATCATACATTCTTGTCTGATCCTCTATAATCTCAATCCCATACGATATGAGGGGCCCTGGAATCATTTAGCACTGCTGTTTGCTGAATGGGAAAAATGAAATCATCTAGGATTTGGTTTTAGCCTATTGTTGATAAACATCGAATACTTCTGTTGTAGCATTTATCAGTAGTAAAAGTGATATTTAGCCATGTGTCTGCCTACTTTGAAGAAAAAAAAAAAAGTGGAATCATTTGAGAAAGCCCAAATACTAAACTCAGGCCCTTTCTTGGGGGAACCTTGAGAAATAGACATTGGTTTGAATTTGGGACCCATATCGACAGTAAGTTATTGAAGCTTCAAGTGGGGGTTGGGCTCAAGGCTTCTGTCCTTGGGATTACCAAGTGGCTTTGCTAGGAAATTTGAAATTTCTTGAAAAACTTCAAAATTTTCCCTTTGGTGAGTCAGTCCAGTTCTGGACATATTAATGATAGACAAGAAAATGTTTTGATAGTAATAGGTTACCTTAGGTAAAAACCAGCGTCAACAAGGATGCCAGCTAAGCAAGCTTGTGTGGGACTCAGCAAATATGGGCCACAGGGTGTGGGTGGAGGTGGCTTGATGTAGAATCACACAGGCCTGGACACACAAACCCTCACAGCAGCTGGGCAGCTTGAGTACTTGGAAGACATCAGCTGGAGAAAGGACTTGATTCCAGGAAAACACATTATTTTCATTTTCATATTCAGCATTTTCAAATATTATGGGGGTAGGAATTGGCAATCATTTGCCTTTTTTTTTTTTTAATAAGGTGTTTTATAGTCCGGGTTTCATGGTTTCGTGCCAGGACTTTAAATTGCACCTAAGTTCCATGCACGCGGGGGCAGGGAACATAGGCGTGTGGAGTTCAAGCATTAAACATGGTGAATGCCAAGCTGATGTTGGCAGAAGGGGAATGTCTGCAGCCAGTTGTGTTGCATTTCGGGTTTTCTTAACTGCTGTCACCTGAGGAAAGGGTGGAAGGCAAATCTCTCAGATTCATGTATTCAGGTCCTTAGGAGTCTCTTAGCAACATGTGGACTAAGTTGGCTTTGGTGTGAATATCGTTTAAGCTCACAAAATGGCCCTAGGTGTTGGAACTCAGTGGGATATGATTTAAATTCCTGGTGTTGTGTCAAATCTAGGAAAATGTCTAGCAAATTTCTTTCATAGACATGCCATAAAATTGGAAGACACTTCCCCAGACTAGCTTCTATCCATTTCAAACGTTGTTTCTCTTGCACATCAGACATACCTGCAGTGCAGGGGACCCATTGAACATTGTTGTAGAGAGAGAAGGCTGCCGGTCTGGAACCTTTGAGTCATGTCACCGAGAGAATCAGCGCTGTAGGTAGTGAGAGATTTTCCTGGAAGCCGTTGCTATGCTGGGATGTTCCAGGAGGCAGAGTAATGCCCCCCGAAGATGTCCCTGTCCTAATGCCCAGAATCTGTGTATATGTTGCCCTCCATGGCAAAAGAGACTGTAGATGTAAGTTAAGGACCTTGCGATGGGGAGGTGATCCTGGATGATCCAGGCCGTCCCAGTGTCATCACGAGGGTCCTATCTGATATGAACGATAATATGGGAGAGAAGTTAGGAGTAAAGACATATAGAGATGAGAACTGAATGCAGAAAAAGTATCTCACTTTCGCAAATGTTACTTTAACAATTGTTGGTATGACTTGAACACGTTACTAGGGCCCATGTCCAGGAGTGGGATAAGCACTCAGGTCCAAGAGTAATCCTGCCTTTATTTAGAATTTTGATATTTTGTTCAAAGTTTGGTTCCTCCTTCCCCTCCATTACTGGAGGCACGCTCCCCTCCCCCCCAAAAGTAGACATTCTGGGATGCCTGACCCCGCCATAGTGTCACACGGCCCTGTCCCTCCTAGGGTGATTGGAGATCTAGTTTGCAAGGTTCACGAGGATGAAATCCAGTTTCTGCATTTCTAACCTGTATCTTTCAATCCAGCTTTTATCAGACACACATTGTGTATTTTTATTTCCAACTGCCTGACTTCTCTATGTCTTAATTGTTTTCAAACTCAGGTGAGAAAAAGTTGATGTTAATTTAGTAGGTCCCCAGGGTGCCTGGCTGGCTCAGTAGGAAAAGCATACGACTCTTGATCTCATGATCATGAGTTCGAGCTCCACAGTGGGTGTAGAGATTGCTTAAATAAATTTTTTTGAAACTTTTATTTAGTAGATCCTCTTAACCCCCCATATTGGATGATCAGTAAATCTTTGCTGAATAAATATAAACTTAAGTGTATTTTACTTCCAAATTTAATTGTTTTTTGGTGAATATAATAAAACCACTTATCCATACTGCCTCTGTTTTTAAGAAATTAATTACTTTTTTTTAAACATTTATTTATTTGACAGAGAGAGGGAAAGAGCACAAGCAGGGGAAGCAGCAGAGGAACAGAGAGACGCAGACTCCCTGCTGAGCAGGGATTCCCAGTGCGGGGCTTGATCCCAGGACCCCTGGGATCATGACCTGACCCGAAGGCAGATGCCTAACCGACTGAGCCACCCAGGGGCCCTATCATTACTTTTTATACATCCCATTTGGGAGTGTGTGTGTGTGTGTGTGTGTGTGTGTGTGTGTGTGTTGGTGTCAGGGAGAAGCCAGATTGTGTGTATGAAGGGCTTTTAACATGCACTGAATTTGGCTTGATTTGAATTTGATCTGTATTAAGTTCAGGGTGAAAAATAAAATCCAAGTTTGACAAAGAAAGAACACCAAAAGCATTATACAGTTTCAAACACATCCTTCATTTGGATACAAGCTCACAACCAACAGTGATTGAAGCAGACAGGTCTGCATTGAGTGGTTTGCTTTTAGATTCTGCTAGACTTTCCAGACTTGGAGCTCGTTGTTGGTGAGGCAGCCTGTAATGTGAATTGGTCAGGATATCGGATATGTCAGAAACCAGAAATCCTCACACACTGCCTCGTTCCTTCAGTGTAATGACTCTGTTTTCCACATGTACAGGTCAATAGTTTTAACCGGGCTCCATGGCTAACAGTGGAACCTAAGATGCAGCTAGGTTTTCATTTTACCGCATACTCTAAATGTTCTCTTTGTTGAGGCCTTCCACGGCAATGCCTACAGCTGTTCAGAGACGGTCTGCAAACCTTCAGTAAGGATCCTGTCCACCATCTGTTTGCGATTCTCGGTTCAACATCTGTAGGCCGTCAGAGGCCTAAAGAAAAGGCTCTCTCCTTCACCGCATTCAGAAACTCAACACCCGTCCTGCATCAGCTGAATAAACTCACAGTGTCTTTGCAGAAGTGTAACCTCTAGATACTGAATATTTCTGTACCGATGTGTTGATTGTTACACTAAGCAAGACAGGGCTACTATTTTAATTCTAGTGCAGCACCTCTCTCTGCCCCATTGCGCTGGCCAAGGTTTTCAGAAGGGTTTGCAAGGAATGTGTACAGGTGCCAGCCCAGCAGCCTGTTGTGTACAGGCAGAAATCAGACTTGTGACCACCCCGATTCCCACCACACTCCCGGCCCATGCTCCTTCCACATTCGGTTGCCAGCATCTTCTAGGGCTTTTGGGAAAGAAATGAAACAGAGTGTTCACTACCCTGCCACCCCAACGCCCCTGGATGTTGGGGAAACTAGACGCAGGCCAGCGCAGAGAGCTGCTGGGTGTTACCTGACCAGCGCGCATGACGCTGCTGCTCGGTGTGGACTGCGGTTAACGTCCGTGTAGGATGCCAAATGAGCATCGCCGTTCCGCGTTTCGGCACAGCTGCCGGTCCCCCAGCACCCTACACCCAGCATCAAAGGCAGTCTGATGTCTTTAGTTTTGCGGGTGCTTGTCTGGTGCTTCCCTTGTTGGGTCTGCGCCAGGTGATCCGTTGTCAGCCTCTCCCCTTTAAGGTGAGAACGTGCATTTTCTGCAGTGCCGTCTGGGTGTGGTTTTGGGTTAGAGTTTACCCGGCATCATCAGGGTCATGGGCTCCTTTTCTCATCCAGCAGGAACTTGCCGCAGCTGCTAATCTCAGGGCGACTTCCCTTTCTCCTTTTAGCTGCTTCTGGGCCTCTACCCCCTTGTTAAACAATTCCTTTTAAGTGAATTCCCTCTGGATGCCTCCGGCGCTAATGCCTGTCCATCAGACTCTAGCAGATACAGGGTAAGCTCAAGCTAATTCCTATCACACATCTTATCACATTCTTATATTCATATATTCTTATTCTTATATTCATTTATTTACCTATTCTTGTCAAAGAGCTCAAAATCACGTCCCTGCCCTTCACCTCCCACCGTCCACATGAAGCCAGGACAGAGACTAGGAAGGTGCGGTGGCATCCAATTCTTAAGGGAAACTTTAGTAAATCAGGTAGTTTGTACACTCTCTTATGTCTTAAAAAATTCCTAAAATCAATTCTTATCCTTAATGAAATTCCCCAAGCCGGGAATGAAGATGAGTGAGAATTAAATCCACCTTAGTGACTACAGTTTCCCCAGGAATTTTGCACTAAGGCATTTTGCACTTCCAAGTACTGAAACATTTTGTAAGCTTTACTGATGGACCTTTGTCCGCTCCCAGTGAATTATGTCTCTATCCGAAATGGAACCTAGCAAGTGCCCCAGGGTTCTCGAAGAATGATCTCGAGTAAGAACCATGTCTGATAGAAATGACGGGCATAACTTGTTTATGAAAGCAGAGATGAGATTCCGCACTGGGGACAGATGGGGTATTTTGTGCAGGGGCCGTGGAGCTCTGCTGCTCTGGATGTGGACTCGCACTTCTCTGAATTAGCATTTACTGGGTACTTCCTTTCCTCTTCGTCCTCTACCTTAAGCGTCTGCTGGACACAGAACCCCTAGTTTTCATTTACTTATGCTTTTCTCTGAGTTCCTCGAATGCACAGAAATGTGTGTGACAAAATGGCGATTTGGGGATGGAAGGACGGACTCTTTTTTTTTTTCTTTTTTTTCAGGTGGCAGAGAGTTTATTTTTTACTGAAATTTTAAAGGCCACATTAAGACCTTTAGAGCACTAATGACACAGAAAAAGCCTACAGGAACACACTAATTTGAAAATCCTACATCCCACAACCCTTTTTTTTCTTATTATAATATTTTTTTATTATATTATGTTAGTCACCATACAGTACATCCCTAGTTTTTGATGTAAAGTTCCATGATTCATTACTTGCGTATAACACCCAGTGCACCATGCAATACGTGCCCTCCTTACTACCCATCACCAGCCTATCCCATTCCCCACCCCCCTCCCCTCTGAAGCCCTCAGTTTGTTTCCCAGACTCCATAGTCTCTCATGGTTCATCCCCCCTTCTGTTTACCCCCCTTTCTTTTCCCTTTCTTCTCCTACCGATCTTCCTACTTCTTATGTTCCATAAATGAGTAAAACCATACGATAATTGTTTTTCTCTGCTTGACTTATTTTGCTTAGCATTATCTCCTCCAGTGCCATCCATGTTGCAGCAAATGTTGAGAACTCGTTCTTTTTGATGGCTGAGTAATATTCCATTGTATATATGGACCACATCTTCTTAATCCAGTCATCCATTGAAGGGCATCTTGGCTCCTTCCACAATTTAGCTATTGTGGACAATGCTGCTATGAACATTGGGGTGCATATGGCCCTTCTCTTCACTACGTCTGTATCTTTGGGGTAAATACCCAGTAGTGCAATTGCTGGATCATAGGGTAGCTCAATTTCCAGATTACCATTGCCAGCGAGGAATAAAGCATAAAGCAAGCAAAACGGAACTCCAGCACATGATGTAGTCGTGGGGTTTTTCAGAGATGCCCACTGATTTTGATTAATTTCAAAATTTTTATTTTTTATTATTTTTAAAGACTTACATATTTCTGAGAGAGCAAGCCAGCAGGAGGAGGGACAGAGGGGGAGAGGAGGACAAGCAGACTCCCCGCTGAGCGGGGAGCCTGACACGGGGTTCAATCCCAGGACCCCGAGATAATGACCTGAGCCAAAATCCAGAGTCAGATGCTTAACTGACTGAGCCCCAGGCACCCCTTAAAACTTTTGTTAAACAGTATCTGCAAACATTGGTCTAGACAGAGCCACCTGCCTAGAAGCTGAACACAACTTCAGAACAAGAGAAAAGAGAATTTGCTAGACTCTATATTGTCATACCTAAAATTTCAAGTACTGCCTTGACATCTTGAAGCCTCATGGGACCCTAAAGTTCAGTGAGTCCCCTCCCTACCAGAAATGTCCCTCATCCAGCAAGAAGGTCTCCCTACCCAGCTGGAGGAGCTTCATCTCAGTGGTGCTCAGCATAATGGGCTTCACCTCCCTGCAAGCCTGCAGAATTATTCACACAAGACAGTCACATCCTCCCCTGTGAAGGGAGCACTCTTCACCAACTTCTTACTACCAAGCTGGCTTCCCAGGCCCCCGCTGGTTCACTCTGCTCCCAAGGGCACTCCCAGTGTGGGTCTGTGCGCCCTGCTCTCCTCCCTGAGAACGTGAGTGTATATGACTCAGAAAGTGCCATGGACCTCCTGTGTTTGGTGCAGGGTGTTGTAAGTTCAGCCACCATACACCGTTCTGCCTGGAGGGTCCCTCCTTCTCCGGGAGCATGGCTGGGAGGCGATCAGAACAGCCTCCGATAGGGGCAAGCCAGCTGTAGTACGTAGCATCGCGGGGCCCCTTTGCGGACCTTTGCTTCTGGGGATATGTGCCAGCTTCCCCCCAGCACTTCTGCACTCGCTCCTGTGGATTCTGGCCTCAGGAGAGTGAGACCCATAACCAAATAAGAAATGATTCCTGTCGTCAGAGGTCACGGCTGACTGACGACCTGTGACATGGAATAGAGTTAGACTCTGCAAGTTATTGTAGAAGTAAATATATAATTCTGCTGAACACAGAGGCAGAGCTTATTAATTCCGACTGTGGGAAGGGATTTCAGGAAGGCTTAATAAAAGAGATAATATTTGAGCTCGGCCTTGAAGGAGACATGGATGTTGGTAGAGGACAGTGAAGGGCGTTCCAGGGAGAGGCAAGGCTGTGGTTGAAGATGGAGGAAGGGTCTTTGGAAGGTAGAGGGCTAGTGTGCCATCAGGCAGCGGATCATGAGGTTGGAGCAGTGACCAAAATCTGGCTGGGGACAACTTTGAATGCAGTGATGAAGCTGTCAGGATTTACTCTTCATGAAGCGGGAACGTATGGGGCATGTTGGATTGGGAGGCCGAATGCTCTGAAGTCCGTTTTGAGCAGGCATATCTAACAGCATTGGGGGTTGGGGGGCGCGTGTGTCTGAGCCTGTGTAAGTACTGCACGTAGATGGAGATGTGTATGTAAAAAAATACCTAACCTACCCCTCACAAGTCATTGTATGTGTCCATTTGTACATACATCATTGCCAAGTTGCAGTTAAAACATTTATGTTCTAGAACATTTTTCCAAACTCATCTCAGAGCAAAATTGGCTGGAGCCAGTTCCTATTTTGCCAGTTATAGTTTTTTTTCAAAATAAACCTTTTATCATTCACATATTAGGATTGGTTTAGGAAAAAAATGTTAACTCAGATGGCTCCTGAAAATTACAACTTAATATTAAGTTAAAAATAGAAAAGGTTTTCCATCAACCCATTGGTTTCCTAACTGAATCTTTTGGCAGTCTTTTGCTTGTTTGCTGTATGTTTGTCTGTTTTAGTATGATAAAGATCAAGAAGTCATGGTGGCGGGTAGGGGGGCAGCTGATGGGCAATTTCCCACTACCGCAAGGAAGGATCATAGTGGTAGATGTCAGTGCCTGGAGCATTTTAACAATTTGAGAGCAAACTTAACCTGTATGGAAACAAGAGTCCATTTCCAGTTTGGTCCTACTTCAGTCGTCTGATGATACTTTATAGATGTCATTTTAAGAATCAGTCAGATCCATGAACACCTTATGCATCACTGGGAAAAAAAAGTCACATCTTATGGTGTACATTGTTGTAAGTTTTATCTTGTCCAAGTTCATCCATGGTATCCCTGTAAGAATTCTTTATGTGAAGAGAACTATTAAAATCCAGAGAGGTGGATATGCAAAATCCCAATTTTCCTGTTCTTCCCTCAAACTGATAAATGTTGAACTGATTAAATATAAAGTTGTGATTAAGGAAATGATAAATAAAATAACAAACAGGGACAGAGCATTTCTTCCTGAAACAATTACTTATGAAATAAACTAGATCAGAGTCCTTTTTGTATCAAGTGCCTTTCTGTTCAGTGTCATTGCTACACTGCGGTTCATAGTGTCCGATCACCGGAGGACTGTTCAGTCCTGCAAGACCTGCATCATTAATGTGCTTCTCTAAACATTAACTTCTAGAGTAGTCCAAATCTCAGTATTTACATGGAAGGGTGAACTTGACCTAAGTAGACCATGCTGGGGAAAACGTGAGTAAAACTTGATTCTGAGAGGTTTTGAAACCATTTTTCTCTCTTTTTAAATAATTAGAAGGGTGAGACATTGCAGACATCCAGGATCGTGCGTAAGGCAATTCAAAAACATTCCTCCAAAGACTCTAGGGGTAACATGATGTGTCTGTCAGCAAAGTAGCAGGTGGGCGAGCTGATGTTTCTGAGAACGTGGCAGAAGCTACAATACACATTACTATGCTGGGGAACCTTGTTATTTTTCAAATCATAAAGCTGCAATCTTACTTTCTCTCTCAGAATCTTTCTACGAGGATGGGTATACATGTTGCAGACATAAAAAACTATAGCACGGTCCTTAATGGCACAACTGGGCGGGTCTGGAAGATGCTTTTGCTTCATTTCAGAATCTGAGAAGCATATTTGTTGATATTCATTAGCTTAATTGAGCTCCTTTTCTCTGAAAAATCCAAGGTGCTCTTGAGAGATGCGGCAGGTAATGAGCACGCACTGTCTCTGAAAAGTAGAAGCGAGGCAGTCAAGGAGAAAGCCAAGTAAATGAGTAATGAGACACCTTGAGCATGAAAGTGAGTTGGGTCAGATGATGCTACAAACTTGGCATTGCTTGTGCAATGTTTAGGAAACAGAACATTTTGGAGGCAGACATTGGCCGGTTCAGTAAGACCAAGAGGTGACGGGTAGAGAATACCAGGTATTTTATTCTCTTGACTCCAGGAAACCCACTGTCTCCAAGTACCAATGATACCATTCACGATGTTAATGATTTCCAAGTAGTGAAACCTGGTCTTGATGCGCTGGAATGCCAAACTTTCTAGAAACTTTTTTTTTTTTTTTTTTTTTTTTGGTGACGTATGCCTTTATTTCTGCTTTTGCAGTCCATCCCCTTCGTCCCCACAAGTCTGGAGCCCGGTGCCTGCCCACCTGCACTCTTGTGTGCTCCTTCCTCACGTGTCCCGTCCAGTGGTGCCAAGCTGCATTTGCAGAGCTCCATCTTCCTGCTTGCTTGCCTCTGTGTGCCCCTTGACCTCAGCCTCTGTTCACTCCTACCATCGCCTTTCCTTTCATCATGCTTGTGTTCCAGAGTTCATATGTCTTCTCTCCCGAGTTTCATGTGCTTTGCCTTTCTTGAGGAATGATCTTCCCTGTCAACGAGAGTCCCTTTCTCTTTGTTCTGTGCTTAAAATGTGTGTTACTGCCCCAGGCAGTTTTTCTTCCTTTATGTTCCTTGTTTTCCAAGGCTGGATGCCCATTCCACACTTGATTTCAACCTGCTCCGCTCTGGGATCCTCTCGGGCAAGTGGCAGCTTTGTTCCCCACCCTCGTGGCCAGGGGGAGTCTTCCCTTCAAGCTGAAGGACCACTGAGGTTTCTTGTACAGAACTCTCCGAGGCTGTGAGCAGGCATTGGCCTCCTTCTCTTGTTCTGAAGCTCCTGATTTCTGATTGGAAACTGGGGTTGCTAATGTGCTGCCATGGACTGAATTCCACTATTCCTGTGTGGAGGCCCTAAGCCCTACTGTGTTAGTATTTGGAATTGGGGCCTTTGGGAAGTATGTGAATAGAGGAGATAACAGAGCAGGACCCTAATGCTGGGATTAGTGGCTTTATAAGAAGAGGAAGACAGAGATATCACGAAATGTGCCAGCACCTTGACCTTGGAGTTCCCACCCTCCAGAACTGTGAGAGGTAAAGGTCTTTTGCTGAAGCCACACAGTCAATGATATTTTGTCCTAGCAGCCCAATCACGCTAATACAGGTACCGCAAAGCCTCTGCCCTCTCTTTCCTAGCAACACAGGTCACAGTTTCATAGCAGTGTCCAGAAAAATGCTTAATGTTTCCAGTTCCCTTACCTGAGTCTAGAACCTCAAAATGTTCTTGGTCTTCCTTCTCTTCAGAACACTGTAAAGACCAAGTAGGTATGTTCTCTAATTATTTATGGCCCAAGGGGGGAAAATGGGAGGTGGTTTATATTGTAGAGATCCGGAATCCCACACCGGAGGTTCACAATGTTGTGTTTAGTGTGGGAAAGTTGTTTTTTATTTTTCTTTTTGTGTGTAGTTCATAGATTTTTCTAAAGCTGTAAGTAAAGTAAACATGAGAATAAGATCAGGGTCCCTGGTAAATACGGACCTCTAGGGTAGGCTGAAGTGAAACAATTTAGGCTAGAATATTTTCCACATTTTCCAGTTCTGATTTAAAGTTGGTATAAATATGTGGGATTCTGTAATTAGCTCTTCAATTCTGTGATTAACAAAGAATGCTTACGGTCTGGTGCTGCAGGGAGATGGAGACTTTCAATGGAAATAACTTGTTTGAAAAAACGAAATTTGCTTTGCATTTAAAAAAACAAGTACCTTAATTATTTGGCTCTCTGGTTGATCGGAAGTTGCAAAAAGGGGATTGTGGTGTCTTTGCCTAGTATTTTTTAAAATTAATTTTAAGACTAGTTGAAAGCGTGACCAAAGAAGATCTAGCTTTCTCAGGCAGAACGGTCCTTTATTTCTAATCCATTTCAATCCACTCCAGCCAATTAAACCTGGCAGAGAGGTGGGGCCAGGCTACCCATTTCTGCGTGAACAGGAGAGCCAGGATGTAAAATGTGATGAATCCGGCCTCTGTTTTAGGCTACCACACTACCATCACAGTCTTATGCACAAACACTTATAATCTCATAGAAAAACCATAGTTCTCCTTGTAAGCGATTGACAGAATTATAAATCTCCGTCAAACCGTAGATTCATACATCTCCCTATCACTTTTAGAATACTAGAGCTGAATCCCAAAGTCTGTTAGATTTCAAGAATTTTAATTGTTTCTTAAAAAAAAAATCCTTGATTTTTATTTCACTTAAATGTCATTTTTTAAAGCTTGGCTCAACTATGGATAGGTTAAGAAAGTATTTCTTAAAATTAAGGCGGGGATTCTTAACAGCAAGCCAAAGAGATAGATTCAAAAGCCTTTTTTAGAACTTGAGTGAAATGACTGAAGGGCTTCATAAGGAGAGTTTGTACGAACATTCCTTGGGTGAAAGGATTGAGAAAGATGCCAACAAACTGTTTGGGGTGCCGTGACTCATGCTGTGTGAACGCAGGAGATTACTGACTCAAGTCAACCGAGTATTGCAAGTACTTTTGGAGTCTAATGAATTTCACTGATGAGTATGAAACATCAAACAGAATCTAATAATAGTAGATTAGAAATAAAGTACCGTTCCGCTTGGAGAAAGCTAGATCTTCTTTGATCACACTTTCAACTAGTATTAAAATTAATTTTAAAAAATACTAGGCAAAGACACCACAATCCCCTTTTTGCATAATCTCCTATTAATCTGCTATAACCTGGTAACCGTCGTAGTAATTAGCTTCATTTCGCATGATGGCATTGTCTGTGACACCAGAGTCTCGCCAGAGAAACTGGGGACCTTGGTCCCATGCCTGCGAAACACGGTCGTTTGAGGCTTGCTGCTAATTGATGCACTTGAGGAGAAGAGCCAGGTGCTGGCCCCATCTCCCCTTCTCCTCACTCTTTCACCCTCAAGACCAGTCTCTGGGTGGAGGGTAAGGCCCAGGGGTAGCAAAGCAGTCGAGGCAGAAAAACGGCTGGACGCCGAAGTAGAGGGGCAAACGGGAAGTGTTGGCTACGAGGATTCGTCGCAGATAGAAAGCCACTGTTGCAGGGAGGGCGTCGGAAGCATGAGTCCAGGGGCACAACCCAGAGCAGAAGGAGATGATGGGAGAGGCACTGGGGGGAACAGTGGAAAGCAGGAGGTTCCTGCTGCGCCTCAGGAGGAGGACAAAACGCTGTACAGACGCGGGCAAGACAGGAAGGGCGAGAGATGGGACACTTGAAGTCGGGGCCCTGGGCTCTGTGGTTGAATAGCATCTGAATCCCAGTTCTGCCATTTCCTGCTTGGGGGATCTGGGCCAACTTGCCCAACCACTCTGGATTCCCCTGTCCTCACTGTGAAACAGGAGTAACACTAATGACCTCGTAAAAATAACTACATTCATTCCTGCACAAGGCTGGAGGCCTTCTCTAGAGTGTGGGCTAAGGTTTGGAGTGCAGAGGCCGGCTGTCTGGGTGAGAATCCTCAGCCCGCCCCGCAGGGCTGTGTGTCTTCATTTCTCTGCACTGGAGGACAGATATAAAATGGGGATAATAATTGTCATTACCCTGTGGGGCTTTAATAAATCATGCACGTAAAATATTTAGCACGGTGACTTGCTTTCTAAATTTGTAATATGTGTGGTCTGTTATTCAGGTTGAGATGATTTCTGAATGGCCATAAGGAATTATCAATAAAGGGCGTGGGATTCTGAGGGTCCTCATTTTACGTATCTATAGATATCCCATAAGGAATTTATAGAGAAGACTCGGGGATTAGGAGGGGCTGCAATTTTTAACCAAGGGAAAAGTGGCAGTAGAAGTAACAGAAAACTACTGTAGATACTCCGTGTTTAATTACAAAAACAGCTGCTGGTATTTATTTTAGTAACTGATAAACTCCTCCATGGGTCTCACCCGGCTTCTGGTTTGCTGGCAGTCTTTGGCATGACTTGGCCTGTAGGAACATCGCTCTGCTCCCTGCTTTCATCTGCATATGGCATTCTTCCTTCCTGTCATCTTCCCTTGTGCACGTCTGTGTCCTGCCCAAATTTCCCCTTTTTGTAAGGACTCCGGTTATATGGGATGAAGGTCCACCCTAATGACTGCATTCAACTCAATTACTTCTATAATGACCCAGTCTCCAAATAAAGGTTACAGTCTCAGGGAATGGGGGTTAGGGCTCCAGCAATGAATTTTGGGGGTGCACAATTCCTCCCATAGCTTTCACTAATAGAGAAAGCGTATTCAGTGATATCATGATTAAAAATAATGGGATAAGGGGAAAAGAGAGAGATCGTAATGTAAGTGAATTTCATATCCTAACAGGACATCATTATGTGGAGTTGGTAAATCAGAGACTAGCAGCAGGAATGTGTTCTTTGGTGACAGAGAGGTAATTACTCAAAGAAATAGAAACAGAGATAGTTCTCAGTTCTCACACTTGAGAATTGGACGTGGGTTCAAAACTTTTGGATCTGATTGTAAAACCTGTATTAAGGTGTTTACAGGAATGGAACTCCTGGCTGTTCTGAAATCCTGCCTGTTATCTCATTCAGTGAAATTTAATGTCCAGGGAACACTTGAGGCTTCATTACAATCACAGAGGACTTTCTTTGAAAAGCCACACGTGTCCCGCTCTGTCACTGTGCAATACAGGGGGCCCAGTGGATGAGTTTTCTATTGCTAGTGTAAAGAGTTACTACCACCTTGGTGGCTCAGAACAATCCTGATTTATTATCTTACTGTTCTGGGGGTCAGAATTCCTCCAAGGTGATACATAGCTAGAAATCGGAGGGTTAACAGAGCTGTGCCCCTTCTGGAGGCTTCAGGGGAGAATGTGTTTCCTTGTCTTGTGCTTCTAGGTGCTGTGTGCATTCCTGGTTCTGTGGCCCCTTCCTCCTCCTTCAGAGATGGCAGCATTGCTTCCTCCAGTCTCTCTCTTTGACCCCGTCCTGCCTCCCTCATTCACTGATAGACACTTGGGGTTACATTGGCCCGAAGGGATAATGCAGGATACTCTTCCATCTCAAAGCCCCAAACATAATCACATTAGCAAAGTACCCTTTGCCATGAAAGTAATAGATTTACGGGATCTGGGGATTGGGATGGGGACATCTTGGGGGGCAGAGGGCCTTATCCTGTCTGTGGAACTCAGAAAAGGACAAGGAAAGGCAGTTTCCGGTTGGATGAAGGGTTAAGGCAATGGAGGATAGCAAATACTGCCCCTGAGTAGAGCCCCTGGCTGTAGCTCGTACCAGCAATGCTGGGGCCTGGTTTTCCCCTGGAGGCCATTTATCAAGTGTCTGCTGAAGGAGGCGAGAAGGCAGCAAATGCCACCTGCTGCTCTGTGACCTTGAAGTCCTGGAGGGCCTTGTGAGGTCCTGGCACGACGGCGTTTTATCAGCGTGGGTGCAGGACGGTTACTCCTGTAAGCCAGAGGACGGATGCTGTATGATCAAGGTCCGCACAGAAACTGAGCGTGTGGAGTCTGACCGGTGTGCAGAACTGCCACGCTGTGCGGAGCACATCTCGCGTTTGCTTACAACCCCATTAAACACAGAACAGTTTAAAATGCAGATTGTGACTGAATTAAAATGCAGAAGGAGAACATAATACCAGATCCACCTAACAGATCGGTTTGGGGAGGAGGAGAGAAAGGAACACACTGGTGTTGGGAGGATCCAGTAAGGAACACCGTATTCACTGTGGGGTCTGGCTTATCAGTACTGAGGAGAGGCCAGGCACCACTGAGCTCCTGGTCGCCCGAGGAACGTATTAATTTAGATGGAAATGACAAACTCTGTAATTTCTTTCTGCTACTTCCAGTGCTGCTCCGGGGCTATACATTCAAACTTAGGGACAAATTCAATTAAAAGAGAAATATCTAGCAATTGATGAAT
The DNA here is from genome assembly GCF_023065955.2 of Ursus arctos. Classification (NCBI taxonomy): domain Eukaryota; kingdom Metazoa; phylum Chordata; class Mammalia; order Carnivora; family Ursidae; genus Ursus; species Ursus arctos. Next base: position 5,224,147 of record NC_079873.1, read on the forward strand.
TCAGTCGTCTTTATAGGAGTCCCACGCACACACTTGCGGGGACAATTACATGCAATTTGATGTCAGAATAAGGGACGCCAAGAAGTTAAAAGAAACCTATGGTTCTTCAAGTGTCTAAAATAGCTTCGTAGGGCATTTTTTTCTAATTAAGATTTAAACAGGAAGATTATATATGTTGGCTTGTTACTTTTATGTTTATTTCTGGAAGAGGTAAAAGCCTTAAGAGTTATAATTAAAACCATTATTGAATTTTATATCAGCAAGTATCAGTGTTGTTAGTTTCTTGCTCTTAACCGAGATGAAATTCATGCAAAACATGCCCATCGTTTCTGTTCTGATTACACTAGTCTAGGAAGGGAAAGAATTCTTAATTTCTCCCCAAAGTCAGTTTTTATAGATAACGTTTAATGCTAATAGGAAACCGTGCTCTCTAGAAGGGGTTAATTAAACTTGGTGTGTTGGCTGTATACTGATGAGGGAACCTCACATGAGCAGAACCTAACTCCAGTTAGTTGAGGAAAGGAAGAGAAGCCTTTGCTTGCCCTCGTTGGGAGAGGCCCAGGTTGATGCCGCACTCCAGGGGTGTCCTAGCAGAGTTTTCCTCTCCATGCTTTACGTCCACCCTGTTGACTGCATATGTCCTTGCACTTGTGGATGTGATGGGGCGATTACTTACTCCTGAATGCTTCTCCTTGCATTTCTCCCTTGAGAAGTCACCACCAAACCATCCCTAAACCCTAGGCCTCTCCACTCATCATTTTAGTGCCCCGTTAACCAGAATTATTGACTGTAATCCATCAGCCTGGAACACTGACATGGCATTTACTTAGCTGACTCTTTTATTGGAACTTCATTATTAGCCAGAAAAAAATCAAAACGGTGCAGATCAATATGGAATGAAATGCCTAACATTCTGTCAGTGCTGGACCAGATCTGAACACTCAGTTGAATCTGTCAGTGTAGCACTTATGTCGCGAGAGGCAAAGGTCAGGCTTAAATATTTTGCCTTATATCCATAAAGGAAACATGATTTTGTTTTTTTTTTTTTTTTAAAGATTTTATTTATTTATTTGACAGAGATAGAGACAGCCAGCGAGAGAGGGAACACAAGCAGGGGGAGTGGGAGAGGAAGAAGCAGGCTCATAGCAGAAGAGCCTGATGTGGGGCTCGATCCCAGATCGCCGGGATCACGCCCTGAGCTGAAGGCAGACGCTTAACCGCTGTGCCACCCAGGCGCCCCCAGGAAACATGATTTTGGAGTTTGCTTAATAAAAATTGTTCCCTATTTAACGGAATAAAACTCTCTCCATATCTTTTCACAGAGAAAGTAAAATCAAGTTGTTCATTTTTCATTAGGTTAAAAATAAGGTGAAACTTTTTCAAAATACCCAAAACATTATTTTAATAAATTCTGCTGCAAATCATCAAGATGCGTATTTTTTTAAAAATGCATATTTTCATTTCAGACTCCTTCAGAATTTAAGACTTCTAACTTTATTACAAAATTTACTTTGGTTGTAACTTTAGTTTTGGAATTAAGAAGTTAATTTTGGGCATTGAAATGGTTATCATTAATTGCATTTTGTCCTTATGTTAGAAAATTATAAACATGTGTTCCTATATGTTTTCCCCTCTATTATTTAGGTGGGTAAATGATAAGACACATTGATTGGAAGTATGTATTTTAACTGTAATCCCAATAAGGAAGCATTCCAAAATGCTCAGAGAATGCAGGATTATTGATAATGCATAGTCTTATTCAGAGAGAGATGGCATATATTCGTATTTAATGCAGCAGGCTCAGGATTGTCTGTGTCTTGTCAATGGAACATTTTATAGGGCTGCTCTCAGTAGTAGAGTCTTGCATTCAGTCATTTCCCCACGGTATCAGAGGGGTGCTTTCATACCTTATAGGTAAAAAATGCACGACTGAAAGTGTGGTGTAATGACAAGATCTATTAATTTTCTGTGTTTCTAGTTGGTGTCAGGCCCCATATGGGGTCCCCTCATTACTTATCCTCCATCCCACCCTCTTTGCATTTTCTTTGTGTTGGAGAGTTTGGAAGTCTTACTAGGAACCTATTTGATCTGTGCACATGAAGCAAATTAGGTTTGGTAAACAGAAGCCAGTTCAGCACAAATGTAGTCTTAGTCTGTCAGTCACTCCCGAGGCCTTTGCAGGGAAGGCGAGACCATTCAACCTAGAACCTAGACTGAGTATCTGGGATCATGCTACATGTGTGAATCTTCCAGTGAGACTAGGTATCTGGGATGATGCTACATGTGTGAATTATAAATCTTTCAGCCTAGAGCAGAGATCTGAGATGATGTTACATATATGAATAGTAAATCCTGCAGTCTAGTGGTGCCTGGGTGGCTCATTCAGTTAGGTGTTGAGTTCTTGATTTCAGCTGAGGTCATAGCCTCAGGGTTGTGAGATCTAGCCCCGTGTCAGGCTCCGTGCTGGGCACAGAACCTGCTTAAGATTCTCCCTCTTCCTCTCTCTCTTTCCCTCTGTTCCTTCTCTCTCCCCCACCCCCCTTTCTAAAAAACAATAAATAAATAAATCCTGCAGCCTAGACCAGGTATCTGGGATGATGCTACATGTGTGAATTATAAATCCTGTAGCCTAGACCAGTATCTGAGATGATGCTACATGTGTGAATTATAAATCCTCTGGCCTTCCCCCCAAAGAGCTGCTGGCCTTTTACCTGGGTGTCTAAACACTGCAAAAGGAGAACATATAGCATCTTAGCTTTTGCAGACACTACCTCTGAGCTGATTCTAAGCTCTGGGTTTGAAAATGCCAGTGATTGCATCAGTCAGAGTGGAGGATTCTGGGAGTTGAGTAAAAATAGAATTTGGGTGCAGTGAGCCCGTGTATATGGAAACCCATCCTGTCGTCATTTTCCTAAGACCTGAGTGCACAGTTGGAACAGAAATAGTCAGCAAGTGGGAGAATCCCCACACTTGGCTTCGTGATCCCCAGAATGAAGATGGTCATGAAAGGAAGAAATCAAGTGGAAGCCTACAGAGCTGGCTTCCCTATTAAACTACTGAAACAAAATTAAGATTGCCTTCCTGGGGAGAAAGGCAGAGATTAGTGCCTCCATCAGAACTCAGAAATTTCAGGTGCACGTTTTCTTTCACGACCCCATTTGACTCCTTGTTTGAGCTGTGTGGTAGACCCTGGGACTTGGAGAATGATGTAGATTCATGATTACACAGAGATACCGGTTCAGTTTGTAGCTTTGGTCCGGATAGTATTTGTCTTATTTGAACACGTAATAGCCTGGCACCAGATAGTTAATGAGCTGCCTATTTTTTACCTGTATTTATTCTCCCAGTATCTATTCTCTTCTGGATACCTTTTTCACACAAACCTCACCAAGTTGGAGCAGCTGTATGGGTATCGACTTAGACCCTACATTGTTCCCACTGCTTTGTAGCTTTGTATGTGGTCATGTTACTAAGTTCAGGCCAATGGAGTATGAGTGGGAGTGCCATGAACAATTTCTGCCTGCCTTCCTTCCTTGAGGAAGAAAGACAGATGCCTTCCATTCTTGTTTCCTTCCAATTGGCCTAACAGTGTTGGCAAGTGGAGCAGTTGACTTTAACCTAGAGATGTCAAATCAGGTGTTGAGGATGGCAAAGCTCACCCTCCAGCCCTTGGCCATCCACCCATCTCTGGGTTGCTGCAGAAGAGAGAAGCAAGTATCTATCCTGTTTGAACCATTGTATTTATAGTGTTTGTGTTACAGCAGTTTAGTGTGATGCCTATATAACAGAGAATATAACTGTCTCTTCACTTAAATTCACTGTTCCACGTTCAGCCTGGGATGTTTGTTCAGTCCCAGATGCTTAGGGTTTCTTGGTCACTCGAAGTCCCTATTCAGAGTGCTTGGGTTTCTCTGTGTTGTCCTGTCACTGTGCCACACCGTTGCAGTGCAGACTCAAGGCACACTCCCTCCCTTCCACAATGGACAACTAACACACTCTCTCTCTCTGTCACACACACACGCGCACGCCCACACACACACTCACACACGTAGGTGTTACAGAATCCACTGATTATTTATATACTCTAAAATTAAAATGTTCTTTAGCAGTAAAAGAAGAGTAATTTTACAGTGGAGAAGCCTGACAAGCCCAGTGATCAAGGTTAACATCGACCGTGATAAGTCATGTTGACAGCATGTAACCTTGATAGGATGTGATGAGAAAGACATTGACCTCTGTTATCTTCCTCTCAAATACTCATAACCCCAGTCAAATCATGAGGGAAAAAAACATGAGAAAAAACAGAATTGAGAGGTGTTTTTACAAATTACCTGACCGGCATTCCTCAAAGCTGTCAAGGTCATTAAAAACAAGGGAAGTCTGGGAAACTGTCACAGTCTAATAAACGAGACCAGGAAGGCATGTGATGTCCTGGTTGGGATCCTGGAGCAGTAAGCCAACATGAGGGGAAAATGTAACGAAAATCAGAGTATGGACTTTAATTACTAATAATGTATCAGGATCATTGGTTGTTAGAAATACAGCAGACTACTGTAAGATGCTAACAGTGGGGGGAACTGGGTGTGGGTATATAAGAACGCTAGTATTCCTGCAACTTTTCAGTAAATCTAAAGCTAGTAAAGGTTTACTAAATGTTTTAAAATGCCCTTCAGCATCTTCCCTCTTGGTCTGAAGTGATTTCTTTCAGTTTAAAGGTGACGTTCAGTGGGAGGTGAGAAAGTGAGGTTGCCCTCTCTATAACACAGAGAAATATGGGAAGTAGCTGGAAGGGGAAGAAGAGGTTTTGTTTATTTTTAGAATGTGTGCATTTCAAGGTGGATAGAAAGGAAGCATTGGAAGGAGAGGACAAAACTCTGGAAGGAGAGTAGATAAGAGAGAGAATGCCTATCCTGAGAGGTCAGTAGTCTGGGACCCAGAATACAGGGGGACAATAGGAAGAACATCTTTGCATTTGCAGTAGGAGATAAGAAAAGACTGCCCCTTTCCCAAGGGAAAAAAAAAAAAAATGTCAGTTTACATTAAGAAGTTCCAAACTGAGGACTTCTATTTTCACTCTTCACAGAAAAGTACACAACTTGGCTGACAATGAAGGAAACAGTCATGGGGTCAAAGGTTTAGGCATAAAAAAAATAAAATAAAATAAAAAACTGTCCAAAGACTCAGAAAAATGGAAGAAATGTCAGAAGTCTCCAGGAGCCCAGAACCAAGGGCTAAATACCAGAAGGTCTTTTAGTCTCCGTATCTTGTATCTTTCTCTCTGATTGTTGGTTTAATTTGCTGTGTTGGTCACTTCCACTGCTCAGGAATCATGAGTAGCAGGGCTCCTGCGCCCCAATTCATGGATTCACCAGGGAGGTGGTAGTGCACTTTACCGAGGCAGAGAAATGGTCCCCTAGTGAAGAAGAAGGGCCCTGGGGCCAAGCCGCCTGATTCCAGTCTTTGATGTCATTTACGGCAGGTACTTGGTCTCTTTGCTTTCTCATCTGTAAAATGAAGATAGTACACATCCCCAAGAATGGTGATAGTTAAACAACAGACACTGAACACATAAGCCAGCATTTGACAGAATTGGACTGTTGATGGGAGGATGTATGCAAAACTGGACCGGAGGAGATCATGCGTTGGTTAGATACCCAAAGACACAGGAGATAGCCCGATAATAGAAGGGAGACTGATAAAGGGGTTGTGGGACTGGAGGTGGAAGGTGTTATATGAGCTCACGAGCTAGGGGAGTAGGCGTGTTAGTGGCCAGAGAGAGGAATGTTTACTATTAAGACGTACGTGTGAGACGAAGCCATCCCAAAGGATGACCAGGATTGAAGGAAAGATAGGGAGTATTTGGAGAAGTCAGTGTTTGGGGACATCCACGGGATGGCTAGTCAGAAGAACAAAGGCATAATGGTTTATTGGTTCTGTAAAGACAAAGTTAAACATGAAGGGAAGATAGGAAAGGAAGAACACTCCGGACATGACAGCAAGGGCCAGGGACTGATGAACATGGGGGAAATTAGGGAAAGGTCAGAGGTCAGCAGCTGGTATGCAGACAGGAGGATCATCCCACTGAGGTATTGGAACTGTCATCAGTCGGGCATTCGCAGAATTTAGCAGTGTTAAAAAGAAATGAAATCGACTTACTATAGCACCGTATCACAGTGAATTACGTTTTTTGAACTGGTTTGATTCCAGATTGCCATTAAAGTGAAATGCAAATCTGCACATTCCTCTTAAGATATAATGTATGACTTTGTACATGGTCTTGGATTCATTTTGGCTGACAAGTAATGTGAACAATAATCGCGGATTTCTGAAAATTGGTGTACTGCATTTGAAGGCCAGTGTCCTCATCATATGTTGGGTGCCTGATTATGCCTTCAGTTGGCATCATAATTCGGAGGTGTTCACGTTCTTTCCCGTGTGCACTGCATTTCCCCTTGTGGAGATGCCAATCATCAGGCAAAAGGCATGTTGTACAGGGGGCGGTGCAGTTGCTAGAGCAAAATGATTATAACTGAATTGTGGTTCTTTCTCTTGTACCTTTGTTACACCATTTTGCATGTAGAATGTGATGAAATCCAAATCCTTCATTAACAGGTGGCTTCAAAGTTCCCATGTCCTATGACACGTTGAATCTTTCATTGGACTCTCACTTGTTCCTTTTGGCTGTGAACTTGACCTCAGAAGTACTTTTTTTTTTTTTTAATTTTCTTCTTCTTCTTTTTCAAGATAATAACTAAATGTGATTCTCTTTGAAGGGACATTTATGTCAAGAATTTTGAAGGACACTAATGTAACTGACCTGAATTGCTCTGGAATTCAAAGTGAGCGTGTATTTTGACTAGATGTGACACTCAAGAAAAGCCTTTGATATTGTCACGGTTTGCAAAGCTATTACATTATATAATTGGTTCAAGATCATGTCTTTAAAAACTTCTTACTGCTAATGTAACAGATCATGTTGATATTCCTAGACTCAGTTTATTTTTCAAGGTCATTTTAGCTTTACTGAATTATTTTAAAATTATAAGCAAATGGCACCTGTATTTCGTGGCGAGCCTCAATTTTAAAAGCGCACAGAAAGTTGCTTTCTTCCGTTTCTGTGTTGTTGGAGAATAGAACAGAGGATCCTGAGTAGTGGGGAAGTTCTAGTCTACCGGGGGCTTAGAGGCATGACAACTGTCAAGTTGACCTCTGGATCTTTTTCCATCATGTGATTCTAGAATTTCTATAAAAGCATCACATGACCTGGAGACTGCAGTAATTGCTGAAGAAATCTGGGCTTACAGTCATCTGCTCCTGTTGACTTTCGGTTTCTTCCAAGACAAGCCATTTAGCCTCTGTGATTGTGTTAGTTCCTCATTGGTCTAGAGAGGGAGGTGGGGAATGATAGCTACACTGCAGAGCTATTGACGAGAATCATTTGTGATGGATCACGCTAAGACTGAAGGTGCAGCCGAAGTTGCTCATTTAGCAACATGTACTTAGCCATGTTACAGTATCCTTATTCAAGCAGAGGAAATGGATGTAGCTACGGAGAATAGTGTGTTTGTCTTCACTTGGGGGTTCTCAGAGTGTGGTCTTTGGACCCACAACATCAGCATAACTTGGGAACTGGTTAGAAATGCAAATTCTTAGGCCCCCATCCCAGACCTACTGAGTCAGAGCCTCTCCTGGCATTCTGTGCATTAACAGACCTGCAGGGATTCTGATTCAAGTTCAGGTGTGGGGCCCACAGCTCTAGACCAGAGGTCAGAGGTTTGCTGTACGGGGCCAGATAGTATATATGATTGACTTTGTTCGCGGTAGAGTTTCCATCTCAGCCATACAGCTCTCCTGCTTTAGCCTGAAAGTGCCCACAGACAATGCATGACTGAATGGATGGGGCTATGCTCCAGTAAAACTTTATTTATTAAAAGATATAGGTGGGTCTGCTCAGTGGGCTATCATTGTAGACCCCTATTTAAAACTGGTCTTCCTGGGGCACCTGGGTGGCTCAGTCAGTTGAGCATCTGACTCTTGATGTGGGGTCAGGTCATAATCCTCAGGGTTGTGAGATCGAGTTCCACATCAGGCTCGGTACTCAGCAGGGAGTCTGCTTGAGAGTTCTCTGTCTGTCCCTCTGCCCCTCCCCCTACCCCTCCCCCTGCTCATTCTTTCTCTCTCTCAAAAATAAATTCAAAAAATAAGTCTTTAAAACTTCTCTTACCAATTTTAGATCAATTGGGCTTGTTTTCTGTGAGTCGAAGACATTTATCCACATATATTTTTTTAAAAGATGGTTTTTATGCGAAATATGTTTATTCCTGTGTACAAACTGAAAACATGATTTTTCATTATTTAAATTTGTAAGGCTTTTATATGTAAACAGAAAAAAGAGATACGATAAAATTAATTCAGGGACGATATATATGCAATTTAAAGTATTAGTAGTATATTTGGATTCATTACAAATACATAATGAACAGAATCTTATGTTAGATCTTATTACTTACTCCGGACCATTTCTTGTATGTCATAATCCTCACATTACAAGAAGTGAGGTTTAGCATCTCCTCTCAGCATGGGAGGACTTCATAGACGTCATTGTCTTCGCCATACAGCTAATAGATGAATGCCGATGATTATCTGGGGAATCGAACATTGGAAGTGGTGTCTACAAAAACCATTCACTATTATCAGAGTTCCTGATTACATAAGGTGCTCGGAATCCAGCAATTTGGAATTGGAGACTGTATGAGTCAAAGATTAATTCATGCCACAACTTCACACGATTCGTTCCATAATATTTTCATGTTGCAGCCCTGGGTTTTAATACATGCCATCTCCAATGTACGGGTACGTGCGTCCTGGAGAATCGTTTCTGTTGGCTGCTTGTTTAGTCCAACGCTCTGATGCAGTGCCGTAGTGAATGTCATTGTCAGTCGAGAGAAATGTGCTTATTTCTAAGCCTCATCAGCTGCCACAGAGGTCCAGGAAGCAAAATCCAAGTGACTCAGGGTGGTTTCAAGTTGTTCTTTGAGAAGCTCCTGGAATGGAGTTTGCTTTTCCAGGCATGGCAAGCTGGTCCAGTCTTCCATCCCCACTCGTTCCCCTGTGGCTTGGAATCCTGTAGGTCCCCTGCAATCTGTAATCACTGTGGGCAATCACAGAAATGCTAATGTACATAGCTCACATTTGTGGTTTCCAGAAATTTTTTAATACCAGGAAGTGTTCTCAATAGATATAATTTTCTTTTTTCTAAATCCATAAACATGATTTAATAATAAATACCATGAGTAAATTTAATATTGTAAAAACTTGTATGTATACATTTGCAGTACTTGGTAAATGTAAACTGTTTTCCCTTCCATTTCTTAAAATCAAAGCTGATAGTAAATATTTCTTTTAATTTTAATTTTTATTCCAGTGTAGTTAACATACAGTGTTCGTTTCAGGTGTACAAGGCAGTGATTCAGCAGTTCTGTGTGTTACTCAGTGCTCATCAAGGGGACGGTATCCTTAATCTCCTTCATCCATCTATTTCACCTGTCCTCCTCCTCCTTCCCTCTGGTAACCATCGGTTTGTTCTCTAGAGTTAAGAGTCTGTTTTTTGGTCTGTCTTTTTACCCCCTTCAGTCCTTTCTTTTGTTTCTTAAATTCTACATATGAGTGAAATCATAGGATATTTGTCTTTCTCTGATTGACTTATTTCGCTTAGTGTTATATTCTCCAGCTCCACCCGTGGTGTTGCACATGGCAAGGTTTTATTCTTTTCTTTTATGAGTCAGCAATATTCCATTGTATATATCTCTACCACATCGTTATTCATCTGTCGATGGACACTTGGGCTGCTTCCGTAATTTGGCTGTTATAAACAATGCTACCATAAACATAGGGGTGCATATACGTTTTGAATTAGTGTTTTCATATTCTTTGGGTAAATACCCAGTAGTGGAATTACTGAATCACATGGTAGTTCTATTCTTAACTTTTTGAGGAAGGTCCATACTGTTTTCCAGAGTAGCTGCACCAGTTTGCATTCCCACCAACAGTGCATGAAGGTTCCTTTTTCTCCCCATCCTTGGCAACACTTATTTCTTCTGTTTTTTATTTTAGTCCTTTGCCAGGTGTGAGGCGATATCTCTTAATTTGTTTTTCCCTGTTGATGAGTGATGTTGAAAGTCTTTTCATTTATTTTTTCATGTATCTGTTGACCATCTATCTATAGCTCTTTGGGGAAATATCTGTTCATGTCTTCTGCCATTTTTAATTAGATTATTTGATTTTTTTGGTGTTGAGTTGTATAAATTTTTTATGTGTTTTGGATGCTACCTCTTTATCACATATGTCATTTGCAAATATCTCCTCCCATTCAGTCAGTTGTCTTTCATTTTGTTGATTATTAATATTGCTGTGCAAAAGCTTTTTATTTTGATATAGTTGTAGTGGTATATTTTTGCTTTTGTTTCCCTTGTGTCAGGAGACATATCTAGAAAAACGTTGTTATGGCTGATGTCAGAGAAATTACTGTCTGTGCTCTCTTCTAGGATTTTTATGGTTACAGGTCTCACATTTAGTTCTTTAATCCATTTTGAGTCTGTTTTTGTGTATGGTGTAAAAAAGTGGTCCAGTTTCATTCTTTTGCTTGTGTCTGCCCAGTTTTCCCAACACCATTTGTTGAAGAGACTCTTATTTTCTCATTGGATATTCTTTCCTGCTTTGTCGAAGATAATTGACCATATAATTGTGGGTTTATTTCTGGGCTCTCTGTTCCTTTCTGTTGATCTGTGTGTCTGTTTTTCTGCCTGTACCATACTGTTCTGGTCATTGCAGCTTTGTAGTATGACTTAGAATCTAGGATATTGTGATACCTCCAGCTTTGCTTTTGTTTTTCAAGATTGCTTTGACTATTCAAGGGCTTTTGTTGTACTATACAAATTTTAGAATTGTTTTAGTTCTGTGAAAAATGCTGTTGGTAGTTTGATAGGGATTGCATTAAATGTCTAGATTGCTTTAGGTAGTGTGGACATTTTAACAATATTTGTTCTTCCAGTCCATGAGCATGGAGTATTTTTTCTTTTGTGTCGTATTTAATATTTTTCATCAGTGTTTTTTAGTTTTCAGAGTACAGGTCTTTCACTTCCTTATTAAGTTTATTCCTAAGTATTTTATTACTTGGTGCAATTGTAAATGGGAATGTTATGTGTAAGTACATAATTTATTGATAATGGAAAATCATTTCCTATTCTCCTCTACATTTACAGAGCACAGGATTATTATTAAATACATTTTGGAGAGCTTAAAGCATTAACATAGACTTCTACTAAGAAGTGAACCAGTATAAATATTTGCTGAGATATTGAGTGCATTAATTAATGAATAAATGAATCAATCCAGGAAGCAGTGAATGAATATAGGAGAAATTCTTTTTTTCAAATTCAGAAATTTTTTTATGGATATAAATAATATATTTAATTATTATATAAGTTGTGACATAAATATAAAATTGATTTTTTCACTGTAAAGGAAAAATGCCCTTCTTTCTGTTTTTCTGTATGTTCATTACTTATAGGATACTTTGTACTCCGAAGTGGGTGGGTTCCCCCCACACCAAGCAATTCTGTGACAGCAGCTGTGTATCTTTCACTCTGTCTGACTCAATCCACCTGGAGACAGGGTCAGATCCCACAGGGTAGGGGCTCAGCCCCACAAGACTACCCTCCCCCCCCTTCAGATGCTGACCTGACATCCACATTGTCACCTGTGTTTCTGACCATGTGTCTATAAATCAAGAGATTCCTCCTCTTCAGTTGTGATGAATCTGCTGGAGCAGCTCACGGAGCTCAGGACAACATTTTACTTACTGGATCACTGGTTTATTCTAACAGGATATAACCCAGGAACAGTCTGATGCAAGAGTTAAGTAGATGGAGGTATGTGGGAAGAGGCTGGGAGCTTGCGTGCCATGCTGGCACCAACAGTGTTCACCAACCCAGAAGATCTCCCACCCTGTAATTTTGGAGGTTTATGAAGGCTTTACTATGTAGGCAAGATTGATTGAATCATCAGCCATTCGTGATGGAGTCCTGTCTATAGACCCTCTCCCTTCCCCAGAATCAGAGGTGGGGCTCAGACTTCCCACCCTCTCATCACAAGGTTGGTTCCCCTGGCAACCAGCCCCCCTCCCTGGAGGCTTTCCAAAAGTCACGTCATTCACTTAACCTCAGGTGTGGTTGAAAGGGGCTTGTTACGAATAACAAAAGCACCCATTTCACCTTTGTGGCTCTGGAGCTATTTCAGGAACTGGGAATAAAATTAAGTTTTATAACAAAAGATGCCTCTTTACTCTTATAGAGGAAATTACAAGAGTTTTGGGACTCCCTGTGTGCCAGGAACCAGGGACAGAGACCAAATATCTATTTCTACGGTAAATCACAATATTACAGTGACAAACCAGCTGTGTTTATTAAGTTCCTTAGAAAGATGTGATAGGATGTGGAGTCCACTCTTGATGGATCTGTCTTTGGCTCTTTAATTACTACTGTCCTACTTCACCTCTCTCAGAGTAGATGCTTGTTTTTCCCAAATGGGTGTTGAAGGTGCAAGGCCTGTGAAAAGGCAGTGAATATTGCAGAAGGCTAACTGCCTGCATAGTTTTACTTAAATGTGGCACTACACAATAAGCAGAAATTAAGAAGTGGAAGTTCTTTCCATTTCTTAGCAAGTCTTAAACATTCCCAAACTCCAAGTGTGCATCAGAACTCCCTGAAACAGCTTGGGGTTGTGGAGTAGGCCGTGTGCTGATACGGATGACCTCTCCGGATTTGTTCATGTCGATCAGCCCTTCTATGCGGATCACAGCAGTGCAGCCCAGACGCAGGGCTGCAGGCGCGCCTGGCTCCCGGGGTCCCAAGCAGACCAGTCCACCCACTCGCTGCTGACACAGTCCAAAGTCAGATAGACGGTGATGTTCAAACAAGAAATTCATTTCAGTGAGTCCAACACCAGGAACACAGCGGACTAACATCTCACAGACGGTCTCCAAAGTGCTGAAAATGCTTCCAGGTTTGTAGAAGGAAAATGTGGGACAAAGGCCGGTGGGTACAAGCAGGTGGGCAGAAAAGGTCAGATCGATCATTGTCTTGGGGTCAGTCATGGGGTCTTGCTAGCTCAGGGCAGTCCTTATGGCTTGAGGGGGTAGTTTCGGTTCCCATCAGGGAATGCTTTGCTCTCTTGGTCTTTTGCCTGATTTAAGAGATAAGCTGGAAAGAACTTCATTAATTAGGAGGCTTGAGGTCAACATGGGGGTCATTGCAGTCCTCTTTCAGATAGACCAACTGCTGCCACCGTTCCTGACATCCGTGGTCTAATGTCTTTGAGCATCATGGAGGCTTCATTAACATGAAGCCTTCTGTTTTCTCTGGCCACCTGTCTGTACTGCGGGTCAGCCACGGAGAGACAGAGCTCAGTCAGTTGGAAAATTTGGAGCATCTCCATCTTCAGTACCACGAGCATCTTGTCTTATAGAGAGGCAACGAAACAGTGCAGGAAGAAAGCACCGGAAACTGGGACAGGGGGCTGTACGGCCTGCTCAGTTTTCAAAGGAGAAACCAAGGAAGAAAATACATGGACCTCAAATTCAGCAAACTATTCTAGAAGAAAATTATTTTTCCTGTGAATGTATTTATTTGTTGGCCTCTAGGGCAATAAAGAATCTCAGGACAATTCTGAAACTAAAGTTGACAAGGTCATAAAAGGCAATTTTTCAGGCCCAGAAGACCACCTGACCTCTTTCTGGGAACTTTTGTTCACTTTCAGTATTAACATGCCTGGATAAGTTAAAGAATGAAGACAGTAAACATCTTTGAATATCCTCTCTCATTATAGTAATAGTAACCACAAGTACGGAATAAAAACCAAACTGCAAACCCTGTGCTAACTGGGTATATACATATGTATCCATGTGTTAGGTAGTCCTGGCAACAGATGGAGACACAGGAATTATTTACACCATATGTTTAAACTTTTTAATTTTAATTCCAGTATAGTTAACCTATAGTGTTGTATTAGTTTCAAATGTGCAATACAGTAATTTCAACAATTCTGTACAATACTCACTGCTCATCATAAGTGTACTATATTACCATATTTTAAGTAAAAATAAATTAATACCCGTAATTCAAATAAAGACAATAAAGTTTCAGGGGCTTTAGGGAACTTTTCAATTATAAGAAAAGATTGGAATCTGATTAGAACTTTTGCTTAACCACTACTATCTACCTTCCTAGGTTTACAAAAGTAATGAGATCAATCAAGGAAGAAAAATAGCAATAAGTAAAATTGGCCAGGGAAAGAGAAGCAATAAATGTATGAATAAATTTACTCATAAGGTAAATGAGTAAAGGCTCCCTACTTATTATGCGGTAAGCCACTTAATATATAAATAAGGTCTACCTCCATTATTGGTTCAGCATGTGAATAATTCATTTCATCTTTTTCAAGGGGGAAAAAAAAGTGGACCAGAACAGAATGAGTTCTAATGTTTTTTTTTTTAAGACTTTTTATTTATGTATTTGACAGAGATAGACAGCCAGTGAGAGAGGGAACACAGCAGGGGAAGTGGGAGAGGAAGAAGCAGGCTCATAGCGGAGGAGCCTGATGTGGGGCTCGATCCCACAACGCCGGGATCACGCCCTGAGCCGGAAGGCAGCCGCCTAACGACTGCGCTACCCAGGCGCCCCAGAATGAGTTCTAATCGTGAATGGAGATTAGGAGGTTCTTTGTAAATGGTATTTAAGAGATAAGTTCAGAGTCCTAGTGACGAAGATACCATGCATTGACACACAAACTATACATTAACGTCCACGATTTTTCAGCCTAATAGGGTAGTTTTCATGCACATATGTGAAAATACAAAATCATTCATGAATACATTACCTATTTCAACTTTATGGCTTTTATCCAATAAATAGATAGATACATTGACAAGTAAATAAATTTATGACTTTGATACAATGAACAGAGGACACAGAGAAATTTATGCAGCATTGAAAGTCTTTGGCCACTGGGTGTCATGGTTTTCCCCTGTAACGGTTAACCCTTCACTAATACTTGAAAGGTTCCTGTATTTTTGGAAGAGAAATATTCAGTGTTAACATACGTAGTACCAAAAATGGAAAGTTTTATTAAACTATGCACAGCTCGTTTTTTCACCGATTACTGTGTTGTGTGTAAAACACATTAGCAGTATCATTTTCTACCTAGAAGTGGCTGGTAAGGATTAAACCTCCAAAAATTTAAATGGCAAGGAACTGTGTAATTGTGTTGGGCATACTTCACTTTTACTGTCTCCAGCTCAGATCTGAAGAATTTGTGCAGTACCCATGTGCGGGGGTCTCGTGTTGGAAGAACTCTTGGCTGTACAGAATTTCCACACCACAGAGAGGTGCTGACTGTTAGATGTAATTATCATATTTTACTATCTAATTGCTCTTGCCCTTTGCCTCCTGTATACGTATGTGATGTCAGATGTATTATAAAACCCTAGAACTGATTAGAACCAGGCAGCCTTGTGAATATGGCCCACTCTGCCAACTATGATAGAAGCAGTGAGTTCTCGTGACTGCTCCATAACAGAAGTGCTACCATGCTCGTAGGAAAGCCTGTTAAAGATGGAACAAGCCAGAAGACAGGCCTATGCCCTGAGGATGCTGAAATATACAGTGTCCGGATACAGGATACAAAGTCCTCACATGGCATTTTCTCGTTTGATAACCTGTCACTGCCAGAGTTGCAAAGGTGAATCTGATGAAGGCGCTCATTTACCAGTCAGTATTGAAGCCCCGTAATGGGCTACGTGTAGGGAGTGTTGGAAAAGACGAATGGGTTCTTGAGCTAGCTTATTGTATTATCTTGTTTTTGTCGCTGCTGTTTAGAACAAAATGTGGAAAGTCTCCAGGTGATGCTTGAGCGCGTATCACTGAATCCTTGACCGAATCCTTAAGATTGTATTTTTAAGTGATCTCTATACCCGATGTAGGGCTCGAACTCACGACCCCAAGACCAAGAGTCACGTGCTCTACCGACTGAGCCAGCCAGATGCCCACCCTCCTTGACCGAATCTTTAAATGGTAGTTTTCACATATTCTAACTGGTCTTCACATGTCCAGTTGGTGCTGAACAAATTGCTTGTGGCTAGTCACGCTGCTCTCTTTGTCAGGAAGGGGGTCGACAGCAGCGTCATGATTCTCGCTTCAGAATGACTGAGGACGGTGCAGCAGGAGCGTTAACAAGATGCCTGGGTTAATGCGAGACCTGCTTTCATTTGAATGAGAGGATGTTTTTCTGTTCATATTGTGAACACGCAGCCAGTGCCCACTTCTCTCAAATCCGTGTTCAGTTTCGTGTGTGGGAATGGTGACACAAGAGAAATCAAACATCACTGACAGAATGAAAAGGTGTTCTTCTTGGTTACATTACCCCATAGGAAAAAAAAAATTGCCAATGAGATAAAAACAAGAAAAATTAAAAATCACCCATTAAGCAAACATTTTTGGTGTAGTTAGTATTTGAATGAAAGTCAAGTTTCCCCGCAACAAAACGCCTTTCCTTAAGGAATCTGCAGGCTTGTGAATAGTCAGATAATGAGCCAGTAATCACAGAAGACAGGTCATTAAGCATATGACATGTTCTGTTGGAGGACTGGACTGGTTTGGGGTTCAGTAAAAGTGTCTCTGGTGGACTGTGTGTGTTCTTCAGGTGAGGGTGAAGCAGGGCCTGGGACAAGGGGGTATGATTTTCCCAGGGGGCACTGATGACGGGCGAGGTGCTGGGGTGGTTGGGGAACTGAGGAACCGTTTCTGCAGTTAGTGTTCATAGGATGGGATGGGAAGGGCATCTGGGGGTTTCAAGGGGGAGGCGCAGCCCATGATGAATGTGCAGAGAATGGGAAGGGGGAAGTATCCTGCAGGGCTTTCTAGGAAGTCCTGAGAATCGTCGCCATTCCTTCAGAACAGGCGAGAAGAGAATGACAGAGCCGTTAGACGTCAGGCACGGTAACCGCACCGACAGGTGACGGCAGCGTGCGTGAGGGGGCTGCTGGGTGAAGTGGAGCCGATTTGCTGCCCCTGACAGCTGGTTCCCAGTTGAAAGTGACCAGACTAATAGCTGCCAGTTTGCTGGTGAGAAGAGGTTGGTGAGGGGAGTCCTCGAGGACGTGTCTCAGGCTTCTGGTCTGCATAAGCGGTCCACACGGATTGGCCAGTAGGAGTGCAGCCTAAAGAAAAAAGTGTTGAATATTCTCTGGAAATGGTGAACTTGAGTATCTTTGAAGCTCGGTGGAGATAAATATTGAGTAGACATTGTGTGATTGATCTGAATTTCAAAGGAGAAATAGGAGCGAGGGATGGCATCCTCGTTAATGTTCCGTGTCAGCTTGGCGGGATGTGGATAGGGAGTCAGACGTTATCTGGTTGGCCTCAGCCAACCTCAGCTGCGGGTGAGTGGGCGTGCGACTCGGTCAAGACCTGCTTATAGAGCAGTCCTTAGCGTTACCGCTCACATTTTCTGGCTGCGTCTCCTTTTCTCCCCCTCTCAAAATAGCGTTGTTAAGTGATCTGTCACATAGGATTTGTTCTCAACACGTGTTCTCGTAGGACTCAAGCTTGTGTGTATGTGCTGCAAGCCGTTGTCCCCACCTGTGGTCTGGAAGGCGGCTGTGTCAGTTCGTTTCTTCTTTAGGAATTCCAGCCACCCAAGCACGATGGGGACATCCGCTGGGGAAGGAAAGTGTGTCGTTGCACCATGTCATTGTAAATGTGTGGGGGGGCTCCCTGCTGAGCTGTAACCAGACGATTTCCGTGGATGGTGTCCTCCGTTCTTTACCATACGATGAATCACACGTAAAGGCCTGTAGCACGGCTCTCTTCTCTCAGGTCCTGTAACTCCGCAGGGCCAATCGTGACATTGCTAAAGCAGACCGTGCTACTGGCTGTTCTCAGGGACTGTGTCTGTCGTGGGGGGGGGGGGGGGGGGCAGTTTACAGCCCAGAGATAAGTCTCGGCGTAAACTAATTTATGGGTTCCTTTGCAATAGCATCTCAGGTTGAAGTGAAAGAAAAGCTCAGTAGGAAGGTTGCTTATCAACGGGCATCACTGTTGTGTCACTGTGACTTCTCTCGAGCACTCCTTTGAAAATCAGCGGTGCAGAGCTCTTTAGGTCACAGGCAGATCAATCATTGTCATCACCATCTAGTACTTTAGAGCACAGTACACTTTATCTAAATATCTGCAATGCTGATCCAACCGGCAGGCACCCCGCCAAAGGCTGAGGTCTTCAAGTGCTCCGTGGAGCTCTGCTTGCACTCTCCCTGTCCCATGGGGTTTGTCTCTTACCTTTCTCGACCTTCCCAGAATTTTATCCTGCTCCAGAATCCATGCCTGGGTGTTCCTTTGCTCTTCCCCCTTGTCAGCTGCAATCTAACGTCTGCAGCAGCTGAGAAGGGCGGGGTCTTCCCAGCAAAGGGGCAGCCTCGGTACTTGTCTCAGCAAGGACGACACCCCCCCCCCCCCCCCCACCCAGGAGCTCTGCCCGGGCTGTGTGGGCCATGTGGTGAGACCCTGCTGCACTCACAGAAGACAGAGCACTGCGGGCTTTCAGCGTTGTGGCAGAATTACAGCAGAAAATGAAGGGAGAGGATCAGACAGAGCAGGGGCTGGAGCAGAGCAGACAACGGCAATGAGAATTAGAGGATGTGCGGAGAGGAGTCAGAACAGCATAAAACAGGGACACTGGTGTAAGCGCGAGACTGGGACACAACGAGGGTCACGGGCTCCACAGAAGAGGGACACAGACAACAGAGAAAGAAAAAGACACGTGTCTGTGTGCCTGCTGCGTGCACATGGGTGTACACAGAGAAATAACGAGAGCGGAGCAGACATAGAAACACGAAGGGTGTTGTCAGCCTTGCTCCAAAGCAGTCTTGAGTCCAACAATGTTGCAAGGCTTCATTGGGAGACATTAAAAAGTGGACCGTTGTACATAACATGCATCCATTGTAACAGGATAGAATGCCGTCCGACTATAAAATTGTAATAATAAAGGTATTGTAATAGGAGGTACCTTTTGTATCCTTCTTCCGTAGCATTGTCTTGCGGAAATCATAAGAGAACATAAAGTTAATATTCTGGATCCATACAATGCAGCACCTCTGTTTTAATACTTGTGCCTACGCTACACAGGCCAAAACAGGTTTTCAAAAAGTTACCTTGGTGTTTAAATTAAATCTAATTCCAAACGTGTTAATTGAATGCCTAGTATGTATCAGGCATAGACACAGACAGATGCTAAAGGAAATGGGACCTAGAAGGCATGTCCACTAATCATTGAGATGCAAGGGAGAATACGATGGATGTTCTAAAATGAAAGTAGTTAGTGACTCAGGGGTTCCCATGTAGGGGAAAATTCTACCCGACTCCCCAGAAACAGCTAAATACCCATGAGGAGTGAAAAGCTGAGAGCGATATAGTGTAGGAAGCAAAGCTTCTATTGGTCTAGCAGGACAAGAATTCAAGGATTCAATGTAGGAGAAGAGTGAGCAGTCTCATTTGGCTTGAACCACAGGCCAGTGTAGGATGAGAACAGAAGACTAATGTTGGAGGCACGGGGCTTGGAAGCATCTGCAAGGGCTCGGTGTGCCAGTTGGAGGGGAGTGTGGGTATTGAGGGAGTCGGGGGAAGAACCGAATGGTTTGGAGCTGAAGAAGGCCATTACATGACTCTGATCGGGAAATGGGAATTTGCACATTCAGTGCAAAGACTGTTACTAATGTCACAGATGATAATCCAAGGCTCACCCCACAGAACAGAAACACAAGCATTGAGAGTGAGCCTCAGATATGATTACATCCTGTGTAGCAGTGGGTTCATTAGAACTTTCTGTGATGACGGAGACATTTCTTGTCCATGCATCCAGTGTGATAACCAATAGCTACGTGTGACTTTTGACCACTGACATGTGGTGAAGCTGGTTGAGAAAAAATTTTTGACCTACATTTTTTATAAATCATAAGATTTTTATTTTTAATTTTTTTCTATTTTATTTTTTATTGAAGTGTAATTAGCATGCAGTGTCATATTAGTTTCAGGTGTACAGTCTAATGATTCAACAATTATATACTTTTCTTCGTGCTCATCCAGATAAGTATACTCAGGTCTGCTGGGTCGCTTAGTTGGTTAAGCGTCTGACTCTTGGTTTCGGCTTGGGTCACAATCTCAGGGTTATGAGATCAAGCACCACGTAGGGCTCCGAGCTCAGCGAGGAGCCTGCTAAAGTTTCTCCCTCTGCTCCTTCCTGTACTTGCTCTCTCTTTCTGAAATAAGTAAATAAATCTTTAAAAGAAAAATCAAAGATAAGCATATGCTTTTAATTTTAATGCATTTAAGTATGAATGTAATCACCCTATGTAGCTACTGTCTACTGTATCAGACAGCCTAGCTATATAAGGATATAGAGTGGAAAAAACAAACCGATAAAGCATGCTAAATAATAGAACACAGATCTTGTCCCTTTGAGGTTAGGAAGTTTCTTCTGTACACACTTCTGATACTCTGTAAGTCCATTTTCAGGAAATGCCTTTTTTACTGTGGAACTTGAAGTTTAAAACCTTGTGAAGGACACCCTACAGGGTGTAATGGACCAGCAGTCTATGGCCTAATCTAATTTAGCAATCCACAGTTTCTATTTTTCTATCTGTTACAGTCACTTGACCAATTTTAATTGAACATGTTTGTGTAGTGTTTATCAAATACCCTCAACCTTTTAAAATGCTTTCCTTGGTAGCAGCTCGTTTTTGAGGGTGGATTTCTTCTGGTGGCTGAGAGAAATGTAGCTCCAGAAAGTCATTTCATGCTCAGAGATTCACGCTGCTGTAATTGATTTAGGTGTTGGGCAGAACAGCCCAGGTAGGAAATGCAGGCACACGGAAAGGTCATCACTGTGAGAGGAAAACTGTGCCTTGAAAGACCATCAGCAAGAACAAAATAACAGGGAGGGGCTCTTAAATTTACGGAAATCCAATCAAACCAAGGGATTCCAATCAGTGTAGTGAAGACTTTCAAAATTGTGGCCATGGAAATGGACTGATCTCTTACTAATGATCTTTGAGGTGGGTTCCACTTCTTTAAAGTTAACACGGTCGCTAATAGATCAGAAGACACACTTTTTTTTTTTTTTTATTCGACAGAGAGAGAGACAGCCAGCGAGAGAGGGAACACAAGCAGGGGGAGTGGGAGAGGAAGAAGCAGGCTCATAGCAGAGGAGCCTGATGTGGGGCTCGATCCCAGAACGCCTGGATCACGCCCTGAGCCGAAGGCAGATGCTTAACCGCTGTGCCACCCAGGCGCCCCAGGAGACACACTTTTGACCCCAGTCCTACTCTGTATTGGCCTTCAGGCACCTTCATCTTGCCCGGCGACTAGAGAGAACAGAGTTGAACACAATAACTGTTTGAATTAGAAGAAATTGCTTCAGTGCTATCCTAGAGGAAAGCAATAATGCCTACACCAAGATCGCCCGGGAAGGATGGAAGGAAGGAAGGAAAGAAAGAAGGAAAGAAGGAAGAGAGGGAGAGAGGAACCCTGTGGATAAAAATCCAAAAGTGTCTACAGTATGATGAGATCCTTAGAAATTAGGTTAGCACCTGATAGGAAGACTAGTTATTTACATTCACTACATTTCCAACTGGAAAAATAAAAAAAATTAAGATGTAACAGATGATGTAACAGTGAGATTATTTACCAAAGTTGGTTGATATATCAATACACATGTTAAAGTGTCAATGCCAGAGAGCACTACAAGCAAAGAAAGCAAGGAGCAACCCACCCCATTTCTAAGTCAGTTCAGCGCTTTGGGATCTGAAACTGTGGTCTGCGGGGTTTTCACTTAGAAAAGTGTTTGAGCCAATAAAAGGCAGGTGGAGGGCAGAAGTTATGAATTCAATTCTGTGTTAATCCCAGGCTTCAGTTGCTTAGACAGCAGCTCCTTCTCAGAGCAGCATATTAAGAGGGAAAGGAACACTCGTTAGAATATTTTTAGATTTTACTCATTCAGTCTTGGTGTTTTGTAGTTCTCAGAAGAAGATCAGTTTTCTTGAAAAATGTCTGAAAATGTTGACTCTTGTTGATGAAACTCAGAGACCAAGTCAATCCTTGCCTGTGTGGTAGAGTGAGAACGTGAAGGGCGTTTCAGGACTTCTGCTGTCACAGTCAGAAAGGAGGAAGGCTGTCTGGTCCGTCACTTGTGCGGAAAGAGCAGACACGTCTCTCAGAAAGCCTCAGGAGCTCCCTTGCTCTCGTTAGCCTGAACGGTAGTATGGTATTCCTGAACCCACTGATTTCAAAGGCAGGAGAGCCAACTTCCTTGCGTGTCATAGACTGTTCTACAAATCTGGTGAACTCTGAGTATCTAGCCGTAGTTGTCCCTCCCCAGATGAAAGCCTTGGCCCACACCGGTCCTTATTCAAATCCAACAAATGCCTGAGGCCAGATGTGTTTACTTCCCCTGAAGTCCCAGACCAAGCATAGCAAGGGGAGGGAAAGTGGAACACAGAGAAGGAAGCGGGGAGGATGAGGAGAGCAGTGAAGTCAAGGATGAGTGGACATAGATACCAATGGACTGACTTTCCTGAGTGACACGTCTACCTGCTTCCTCGCTTTTCTTCCCTAGTCAAAATACTGTTTTCCGCATAAATTGTAATTGTGGTAACAGAATTGCTTTTGCTGAATCTCCTATTAGAATGCACAGATCTAGAAGCAATGTCGTTTGGTATTATGTGACTCATATGTGGGTGTAAAAAATGAGAGTGGATGGGGGGTGGGGTCAGACCCAGAGTGAGCGTGCTGTTGTCTTTGGGGATCTAGTGGAGAAACACTCGCTAACATGATACTTAAAACAGAATATTTGCTTAAGGACATTTTGCAAAGGATACTTTTTAACACATGATACTTGTGCAGGATATTTTCACTGATTTTTGAGTCATTTATTACTATGAAAACTTTAGTATTTCTACTTTATTAAAATGCGTTATTGTGATTCTACAAAAGTGCCTGGAGACCACAGTAACTTGGAATTAAGAATTTTTGCTTCTTTAAGAAGCCCGATACCTATCTTTGCCTGAAATCTTAGAGAATTGTTGCTGGTTCATAAGGCAACGCGATACCGCCACCGTTCTTAACTCATATGGTTTTTAACATGTGTATTAAAACAACCTAAATGTTTTCTTTTTTCTTTTTTTTTTTTTTTTAAGATTTTATTTATTTATTTATTCGACAGAGACAGCCAGCGAGAGAGGGAACACAAGCAGGGGGAGTGGGAGAGGAAGAAGCAGGCTCATAGCGGAAGAGCCCGATGTGGGACTCGATCCCGCAACGCCGGGATCACGCCCTGAGCCGAAGGCAGACGCTTATCTGCTTTGCCACCCAGGTGCCCCATAAAACAACCTAAATGTTTTCTTAAGCAACCCTGGATAACAACATAATTGTTCTATCTGGATGTGAGATTATATCAGCACATGATATAAATGGATCATTTTCTAGAAACACAAAAAGAGCAGGGGTGAACTTCACTGCCTTTACTCTAATCATTGGAGACCAAAATTGGTTTACTCCAAACTCTTGAAATCAAGTGAAAGGCTCTACTTGTGTGCTTACAGAGTTATTTGTTCTAGATTTAATCTTACAGCTACTTAGGGGAAAAATTGAACTTAAAGGTAAAATGTCACTGGTTGTATTTTCAAATCTTGCTCAAAGCATGATTATTATGTTCATGTTTAGTTATCTTGAGAAAAAAGTTTTAATGCTTAGCTCATGTTCCCTGAAAATTCTTCATGTATTTTTCTGATATCAATATCCAGGGAGGGGAGGACCATGTCTCTCCTGCAGCGAGAAATTTAGGAATAGACCGTGGGATAGCTGAAGTCATTGCTTCTTCAGACATCAGTGTACAATTTATAAGTCCTAGAATATTAGCGTGAAGCTGTCAGCTGTCTACATTACGATGTGTGTGGTAGGCATGAGTCCGTAGAGCCACAGATGTAATAAATAGGGACACATAATAAATGACTGAAGAAACATAAGCAGTGTCCTTTAAAGCAATGAATGTGGAGGTACAAGAGAAGGACATACACATTCCTGTGAGGTTCTCGAAGACAGAGTTCAGGTGCTCATCCAGGAGTGTTTTGAAGGAGCTAAAAGGCACAGTCTTGTCACCAACCTATAAAAATCCATTTGTAATATGCAATCCATATTATTTTCCTGTTGAGCTGAATCGGGCATCTTTCTTTGCATATTCCTGGGCAGAAATGACAAGGACCGATAAAACACATTTTATGGTCTTAAGGACAATGCACGTGGGAACAGAGACACGATATTCACATTAGAAAAGAAATGGTAGTACACATTGCGTGTTCTGCTTGACAAATCTGGGGTGTCCTGAGTATCATGTAATTCAGAGTAATGAGGCATTGTTCGGAGGCAGATAATTGAGTCTTCAGAGGAGCTACAGGGGAAGAGAGATCTGAAAGAGCCAATGCAGGCAGAGAAATAAGGGAGTCAAGGTCGGGGGGTGGGGAGAATTTAGTGATACTTGTCCGCAGCTTTATTGAGATGTAATCGACATAGAGCGTTGTGTAAGTTCAAGATGTACACCGTTGATGGGACGCCCACAGATGTCGCTGTAGGATAACCACTTAACGTTAGCTAACACCACCCTGTCCCGTAATTCCATTTCTGTATTGTGCTAAAAATGTTTGACATCACTCTCTTGGCAACTTTCAAGTGTATGATACAGAATTGTTAACTATCTTCACAAGGCTCTGTGTTGGAGAAGGTCGGGGAGAAAAGACCAACACCACTTCTTCCTGTGAGTGGTCCCCATGATAATTAACCTAGGATTCCACCAAAGGTTTTCTACCCTGGTTCTCCTCTGAGAAGTGACTTCCAAATAAATAGAGGTGGAAAGCGAGGACGTGAATGGCCTTTTGAGTGGCATTCTATAGTCTTGGAATAATGGTCTTTTGCCCATTAATTTACTTTTGCACCCTCTAAAAGGTAGCTCCATACAATCTTCCCGTGTGAGAATAGTGTTTCTTACATGGATGATATCTCCAGAGCCTCCAGACCGCTCAGGGGCTGTGAGGAGGGTAATTGAGAAAGAAAATTTAATTTCTTAAAAAATACATTTGAAATAGATTTTCAGATGAAGATGCTGCTTAATCAGATTACCAATAAAAAAGAGTGTTGGGATTTCAGAAATGTTGGAACCAGGTGGTTGACCATTTGACCCACTGAGTAATAATGAAACTGTGGTGCGTGGAGCCACTTTCTGCAACGGGGAGTGCAGTCGCCCCACAGATTAAAATGGCAAGGATGGGACATGTGGCTGGTTGCAGGCGCGCATGATACCAGCAATGAAATATGCCCCTTGTCTACAGAGTCTGGTAAAATGATGTCGGTGCCATACTCGGGATTGGGTTTATTGTGCTCTGAATTCTTTGCTGTGTTTAGAATTAATCTTTTCAGCCATCTTTTATCAGGTATTCATCTCTCCTGGCAATTAAGATGCTGGGGCACAGCTTGAGGTCAGTCAGTGGAGGCTAATACGCTGCTTCATTGGATAAAATGATGCAGTAAGAGCATGAATCAGCCCCTATCTGCCCACAATTCCCCATCCCCCCAAGAAAAAAAGTCATTTCACAGCACTCTTTATACAGGTATTTCCAAAATATGAACTTTGTGTGACCTTGGCACTTAGCAGATAATTTGAACCATTATGTAAGTGAAAACATATTGTAAAAACATACAGAAGACGGACAAGTCCTAACTTCTGCCAGGGCCAGCTGTTTCATCAGACCAGCATTTTCTCATTATTTGCTGGAGTAAATAAATATTGAAGCCAAGAATAACTACGTTCTTGCAATTTGTAAAATGGCCAACTCCCCCAACTCGTACGTCTTACAATAAGGAGTTAAGTTGAGAGCTCGGCATCATGAGTTTCACCGAAACGGCAGAAAGTTAAAGCTTGCCTTTAAGTAAAAAAATAATACTACGTTTATAATGTGTCTCGCATTGATTGTGGCCCTGCCATTCTTCAAGTGAAAACCACGTATTTGTGACCAGATCCCTGTTCTGTCTATATCTGTTCCAGACGTGTGAGCTGTGATGGTCAGTGCAGGCACTAGAGCACGGGAAGGCTGTGGGTCTCCTGGGGATGCTCAGGGGGCCTGAGGCACAGCACAGACACGCTGTGGGGGCCGTGGGGGCCGTGGCGGCCGTGGTGAAGGTGCAGTAAAGCCTCCACGTGACCGCCCAGCACTTGCGTGTGGGCCCACGGGCTGTTTGAGCAGCCATCCTGAAGCTCACCATTTTTACCCACAAAAACACTAGCATGGTCACTGGTCAGGAGAGCCCAGTAGTCTGCAATGCAAGGCTGATGTTCATTTCAGGGGGAGCAGCAGCACTCCCCGGGAGGGGAATACACAGGTATTCTGTCCAGTGAGCTGTAAAGATGGACATTCCTAGAACAAAGGAATTTCAAACAATGCTGTTTGTGTTCTGCTGTTTGTGTTTTTCCAAATTAAACTGTTGAGTCTTTAGAATATCGTGCGAAGATTACGTGTATTACCCTGACATTTATATAGGATGCTTTGTTTCCTGATGAGTCTCATATATTACACTTGGGAGCTTTCTTTGAAAACATGAAATAGTGCTTGAAACGGTACAGGAAACTTTTCTCTGGTCCTTCTAAATCATCTTTGATAAAATTTCAACAGAAGCCAAAATTTGAGGTAGCTCTGTAATTGTAAAATTTCTAGTAGCCCATTCGGAAAGATAAAAAGACAGTAGTGAAATTAATTTAAGGTTGTATTTTATTTAACACAGTGCATCTACACTGTTGTGAGTGCTGCATGCAATCATTATAAAATCTATGTGCAGATACTCTCTAGTTCACCTTGTTGCGTGCTTATAGTCTTTGCGGTAAGAACGTATTTGATATTGACAGAATGCATTTATATATCTCAGTTTGCAAGTGCCGGCCTTCTGAATGCTGAGCAGCGCGTGTGGTGAGTCGCGACTGTTACTGAACAATGTGGTTCTCTTGATAGTTGGTGTGGTTGGGCAGCGTGGAGACTGGCCTTCTTCTCGGCCTCCACATTACCCAGCACCACTGTTAGTAGAATGGATTGTCTGTGAAAGGCCCTCTTTGGAGTTTGTACCATTGACTTAGTGCTGTTACAGAATAGCAAATAACCTCTGCTTCCCATCACAAGACCCTCACCCTGAATTCCTCCGCTCACATTAGGCATTTCTCAGAACCACGTAGGGAGTCCCAGACTGTAGTGTGTGCACTGGACGTGTGCGCGCACGGAATGACGTTCGGCTCAGAGGCAGGTGCTCTGGCTCACGATGAGCTGACTTTTAGGAAGCTAGTTCAGCAAGCACCCATCATAGAGGACGTCAAGTCTTGTAAGGACAAACCAAGGTGAAACTTTTTTTCTTGTGTTTTTAAGATTTATATATTTATTTTTTAGAGAGAGCACGACCAGGGGGAGGGGGGAAATGGAGAGGGAGAGAGAATCTGCAGCAGACTCCACACTGAGCTCAGAGCCCAACAGAGAGCTCCATCTCATGACCCTAAGATCATGACCTGAGCTGAAACCAAGAGTCGGACTGACTGCGCCACCCGATGCCCCAAGGTGAATCTTTTAATGGGAACGTCTGCTCAACTCCCATGGAAATGGTTGGCAGGGACCTAATACATTATTTAACACATTCTCCTCTTACAGTGGAAGAAACTGAGCCTTGCACCATGTACCCAACTCACTAGAACTTTGAAAAATATATTTTTTAAAGATTTTATTTATCTGACAGACACAGCGAGAGAGGGAGCACAAGCAGGGGTAGTGTGAGAGGGAGAAGCAGGCTCCCAGCAGAGGAGCCCAATGCGGGGCCTAATCCCAGGACGCTGGGGTCATGACCTGAGCTGAAGACAGACACTTAATGGCTGAGCCACCCAGGCGCCCCTTGAAAAATATATATATTTTTTAAGATTTTATTTATTTATTCATTCGACAGAGATAGAGACAGCCAGCGAGAGAGGGAACACAAGCAGGGGGAGTGGGAGAGGAAGAAGCAGGCTCATAGCGGAGGAGCCTAATGTGGGGCTCGATCCCATAACGCCGGGATCACGCCCTGAGCCGAAGGCAGACGCTTAACCGCTGTGCCACCCAGGCGCCCCTTGAAAAATATTTTTAAGTAAAACAAAATCTTCCCATCATTAGAGATACTATTAAAAGATGGATTTTTATAAAGTGCATAAATAAATAAATAAATAAATAAATAAATAAAACAAGGACCTCAAAAATGTATTGCTACTGTGTTTTCCCCCTTAACTTTTAAGATGTCTGTAGATTTGTATGAGATGTTTCAAAATTAATTCAGAGTTCCTCATCTCATGACTGTTCTTGATATCATACGTTAACACAGTGCCTTGGTCACCACTGATACACCAATAATGATATAGTAGGGGCGCCTGGGGTGCTCAGTTAGCTAACTGTCTGCCTTCGGCTCAGGTTGTGATCCCGGGACCCTGGGATAGAGTCCCGCATCGGGCTGCCTGCTCTGTGGAGAGCCTGCTTCACCCTCTGCCTCTGCCTCTCTGTCTCTCGTGAATTAATAAATAAAATCTTTAAGAAAAGTATTGACATAATATTAACTGAAGTCCAAACTTTTTCTAGATTTCCGTACATTTTACCGAATGTCTTTTTCTGTTCCAGGATAGGACACTACATTTAGGTGCCATGGCCCCTTATAGTCCTCTAGACTGGGACAGTTTTTCAGACGTCCCTTATTTTGCATGTCCTTGTCAGTTTCGAGGGGTACTGCTCAGATATTTTATAGAATGTCCTTCCCTTTAGGTCAGTCCATTCTGCAGTGTAGAGCAGAGGTTGGCAAACCTTTTCTGTGAAAGACCACAGAGTAAGTATTTCCAGCTTTGCGAACATTACACGCTCTCTGGTGTAATGACTGAGCTCTGCTGTTGTAGTGTGAAAGCAGGCGTAGACACTATGCAAATAAACGGGCAAGGCTATGTTCTAATAAAACTTTATTTGCAAAAATAAGCAGGGGGCTGAATCGGTCCATGAGCTGTTTGCCAAGCCCTGATACAGAGGCAAGGATACTACACTGGACTAAGTCTTTCGGGTTCTATATAGGGAAAGAAGGGAAAAGAAAAAAAAACAGATTGAAAAAGAAATTTAAAGAGACAGAAGTCAACTCAAGTCAAAGAAAACTTTGATCTTATGTGGTGAAAGAACAAGTGTACATCATCTGAGAGGAGGAGGAGAACCTTTGTGACGGCTCTGTTACCGTAACCCCCTCCACTTCAGTTAGCGCCTTTCCAGTGAAACCGAACTGTAGGTTGTGCAAGATGATGCCAGGTGAAGTCAGCCTGAGGGCAAGGGCGCTTAGCTTGTTATGAATGACTCTCCCTTCCTGGAAGCCCTGTTTGGTAATTTGTAAATGCTTTTGCAAATTAAGTAAATGCCTTGCCTGCTCAGTGCATTCCTAGTTTTTTTCTTTTTTAATCAAAACCAGAACTCAGATATTTCTCTGGTTTTTCTATTCTTAATATTGGCGATATTATTATTACCATTATTAATAGTGATATTACCAAGTCCTTAAAAGAGTGAGTGGGTCAGGTGCTTTAGATCAAATACTCAGCTGTATAAAAATATTTTTCTATTTTTTTTTTTAATAACTGTGAGCTAAATTTGAGTCCTCATTTTGTCAGATGGCAGGCAATTAGGCTGTAGCAAAATTCTAGGTAAACTCATTCACTTAGAGTCAATTAAATCATTTCCTGCTTTCTTTCTTCTCTTCAATGAGATGACATCTGAACTCCTAGACTATTTACAGTCATTGCACTGGAGCAAGGCATCACTTCCGGTCATTGGCTTGTCCCTTTGTGGTCCTCAGTTCCCAGCCATTGGTTGGTCCCATGCTGAAATGCAATAGGATATTCTATCCCATCTGATACAGGCAATATCTGACTGTTCATACCAGCTCTGTCTGGTCTCAACTGAAATCCACATCATTGTGGGGGATCGGAATTTTGGCCGTTCTTACCTTGTGTCTCAGAGTCTGTGGGAGACATGGTAAGCACTCTGACCTTGTCTTTGCTTGTACCTGCCATTTCTTCTCCAGGGCTCCTAGAGATGTGAACATGTGTTCCCTCTGCCCTAGGATTCCTGAATTCACTTGGGGATTCTGTCATCTGTCCCCCTTGCCCTGGTCTGAGGGAGTCAGGAGGCAGCAGCCTCTCTTGTGAACAGAATGGGCATCTCATGTTCTCTCTCCCTCCAGCTCTGTTTCTATTCTGGCATGGAGTTTGTGTCTCCTCTTTTATGCTAAGAGAAAAGAAAAAGGATAAAAGAGGAAGAGGAGGATGAGGAGAATTGACCCTCCACTTGGCCTTATTTTTCCTAAATATTTTTCTCGTACATCTGCATTAGTGCCTAAGCAAGGCTGACTCTGGTTTTGGACTCTGCTTCCAATGCTACGGTCTCTCATTTGGGCAACAGCAGCCTCCTACCAACTGGTCCCAAACGGAGGGAATGAGAAGGAGTGGGGGCTCAGCGTTTTGGGGAGAGGGCATCAAGGGCTCAAGGAGAAGAATACACACCTGTTCTCTTTTCTGTTATTAACCCTTCACCATATCCAGTAATTGGGGGTTCAGCGTTTTGCAGAGAGGGCATCAAGGGCTCAAGGAGAAGGATACACACCTGTTCTGTTTTCCGTTATTAACCCGTCACCATATCCACTACAGGACAGGACCTCAGGGATCAAAAATCATGAGCATCAGAGACATACTCATTGCTCCATGGAGCCAAGGAGAGTCCAAAATGTGTGACCTCCAGAGCAGACTAAGACATGGGCCATCCTTGCAGCTAATGTGATTTAAATACATTTCATTATGTATTTTGTGATGGTGGAGAAATCTAATTTTCTCTTTCCCCCTACTAGTATTTGAGCACAGTGGGATGCTGCATGCTTCAAAGCAAACAGTACGAGAGAGAAAAAGGGAGTGCTCTGTTATGCCTGACCCCACCCCGCTCCTCCTCCCACCTTTTCTCCATGACCACACAAGGTCATTACACTCCCAACAGCCTCTAGCTCTTCCTCGGATCTGTTCTTCGTAGAAATTATCACCCCTTGACATACTGTAGACATTTGTGTCTCTTCACGCTAAAACCAGTTCTCAGTAAGAAGAAATTGATGGGTTTTGATCATTGGCAGGTCACCAGGGTAATGTGGAGGGCTCAGTAAATATTTACTGGATGAATGAGTTGCATAGCATTTATATATTCATTCTTCTGGAATGATTTTTTTTAATATATATAACCCATAATACACAGCAGACATCCTGTAAGTAGTTACTATGCTATGGACGCTGTGTAGTGATGGTAACTTTATGAGCATATTGTATCAGGTGGAGAAAATGGGAGAATATTTCTGGGGATAGCCATGATTTTTCACGTGCGTGGGTATGGGCTGTTAGTGGGTGTAAACAGAAGAAGAGGAAATGACTGCTGTACTCGTCCGACTTTCTTCTAGGGCAGTGTTAGGATCAGGGGTGCTCATTAGAGTGACCTTTACTGAGAGCTTCTGGAGGAGTGCACTGTGTCACAGACCTCTGTGCTAAGCATCTCACATATGGTAGAAAGTTCACTTATCAAAACAAGCCCATAAGGCAGGACCTACTGTTGACTGCTGAGGCTTGGGAAGGCTAAGTGACTGACTCAGAGACCCAGAGAGGGGACGTGATGTTTTGAGAGGAGTTTTGAGAGCTGTCTTGTCCTGGTACCTATTGTCTAGAATCAAGAAATATTTCTTGGATCCACAAGAGGGTCTGGATACAGAGAAAGTTCTATAGATTCTTAGAGTGGGTACGTGAGTCCTAGGCTGGTGGCTTCATATTTTCCAAATGACGTCAGAGGTAGGGTCGTCACTCGAGAATAGGTTTTGGGGATCTTTGAAGATAAATGATTGGAAAAGATTCCGAGAGGCGCAGAGATGTAACACGAAGGACGGAATGGATCGGGGCCACTCTGAAAAGGACGAGGCACACCCACTAGATCCGTTTGGGAAAGACGCCTGTTTGAGGAGTTGCACACACGATGCTGCAGGCTTCGCTCAGGTAGAACAGGAATCCTGTTCCTAATTCTGAAGAAAACCACTGATCCGACTGCTCACATTGTCAGAGTGAGGATTCTGTTTTGGAGGGGTTTTTTGTTTTGTTTTGTTTTTTGGTTTGGTTTTGGTTTTTGGTTCTTATGTGAAGACATAGCTACGTGTTTCATCTTTAAATCATCCCAGAGCACTTTGCAACCAATCTGTGTGTTCCTTTTCCCAGATGATAACAGTATTTGGTTTGGTTTGGTGGGCGTCATTGGCCTTGGCTAACGTCTTGTGTTTCAAGCTCTTCTTCCTTTTTCCAGGCTTCCCCGATGACTTAGCCACACAGTGCATTGTTTCGGCTCCAGTCCCATTAATCAGGCTCTTGCCAACTTTTCACAGCTTGGGAAGAATTTTTGCTCAAAACATTCAAAACCAGCATTGCACGGAATTCAGCTGTGGTTAACAATGGGTAGCCTTGTTGGTGGGGACCACATTCAAAGTTAATGGGCTTGAAGGAGCATTTTGGTGCCTGTTGGAACGCATGGGAGCTGGAGCCCAGGCTGCTCAGTTAGCAGCGGAGGGTGGGATGAGGATGCTCGGGGCTGGCACGCCAGCCTTCGACACAGCTCTGCCGGCTCCGCAGTGTTCTCAGGGCCTGCGGTGGGGGAGAAGTAAACGCATCTCCAGACGCACTATTGTGAGCACTCACTCCCCGTCAAATGCAGGGATCCACCGCGAGAGCAAAGTTAGGGATTGTGCCGCCCATGCTTTGTGTCGCCCTCAGATGGAGGTCACAGTGGCCTGATTTTTCCCCTGCCACAGAACAAAGCCCTCTAATAAATTTATTAAGTCTAAGTTATTTGCAATTCATGTGCTCTTTGCAAATCAAGAGTGGATTATGGGACGATGCCTTCTTGACACAAAAGAGCTGAAGCATGAGGGGGAACGTAGGCAGCAAGTGAGGAGAGGAAACCCTTCTAAATCATCTTAGAACTATGTCAGGTAGGTTTTTCTACAAACCACATATAACACCCTCTTTGTGTTCATGCTTCGCAAAACTGCTTTTTTGAAGTTCCTGATTGTTTAATGCAGGATTGTATTTGACACACTGCGACAGACTGTGCCGTTAATTGACGTTTTCTCAGCAACTTACTGATGAAGGAAGGCATCACTTAACATTTTCTACCATAAAAACATTTCATTTTCTGCATTCTGTGGATGGAATTTTAAAAAAAAATGAGACTTTATTTCTTAGCAGTTTTAGGTTTACTGAAAACTTGAGCAGAAAGCACAGAGTTCCTGTATCGTCTGCTTTCCTCCTCCGGTCAGTGACCTCTCTTGCTAACATCTTAGGTTAGTGTGGTCTGTCTGTTATAATCAATGAACCAACCTTAATACATCTTTGTTAACTAAAGTCCCCAGCTTACGTAAGGGCTCACTTTTTGGGTTGTTCAGTTTTATGGATTTTACCAAACATAATGTCATAGATTTACCATTACCGTAACATACAGAAAAGTTTCACTGCCCCAAGTCCCCTGTAATCCACCTGTCCATCCCTTCCGACCTTCCCCTAATCCCTGGCAACCATTGCTGTTTTTACCCTCTGTATAGGTTTTTAGTTTTTAAATCTTGTAGATTTTACCATGTATCTTCCTTTATCAAAGCTGAATTTATTTTCTGAAAATGACCAGCACCAAGAGATTGCGACTATGGTTTTTGTTCAAATCATGTATTTCGTTGTCTTATGTAACATGTTTTAAAAAAAATCCATCAACTGTTAATGGATTCATTTGTTTTTGTTGTTGTTTTAGAGACAGAGAAAGAGCATGCGTGAGAATAGGGGAAGAGAGGGAGAGGGAGAGAGAAAATCTTAACTAGGCTTCACATCCAGCACAGGGCCCGATGCAGGGCTCCGTCTCAACGACCCTGAGACCATGACCTGAGCTGAAATCAGGAGTCGGGTGCTCAACTGCCTGAGCCACCCAGGCACCCATAGATTCATTTGTTTCTTGAATAACAACAAAATCATTAAATATCCCTAGACAATAATGGCAAAAAATTACCAAAGAGTGTACTAGAAAAAATATATAAGTTATAGGTTGTGATTTCAATGTAAAGAAATAGATTCTGAAGGACTTAGGTGACACATGGCACGTGGGGAATGAGGTCAACCCTCTTCTTGCCTCTGGGCGGTGCCTCGAGAGCTCTGTTTGGCCCGGTCCAGCTGTGGTGTTTGGGGGGAGGGGCTGGGGCAGTGAGCTTCCATTTGCTTCTCCAAGTCCACTCTCCACTGTTCTCTGGCCCTGATAAGGGGCATGTGCTCTTGGCAGGCTGTGGCCGTGCTGAAGGGCAGATAAGCCTTCGTGAGGACGCGTTGTTCCTGCTCCACGAGGAGCTGCCGCGGTTGTGGCCCCCCCATGGTGCCTCTGTGCTGGAGCCCATGTGGGCGGGGCATCCGCCTGTTTGCTGAGAAACTAACTCCTCTGTAGTTTGTTCCCCAGCGAGTATTGCCATCGGGCAGGGATATATTCACACTCGGTTCAGACGTATCTGCTCACGCACCTCTTCCCCAGACATCTTGTCGTAGTCTTCCAGTCTTGTTCTTCCTAGAACCCCAGCGGCTGTCCAGACCCACCAACTCTGCTCCCTGTGTGCCTTGAAGTCGAACCTCAGGCCACATTTCCTTCCAAACCGTGGCAGCAACTAGATGTCTTGCTTATGTCCTGCCCACATGGAAGGCGTCCTTCCGCTTTGTCTTTCATCATTCCCATTTCATACGGAACCCTACTGTGCTTGTCTAGTGTCGGGATTTGGAGTGGGGGTATCTTAAAGTATAGGTTTTATTATTATTCAGGGATGGTCAGGCCACGACAACGGCCATTGGATAGGCAGCTTGTTACAGTTCCCAAGAGGAGAGGGCTCCCCACACCATGCAGTGCCACACAGGGAAGTATCGGGGTCAGTCTGGAAACAGAGGGAGAGGGGAAAATGCAGACAAGAACCTTTGTTGTGGGAAGGAATGGGTGAAGTAAGGAGGCTAAGCAGGTTTAGAACGGGCTTGTGTGAATAATTTCAGCAGGCTCTGGGGTGTGGACGTACCATCAGGTCCTGCGGTGTTTCCAATAGGGAGATAGTGGCCTGCTGTGTAAGAGTCTAATAGGGGAAGCAGTCTCCAGGGAGGGGTGGTAGGCTCTGGATTGGTTAGTGTGCACGTGAAGGGGACACCCCTGGGTGAGTCATTCTGTACACCCAGGAGTCGGCTCACCTTGGGAGAGACCGTTCCACCAAGGCTCACCAGGGTTCCTAGATATCAAATATCAATTTGATATCCATATCAAAATACAGAATACAGAAAAGAAAAAGATATGATTAATGCCTGTCAGATGGCACCCAGTTTAGAGTGGACAGCTTATATCTTGTGGTCTCTTTCTGTCCCATGGCCAAGGAGAGGTTGGGCTCCACTAGGACTGTGTGGAGAGCTAGGAGTGCTTGTGAAATGAGTAAAAACTGGGCAGAAGAGAGCATGTTTGCTTCTGAAACACCCTGGGGACTTTGCGGAAGCTGTAGTCAACCTCCTTATCTTTAGGACAGCAGTGAGAGGGCAGAGGACGCTCTCCATTGGAGAGTAGTGTGACGGAGGGTATCCTAAGAGCCATTAACCCAGCTTTGGTGTCTTTGCACCTGGCGTGCCTCCGTGCGAGTGTGATATCATCAAGAGAAAGAATACGATTGGCTTAGCTGCCTACCCCTCTCCCTGCGGATCATGGCGATTGGAGTACAGATTGCCAAGCACAGAAGGAACCTTCCGTCTTTGTCAGTGCTACAGAAGAATGTGTGCATGTGTGTGTGTATAATATGACCTTTATCACGGGCATTAGCCTCTTCTTGCATATTTGATTTTCAAACATCCATCACAATGTTGGGGTTGAGCTCAGCCGTCTTCCCCATCCTGCAACGTTCCTTCCAGGCATAGAGCCCTGCGCTTCCTTCCACCATGACCCGAGCCACCGCTGTGTACCCTGGACAAGACTAATGTGCTCTGTCCAGCACAGCTGACTTCAGCACGTGACTCCCCCATCCCCCTTTCGCAGTCAGGCTTGGAACACACCTCAGTCTCGACAAACCTCAGTCCCAACAAACACACCTCAGTCCCAACAAATGCAGTGGAAAGCAGGGACCCAAGCCACTTCCAGGAACAAGTCCCCACAGAATGCTTCGGCTCTCCTTTCCTCTGCTTTGGGAACATTGGGAGGCCGGTGTGTTTTAGAGATGACAGCTGTTAATTGGAGGAAGGCCACCTGTGCATGAAGAACAAGAGATCGTCTTAGTTGTGCTGAGTCACTGAAACGTGCCAGCTTGTTTGTTACCATATCCTTGTGTATCCTGTCCTGACTAATCATACTATCGTTGCTGTATTTGCAGGGTTTTCCTTTTGTACCTTCTGCTACTCTACTGTAACTTGAGGATAGGTCTTTGGGTTACTGTTCCCAGGAACTTGTAATTTTCTGCTTCCCACTTACAAGGGCCTCAGAATAGATTAAGGAATGACCCTAAAGAGGAAAAGGTGATGATGAAAGATGTGATATGAATACAGAAGCTTAAGTATACTTACATGTAATCCCATGTACACACACATGTATATACATCTCTATCTCACAAAGGAGGAAATATATATTTGGGATAAAAAAGGGAAAAGAAAGTAGTGGAATACTTGCTTGTTTGTATATTAGCTTTTTCTTCTGAGTTTTTCAACAATTTATTTCTAGCGTTTAAAAGCTTAGATGGGGGGCGCCTGGGTGGCACAGCGGTTAAGCGTCTGCCTTCGGCTCAGGGCGTGATCCTGGCGTTATGGGATCGAGCCCCACATCAGGCTCCTCTGCTGTGAGCCTGCTTCTTCCTCTCCCACTCCCCGTGCTTGTGTTCCCTCTCTCACTGGCTGTCTCTATCTTTGTCAAATAAATAAATAAAATCTTTAAAATAAAATAAAATAAAAGCTTAGATGGAATTTAGCTTTAGATCAAGTTTCTTAGTTTTTAAGGAAACAGACTTAACTGTAATAGATGTTTACAAAGGTAGTGAGCAGCAAATTGAAAATATGTGATACGTGCGTTGAAGCTCCATCCGCACCCTTGATGCAGCCCCGTTGTTTAACACAATCCAGATGGGTTTTTGCGTCGTGGTGACGACGCCCCAAGTAAAACAGGTTATTCTGGAGGTAAAAACATGGAAATGTATCAGATGTGGTTTATTCTATATAGGACATTTGACTTTTGCATGACATCTGCAGTGAGATACTTTTTGGCAGCCGTGAAATCCTCAACAATTGTCTTTTCTGGGGACAAGAGCAAAAGGGGAGGCTGTGCTGGAGAAAAGAAGGCTCAGCTCCACTAAATAGACAGACTTGGCCAGCGTTCCCTTGACCTTCCTCCTATTATGATGGCAGGGCTCGTGTTACATGGGACTGACATGCCCACAATGGGGTAGGAAATGTCACTCATTCCACAAGGAGAAGAATGACGTAATGACATCAGTGAGATCTGACCTGTCCACACTCCACATCTGCTTGAGAGACTGACTGAAGGTCAGACACAGAGGGAGATACGAAACACAGCCCCCTGTTACTCCAGTGGGTACACACGATCAGGCCAGCTGACACTTGAGAAAGCACAGGGCTAGGGCGCCCTTAAGGGAGTCCGACTGCCCTAACTTACGGCGTGTTTTCCATGTTCCTGCAGAAACACAAATCAGAAAGAAAGGCATGGAGAGACACCACACTTCACATAACACAACCTATAAAACGACAGTTTAATCTGCACAATAAATGTGATAACATTTCTAGGAATATAAAAAGACACTCATATCAGATTAAAATCAACTGATAAACTGCCTACCGCAGACTTATTAAAACAATTTGATCCAAGTATTTGTATTGAAATCAATGTGTATTATGGAGGAAAAGCTAGTATGAAAAGGGATAAAGAAAAGTATAGACAAAAGCTGAAACAGTGAATGCTAGGAAAACTGTCGATGAGTGTAAATAAGCTATGAATGGGCTTTTTTATTTATTTATTTTTTTAAGTAGGCTCCATGCCCAGCGTGGAGCCCAGGGCAGGGCTGAAACTCACAATCTGGGATTAAGACCTGAGCTGAGGGATGCCTGGGTGGCTCAGTCGACTGTTAAGCGTCTGCCTTCATCTCAGGTCATGATCCCTAGGTCCTAGAATCAAGCCCCGCATCGGGATCCCTGCTCAGCAGGAAGCCTGCTTCTCCCTCTCCCACTCCCACCGCTTGTGTTCCCTCTCTCACTGCCTCTTTCTCTGTCAAATAAATAAATAAAATCTTAAAAAAAAAAAAAAAAAGACCTGAGCTGAGATCAGGAGTCGGACGTGTAACTGACTGAGCTCCCCAGGAGCCCCAAGCTATGAATGTGCTTCGTCATCATGAGTAAAAACCATGAGAAATATGTACAAGGAAAGGGGAGGCTCCTTACTGCTCAGATCTCAGAGATCATGTAAACAGAATTTGAAAAGCTCATGGAAGGACCAAGTAAAATAATTATCAGCATTTAACATACATGTCTGATTTTATTCCTATCACGTTATAGTTTTATTTTATATATTTTTAGTTCTCTGTAAAAATATTTCTTCCTGGAATATCTTTTTCTGTGTATTCAGTGGCAGGCAAACACGTAGTTTCTGCCTTTGCTGAGCTGAGAGGCTTGGGCAGCAAGAAACTGGCTTTAAGTACGTTGTCTTACAGAAGCTTGAAAGGGTTGAGGGAGGGAGCATGAATTGGGACAAAATATTTGATAACTAAAGGGGAAAATTTAGAGGACATCTTTCTTGTCGTCTACTTCTGACAAGAAAAAGAAAACCCTTTAGGTATTTTACTGGTATGCAGGTACAGCCATGTGAGAAATCCATGTATGTTTTCTAAGAAATGATATGCAAAGATGTATATTAGTTTACCAGTGTTAAGTTCTCTTATTTTTTTTTTACATTATGTTCACTTAGCCACTGTATCATACATCATTAGTTTTTGATGTAATGTCCAATGATTCATTAGTTGCATATAACACCCAGTGCTCATCACAATACATGCCCTCCTTAGTACCCATGTGTCTATTTATTTAAAAGTAGGCACCCACAGCCAAAGTTAGGCAGACCATGCCTTCCGTTTCAGGACCCACAAAATGTGCAAAATCTGGCTTTATGTTTGGCCACACAGAAACCCCTCCAAAAATCAAAGGGGGCTGTAAAAGACACCACATATTATGACTTAGGAAACAAAAATTAGAACCTAAAAAAAAAAAAGTAATAAAATCTGAAGTGGTATGGTCTTTTAAAAACGGCACTTTTTGAATAGCGAGAGTTAAGGGGGACATTTAAAATATAATTAGAGGTTATTTAGAAAATAATGCTAATGGGCAGACTATAAATCAGAACGCACTAGAGATGATCAGTGGTTAGCTGACAAGCATTTAACAGCTGGTTCCCCAAGTGTGTATCCAGCATGACAATTGTTGGTGTATCTGGTTATATT
Source organism: Ursus arctos (assembly GCF_023065955.2). Classification (NCBI taxonomy): domain Eukaryota; kingdom Metazoa; phylum Chordata; class Mammalia; order Carnivora; family Ursidae; genus Ursus; species Ursus arctos. Next base: position 5,263,917 of record NC_079873.1, read on the forward strand.
AATAAGTAAGGCAGAAATAAAACAGTGAAAATGTACATCAGAGCTTCTGCATCAGTAACTGAGTCATGTCTTTGCTGAATTGGGGAGTTAATAGTCCTTGAATCCTGAAAGAGATTTCCTCTGTGTGTGTGTGTGTGTGTCTGTGTGTCTGTGTGCATGCATACATGCGTGCATGCGTGTGTGTGCATGAGTGTGCGTGTGTGTGCACATGCGTGCATGTGTATGTGAGTGAGAGCCTGCATGCTGTTCACAGCATGATGAACAATAGTTGATGAACAATAGTTCATCTGCACTATTATCATTTTCTGTAACATTTCTTAAGTCCCAGGAAAATCAACAAAACAATCAGTTTGAGTCGTAGTTTGTAGCACTTGCTGCCTTCTGTGGTGTGAACACTCCCACCGCGGCCAGTTCCAAGCTACCGATGCCGTCATTGCACACAGAAATGGGGAGAGATCTGCAGCAGCCAGCACTAGTTAACGTTACTGCCGTAGGCGTAAATAACCTCAAAAGCAGAGATAATATGTAATGAAAAATAAGACAGTAAGAGTATTGTAGGTTTGGATAACTTAAAAAAAAATGATGGGGTATATATACACAATAGAATATTACTCAGCTATAAAAAAAAGAATGAAACCTTGCCATTTACAATGACATGGATGGAACTAGAGGGTATTATGCTAAGTGAAATAAGGCAGAGAAAGACAAATACCATATGATTTCACTCATGTTTGAAATTTAAGAAACAAAACAAATGAGCAAAGGGGGAAAAAAGAGAGGCAAACCAAGAAATTGACTCTTAACTCTAGAGAACAAACTGAGGTTTACTGGAGGGGAGGTGGGTGTGGAGATGGGTAAGTAGGTGATGGGGTTTAAGGAGGGCGCTTGTGATGAGCACTGGATGTTGTATGGAATTGTTCAATCACTATATTGTACACCTGAAGCTAATACTATGCTGTGTGTTAACTAACTGGAATTTAAATAAAAACAGAAAGAGAAAGAAGGGTGCTATAATTTTTATTATTATTATTATTTTTTAAAGATTTTATTTATTTATTTATTTGACAGAGATAGAGGTAGCCAGCGAGAGAGGGAACACAAGCAGTGGGAGTGGGAGAGGAAGAAGCAGGCTCATAGCAGAGGAAGGAGCCTGATGTGGGGCTCGATCCCACAACACCAGGATCACGCCCTGAGCCGAAGGCAGACGCTTAACCGCTGTGCCACCCAGGCGCCCCCCCCCCTTTTTTTTTTTTATCATTTTTATTGTTAACATCAGTGTGAAAGGACTGGCCAACACAATTATTTAAAATTTTGGAAATCAAAATTAACACTGTTTGAAGATGGGAAAGTCAAAAGAATTAAACTAATAAAAAACATAAGGATGTTAGGTTAGATACGATAACCTTTTAGAAAGTAAGCATATACATGTAGGTAGTTTCCTATAGTTAAATAGCATTGAATTTATAACAGAATTAAATATTTCAGTTATAATAGCACAAATTGTTATAAACACTGAAGAACTCAAGGAACATTGTTCCCATACCTTTTTCCTGAGGGAACTACTAGGACACAGCCTTTAGACAACAGAAGTTACTAGAGACATCACCTTAAGAATAGTGCTGATCGGGGCGCCTGGGTGGCGCAGGCGTTAAGCATCTGCCTTCGGCTCAGGGCGTGATCCCGGCATTCTGGGATCGAGCCCCACATCAGGCTTCTCCGCTAGGAGCCTGCTTCTTCCTCTCCCACTCCCCCTGCTCGTGTTCCCTCTCTCGCTGGCTGTCTCTCTCTGTCAAATAAATAAATAAAATCTTAAAAAAAAAAAAAGAATAGTGCTGACCACCAATTATAGGTACCTTATAAAACAAAGACACCATATAGGTTAAAGTAGAGAGAATTAGTGCAATTGCCATATATTCTGACATGATGGATGCAGCCTAATGATTGAAAATGAGAGATAACAGCAATAGTGTATGCAAAAAATTGAAGTGTTTTTAGCAATAATAATTGGTCTTAGTACCATTATATTGATACTGTCGTGTTTGTAATGTGGGATAGGGTGCATGAATAGTGATTAAATGTTTTAATTCTGTCATCCTATGTTCTTGAGAATGAAGATTCTCAATGTGGAACAAAGATGTGATATGGAAGAGATTTAAAAAGCTTGCACTCCTAAATTTGCATTGGAAATATTTGTATGAACTCTCAAGTTTCATATACACTTTTCACAACTGTGTTGAAAATTCTTAGAAACAATGATCCATTCAGTGGCAATGGCATTCCCTAGGACCCAGGTTTTGGTTTTGATATACCATTTCCTACTTTCAGAAGCTTGAGTTTCTTGGAAAAATGATTGATTCTTGTCCTGGGGCAGGGGATGTGGAAGATGAGACTAGGACATCAGGACAAATCAGAGCAAACAAGATATCAAAATCTAGTAGGGTTATGTCAGAAGGATACAGTGGCCAACGTGATGGAACTCACACTGGCTAAAGCTGAGAGAGTTTGAGTTTCACTGAGGATAAGGCTTGTAATGGATTGAAACACGTCAAATATACTTAAATCCATGAATTTATAAACACATTTAAACATAAAACCAGTTGGTCCCATTGTGAAGATGAGAGGTAGCCAGTTTATTACCTTGAAAATCTAACATGTATCTTGCTTTTTGTGTGTAAGCAACAGATACTAGCTGAGAATTACAGTTACTACAGTTAAATGAATGAACAAAAAAACTGATCAAATTAGAACATCACCATTGTTTGCCCTGAATGAATTAATGGATGTAGGCATTGAACACTCAATGCGGATACCATAAAAAAAAAGAGCAAAAGCCAGAAAATATTTACATCCAATGAAAAATTCAGTTCCCGCTATGGTCTTGCCAAATAGATCAAATCTGATTTTGATCAAGCCCCTGAATTCAGCTGATGATTATCAAGCAACGCAAAGAACAGAACAACCTTTTTAAACACAGCATCAATAAGTAATACTCAGACTGTGGAAAACACTACGGTTCCAACAACCGAGGTTTTGCAACAGATAAATGTTACGGGAAAGAGGGATAGAATAAGCAAGACTAAAATCTGAAAACACACAAACCAAACGCTAACCAGCCTACTCCCCAACACCAGCAGCATTCAAACAAAGGAGAGGATTTATGACCAGCATGCTATGTAGCCTGACATTTCCAAGTGCCTGCAAAGCTTAGCTTGGTGCCTTTCCATGCATGTCACTTCTCATTCCTCTCTCCTTTGAATCTCTATAAGGAGAGAGGTTGGTAAATCTGAACCTGTTAAATGATCCATAATTACCCTCAACTTGTAAGAGTGGCACTAGGATAGACAAAGAATTTAGCCCAGCTGCAGTGGAGAAAATTTTCCAAGGAAAGAAACCCCTTTCTGAAGATCATGTGCCATCGAAGACGTGAGAAGACCAGTAGAGTACACAGTATGATGCGAAAATGGAACAGGAAGAAACTGTACTTCTTTTCTTCCCCCTTGCTTTTCTAAATATCAGGAACATAGGGGAGAGGAAATTAAAGAGAAATCAAATACTTCAAGATCTGCTAAGTGAGTCGGGCCACCCAGAGAGCGCACATGGCATCTCCTTCCCCATCTTTGAAGACCAAAAACTGGGGCCAGCTTGCAGCTCTTACTCATTCATCATTTTCCGCATGGTATGTAGAAATGCCTCCAGTGGCGCCATTGAGCTTGGCCAGGAGAACCAAGTGGTCTGTGTGATGGAAGTAAAAAGCCTTTAGGGTTTGAAGCTGAATTCAGAGGAGAACCAGATGCCCGAGAGCTGCATCTTCCTGGAGTAAAAATCCATCCCCTACAGAAAAGTCAGAAGAGCCAAGGTCTGCCATCCAAAGAATAGTAAGTCCCATGTCCCCAGAAGAGTACAAACCAACCCTCCTCAAATCCAGGGGCTCAGGACAACTTAGTGTTTAAATCATGTTCCTTAGCAAAAACAAGGCAAATGGTGTCGAGAAACATTTGTTTGTGCTGTATCAGTAAAAGTAAAATCTCTGGGAGGGCCAGAGAAAATAAAGGAGGCTCTAAACGTGTCAAGGAAACTGCTCTAGGATGCTGGAAAAGATTGTGACTGTGCTGTGCATGCACAAATATCGGTAACGTTATTTCTGGTAATTTTGAAAGGTAGAAAATGTGCCTAGTAAGTTGTTGCACCAGAATAAAGACATCTTCATGCAGATTGCTGCACGTGTCATCAGGTCCCTCCTAACTGTATGTTTAAGGCACTACAGTAAGACGAATGGATCCAGAAAAGTTAAAATCCTGGGGAAAAGATCAAACCCAACACACAACCACAAAGATATGACCTCGGAGTAAAGATCAAAGCAAGAGTGCTGTAGTATGGTCCTATGTTAAGTCTTCAGAAATAGTTAAGAGAGGGCTTAGCAGAACCTCTCAGCTGGGCAGAACAGCTGCCAGTGTGAGGGCATTGTCCTCGCACAGCCTTACCTATGCATGGAAGTAGTGACAGAGTCTAGGATGACCTCTGTCTTGTCGTTGAAGGTTTGTATCTAAGAGGCCAGTCACTCATCTTTTTGGTTCACATGTCTTCAGAGCAAGAGGAGCTGCATCCAAGTAAACCCTTCTGCATCTGGAGATGATTTAGGAGACATAGTCTTTTAATTTAAGCCTGATCCTCATGCTGGAATGAGAGGAGGCTTTGGCATCTTGGAAGAGAAGTGAAGATTTGGAAACCATATATTGGAGGCTGGTTACAAGTGTCCAAACACAAGTCCCCTTGAAGCACATCTTGTATGCAGGTCCCTGTGCATCCCCTCCTCCCTGAATTTGGGCTGTCTCCCTGACCCTAGTGGTCACATGATGCTGTGCTCCTCCATGCCTGAGTCTCGGGTAGGTGTGGAAGATTTACTGCTGTGATTTCACAGTCCCTGAGCCACCACGTACGAAATCGAGCTTCCCTGCTGACAGGACCACAGTGAGACCTTGAGATTCAGGAAGAGGCTCTGAGACCATATGGGAATCCCAGATGTCTGGACATCCCAGCAGAGATCAGCCTTCTAAGGATCCCTGACAAGCTGTCAGAAATAGGTCTAAACCATTTTAAGTGTTACATTCCAGTCAGGCTCTTTCAGATAGCTTTGGCTTCAGCCAATATCACCTTGAGGAAAAACTACTGACTTGGCCCAACTGACTCACACAATCATGAGAGAGAATAAAATCATCGTTTTAAGAAAATACGAAGTGTTAGGATAGATTGTAACATAGCAGTGAAAAAGCAATACTAACATCGACTATAATCACAAGCAGATTACATAATATGAACTGAAGGCACTACCATATCTGTTTGTAAGTAGCCTAGCAGATGCTGTTCCCTCTGTGAACTACTCTCTGCTTTGAGCAGGAAAAGCCTACTTGCCAGTAGTGTGCTGAAGCCTAACCTGACTTCCCCTAGAGAGAAGCGACTTCCCCCTGTGCCTCTGTCATTCCATTGTGATACACGTAGCCAGGTCGCCAGGGAGATAGGTAGGTAGGTAGGTCGGCAAATAGACAGGTGACCTAGGTGGGTGGTTAGTAGATCTAATGAGATCACAGTGATCTGCATAGAAGTCTGGCATGGTGTGCTAAAGAACTTTTGTTAACTGAATGAGTAAACTTTGTTTCCAGACTTGTGTAGAACCTTTACGTGGATTTTGTAAGGAAGAATCGTGAAACCTACATTGTGGAATCACTCGCTATCAAATACGTGTTGTAAGTGTAGTAAATATCCCATCCATCCAACTTTTATATCTAATTATTGAAATCCATTAGTTTTAAACATCCCTTTTAGTTGTTTTTGGAAGAATATTCTGGAATATGGCAACCATAAATTTTCTTAACATCTTCTGCAGCCAGAGCGCTGACTCCTGATCTGTTCTCCTCTTCCTGTGTCCTGGCCAACTACAATTTATTGCTTAAGAAATAACAAAGTTAAGCCTTATAACATTGAAATATTTCAGTAACAAATTGCAAGAAATAACAAAAAGGAGACAGTAAACATCATCTGCTTGTCTCTGGCTCCTTTGCATTTGCAAAAGTAAAAATCCGACATTTAGGGCGCCTGGCTGCCTCCATCGAGAGAGCATGTGACTCTTGATCTTGGGGTTATGAGTTTGAGCCCCATGTTGGGCATAGAGTTTACTTAATATAAAAAAAATTCCAACGTTTTCCATCTAAGCAGGATCATCATTTAAAAACAAAAATAGGGGCGCCTGGCTGGCTCAGTTGGTGAGGCATGCAGTTCTTGATCTAAGACCATGAGTTCAAGCCCCATGTTGGGCGTGGAACCTACTAAGAAAAATAAATACAGTGGAAAATTTTTGGCCCCTTAAATAAATATGCTTGAATAGTCATATACTAATTATGCAGATTGTAGTTCTCAGTAAAATTTCATCAGCATTTTGGGTCATTCTGTATTTATTGGATCCCCGGAAAAGAAGACTTTTATTCCCCGAGGAGGATTCAAAATATAAATCAGGTGAAAACACTGATCCGTTCACTCACAGGACCTCAGGATATATGAGCGTTGGAAGGGAAGTTGGACGCTTTCTAGATTACATTCACAGCACTGTTTGGTGCTTCCTATTACATCCCTGGTACACGGGCACCCAGCTGTGTTTGAACAGCTTCAGGAATGAGGACCTTCAAAGTCCTAGAAAACTGTCATTCTGAGTGGCTGAAAAATGGAGCTGTCTACAAAGATATGAATAATTGGTATTTGAAAAAGAGTATCCTGCCTTATGGTTTTCAGGCACAAATACATCAGGAAGTAAATGTTGTGAACATCATGTAAATTCAAATTAAATTATTTGAAGTTCATAATGGCTACAACAAGAGGGTCAGTACTAATCCAACACCAGTAGTGGAATCTTTCTGATATTTGGAAAAGTTCAAGAGACCATTCAAGCAATGAAATGGTTGATAACTTAGTAAATTCTTTGTAGATAAGTCAGCTGAAAACCACACCAAGAAAACAGATCTAAAGATGGAAAATAAGAGAAGTGAATGTTATAGGAAAGATAAAAAGTTACCATGCCGTTGGGTTACAAAGACAATGGATGTGGAGTTCAATTTGTTGCATAAAGATACTCAGTTAGAGGCTTTTAGGGATATAGGAAGGATTTCAGAGTCTTAACACAGAAATACCTTAAGCATGTTCCCGTCTGAAAACCTGAAAAGAGATGAAATCTTTACAGAAGTTTTTCATTTAAAAAAAAAAAAAAATCCAAAACCTTATATACATCTCTGTCCCCACCATAACATACGCTTTCCTTAGCTCTGAGGCAGGGGTATACCATGTACTCAGGAAATGTTTGCTGAAAGAAAGAATGAAAATGGGACTTTTCCTAATGGTACCCTGAGTATAGGTAAAATGAAGATAAAATAATAAATGAACTGAATTAAAGAGGTTGGCCATGTGATCATTGTACATTTTTGGAAGTGATGGTCTTTGCTGGAATATTCTACACACGGTATATTGGTGTTCCTAAGAAGGCAAATTGGGGGACAGATTTGAAATTAAGGATGTCTGCTGTCACAGAGTTCTTTGTTCCAGCTTGGTGCCGCTAAACCATAGTGTCTCTTTGGTTTTCAGGTATTACTGGAGACACTTAAAAATCGTACTGCATTCTTCAGTGTTTATGTAAAACTTACATAAGTTATCATGTTATAAATTCATTTCTTGGCCTCTTAGTTATTTCCTGTTACTTTAGTTTTCAGACAAGATGAAATTCAATCACTTAAAAAGACATTTACAACCAGGCCACTGCACAAACCCCAAATTCTGAAATTACTTTTCTTCCTGGCTTCTGTGGAAACATATGTCAAGTTCATTCTTTCATGTATGTCCAGAAGTATGATCAGGATGTTAGGATTGTTTTTGGCCAGTCTGTAGAAGCTCCTAGTGGTAGCTGGGAGGTATGGGTGCTGTGTAGACCGCGCACTTTGTACACTAACTAGCCAGGTAGGAAGAGAGCACTTAATCCTCACCCAAGCCAGAAAAGAGCACAGCTAATTCAGCGGGGGATACTCTTAGAAGCTGTGATTTTAGCATCACGCACAGTCTACAGATAGAGAATCATCTCCGATGTCTTTGAAGTGCCTCTGTAAGTTGTGCTGGTGACAGATGGGAATATCGAACGTATTCAGAGGAGAATGAAGCTGCATATGGATCAGTTGAACGTATCACGTGGTGTCACTGCTCGGTGTGGGCATCCTGCACTTGATTTGCATACTTAGTTAATATGCAACTTGAATATAGGCTATTGATTCTTTTAAAGCATTTGAATATGTAACGAGTGGCAGAAATAGAGGGTTCAAGATAGCAAAGAGGGTTTGAAAACCTTTATCCTGGATGACTGCACTCCATCCTCCATTTTCATGCCTCATTTTTGGGGGCATCATCTGCTTGTGTTGTTAAAACGTACACACAGGAAGTTGAATTTTCCATTTGAATTTTTGATTTCCAGCCCCAAACTAGAAACTGTCGAAAATCCATGAATAGAAAAATAAATTCTCTTGTATTCATGGATGTATACCATGGGTAATTATAGTGAACACTTTAAAACATGCATCACATGCATGAATCCAATCAGTCTGATAATAAGCACAGAAGAATGTATCGATTAGACAGCAGGAATCACCTGACCCAGTGCATTCCGAAGATGGGCGTACGTGGGTCATGTGAGAGCACTGACCCTTGAGTTGTGCGGGAGGTATCGGGCATGGAATGTTAGGGTGTGGGAGAGACAGGCAAGCAAGGTGCTGTGGTCTCTCCAGCTGTGATCATTCCGAATCTTTGGGCCAGCTGCCCCTGTGCATCACTCTCACTAGGGACCAGTCCAACCGGCATGGAGCACGGGGAGCCCCGTCTCTTCTCTGTGTGCCCGGGAGCTCAAGAGTGTCATAGGCAGTCCCCTCAGAAGGAAGCTATGACATTACTACACCAGCGTTTGGATGAAAATGTGGTCCTAAAGCTCACCTGTTGAACCTGCTATGTCTATCACAGACCTGTCAACCTTGCTAGGACCTCTTAAAAATCTGTACAGGGATGTGTAAGTGATCCATAGCTGTTTGCAAGTTCATTGCTTCGGATTGTCTCAACTCACCATTGCAAAACTGTTCTCAGACTATTACGTACCGTGCCAGGCCAATGACTTCGCTTCTTGTTTTGCATTTTCTTCCTAGGGTGTCTGCATGTGTGAAATATGGCCACTGAAAGCAAACAAAGAGATGATCTCCACACGCACCCTTTGTCAGGTAAGGAAGCTTATATACGGAGAGCTTGCAGCAACAATCCCAAAACGCAGGGTTGTTGATGGCACAAGGTGGCTCACACTGTCTGCAGGCGTTAAATGGCCAGAGGTGTATTCATTAATGCCTGTATGTTTGTTCTTCTGTTATAAAGCTGCAGGCTTCATGGGTCTGTTTTGTTAATGATATCCAAATGAGATTCTTCAAAGATTTTCATTAAGTTCAAGTTACACCCAACTCGCACTAATATTTTTCAGTGTCAAAAGCTATAGAATATTTAAATTTAAAAACATCAGAATTCTAACCTGCTTAAAACACAATTCTTAATTTGTTGTGATTTTTAAATATTGTCTTAGAGTTAACGTTTTCTTGTTAGAAATTACGCTCTTCATAAGGTGTTTTAGTATGCGTTCTTGTTTAACACTTTTTCACCATCATTTTCCACAATCCCAAATGTGCTTCAGAATTATAAATTGTTAAGTTCATGGTTGTCTTTTGGTCGAAATACCAAAACCTTGTCTACTAATCTCTTTTGTGGGCATTTCACAATTTTTACTGCTATGTGTATTTCCTGGAACATAACTAGATTTGTTAATACGGTTTCCTTTTGGTAAAGATTTGGGAAGGAGGTTATTGGGATTAATATTTCGAGAATGAATAAAAACATTGTGATAAAGACACAAGAGCCAGTAGGTCAGGAGAGGCCTTTGGGCAAATTCCATCTCATCCCTGTACCATCGTGGGATCTCAGCAAGTACTGAATCTTTGGAACTTCGGTTTTCTTGTTAGGAAATGAGTGTAGACACAGGAATCTTGTTAGGATGGTCGACAAAATATTCCATCCGGTAGTAAAATATGGCAAGTGCTCAATTAATGATGTTTAATATTTTCTTCATGGGTCTTGAAATATCCTTTTCCAAAGTATTATGATATATCCCTTTCCCACCATCTGCCTGGGGTACATCTCTTTTTAACGTATGTGGTTTATGTATTGGGCCTACGTTTATACCTTAACTTTGCTCTGATTTTGATTTCTCTAATTTTCTCTGGTTTTGTCCTTCTTAAATGAAGCAAGTAGTTATTATGTTATGGAGAAAAGTAATGGATGAAGAGACAGTCCATCCTATGAATTGATTAAAGCACCAGATAATATTGTAATGAATGTTTATCAGACTTAAATGGCCCACAAGAATCCCCACCTGACGTACCATTTCTCTAGACATGTGAACATAGAATATTGGATCCTAGACATGGAGAACCCAGGGGCAAAAAGGGCATTGAAAGCCCAGAGCATCTGAGGAGATACTTGGGGATTCTCCCCTTGCTTTTGAAGAGAGCCGCAGATAGCGTAGTGCTGGGCGGCGCTGTACTGCCTGCATTCTGAGGTTTCGAGATCAGCCATGGCTGTTTCAGGAGCCATGGCTCAGCTTTGTGAACCTCTCTCGGGAGTTACAGGAACAGTAGACGATGATGATGTACTGCATGGGACTGTGTGCTGCTTGAACTCAGAGCCACCATTCCTGGTGATTTTTTTAAGTTTTAATTTTTTTTAAGGGCAGCTTTAGGTTTATAACAAGATTGGGAGGGAGGTGCAGAGGTTTGTCCTATAGCTCCTGCTCCGTCACACGTAGACGGCCTTCCCCATAATCAGCATCCCTTACCAGAATTGTACATTTTTTACCAAAGATGTGCCCACGTTGACCCATTGTGACCACCCAACCCCCACATCTTACCACAGAGTTCACTATTGCGGTTGTACGTTCGGCGCTTTTGGACATAGAATGGCATGTGTCCACCATTACAGTGTCATACAGAGTAGCTTCACTGCCCTAGAAATCCTCTGTGCCCTGCCTGTCCAACTGCTCCACTCCCTAACCTAATGCTTGGGAAAGAACAACGTTTGTTTCATTAAAAGTCACACATGATAATGAAAAACAGAAACAGAGCAGAATCGGAAATGCATCCATGCCCTTGACATTTTTAGAGACAGTTCCTACTTTCTCCTCTCTTCTGTATATGCACAGGCGCTGAACCCACGGGCCCATGTTTGCACATCGTGTGGTCACAGCCATGCCTGCTTCTCAGAGAAGTGTAACAGTGGCTTTCACGTTAACCGCTAGTGAGTCAAATAATGTCTTCTGTGCAGAAAATATAATGCTAAGCATTTTAATTAGTTATCTTTGTGGTTGTTTCTCTTGATTTATTTTCCTGTGGGAATGTAAGGAAAAATATGCTTATATATTTAGAGATGCATACAGAGTGCAGAGTCACATGTAAATAGGTACTGATTTTACTTTTAAAAGTGTAATTTGTAATCCTTTTCATGGTCCACTGAGGCTATTTTGTATTTTAATATGTCTAATACAATGTGCCCTTTTCACAGAGTCATTTTGTTTTGAAAAGATACAGACTTTAGTACTTTGTAGTAATATAAAGCAGAAAAGTCAGCTTCTCCTTCAATGTGTAAAAGTATACAAATGTTTATGGTGTTAACTTGCAATAAGAAAAAAATATTCTGCCTACAGATGCTTATGAAAACAGTCATTTTTCTTTTCTCGGCAGTGCCTTTTGGGTGGATACGTATTACTGTCATCCTTTAAAAGAATGAAACACAAATTGGAAACTAAGTGAAGAGAAATATATTGCCACAGAAATTGCAAAGGAAGACTTATAACTTGAATATTATGAACAGTGTTGCCAAACCTTATGATCTCTGTATCCATCAGTCTTTCTCTGCACAGTGCATAACCGTGGCTCTCAGACATCTAAGATTAATAGAATTAAGATTGGTAAATTTCCGAAGAATCAACTCTGGAAATCCTCAGATAAGATCATGTGACCAGGATGCATTAACATTAACTGTGTCACTAACTTAAAGATGGTTAAGTAGCTTCTACAAAATATTTTTTTGCTAATACATTTCCAATATGAAGGAGGGAGGAGGAAGTGGAAGCATAAAAAAGACGCCCTTGATCTTTTCAAGTAATATGGGATGCTTGCTTTAATTGTATTATAATGACGCTGCGTGCATAAGACTGGGATCAAGTGCTATTCAGATGTTTGAAAATCCAGATAATCTGAAACTGTGCCATTGACGAGAGAGAGGGAAAGTCACCCAATTAAACCAGCAACACACATCGGAACTCCTATAAAAATGCAGCAGTATAAAGGTAATTTTACACGGAGAACAGTGTTCTAAAATCCAGAAAATAATAGTCTTTGGAGGAGATACAGACTAAAATAGGGAAAAAATTGGATTGAACCGTGTTTTTACAAGGTCTTCTATTTGGAAATCAACTTTAGTGATTTGTGGTTGTTTAACTGTATTGATTAAAGAGAATGGCCAATTGATTTGGAAAACGAGTTCAAAAGGGATTCAGTTTCATGAGTTTTTAACCGAATGAGATATTTTTAAACCATTATAATACAATTGAGTCTTAACAACATTATTTGTGTGCCTCATTTCAGCTTTACCGTGTTCTTAGTTAGATGCAATCTTACAATTTGTAAATAGGCCCGATACGGCTATTATGTGATGATGAGTCAATCTCAAGGATCGATTTTAGAGATGGTTTTAGTAATATCCATGGCATTTATAGAGCAGATGAGTATTAAAGGCAGGACATTAAACGTTAGGGCCAGCCTTCATCTGGAAGGCGTAAGAAGGCATAGGTCAATACCAGTGTTCTAGGTACGATGGCTCATGGCCAGCAAATCTTTACGTTCGTTGGACAGTATATCATGTGTCTACAGTGTCAGTAGCTTTGTTGCTTCAGGTCATTTTTTTTCTCTGTCCTGTTGCACAGTAAGGCCAACACAAGACTTGTTTGTAAAAATGCTAGTGTGGGTTCTAACTCCGTGGGTTCTAACAGGGTAGGAAGCTTGTGGGAAATGCCTCTCTGTTTTTTAGAGCTCGTTTTTTAAAGTTGATTTGCATGTGCATCCAGAGCCAAAACTGCTTTGAGTCATAAATAGGATGAGATTCCATGCTTATGTTTCTCTCTCTCCCGTTTCTCTTCGATTAGCAAGAGCTGTTTGAGCTATGAGGCAGAAAGAAACACTTACTTTGCAGTACGTTTTAGAAGTATGTTTGCGCACGGTAGTGCAGAGTTAGAATGCACTCGTGGTGGCTTCTAGAGGTGCATTTTCCCTCAGGAGCGACCCCATTATATCTGGAGAAAATGTTTCAGGCTCCCCCGCTTTAAATTAATACAAGGTGCCTGGGGAACCGCAGAAGGCCCAGGATTGGCTTGGACTCCGCATGTCAACTGGTTGATTTTTCTTTCTTGCAGTGGCCAATATGTGGTTTGGAGCTGCAATGATGGGAAATTTTGGTGATATTAAGAAACCATCATTCTGCTTTGTAACAATCCAGGAATGTATAAATACTCAAAAGCCGAAAACAGTTTAATAATATGTCTGAGAACAAATACTAAAAAGGGGCATCTTGTCTCTGTTGCCTTCAGCTAGTTCTAATGAGTGTACCCAGTGATGCTGAAAGTAATAGTAACATGCAGAAACAGAACGGGAAGGAAGCTGTGAATCGACCACTGACAGGGTATCCCAAAATGACAGCTACCCAAAACCTATGGCCACCCAGCCGCGGACCCGGGTGGTACCAGTCCTGTTCAGGGAGACACCCTCCACAAGCAGCCCTATAAACATATTTGTTCAGCCATTTACTACTTCATGTACGTATTTGCAGATCTGAGAAAGAAAAAACAAATGAAACCCTTTCACTGGATCCTAATATGTGTGTTTTTCTTCTGTGATATTAAATCAGTACATTTTTGTGGGCTCCTGAAAATGCTGTGAGCACCGTGGGCAGCGTGTCCACCCTTAGCTGAGCCATTCCTACTGCCATGGCCACGTGAGCAGGGCATACGCCTCAGAAGACATTGCTTTCTTGGGGTTCTCACGCAGCGTGCCCAGTGTCGCTCATGACGGGCGTGGGAGTTACCCTCCTGCATGGACGCCTTTTTCGTCTTTACTACGCATTCGACTCTGTTGTCCACTTCAGGTTTGACATGTAGTCATCCTGACGTATCGTTCTTGTGCGCAGCGGGCCCTCTTCGGGAATGTCTCACGCTCTTTATGCCTTGTGAGATAAGCACCTGCTTTCTCAAGCATGTACTCAGTTACTTATCATTTGTAGTGGTGTTACGACTTTTATGGAAGCCATTCCATTTTTCTTTTAGTTTAATTGTCATTGTTGTTGTTTTTCCTTAAAGGTCCATGAAGTTTTAGTCCTGATTTGGGATATTTGCTTCCAGGATGGCTTCTCAGATGTTGCTTGCTTGCTTACTTGCTTGCTTGATTCCTTCATCTTTCCTTCCTTTCCTCCCCTCCTTCTTTCCCCCTCCCTTCTTCCCCCCCTCCTTCCCTCCTTCCCTTCCTCCGTCCTTCCTTCCTACCCTTACTTTCCTCCTTTCCTTCTTCCCTCTTCCCTCCTCCTCTCCCTCCCTCCTTCCTTCCCCTCATTCCCTCCGTCCTTCCTTCCATCCCTTCTTTCCTCCCTTCCGTCCTTATTCCCTCCTTCCCTCCCTTCCAGTCCTCTCTCCTGGGTTAGTTCAACCATTTCTTGAAACCCAGACACTCTCTTTTTTATATTTTCCTGAAATATATCTTCCAGTTATGTCATCAAGGAGACTGTGTAGGATATAAATTTTATGAAGCTTGAATATGCTTTTGCTTTCCTTCTTCAGGCTTAATAGTTTGAGTGGACTCATACCATTTTTCCTAAGAACTCTGAGATACTGTTCTTGATGTTATATAACCATGCGCACATGTGACATGCGAAAAGCCAATCTTAATCTCATTCATTTGTAGATAATCTATGCTGATTAGATATTCTGCCCTCTATGAGGTTTATCTCATTCTTGGCATTCTGAAATTTCACAAGGATGTGAGTTCTCATTCATTCATACCACCTTTGACCTAAAACCATGCATTTCTGACTTTATAGGTTTAAAAATAATTTATTCCCTTTTGTTTTCTTTTTTTATAAGCTGGGCTGGTATGATCCAAGCCCTTGATTGAGCACCTAAATCACTAATATCTCAAATTGTAGGTATTTATGTTTTAGTTCTATGTTCTAGGGGTTTCTTACTTTGTCTTCCATCCTTCTAATGAATTATTTCCATCCTTAACATTTTTAATTTGCAAGTGTTCTTTCTGGCTTTCTCATAATTTCATATAAATCTTTTTGTATAAATCTAATTTTTGTCAATGGATGCAAAATTATTTGAATGCTGTTGAGGGCTAGGTCAGTGTGTGTGTGCGTGTGTGTGTGTGTGTGTATTTGTGTGACATTCTCTTTCCTACATCATCTTTTTCCTTTGAGATCCATCTTATCTTTAAGGTACAGGGTTTTTGGTTTTTTTGTTTTTTCCTTACCTTCTAAGTTCTTACTGATTCATGACTTGGGATTTTCAGAAGATGGGGTTGATTGTACAAAGTGGTTGGTGGGAGTTTCTTCTGCGGTTTTGTAATGTTCCATTTGCCCATTACTTTTCCCCAGTGAATGTGAACGCCATCCAGGTATTCAGATGAGCAATTTGTGGACTCGCAAGGTTTTGTTGGACGGAGGCCTTTCAGGATTGGATTTCGTATCACAGAGTTCCTGAATGATAGAAGAGTACTCTTTACCCTGGGATACCATAACTCAGCCTGGTTATTCATTTTCTCCAGGCACTCTTCCATCTTAGAAAGGCAGGAGCCCTTTGGTGTTTCTTTTGTGCAGGCCTGAGGAAGGCAGCTTGGCACACTGCCTAGGGAATCTCCCTGCTAGTCAGCCTTCATTACCCAGCTCCTTCTCCCATCCTCTAGCCTCTGCTGCTTGTTCTCTGAGTGGGAATATCCTTACGTAATCAAACACATGTTCTGGAAGGGGGTTGCACTGCTCAGTTCCGTACATGAAGAGTCCTTCCAGAAACCTGTAGGAATCTATTGTTCAGATTTGACCTTCTACTTTTCTTACCAATTGCGTGTTCCTTCTTGATGGCTGCTGTTCTTTTTACATGGGCATCTGGGAGGGAGGGAGGACTTCTAGTTGTTCTCCACCACAGCGTGGAACCAGAAGGTACCAAGAGTGTATTTGTGCATCACTAAACTCACAAAAGCCTAATTCCATGACCACACTCCCTTACGTGTAGGGCCGTTTGACGACTCAGACCTGAGACGTGCACAACACAATTTGCACAATAAACCCACACTCCATGAACTTTGTTTTTCTTCTCCCATGAAAGGATTGGATAGACCATCTGTAACATTCCTTCTGTACTAATGTTCCTTATCCTGCCACTGTAACAGAGTACAAGGAAACATTTAAAGTACTAAATAAAATATGCCCTTTTTGAAATTTGATTCACAAACAAAAACAGTTACTAATGATACCCTTTTCCTATGAAATGTTTCCATTTTATATGACATTTACACTAATCACTTATAACTTGACCTTATTTTATTGGAACTAAGTTTCAAAAATGAAAATAGAGCCTTACTTCTGAAAGTGCAGAATATAAAGATACTTTTTGTATGAATTTTAACAAAAATATTTTGATTTTGTGAATAAGAATGCACATCTCAAACACCTGCTTTTTCAGCAGTTTTATTTTAAATCTCATTTGTTTTGTTTATACTTTTTTTCGGGAATGATGGAAATGGACCTTGAGAGTCTGACTAATGGACCTAAGGCAGTAGAATTATGTATTCTTTCTCTTTGAATAAAAGCAGAGCAAGTGCCTTCCAAGGAAGGACTCTTAGATTATGGGGTTTGTATCCATCCTGCACTCGTCAGATTTATTTTACATCTGACCCCTACCGTTTGCCTAAATTAGATTGGAAATTAAGGAGCAAAGGATGCCTGAAGCAAAGGAACAGCACATTTTTGGAAGTTTGAGCAGAACAGCAGAGGAAGCATCAGCTGGGCATTGTGACCCAGGACTCATTGAAGCAGGCTGGGAATCACTGATAGCAATAGTCCTGATCTGAGAAAGAACAATGGAGACTTAATTTGTGAGGTCCATGCCACAGAAAAGCAAGGTGTTTTATATTTCCTTTCATCTCAGTCTTAGGAAGTAGCCACGCTGAGCATGTGGCATTTTTATGCCACTTGAGTCTAATCTTCCTTTACTCTTTTCTTTGTTCCTTTCTTTGAAAAGTCAATGAACAAAGAACAACCACAACAGCAAAAGCTCCGGTCACTTGGTACATGATGCCCTGTAATCTGGCATTCTTTAAATTCTGATGCGTATTATATATGTGTTCTGAGGAGATTCACATCCTTGGGTACTCTTTACTATGTGCACAGATTTATCGTTTTGGGCCATGTGCACAACCGAGGCATTGAACCCACTGCTCGAAGGAATACAAGGGTAAATACAATGTAGATTTTGCCTTCCACAAGCTTCGAAGGGCTACAACACATGCTCGATTGTGAGGCCTAGACTTCCAAGGGCCACATGCTCGTGCAATGGACACTAGAAGTGGAAAAGACACTCAAACTCCGCGAGACGTCTTCGTGTGCTGGGTCTGAACTCCGTGTAAAGAACGGGCACTATCTTGGCGTGTGTTTCAAGTACATACCTGTGCAAAGGCACAACTTACAACATGCTAGAAGAACAGCAAATGCATCCCTTTGGATGGAGCAAACAGTGCATGATGTGAAGAGAAGGGAAATAATGCCAGAAAGGTAGACACCAGACATGTCTTGGAGCATTTGAGTCCCATCAGAAGGGATTTACAGTTAATAAAGTATATAATAATGATTCATGAATAGCTTTTCATTATCAGGATAGCGTGGTCACCGCTGTGTTTCTGGAAGGTGAGCCTAGCAGTGGAGGATAAGAGGGAGCTCAGAGAAGAGACTGCAGGTGAGGAGTGAGGGTGGGCTTATACAAGTTTAAATATAGTCCAGGCTGAAAATCAGAAAGGGATGCATTTGGGAAATGTGTAGATAGTGGAGGAAGTATGACTTGCAACTGTAAGTGAAAAGAGAGACAATTAATCCCCAGATGGCCACTTGCTCTCAAAACAGCAGAGCCTTAGTTTTAATAGAGGACACTGGTATTCGTTTCCTCTCACTGTGTAACTCATTACCACAAATCTGGGGGACTTCAAACACCTTTTTATTAGCTCACCGTTCTGTAGGTCAGAAATCCAGAACCTTCTTGCTGGATTCTCTGCTGAAGGTCTTAGAAAGCTGAGGTCAAGGGCCATGCAAGGGTAGGCTGTGATCTTCGGGCTCTGGAGGAGACTTGGTTTCCAGGCTTGTTCTCATGCGTGAAGAATCCAGCTCCTTGTAGGAGGAAGTCCTTGCTTTATGGCTGGATGTTGGGCAAGGACCACTCTCAGCTGTCCCCACATGTGGCCCACTCTATCTTCAAAGCCAGCCACAATGCGGTGATGCCTTCTCATGCTTGCATATCGGTGACATCCCCTTCTGCTGAGAAAATGCCCTGCTTGTAAAGGACTCCTGTGATAGGATTGGATATACTAGGATAATCCCCCTTTTACTTTCCTCAAAATCGAATGGTCAGTAACCTTACTTCCATCTTTCAAAAACCCTTTGGCCTTGCATGGGTTGTGAACTCGTGCATTTATGGTTCTGGGGATCCGAGCAGGGGCTCTCTAGGTCAGGCCATCTCACAGCTCCGCCCGCCACAGCATCTCTCAAGGAATCACTCTACTGTGGGAACAGTATATCCGTGACACTTTCTCCTTCACGCCAGCTGTGTCATTGGTTGCCTTTTACATTTTCATTCCAGAGACAAAGGCAAAGGAAAGGCACAGGTGAGGAGATAAAGCGCTGCAATAAGGCAAAGGTGCTATCCTAAAATAGTGCTTTCTTTGAAAAGTGTGGGATGAGCACATATGTTGGGAGTTGGCACAGAATCAAGCTTGTCAGGGGCTGGGAAGATACTCAGAAATGAAGGAATCTGTCACCACTCAGCTCATGCCAACAAAAACGTCAGACCACATCAGCCACGAGGCTACGAACTGGCTTGCCGTGATGTGATAAAAATAGAGAATTATAAATGCAGAAGATTTCAAAACTGGCCAAATCTACAACCTGAGAATTACAAGTGCTTACTTCATGGCTGTGGGATTACAAAAAAAAGGCAGCCATTTGAAATTTGCAACAGTTGCAAATGTGAAATTCTGACTTTTTGGGTGCATGTGGCCATTATAGAGTCTCCTGTCTCCGCGAGATGGATGGAAATGCAGAGACTTCACCTCCATCTGTCTGTAAGTGTGCGGACCGAGCGGCAGAGTCATTGCATTTCACCGAATCTGCATTTTGTCTTTTCATCTCTTGCTGCTCACGCTGAGACAGTGCCGAAGTGAATTCTATTATGGGGCATCAGCTTGGCTCCATATTTAGGAAAGCAAAAGGAATAGAGTCAGAAACGGGATTGATAGTGAATGGAAAGAGAATTTCTAATGGGACTTGTTTTTTCGGATTTTTCTTTACTTTAATACAATAATACCACATTGTAATGTGACTTCTGATATTGGAGCCAATGCTATGAAGACCATGGTCTAACAAGGCAGCCAGTGGGACTCCCCCCGTGACGTCAAGACAAATTAGAAAGCACACATTCTTTGTTTATAATTTGCTTCTATTCTCTTCCCCACCTTTCTCTCTCTCCACATATTCTGCTCTTTTTTTAAAAAATTATCATTTGTTTAGATTTTCTAGGTGTTTTTAAAAATGTTCATGAAATCTTCAGTCTTTGTCACACAGTTATATGAAATCTCTTATAATAAGTTTTTCTTCTGATCAACGTGATTATGTTTATTCAACATATTCCTTCTGGGTCTCAGCCATTTCATAGCAGGCTCTGGCTTTTATGACCCCTGGTTATCGTAATTTCAGACTTCTATACGACTAGCAAGTTCCAATCAGCCCAAGGTATTAAAAATTCCCATTATGATATTAGTAATAGATCTCTTTGTAACTACAGAACTATTATTTGTGTTCTTAAACGTAGCTTACTGAAAACTAAATATGTGTAAAGACTGAAACATTAAAGTCATGGGAACATGAAAGACACCTTTGAGAGTATGAATTTTTTTATGTGGGAGACAAATTTCATAGATAAGTACAGTGAAATTAAGTGTTTTCTTAAATAAGATGTAGTTTCGTGGTCTACTGTCTTTAATATGGGAATGTGGTACAATTAATAGAATTATATGACATTTTAACTTCAAATCACATTGTTTCTGCTTGTCTCAAATCTTCTTTTAGGCGTTAGTAGCTGAGTTATGTAGCTGAGTTAGTGAAGAAGTAAATCATTTAAATACAGATATTTTATAATGTCTAAATAACTCAAAGATGTTGGCATACAAGTGGCATTTGTTAGGTATTGTAAACATAGTCCTATATGAAGAACATTTTTTAGTTCTTGTGAGTTGGGATTTGGACTAGGATCACGCTATTGAAGTTGAAGCATTTCCCATTCTGTGTTTCACAGTTCTTGGCCCAAGGGAAAATCACTTGGGAATGTAGTCAGTGCTGTACTTGTGGGAATGGGAAAGATGTGTATAGGGTTATTTGCCTACATTTTCCCAAAGGAAACTTTAAAACCTTAAATGTAGCCTCTAGCTAGTGGTCGTCTTAGTTTTCTGGAACTAAAGCACGGATACATTGTGAATCCGAGAAGTCTATCTTCATGTGCAGAGAGAAGCTGGCTCAGAGCTTTGGAATGCCCTGGAATCCATGCTTGGATGCCTCTGGTTGGTAGAAAGAACCGAGAAGTGAGAATGGAGAGGGGAAATTCCAGCCCATGAAGCAGCCAGCATAGAATGACAAGTCAGCAGTCAAATACTGTTTCAGAAGTGATTTTACCCCAGAGGAAAATTAAATCTCTTCCTTCTCCACATGTCCTAGACCAGCAAGGTCCCTTGAGCCCGTTCCCAATTCCAGAGACGATCTCTTCTGTCTTAAAGTGAGGTGAAATGTGTCTGGGTAGAGATGAGGCCTCAGTTATGCTTTTCCTGTGGCTGAGAGGGGCCCACAGTAGGTGACCTCAGAACACAGAGGACAAGCAGTATTTGGAAGCCAGAGATGTGAGCAAGTATGGCCGTCTTGGTGGTGGTCAGCACCACAGGACACTGGACAGAGCCCAGGATTTGTTGATACCCTGAAGACATGACAGCAGCTTAGACCTAAACAGGGAGATTGAGGCACACTCACACACTTGCAACCAGACAGCTCTGCTGTGTCCATAGGAAAGTAGGACCTTAGAAATTCTTGGGCACAATCACCCTTTCACATTGTGAGAGAGGTAACAGTATCTTTAAGAAGTGTTTAAAATACAGTCTTTGAAAGATACTTTATAACCCGAATGTTTGGTAGTATACGAGTCAATTATAGCATCACCGTGTTTGGGTTTATAATTAAGCTGAGGAGGTGGCCGGGTGGCTCAGTCGGTCAAGCATCAACTCTTGATCACAGTTCAGGTCTTGATCTCAGGGTGGTGAGTTCAAGGCCCACGTTGGGCTCCGTGCTGGGTGTGGAGCCTCCTTTTAAAAGAGATAGATATAGATAGATAGATAGATAGATAGATAGATAGATAGATAGATAGATAGATAGATAAAATTAAGCTGAGGACAAACCAAGCACATGTTGGCCCCCCTCTCAGTTCCTGGCTGTGCATCTGGGCTTGTACGTTCCCTGAAGAACTCTGACAGAAGCAGTGCGTGTTCTGTACTCGTTTTTCCATTTTATTTTTTCACATATGTGATCCCATCGCTAGGAGTCCTTTTTACTTATTAGACTTCCGTCAGTAATCCATCGATGCCCCTCCTATTGTTTCAAAACCACGACTGTATTTATTTCACAAAATGAACTGTTTCATCATTTGTCTTTGTCATCTTGGCAGGAGGGTGAGTGGACGAGCATGCCTAGTGTATCAAATTTATGCAAGCTCCAAACAGACCACTGTAGCTTTTCTGGAGCTTTGTACCGAGGCATCTCTCACACCTCGTATGTTGTCCAATGTATTAGGTATCTATTGCTGTGTGGAAAGTACCACAGAACATCATCGTGTTTAAAACAATACTCATCGGGGTGCCTGGGTGGCTCACTAGGTTACGTACCTGACTCTTGATTTCCACTAAGGTCATGATCTCAGGGTTGTGAGATCAAGCCTCAAGTCAGACTTGGGCCTCCACACTCAACAGGGAATCTGCTTAAGATTCTCTCTCCCTCTCCCTCTGCCCATCCCTCTTTACTCCCCTCATCAAATAAATAAATAAATCTTTTTCAAAAATTTAAAAACCCCCAACACTCATGTATGATTGACATTGTGTGGGAAGGGCTTACCTGGTCCTTGACTTTGCTGTTTCTCACAGGCTGCCATCAAGATGTCTGTGAGGGCTGTAATCTCAGGGCTTGAGTGCCAAGAGTTGATTCCAAGCACAAGTGATTGTTGGCAGGCTTCAACTCCTTATCAGTTGTTGGGCTGTGAGCTTCAGTTCTTCGCTGGGTGATGGCTGAATGCTGCCCCGGTTCCTTGCCGTGTAGGCTTCTCCAACATGGCATCTAGCTTTATTGAAGTCTGCAGTCCTAGAACATAGTACAGAATGTGTGCTAGCAAGGTGGAGGTCGCAATGTTGAGCAGCCTTGTTAGAGAAGTCGCCTTCACCATGTTCAGATCGCCAGTCTAGCCCACACGGGAGAAGGAGATGATACGAAGGCATAAATACGAGAGGTGAGAATCATGGGGGGCTGTCTTTCCAGTTGGCTCACCACACATGTATTATGCTCTCACACATTGCATGTTACAGTTTTACAGTAGACATCTCTTTCTTAAAGTAGGTTGGTCATAAATAATGAATGTCCTCCCCCCAAAAAGGAAAACCTCAGTTCTCCATATTCCTGGAATTAGGACATCTCTCCCCCTTTAGGGATCACCTGGCCCCATGCTACTCAGAGCATATGCTGTATATCCCCTGGGAGTTAAGATGCAGATTCTCAGGTTTCACCCCAGCGTGAAAATCAGCATTTTAGCCAATTGCCCTGGTGACTTGCGAGCATATTGAAGTTTGAGATCGAGTCCCGTGCTTCTCACCCTGGCTGCACTTTGGACTCACCCTACAAGTTTTCAGAGTACCTGTGCCCACATCGCATCTTCCAGAGATTTGCATTTTAGTACCTAAGGCATGGCCTGGGCCGGTTCCTCACATGCTTCTAAGGAATAGTTACATAGCTAGGATGGACAAGTGTTAAAGTATTCCAGCATGCATGGTAACAATCAGTAATAGAAAGGAAAATGCCAAGCAGTTTTGCCTATATAATTTTTCATTTGTTTTTACGTAGAAGGAAGTTCCTTAAAATTTTTTTGTGTCATAGGGAGCAGGTGAAGATGCCTTATGCCGATCTGGTATAATTTTAGTGCTTAATCTTGATCACAAGTGAATGAAGACAGGCATTTCCTGAAATTCTTGATAATTGCCCCATTAATAAAGATTTTAAAATCTGGAGTGACACTATTGACAATTTGCGAAGACATGTTTTCAGTTTTTATTGTTGATATTACTTAGTAAGTGCAGAAAACCATCAAGTTGCATATACTGGTTCCATTCCTTAAGAGTTTTAAGTTGGTTTGTAGTTGTCCAAGGGACATTTAAACTCAAGTCTGAAAATTCAGTGTGAAGGAGTGGATTTGCCATCAGTTGATATGTAGATTGTGATATTACAGATGTTAATATTAAGTTAGAAGAGTATCCTAACACCTACTCTGCACCAGTCACTGCTTAAGGATTCGAAATAAAGAAAAACATGAATAAGAAATACGTCCATTCATATGAAACCTACAGTCACTTTGGAGAAATAGAGATGACCTTTCTCACCGACCTCTATGTGTCATTGAACACTGTGAAAAAAAGTTACACAGCACCATGTGTAAGAGAAGCTACTCACGGATGCAGAAAACTGTCCTGAGGTCTTAAAGTTTAACTGGGGCGATGGAGAATCAGTGGACATGTCCCTGGTGACCTGGGTATGGCAGGGAGGAGTAAGAAGGAAGAGGTACTGTTGGCTTTTTAGAGTTGAAAGGGGCTGGGATAAGAAGGATCTGTGACCAATGAGAATGGAGGAAGAAGAGGATGGACAGATGACAAATGGCCTTTTGGCCACTGGAGGAAGTTTAGACTCTTTGTAAGAGAAATGACAAATTAAACAAAAGGCTAAGAGGCAAACACCAAGAAAGAAATGAGTAAGGCATGATCTCTGTCTTGGAAAACCTCAGAAATAAGGGCAGAAAAATCATATAAATATGAACCTCTAAAGGGACGTGATGAATACTCCAGGGGACATATATGAAAGGATGTGAGCACTGATATGCGCACCCCTATGTTTCTTGCAGAATTAGTTATAATAGCCAAGATATGGAAGCAACCCGAGTGTCCGTCCACTACTGGATGGATAAAGAAGAGGGGTGTGTATTGAATGGAATATTACTCAGCCATAAAAAAGAATGAAATCTTGCCATTTGCAATGACATGGATGGAACTACAGGGTATTATGCTAAGTGAAATAAGACAGAGAAAGACACATACTATATGATTTCACTTATATGTGGAATCCAAAAAACAAACCAAATGAACAAGCAAACAAAAAGCAGACGTAGACCCGTAAATACAAAGAACAAACTGAGATTGCCAGACGGGCGGGGAGGGGGGGGTTGTGCAGAAGTGACAGATACAGACTTCCAGTTATGGAATGAGTAAGTCACAGGGATACAGGAGGAACAGCATAGGGAATGGAGTCCACAGTACAGAAATGGTGTGGTATGGTGACCGATGGTAGCTACACTTGTGGTGAACACAGCATAACATGTCGAGTTGTCAACTCAGTCTGTTGTGCACCTGAAACTAACAGACCATTGTGTGTCCACTGTACTTCCATTCAAAAAAAAAAAAGGACTCAACACAGTTGTCAGTCACCAAATGCCTCAAGGGCAGTTGGAGAGCAGTGAGCTGGCAGAAAACTCACTGCCTTTTTTCTATAATCAATAAGAAAGGTGAGACCTAGTGACATCCCAAGAGAAATTTGAAGCCCTCAGAATCTCTTATTTTGAGAGAAAAGTCTTTCTTTTTTGTGGATTTATGTCAGCTTACAGTGTAATGTTTATGAATCTCAGCGTGATTTTTACTACTGTGACTTTAAAGTTAATGTTTCCCCTGTTATGTATTTTAATTTTGTTTACTTTCTTCCACTCCTAAAATTTTCTTTTGATTTTGAAAATAAAACAAATGGTGATATATACAAGGGAGCCATTTCTCAGGGCTAAGAGTCACCAAGACATGATGCATTCACATGGAGACTGGAGAGGGCTGACAGCCATGTCCATAAGGAGGCATTTCTTTGCACGTTTTCCTTGTCATTTCCATATATCCTGGACCGAATAATTCAGTTAGAACACAGTAGTCATACCTGGCCCTTGTCACAAGTGGTCACAGTAAGTATTTGCACCATAGTCACTGAATGAATCTAGGAGTCTCCTCATGGAAAGAGGCTGTCTTTTATTTTTTGGTTCTTATGCCAAATTCCTGGGCACACAGCAGCCTCTCTGCAAACACTTGTCAATCAAATTAGGCTTCAGCCATGGGAACACAGAAATAAAACTCAGTCCAATTCACTGGAGACTCCTTGGAAACCCGAGAAAGAACATCAAAATCCAAGCACAACCAAAGACTAAAAGAGTGGCCCAGAACAGTCCTGCTCAAATTGTACAGAACTTTAAGGAAGTCTCAGATATATTTTTCATTGACCGAACACCCTGGGAAAAATATGTGTGCACCTTTTAATCTTTAGCTAAAGGAATATTTCTTGATTGCTTCCTTTGTAGCTCAGGTTGGCCCAGGATGGCTAAGGAAATGACCAGGACTAAGACCAAACTTGGACTTGTATACTTTTTAAATTAAAGAAACAGAATGCATGTCATGTATTTATTATTAAACTAGTCTACAACTTCCATATGATAAATATTACTTGAAATTGGAACTATTCATATTTAAGTGTTTATCTTAATATCTTTTTATATAGTTTTTTTCTTTCAAGGCCATGCGTGCAAATGTTGTTGTTTTACTAATTAAAAGATTGTCTTTTTAAATCTGTTGGGAGGAGAAAAAAACTATTAAATTTAAAATCCTTAGCAATAGTTGCTTGATCATAAATTTTAAAATGAATATACAGCTTTTATTTATGAAAAGAGAAATAGCCAAGAGTGTTTGTCTAACATTATCCTTGTCTGTCTTGAATATATGATGAAAATGATGTATTAGAATATAAAGAGGATAGGGGCGCCTGGGGGCTCAGTCAGTTAAGTGTCTGCCTTTGGCTCAGGTCATGATCTCGAGGTCCTGGGATCAAACCCCAAGGCGGGCTCTCTGCTTATTAGCAAGGAGTCTGCTTTTCTGTCTCCCTTTGTGTTCTCTCTCTCCCTCACTCTCGTGCTCTCTCTCTCAAGTAAATAAATAAAATTTCTTATAAAAAAAAATATAAAGAGGCTAGAGAGTGACTAGATGGCTAGTCTAAAAATTATGCAAGGAAAACCTAAGAGTACAGAACAGAAATAGCACCAGCCGCCCACCTCACAATCATATGGAGGGCTCTTTGAGAATGCAGATTCCCAGAACATAACCCTGGATATGAAGATTTAGGGAGTTGGAGGTAGAGCCTCACAATCTGAACGTTTTATCTAAATTCCGGTTAGTTAACATACAGTGTGATATCAGTGTCAGGTGTACAATATAGTGATTCCGTACTTCCATCCATCACCTGGTGCTCATCACAACAAATGCTCTCCTTCATTCCCATCACCTGTTTCACCCATCCCCCCACACCTCCCCCCGGGTGACCATCATTGTGTTCTCTAGAGTTAGAGTCTGTTTCTTCGTTCGTCTCTCTTCCTGTCTCTTTTTTCCATATGCTCCTTTGTTTTGTGTCTTAAATTCCACGTACGTGAAATCATATGATGTTTCTAACAATTTATATTTTAAGAAATAACACACTCCTCCTCTCATGAGACTTTGGTGCACTACCAAAATTAGGTGCTACTAATATAATTCCAAATTCCCCTTTTACAGTTGAGGAGAATGAAGCCATTCAGAGACCACGCCTTGTTCACTATTATTTGTGCTGTCACAAAATACAAAGGCAGGCCTCAGAAACTTAGTGTTTTCAGTAGTTGCTGCAAAGCTGAGTGAGCAGACAGCTGTTGTGTTCTGAACCTAACATTATACAAGTGCTGTAAAGGATACATGGCGCAGACATCTCCCTCTCCGCTTGGAACATTCTGCTTCACAGTGCGTGAAACACGCATGTACAGCAAACTTACATAATTAAGTAAATATGAAATAAGGGCAAAGTACCATGGGACATGAGGATGAAGAACGTTTTGACTGGAATGAGAATCAGATGAATCTTAGAAGTCATTAATCTGAGTCTTGAAGCAGAAGGAAGATGTCCAAAGTGGGAAAATGAGAAAGGGCACATCTGAACGTGGACACAGCAAAGGATCATAAAACTTCCCCTGTGCTCAGGAAAGTATGAATTCTGGCATATGGCACCAGGACCCGCGATGTACAAACAGAAACTGTTGGATGACGTGTGCTGGAGCAGTTAGGTTACGGCGATTAAGAGCAGAGGTTGAAAGACAAATGCCAACCTATAGGGGTCAGGGAAGGAGCAAAACGGGGGGCTGGTGAAGTAGACAGTGAGATTAGGAATTGTGGGAACGGTGGTACATGGGAGACTGCATGGCCCATCCAAAGCTAATGGAAACCTAAATCATACTTTATAATGCCCTGATCACCAAAGAAAGCAGACCTCTGGGGCAGATGTAGAGCCCCGCACCCCCGCCACAAATGCCACTTTCCCCTCCGAAAGCCAGGCCCAGGAGTAGAGCTCATCTCCGTTCTGTATTCTCTTCCCAGGCAGTGTCCGCCATGCCCCAGCCTTCAACTGCTATCTAAATGTGGATGTCCTCACGTACTTTCTCCTTTCCCTCTGTGTCCCTCACATCTCTACTTGGGTATCTCAGTGGCACCTAGAATGTGAACATGACTGAATGAAACAGTACTTGACCTCAACGAAGTCCCCGACTATCTGTCCCCCTTCCTACTGGTCACCTTGCATCTATCTGCTGGTCCTGCCAATTTTACCCTTTACCTGTCACGCTCACTACTACATCATGTCCATGAGCATATCGCAAATTGCCGCCAAGTCTTTCCTGGGAGGAGCTCACTCTGGACACCGCTGATCAGTCCTTTTTCAGAGAGCAGAAACAGTTATCTGTGCAGAGGCGATTATGCCCCACCTTTCTCCCCTGTGGGCTACACAACTCCGTAATCTTTCACGTTGCCCCTACACAGTTAGAGAGGGTCAGGCTCCAGGTTACTTCTCCAGGCTCACTTGGTACTGATGTCTGGTCTCTCTGGGCAACAACACAGATTGTTTTCAGTTTCTTGAGCTCACCCTGCCTCCTCTGACTAAACCCCTTTGCGCATAACACTTCTTCCCCTGCAATCTTCTTCCCTCCCTTCTTCTCCTTCTCCAAGACTAGTTGTTTAGGCATACATGAGATTTTCATTCTAAGCTCACGTTCCCATAAAGTACTTCCTGAACTCCTGGTTGCCACCATGAGGCTACATGCGTTTTTGTCAACACTGTTTAGTTTCCTTTATGCTACTTAACACAGTCCATAACTTTTTTCTTTTTAATTTTATTATTATTTTCCTTACCATTTGTCCTGATTATTATTAACCCATCCCGCTAAGAATTGTGTTTACAGGTAAACATGTTATTGGAAGGAGTTAATGAATAAGCCCATTAGTATGTTGGAGGATATTAAATACTAAGCTAAAGAGGAAAGTTTGTATTTTATTCTGAAGTAAGGTTTGTGTTTGTGTTTTGTTTGTTTCTTTACAGAGTAGATCGTGGTGTGATGTTAACTTTAGGAGGAGAGATTAACTTTCGGTGAGAGTCCTGTGGAGATACATAGCAGAGGCTGGTGGGTGTTGAGGAAGTGCATATAATCCGATAAAAGACGGAACCACAGCAGGGGCTGAGGGGAGAGAGGGGGCGTGGCGTTCAGTGAGTGGTAAGGTTCAGTCTCCAGGACTTGATGGGTGTGTGGATTCATGGGGAGAGGGACAAGGTAAAATGTGGGTCAGAATGGCTCTCCAGTTTCTAGGCTGGATCTATAGAAAAGCAGGTGGCACCATAACCTAAATTAGGAAAGTCATAAGTAACCCAAGACTGGTAATTCCAGTTCTCTGTCATAATCATGGCTGAAGAGATGGACCCTGCTATACACCGTCAGTTTCTTCTCAATTAAAGAATGCTCCAAAGTGGTCAAAACCAATACATCATTAGCTTGTAACAAGTTGTATTAGTACATTGTACAAGTGTAAAGGGAATGGCTTCTTATAAGGCACACTACGTACAGAGTTGTGACATGGAGTTATTTTCTTTCTGATGTGCATTTTTATATTTGTAAAGTGATAGGCACAATCTTCAGGCACAATTTGCATCTTCAAATATCTTCAGGTCTTTTCTGTTTTCAAATCTGTGAACCAGCCAGATAGATGTAGTGGAGTTGATCTTAGAGCTTAAGTTACATCACTTACTGTAAGGGAGTTTTAGGGTGTCCGTGCGTGATTTTCTTGTTAGGTTACCGGGTAAGCTTGACAACATTTTGGTTTTGCAGATGTGATGCTTTTAGGCATTAAGACTACAGAACTGGATGGGGCACCTGGGTGGCTCAGTCTGTTGAGTGTCCGACTCTTGGTTTTGGCTCAGGTCATGATCTTGGGGTTGTGAGATTGAGCCCCGAGTCAGGCTCCACGCTCAGTGGGGATTTTGCTTGAGATTCTCCCTCTTCTTGTGCCCTTCCCCCTGCTCTATCCCTCTCTCTGTAAAAATGAATGAATAAATCTTAAAAAAAATACAGAAATAGAGAATTTTATTAATACAGTTAACTACTAAATAACCAGAAAAGATAATAAGGACAGGCAGCCAACATAAGCATGAGATGTCAGAGTGGGTCGTCAGTGTTCATTCATCGAGAGTATACACCTGTGCTGTCCAGTATGGTAGCCACTAGCCGCCTGGGACTATGTTTGCACTATTTAGGATTAAACTTAAAGATCCATTCTTCAGTGGCATTAGCCACCTTTCCAAATGTGATTCCATTTTGGAAAATGGAGTTATAAAATGTTTCTATCACTGTAGAAATTTATGTTGGACAGCCCCTTGTAGGGCACTTCACTGGCCTACTCCAGTAGCCAGTATGTTTGGAACCAATATTATTAAAAGGAGCAATTAATTTCTTCCTGTCAAGTCAACTTCATCAACTGAGACATTCTTTTAAGAACACTTTGCTTTTTCCCTTGATTTAATCATGTGAACTGGACTACATCGTATTGTTGCTACAATGTGTCTGCATACCAGTGGAATAAATGATCTGTTTCCCAGGACTCAGTTGTGTTGGGTTCCTCTAAGAGGCAGGGCAGCTGACAATGAGAACATCAACATTGACCTCTGACTGGCTTTTCCACTGTCAGTGTCAGTGCATTTGAAAAGTTCTTTCCAAGGTGCATTGCACTGCGTTTTAAATAACCAGTGTTCACGTGTCCCTGTCATTTCAGGGGTAGAGCAGAAGGAAAGGAAAGGATGGATAAATAAATCTTCCTGGTTCCCAAAGGGCACTGTGTATGCAGTTACTTTTCTTACTGGTTTTAACTCTTTTATTCAATTACGTTTACTGGGCTTACCTCACCCTCAAACAATTAGTGGTAACATACAGAAACATTTACAATGGCCTAGGGAAAACAGACGTAATTAGAGTAAAGGAAAGTGAGGTTAGGATAATAAGCCCACGCATGAGCTAGATGCTTGCTGTGGCGGAAGCCGTACTGTTGAATTCTGTTTCTAAAGGCAGGAACCAGGGGTGACCCAAGAGTCTGGCACAGGTAGCCCGCGTGTCCTTCAAGCACTTCTCCACGAATATGACAGTGCACAACCTGGCAGCACACATATGATGGTGAGCTACGGCTAAGAAAGCAGTTCGGAGTGTTGTATATTCACGTTGGAAGGCCAGTCTCTGTGACTTCCCTGACTCTGACACAGACGGCCAAGTGCACACATTCTTAAGAAAAGCAATGAGCCTCATGACAAAAACATGCCATTTTAAATGGATGTCCATCAGCAGCCCGCCAGAGAGCCTCTTGAGGGATCATCTGCAAACAGTATTCATATGAAGAAACTGTCCATTGCAATGGAATGCTTTTATAATTTATGTCCCAATTACCTGCTTTTATAGGATAAAGTCACTTCTTCGTTTTCCCAGTGACATACCTATGCCTACCTGTGTAAATAATTATAATTGTTTTCCTGTGCTGAAGAATTGTTGTCCCTAATAGTGTGTTCTGAAACGGCTGAAATGAAAGTTGCTTATGGCAAGGGATCAGAGCACAGTTAGCCACCCACTAGGGGTTTTGACCGACCCCCTTGACCTTGTTAGCACAGTGTTGTAAGTGACCTTGTCCAGGCAGCAGACAGGAGATGTCCCAGGGTGCTGTTACCTGATCTCCTATAACTTATCTCTCAATCTCTCAATGTCATTTACATACCAGTCTGGGCTCCTCTTTCAAGCAAAGCAATCGCTTTGATAATTTGGGTCAAGTTTTATTTTTCCTGTTAACTAGGGTAATTACCTTCTTCTCTGTTGTAAGTAGGCAGCCAAGTGTAGACACTCAACTCAAAGAACTAATAGGTTGCAGACTGCCTACTTGAAGGCCTCCCCTTTCTGTCTAGAGATCATCAGCATTAGTGTAAGCGAAAGACTACCAGGAGGTAGATTAAAAACAGGAACTCATTTTTCTGTTTTGCAAAATCTAAAATGAAAACGGGGGCCCATGAAGTTACATTTACATTAAAATACGACTTCTTCCTCACAAGATTACATGTAACTCACTAGTTTAAGTTCTAAAACCACATGATTTAAAACTTCAGGCATATAACTTTCTAAACATGTAAATTAAAACTAGGGATCTCTTCCTAAGAAAGGGGACCATTGCATGTAATATACAGATCCTCAAATTGGCCGGTAAGGGTAATAAAAAGTCCTGCATCATCTTAACATCCAGGAACGTTGCTTTAAAGGGCACCCAAGCTAAAACTACGGACTCAGAAAGAAGCACACCACGTGCTGGACTTACAAAGTGTAAGTATGATTTTTCCAGCTACAGTGATGTTTTCCAAGGGACAGCGATATTTAAAAAGGAAATTGTGGTTTAATCCACCAGCACGCTCTCTCTTCTGCTTTTTTAGGAATAGCTGTTTCTCTTGAAGGCAAATTGTCCAGTTTGGGACAAATTTCTTTATCAGTGTTGGGCAGACATAACTGACCTTGGTCAGTCATTTGAAAACTAAACTAAAGTCAAACTTTAACTTAATGTTTTTAAGTCAAACTTAAATGTGTTTTTAAGATACTGGGTGAATCCAGGGACTTTGTAATGCAATTACAAATCCCTGAAATTAGGAAAAAGTTAAAACAGAAATTTTTATTTTTCTAACCTGTAAGGTATGGTTTGCAGGCTAATCATAATAAATTTATATGTATAAATAACACACTTTATTCTGTAGTACAAACAGCTGTCAATAAATTCTGGTCAAAGGCTTTTGTAAGTATTTTAGTTTGTGACACTTTATCTGAGATCTGTCAGTATGGATTTCACCAAAATCTCATTAATCATACGAGTTGCAATACTTTTCACATCCATTTTGAACCACGTCAGGAGCTGGTGTTTATGTCTGCTCTGGTGCTGATTGCTTCATGTCTTTGCGCAAATAACTTTTGGCCTTGGTTTTGTCTGGGAAAGGAGCTGCGTGAGCTAAAGGGTCCCCAAAGTCCTTTGGCTCTTAAAATTTCTATAATTCTAAACAATAGACAGAAATCAGTGCTTAAAATGGTTGCCATTAGACCTTAATAAAATTGACAGTAATTTCTCCGTTTATTAAGTGCAAAAAACTACACTCAAGTAAACCTTTCAGAACTCCAGTGGGACAGAGAGAAGTGCTCACAAGTGCATCCAGGACAAAGTGGATTATACAGCTGTTATTTCTGTCAGAGTGTCCCACAGGCAGTGACGTACAGGCACAGGAGGGGGAAAAGGTGATTGCTTTTTTGGAAGAGGTACAAATCGGTTAGGGCCAAGTGTTGAGAAGCTTTGAATGTTGACTTAAGGAGTTTCAATCCAGCCCCTCCCCATGACTTTGTAAGAACTGTATCATAGTTAGCACGATGGGATACAGTGCAGAGCCCTGTGCTGGAGGAAGAGGATGTCAGTAGAATTGTTCAGATTGAGTTGGGGCAGAGGATGACTGGGATGGTTCTGATGGAGATGTGGAGGCAGACAGATCTGAGTCAGAGGGGAAGAAGTCTGTCCAGGTTCCGTTTTGTTGACCTCTTCCCCGTGACCCTACTCTCATTCTCAGGGATGACTTTTTTTTCCCTTCTGCTTCTTTGGCTCTTCCCTTTGAATTTTCTTTTCAAGATGTACTTCCTTACAAACTCCTATACATCGTGCTTTCCACCAGAGTGATGTTCTCAGCTACATTTTTACTCTTAAAACTGACAAATATTCCATATTTTCCCAGCAATCGGAGCTTTCTCCCAAATCCCCACAGTTCCCGGTAGCTCATACACACCAGTGACTGGATAACTATCAAATTTCTAGCTCTGTCATGAAACCCTCTAACTTACTCATCCTTATAACCTAAAACCTGTTAGACTTCTCCTCTGGTTTTACCAAGGGTCCCTTGAATTTAAAGATTATCAAAATTCAGTTTATTATTTCCTTCAAATCTGCACCTTCTGTCTTCCCTCTTACATTTAATAAATTGATGTTTAATCACATTCTAAGTCCTAAAGATTCTTTCTGCTTATTATTTCTCCAAGCCACCTCTGCATTTCACCAGCTGCCAGTTTTTAAGTTTTGATTGTTGTAACACACTCCAAATTAGGTCTTTCTATATCTTTCAACTATTCCCACACCAAATCATACTCCAGACGACTATTATAGTGAGCAGCAAAAAGAAATTTGTTATATAAATCCCTTTGTTCAGTTCTTTCAGTGGTTCCTTATTAACTTTAAGAGAAAATCCTACTTCTTTAACATAGTTGAAAAAGAACTTTTGTAATCCTGTCCCTGATAACCTATCCCACTCTGCCATCCATAGCTGGGTGTTCTGGTCATTCTTTTTTAAGATTTATCTATTCATTTTAGAGCAAGAAAGAGAGAAAGTGTGCATGCACGGGGAAGGGCCAAGGGAGAGTGAACCCTTAACAGGCTCTGTGCTGAGCACAGAGCCAATGTGAGGCCTAGTCTCACGACCCTGAAATCATGACCCTGAGATCATGACCTGAGCCGAAGTGAAGAGTTGGACACCTAACTGACTGCACCACCCAGGGGACCCCTCTGGTCATTTTTAATCACCTGCAGTTTCCCTATCTACCTGTCTATGCTCATTCTGAAATCTCTTCTTAAATCTTACCTCCCTGGATAGCTGTCTTAGGTACACAGACATCTATATTTGCACCACTATTGCCTTTCACATGTCTCCTCCAAGCATTTATACTGGTGTTTATAATTATGTATTTACTTGCATTTACCTCTTCTTTTCTCCTACACCCTAAAGTTCTTCTCTATGTAGAGTGCACACTAATATGGAGTACCCTCTTGGTGCTTAATACTTGTGGATGAATAAACACATAAATAAGGAATAGTCCAGAGAGCAGTAGTAAATCCCAGACAAGTGCTGTTAGGGAGGATGGGGAGCCAGATGGGAGCATTGAGGCAGAGTCACAGCTGTCTCCTTAGACCTGGAAAGAGAGCATTGCAGGAATGCAAGCTCACATCTCTTGGGGGCTACGGGGTGTTTAGTAGTGCTCCTATCAAGGCACACTCCAGGAAGAGGAGTATGTTTGAACAGACGGATATGAATTCTCTCCTCAGTAGAATGCACTGTAGTCGTTTGGGGCACAACCCCATAGGGATGTCTGGGCGCAGCTGGGAAAGAGAAGTCTGGAAGGAAAATCTGAGACTTGGGAGAGGAAGTCACTGGCCTGGAGATGCCAGGAGGTGGGTGATACTGCCCAGAGTTTGGAGAGAAAGATCACAACTGATTATAAATCCTGAATCAATGTCAACATTAAGGGGCAGGTGGGGGTGGAAGAGAGAGGATGCACCTGGAAAGATTTAGGAAGTGCAATCATAGAGAAAGACAGAAGGCAGGGAAATTGGAGAAAAACAGAAATCAAGGGGGAAGTGTAGTCTACGGTTTCAGATGCTGCAAAATTGATCAGGTTTACCATTTTTAGGTTTAAAAAAAAAAGCATCTTGTGAGGCAAACTCCAAAAGCAGTTTTACAATAGAGGTGGGCTTTGTATTGCAGAAAGCTAGAAGTATTAAAAAGGGAAAAGTGGAGGTGTTACTGATGTTAGAATGTTATTTCACAATATTATTATTTTCCTGAAAGGGAAGAAGAATGGGTGCGAAAATTTAAGAAAAGAAAAAGAATTGAAGTAGAGTTCTTTTAATGCAGAGAAGTTGAGCATATCTTCAAATTTGGGGGAAGTTAACAATGGGAAAGTGTAGACTGAGGATGAAGTAGGGAAGTCAGACTGTAAAGCAGCAAAAGTCCAAAGAAGACTGCGGGGCATGAGCTAAGGGAAGGAGGGAGGTGGTGTGTTGATATGCAGAAGGGTCATAAATGTTGCTGAGGTATGAAAGAAGGGTTGACACAACAGAGGGAACTTTAGAGGTGCAAAGGGTAAGAGCAAGTGATATCATAACGTGATATTAAAACACAAATTCAAAGTACGAAAAATCCATCTCTTATGAGTGAGGGATCTGTGCAAGAAAAAATGGACTCAGCCATAAAAATGGAGTTAATATTGTAGACAAACCAGAGGATCAGTGAATTAGCACTGCATATTGATTCATTTATTCAGTGATATGAAAATTGTTCATTATTATGCCATGAAATAAGATTTAAAACACCAGATCTAAAGCAACAAAACAACAAACTCACTTGAAGCTTTAGTCTGGTAATAGCAGAAATATGCTGGTAAAAAAATCTTTCAGGCACATTATTAATTTATTCCACTTGATGTGGTAAGAGCAAGCAACAGTAGGGGGAAATTGGCACAATTTCTGTAATAAGCTGTTCAAACAGTATTGCATTTTGGGAAAAGAGCAGAACTGGGTAAAGTGATTTTACTTTGATGTTAAAAATGTGTCCTATTCTTAGGCATTCAGTCAACTGGTGACAACATATTTTGATTCATTATTGCTAATCTGCAGGAATAATCATGGGTTAGGACGGTAATGAGATTCAGCCTCTCATTAGGAAGGAAATCAATAACGTCCGACGCCATGTAAACCTAATGTGGACAGGCACTTAATAACACACAGGCTAGCGTACTGTCAGATAGGAAAATCCTCACTACACCAGCATTCTGAAGAGGAGTAACAAAAATGCATCAAAGTATGGAGTTTACCATTTGAAAAGCACAACTTCACAGCCTTGTAACGTGCATCAGTGAAACATACTTTTATAGGAGATCAGAGGACCATAAGTAAGGTCCGTACTGATTCCAAGCAGGAAGCTCCTGGTTTCTACTGGAAAAGCATTTAAAACACTAGAGTAATTGTACTCGTATAAAATATTCCTTTATAGTAACAGCATTTCTAAAATTATATTTGTAGATGTATATTATAGATTGAAATGGTAGACGTGTTCATGCTTTCTCTCATGAACATTGAGACATACAGTTTACTTTCCCAAATTATCAAATCAAATCAGAGAACCCCTCAAATTTAGAAATCCACATTGTATTGAAGGCATCATAATTCAATATTTGTATTTCATAAATTAAGAAACTGAGACCAATTGAAATAAAGGCACCAGTGTGATAATCCAACAAACAAGATGAAAGTAGACTCCTTTCCCTGATCCTGTCTCTAGTTTTGAAGTATAGTAGGTTATTGGTGCTTAAAATGCAGTGTATCCATTCATTCTTAAATTTACTGAAGCATTGTTTTTATATTTTCTTCTCTGTGTAACCATGTCGTTAGGTTCACATGGATTGGCAGAAATGTGTTTCAATATGATCTTGAGTATTTCAAATCAAATGGATAAAATCCCCTTATTAAAATCTGCCTCATTAAATTTTGCAGGAAAGGAAGTCACTAATACTTATGAGCACCTACTGTGTACCTTTTAATCCTATCCTGTAAATTATGCAATTTAAATATTATTAATATTATGCAATATTAATATTATTAAATAAATATTATGTCCCAATTTTATATATCAGAAGACCAAGTCTCAAAGAAGATGACTTATTTACCCAAGTTTCTAGTCAAGAAAAGATGAATCTCAGGGCGCCTGGTGGCTCAGTCATTAAGCGTCTGCCTTCGGCTCAGGGCGTGATCCCGGAGTCCTGGGATCGAGCCCCACATCAGGCTCCTCCGCTGGGAGCCTGCTTCTTCCTCTCCCACTCCCCCTGCTTGTGTTCCCTCTCTCGCTGGCTGTCTCTCTCTGTCGAATAAATAAATAAAATCTTTAAAAAAAAAAGATGAATCTAAGATTAAAAATCAGGACTGTCTGGGGGGCCTGGGTAGCACAGTTCGTTGAGCATCCGACTCTTGATTTCAGCTCAGGTCATGATCTCAGGGTTATGAGATTGAGCCCCATATCGGACTCCACACTCAGCATGGAGTGTGCTGGAGTTTCTCCCACCCTCTCTCTCTGCCCCTACCCCTGCACTCGCGCGCGCACGCTCTCTCTCTCAAATAAGTCTTTAAAAAAAAATCAGGACTTTCTGATTTTATAGTCAGTCTTTCCACTATACTCTTTTTTTAATTAAATTTTAGCTGTCTTGAAAGATATTAAGCATATGATTTTAGAACAGGTCAGGTAGAATAAAAGTGAAGATAATCATTAACTCCAGGCTTTATTAAGGTAAACTTGTAAGGTAAGTCCCATAAAATAGCTAGTAAAAGAATACGAAAAAATACAAGGAAAGATCAGGAGGCAAGAGAAACAGAAGTGGGGGAAACAAAGAGAAGTCACAAACAGTTAGTATGGTTTTAGGCCCGAGCAAGTATGGTTTAGGTCAATTATCAGAGTAATACATGCATCTAAACAAAGGAATAAAAAGTACTGGAAATAGTGATTATGCAAGTAAATGTGTATTGTTTTCATTATTTAAATATCTTTATAATATAGTTGATTGTTTTACCTAAGTTAATAAGAATGTATTATGAGGTTTTAACCCCTGTAAAAGTAAAGCACACAACAAGAGCAGCATGAATTCCAGGATGGGAAACGGTAGTAAGCTATTTTAAGGTTTTTATACTAAAGGTGAAGAGGCATAAGAGCACTGAAGGTAGACCATAATAAGTTAATGATGAATAGTGTGACTCTTGTAACAGCCCTTCAGATAAAAAAAAGTTACAGCTAATACCCTAAAAAGGGGATAAAATGGAATCATAAAAACAATTAAGCGAAAATAAAGAAGCCGATAGAGGAAAAGGGCGCAAAGAATAGGCAAATGGACAACAAGCAGCACAATGGGACCCTTACACCTCAACATATCAGTTATCACATTAAATATAAATGGTTACTGGGTTGAAGGTATTTGTCAAAGTTCTCTGAACATGTCACTTAAAATAAGTGAATTTTATGTTTCATAATGCATGATTCAGTCTACAAAAATGATACCATAGGAGGGGGAAAAAAGTACAGCTGAGAAGAAATATTTGCAATACGTATTGCCAACAAAATAATTTTTCTTCAAAATGGATAAAGTCTACACATCAATAAGGAGCATTCAAACAAACTGAGGGAAAAATAAGAAAATACATGAGTTTCATAGAAGAAACAGAAATTGCCAACAAAAAGAAGAAAAGTTGTTCATTTTCATTATTAATGGGAGAAATGCAAATTAAAGCTATGCTGAAATACTGATTGGCTAAAATCTAAACATCTGATAAGTATGGGAGGACATGGAAGGATGAGACACCATTGTTAGGGGAAATAAATTAATCACATTTTGGAAAAAGATGTTGAATTACCTAGTAAATTGGAACAGCATATAAGATGCAATAAATTTCATTCTACTCCTTAAATAATTACTCTATAGGTGTATTAATCAATTATCTTCTTCAGTCACACTCTTTTATCGAAATACATCTTCTACAAATGTCTTCATCTTTCCGGCTTTGATAATGTCACTTTCCTACTCAAAAATTCTCATTGCCTACAGAATTAATCTAAACTCCTTAACCTCATTCTGGCCCCTCACGTTTTTCTATTCTCACCTCCCAAGACTGACTTCACACACACTAGGTTTGAGATTATTGGGTGCCCAGGAAGGAAAGCCACAATGGTGGGAGTTCACGAAGGGAATTTTTTTTTTTTAAGATTTTATTTATTTATTTGACAGAGAGAGACAGGCAGCGAGAGAGGGAACACAGGCAGGGGGAGTGGGAGAGGAAGAAGCAGGCTCCCAGTGGAGGAGCCTGATGCAGGGCTCGATCCCAGGACTCTGGGATCACGCCCTGAGCCAAAGGCAGACACTTGACGACTGAGCCACCCAGGCGCCCCCACGAAGGGATTTCTTATAGATCTTACAACCTTTAGATATCAAATGTAGAACAGATGGGTATAAGATGTTTAGAGAAATAAGAAAAACCGTTCCCATAAATATGAATGGAACTAGAGTTTATTAGGCATGAAACTGAACATTTGAATACTAAAAAAAGACATCCTCTAAATTGAACTATGATTCCGGAAATTGAGAGAAGCTCAGTTCACAGGTTCTATAGCAGACTTGACACAAGCTAAGAGAAAGCTAGTGCCCTGGAAACAATAATGCATTAGTCAGGGTTCTCCAGAGAAACAGAACCAACAGGAAATTGATAATGAATAGAAAGAGTTGTATTATGAGGGACTGGCTCATGTGGTTCTGGAGGTTGAGTTTTCTCATGTGCCATATGCAAGCTGGAGGCCCAGGAGAGATGAGGGGTGGTTCCAAACCCAGATGCCTGAGAACCAGGAGCACTGATATTTGAGGCCAGGAGATGGAAAGTCTCTGGTTGCGCAGAGAGCAAATCTGTTCCTCCACCAGCTTATTGTATTGGCTCTCTCAATGGATGGATGATGCCCACCCATACTGGAGAAGATGGATCTGCTTTATGATTCAAATGCTAATCTCTTCTGGAGACACCCTCCCAGGCACACCCAGAATCATCGTTTTACCTGCTATCTGGAAGTCCCTTAGCCAGTCAGAATGACACATAAAATTAACCATCACAGTTATTTACAGAAATTTCCCCCAGAATGCATCAGTTGGAGAAAAGGAAATGGGGGGGCGAGGGGTAGGCCACTAGTTGGATATTCTGTAAGATGTTCAAGGATTATAACTTTTTAAAAGACATTATGCTAATAAGATTTACATCTTAGATGACATAGACAAAATCCTCAAAAAAAACAAGTAATTAAAATTGAAAGAAAAAGAAGAAACTCAGAATATCCTATCTGTAAAATAAATGGAAATTAAAATAAATTTCATAAAAAATAGAGGCCCAGTTTCACTTTAGTAGTTGAGATATCTCACTAGTGAATGAACAAACACTAAATTAGTAATACCAATCATATACAGGTTCTTTTATGAAATAATGAAAGAAGGATTCCTTCCTAGCTTGCTTTATGAAACCAATTGATCCTTGATACCGAAACTTGACAAGGACTTTGCAGGGAAGAAAACAGAATTATAGACCAATATCTCTCATGAATGTCGTTATAAACATCCTGATGAAACAACAGTAAATTGGGGCGCCTGGGTGGCTCAGTCTTTAAGCCTCTGCCTTCAGCTCAGGGCGTGATCTCGGCGTTCTGGGATCGAGTCCCACATCAGGCTCCTCTGCTGGGAGCCTGCTTCTTCCTCTCCCACTCCCCCTGCTTGTGTTCCCTCTCTCACTGTCTGTCTCTCTCTCTCTCTGTCAAATAAATAAATAAAATCTTTAAAAAAAAAAAAAAACCAGTAAATTGAATTCAGGGATAATCTAAAAAGGCTGTACCAGGAGCAGCTGGTATTTCTCCCAGGAATGCGAGGTTGGTTATAGCATTTGAAAATCTGTCAGTATGATGCACTGCATTAAGAAAATGAAAGCAAAAATTCTCAGTAGATGCAGAAAAAAGCAATAGGAGAAAAGTGAACACCTGGTTATTATATAAATTCTCAGGAAACTAGGAACAGAGGACAACTATTGATCTGATGAAGGATATGTTTTTTACAAAGCTACCCTCATATATAATGTGGAAATATTGAATATTTTACTCTTAGGGAAGAAGACAAGGCTGTCTGCTTTGATTATTACTGCCTAATATTTTACATTTTACTGAAGACAGGAGCCAGTGACTAAGGCCAAAAAAAAAAAAAAAAAAGTCAAATTTATGGAAGGAAGAAGTAAAACCGCCTTAACTATTATTACTCCTACACGTGTCATTGTGCCCATAAAATCCTGTGACGTGTGTGTGTGTGTGTGTGTGTGTGTGTGTGTGTGTGTTCTAAAATATTAAATGAATTTATTAAGGTCACAGAATATAATATCAGTATAAAAATATAAAACATCAGTTGGTTACCTATAGAGCAGCCACAAACTGTTGGAAAATGGTTTAAAAACAGTATTTATAGGGGCGCCTTGGTGGCTTAGTTGGTTCAGCATCTGACTCTTGATCTCAGCTTAGGTCTTGATCTTGGTCAAGATCTTGGTCTCAGGGTTGTGCGTTCAAGCCCTGTGTTGGGCTCCACCACAAAAAATAAAAAATAAATAAAATAAGAA
This sequence comes from Ursus arctos, assembly GCF_023065955.2. NCBI lineage: Eukaryota > Metazoa > Chordata > Mammalia > Carnivora > Ursidae > Ursus > Ursus arctos. The sequence continues at coordinate 5,306,132 of NC_079873.1, forward strand.
CAGTGTTTATAAAGACCATTATTTACAACAACATCAACAAATTTAAATATCAAAGATCAAATTTAATGGAAGATGGCAGGATTTCCACACTAAAGACTATAAAACATTTTAGGAATTAATTAGTGAAGACTGAAATACATTGAGAGATGTGGGAATACTCAGGTTTTATCATGCTATTTTTCTCCCGAGTGGCATATAGATTCCATGCAATCCCAAGAAAAATTTCATCATTTCCTCATGGAAATAGACAAGGAGTTAATCAAATTTATACTGAAGTACAGAGGAACGACATGCATCAAGACAGTGAGGAAGGTGAAGAATAAAGTTCTGGCACTTTGTCTGACTTCAGCTCTTACTACTGACACTAAAGTAATCGTGTGGTTATCAGCATAAAGATCAACGATAAGCCAAGGCAACGGTCCAGTCCAGGAATAGATCGAGTCATGTATGATCAAAGGTGTCGCCCAATTAAATGAAAATTGGAAAGTCTCTTCAGCAGATTGTGCTATAGAAATTGGATGTCGACTAGGGAAGAAAGTCAACTCTGACCCTAATTCATAATAATTAATCTGAGTTAGAACAAAGGCTAAGAAGCAAGGACTGAAACTAGAAACTTTCTGTACGACAGAGAAGTGTATGTTTTTAACTGGACCTTGCATGATCATTTCTTTGCCAAAGTGCAAATTATTAAAATAATAAATTGGACTATATTCAAAACAAAAAGTACCAACTCAACAAAGGCACACTTGAAAAAGGGAAAGTAAAACATCTTCATACTGTGAGAAAATACTCAGAATTCATATGTTTAACAAAATCTTTTCAGTCAATATTTATAATAAACTCCTACAAATCAATAAAGACTGAAACAACTTATTTTTTAGAGGGGCTGATTTTTTAAAAATGGATAAAGTTTTAAATCAGGCAATTCATATTAGGAGATATCAAAAACTCCAATAACATGAAACGGTGCTAAACATCACCCATCCCTCATAAATTAAAACCACAGTAAGATACCAGAATGTACTCAGCTGATAACTAAAAATTTAAAAAAACACTAAACCTGACAATATGAAGTGTTGGCAAAGATACGAGCAAGCGGAACTCTTGTATTTTGCTGGTGGGAGTATAAAATGATACAATTTGGACGATGACTTGACAGTCTCTACTATAAGTAAATATTGGCTCACTAAATGATCTGGCTATTCCGCTCCTATGCATTTATCCAAAAGAAATGAATGTCTTCCTCCACGGAAAGGGTGGACGAGAATATAGAGAGAAACCTCTGATTCGGAAATAAAAACACTCAGAGCAGCCATCACCTGGAGGATGCAACACGGTCATACGTTCATACAACAGAATAGTGCTTAGAAACCAAGAAGAACCAAGCACGAGCGACACATGGGGGGCAACAGGGATGATGCCAACAGTGTCATGTTCTGGAAGAGAACATAGATGCAGCAGTGCACATGGTATGTGATAAACTCTCACAGCACATTGTACGGCAGGCACAAGAAACTTCTGGAGATGCAGCTCAGACTAGTGGTGACCTCAGAGAGGGGAGTGCTGGCGGGGGGAGGGGGCATGAGAGGTCTTCCTGTGATAATGAAGTGTTCTCTACGTCTTGATCTGGCTGACAGTTCCTGGAGCGTGTTTCTCCCTAAGGAGTTACCATCACAGTCAAGATTTGTGCGTTCCACTGCTTGTAAATGGTGCCTCACTAAAAATGCACACATTTAGAAAACTATAAAATGAGGTGGGAAGGAAAAAAGCATATGTATCGGCGATCATTCTTAATGCGAAGAGAGTGGAGTGTCCAGTCCGCAGGCAAGGCACTCAGATGAGGTTAACGTACTAAGTCCAACAGCAGTGCTCCTGGTGTCCAAAAATCACATCTCTAACACCAGGCGATGAAGAAAGGTGAGAAAGACAGGCATGGGCCCCTTACAGGAGGCAAGCATAAAGCAAGAATGCCATGCCAGTAGCAGGGCAAGCAAAACCATGCTCACAACATTCCAAAAACCAAGCAAATACATTGATGAAATAAAAAACAGTTACCAAATTCAATTCAATAAGCAGTCAATTCCCCGGAAGAAGCCTGGAACAGTAAAAGAAACAGGCTATTCTATAAGGAACTCTCTCAAACAACACCAGGTCCAATGCTAATAAAAAGATAATCCCTGTGGTGTATCTTTGCATGTAACTTGTTCTGAGGGGGAAAAAATGAAAATGTCAAAAAGCCGCTCATGTAAATAGAACGATCTCACATAAGAATGCAATTGAGCCATCTCACATCTGAGCATAGAAACAATGGGGATATTTAAATCAGAATGGTCTTGGTGGATTCAGGCTTCTTTGCTGCTACAAATCTTTCATGAGACTGCCTCTGGAAGCCCCTCAGGCGTACCCTATGATACTCTGAGGATTTGCATGTCTTTTTCTACGAAATAGACTATGCAATAAGGGAAGAGAGTGTGTGCTGTAATATTGCCGTGCTGCATGTCTTCCGCTTCTCAGAGCCTGCCTCCTTGCTGTGTAATGGCTCCGTTGGAGAACACAGAAACTTTTGCTCCTCAGTGTTGGATGAATGCTACCCGCTTAGGATGACAAGCACTCTTCAGACCTTTCCCATGGAGATCATGTAATATGTAGACAAGTTCTGAGTGAAACATTCCTTCCTGGCGGCCTGGGTCATTCCAGTGTTGGTAGCTCACCTGCAGAAGGAATCTGGAAGCAGCCAGGTCCTAAACCCTTCACACATAACGTGTCTGTAGAAACACTCTTGGCAGCCACACACATCCATTTCAAAACTTTAAGGTCCTTCCAGGAAGGGAGGGCATTCCTAATGTTGGTAGGTCCTTAAACCTCCCGATCCCTGAAGTATTTCAGGTGACTAAGAATGAGAAACAGCAGAGAGCTTTCACATCTCAGAACCTTCCCTTTGTGTGCCCCGAATACCGAGCACTCATCCATTTGATGTCTACAAGCCAGGGTTTCTGGAATGCAGTCTATCTGATGTGATGACTGTTCACAAAGTAATGTGAGACCTCACACATGCACAGGAGTACTTTCCTTCAGGGAGTGGAGACACGTGCATTCTAAAAATGTTGTCATGGCTCTAAATAATCTGGAAACCCTATTTTGTTTGCATTTTAATTGGTATATCAGAGCCACCTTAGAAGTCACAGGCAGGGAAAGATTAACTGATCGTCAGTGGAAAGCTATGTCCCAGATACTGTTGAAATACTTTCCCAGGCAATCTGTCAGATGAGAGAAATATTATTTTCTGTGTTCTACAAATGAAGAAATGGATCCTGAGTCTTTAAGTTGTGGAAGAGTCAAAGTGAAATATTTCAGTTTCTCCTTTTCTGTTAACAAAATTAGTATCATCACATACAGTCACTTTATTTACATATCCATCTTGATGCAGAATTCGCTACGGCTCTTTCGTAGCTCCAGGCTTGCCTCAAAAGATTAAGACTTTCATAGTTGACATAGTCAAGTGACTATGTCCCATAGATTTCAGTAATAAGACTATTTTAGCATAATTGTATTTTTGATAACCAGGTATAATCTATTCAAAATTTAATTACTGCTTTATGCTTTGTGAAATTATGCATTATGAAAGCATAAAATGAGTGCAGATAAAGTCAGAAAGCTCTAGGGATTCTGGATGATTTGGAGGGAATATTCTTTCTTATCTAAAAAAATCCACCTTCATTAATGTTTGCACCTTAATAATTTAAAGAAATCATTGTCGCAGTTTTATGGGAACCTCAAATAGGTGAATTTAAAAACGATCAGGAAAGAGATGCCTGGGTGGCTCAGTCGGTGAAGCATCTGCCTTTGTCTCAGGTCATGAGCCCAGGGTCCTGGAATCACGTCCTGCATCAGGGAGCCTGTTTCTCCCTCTGCCTGCCACTCCCTCTGCTTGTGTGTGTGCTCTCTTTCTCTCTCTGACAAATAAATAAAATCTTAAAGTTTTTTTTAATCAAATAAAAATGATCAGGAAATACCCACAAGAAATCTGGCCATTTCCCTTTGGGATAGCCTTTTTTGGTGGGAGGTGGGGGAGGGAAGCATCTTTTGGAACGCACTTACTAGTTATTCAGAGGTCTCCTGGCATCGGACACAGTATTTACGTGATGCAGAAGTCAACGACAGGCAATGAATGTGGCCCTGGCTTGCACATCCTAGGGAAGAATTGAAATGATTCAGCCTTCCGGCCATGTCCAGTAGAGACAGTAGGCAGGAGCTCTTGCCAAGATGCTAACATCCCACTCTCAGGAACCGGTGCTTTCTTAATGCTAAAGTTAACTTCGCTTTGCTGTGCTGTGAGAAACAATCTCTCTAATCGTGAGATAATCAATGGTGTTTTTATATGATGAAAATGATAGCAACCTGTCCACTGATAATACTAGCCACTTCCAATAGAAACCCCCATTTGCCCTGCGTGCTGAACGTCCCTTGTCTGAACATGGGATTCAACTGATATTTCAGGCACTCCCATAAGTTATGATTTCTTTAATCTTCAGAGCCACTGTGGGTCGGTTTGGACCAGGTTACACAGATCCTAAGAGATAAAGCTAGACTTTATTTCCTGTTTTCGTGGCACTGAAGTTGGAGGGTTTTCACTCTTTACAAAGGGACTCTGGCCATCACTTCATAACAGGGGAAAGTCAGTGATAAAGGAGAGTTCGGGAATGTGGTGGTGGGGTGGTGGTGCTGGGGAGGGGCCGTCTCACTGTCTCATCACATTCAGAAGTCTTACTGGTCCCCTAAAGAGTACTCATTGTGTTTCAAAAGACATCATATTTCGTAGGTTAAAACAACTTTCAAACTCCCAAAAGGTGATGGAAAAATAAACCCAGAAAAGTACAGACTAAGAAGATACTCAGTAGAAAACTCCTTTCCAGATAATTAGGTCTGTTTATTTCCTCTGGGAAAAGTACATTTTAGTTTAAAAACCAATTTTTAAAAATTTTGTTGGTTCTGTGATATGAAAGAATTGGAAAGGTTGCCTCCCGCTTTCAGCTTGTATCATTAATTATTACATTGCAGATTAGAAATCCTAACTGAACGTAGACGCACTATAATGTTCGTTTTCCTCATCAGATGTCTGCTTTGGAAACCTTTGCTTTCATAGTATTTTTCCTAATCGTGTTGCCTTCTGAAGAAGTTTTAATACCAGCAAATACCATTCAAATCATTAACATAATTCCAAAAATAGTAAAACTGAAAGTCTCATTTGTGATGACAGAGAGACTGGGGAGGTAGTGAGTCACAAAAAGAAAAAAGGTTTCAATTTACTTGAAAGGACACCATATGGAATGATATATTCAATCTAATTTTGTATTAGTTTTCTTCATTAAATTCCAAATTTGCAGTGCTTTTGAGATGTGATTGTTTTATGTTCCATTTTGAGTTATACTTAATGTCAGAGAGTTTTAAGGTTAAATCGAAGCCATATTATGCAGTTTTTTCTTGTATTACTAATGGTAATACTTACAAAGATAGGAAATGGTAATACTTACAAAGATAGGAAGTTCCTTCTTTTATGTACATTCAAAAAATGGACGTGGAAAAATATGGTTTACAGCTCCTTCAAGGAGGTTAAGGGAAAGTCATGAATATTTAAAATAAATTTTATTTTTAGATCAGTGGATATGAGAACATTTGTTCACATTTTTTGATTATCTCACCTAGTGCTAGTTTCCATTTGTAAAGGAAGATTTTTTTAATCATACTGATGAGAGAAGATAAGTTTTTTCTGACCTCTTCTTGCTAAAGACAGTAATACACTTGACCCTTAAACAGTGCAGGGGTTATGGTTCCAACCCCGTGTGCAATTGAAAATCCACGGATAACTTTTGACTTTCCGAAAACTTTACTAATAGCCTGCTGTTGATGGGAGCCTGACCCATAATATAAACAGTAGATTATTACATTTTTTCATGATTTATTTATTATATATTGCAGTCTTACAACAAAGTAAGCTAGAGAAAAGACAGTGTGATTAAGAAAATCATAAGGAAGAGAAAATAGCTTTACAGTACTGTATGATATTAATCAAAAAAGAAACCCACCTCTAAGTGGACCTCTGCAGTTCAAACCCATTGTTGTTCAGGGGTTAACTATATCAACCAATGGCTTGTGGCTTTGAAAAATAAATGCCAGTGCTCTAAAAAGACAGCATATTGAACTTTCAGATAATCTAACCCCAGCAAAAATCTGTGATTTTATTGTGGACAATTTGCATAACAATGGACAGTTCATAGTCAGTCTTTACTCTGGAAATACTTGGTAGTTCAAAATAAGTCAACAGTCTTACTTTTGCATAACAGTTTTCTTGACCTGAAAATATAGTAAGACTTTAAACACATACCCTACAAAAAAAGGGAATCCTATTAATTTTTAACATTCTTTCATTTATTTTCCAAAGAAAAAGAAAACATATACTTCATGATAATCTGTTTCCTTCAGCGGGAAATACAAACTGATGTGTGGTATGCAAATTTATATGGCTAAGCTCAGTGTGTGTATGTCATTTGTGTGTGTGTAATATGTATTTTTGATACTGGGGTTATGAGTTTGGTAACTGCCCTCAGAACTCTTCCAAAACAACCAAATAATAATAATAATGTTTAATTTCACGATTCATGCATCTGCTTTATGTCCATATAGAAACCTGCACATGGCTATTATTAGCAGCTTTATTTATAATTGCCAAAATTTGGAAGCTGTCCCTCGGTAGGGGAATGGATAAACTGATTTATTCAGACAATGGAATGTTATTTAGTACTAAGAGTAAATGAACTATCAAACCATGAAAACATAGGGAGAAAACTTCAGTGCATATTATAAGTGAAAAAAGCCAGTGTGAAAAGGCTGCATACTGTAGGATTCCAGCTGTGCATTCTGTAAAAGAAATTATGGAGACAGCACAAAGATCAGTAGTAGCCAGGCCTTGTGGGGAGGGAGAGATGACTAGGCAGAGCCCAGGACTGTTAGGGCAGTGAAACCATTCCGTATAGTACTGTAGCAGTGGGCACCTGTCATTCTACCCTTGTCCAAACCCATAGAATGTACACCATCAGGAGTGCATCTCAATGTCATCTGTGGACTTTGGGGTTGATGATGTGTTCATGAAGGTACATAATGAGCGTTCTTTGGTGGGAGATGTTAGTATTGGGAGAGGCTACACATGAGTTGGGGCAGGGACGTATGGGAATTCCCTGTTCCCTACGCTCAATTTTGTCGTGAACCCAAAACTGCTCTAAGAAATAAAGTCTATTAAATATATAAATAAAGATATCTTTCCAAAGTGAGTTCTCTCTAATAAGCACATCAGGGTGTAAAGGCAGCATTGGTGCTTGGTAATTGCTCATTGTAATACATGCTAAAAGAAGAGTGATTTTGCATCAGATATACTCATCTGACCTCAAAATGACTTTGATTGCCCGTCTAGCGTAGCCGAGGCACACAATCTACTTAAGAAATTACTTGTTACTAAGTATTTGGATATAAAATTTTGTAGATGACATTCCTTCATACAAATCCACAGTCCCATCCCTTCACTTCCTAATAGAGAGTGAGTTTTTGTAGAAGCCGTTCTGTGTCCTATTATACAACAATTATTCACTCATTCCTCTGTCTCTCCATCCATCCGTCCATCCATCCATCCATCCATCCATCCATTCATCCATCTAGAAAAAGCTGACTTGTACACTGTGCTTCTTTCTCTACCTTTGTCGAAGAATGCAAAAATGAAAATGAGGTATTACTTGCCTTAAGAAATGTTTGTGCTGATAGGAAATATATCATGTTCAACTAAATGGTCATTTTTGTAATCTGTGATACCATATATGACAAAGAATAGACCCTCAGTGGTTTAGTAATTCATGTCAGTAGTAAGTATATGCAAGCTCTAAAGACATTTACGAAGAGTTTTCTATGTTCTGTGCTTGCTTCTTGGCTATTCAATGGTGCATTCATGCCATGCGTACTCAGTAGGAGCAGTATCATCACTGAAGAGGTAGAAATTTGTTCTTGTGGCTGAAAAAAAATCACACTCTTTTATATATAAAATACAGGTATACATACAATACATAAATACACAGAATATCTGAAGGATTAAAATTTCATTGGGAATGGCAAGTAGAGAAAAGAGTGCCTAACAAGGATCCTTAAGAAAGTGATAATGAAAAAAAAGGTTAAGCAAGAGCAATGTATGCCCTCTACCTAGAATCAAATGGCTCAATGAAAATGGTCTACATGAATCAGCAGTGGGGCGGGGTGGGGGGGACCACCGTGATTCTTCCAGATACCATTCTCTTCAATGATTTTCTTTGGCTGCATGATAGAATAAATAATTGAGCACTACACTGGTTTGGATGATTAATGATGTTCTAATGAGTTTAATCCTCCTCAAAATATCATTGACTTGCCTCAAAGGTAAGATCAGTAGAAGGAAATTCAGACACTCTACAACCACTGGGCAGAAAGAGGAGAGAGCTTTTATGGCTTCATTCTCGTGATCCTTCCATGACCCGTTTTGAGATGATACCTGTAGTTTTACTCAGTTACTTCAGGGCGAGGTATGTACCTGACAACATTAATCGTGTTATTTGGAAGCACCCAACTTTAAAATCAAAGTGCTCATTACACACTCAAGGAAAAAATTCTTTGTTACAACCATTATTCTTAAATAACATGTTCTTTTTTTTTTATAATTTTTTATTATGTTGTGTTAGTCACCATACAGTACATCCTTAGTGTTTGATGTAGCGTTCCATGATTCATTGTTTGCCTGTAACACCCAGTGCTCCATGCAATATGTGCCCTCCTTAATACCCATCACCAGCCTATCCCAATCTCCCACCCCCTCCCCTCTGAAGCCCTTAGTTTGTTTCCCAGAGTCCATAGTCTCTCGTGGTTCATTCCCCCTTCTGTTTACCCCCTCTTCATTCTTGCCTTCCTTCCCCTACCGATCTCCCTGCTATTTCTTATGTTCCATAAATGAGTGAAACCACATAATTGTCTTTTTCTGCTTGACTTATTTCACTTAGCATCATCTCCTGCAGTCCCGTCCATGTTGCTGCAAATGTTGGGTAATCGTTCTTTCTGATAGCTGTCCATTGTATACATGGACCACATCTTCTTAATCCATTCGTCTGTTGAAGGGCATCTCGGCTCCTTCCATGATTTAGCTATTGTGGACAATGCTGCTATGAACATTGGGGTGCATATGGCCCTTTTCTTCCCTATGTCTGTATCTTTGGGGTAAATACCCAGTAGTGCAATTGCTGGATCATAGGGTAGCTCAATGTTTAACTTTTTAAGGGACCTCCACACTGTTTTCCAACGCGGCTGTGCCAACTTGCTTTCCCACCAACAGTGTAAGAGGGATCCCCTTTCTCCACATCCTCTTGTCAATTTTTGCCATTCTAACTGGCATAAGGTGGTATCTTAGTGTGGTTTTGATTTGAATTTCCCTGATGGCTAATGATATTGAACATTTTTTTCATGTGTCTGTTAGCCATTTGTATGTCTTCATTGGAAAAGTGTTCATATCTTCTGCCCATTTTTTTGATTTGATTATTTGTTTCTCATGTATTGAGCTTGAGAAGTTCTTTGTAGACCTTGGATACCAGTCTTTTATCTGTAGTGTCATTTGCAAATATCTTCTCGCATTCTGTGGGCTGCCTCTTAGTTTTTTTGACTGTTTCCTTGGCTGTGCAGAAGATTTTTATCTTGATGAAGTCCCACAAGTTCATTTTTTCTTTTGTTTCTCTTGCTTTTGGAGATGTGTCATGAAAAAGTTATTGTGGCCGATGTCAAAGAGGTTGCTGCCTATGCTGTCCTCTATGATTTTGATGGATTCCTGTCTCACATCGAGTTCTTTCATCCATTTGGAGTTTATCTTTGTGTATGGTGTGGGAGTGTGGTCAAGTTTCATTCTTTTGCATATAGCTGTCCGATTTTCCCAGCACCGTTTATTGAAGAGACTGTCTTTTTTCCACTGGATGTTTTTTCCTGCTTTGTCAAAGATTAGTTGCCCAAAGAGCCGAGGGTCCATTTCTGGGTTCTCTATTCTGTTCCATTGGTCTATGTGTCTGTTTTTGTGCCAGTACCATGCTGTCTTTGTGATCCCAGCTTTGTAGTATAGCTTGAAATCCAGCAACGTGATGCCCCCAGCTTTGTTTTTCCTTTTCAACAATTCCTTGGCGATTCGGGGCCTTTTCTGGTTCCACACAAATTTAAGGGCTGTTTGTTCCAGCTCTTCGAAAAATGTCATTGGTATTTTGATCAGGATGACATTGAAAGTATAGATTGCTCTGGGTAGCATAGCCATTTTAACTATGTTTATTCTTCCAATCCATGAGCATGAAATGTTTTTCCATCTTTTTGAGTCTTCTTCAATGTCTTTCAAGAGTGACCTGTAGTTTCTAGAATATAGATTCTTTACTTCTCTGGTTAAGTTAATTCCGAGATATCATATGATTTTTGGTGCTATTGTAAATGGAATTGATTCCCAAATTTCTCTTTCTTCAGTCTCATTGTTCATGTATAGAAATGCAACTGATTTCTGAGCATTGATTTTGTATCCTGCCACATTACTGAATTGCTCTATAAGTTCTAGTAATTTGGGTGTGGAGTCTTATGGGTTTTCCATATAGAGTATCATGTCATCTGCGAAGAGAGACAGTTTGACTTCTTCTTTGCCGAGTTGGATACCTTTTATCCCTTTTTACTGTCTAATTGCTGTTGCAAGGACTTCTGGAACTATGTTGAATAATAATGGCAAGAGTGAGCATCCTTGTCGTGTTCTGTTTAAAGTTTGACATGAATGAATTACATATTTATTTGTTGACTTTGTTCTATAAGTGCACGGACTGTACTTTATTGAAAGTCTCCATTTTCCCATTTTAGTATTTTTCCATTTCCCTTACATACAGCTCACTCAGTGAATTTTGGTTGACTATACATAAGCAGTTAGCCACAGCTCCATCTAACCTTGTTATTAACTCCATGTTTGGAATAAAATTAATTTATTTTCACGTAACTAATTCTGTCTTTAGTCAGATCCATCCTGAGATTAATATATAATTTGAGACCTTGCAGGAATCTGGTACCATCATTTAATTAGATTGAATAGACTGGACACACTTTCTGTGGCTGAGCTCAGCTTCCATCTAGGACCGTCATAAATGAGTTAGGCCTGCAACTCCAGATCTGACTGCCATCAGGCAACAACAGAGCTGGATCTCACAGAGCTAGGGCTGATACCAAATAATTGATGTGAGGTTAAAGAAAACATATCCATATCTTTTCAAAAACATTATAGATCAGATGTATGTTTTCCATTTGCAAATATATTCATAGTATCTTTGCAGGAAGCCAAGGGACAATTTAGTTTGAGTCCTCATTTTACAGTTGAGGGAACTATGATCTAAGAATGTTTTAAAAAGTACTATAGAAGATAACATTCGGAAGGAAATATATGTGAATAGGCTGAGCACAGGATTTTTAGAGCAGTGATACTATTCTGCATGATACTGTATTTTCTTTTTCATATGGTACATTGAGGTATGTTCTCTCTAAGCCAACTTTATTGAGGGTTTTTATCTTGAACACATGTTGCACTTTGTCAAATGCTTTTTCAAAATCTATTGAAATGATTATGTTTTGTATCCTTTCTCATTTATGCGATGTATCACATTGATTTGTGAATATTGAACCACCTTGCATGATAAGAATAAATCCCACTTGATTGTGGTGAATGATTTTTTTTAATCTATGTTGCATTCAGTTTGCTAATATTTCATTAAGGATTTCTGTATCTATGTTTATCATAGATATTGACCTGCAGATTCCTTTTTTTGTAATGTCTTTGTCTCGTTTTGGTATCATGGTCATGCTGGCCTCCTAGAATGAATTTGAAAGCTTTACTTCCTCTTCTATTCTTTGGAATATTTTGAGAAGAATAGTTATTAACTCTTCTTTAAGTGTTTGGTAGAATTTACCCATGAAGCCATGTGGTCCTGGAGTTTTGTTTGTTGGGAGTTTTTAATTTCATTGCTTGTAATTGGTCTGTTCAAATTTTCTATTTCTTCCTAATTCAGTTTTGGTAGGTTATATGTTTCTAGGAATCTATCCATGTCTTTCAGGTTGTCCAATTTGTTGGCATGTAATTTTTCATAATATTCTCTTATAATCCTTTGAATTTCTTTGGTGTCGGTGGTTATTTCTCCTCTTTCATTTTTGATTTTATTGGAGTTCTCTCTCTCTTTCTTTCTCATGGGTTTGGTAGAGGTTTATCAATTTTGTAGCTGTTTTCAAAGAACCAGCTCCTGGCTTCATTCATCTGTTCTATTGTTTTTGGGGGGTTGTTTGTTTGTTTCTATTTCATTTATTTTTGGTCTAATCTTTATTATTTCCTTCCTTCTACTGGTTTTGGGTTTTGATTGTTCTTCTTTTTCTAGCTTCTTTAGGTTTAAGCTTACGTTGTTTATTTGGCATTTTTCTTGCTTCCTGAAGGAGGCTTGTATTGCTATAAACCTCCTTCTTAGAACACTTTTACTGCATCCCAAAGATTTTGGCCGTGGTGTTTTCATTTTCATTTGTATTCATATAATTTTTTAATTTCATCTTTGATTTCTTTGTTGACCCATTCATTGTTTAGTGGTGTCTTATTTAACCTCCATGTGTTTGTATTCTTTCCAGGTTTTTTCTCATGGCTGATTTCTAGTATCATAGGATTGTATTTGGAAGAGATTCATGGTATGACTTCAGTCTTTATGAATTTGTTGAGACTTGTTTTGTGGCCTCACATTAGGTTTATATATAACATCTTATTTATATACCAGTCTATATTAAGTTGATGGTCACTTACGTTTGTACCCATTCTAAAAGCACTGAATTTTTACTCCTCCCTCCCACATTATAGGTATATGGTATAAAACCTTACATCCTTTATTTTGCGAATCCCTTGACAGAATTTTTTTAAAGATATACTTCATTTTACTTCTTTTTTGATTCCCTCTTACTTTATTCCTGCTTATGGTCTTTCCTTTCCACTCAGAGAATCCCCTTTAACATTTCTTGTAAGACTGGATTTGTGGTGATGACTTCCTTTAACTTTTGTTTGGGAAAATGTCTCTTCCTCTGTCCTGAATGACAGTTTTCTGGATAGAGTATTCTTGGCTGCAGGTTTTTTTCCTTTCAGCACTTTGAATACATTATACCAATTCCTTCTGGCCTGTAAAGTTTCTTCTGAGAAATCACCTAATAGCCTTATGGGTTTCCATTGTATGTAAATTTTTTCTCTTACCGATTTTAAAATTCTCTCTTTGTCACTACTTTTTGCCATTTTAATTACTGTGTATCTTGGTGTGGACCTCCCAGGGGTTGACTTTCCTGGGGGCTTTCTTTGCCTCCTGGATCTGGATTTCTGTTTCCTTATCCAGATTAGGGAAGTTTCCAGCTGTTATTTCTTTAAATAAGTTTTTGTGCCCTTTTCTCTCTTTTCTCTGTCTAGGATTCCTATAATTCAAATGTTACTAGGCTTGATGGTGTCACTGAGGTCCCTAAATCTATTTTCATTTTTTTTATAATTCTTATTTTTCCTGTTGAGTGTAATTGCTTTCCATTAGCTTGTCCTCTAGGTCACTGATTCATTTTTCTGCTTTCTCAAGTCTACTATTCATTCCGTCTGTTGTATTTTTAATTTCTATTATTGATTTCTTCATGTCTGACTCATTATTACTTATATTTTCTACTTCTTTGTTGAGGTTCCTCCTGAGACCCTCCACTCTTTTCTCAAGTCCAGTGAGTATCTTTATGACCATTATTTCAAATTCTTCACCAGGCATATTGCTTATCTCTGTTTCCTTTTGTTCTCTTGCTGTGATTTTCTCCTGTTCTTTCATTTGGGACATTTTCCTCTATGTCCTCATTTTGTCTAACATTGTGTGTCTTTTCTGTGTACTAGGAAAGTCAGCTACATCTCCTGCTCTTAAAAGTAGTGGCCTTATGAAGAAGAGGTCCTGTAGTGCCCATGCTGTTCAGTGCCCCCTATTCACCAAAGTCTGGCACTTCAGGGGAGTCTCCTTGGTATGTTGCATGTGCCCTACTATTATCGTTGATCTGTGTTTGCCTTCAGTCCAGTCATCTCCAATGGCTGTCTTTGCCTGTTATGGGCAGGTTTCAGTCCCTGTATTGTTAGTGGACCAGTCTGGGGCTCCCTTGGGCTTGAGTTGGGTCAGGTCGGATGTTTGCCACAGCTGTGGTAGCACCAGACTGCAGGGCACTCTCCCTGTGTTGTCCCCCTGAGAAGCTTTCCTTTGTGGGCAGGTCAAGCGGTCAGAGCAGATATCTGTCCTCAGTTCACTGTCATTGCTGCAGTAGGACTGGTGTGTGTGGTTATCTTTCTCTCTTCTCCAGGCAGGAGTCCCTTTGGAGTGGTGTTGGCCCCTTTTGTGGCTGCTTGCACAATGCCATTATTTTGGTGCTACTTTTGAGAACTCCTGGTCTGCTGTGGGAGGGACCTGGAGCCACTTTGGATGGATTCCTGCTGAGGGTAGGTTGGATGGGTCAGGTCCACAGGAGAGCCTTGTGGTGGGGCATGCTGTTAGCAAGCAAGGTGGAGAGTGTTTGTACTGGTTCCTGCTGGTGTTGGTGTACATAGGCTGGTGAGCAGAAGGGAAATGGTACCCACCAGTTCTTTTGCTCTTGGAGAAGTCTGTTAAAGATCCCTGCTCCTCTAGCACGTGCTCTGAGATGAGTAAATAAATCTCCTTCCAGTATCCCCCAGGCATTTTTCGAAGTGCTGCCTCTATGCTGTATCTCAGCAGGGTTGTTTCTTGTGCCGTCTCTTTGAGGATGGGGACTCAGTTTCCTGTGCTCTCCAGCTGTCAGCAGTGGAGCCCTGTTTTTGTAAATTCTAGGTGTTAAGTCCCACTGATTGTAAAAACTTGCAGTGTTAATCCCCTCTGCTTTTCAAAGCCAATTGTTAATGGGGATTGTCTTCCCAGCGGGTCCTCTGTGCCTAGAGTGCCAGTGTGGGGTCTGCTCTTCTCCCTCTCTCCTTTCTCTGTGCTTGTGAGTCCCTCCCTCCTGTGGTCAGTCTTGCTGTTTGGTTTGGTTCCAGACCATGTTTCCACCATTCCTACCATTTTCAATGTGGCTTCTTGTCTTGGGCAAGCTATGGAGAGTCTGTGGTGCCAGTCTTTGGGTCATTCTCTGGATCATGTACAGTGATGTGGGTGTCGTCTAGATGTATCCACGGGATGAGGTGTGCTTAGGGCCCTCCTACTCCACCATCTGCCCCAGAAGTTTCTTTATTGTCCTTCAGTGGTGGATACGTGTCATTATACATTTGTCAGAGCCCATGTAATGCACAGCACCAAGAGTGAGCCCTAATGAAGCCTATGGACTCTGGGTGATGATGATGTGTCAGTAAATGGTTATTGATTATAAGCTATTGATTGTACAAATATACCACTCTGGTGGAGAGTGTTGATAAAGAGGGTTGTGGGTGTGTAGGGGCTGGACGTATATGAGAACTCTGTGCCTGGTTGCCAAGTTTCGCAGTGAATTTCATACAGCTCTAAAAAATGAATTCTGTTTAAAAAGAAGGAAGAATCCCTATTATGATGCATAGTCCTTTGCCATCATTAGCTTCTACTAAAGTATAATTAACTGATTCAGTCTCTTTGGGTCCTTTTAAATACAGCTTGAGGGGGTTCATAGGTGGCTCAGTCAGTGAAGCATCTGCCTTCGGCTCAGGTCATGATCCCAGGGGTCCTGGGATCAAGTCCCGCATCGGGCTCCCTGCTTGGTGGGGAGTCTGCTTCTCCCTCCGCCTCTGCTCCTCCCCTTGCTCATTCTCACGCTCTTTCTCTCTCTCTGTCTCCCTCTCTCAAAAACACAAAATCTTTAATAAATATATACATTCAGCTGGAGGGGTTGGTTACTGTGTGACCGTTAGTACACTTCTTAACTTCTCTGCCTCCACTTTCACATCCATACAATGGGAAGCTAGCTGGAAGAGGTATGACATAGAGGTAGTAAATAATACACATAAAGCCATTTTAAGTGCATATGGGAGGCATTATGGAATAAATGGTAGTAATTTTAGTTAATGACCTTTTGAATGAAATGTTCGATTGTAGGATACCCATTGCTCACTTTACTATCATCATCACAATTTATAATTACTCTTATAAAATATTTAATATCTAACATTTTTATTCTAATGCATACTAATGTTTTAAAATAATATTACTTGACATTTAATATTGCAGCTGCAACATATTTCATTTTTTAACATGACATTATCATTCCCTGCAGAATGAAAAATATTACAGTAGATGTCGTACCTTCACCTTATGGTGTGTGTCAATGTGTATTTAATCATGAACTGTGTGTCTGGCTTTCTTTTTAATGCTAATGATAACGGTATGGTGGCACATTAATAATGCCTTCTACACTATTTGTTGGGGGCGGAGGCAGGAAGGTATGGTACAATCACCTTTACAATCTGGAATGCGTTCCTACTTTACTGCTGTTCCCCTGATCCCTTCTTCCCTAAGAGGGGATCCTTGGAACTCATGAGAACGTTACCCCTCCATTACTAAGTGTTACAAAGAAATGATCTCAGATCTGCTGTCCCTGTTTTTGCCTCTCAACCCATGAAATAGTGTCACACCAGGCCAGGGTGAATCCGAATGAGTAGGCAGGAAGAAATCATCTGATGAATTATAAACTACAAATAAGGGATTATTTTCCACATTCTTCTTTCACCAAAATGGCATAAAGGAAGAGAGAATCCAAGGTATGCGATGGAAGAAAACTCAGAAGCCAGGGGTGGTGATTGCCTCCCCTTCCCCCAAGCAAGGAACCACCATGTGCTATCAGTGGCACTTCTTTGCCCAAAGAACAGAATCATGGACTTTGTAGAACTGCATAAAATGTGGGATTCATGAATTCACACATCTCTTCTGGCAGTCTCTGGAATGCAGTGGAACTGTACTCACAGAGGAGATGGGACCTAGGGAAGAACGGTCAGGGCCATGCAACATCGCTGGCTTTTATGATGGAGGAAGGGGGCCCATGCACCAAGGAATGCAGCCAGTCCCTGGAAGCTGGCGACACAAGGACACAGATCCTCCCCGAGAGCCTCCAGAGGGAACACAGCACAGCTGACACCTTGCCTTGAGCCCATGAGGCCCGTGTTGGCCTTCTGACCTTCAGGACTGTGAGATAAAATGTTTGGGGTTTTTTTTGCCACTGCATTTGTGGTAATTCATTATAGCTGTGATAGAAAATGAACACATCTCACTCATTAGTTCAAAAACCACTTTTGAGTGTTGGGTAAACGAGACATGGTAGCTACCCTTTTAATTATGTGACAGAAATGCTGTGGGATACAGAAAGTAGAGTGCCCTAAATTTGGACAGTGGGAAAAGATGGGACAGTGGAAGAGTATTTTTCACTCAGACCATCAGAAAGTTGCCAGGAGGAGAAGAAAAGAATGAAGTTGTTTGTTGCCTCCTGTGTCCCACCCCTGCACAGGCTCAGCCATCCAGGAAGTGCTGTATAATCATTGATTATGTTAGCGTAGCAGACACTGAAGCTCCGATGAGTGTTTTTTCCAAGAGTCTCAGCAGTCGTGTGCACCATCTCTGTACCCGTGGACGTACCTGCGTCTCCCCACCCGAGGGCCTTCTGCGGCTGCTGGAAGCATCCCTGGCCCGTGGATGTGCTGGGGAGTGAAGCCCTGGTGAACCGTAGCCTGGCGGTGGATTAATGGTGGCTAAATCGTCCTTGTCCCTCACGGAGGACAGTTCTGACGTGTGATCTGTAGGCCTTGCAGAAGCACCCAACAACACAATGATTATTCGCAGTTCTTCTTTTCTACCTTACCTGACTCCTCTACCATGATGCGCACAGTCTCCTCTTGGGACAACAACTTGCCTTCACATCTTTATTTCAAGATGCACTTTGGAGGGGGAAAAAAAAAAGCCCAGATAAGACAGTCACCGTATATTTTTCTAATCCACGGAGAATTGACAAGTAGTGTTGGTACTAATAATATTGAATAATCTGTATTATTAGGTCTTGTGTCATGCCTGTGAAACCAGAAGACCTCATTCCTTTGGATCTTGTGGTGCCTGCAATACTCTATCTTACTGCCAACGTAATTGAGAAAAATCTCAGGGGGTTGAAAAAATATTGAAATTTTAGACATTGACACTCAGGACTCTTGACTACAGGCTAATCTGCTACCATTAAAAAGCAAACAAACCCCACTAGATACTGTGTAGGAAGTCAGTGTGTGCCCGTGGATTGGGGTCTGTAGAAATCCTTTGCATGGGTCCTAAACACAAAGACACTTCTGTCCCTGAAAGTTAGCTCCTGCGGGGAGTCAGTCCCCTGGGGGAATTTCAGCACTGCCCCACAGGGCCAGCCAACCCA
The DNA here is from genome assembly GCF_023065955.2 of Ursus arctos. Classification (NCBI taxonomy): domain Eukaryota; kingdom Metazoa; phylum Chordata; class Mammalia; order Carnivora; family Ursidae; genus Ursus; species Ursus arctos. The sequence continues at coordinate 5,324,609 of NC_079873.1, forward strand.
TGTAAGGAAATGTCAAACTAAATGCCGAGATCGTGTGGATTGATTGAACGATCCGGAAACCATAATTAAGGTATTTTAAAACCTCTTTGTCACAAGTAGAAAAGGCAACGGTTACATGGGCTCTGACAACAAATTTCAACAACATTTATAGAACCCCCAAACTAAAGTCATCTTCTGTAGTTCTTTGCCGCAAGGCAGAATTATTTGTCTCTTACAAGACAATTGGATATCCCTCAAATTCTTGTAGATTTACAAGCAAGAGCTTCCAACAGCAGCACTGTAATTTGTTTTTGAATTTCAGTGAAGAACAGATGTTCAGATTTTATGATAAATGCATATAAATATACAAGCTAATTTTATATCATGCCAGTCTTTTGAAAATACAGATGAAATAATACCACTACTCTCTTTCTTACTAATTTTATCCCTTCTACGCATTTTTTGTGATCTCTTGACTAATGTATCCACTACGTGGCATCACTTGGAGACAGAGCCTTACCAAGATTGGAAACCTAATTATGTGGTTTTTTTTGTTTCCCATATATTTTCTTTCGTTTTTTTCAATTTTAAATCCAGTATAGTTAACATACAGTATTGTATCAGTTTCGGGCATACAATATAGTGATTTAACAGTTCTGTACATTACTCAGTCCTCATCACAAGAGCACTCCTTCACCCCATCACCTCATCCCCCCCATTTCCCCCCACCTCCCCTGGGGTGACCATCAGTGTGTTTTCTGTAGTTAAGAGTCCGTTTCTTGGTGTCTCTCCTGTTTTGTTTGTTTTGTTTCTTAACGTTCTGCATATGAGTGACATCATATAGTATTTGTCTTTCTCTGACTTATTTAGCTTAACACCAAGTAATAAATTTTGAGCTTTGGAAAAATATTAGTAATCTTCCTGTTTTCTGGCAATACCAAAGTTGTGTCAATCCCCCTGGTTGTTGGTGGAGCCTAGTATAAACATTATATGTTTCTATTTCTGCTGAAAAACTAAATTTAAAGACCGACCAGTGATTTTTATGCGTCTTTTCATTGTCTTAAAAAAGACGTGATAAACATGTTACCCATGTCAGAAAATGACATAGATTATTCCTGATGAGATGACTGCATTTATGATGAGATCAGTTATACTATGAACATTTTTATCAGTGTTAATGACCAGAAAAGCATATCTTTCCCCTTAGTTTCCTTAGTGCTCAGGGTCATGGCTTAGCACTAATAGCACAGGAAATCTTCCCCAAATGCCCCGGACCTTTGCCCTCTCCAAGTAGAGTGGGGAATCTTCTATGAATGATGATTATGAAGAAATGCTCTTCAGCCTGCAGTCTTCATGCCAACAGTAGTGTCAGCAGAAACCCAGAAGCGTCCATTTCCACACTTTTTTTTTAATATTTTTTATTATGTTTGTCACCATACAGTACATCCCTAGTTTTTGATGTAAAGTTCCATGATTCATTACTTGCGTATAACACATTTCCACACTTTCTTTACCCAGCCCTTCTGTGGGCAGCCACACAGGCTCTGACCTTACCTGGGAGCTCCGCTGCCGCTGTTGGGGGGAGCTCCGCTGCCGCTGTGGGGAACGGCTCCTTGCAGGGCTGATTCACTCTTCCTGACAGCGTCTCCCTTCTAGGGCACAGTGCTCATCTTAGGTATTCTATTTCGGACCTTCTTGGCTTGTGCTTGGTAGGATCCCAGGGAGACCTCCGGGCACGCGTGCTAGTCCCGAAATGAAGCAGATTAACACGACGGGACAATCTGATGTCCATAGTGTCCTTCTTCAGTTTTCCCACCCTCCCTCCATCCCTCTCTTCTTCTCCTCCTCTTCTTGCTCTCTCTCTCCCTCTTTCTCTCCCTAGACAATCTATGATATAGTCTATCATCTTATGTATCTTATCTGTCATCTGCCAGCAAGCATGATAGAGACACAAACTTCTAAAGAGTCATTTTAAAGGACTGTGTGTTAAACTGAGTTTTATATGAGTGAGTTAAAAGCAGATGATTTCTCATCAAAGATTTTTCTTTTAGTTCTTAAAGTTTGTTAAAGACCAAGTGTTATGGACTAAATGTGTATGCCCCCCCCAAAAAAAATTCATATGTTGAAACCTAACACCCAGTATGATGGAATTTAGGGGTGGGGTCTTTGGGAGGTGATCAGGTCATAAGGGAGGATCCCCCATGAATGAGATTAGTACCCTCTAAAAGAGACCCCAGAGAGCTCTCCTGCCCTTCCGCCGTTGAGGACACAGGGAGAAGATGGCCCTCACCCAGACACAATCATGGTGGTATCCTTATCTCAGACTTCCGGCCTCCAGAGCTGAGAGGACGAAGTGCCCGTTGTTTGTAAGCCACCCAGCCCAGGGCATTCTCTTACAGCAGCCTGACCTGAGACACCAGATTTCTCTGTGTTTAAAGAAGGATGACATGCTAATTATAATTAGGAAATTTGAGTAAGTTCAGGAGCAGAAGGTAAATGACAGAACCTCTGTAAGAGAGAAGTTTGGTTCCAGTTGTAATAAACACCTGTTGTTTAAAGGAACAGGGACAAGAGAAGCAGAATGGTAGAAGGTACCCTTCTGCCCCACCTTACTCTGGAAGGCCGCGCACTGGCAAGAGGAGCTGTGAACACACTTTCTGGATTCCCTCCCCCAGGCGCAATCCAATCGTATCTTCGTAACAATAGTGCTACGGCTTTCTTTGCTGCTTGTTTTTTCACAAATCGATATACACAAGATAACTTTTTAAATTTGATTTTTTCTTGAGATGGTGAGGTGCGTGCGTATTACATGTAGTATAAACACGGAATATCAGCCAAGTCCAAGTCAAATTAGATCATCCCTGGCATCTCGTTCTATGACATGTTATGTCTATAAGCTCCTCAAAGAATAACATCCAGTTCCATATGACGAGTATACGTTCCCGCCTTAATCATCTCTAGAGCTTTGTCACTTCCAGTTAGCAGTGACTGTTCAGGGAGCCGCGGGGCATGATGTCACGGACAGAAACCGTAGCCAAAAAACGACTCTTGGAAAGGACGTGCAGAGAAGACTTTAGATCTGGAAGTAGCTGCAGCCTGCAAGCTATTTCTTCAAACCCTGTGTTAGGCTAGATGGGGTAGCTTTGAAACAGTCGCTGGAGCCCATCAGAAGGTCATAAGCAGCTGTGGGCGGCACGTCATAATCCTCTATCACAATCGATGTGGACAAACAATAAGAGGGAAGAATGCTGGAGGCTGTCATTGTTTAAGCAGAAGCGAGCGTTCACGTTTACGTGTCAGTTATTTCCTTGATAATAGAACGCGAGGCCGGATCCCCATGTCATGAGTCTGAACTCTTGCCCTACGTACAGGCACAGGTACCTTCTCTATTTCAAGGGATCCTGCTGTGAATCTTCCCATGGAGGAAGACGCATTCTTTTCTGTAAATCACCAGCCTCATTTCCAGTGAATTTGCATTTGTGTTCCTGTGTTTAATCTCCTTAAGAAAGAGCCAATCAAACATTAATTTGACTTTAAAATGTAGCTCAAAATCATTTTTCCTATTGGAAGAATCGCGACTTTTAGTTTGCTAGATATCGCACAGAAACAAACCTCTCTTTTGTTTGTCAGGAGGGAATCGTTTTAAACATGAGAGATCGGTGGTATTTGGTCCGTTGTGAAGGTAATGGAGCGTGTAGATAGACGTCCTTACCCTGGAGGCTTTCCCTCCCAACCTTATTTGCAGACCTGCCATCAGGCCTGCATTTTGAAAATGTACACATGGCTTCGTTCATCCGGGAATGTGGGCTTATCTATGAACATATAAAATAAATACACTGTTATTGGCAGTGGTCTCACAAGGGCTCAGAACTTTTCAACACAGTGTACTGCTCGTGGAGGCATAGATGTACAGCAATGCATAGATGTACAGCAATTCGAAGATGTGTGCTGCCCGATGGAGTGTATCACAGGCGGTGTCTGCTGGTAACTAATGTGAGTGTGCAACACAGAGTCCTACGCCTGCTTTATTACAATCGAGAGAGAGTTCGATCGCTGTGAGCTGGCTATCTGGCACTAAGTGTGTGAGGAGCAAAATCCCCCTCCCTGTCCTACTCATCAGAACAAGAGAAACTGGGAGCTCATGAGTTAATTGTATCCTTGTCATCATGAAGATTCAGTCTCGTACTTGACTCTGTAGAAAATACACTTGATAGTTGTCTGACCTCAGGTATGTAGGTTGCTCGTTGTTTCTTTTTGTGATTGTGCAATTCTGAAATATCTTTAGGACTCTGAAGCTTTCTGTGTTTGATATTTCAGTGCACTGTTTGGGGTTTAAATTCTATAAGTTAATATAGAATTGAAAACTTCTTACTCCAAGACATATCAGTAAATCAAAAAAGCATAAAACCAGTTTTAAAAATATAGGTATAGATATGTAGATTCCCTCTCTGTCTCTGGTCTGTTGTTTTACACCTGTCTCTGTCTGCACGTATCTATGTACAAAGTAGCACTTAAAACCAGTGTGTCACTCATATCTAAACAGTTTCAAATGACTTTATTATGAGCAACACTGAATCCTATTATTCTCAATAGAAATCTTGGTAAGACTCAGTTCAGTGGCATGAACTTCCACAGAATATTGTCTCCGGGATCTAAGAATAGCCAGACCTCGTCTTCATACCCTCCTGCTACGCGTCTTCTCTGCTGTCTGCATATTCTCTCTTTTGTACAAGTCGGACTTGCCAGTGGAAGATACAGCAACAGCTCTCTCCCCTGCCTAAGCCTTTCTGGGACTTGCTATCGTGTGCAGGGTGAATCTCAACCATGCTGGCATCGTGTGAAAAGTCTGCAAAACTGAGAAGAGCCTGTTTAGCTGTTCTTGTCTCTAGCAAAACCGGCCCCGTCTCCCCCTCTTCTTGCCATGTCTCCTATCACCTTCACCCGAGGAAGCCCAGAACAATGGAAATTCCAAACACTAGAAGACTCCTGAGACATGTTCATCAAATTGTTTCCTGTATCTGGGATTTTATTCCATTCTCTTCTTGGCAAGACCCTACTACCACACCCAGCTCAAGGTCACGTGACGTTGTTGGAAGCGCCTTTAAACCCAGTTAGTCACTGTCCCTCAGTCCATAACATTTCACACGTTAACGGGTGAATACTTCCCTCCTTATTCGATAACATTTCACAGCAGGGCAGGAATTTCAGTTAGACTCATACGATGTATCTGTGTCTACAGTTCTGTTGGTTTTGGGTCAAGTAACCTGAATGATGTAATTGATTGGGTCATCCTGCTGCATGTAATACAAACAGGAAGAGCAGTAAAAGTTAATATGGTGTTGATCTCTCATATGAAACTTTCCTCACTGTGAAACAAAGCCCAAATACATCATAACTAGATTTCACAGAGCTGTTGTATTTTAATTTAAATGAACTTTATATTGCATTGAGTAAACTGTAACAGCCCAAAAAAGTTACATGCTGGACTATAGGTTTCACATTCTTTTCCTAAAAAAAAAAAAAAAAGCTATAAATATGTATCACTGGCAGGACTCGCTCATAGATTAATGGAGTAGGGCTTATCTGCAAAGGGCCGTATGGGAGTGATTTGAGGGGCAGACAGAATAATCTCCATAAAATATACATCTTTCTTGTCCGATGAAATCTCACCATCATTTTTGAGTCTTCCTGAGTACATACTGGCCTTTCTGTTAAAATTCCAATATGCACGATGGCCTTGTTAACCACAGAGCCAGAATCTGAACGTATAAGGGACATTCTGGCTCACTGAGACAAGGAGGTTTTTCACTTTTGTCTTAAACCCTGAAGCATTTTTATAAACTGTCATATTGCATAAAACCCTAGTGGACAGACATATAAAAGCAGAGCTGTTCTCATTGAATTGGAAGGGCAACTCATTGTCTTTACGTAGAGGACTGTATGGGTGGTACCCCTTCTGGGTGACGTGTAAAATGACACTCGCTCTTGGGCTTGACCCTCACCCCTTTGGGTGTTCATGGAGAACTCCATGCAACTCGGGAAAGCCACGGACTCCAGACTCACTTCTTTATTTTACCCCAGGTGGGAGTAAGGGAATTATTTGAGGCAAGCATTCTCAAAAAACCTTGCTATATACACAAATAAAGCAAGATAGGATACAATACATAAACAGATATAAATATATATGTGGTATGTCGAATAGGAAACAATGTTTCAGAAGTCTTCTTGGACGGTGATAATGAAAAAACAAAGAGGTTCTTTGATGCATAATGCTTGATCTTGTAGAAGGTAAAGTGCAGTGAGAAAGCCAGCTGATTGGAGACCTTGGCCTCATGGAGACACCGGGGAGAAGAAATGCGCTCATAGGTCTACTAGAATAAATAGAATGAGGGAATTGTACCGTTCTGAACTACATGAGCAACACAGAGCTAACAGGTGTATTTGCCTTTAATATTTCCCGCAACATGGTTCATTCTAGGGACCTTGTCCTTACCCTTAAACACATGTTGACCCTATCTAGTTGCTTTCCAGAAATTTCCCAGTTCTGAGAAAAAGTCACAGTTTTGTAATCCAGTCTCATTTTCTGGCACGAAAAAAGTCTCCAGTTTCACATTTGGAACCAGTATTAGGCTTCTCTTCCTCACAGAGTCTTGAGCGCAGGGGCTAAAGGAGAGGAGAAGCATATATGGTTTGACTCTTCCTCTGCCTCCTCCTTTTTCCACTTTGCCTCTTACAGATTTAGAGCCCGGGAGAAAAGAATGTGAAGAATGTGGAGATACTGGTTCACTGAACTAGGCTTGCTGTTTCAGGATCCTCTTCCCTTATGTTAGCAGGTGGTCAGAGCAGACTTTGTGGCAGGCGTTTGTTTTCAAAAGATTTTGTTTATTTATTTGAGAGAGGGACGGGGCAGAGGTAGAAGCAGACTTCCCACTGAGCAGGGAACCCAACGCAAGACTTGACCCCAGGACCCTAAGATCACGACCTGAGCCGAAGGCAGGCGCTTCACCCACAGAACCTCCCAGGTGCCCCTGCGGCAGGTGTTTGAGCCTGGAACGCTAGTCTGCTCTAGAGCTGCCAGTGGGAGTTCTTGGAGGGACCCATGGGTCCTCAGCACTGCACAGCAGCCTGTTACAGACAAGGCCTGCCTCCCATTGACCTTTCACACTCCTTTAACCAAGTGCTTCCCCCACCGGCTCCTCCTGCCGCAGCTCTCTGGGTTCGTACCAGTCGAACATGTTAACTTCACGACAGAACACAGCCTGGTACCCTTTTTCATTGTCTGTGTAACCTAAGGAAAAGCCTATTCTTCTCCCCAGGTTGAGGGATGTAGGCAACTCTACCCACGCAGTGTGTCTTTGCTGTTGCTGTCCAGAACTGCTCTGGCCCTCAGAATTTTCCAGCTCCTCAGCAGGCACCCCTCCCTGTGTACATATAGACCCTAAACTCTCAGCAACGTGGGCGAGGCTCCCAGGAGCTTTCAACACACATGGCCATGCTCATAGGGCAGGAAGAGAAGCCAGGTTCTACAACTCAGCAAGCAAGCCGCTAAGACGTAGCATGCCTGTCCGTGACCAAATTCCCTTGACCTTCCAGCTTCCTCTTTTTCATGGACTAGAGGTGGGTGAGTGGGAGGTTGTCGCAGGGCTGCCATCTTTATTGTAAGTCATGAAGGAATGTGTCCTTCTTGTGAATGTGTCCTTCCTGACTACTGCACCCAGCCCCATTCCGCTTACTGATACAATGGTGTTGGCCTGTTGCCAAGGACAGTTTTTCATGCGAAGGTTTGGGCGAAGGTACTTAACTATGTTAACTAAAACATTTTTTCACTCTCACTTAATTACTGAAGCCAAGTGACTTCACTATGAATTTTAAAATCCAGTTTTTAAGACCCTTCCTTATGCCACCTGGAAGCATTTGACTTCACAGAGCTAATAAATTGTAAATTAGTGTAATAAAATTCAACTACACCCCAACTAAGTAAACTTCTTTTTTTTAAACTGTTTAACATATCAGGTGCGTGTTTTTCAATGGACATACAAATGCGCTGTTGGTCACACAGCAGACATCAGGATTCCATCAGAAGTAGCCAGGAAGTTGAAGCAGGGCTTCCGCTACAAGGCGTACAGACGCCCATGAACTTTGGCGTGTCTGGTCTCGGAACTCTGGTTCTGTCCATTTGCCTTCTAGCCAGCGCCTCCCTAAGAAGCCGGCTCCTCCATCCTCTCTTCGGTGTTGGCTGCCTCTGCCTGTCCGCAGCCTCAGCTCTCCCAGGATGGCAAACAAAGCTGTCCGAAACAGGACCCGTCCCCTCAGAGCCCACGAGACCTGCTGTTAGCACAGCAGCGTTTACACTTGTGCACAGAGGATATCCACACCCACCGTACGGCTTCTCCCGGAAACCGCTGTGTTCCACGGCGGCAGAAGCACCTCTGAGAGGTCGGTGCGGCGTGAGGCTCCAGTCCCACACAAGGACACCGGAGCCGGCAGGTCGAGGCATATTATCAGGGAGATGTTTGCGGGGAGCCTTCCTCGGGGACCCCATCACGGGATGGAATCTAAATCTTTCTTTGTGGTCGTCTGGTCCCAGACGTACCATTTGGATTCTTTTTGCCTTTATATCCTTAGGCGTTGCGTTGTGTTTGGTTTCTTAGTGTGACTCTCATTGTTGAGTTTCTTCATCATGCAGCAGGGTGCAGTTGGCTTCTGCACAGAGCATCACCTGTTTATTTTGAAAGACGAAGGAGAAGAAGAAGAAGATGATGATGATGATGATGATGATGATTTGGTGACCTGAAAGGTTCCAGAGGAAACAACGGGTTGGCTTCGCTTCATTGCTCAGACCTCCCCGCTGCAAGAGAACAGGAGAGATGGGTTCCCGACTGTAGCTACGTCCGGACAGTGTCACTTCACACGGGTTCCCTGTGGTAGGCCTGTTCCCCTCGCAGGGCGCACAGTGGTTCTCTGAGACGGCAGTTCCTCTGTGCGGACACAGCCAGTTAGGAAGATCCAGGAAGCGCGACCTTCTTTTGTTCTGACAAGGCAGAGGCGTGGAGGGGCTGCTGCAGGGTCGTGGTATGCTCCGTGCATAATCACCTACGGTGTATTATCCGCTCCATTGTCCAGGCGGAGGAATCACGCTCTTCATTGTCTCTTGATCTCTTACTTGCCGCAACAGCTTACCCCATCAGAACTGTTACGTAAGCTCCTTCCCGCCGAAACTGACCACAAAACTTTATTCCAGGGAATCCGTTCTTGAATTAGCAGGATGCTTTTTTAGCGTGTAGAAAAGTTGACCTTTCCTAATGGAGACCTGTATTCACAAAGGGATCCTCTGAATCTCCTTCAGAAGGTCTGCTGGAAGTAGATGAATCATAGAAAGATGATTTGCATGTGTTCCTTTTTCTCAAGTATTTATTTCATATTAAACTCTATGTGTTTGGTATTTCCAGAAGTAAAGAAAGACCACAAAAAAAGTGTAATTTTCGGGAAATAGAATTGTTAGAGATGGGCAAAAGGGAAACAGACATTTTCTTTAGTGAAAAAGACCTTTTGCTTGCAAGTAAAAAGTGGTTCTCCTGTTTCTGATGGAAAGAAAAAAAGAAAGAGGAAGAAGAAAAAAGGAGCCTAGACAGAAGAGCCAAACTGCTGTCACCCACCTCAGCCTTGGAGAATGCCTCCCCGGGTGGGGACTGAGGTCCACACAGCAACCCGTTCTGTGGGACTCACAACAGAAGGGAGCGCTTGGCGGGCCCTGAATATGGTCTCTTCAGAGTTCTCATAAATCAAACCAGATTTGCCTAGGATTGGGCATGGGAGAGGCCACGCTCCAGCAGACCGACTCGAGAGTGTATTTTACAGCACTGAATCACTGCAGCTCGAACGTATTCTTCAATGTAAACGTTGAACTAGACAGAACCTGCTTTACATAGTTCTGATTAGCAACCTGCCAAGCTTGATTGTCGATAGGATAAATGGGCCATCTACGTTTCATTGCAGTTTTCCTTTTCTTTAATGAGTGGTTGGGGTGTATGTGTGTTTCACTGTTATTTTGTTTTTGTTTCTTCAGTGTTTCTGGCAGAGGGTGTTGCCTCCAAATTGCAGAGGGGTCCCCTCAGCAGCCCTCCGCTAATTTGAGAAGTGCTCTTCAGAGCGAGCTATTGAAAGAGGTACATCTCCATTTGAAGGAAAGGACTCTTCCACAAATCTTGGTCCTTAACCTAAAATGAATAGATGTAAACTGCTGCTAAGTTTTTTTCTATTTTCCTATTTTTCAGGTGTTCTGGTGTGAAGAGAGTTCTCTGCCCCCAGTGTTTGGAAGGTTTCACAGGCTGGGCGCCTCCTGTCCGCAGCCAACAATGATGTTTTGTGTCTTCATCCCGGTTGAAGGGCCTGGCACACAAACAGCCCAGCCTATTCATTCCTGGAGCAATTTTACATATGCGAGACCGAAGCCAAGATGAATGTCTTCATCCCCGACGTGCTCATTCAACCACATTCTGGTAAGTGCAAACACTGAGATGAGAAGTGGGGTTCGGACCCACGTTCCTGATCGGTAAGTCTGCCCTTGCTCACATAGCTACCTCTTTGTTGCAACTCAATCATCCAAATGGGTATTTAATAGAAGGACATTTGTTTTGCCCAACTGGAGTGCCTCCAATGGGGCAGGGATGGCGTCACCTGCCCAGGGGGTCCTGTTGGCTCCCTCCTGGGGCAGCGCCACTGCCAAGCTTGACAGAATCGCTCACACTGACTCCCTAACTCCCCAGCCAGCAACCTCAGACTGCCATCTCATTGGGAAGGGAACTCTAGACCTCTGCATTTTCACCGGCCAGACATTCTGAATAAAGCCTATGTCCTCGGTGCTGGCAGTTCTTCAGAGGGCTCTTTGAGAGTTTGAATAGAGGTTCTGCAGAAGCGTCCCTTTCATTTGCCGCGAAGACGAAGCTTGTGCCAATGCGTGTCCCTGAAGATGTACAGGTGGGACCAGAAACAGCTCACAGCGTGGGAGGTGGGACTGGAGATGCACTGGTGACACCTGCATTCGGTCCAGGAGGCAAGAAGCGGCTTTGTGACGTGAGCCGAAGGGGTGCCGGTGACAGTTCACCTTGGGGGTGTCCCCGCTGAGACACAGTCTCACGGGGGAAACAGCAAAGAGCCCAAGCAGGTTAGCCTAGCCGTGCCATGAAGGATTCTGCACAGAGCTGCTTGTACAGGAACCGGTGACTCACCCTGGCGTCTGTTGCCCCTTTGCGCAAAGCTTCAAAGTCCTATCCGATGCCTGACCCATATTCAGTGGGAGTTTTTCTTTCCAGTTTATCCCATGGTGATTTAGTAGTGTTTGCTTTTCAGTGTTCCCTTGTTCCAAGAACACAGTTACCTTTACCCTACTTAAGATGTACTTTATTGTTTAATATGAAAGATTAAACTCATGCGATACTGTGACATGATGTCAGGATCCTGTTCACTGAAAGACATCAGTAGTCGGTCATCCAACTTCATATTCCGTTATAACTTTACCGACCTTTGGAATCCCATTTAAATAACGTTTTTCTGCAAAAACTATCGGGAAATGCAATGCCTATCTATCCCGATGGTGTAATATATTAAACAAAATACTAATTGGGAAATTCTCAGCTGGACCTTCGTTTAGTAAACATGATGTAGAAAGTAAGTACTTGGTTGATGCAGAAGGACACTGACGAGCGACGTCTCTTGCTATGTTTATTTTTTCTCTGAAATAACACCCACTGCGAAAGGTACAGAAATGTGATTTGCTGTTTTTTCAATGACGTGCATAAGGGATGGAAGATAATTGTCATTCGGAGAGCAACTCTCATGCTGTGGGCTGGGTCTAGAGTTCTCCCTCTTTGAGTCCGGTCAACAACACCATTGTGCAAGGTGCAAGTTCTCGCTACAGCTGGGTCCTCCACTGGTTCCAGAACCAATGCACACTGCCTGCTGGGTGGGGTCAGTGTGCTCTTCGTGTGAAGGGTCGGGGAGTAAAGAGCTTGGGCTTTGGAGCCACCCAGTCTCGATTTCAGCTCCCCCGCTCTGCTGTCCTAGCAAGTACGCATGCGGGGATAGGTACTGTGTGAAACAAAGCATCGGGGTGCCTGTGCTCCAGTGAACCCTTACTTACACAACTCGAGGGGGGCCCGTGTCATAGTTACCTGTCCCCGACACGACACCATGGCTTCTCTTTGAAAGAATACACTTCTCTTTCTGCCGTCTGATCTGCGTCCACTTCCCGTCTTTGCAGCATGCTGTGCCACGGAGAAGGGCTCTGCTTCCTCCCAGGCTGTTCCCCATAAACTCCAAAACGGAAAATCACCTTCACGAGTTTCTGCCCTCACTGTGCTTTGTGACAAGGTCGGTCTTGTTCTGTCAGACATTCCTTATCCTGTTCAAAAGTGCCTGTTAAACAAGACAGCATGGTGGTTTTATTGGAGGCAGAAGGCCTCTGGGTACGATTCCTGGAGAGGTTAGAGAGTGAGGACCCCATGGAAATGTGTGTTTATGGCAAACTCAGGGTGAGTGAGTCGGACCCAGAAATCAGAATCCTGAGAAGTGGGCACTGTTGGAGCAAAGTTCTGAAAGGAAGGAGGAGAGATGTTTCATGCCTGCAGGATTTGGGAAAGAGAAAAGAGGGTCGTTCCTGTGTGCAGTTACTATGCTCAGAAGTGCTCTCTTTGCAGCCCCCTTTCATGTGAATAAACACAGTTTTGTAAATTCACGTAATTCAGGGAGGAATTTCAATTAGCCCCATTCCTGCTTACAAGTTATGCATTTTGAGATGTAAGCTTTTGCAACAAGATGAACTTTGTCTGCGGAGTAACATGCTGACAGGGTTCAAAGTGAGAATGTTGTCTCTGTGCCACTCGTCCCTCTGCTCCAGTGGCAGGACAGCCTTCCTCCCGGTTGAGGAGGCTTGATCTGCAAATACCTAATATTCAGATAGATCTCAAATCTAGAAGTCAAGAAGAAACCAGGTCCAGTCGCCCTTTGTGTGCAAACGTGGAATGGCTTGATAGGTTCCTTTGTTTTCCTTCTGTGGTCTCTCCTCATTGGTATCGGATAATGTTGCTCTTTCTTTGAGTTTATTCCTTTCCTCCTTTCCATCGATCCGCTAAGAACCCAGTATTCTCGATAGAACACAAATCTCCTTCATTAAATTTCGCTAAGCAGCACTAATTTTGTGGTTTAATGTTTTGTGAGTACTTTTGCGGGAGTGTGGGCGTGACTTTGCCAGGTCCTCTGCTAGGATGTCACGTGGCTCGGATCCAGGTGGCAGCTAGGGCTCTGGTCTCCTCTGGAAGCCAGGCTAGGGCAGATCTGCTTCTCAGCTCCTTGAGGTTGTGGCTTCAATCTAGTTCCTCGCAGCGGTGGAATCCAGGGTAGGACTGAAAAGCCAAAACAGTAACCCAGAGGCTCCAATTTCAGGAAGAAGCCACCACCCCTTGGCTGGGCAGATGAAGCAAAGAGGTTGGCATTATTGTTTGAAGCCTCTAAATTTGCGGTACTTTGTTCCTCTGCAATAGAGAAGTAAATGGCATAGCAACACGCATAGATCGGAAAAGCAGTTTGGTGTGAAAATATGAACATACAAAGGGACAGATATCAATACTATTTACATAAATGCGAAACGCACAAAGAATGAGACCTATTTCGTGATAACACATGAGCAGATAACTCATCTGTAGCATGTTGCGTGGTTGCCGGTGGGACAGGATGGGAGAAGGGGCGGGGAATAGGGGTAAAAGGGAGCACGTCAGAAAGAACAGAGGATCTTTACATGGACCCGTGTGAAAATGCACATGACCGAGCATGTGCCATATAATTTACCCAGTCTTCTGCAACAGAGATTCAAGGGATATATTTTTTAAACTATTTTTCTCAGAAGGTACTTAAAGCAAAAGTAAGCAAGGATACCCCACCACCACCTTGTACATATGCTTAGACTGTTAGAATAGAATTATTTTGGCAACTAAAATCATTGTTGTATGGAATTTTGCCGACCCTAAAAATTTGCATTAAAAAATTACTACTTAGTTCACCTTCAGTTTACTCCCCAACCCAGCCAGACAGCTCACTGCATCTCATAGCTGGATAATTACTCTGTACCTTATTAACTATACTCCTTTTTTCATGCTGTTGCTATCACGATTTCTCTGCCGATCGCCTGGGCAGAAAAGGGCATCGAGAAGCAATTTTCCTTATAAACCAAGAGTCTTGAAAAATGAATATGTGTTGGCTAGTGATGAGAGGAACTTCTCATCAGAAATTCCGGACTCGGAAACCAAGTTCTCTGTCCAGGCATGATTATCCTCACCTATTAAAGTCCTCACAGCTAAATTTGTTTATGCATTTGTTACATTTAATTAGGCTCCTCTCCTTGCACTGTGTTGGGAGAAACCAGAGGAAGCCAAAACACATGCCAGGAATCTGAATTTGCTGATGATTGCATCCTTCCAGTAGACACACTGGTTTCTCATTTTGAGCTAGCATAGCCTTCCCAGCACCCTTTGCTCCCCAGTGCTGAGTCGAGTGCTGTCTTGAGGCCATGACGTCACCACCAGCAGACATCTGACAAAATGAGTGAACAACCCGAGTCTGTGATTTCCTGTCCACACAGGAGCTGAGAAGCAATGACTATATTTGAACCTTTCTAAATGCCTTTTGTGTGTAACTCAGGAAATATCGTGGCCCCTTCTCCTCATGAATGATGTTTTGGAAACCGGGTCTGCTGGAACTCCTGGGTCCTCATAATAGATTACTTTACCACAGTGACTCATTCACTAAGGCTGGATGCAAATGAAGTAAGACTGAGCCAGATTCATGTTTGGAAACTGTGCACCTGCAGAAGCAACAGTAAATCTTACCACAACTTGTTTCTTAGCTTTAGGGTTCTGACCTGAGGTAGAAGAGGAAGTGCACAGAGAGTGCTAGCTTTAATCGACAAAAATAACTTCAGCAATTAAAGATATTTTCATTACGAGTATGCCAGACTTTTCTGTTGGTGTTTCAGGTCTGATTTTAGTTCGAGATGAGAGGAAAAAAACCCAGATAATATGCCAATTTAACATCCCTTTCGATTCTCCAAGAAAATACTAGGCATTGTGCTTGGCACACACAAGACAAAAAGAAATATGGAAAATGAAAGGTTCTTTCTCCATATAACGTAGTCTTCCGTGGGATGGTTCATTTGAAAACAAATAAAGCCAAAATGATAATTACTCCATGCACGTATGTTTAAGGTGAATAGGAAACATGTAGGGATCCAAAGTCACAGAGAAATTTACTTAAGAAATGGCTTTGAGGGGTGCCTGGGTGGCTCAGTTGGTTAAGCGTCTGCCTTCGGCTAAGGTCATGATCCCAAGGTCCTGGGATTGACTCCTGCATTGGGCTCCCTGCTCAGCGGGGCGTCTGCTTCTCCCTCTGCCTTTGCCTGCCACTCCCCCTGCGTGTGCTCTCTTTCTCTGAAATAAATAAGTAAAATCTTTAAAAAAAAAAAAAGAATGGTTTGAGCAAAGCCTGAAATAAGAAAAGTTGGCCAGGGGAAATGGATTTTCAGGTGGCAGGAGACATGGCTTCATCCCCCATGGGTTATTTGTCTGTGCTGGACCCTTGGCGGTAGCTCAGGACGCGTGTGGCACAGAACATAAGGGCAGGCGCAGCAGCAAGAGAAGTACTTGGTAAAGCCAGCTCGTGAACGGCAGGCTCTGCCATAGAAATCCACCTGTACTTGATCTTTATTGCCAACCCACAACCACTGAAGAACTGTAACGCAGAGAACAGCAGAGTCATACTCGCCTGCTAGCATGGCTGTTTTATGAACAGGATGGAGGATGCACTAGACAAAGAGGTGGGAGGCTTGGCTGGCCTGCAGAGCAGGAAAGAGAGAGCTACGAGTGGTCTGTGAGATGGGGGTAAGAGCATGGACAGCGACCTCCAGTGTGAAATCCAAAACTACGTCCATATGTACATGTTCAGGTCTAATCGATAGGACTTGGTGACTGGCTGGATATGGAGTGTACTGAATGTGATCGGCACTAGAATGACTTGCAAGTCCGTGACGTAGGCCAGACTTCATGAGAAGCCAGAGTCTATTGTCTGTTTCCCTTAGCCTGACCCAAGCAGGGAGTACAAGAGGATGGTGTGTATGCCACAGGGACTGGCCGTGCAGGAAGGCTACACGTAGGATATAATGCATGTCGGACAGCTGTCGGGTGTCCAGATAGAGATACTTGTTGATGGATCAAAGTACAGATCTGAAAGGGACGGTGAAGTTGTAAATAAACTTAGAAGGCAGGCATGTTGAGGAAGGAGGATATGTGTGGGCATATCCATAAATTGTGCAGCGGGATGATGAGAAGAGCAGTGGGGGCCTCAGCCTGTCCAGGCGGGTGGCGGGAAAAGAAGCCCACGCATATCCGCAGAGCGGGAGCAATCAGAGAGAAGAAGGTCAAGGAGGGGTACAGAGGAAACCCCCGGGGCTTGGCGGGAATGGATTTGCCATCCCCAAAAAGTACCACATTTTCTAGCAAGACTACTTTATTCCAACTTTCTGGGCAAGCACTTAATTCTTTTGGTAGGAAATACACTTCTCAGGCCCTCACCAACCTTTCCATGCTCCTGATACATAAAAAAGATTTTGCTTTTCTTGAGCCTGACTCCTTAAAACCCACAAATGCTTGTTTGTCTGAGAGAGTCTCATGATTGTAAATCAAAGGCACCTTCGTTTTCAAGCTGTTGTTTCTGCTGTATTTAAAAATTCAACCAGATAGCCAACAGGATTCCGTACACTCCGTGCTCTATTTGACCGTGCGTGTTAAATCCTAAACTGATGTGGCTTCATATGCACGAAAGAAAGGTATGATTAGGGAAAGAAAGGGGGCACCAGTGAGAATCTTATTTCCTGCAAGAGATTCATTCAAAACAGTTCTTAAGACCTGCTGCCAGCCAGACTTTGGACGAGGCAGAAGGGACGCACCGTGATGAACAAGCTAGTCACAGTTTCTGCCCTCATAGATGTCACTGTCTCTAGTTATCTGTCTTCTTTGGCATCCCAAGAACCACACGGACATAGTCTGGGTTTTCTCAACAGCAGAACCCACAGCGGGATTATAGTACAAGTAACTTATTTGACAGGTGACCTCAGGTGAGTGGGGAAAACTTAGAGTCACCTGACACTCACCGTCCCACCCGAGGTCGCACCAGGTGACACTCTGCCTTCTTGTTTCAGCTTGCACGCTGTTAACACATGTCCTTTCTGCAGTCCGTGGAGTGCCAGACTGTGGAATTTTGTACCTTATTTCAGTGATCCCGCCATTTAAAGTGACCCCCCAATGCGGTGCTGACGTGCTGTGTCAATGCTCTTGACAAGTGAGGCTGTTGAACTCCCAACGGGTACCATCTACCCGTTCTGAGAGTCACAGCTCACAGACAAATCTCTTTTGAGACCTATTTCTTCGCAATTAATGTTTTAAATGAAGCAGAGCCTAGAAATGATATTAAATTATTAATGTGTGTTGGTTAGAAAAACACATTTCATGAAAGAAAGCAATTTTTTATAGCATACATAAATCTTAAAACACCTCACTATTTTTATCATTTCTGCCAAATCCCAAGGATGATTAAAAAGTCTCTAAGGGGAAAATGCTGTTTTTAACAAAGGTGACAAAGTAAAAATTCTTTTATTTGGGATTTCTTTAAATTTTGTGTAGTGATTCTTTACTAACACCTTCTTTTTCTAATCTAACAGTTGGTCTTGCTTTTTCGTTTCTTCCTTCGACTCAGGTAAGCCCAGGCGTAGTCTGTAAGAGCAGCACGCCCGAGACATACACACACTGCCCCATCTTGGCCATTGCCTTGAAGGAGAAAATGATTCTATTCACGTTCAAAAAAGTCTTTCATTCTTTATACACTAGGATATCATTCCAGCAAATACATTTTAATCATTTCTGAGGGGACTGGATCACTTCCCATCTCTGGACTTAAGGATATGTCCACAGACTTCTTCCTTGACCTCTTGTCATCAATAACTTAGGAGGTCAGTAAAATAGATGATTTTTTAACTATGTTGCCCATTCTCCCCATTTTTCCATGACTGCATATTGGCAACCTATAACATGTTGAATTCTAGCTGTTAAAAATTTTCACTGTGACCTCAAATTAAATCCTAACCAGGTTTTGGAACTATACATGCCTGTATCATAAATTTGCCATGTTCATGTTAATCACCATAATCATAATACATACGGTAAATGGCACTAATGGAAAATGTATTTTTTTAACTGTAGATGCCTGTGAAATAATATCTCCACCTGCTTGATACTTATTGCCTGTTGATATCGTCTGTCTTCTCCACTAACAACAGTCATTAGAAATTTAGAGTCCTCCCGTTCCTGCTACAGAGAGAGAGACACCCTTACAAATGGAGACCTCTAGTACATGGAAATTTCTGTTACAAAAGGGCAACTTCTGGGTTTTTCAGAGCTTCTCCTGTGTGTGCTGTTTCTTAACAATATCAGCCTCAAGATGATCCTTACACCAAATAAGCATATGATAGGGTATCATCGTCTGTTCCCCTTCAGCCCATTAGAGACCAGAGAAACCGTTGCCTGAAACTCTTCCTCGTAGAGCCAGATGACTCCAGAGGGATCAGGAAGCCTGCCCTGGATATGCCACACATTTGTGTTAACTGTCGGCTGGTTGCTGTTTTCATAATATAAGTTACCTCTCTTTTAGTAAACGCTTAAAAACACATATTGAACATCAAAAATCATATTAAATATTTTAATCCTTAAGTCAGAGGAGTATCTGAAATGTTAATTTTTTTAGCTCTTAAGATGAAATTTATTGAAAAAGTTTTCTGTAAGAATGGAAGACTCAAAGTGTGTGAGTTAAAATGCAGACTTAAATGTATACTCACATGCACACTTAAATGCATAATCTTTCAGCTTCATTTCTTCTATTTTTTTTTACCTGCCTCAAAAAAAAAAACAATAAAAAAATAATTAAATACAATGGGTTCAACGGAGCATAATGTTAATGCTAAACGAATTTTATGTTTAGGGAATTTTAATTTAAAGGAGGAATTTAGGCAGAATAATTTGATGGTAAAACACTTTGACTCTGATAAAGCAAAAGCAGTTGATGAGCCATCATGATAGAAGAAACAATTTAAAGTTCTGTCAAAAACAATTTTTGTACAGAATTCCTTATGTAGCACATTTCGCATTGTCTCAAGTAGAAAGTAAGAATGTTCCCTTGAAGAATCAGTTATGCCCATCTTGATAGAGTGATAAGCAAATTTTTAAAAACTTCATTTTTTCCCTTAAACATGAAGTTTATTCTTAAGAACTTGAAGATATCTCATAAAAATGACTTCTTTCTGAAATCTTTGTAAATTGTTATCAAGAGCAAAAACCAATGTGACTCCTCTCTTCTTTACATAAGAGAAGAGACTCACCATTAGTGATGTCTGCCTTTAAAAGAAATAGAATATCAAGAACAAAAGAGAAATGCAAATTAGCCACCTTTCCAAATAGTTCCTAAAGTTTTCTTACAATCCATTTGAGTACTAGTTTCTAGCTCTTTTTGATTAGAGGGGCACAGTATTACCTTTTTCCCCCCTTTTTTACTGAAAATACTTCCAGAACCTCCTTCCTTTTTATTACCATTGTCAAACTGTATAAAAATATAGAGTGAAAAAATTTAAGGAGCAAAAACTCAAAAATAAAACAAAATATAGAAAAAATAGCTAATGTATGTCAAAGCAATAAATGTAAATGAGATAAATTTATCCACCTATTGAAAACAAAAGATTCTGACACTGAGACACATGCACACACACACACACGCACACACAACTTGAAAGATTCCAGAGAGTAGAAATAGTAACTACTACCATTTCTTCACAAACAATAAAATGAGAAATCAGTAACAAAACAAAGTTTTAAAAACTACTGAAAAATCAAAAGTAAAATAAAATCAAACCAATTATGAAGTCTTAACTGTTGAGTGATAAAATTAAAACTCAAAATGCAAAATATATAGAAAATAACATTTTTTATTATGGGTAGTTAAAACATGCTCAGAAGAAATTTCATAAATTTCAATAATTAGTGAATAGGAAAGAAAACTATGTGAAGAACATTCAACTGAAGTTAATTGAAAATAAAACTAATGCTTTTTTCAATTTCGCTGTGAACCTTAAACTAAAACATTTCTGAATTTTAAAAAAGAAAAGATAACAAATAAAGAAGAAAAATGAAAATAAGCATTAGACAAATGATAAATAAGCCTAAGTGTTGACTCCTTGGAAAAATGAGTAAAATCAATAAGTCGGTAGATAATATCATTTAAAAGTTGTTGAAAGTACAAGTCCAAAATTTGAAATAACATTAAAGAAATAACAGGGAAAATTAAACATTGTAGAAGGAATTATGCTAAGTCTACTCTATGGAAATATATTTGAAAACATTTACGAACAGGTGATTTTCTAAGTAACAAGGTACATATACACAACCTTTGATAAAAAAAATTTTACATGAAAGGACAGTGATGAGTATGTGTTTCTGGAGAGTTTCTTCTGTGGATCTCAGTGCATCCTGTAGTTTTCAAATTAAATAGGTGAAAATTCATGGAGATAATAAATAGCAATGTGTCTCTGTTGGCAGATGTGGACACATTGCCACTTATCAGTAGGAAAAAGAATAGGTGTTGGAAGCCACTCAGACCCAAGCACTGTGCCAGGCACTGAAGAGTTGGCCATTAGAATATGGCAGAAAGCAAGACCCCGTTCTGCAGGGGCTCACAGCCTAGTGCTGGAGGAGAACCATCCAGTACACACACACACATACACACACACACACACACACACACACAATGCACTGCAAGGAGGAAAAAGTAGAGGGCTCTAAGAACATTTTATAATAGGCCTTATAATTAGGAAAGTGATCTAGCAAAGGAAGGGATAGCATGACTGGAAAGCCCTTGACAGAAAGGAAGACAAATTTATTAAAGAATAAAAAGGCGCATGGAGGGTCTGACTTCCACCCCTGCCCTCTCCGTCCACCTCCCCTCCCCCACCCATTATAAACAACGACTTGTATTAGTGTCCTGATGCAAATGTAAAGAAACACTACTCCATCTCCCTGTCTGTGTAGAAAGATCTTACACTGTTTTTTGGTCTAGATGCGTAGTATTTCATTGTGTAGCTTGTCGGTTTATTCCGCAACTCCTATTAATGGCTAAGTCCCAGATATTGCTACATCTAGCCGTAGAATTGAATGTCACAAACAGTGATGACAGCTAGTATGAAAAGTAATGTTGTCTTTTTCTCTGCCTCTGCTTAACTGTAACAGCAGTTTTTGTCTATTTCAACTTCGTGTTCTGGACTTGTGTATGAACTTTGTCCCCTTCCATCCATGAGTATCAGTGCTGAGCGCACTACCATTTTTCAGCCTCAACCACAGAAATGGTCGTAAGACGAAAACATAAAGCTGTTTGAATCCATCGAGTTTGACCCTGAGCTTGTTACTAATAAATGCCTTTGATGGTTTTTAAATCCTTGCCAGCTGTTTAGAAATAATGGAGGACCTGAAGTGTGTTCGATTGCTTCACTTCCCAAGCAAACTGAATTTTACCGATGGCGTGTGAATTTCTCCCATTGTTATTTGTAGATAGGACTGTACTGCACATTTAGACCCATCTCAATCCAATTTGGAAACAGGAATCGTGTATAGTCCACACTTCCTATTGAGGTTTTGAGTTACTAATTTGAACTCCTCCGCCTCTTTGAATTCTGTGAAATCCAGACTAAGATGAAGGATCTGTAGATATATTTAATTCCAGTGCTTTCCCTCCTGAATACGTTAGAATGGGTGTAGCCGTGGTCTGTCATGGAGGCCATTCCGATCAAGCTCACTCCATATGATCACTGTGTGCCTTTAATCTGTTACTTATTCAATATTTGAAATCACCCCTGACTCTTGGTGTTCATTTTTGTGCCTGCGTTCTCACATAGTCCTTCTGAACTAGGCTAGGGGCGCCCTGAGTCCACAATAAATACTTGCCGACATAAGTATGCTGAGTAACGGAGACAGAAAAGTCCTTTGAAACCAATGGACTCGTGAGAGGCAACTATTTACACAGGAATGTGCATTTTCACCAAGTTGAAGAAGTTTATCATCTGAAAGTCGTGACTTGGGAGCTCCCGTAAAATTGGCTTATGAGATAGAAATCTGTTAATACTCATTGTGAAGCCCAGGCTGGGACGTAATTGGATTTAGCAATGTTCAATTTTGAGAAAGAAGGCCATCTCACTTGAGCTTTGTTTGAAACAAATGGAGCAGGTCAGGGGGAAGCAGTGGTTTCTTCAGGATTGTTTCTCCCTGTGACAAGCCCGTGCAGGAGCCAGATTCCCCAAAACACAAGCAGACTTCAGTTGAAATTTATGCTCAGTCCACTCCCATGCTTTTAAAAATAAATAATATGAGATTAAATTGATTGATATTCTAATTCGTTTCCAATCACTTCTAAATGTTTATATGCAGTAAGTATATGCAGCCTACAAAGGCCGTTAATAATATGACAAACTGGGTAGTATGCCATCCTGCAATTATAAATGAGCTCTAGAAGCATTTCAAGAGCAGTTGAAATGTTGACTCCAGATTGAATGTTTCATTCTCCACTATCTGTGATTTTAGGAACAATTCCAAAGCTAATGGAAAGAAAGAAAAGTGTGCAATGTATTATTATGTACGTATTTTACATCTCTCCATTATTAGCAGTTATCTGATACCTCTCGCCGTCTTCAGTATTTGTAGGTCATAACATGAAGCAGGTAGAGCCAGAAAGACTTGTCTTCATGTCTCCCATTCATCAGAAGATAGACTTCAAAGCCCTTGAACCTCGAGTTCCTCATCTACCCAATGAAGACGTGTGGGGTTTAAGATCATGCCTTGAACAGAGTACAGACATGGCACAAGTATTTTCTATTTCGACTGAACTCTCTTGACTCCTATAAAATACATAATAAATTACTTCTTTTCCTATTGCCCTTTGATTTATGATTCCTAATCCAGCTCTCTTTTCTAAATGTATTTGAGGCAATATGTAAGTCCCAAGATGGTATACACAGTCTACAAAGTTTGGTAAAACCTCCACATCAATGTAGAGATGAGCAGTAACTACAGAAGAAATGTCAAGGACATGTCAGTTATTGGAGGGCAAGGAATGAAATTGAATTGAAAGTGCTAGTTTTCAAGAGATGACGCCTCCTGAATCACCAGAAGAGATAGATGTTTTCCTGGGTCTGAGTGGTGTTGTTCATGGCACATACTTTTATGGAAGCTAGGCAAAGACAATCTTGTCAATGGTAGTTTTTCAAAATTCAGCATGATGTTGGCTTCCATTGGTTCTTATACTGAAGCTCTTGATGCTGTAGGAGTTGACCGTAAGGTCATCTTCTGGGAAGCTGACATTCTGCTCAGTCTTGGATTACTTTTCTGTTGTGCGGAAGAGCTTCTCCCTGGTCTCACTGGAGCCCGATCTATCCTAGGCAGTCATGAATAGCAAGCAGAGAGGACTTACCTCCCCTGAAACAACCCTCAGGGGTTAAATAACCCTTAGTGGGACAATTCTGGGTGTTCTTGGAGAGTCTTCAATTGGAAGAAGCTCTCTTTACCGATGGTAAGAACCTTTTCTAGCTTCTCTTCCTTCTGTGTTGAACCTTCTCACTTCCTCAGCAATGCTTCCCAGGATGCCTTTTGAAATAAACTGTCTGCCCGTACATCCTGGACTCAAGGTCTCCTTTGGGGAATCCCAAACTAAGACAGATATCAGTTAAAGTCAAAGCATGTTGATAAATTACAGCTTTGTGAAGACTTTTCTGTGGGAAAAAGATGTAACCAAAATAATGCCCACAGTATCTGGGCAGTGATCCACCCAGTTGAGTGAATAAAATTTAAATAATCTCAAGTAATGAATAGATCACATGCACTACCTCCTTGCATAAAGTTATGTAGGAAGCTATCCAAGTTTAATTTCTGATGCACACTTAAAATCCAGACGTTTTATGTTACCTTTCTGCAAAATGGAATGATTCCTCACCGGAAGGACTATGGTGAGACGCCAGTTATACGAGTAGAGTGCTCAACCCTGGTCTGGCACAACTAGGACCTCACCCGGCTGTCCCTTTGCCCTGTGTTTTCGAGGGGCCTCATGCATCTCCTCTCGGTGTCAGGAAAGTAGCTGGCATGATGATGATTTATTATGAAACTTAAAGATCCTAATGTAAATTCTTAACCTGGTTGATGGATGCCCAACATTCCAACAAGCAAACTTCAGTTTGTCTTGAAGAAGTGTTGAGTTAAATCAGGGTTTCTTGAAGACTAGCTGAGGAAATCTGGTGGTTTTGCAGACAAGAAGTACCAACATCTGCCCATAACTGGGCTGTTTTTGTCCTTAGGCTCTTTACAACAGCTGATGTTGAGCACAACCCAACAGCCCCTCCACTGGGAATTTTTTTTTTTTTTTACCATAAATCAATCGTGTTGTTTTCTGAGCTTCATTCAGTCATAGCCATTGAAATCAACTATTAAATTTATCAATGATATCTCACATTTTGTCGGTTTCATCTGACCACAGTAAATGCCTCAAACTTGTGTGTTAAATGACTGTTTTGCAAAATCTGGATGTTCATCAGATTCAAAGTTGTAGCATTGACTCATAAGAGCCCATTTTCCTCCAATGAACAAAAAAACACTTTAAAAATTTTGTGTGAAATCTCAGTCAAGGTCATTGAATTGAGAAGGCGTACCTTTCCCTAATTTCCTCCTGATCATACCCAGTTAAACAAATTCAGCCAAATCACAACTGAATCGGGAACTCCTGGCTGTTCAGTAGGCCTTCTTGGTGTGTTCAACCCGATGAGGTTTTGAAGATGTGTCTTTGGATCCAGCAGTGGGCCAGGCTCCTGGAGAGGCACACTTGCCATCTCACTGTGCATGCACCTTGCAAATAGAGGTCTACGTTTCATGATGTAGGATGTGATTAGTGCCGGGAGGGGTCATGGAAAGAAAGCCCCCTGGTCGTGGAGTTCAGGAAGGGCACGATGGGCCTGAGAGGTTCAGAAAGCTCTACCAGACCACTTGGTGTTTGAAGAGAGAAGTGGGTTGAATTTGGATGAGTGGTCAGGCATCAGGAAGATTCTTCACAAAACAGGACAGAGCCTGAGGGAAAGTATGGGGCAGGTAAGAAAGGACCTGATGTGGGGTTATCGGATGACTGTGGAGGTCATGGGGAGCAGACATTCTCTCGCTTGACTAGACACTTCTCACGTTGGTCTGAGTGTAAGGACTTAGACAAGGAGTACTTGGGTGCGGGTTCCAATTTCCGAAGAGGAAAGACATGGAGAATCGTGTCCTCTCAGCCCCCAGTGGAAAGCAGGCCCTCAGCATCAGCTCACTGACTGACCGATCGCTTGAAATCTAATTTCATAGTGTATATGAGACTGTTGTACTTTGTGGCCAAAAAAAAAATCAATAAGAACGTTTGAAAAGATGGGCTGAAGGCAGTAAAACTAGCAGACAGAGCAGATGAGCAAAGACCGTTAAGTCAGGGAAATGTTAGCGCCAGGAGACGGTTTCAAGCTGGAATTTGCTTCAAGAACCATGGAGCACAGTCTGCAGCCTTGTAAGCAAGCATGCAATGCTACGGATGGACCTCATTTACGTTGCAACTTCCTGAATGTCAACATCCAACGTAGGGATCAGACGGGATGGGCTCCCTGGTATAGCACAAATTTGCCATCGGAGAAATGTTGTGTATCCCTCAGCCCATGTGATTGAAACCCCTTCCCAAAGATCAGGAACGTTATTACCTTGTTTCACAAGAGGCGAGTGTTTAGGGAAAGGTACACACATATATTTTTCCTGCAGATTTTTTATTTAAATAGTGTTCACATAACGAAATTGTCAGAAACGTGTATGCAAGTCTGTGTCATCTTTAAATAAGAGCAAAACATGGCATTTTGGAAAGATTCTAAAAGTAACCGTTTTCGTCAAGTACGTAGTATGGGCCTGAGCCTAACAACACTCTCAGGGGAATACCAGTTGTTACTTTGCCAACCGTCCCGGTAGGGAAACTGAGGCTCGGGGATGAACCGTTGACTTCAATTGCCCAGTCAAGCCTGCTGAGTTGGAATTTGAAAGCCGGGAATGTTTCTGGGCAGCAGGCGCTTAGCCACGTGCAGTACTCACGGCCTTTTCAGATTCGGGAAGTCCTCCGGAAATGAAAACACTTGCGTGACACCGCACGATTCATCATCGCCCTCCTACGCAGTAAGGTTTGCTGACCGTGCGTCTGTTTCTGCGTACGAGGTTTGGGATTTTTCCATTTTAAATGGTTTCAAAACGCTTTGTGTACACCTGAGTTATTTGGTTAAAGTATCTAATACTGGTTCCCCTGCACATCAAGCAGAGTATTTTCATAGAGGTGGCCTAATTACCTTTACCTGTAACAAGGATGACTATTTAAAAGGTAGAGTTTAATTCTGTTCTTCACTGGGACCTGGTGAATGTGGGTTTTTTCCCTACATAAACTCAGGATGAATGTGGGAGTCAGGCAAAATCTTCCCTTGGATTTCTACCACATTATTCTCGTTGGTCATTTCAAAGGGTAAAGAAACATCATCTTGTCTGAAATGTCTTCCCTTCCTGAGGGGCCCCCACGTCTCCTGTTTGCTTTCCTTTGCAAAGGCTCCTGGGTAGCCAACGGTGTGTTTGGTTTGAGTCATCTTAGGAAGGAAGCTTTCAAGACAGGGCGAATTTCTGCTTTCATGAAAATGCCGTAAGGGGACAGAATTCTCTGTACTGAATCACTGTGATTTTAAGACATCATTTCACAAAAGAACGATATTTCTCCATGTTTTTGTTTGTGTTTGCTTGTCTGGGGCTGATGGAGTGTGGAATTCATGACGGGATTCTTCTCTGCATCTCATCACTGTTTTTCTTGGTCCTATGAATGATATCCTTTTAGCCTCCTAACATACTAGGGTAGGAAGTTGGACTGATGGGTTTTTTTTTCTTAAAAAAATCATAAAAGTGTTAACTCACATATTTACCCTTTCTCAGCCCTCCCCAACCCCCAGCCAAAAAAAAAAGCATCCTCTCTTAAGAGAATATTTATTAGTTTGATAAAATATGTTAGCCTTCCTTGTGATTCTGGGTGTTGAGGAGAATACCCCAACACATGAAGCTTTTAAGCTGAATGCTCTGCCTAATGCAAACCTCATTTAGAAACACTTTAGTAACATTCACAGATTTTTCCACATCCGGTTGTTTCCAAAGACAGAATGAACTTGAAAATTTTCCTCATTTTCCCACTCATGTGGATATAGCTGATGTTTTAGGCAGAGGCATAATCAGCAAAGTGATTCACAGACAGGAGGAGGAATGGTTTTTTTGAGCTTCTGTTTAAAATGGAAAAAATAATTCTTTTATAATAAGAAATCCCATTCATGCTGTCTGCCTCATAAAGTTGCAGCTGCTGTATTTGGTTGGTTGGTCGCAGGTAGTTGGAAAGTGTGCCGGGGTGTGATGCACGCTCTTCAGTGCTTAAACCGTTAACCTCTGCTCCCCATGGGTTGTACAACACTTCACCACAGAGTTGCTGCCCTGGAAATGGGACTCAGGAAATTTCTAATTTCAAAGAGATTGTTCTCTAGCTACAGGGAGTTTAAACAGGTCCAATAGGGATGGTCAGGTGGCTCCGTCGGTGAAGCATCTGCCTTCGCCTCAGGTCATGATGCCAGGGTCCTGAGATCAAGTCCCGCGTCGGGCTCCCTATTCAGCCGGGAGTCTGCTTCTCTTTCTCCCTCTGTGTTTGCCTCTCTTGCTTGTGCTCTGTCTCTCAACTCTCTCTCAGATGAATAAATAAAATCTTTTAAAAAATGAACAAGTGGAACAAAAATACAAAACAATATTTGTAAGGTCTCTAGTCCTGTTTGCTGTGAATTTATAATTTATGACTGTACGTTAAATGCGGACCTGCATAAAATGTGCATTCGATTTACTCTACATGGATAGGAACTATTCAACAGCAAAGTCCCATTCAGATACAGGGAGGAATACTTTCAATTATGTGACACAAACACGATCACAGACTTCATGATTTCTTGTGATGAGCAACAGGTGGGTTTGGCAGGTCGTCGGGAAAGTCAGGAAATTGTGTGCAGCAGAAGGAAGCAGAGGTTGGACGAAGCCAGCGACGGTGAGGAGGGGAAGCTGGAACAGCACACAGAGGTGCTGGAATGGGAGAGTGTACAGTTCTTCCTTAGCGACTGAGCAGTCCGCCCGCCGAGTGGGAGGAGAGAACACACTCCAAGCCCTCACCCGGGCTTCTGTGTTCCCCGCAGGAATCTAAAGAGAGTGTTGATGGGAAACCATGCAGTTTCATTGTAACACAGGTAGAAAGTAAAAGGCTAATTAATTAGAAGGCCAATAGCAAGCAAGTAAGCCTATGTTTCCTGCTCTAAAAAAATTATACAGCATTGTAGCTGTATTGACTGTCACCCCAGAATTCATGTTTACCTGGCCCCAGGCATGTGATTGCATTTGGAAAAAAAGATCTTTACTGATGTAATGAAGTTAATACGGTGTCACAGTGGGTGACATTGGGCCCCGAATGCATTGACTGCTGTCCTTGTAAGCAGGGGGAACTGTGGGCACGCACGCACACGCGCGCACACACACACATACAGAGGAGAATGCCGTGGGACCTGCGGGGCACCCATCGGAGGGAGGATCTGCAAGCTAGCGAACGTCACGGGTTACCAGCCACCACAAGAACCCAGAAGAGGCAGGAAGGACCCTCTGCTAGAGCTTTCAGAGAGAGCATGGCCCTGCTGACACCTTGATTTTGGACTTGTGGCCTCCAGAACTGTGAAAGAGAAAAATTGTGTTCTTGTAAGCCCCCTGGGTTGTGGTGACTTGTTCCAGCAGCCCCGGGAAAGGAGTACAAATGCAACCAAAGTTTCCATCCTTATGTCTCGAACAGGAACACGTCGTTCCAGAAGCATGGGGCCAGGAGCCTTGTGTCATCATTCATGGTCCCTTGTCTTCCTGGCTTACATGAAGTGTGAGGCGCTATGCCTTAATTAAAATGCCATATCCAGGCATTGTCAAGATGATGAGTGACTCTCATTTACAAGTCTTTGCAATTTGATTCTGTTTGGTTAGCTTTGCCAGGGAGCCCATAGCCTCCTGAATCTAACGAGGTGATAGAGTAAGCAAAGCTAATATGAGTCGATCGGTGTGCTTTTTTTTTTTTTTTTTTGACAACTGGATCTGTATTCTTGAACAAATCCCGTGTTTTGTTTTGTTTTTGTTTTTTTACGAACATGACATCCACCCAAATGCAGAACTTTTTAGGCAATATACAGTGTCAAGATGGCCGGGACGCATCTTGGCGGTGACAAGTGTATGTGGGTTGGAATTTTTGTAAACCAGGTTTGCAACCTGGCCTGTGAAGGGTGAGAAAGGAGCATAGCCCCATGGCCATCAGTTTTTCCGTCTCAGCAATGAGGAGAAGATATATCCCTGGAGGAGCTGTCTGTGGAGATTCTTGGAAGTGACAAGGGTCTGAGGCTTCCTGCTGAGGGCCCGGGGCTTCCTGTGCACTCAGCACCTGCTAGTGTCCTCATGCAGCTCCTCCCCAGCACTGATGTGAAAACAGTGAAGGCAAGTCTGCTTGAAGAAGACCGTAGTGTTAGCGGTCATCCTACTCACATATACGTATGAGAGACAGAGGTCAGCTTTTGGGGGATGCCGGGAGAAATTACCAGTAACTCGGTGGTTTAAAGCAACAGACATTTACCGTCTCATGGTTCTGGAGGCTGGAAGTCCAAAATGAAGGTGTCAGTCGGGCAGGTTCTGTGCTAAGGAAAGCCTTTCTCATAGCTTCTGAGTTCTGCCCACAGTCCTTATCATCTCTTGTCCTGTGGGCACACCTGTCCTGTCTCTGCCTCCAGCAGCACATGGCCTTCTTTCCGCTGTCTCTCTGTGTGTGCTGTCTTCTTAGGAGATCAGTCATGGAGATCAGGGTTCACCTGATTCCGTATAAGCTGAGGTAGCGTTTCCCATCACAACTGCAAAACACCATTTCCCAATAAGGTCCCATTCTGAGGTTCCAGGTGGACATGGATTTGGGGGGGTCACTGTTCAACCCAGCATGGCAGCCCACAGACTGCGGGCAGGATGAGAGGGGATGCCTAGTGCTGGGAGTTGTACATGTCATCTGGCAGATCTCTGTGTCTTTGCTTGGTGAATATACTGTTCATTGTCAGTTCGTTTGCTTGAGTTTGAGTTCTTGTCTTTATTAAAGAAAACACCTGAAGGTCAGAAAGCTTATTTGATCTGCCTTATTCAGGATGCTTAATGGCTCTGCTGCTGCCTCAGTCCCCAAACTGGCATATTTTTTAGTTCATTGATTTCATCCTTTTGTTATTCGAGAAAGTGTCTAAGAGGGTGTGTCCACATGCAGTATTTTCTCAGCCGCAGCTGGGGTCTAGAGGATGCAGGACAACATCTCTGTTCTTCTGATCAAGCTGCTTGCCAGGGATGGAGTCGGCTTCATATGGGCTCCCCAAATGCAGCTTCTCTTTACCTTTGCAACATTCCTTCCTCTTCTTCCTCGTTCCCTTCTCTGCACCTGATGCTAGCCCGCCGTGCCCCTCTGCTCAGACCCGAGAGACCTGGGCCACCCGCCAGTGGTGAGGGTCCCGGCTCTTTGCTGTGGGTGCTACATTCTCCCGTGGAACCCCCGCACATGAGCACCCCCTCTGCAGTGCTCCTGACCGCTGCCTGAGAGCGTGAGCCTGGGGCCCTTCCGTGCTGGGAGATCTGCGTCCTCGCCGTGCAGGGCTGGATGCCGGTGGAGGAGGCTGTTCGTGAAGGTCAGCATTTGTATCAGACCTCAGGCAGCGGCCACTTCCCGCTCATTCTTGTATGTCCAGGCCACACAGTGGGAGCTCAGCAGATGTGAAACAGGAGCGTACGGAGCCAAAACGAGGCCTGAGATGATAGCGAAGCCCCTACTGTCATTGCAGTTTCCCCCTGCATCTCTTTGTGATTTATGTTGACCGCTTCCCGAGCCCAGGGAGCAAGGTTGTCCCTGTCCCCTGCCACGGGTGGGAACACATGCAGAAATCCTTCCAGAAGGAAGCAGGTCGGTTCCTGTAGCACACCATACACGGCTAACTTCCGCAGTGGCACGGTCTTAAGAGAAAGGGTGCAAGGTCGGTTCCTGTAGCACACCATACACGGCTAACTTCCGCAGTGGCACGGTCTTAAGAGAAAGGGTGCAAGGTCGGTTCCTGTAGCACACCATACACGGCTAACTTCCGCAGTGGCACGGTCTTAAGAGAAAGGGTGCAAGGTCGGTTCCTGTAGCACACCATACACGGCTAACTTCCGCAGTGGCACGGTCTTAAGAGAAAGGGTGCAAGGTCGGTTCCTGTAGCACACCATACACGGCTAACTTCCGCAGTGGCACGGTCTTAAGAGAAAGGGTGCAAGGTCGGTTCCTGTAGCACACCATACACGGCTAACTTCCGCAGTGGCACGGTCTTAAGAGAAAGGGTGCAAATGAGCGTTTGGACCCCGTAAGTGTGATCATGTTGGCGTGGTTTGTCTAGCAGCTGCGTGTGGTGAAAACACACACACACACACACACACACACACTTATATTTGCATCTATACATGTGTGTGTACGCACATACGTATTTCTAGCCAGCCACACTGGCACATTTTATTAATTACTGTAGGACAGGAAGCTAAACCAGGACATGGGATGTTGTGGTCACTCTCTACCGAGGGAGAGATTTACCTCACGAGTTCTCCATCCCGATGATGGTCAGAGGCACAGTAAAACAGATGTTCCAGACTAGGCCACGTGGCAACGCGGTGTCTGTCTGTGCTAGGGAGCGTGGCTGGATGAGCCAAAGTGCAGGGAAGGGACCCTCTTTCAATCCCGCATGCTGCCAGCTTCCTTCAGAGCACCTCCCCTTCCCTCCACCCCTGCATTTCTCCGGAGTGCTCCCTGCCTCCTCCCCTCCTCCCCATCACCGCTCCAGTGGTCCCGGCCTCTGCTCATTCCCCTCCTGCTGCAGAGACACAGGAGGCTTTTCCCAACAGCCTTCCTGCTCATTCTCCACCCTGCTGTTGGACCATCTCCATACAGTGCACACTCATTACGTGCTCCCCTCACCCTAGTCCCCCCGGGATGCAGGGTTTAGTCTGCCTTCCTTTTGAAACATGTTCCTGGAAGGCAGTGTAGGAAGAGCACGTACCGTGAGCAGAAAGCTCAATGAAGCTGACCCACTGAACATACATGCCCATCCAGCTTCCGGTTCCTGAAACCAGACATTCCCCTGCTCCTGCTTTGTCGGCCACCCTCCCCTCCCTCTCGAAAGGTCATCGCTATCTTGGGATCAAGTTCTGACTCCCTTGGTAGCCCATGTGGTCTAGCCTCAGTGTCTGCTGCTACTTTTTTTTCCCCACTAAGAAACCCAAACTACCTGGTTTTCCCACTTGTACCGTTGAATTCCTCCAGACCCACATGAAGTGTCTTCCTCCTGCCCGGATCACTGTCCCTCACTTCTCTGCTAAGCTCCTCCGTCCTTTCAAAGCCCCTTGTAAGGATGGGCTTGGACGAGAAAGCTCACTGAGTGCAGCCTTGTGGCTGTGTCCCAGCTCTCTGATCCACACTGTCTCCACCCTGTAGCACGCGGCACTGTTGTTCCGGGTATGTTCCTCAGAAGGCTTCCTGAGAGCGGTCTTTCTGTCACCCTCCAGCCTCTAGCGGTATGTGGAGCAGTGCATACAACAGTATATATCCGTGCGTGCTTGTATGTGTGTGTGCGTATGTTCCGTGCCTGCATGTGTGTGCGTGCTTGTATGTGTGTGTGCGTATGTTCCGTGTGTGAATGTATGTGTGCATGCTTGTATGTGTGTGTGCGTGCTTGTATGTGTGTGTGCGTATGTTCCGTGCCTGCATGTATGTGTGCATGCATGTGTGCCTGCAAGTGTGTGCGTGCGTGTGTGTTCCGTGCATGTGTGCATTCGTGTATGTTCCATGCGTGCGTGTATGTTCCGTGTGTGTATTCAAGAAATATTTCTATAGCACCTTCTATGTGCATGTGGCCTCGATGTGTGAATATGGAACTCTACACACAAAGATCGAATGTGCGATAGGAATACTTGTGGAGTAAATAAGATAGCCAGTGAACAAATAAAGCTCGCAGTTTGGACCCTCTGCTCTACCTAACACCTAAGATAATGAGTATAAAGGACAGCTTTGAAATCGTGCTGCTCTTTAGTGTTGACCAGTTGAGCAAGAGTGTCGGGAACTCTGCGTGTAAACAAACATCCGAGCTGAAAACATTCCTCGTGACTCGGCGCGCTGAGAAGATTGCTGGGACTCCTCCTCTTCTTCCTTTCAAGACACCGCACATGACTCCAGAAGCACGTGGCGTCACTGGTGTGCGAGCACATGGTAAGGAACTGTGTTGTTGGCCCTTAGCAGCTGCCCGCACACAAATGCCCTGTGCTCGTGGCCTTCCCCTCCCTGTCCTGCTGCGAGTGTAATTTTTCAGGCTTCCTGCCCCCAGCACTACCTCCACCCACCTGCTCTTCACACCACCTGCGTCGGCTGCTTTGACGGCTGTCCAGCGACGGTGCCCACAGGCTTCCATCCCACACTGGGTAGAGTTTAGGTCCTGTCTCTGTGCCTCCATGACCTGTGCCAGGTCACCCTGACTCACCCGACATCCCTGCTTCGCCGACGGGCATTTCTCCCTGGTAGGCACGACCCGGCAAGTCATCGTGTGTGTCTCTAGTCCTCCTGCACTCTGCAGATCCTCCCCCGGCTCCGCCTAGCACCCGGAGGTGCTCCTGCATCCATGCAGGGGGTCTGCAGGTAGCCCCGTGCAGCCCTCACCTTGTCCGCTAATGACAAGGCAGCTACTGCTCTTTCCTGAGCACTTTACTGGGAAACATACCACCCGCTCGTCACTCACCACCTCTTCAAGCAAGACGCTGCCCTCGGGCTTCCTTATCTGGGCCCCTGCAGAGTGTTGGTTCCAACCCCAGCTCTGGTTGACTGCAGCAATGACTGATGTGTGCCTTGTTTGATGGGGCTGCCCCCGTGGGACCAGGGACCAGATCCTCGCCAGAGGAAACGATTTCCACGAGCATCTTAATACAGTCCCTGCCGTGGATTGAATATGCGGGATGGAGTCTGTGGAGGTAAAGAAAGATCTGAGGCAACCATCCCCTTACAGCTAATGTGTTCAAGTGTCTATAGTTTGCCGGGTGTCGGACTGGGGTGGCCGCAAGACACATGGTCTACCTTCATTGTGTGTGTGGCCCAGTGCAAATCAAAAGGTAGATATTTAAACAGTACATAAGAACATAATGGGATCTGTAAGTACAAAACGGGATAAAACAAGTAGTTGAAGGGCAGGAAGGAGGGAGCCATATTAAGAGTTAGAGGGAGAGCATTCCAAGTAGATGTTTATAGTGTATATGTGGGCACATGCATGGGTCCTATGGCAAGAGGGTCATATTACATATTTTATTTGATGCAAAGGAAAGCAAAAGTGTGTTGGGTTGAGGTACGGTGGGCCAGGGAGAGGGGCCCACCTTGAATGCTTTAAGTTACTTATTTGCTCTGACTTTTTTATCCACCACGCATACTTTAATTTTGCTTCATCTGTACTGACATAGCCTTAAAAGTAGATCACAACAAATTTACATCAGTGATTTTTCTCCTGTATCTTACTTTTAAGAATTTTCACAAGAGGGATAAACAACTAATTTCCAATTTTGCTTTCATTCATAAAATTGTATACCACAAAGTTTCTTGCTTCGATATAGCCCAAGAAAAGAGGAGGAAACTAATATTTTTGTAAACCTTCTGTATGTCAGGCACAAAAATTAGTGATTTACATAGGATTTATCAAAATAGCCTCAGAAATAATTGTTCGTTCAAAATCTGCACAAGCTTAGATGTGTTTGTTCAACACAAAGGTCCTTTGTGTTGAGATGCATGGTGTGTGTGTGTGTGAGAGAGAGAGAGAGAGCTTTATGTGCATGATTCTTTGGAAGGCAAAAGTTTCATTCTTATCTCTTTTATTTCCTATGCACAAATAATAGCTTCTTTGACTTGACATTCTCTTGTTTGGTGCAATAGTAAAATTGTGTGGTGTTTAAATCCACCATCAGTTAAGGTCCCCAGGAAATTAGAAATATCCCACCCGAAGGACATGGTTATGTTCCATTTTCTCACGGATATCCAAGCCATCCTCCGGAATACCTCAGGCTCAGAGCACTTCCAGCCTAGACGTATCGTTGAGTTTGGTATCATACTCTTCTTCACGCATGAGATGACATTTGTGAATTTCGAAGGTTTTTAAAAAATATCTTTGGCATTTGAAAGCTTAGACTCTTGGAAGCTGTAATTCTCTGTTTTCGGCAGCACCCACATGGGGGCTCGCGCCTCTGCCACGTGGTAGTTCAGATGAACTTTGTGATGCATGGCAGGCAAGTCAGTAGTGGTTTTCACATTGCGTGAATCCTGCACGGGTGCTGGTCGTCTGTATGACTCCTCGGCGTGGACGCGCAGAAGGGAAGCTCGGAGCTTGGGGAAGGGGGCGTCCGTGCTGGGTCAGCTGCGCAGAAGAAGGGTGGGCTTCTCATCCATAATTCATCATTCTGAGGTGCGTCGTGCCCTGACATAGCCGAGCACTGCCGCCTGCTCGCGCAAGATCAGACAAGGTTGTTAAATCGCACTTGATTCTTCTGTGAACCAAAACCGTCCCTGGGGCGATCGGCCTGTAGCTTGTGTATTTGTACCTTTGACGTCTAAGCCTCCAGCTTGGGAAAGAGTAGAGATGTTGGTGAACTCCACGGTATGAAATCGCTAGTTTCACAGGGAGAAAAGGGGCGCTGGAAGTAGCAGAGGCTTTCGTCGTAGGAAACCTCTCTGTGATCAGTATCACGTAACGGGAACATCAGCACCATTGTGGAGCAGAGCGGAAGCTTGGGCACTGGCCCCAGAGTCCTAACTGGGGACGTTTCACGGGGGCCAGACGCCATCCACACTCTCGCTGCTGCTTTTGTGCGGGGTTCTGGAGGATAGTGAAGGCATACTGCATGATGAAGCAGAAATCAGGACCCCAGCCCTGGCCGTGACCTTGACTGCACGACTGGGGGACGGAGACACTACCTGGAGCTCAGGTGTGTCATCAGGGACATGAGTGGTCTGTGAACGTGCTCTCCAAAGTCCTGTTTGGTTGTAAACTTCTAGGGTTTTTATGCATTTCCTCTTTCCATAGCAAATGTCTCCTACCCGGGGAGACCTTCTGTCCTGCTGTTCAACCCGTTTCCATTTCGGGGCTCATCACGTTGACAGTCATTGCTAATGCTTAGTTTTTCGCTTGACTTGCTATCGGGCTGAGCTCTGCCGTCCCCGTGTCCCATACCCACTGCTACAGGAGGTACTAAACACAGGTGTCCTGAGCGAAGTAGGCCTGCCTTGCTGGACAACAGACCCAGGCCCGGCTGCAGGACTGAGGGCTTCCCCAGTACCCCGCAGACTCGCCACCTGGGGCACAAGGCAGAGGTCCCTAAACCAGACTCTGACAACGCTGTGAGCTAAGGCAGGGCCAGCCAGCGTGTGACCAAAACATCCTCCCTCCACAGCCTTCACACTGCTTCGCATGAAGATTGACTTCGAGGGTGGTGTAGAAACTTCTAGGCAAAACCCTTCTATTAGGGCCTCGTTACTCCAGGGGTGGTGCCCAGCATCCACATGTCTGGGAGCTCCTTAGAACGTCGAGCCCCAGGCTCCCTGAACGCGCTGAATCAGCCTGGGCATTTAGCGGCATCGGTCGGCTCATAGGGGAGGATCAGTGCTTAGCTTCCCACCAAACCTGCAGCCAAAGCTTGCGAGTAATTGTTTCAGGATCAACCTCTAGGAGCTTCTCAGTCCAGTTCTCCCTTCTGTTTTGCTGGGATGGGAGGAAATGGATGTGTGTGTGTATGCAGGGAGTATGTGTGTGCACGTGCGGATGTGCGTGCCCACACAGGGAGTTGGGGAGAATAACTGCTTCCTCCAAGTAGCCTGGCGGCTTTGCATGTGTGGGCAAAGGCACCGGCGTGGCCCACCCCACAGTGGACACCCAGGTGCATCGCCAGCACACAGTGCAGGCCGGCTGGTCTGGCCCATCCAGGCTTGCACACGGTGACTCAGCACTGCACGCTAATTATCCGCCCATGGCTCTGCTCGTCCCATCGCTTGTACACACAAAAACCTGCTTCCTTGTAACGTACGTGTGTCTCAGGAGCCCCTCGCTGCGTTACGCTAAAAGCAATTTGAGTGTGATACTGTAGGCACTGAGTATGAAGAGGTGAGAGGAAGCCTTTTCTGAAACCCACAAGATAGATCCATGTCCTTATTAAATATCCTCAAACACCACAAATAAAAGTGCCCACTTTTTAACTTCAGTTAAACAAAAAAATCTTGTAATTATCTTTTTACATGCCTGCCTTGGGTCCTAGACAATGAAGTCTGCGACGACAGCAACTGTGTCTGTTTCTTGTTCCAGACCTGGCGTTGCCAGACTTAGCAAATAAAAGCCCAGGACTTCGTTAAATGTGAAGGTCACAGGAACAATGAGTTGATTTTATTTTAGAGGAAGTATACCCTGTACAATACTTGAGTCATGCTTTTAGTAAAAAAAAAAAAAAAAAAAAAAAAAAAAAAAAAAAAAAAATTGTTGTTTTCTCTGACCTTCAGATCTAAGTCAGCACCTTGCAGTTTATCTGGTAACCCGGCCTAGACCTCAGCACTCAACTTAGTACCCAGCCCAGATGGGACGCTCAGCAAATTTTGAACGTTTACGTTACGAGGCAGAGAACTGAATATGCGAAGCATGTAAATGGAGCCGATAGGAGGGGAAAGCAACACGGAGCTGTGAGAAGTCCGACCCCAACTTGTTTTAACCAACTTGGAAGATCTCAGCGTGACTTTGAAAGGGGAGCATTAATGGATGGGCTACTTCAGTGAGAGAAAAGGGAGGTACCCTTAGGGCAGTAAATCTGTCACTCTGGCTTCATGAAGAGTCAGACTTTCCTCAGGGGATGTTTCTGCCAGTAAAAGATGGAGCGTAGGGGCACCTGGGTGGCTCAGTTGGTTAAACGTCCAACTCTCGATCTTAGCTCAGGCAGGTCTTCATCTTAGGGCTGTGAGTTCAAGCTCCACATTGGGCTCCATGCTGGGCACAGAACCTACTTAAAAGATGGAATGTCAGTTAGCTCAGGAAATGTTTGCTGGCTTCCTAGGTGACATATGAAATTGTGTAATGGCCAAACTGGACACACCAATAACATATATTTGTTTCTTTGGTGAATGGAGGAAATGTAGACTTAAAAAGAGGGACAGTTGAGATAAAATGGAAATTCTCCTGTGAAACAGAAATGTAGCTATAGGGGTCCTGGGTGGCTCAGTTGGTTAAGCGTCTGCCATCGGCTCAGGTCATGATCCCAGGGTGCTGGGGTCAAGCCCTGCGTCTGGCTCTCTGCTCAACAGGGAGCCCGCTTCTCCCTCTCTTTCCTGCTCATGCTCTCTCTCGCTATCTGTGTCTCTCTCTCAAATAAATAAATAAATAAAATCTTTAAAAAAAATGTAGCTATGAATGAAATGTATTTAATCGAGGGAGACTAATCATCCAATCCTACGTAATTATTGAATATTTTAGCCATGCATAGTAGATGGTGTCATTATTTCCATTTTCATCCCCCTCCCCGTTCTTGCCTTTATCGTGTAACTGCATGGTGCTGTCCTATTGTGGTCAGGCTGTTCTTCCCCAGCCTGGACTCTGGTCTCATTCATGTGACTTGCCTTGGCTAGCGGGGTGGTATCAGACTGGATGCAAGTAGAAGATTGAGAAGTGCTTACATAACTGGGCTGGACCTCTTTCTTTGCCCTCTGCCAGTGGCTAGACACCCTTCAGTCCCAAATGAATATATAGTCCAGACCGTTCTTCATACTCCACATCCACACACCCAACTGTGTCCATTTGTGAACCTCAAAGGTGCATCAAACTCAACATTTCCCAAAACAAAGTTCACACTCTTCCCCTCCCAACATGCTTCTCATTGCATATGTCACCCCAAAAAGCCATTTGCACAAGCCAAAAACATGGAAACCATCCTTGACTCCTTTCTCCCTCCCGTCTTCTACTGCAAACACATCAGTTGCTACATCCTGTGGATTTTGATCTATCAAAACTCTTCCTCTCTGCCGCTCTTTTGTTATCACTTTGTCAGAACTGCCACTGTGCCTCACACGACCACCACATCACGGGCCTCATAACTGGTCTCCCACATATTCTCCCTGATCCTCAATCCATTCTCCACTAGCCAGACAGGTCTGTTGGAGACACAAGACAACATCTGGTCATGGCAGTACTGAGAAGTCATCTCTGACATTCCGGGGTTTCTCTGATGACTTTCAGCCTCCCTCACGTCCTGCCACGCTTTCAGGAACCTGGGCCTCATCTTGCTCTCTGGGATCACATTGCATTAGCCTTCCCTTTCAGAATGATACGTCGTCTGCACTTGGACACTTTCATTGAATTGCTACTTCCTGCATGTACAACAGTCTCAGCATCTGGGGTAAGAATTCATCCATCCTGTGCGATGAGTAAGCAATTAATCTTCGCTTGGACTCCAACCATACTTCCTTAGCATGGCTGTAGCTAACCCCCACAGTATGATTTATTTCTTGACAACACTTTCGTAATTGGAAGTAGAAATTAGCTGGGTCATGATTTGTTTATTGCCTGCCTCCCAGTCAGCGTGCCTTGTTTCTCTGTTGTAGCTCTAGCATGGTACCTTATACATACCAGATGCTCAATAACTATGTCTACAAAGAAAACCAATGGATGCATCCTGGTGAATGAAACAGACCTAATTCTGGCCTTCTCCAAGCTGGTGTGTCTCTCTTCCATTCACACATACCGTGGTTGTATAAGTTCTCTCATCAAAGTCCTGAATACATTGACTCTTTGTCTTTTGGTACTGTTGCTAGTTTACAGTCAGGGAATCAACTTCATTCCACACCATCTTCAACTCGTTTACTTGGGATTCGAGCTACTGCGTTTCTTTATACTTCGATTTTAAAAAGCTCCATAGAGAACATACATGTATTTTCATTAATTTTGCCAAGAACTCAGTGGATCTGCTAATTCTCTACGTACTTTCATTTTTAAGCTTAATTATGGTTTTGATACTTTTGAGAAGCGAAGCTCGTAATATCAGATGCCTTTTGACACTTGAGTTCACTAAACACTTCTCTGTTCTTCTTTGCCACTTTTTGAAGTTTATAGAATGTGTTTTCACATGTTTGGGGTTTTGGCACTAGTAATTCTGTTAGTTTTTGCTTTGCTTTGCTTTCTGGTTATTCCATTGGTGTTTATTGGCTTCTTCCACTGTCTTCATCTACTTTCTCCCTGCATCTCAGCTTTAACCTAAATAATGGCTGGTTACAAGAACCAGATATAGACGTTCTTTGGATTAATAAAAGGAAAAATAACTACCATGAAAGGTGGCCATGGAAGGATCAGTAATGATAGTCCTTTTGGACTAAGGACTATAATTAACCCAGTATGTACTGTTTAAGATCCAGGACTATTTTAATCCTATTTAGTATGCTGTAAATAAAATCCTGTCTTCGGTGCACATTTAAATACTGCCTGGCTCATCTCGTATTTAATATAATTATTTGTATCTCAGTTTGACTGCAGTTAGACTATACAGGCTTCTACAAATCTGACATAGAATGAGTGCTAAGTTATTTTTGAGTCATAAGTAAGAATATGTGATAAGCACACATGCATTATGGAGACAAATAGAACATTATAATAAGGAATTAGCAAACAGACCTACCACAGTGAAGGGTTGCACTGATGTAAAATATAGCCTA
Source organism: Ursus arctos (assembly GCF_023065955.2). NCBI lineage: Eukaryota > Metazoa > Chordata > Mammalia > Carnivora > Ursidae > Ursus > Ursus arctos. The sequence continues at coordinate 5,365,643 of NC_079873.1, forward strand.
CTTAGCACTATAATTTACTCTTATGACCCACTTTGTTTTGTAAAAAAAGGGAAATGTGAACAAGATAGAATAAGCAGAAGAATGGGGGAACAGGATCAATGGAAAAATTTGAAAAGAATCTAGACATTTAGAGTTTAAGAAGATCTCAGAAATCATCTACCACAGTCTTTTTTACTAGCTGTGACAATTAGATATAAATGATTTGTTCTAATTCATATGTAATGATTATAATCAAATGGTTGACAAATTGCCCGTTGATAAAGATTGCATCGTCTCTGGTGATGATTCTGTGTGGCATGGTCAGTGTAACTTCAGTGATGATGGGAGGGTCCAGAATTTGCAGGATGACTAAACAACCTTAAGGATTAGGGAAGGGAATTCGGTCCAGTCTTCCGTGGTTGAGATGGCCTTTGTTCCCATAGGAACATAATGGGAGGTAGGGGTCATTTTAAGAAACTGAAAGAACTAACTAGTTAAGGCAGGTAGAAGTATACACCAGCAAAGCACGTCAGCAGGAAGTAGGGTTCATTTCTTGAGATGGAGTCACTGACTGGGCCACAGGGCCATGGGGCCGTGGATGGTGGCTGACCAGAGCAAGTTGAACAGGTGTTGAGAGGACTGTGGTGTCAGGGATATTCTAAGACACGCACTCAGGCCCAATAGGCCAGTTATTTTACCTGTAATAAGAGGGAGTGGTCCGGTAAAGGCTCAACATGGTGGCCAGGGGAGCCACAAAGCAACCTCATGGAGAGCTCAGGGAGCTGGATTGAGGCTTCTCGAGTCCCTTGAGTCTCAGGTCTAGATTCGTGCCAGACCCTAGGACAGCCGGACATGGAGGTAGATGTGCAGATTTCTAACAGGAGGAGAGAAGAATATGGGAACCAGGTAGGGCCAAGTGGATTTTTATTACCATTGTTATTGTTGTTGTTATTATTGTTGTTGTTTTTATTACCAGTGTCTCTAAAGAACATCTACCGCTCATCTACAAAAGTGGCACAAAATTGATTTTAACTCAGTACATGCAATCACTTCCTGTATATTGGTTCTTAAAATACTTGATAATCTCATGAGGTAGTAAAGCTATAATAAATTTCCACTAAATACTCCCATGAGCACAGTCTCACAGCATGAATATGCCATCTTAAGGGGGCTCATGGAGCCCTATCGTCCATCTGTGTATTCAGCATTCTCCAAGGATGCCTCGCTGAGCAACCACGCTCTGCCACGTGGAGCAGTCCACACATAAGCAAGGCTACTGTGAGAGGCGGAGAGGCCCTAGCGCCATATTGAAACACAGGCTGAGTGACCCCTGAAGGAAATAATTAAGATTTCCAAGCATCTGGAGGGGATCACTGGACTAATTCACCACTAAGAGATCATTGAAGTCTAAAATAATTTGTCCATGATCCCAGTAATGTGAAACATTACAAAGAGCTGTCTGGTTCTTCAGAACAGATACAGCCAATTTTCAGTAGCCCAAACCACACAACTAGGATAACAGAATTTCAGTGGAGAAGCAGGGAACAGAAGGAGGTGGCTTAGGAAAGGGGCACACAACTTTAGAAAATTGTTCTTCTTGAAAAATAACAATAGTATATGAAATGTCTTGTTCTAGTAAAAAACAGGCTGTAGTAAGTATCTATTACTATGTGACCAATGACCCTAACACTTTGCATAAAGCTATAAATGTAATTTATATCTATATGAATATATATATTTATAGGTATAAATGTTGATAGGAATACACAGTCATAGTGTGTGAACTGGAATTTGCAAGAGACTTGGCTGTGTGGTTCAGGCTCCAGGTCTCTCGGGACCCTGAATTTGAGATGTCGGTCAAGGCTTTAGACGGAGGATCAGCTTCCGTGGCTGACGGCCTGGGCCCCACGTTCCTCCTTGCATGGGCTTCCCCACAGGGCTGCTTGAGTGTCCTCACAGCATGGCAGCTGGCTGCCTCCCAAGTGGGGTACCCAGTAGAATGCAAAAGGGAAACTAAAGTGTCTTCATACCCGAGGGTGGACAGTCTACGTGCTGTCATCTCCCCAGTCTTGGTTATACAAGTCAGCCCTATCCGGCATGGCGGGGGGGGGGGGGGGGGGGGGAGGGAACGCTACAGGGACACAATGCCAAGACATAGGGATCATTGGGGGCTTTCTTGGAAGCTGGCTACTATACTGTCTTTATGACCGGATGGGAAGGAATTGCAGCCAATTTCCAGGTCATTGCATTGAGTTTGGGAATAAGAAACTTTATACTTTTGAGGGACGATGAAGCCTTTGTCATTTCTAAGGCTTACACGTAAAGCATACAGGCCAAAGAAACTGAGGCCCGTAGTGCAAATAAAAACCACGTGCAGAATAATGTGACTCCAGACTTTGGTAAGTAGGATGCTGACGTACACATCGCCCCTAACTCAGAAGTGGTTTTCAGTATGAAAGTCAGGCTTGGTGTAGCCCACCTGAGTTTTTAGAAATAAGTAATGGTGCAAGTAAAGACTCTTCATGTTACATATCATAAAGAAAATTCAAAATGGGTTAAACCAGTATTGTCCAATATATTGAGGGTCACACATCCAAGCCACTTATGTAACTGTATGTTTTCTAGAAGAAATAGGTGACAGTAGTTTGAACAGCACATCTCACTGCCCCAGTTTATCTAAAACACAATTTCAACACATGATATGGAAGTATTTGTTTTACTTAATCTGAAATCCAGTGTGTATTTCACACTCACTGCACAACACAGTCGGACGAGCCACACTGCAAGTGTTCAGTAGGCACACTGAGACTAGGGGGAACGAATACTGAATAATAAAGGCAAGTTACGGAGAATAAAACCCCAGTGATCTGTCTCATCACGCTAGACCTGATCAAGAAGCTCACATAAGCCAAGTCACCGAGGACATGTCTGTCTCACTGCTGTGCCTCTTCCAATGCTGATGTAAACTGTAGGCACTAAGTGGTGCACTCTTCAGTCCACCGGGCTCTGTACTGTTGTTACCGAGGAGCCACACGACCGCCGTAGTTGCACGTCGCCACGCCAGCCGTGGGGAGCATGAACTTTCATATGGCTCCTGGCGGGGGATGCTCTTTGGCACGCATTCTGACTCCGTGTCCTGAATCGGGTAACCTGCCCATTCTGGGACTGGCCACTGTGGCCAGTATCACAGGGTCTGTGGATGGTGTAAAGCCCTTCAGGGCTACTCTTAGAATTCAGAAGGGGCCTCAAGCCTCCCAAACCACATTGTGTGTTAAGACTGAGGTAAGAGTTAGTTGCCCAAGGAAAACTCGGAGCACGTTTGGCAAGTGTGAGGTAATTTAGAGATAAAAGCAGGGGCAAGAATGGACACACAGCCACAATGCACTTGCCTCTACGGGGGTGTCCGGGCAGATGTCTTGATTCCGTCCCTTGATGTGCTGAGCATGAAAGAGAGGCAAACAGAGGGCCACCACGGCTATGGATCCACGGTTCGGACCACCTACATAACTCTTGCCTGGGATTAATACAGTTACTGGAAGCTTAGAAGGTCTGTGACCCACTTGTTATTCACTAATGTTGCGCCAGTGGCCAATTTCAATTTCTACAGACAGAAGTAGCATCTGCGATTTGCAGAATGATAGAAAATGTAATTGACAGTATGCGCATTCTTATGTGGTTAGGAAGTAACTTTCAGTGGAATGTATCTTCAATAGCTGGACCACTACTGGAGAGTTTTGTATTAACATGGAAATGCTTCCTATAACTTACAACTGTTTCTTCCTGTAAAGACCGATTTCAAAATTCTATTCTTTCCTGACGTTTGAGTAAATGGATCTTCCTAGGGAGTATTAAGTGAATATTACCGGATTTATTGGATCTTACAAAATGACTCGAGTAAAAATTCCAGTTGTGCAAGAGGCCAAATCAAGTAAAAAGAATTCCTTGGGGGCGCCTGGGTGGCACAGCGGTTAAGCGTCTGCCTTCGGCTCAGGGCGTCATCCCGGCGTTATGGGATCGAGCCCCACATCAGGCTCCTCCGTAGGAGCCTGCTTCTTCCTCTCCCACTCCCCCTGCTTGTGTTCCCTCTCTCGCTGGCTGTCTCTATCTCTGTCGAATAAATAAATAAAATCTTAAAAAAAAAAAAAGAATTCCTTGACACAAAGGAACCATCAGATTCTCCTATGTTACACAATAATTGAACTGTTTTAAAAAATATGTATCCATATGGACAAAGACAAGGTGGAGTTTTTTGGTTTTTGTTTTTAATTTAAAGAATGTGTTAGGGTGGAAAGATTGTGGATGGTATTTTTTTTTTTCTTCAGAAGTCTTATGTTGACGTTACAAAAGCATCTGTGCAAGTTTTAAAAGAAAATATGTTTGTTAAATGAGTGACTCACAACCTATGTTAGCAGCTTCCACAGAGTTTGAGAACGAGGACAGAAATAGTCCCACAGAAGCAGAGAGAGAGAGAGACTGTTTTCTTTCACTCTGAGTCTGTCGCCATGTATCCTGTGTCCTCCTCCAGAACCTTCTTAGGAAGCAGAGTAAACTTACCCAAAGACGCACGCAGTAAGGAACAGCAGAGAAATGTCCACAGTCTGGGAAACTGGGTTTCTTCTGATTCGGAGGGGATAGGCTGCCTTACGCATGAATGATTGTCATTTGTTTGAGCTCGACTGATAGCTGGAGGCATCTCTTCAATAGATCATAAATTATACCCCAAACCACTTTTCTCAAACTAAGAGTGAGGGGGGAGAAAAGAAGAGACATCTTTCTATTTCAGCAACAGGAGTACATTCTCATCCTGCTTGTAACTCAACCGAAACTTTCCCAAGCAGAACCAAAATAGCTCCCACAGAATTTCAAACGATGAGAATCAAGCCCAGATGGTCCGGACTTAAAATGTTAAATCTGATGCTATTACTATGGTCAAGTGAGATGACATATTTGCATTTTTCTGATTCTATTTATAATTAGTCTTTTTAAGAGGTCCATCTGCTCCAAAATATCTTTCCCACTGCCCTGCCAGGGCATGAGTTTTCCACCCCGAGTCATTCCCTGGGCAAAGGCATGGAGGTGTTTGAAGGCCCTTGTTAAATAATACATCTGTCTGTGGAGCAGATAGGACAGTAACCCGAAGTGCCAGTACTGTGTGCACATGCAGTGCTTCGTGGGTGCCCTGTGGTGTGCGAGAACGGTGTTCAGTGCGTGGGCATGGACTTGGGAAGAAGGGAAGTGCAAGTCCTCTTCACTCTACCAAGAACTAGTTCGCTGTTTCCAAACAGCAGCTCGGTTATTTCTCTTCTTGCTTCTCTTTCTACGCTGGGTATTTCCCTTCCTCTGTGACGAGCAATCCTCTGCCGTGATAAAGCCTGGTCAGGCCAACAGGGTCTTTACCTTCCACTGAAGTCAGAAGACTTGGGTCCGGTCTTTCTCAGTTCCCAGGTATATTCTCACATCATCTTCTTTGGATAAGGCCAGCCTTTTTTCCTTCCCCTCCCTTCCTTCCTTCCTTTCATTTTTAAATAAGTCTTTCTCAAATCTTAGTTTTTCTTACTCTGTGCATAAGTCTTGGCACTCCACATAAGGATTCCGTGCTCACACTCCAATATCGATACTCTGATGGCCTGAGGGAAGGAGAACCTTCCTTTTCTTTCTCAGCTGATGAATGGACAGATGTAAGATCCAAATGTCTTCATTGTTCTTTCTTCCTATAAGCTTCAGTGAATGAGATCTTTTGTTAGCTCTGGGGGCAGAAGAGAGAGTGGAGATAAAGTGAGCCTGCAGGGGCTCAGGAGAGGTGGACCATCGGTGAACTTCGTGGGGCTCTGCGCTAGGGCAGACCTGTGCCTCCCCCCCCCCCCCAGTCTTCACCTCCCTCAGGGACACTGCAGAGCGGACAGCCCTCCGAGGTCGTGCCGTACTACTTACCCTCTCTCTTCTTGGGCTCCTCCGGGGTCTCGCCTCCATTCATTATCTGCTCGCTCTTCACAAAATCGACAGCCCAGTCTCTCTGCACTGATGACAAGAGCAAAGAGAATTACTTTAAGGCTTACAGGCAGCTTGGCTGGCTCTGCTAAGTGCTTCTGCAGAATGAAGGCATCCCCGTGAGAGTGGGCGGCAGTCAGTTCTGTGTGGCGAGACGGAGGTTCGACCGCAGTCTCCAAGTAGGAGAACCCGGCAGAGTATAACAGCTGGGACTTACAGTCTGTCCTTGTCCATTCTCCCCGGGTGTCAGGTTCACTGTTGCAGAACTGAGCACACACACCAGCACGTGAGTCTGACCGGAGTTCTGTGTGTGGAAGTAGAGCACTGGCCTGCCGCTGCTTCTGTGGCTCAGCTTTTGTTACTAGGTGCAGCTCACCTCCCTTTGCCCAGAAGCAGCCCCTACTCGTCGTCCGTAAACGTGAAGCTTTGCTTCTGCCTGTCATTCGGACACAGTGCCGAGACTGAACTCAGAAGAAAGCATGAAGGGACGCGTACGAGGCGAGACGTGGTCCCTGTCGCTGCCATCTCCAGGTGGGCTGAGCCTCCTCAGTCCCTCCACCAACACGCCCCCAGCGCGTGAGCACGCTCCTACTGGCAGTGTGCATTAGTAGTTTACAGCGAAAAGCATTCACAGGAATGGAGATGACTTCATGTCAATTAGCATGTGGAGTCTAAAAATTGGTGTCCTATAAATAGCTCCCTATTAAAAAGTGGTAATAGCAAAAAAAGAGAAAAAAGAGTAAGCAGGATTACAATTGGAATGTATCTACACCGCAAACATGTAAGCAAATTTCAAGTCATCGTGATTCCTGAAATCATTCTAATTACCCAGGACCAGCTCACACAGGATTCCAAACACAAATTAAAGAATGTTTCCATGTTGCCACCAACGCTCCCTTCTTTGGGTTAAGAGCAACACAACATGGTTAACAGAGGTCTCAGCACAGACTTTCTTTCCAGGTGTATGGTAGCATTTCTGTAATGGCTTCACTGAGATCTGTTTACATACCGTAAGTTTCACCTCTTCAAAGTGTACATTTTAGTCTTTTGCAGAGTTGTGCAACCGGCATCATAGTCTAATTTTAGAATATTTTCATCACCCCTAAAGCAACTGTGTAGCTTTGAGCACTCAGTCCCTCTGTCCCTCCTTCCAGCCCCTGGCAACCCCTCATGCACTCTCTGTCTCTATGCATTTGCCGATTCTGGACAGTCTATGGAAATAGGGTCATACGATACGTGGATTTTTGTGACAGCCTTCTTTCACTTGGCCTGTTTTTGCATTTCATCCGGATTTTAGGAAGTACCAGAACTGCATTCCTTTTTACTGCTGGACAGAACTTGCGTCGGTCATGTCTTTAGGGCCCGTCAGCCCACAGTGCACCCCTCAGTATACGCTCTGTAACACGCTATGGAATCCCTTTCAACAGCTCTCCGTTTCACGTGAGCGGCATGGCAAGTTTTCTCAGTAGGGGGCGCTGGAGGGACATGGCAAGGGGAAGCCCTCCGGCAGCTTGCACCACAGGTGCGTGGGGGAGATGGGAGGTGGGCGTGTGAGGACTTCACGTGGAGCGTCCCCAGTCATGGGACTATGACCCTGAACAACCTTGACACCTGGGTCTGGCAATAAGCTGACCCCAACCCACTCAACTCTGAAACCAGAGTCTTCACACGGGGTCACACCCCAGGCACTTATCCTTCTGCGAGCTCCCATGTGCTCCCCCACCTGAATTCCAGGGGTGGCCTGCACTTTGCCCAGCAGCTGCACACCAACTCTGGCCTGATCAAAGCAGCACGCGTGTTCACTCTGATCAGAGAGCCATGCTCCCTCTAAGAAACTGTAAACCCTTCCCTGGTCTGTCTTTGCTTGGGCATTCTCCCTGACGCCAGGAGCACCATATAGATTTTCCGTGTGTCTTATGATTACTCACTCGTCGTAGTTCAGAATCCGTTACGTTGCACTTCCCCTGTTTAACCTACTGCATGGTCCCCATGTCCTGATGGACCCAGAGTGCTACAGCGTTGCGTTGAATGGGCATACCAAATACTGTTTATCCGTTCTTCCGTTGGTGGGTTACTTGGCTTGTTTCCATTTGTTTGGCTTTTGGAAAAATGCTGCTGTGGACATTTGTGTGCAAGTCTTTGTGTGGACACGCACCTTCATTTGTCTTGAGTAGACACTTCGGAGTGGAGTTGCTGGGGCACGTGGTGTGTTTACCTTTCTAAGAAGCTGGCAAACTAGTGTCCACAGTACCGCACAGTGTTTCCGTCCCAGCAACAGCAGATGAGGGCTCCAGTTTCTCCGTATCCCCGTCTACATGTGTTACGGGCTTTTTTGATGATACCATCCCAGTATATGTGATACAATTCTAGTATATTTTATACAAAGTATTGAAGGCAAAAATGAAGATAGAATAAAACAATCAGACTTGTGTCCAGTATTCAAGAAGAAATGGGAAAGCCTTGTCTATTATTTTGTTCATGTCATTATCAAAAGTGTAGGGGGCCATTTCCTTGTGGGCTGCAGTCACGGTAACGTGTTCTCTCCTGGATGCTGTGCAGTGGGGTGGACAAGAGCAACCCACCCTTTCTTGTGGAGCCCAGGTGGCTGTAAATTTTGTTTCCAGAAAGACTTCATATAAACCTCAATAAAAGAATGTGAAGAAAATTTTGAGCCAAAAGACAATGTGACTTTGTGTCTTTTAATAGAAGGGTCATTTCTTTCTTTCTTTTTTTATGGTAGGAGCTTTAAAACTAACTCGTGTGTTAGTCCAGAAACAACATTTAATCACTAATTTCTAGGCGGTGCATTTGGGCCCAGTACAACTTCAAGGAATGGAGAAGTACTCTGTTTCCGTTTGGAATTCAGGGAATCTCTCTCAGGCTGTGTACAGATTTCCTGTTTTTCCTCAAGGATCGTTGAAATTTGGGCAGTTCAGTGAGGTTCAAATTATGCTGGAAGAGCTCTGGCATTCTATGAGCAGCTGAAGGCTTTGAACACCACCCACTCTTTCTTGGCTTGCAGGGCCGACCTCGTCAGTCTGGAGAGATTTAAATTGTTTCAGCAAGACTCAGATGAAAGGGAAAAACTAAGAAAAATTTTTCGATTACCTTGGGTTTTGCTAAGATGCTCAGATCACAAGCCACGTCCTTGCCCTCCGTGTCGAGATTCTACTCAGTAAGGTACGGAGCTAGGAGTTGACCATAATGAACTCATCAGGGTTATAAATTAAAAAAAAAAAAAAAAAAGCCACATACATTGGAAACTGTTCACTTACGTCTTTTTTTTTAATTGTTAAATTTTTTTTGAGAGAGAGAGAGCATGCAAGCAGGGTGTGGGAGGAGCAGAGGGACAAGGAGAGAGACTCTTAAGCAGAGCTGTACGTGGGGCCCGATCTCACAACCCTGAGATCAGGACCTGAGCCAAAATCAAGAGTCAGACACTTCACTTACTGAGCCAGCCGGGCACTCCAGCTGTTCATTTCAACCGTAGCTTGATTTCTAGCTTAGTTAAGTATTGGACACCAAGTCTACATATGGAGACCTACGGTTCTGTGGTTGTGGAAACTACTCATGCACTACCTGCTTCGTAGCTACTTTGCTCTCTGATACGGAAATATGCCCATTCGGAAAAAAAAAGAGAGAGAAAGAAAAGAAACATGCCCTTGCTTTGGGCCCTTTGGGCTTCAATATGTCCAAATGCCAATAGTGTCGAAGGTCTTTTGCAATATTATAATTCTTAGTGAAGCATATAGCTAGTTATCCTACCTCTGCGTCGATTTATTTTAATTCTGAGTGCAGCTGGCACATTTCCATTGGGTTCAGGTGTACAGCATAGTGATTTGACAGCTCTGTACTTTGACGCTATGCTCCCCACAGGTGCAGCTCCCATCTGTCACTGCACAGCGCTGACAATAGTCCCTATGCTGGGCCACGGATGCCTGTGCCCTATTCATTCCAGACCTGGAAGCCGAGACCTCCCACCTTCACCCATTTTCTCCCTACCGCCCTGGCACCCCTCAGTGTGTTCTTTCTAAGTAGAGGTCTCATTCTGCTTTTCGAAACACTGCAGTTACAGGCAGAACTATCAGATCGCGAAAAATAATATCATTTTATATAACCTCACCTAATCGGTATGTCATTTGCATAGGATCCTTTTCAATATAGTGCTTATTTGATATCGTCATATAAATGTAAAAATAGTTAAATATAACGTGTGGGGTTTTGGGGGCCTGGGTGGCTCAGTTGGTTAAGTGTCTGACTCGTGATCTCAGCTCAGGTATTGATCTCAGGATCGTCGGTTCAAGCCCCATGTTGGGCTCCACGCTGGGCATGGAGCCTACCTAAAATTAAAACAAAACAAAACTCAGTAAAATGTGCGTTTTAGTGAAACTGTGGTACTGAGTTGAAAATAGTGCTGTTTATTTTGATTAATTATGAACATTTACATCGTTCACTTTAAGAACTCTGTAGGTCTTTATTTTTCAGGTATTTATTATTTAGGTATTTATCTACTTATTTAGGTATCTGTTCAAGAAAAAATATAATCTTCATTGTTTTGTGGGAAGTTTTTACATTAAACATTGCAGGGGTTTGGGCAGAAGATCCACACTGTGTGAATATAGGACCTTGATTTTCTGACACGGGAGACATTTGGTATGTAATTGGTTAGTCCAGCATGTTTACCTTTTAAATGATAATGTTTTAAAACTGTGTGATCTCCGTATGTTTCCGTATATTCAGACAGAAGCAATGTTTGGGAAGGTGCTAAAGTAATGCCATTAGGGACCCGAGGGCCATATTTCGGAGGCAGATCTCCACTCTGGGAGGAGTATCGAAAAACGTGCTTTGCTCCCTTACCTGTTTTTCCAGATCTTGGTTGTCAAGTAGCATCATCAGCTCATCTTTAGAAAAGCAGAACATGAAAGAAAGTTATATTTTGCATGTTTTGTCCTGTGATTCAAGCAGCATGATTATTTTAGGAGAGAGATTTAGATAATAGCTCTTAAGTGAAAGAAAACAGGACTGTAGTGAGGAAGGCACATTTCTGGAAAAGAGCATAAAGCACCTTAAAAGTATTCTATATTTGCCTTTGGGGTCCCATAGCTAGGAATCTGGCTTATCACACCATTAAGCAACAATGCAGAGCAAGATTTAAATGCACAAATATCCTGTACATAAAGATTTGTATGTTAAAAAAAATAAGTCAAGCAAAATATCTCACATCATACAGTTCTATTATTTATATAAAAATATGCAGTCCTGTGAATTTTTCAGGACTGGGGAAATAAAACGTTGCAGCTATGCACAAAACTTCACCTCAGACGCAATCCGTGACAATGCGTAGAGGACGTCCTTCCAGACTTCGCTCAGCACGTGCATACGAGGGTAGGCAGCAAGACAGAGATACAGATAGAAATATTTTCTAAGGATCATGCCTTCTAACTAAAAATGAGTGAGTGCATTTTTCTAAAGTTTAGGTTTAGAAAAGGAAACTAAAATGATACCAAAAGGAGTGCTGACTTTCAAACATATGAGGTTAAAATGTGCAGGAACACAGTGGGATCTGGGTCCTTCAAGGTGCGATGGGTCAAATGCATGGGCATACCGAGTGAGATTGCACTCGGGTTCAGATTCCCAGTTAGAAAACAGCGAGGCCAGCTGCGGGGATTGGCTGTCCATCAGCCAAAGAGAGGAAAGTCCAAGATGGAAGAAATGAACCAGCTTCAGGCTTCTCTTACATGGCCATTTATGCATTAAAACAAACAAGCAAGAACAAAAATTTATTAGGATTTATGTGATCCTATAACATAATTCTGATCACCCGTCTTCACTGAGGAATTCCGTATCTATTCACAACTACTATTTTATCATGAAAATATTTGGTGAATAAAATCTTCTCTACCAAGAAAGTTTTATCCTCCAAAAAAAATTTTATAAACATTTTTTTATACTTCTAAATTCTTTAGAATAAGAATAAAAAGAATCAAGATAAAGTGAGGATCTTACTCCAAGAGTAACTCTCATTAAAACTTTTCTGAACAAGTGGGATACAAAGAAGAAAATTTGAAGTGAACAAGAAAAGACTGAGCCAATACATTTGTTTTGAAATAAAATTGACAACTTTATTAAAATAAAAAATTGCATTCCCAACCCCTCCTCCAAAAATAATATCTTAAACATATCTTGTGCAGCTAAATACTCATATACCGCTGTTCTTTCTTGGCTCTGTCACTGCCATCACTGTTCACCTCTGTAGCACATGGTACTCACATCACACGTCCTCAATTTCCCTACATCCTTTTGTAAAAAAGACTTAGGAATATCTAGAGCTCATTTTAATGACAGAAAAGATCCATAAACCTTCCCCCATGGTTGGAAGCTCCGTATTGCTGTCCAAAGGAAAAGAAACAAAAGAAAACAAAACTACATGGCATCACCGTTTGGTATATTCCAATTCTGACCAGTGCAATGATCCCGGAGACGACCTGTTTTTTCTTTAAATTGGGGGAGAGAGAGACCAAGTAAAAGAGCTAAGGTGAAAACTAAAGGTACAAACTAGTAAGACGGAGGAATGATAAGGGAGAGAAAGACGGTAGAGATGAGAGATGACAGAGACAGGTGAGAGAGAGATGTCAGCCCTCCTTTCCAGATCTCGCCTGACTCAGCGTTAAGACACCAGCCCTACTTGCCAGCCTGTTCCCACCTGGAACTTGTCCCTCTTCCTTAAAGTGCATTCCATTGAGTCCATTCCCTCAAACACTACCTCTTCCAAAGCCTTGAGTTATTAGGTTATGCCGATGTTAGCAGAAGGGGCATGGCATCTCCACTCCTGAAAATAGTCCAAGACCACACTGTCCAATGGAAATTTTTACGATGATGGCAGTGCTTAATGACTGTGCTGTCCAGTATGGCAGCCACTACCCTCCCTCGGCTACGGCTAGTGTGACGGAACTGAACTCCTCATTCTCTTCCACTGGAATTAATTTGGATATAAGTTGCCGCCTGTGGGTAGTGGCCATGAGACTGGGCAGGACAGCTCCAGGAAGTGCCGAGATGCTCCCTGGTTAAGTCCCTTGAAGGTCTTCGTGTCACTGGGAGGGGAGGATTCATCTCCTCAATCTTCTTGGTCTTCAAGAGGATAATTTTTTAGAAAACGAAGGATCAAGTGCATACAGTGCATGCACATACACACACACTTTCCAAAGACCAACAACAATTCCCAAATTTAATGCAACCTAAATTCACATTCAGGAAGGGAAATGCTTCCCAGCTGGGGAATAAGCGTCTTCCCTCTGAGAAAGTACATCACTTCCCTTCAACTCCACTTTTTTTTCCTGCCCAGCCCCCTGCTCCTCTCAATGCTTGAGAAAGCTCCCCACCCCATGCATTTACAAACAATGGGGCCATTTCTCCAACAGTCCCAGGTTACACTCAGTAGAACTTGGCATTTATTCATCACTTGCACCTGGCCAGATTACAGTTGACCCTTGAACAATGCGGGGTTAGGAATGCTGACCACCCCTCACAGTCCAAAATGTGCGTGTAGCTTTTGACTCCCCCAAAACTTAGTCACTAATAGCTCACTGTTGGCCAGAAGCCTTACCAATAACAGAAGTAGTGTATGAACATGTATTTTGTATGCTGTATGTATACTATACTGTATCCTTACAAGAAGGTAAGCTAGAGAAAACGTGATTGAGGGACACCTGGGTGACTCAGTCGGTGAAGCGTCTGCCTTTGTCTCAGGTCATGATCCCAGGGTCCTGGGGTCCAGTTCCGCATTGGGCTCCTTGCTCAGTGGGGAGCCTGCTTCTCCCTCTCCTCCCTCTGCCCCTCCCCTTGCTTGTGCTCTCTCTTTCTCTCTCACTGTGCTCTCTCTCTCTCAAATAAATAAAATCTTAAAAAAATAAGAAAAAATGTGATTAAGAAAATCATGAGGAAGAGAAAGTACATTTATTGAAAAAAATCCACATACAATTGGGCCCAGGCAGTTCAAACCCGTGTTGTATTGTTCAGGGTCAACTGTCCATTCCTCTACTAAGTAAGCCTTTTCAACCATTGCTGTTCACTTCTAGTCAGAGCGGAATTCCAGAGAGTGTAGGCATTTATTTGTTTCAGTTACAATGATTCTTTGAGAGGAAGTATTGTGATCAAGTGAAGACCAAGTCGTTAGCTGCTGCGCACTGGCATTGGAGACATATAAACGTGGAATAAACTAACCCTGAAAAGCAGCACGGTGACTCGCGCTCCGTACTCCCGCGGGAATTTGGACCTGACTCCAGTAACAGAAGAGGACCTGGCTTGGGAGCGCGATGTGAGGAAGCGTTACTTCCTTCGCGCACATGGAAACGTAACCTCGTCTTGCCTTGGCGTTTTGAGAACACAGCAAACAAACTTAGAATGTTGGGCTCGGGCGCCAGACAACGGACTTATCCTAGAAATCAGAAAATAGAAGAGTAAACATAAGAAGGGTGCACTTTCCTTGGCCCATTTACATGTCGTTGGGCTGCCATTCACGAGCAAGACCGTGCAGTAGACCCTAGCTCATTCGGACGAGGCAGGGAAGTTTGTACCGCTGTCGCGGTGCGATGTTGACTGTTTTACAAGCAGCGCTCCGATTCACTGTCAGCGTGTTGTCGATCAGCTCTTTCCACCGCGAACTATCCTGGGAACATCAGCAAAGCATGCACAACACTTCTGGGATGGGGGCAATGGGCCACAATAAATTGGATGCGAAACCAAGTGAAAATAGGAAGTCGTAAAATAAAATAACGTGACATACCCAAAATGTTTTAAAAAAGAAAAAAAGGTGTTGGTAAAATAAGCCAACAATACTTTTTTTTTTTTTTTCCAAAGATGGAGATTTTTGTTTTGTATTGTTTTTTCTTTCATTTAAGTTAGGATGTCGCAGCCTCAGCGGTCCTGTACGGAGTAGGGTGTCTAACAGCGTTCTCAGGAGGAAGCGGACAGGTGTTGTGAACCCCAGGGGAGTGTTGCCAGCAGCTTTGATGAGGTTTCATTGACCACAGTGACCGACCGTCAGTGATTTCAGAAGGAACAATACAGAAAGAGGATCCTTCCACGTTCTTTTAGTTTTTTTAATGCTAGAATCAGAATCCGAAAAGTTCAATATCCTCTGGATAAGACATATTTGTTCAACCCATTTTTCTGTGTATACTGACATTTGATATTGTGAATCTATAGCTCTTTTTGTTTGGTTAGTGAGATTTTGCTTTTCGTCCTAGTGACCGCTGTAATGGAAGGGGCTACAGAGTGGTGCTAAGACCATCCCATGGTCACAGCTGACCTTTGAAATTTGTGTTAAATTGATGTGCATGTGATGCCCCGTGGAGTGAGGTGAAAAGATTTGATGGGCACAGAACAAAGTAAAACACATCTCCAGGGGACTGAGAGCAAATCTAGTCCGAACAGCCCCTCTTATATGTAGCACAGGCAGTCGAGACCCACGAAGGTGGGAGGACGTTCCCAGAATAATTCAGCTAGGCAGAAACACCCTCGCAGTCGTCTTTTTTTTTTTTTTAAAGATTTTATTTATTTATTTGACAGAGAGACAGCCAGCCAGATAGGGAACACAAGCAGGAGGAGTGGGAGAGGAAGAAGCAGGCTCCCAGAGGAGGAGCCAGATGTGGGACTCCATCCCGGAACGCCAGGATCACGCCCTGAGCCGAAGGCAGATGCTTTAACAACTGCGCTACCCAGGCACCCCCTCGCAGTCTTCTTAAATCAGTTTTAGGTTGAAATCGCTTAAAGCATTTGACCAGGAAAAAAATATAGTGTGAAAACTGGAAGTCGGTTCATCCATCTCTTTTGAAACCTGAAATGAAATTATTACATCTGCTATTAGGACAACTGAATTTGATCTGGTGACCTTGTATAACTATAAACACTTGAAACGTTCTTGTCATCATTTATTCCCAGTCACACATTCAGTGCCCTTAGGCATTCGCCCATTCTTTGTGGACACACATCTTTAAATAACCTTCTCGTCTCCTAGAATCGCAAAATGATAGCATTCCCATGACCTCAGAAAAATGTTTGAAATTCTCCTGTGACACAAGTTAAAGAAAATATGCAAAAAATATTTCTTTGTTTTTTTAATTTAATTCCTGTATAGTTAACACACAATGTTATATTAGTTTCAAGTGTACGAGATAGTGATTCAACAGTTCTGTACGTTACTCGGTGCTCATCACAACAAGTGCCCTCCTTAATCCCCTTCGCCTAATTCCCCCATGCCCCCTCCCACCTGCCGTCTGGTAACCATCAGTGTGTTCTCTGTACTTAAGAGTCTGTTTCTTGGTTTGTTTCTTTTTTTCTTTGTTGGTTTGTTTTGTTTCTTAAATTCCACATAGGACTGACATCATATGATATTTGTCTTTCTTAGACTGACTTATTTCACTTAGCATTATACTCTCTAGGTCCATCTCTGTTGTTGCAAATGGCAAGATTTTACTCTTTTTTATGGCTAAGTAATACTCCAGTGTGTGTGTGTGTGTGTGTGTGTGTGTGTGTGTGTAAGAGAGAGAGTGAGAGCGAGAGCGAGAGAGAAGGTCCTTAGGTGATGCTCATGCTTGTCAGGGACCACATTTGGGGAATCACTAATGTGAGAAACGATTTTACTCCCATTACACACACCACATTTTCTGTATCCATTCATCTGTTGATGAATACTTGGGCTGATTCCATATCCTGGCTACTGCGAATACTGCTGCAGTAAACCTGGGGGTGCGTATATCTTTTCAAATTAGTGTTTCATACTCTTTGGATAAACACTCAGTAGTGGAATTATTAAATCATATGGTAATTTTATTTTTAATTTTTTGAGGCACCTCCATACTGCTTTCCACAGTGGCTGTACCGGTTTGCACTCGCACCAACAGTGCAAAAGGGCTCCTTTTTCTCCATATCCTCGGCAACACTTGTTTGTTTCTTGTGTTTATGTTATTCCTTCTGACAGGTGTGAGGTGATATCTCATTGTGGTTTTGATTTGCATTTCCCTGTGATGTTGGGCATCTTTTCATGTGTCTGTCGGCCATCTGTAGGTCTTCTTTGGAGAAATGTCTGTTCATGTCTTCTGCCCATTTTTAATTGGATTATGGGGGGGCATTGTGTGTTGAATTGGACAAGTGCTTTCTGTATTTTGGATACAAACTCTTTATCAGATATGTCATTTGCAAATATCTTCTCCCATTTAGTAGTTTTTTTGTTGTTGTATTTTGGGTTTTTTTTTTTTTTTAGTTTTGTCGATTGTTTCCATCTGTGCAGAAGGTTTTTATTATTTTGATGTAGTCCCAATAGTTTACTTTTGCTTTTGTTTCCCTTGCCTCAGGGGCCACATCTAAAAAAATGTTGCCATGACCAATTTCAGAGGAATTACTGCCTTTGTTCTGTTGTAGGATTTTCCTAGTTTCAGGTCTCACATTTAGGTCTTTCATCCACTTTGAGTCTATTTTTGTGTGTGGTGTAAGAATGTGGTCCAGTTTCATTCTTTGACATGTAGCTGTCCAGTTTTCCCAGCACCATTTGTTAAAGAGACTGTCTTGTTCCAGTTGCATATTCTGCCTCTTTTCTTGAAGATTGACTATATAATCGTGGCTTTATTTCCAGGCTCTCTGTTCTGCTCTACTGATCTATCTTTGTGCCCATAGCGTACTGTTTTGGTAACTACAGCTTTGCAGTCTATCTTGAAATCTGGGATTGTGACACCTCCAGTTTTGTTCTTCTTTTTCAAGATTGCTTTGGCTATTTGAGATCTTTTGTGGTTCCATACAATTTTAGGATTATTTTAAAAAATCTTTTTCAAAAGCAAACAAAATATTTTTTTCTCAATAAATTTTTGGTCAAAATTCAATGTGTGACCCCTTTTCAGTGAATATAGGATAATAGAAAGAAATATCTGGGTGGGGAGAGGAGAGAGGGAAATCCGTTACTGAGAGTGAAATAGCAGACCTTGTGAAGGCACCTTCCTCACCTTCATGTCAGTCTTTGCAATTGTTTATTGTTCATTTGTTTGTTTAAAGATTGTTATTAATTAATTAATTAATTTGACAGAGAGAGACAACCAGCGAGAGAGGGAACACAAGCAAGGGGAGTGGGAGAGGAAGAAGCAGGCTCCCAGCGGAGCAGGAAGCCCAATGTAGGGCTCAATCCCAGGACCCTGGGATCACGCCGTGGGCTGAAGGCAGACACTTAACAACTGAGCCACCCAGGTGCCCCAGTCTTCACGATTGTTAGTAACGGTGCTCTGATGACCAGGAGCAAGGAGAGGAGGTAGTTGTGGAATGCTAGAACCAGGACCAGTTATGCTCGCTGCTGAGCACAGGCTTGGGCCACAGGATGATTGTGGAAATGCTGTGTCCACCCTCCTGGGCATGAGTGAGTGACAGGTGTCTCTCTGCTCACAGTTAGAACCATCTCAGATGATATGTAAACCATAGTGTGGTGGCCTGCCTTCCTGCAGTGATAGTTCTTAGCTCAGTGCTTAAAATGTTGGTGGGATTTGGGTTCATGTCTGTTGAGGTTTCTTAGGTATCTCTCCCATGTATCCATTCATGGCAAAGATATATGCTGAGAGCCTCAGTGGGCATGGCAGTGCTCTCCATGTGCCCCCCCATCCTTGTTACCAGATGCTGAATTCAAGGGGAGAAACAGGCAAATGGGGACACAGTGTCCCTGGTTGGGGGGAGAGCTATAACCATACAGGAGGCTGCATGGAGAGTGAGGAAGGCAGGGGGTGGGGGGAGTGGTAAAGACCTAGTAGTTCAAAGTTGTCCGGGAACAGAAGGAGGTGGGCCAGGATGGAGCGGTTCAAGGCAGAAGAAGAGGACCAGGGGGAGGTGGAGGGATGGCCAGACCATGTAGGACCCATGAGTCCATTTTCAGGACTTTGGCTTTCATGGGAGGTTTTGAGCAGAGAAGGAATAAGACTTGATGTCCATTTGTACACGTTTGCTCTGACTTCAGGGCAGAGGATAGGTGAGTAAGGCAACAATGATGGAACCATGAACAGAGGGCTGTCTCAGTCCAGGTGGAAGATATGAATGGCCCCAACCCACCTCACCAGGAAACCTTTCTAGTGGCACAGGAATTGCTGTAAAAGCCATGAAAATAAATCTGGATTAGGTGAAAAGGAGCAGATCAAGCATCCTTGACCATGTTCCATACACTAAGACAGAAGAATTAACTATCCTAGTGATGTATATTTTGGCTGTATCTCCTCTTATACAAAATGCTCTCACAGACATATACAATTTAAACATAAACTATATCACTTTATATACAGTTTAAATATAAACTATCCATTGTTTAACTATAAACTATGGAAATCACATGCCTACAAATGTCCTGAGTTCCATCATTTGAATTAATTTAATTCTTTATGTAAACTCTCATACCAGGATCAGTTAAGCATCCGAGTGTTGATTTCAGTTCAGGTCGTGATCTCAGGATGGTGAGACTGAGCCCCCATCGAGCTCTGTGCTGAATGTGGAGCCTGCTTTAAGATGCTCTCTCTCTGTCTGACCTCCGCTCACGCTCGCTCTCTCTTTCAATAAGTAAATAAACAAACGAAACTCTTTTACCTTATCTGAGTGGCTTTTTATATAAACTTACTTTCTCTCTTTGTATTTGTGGTCACTGGAGGTGAAGGTGCTGGCAGGCAGCTTGGGAGAAGTGACATCTTAGACGCCACCCCCAAGCAGAGCCCCCTTCCCAGCCAGACCGTGCTCAGAAGAGCATCGTGGGCGCCAAGTGGGCATAGACGCCTTGCCCCACGCAGAGCAGAGGGAGGACAGAGTCCCTGTCCTCAGCTTCCCACGTCCTTTGCCCTAGTTTACAAGGACCTCTTCTCATACCTAAGCCGTCCCGTTGAGCACTGCTGGAAAGCTCCATTGTGATTCTGAGCACAGTGCTTCCAGTCAGAATGGGGACAGCAAGGCCGACTTTTTCCAAAACAGGTAAGGGGAGGAAAGAGAATTGTCACCTTTACTGGAAAGAACGTGAGTGTAGTTATGTTCGCGAGTGGGGCAGCTGCAGAGGGGGAAAGCCTGGGCTTTACAGCCAGAGCTGTGACAGCTGCTTTGCGGACCACGTGCCCGTGGGCGGCATAGTTAACCACGTGGAAGCTCAGTTCTTCTGGATCCAAGGCAAGTAATAGGAGTCTCCATGTCCTAGGGTCGTGGTGAGGCTTCACGCAGTAACCCCGCGTTCTGCATGGCATAGATCCTCTGTGCACTCACTGTTTTCCCGGGGCAGGGCAAATCTTTTCTGTTGTTCATCCATTTTGTGAGTTCTTCACAGAAGCATTCGAGGAAGAGAAAGTTGTATGGTCTGTCATATACTGATATTACTAGATAACCACTACTTCTACCTCAATATTAGTTAGCCATTGCATTTAGAAAAATACTGTCTCTTTTATAGAAAATGAGTTTTAGGTATGAAATAAAAATACAGAAATAGCACTGTGTATGTCTGAAAACATTGTATTGTAGCGAAAGGTCTTTTTTTCTCCCCCTAGAGAGAGACGTAGCACGAGCGGGGTCGGGGGGATGGTCGGAAGACAGAAGGGAGAGAGACGATCCCAAGCAGGCTCCACACTGAGGGTGGGGCCTGCCGCGGGGCAGGGCCGGACCCGAGATCAGGACCTGAGCTCAAGTCAGGACTCAGACACCTACCTGCCTGAACCACCCAGGCACCCCCTGCAGAGTCCTTTCTTAAAGACGTGACATTCCCCATTCACAAGGAGAACAGCCGTTCTTAACTTAGTCACATGTCACACTCAAGCGGAAGGTCTTCGACAGACCCTGCCTGGCCGCACCCACACGCTCCCTGCGGCAGCAGGTTTCATGGGGCACAGGGATTCCCCGTCTTGAAAGGTCCCCGCATGTTGCTAATGCTTGTCCAGGGACCACATTCTCGGAATCACTAATCTAAGAAACAATTTAACTCCCATTACTGCAGTATTGATAGTGTGCTTGTTGAAAGCTACATGCCATTCAAAAAATATCATTGCTGTTTGAACTATACTTCTTCATTAACCCTATTGTCCACGTTTTCTGAAATGTGCAAGGAAGAAAAGGAAAAGATCAAAGGGGAGTTGGGGCCATGAGAACAATTGCATACCTGACATTCAGTGTCCACTCAGTACCACCACAAGTGTCAGTCTTCCGGGGAACACATTTTGACATCCGTAGCACCCTAAATCCCCAAACGTGGAGAGCTCTCTGAATTCCGAACTTCCCATCTTGTGCAGAAGTGGACAAATGTCTGTTTTGATGGCCGTGGTTTCTCTCCCTCAGCAGACATATTAAAAATCAAGAGGTAACCAAGCTGTTCCTTTCAAGGTGATTTATGTGCCTCCATAAAGGGGAGGGAAAATCCCACTTGCCTATTGAAGTATTTGATGTTCCTTATTAAACAGAGCTTTGACGTTCCTCAAGGTATTAGCCGGCGTGAGAGAGATTTAAACATATCTGCTCTACGTTAAGGATCCTTGGTGGTTAGATTACCTTCCTCGTGAGTGTGTTTACTCTGCGACAGGCCCTCTGCTGACAGGGACGGAAATGTTACCCAGCTTGCCAGCAGTGTAGAAAGGGGAAGCGAACACAGGGGACCAGGTAACCTGAGGCCGGCGACATCTGTATCCCACATACGTCCTCTTCACCCTTTCACAGCCGGGACCACATAGGGACAAAGTATTAGGAAATCGTGTTAATTTAAACTGTGTCGCACCCGAATTTTTTTCTGTTTGCTAGCAGCTACTGCTTGTTGAAGCCAGGATAATTCTCCTGGGTTGAACAGCTCTTCAGTCCACCTGGATTCCTAAGCCTGGGGACTCTGGGTCTGAAAGAGTCTGAGAGAGCTGCTCTGCGGTTCCCAGTGCTACTGAATTTCAGCTTCGTAGGTGTCCGAGACCTGCTTTCTTCTTGTGCCCTTGGCTTACTCAGCCCCTCGGTTAATAGCTGATTGTCCTAATGATGGTTTTTGGTGAGTGGGTATGTATGTGTGGGTAGTTTATTTCAGAACAACCAGGGCGGTATTTTGGCAAGTTAAAGGCTGTGTCTCAGACCGGTAAAATTGGGGTCTGTTGATAAAACTCTCTCAGTCAATTTTAATCCTGTTAGAAAAGTACTATCTGTTCCGCTTCTCAGAGATTTATAGGAAAAAAATATTTTTTCATAGATGTTTTCATGCGGTAACTAAAATGTTCTCCCACAGTTCCACCCAGTTTGGGGTCTCAACTCCTCCACTCAAGTCATGTGAATCTCTTTCTTTTTCCACTCTCCTGTTTTTTTTTTCTTGACATAACCATTCGTCTTGGTTTCAATATTTACACATGACCTTAAATTCTTTTACTACCTTCACGTAACAAATTGTACGTGTCTTGAGGAAACAGCCTCCATTTCACTTTTTAGTAATCTCCTAAAATTGTTAAAACAGAAGAAAAAACAGTGTCTGTAACAGATTACAGATTAAAAATGGAGCTAAAAACATTGTAACACATTGTGGAAAAGTTCACAAAAGGTAAAGAGATAGAACTTGAACAGTAATGACTCTTCCCTTTTCTGCATCTCTTCATCTCTCCTGCCCCCCACCCCAAAATATGTGCTGTTTTGAGATTCTTTTCACCTGAAATATTTTCTCCATCCTCTTTCTGTCTTTGGACTTGGCTATGCCTCCTGTTTGATAGCTGGAAGTCACACCTTTTACAGATACGTCCTCATATTTAATCACGGGGTTGACGTGATGTCCAGCGTTCTGTTACTGCAGCCAGCACAGCAGTGGGAATAGCAGAATACACTTGGATGGGAAGCTCTGTGAAATAGATTTAAAGAGGTGGGAGAGCATGTTCCAAGTGCTCCACACATTCTAAGTTCTGATTGCTAGTTTTAAATCACCCATTTATAGAAAGAGGGACTTTCCATTTGAGTCTTAGGGCTGTGTCTATATTACAGAAAATAGAGATTTTATGTAGTCTTTAATTTAATGCAAAAAAAAATCACAATCACTGTATATCTCGGGAATGGTTAATTCACATCCGAATGACGTTTATTAGCCATTCACAGGTCAAGGATGGGTTGCAACAGAAGGCCCCCATCAGGAATCCACGGTCCAGACATGGTTACTTACCACCTAAAGTGTTGTGAGTGAAAATTATTTAAAACATAGCCAGTTAATTTGTTAAAAAGCATCAACGATAGCAGAAATAAAACAAGAGCATGATCCTGGAATGAATGGTGTCGGTTAGGACATCCCATGCAGGCCCATAGAACAGTTTGGCAGATTTTGTGCCTTCTGGCTCGTAACTCTGTGCGTGCTTGGCAGATGTTGGTCTAAAGCTTGTGTGCTTGTAGCATGTCACATGGTGGTGAGGTTTCAAGGCAGAGGACCACACTTCCTTGTCCCTCTGAGTACAAGAGGCTAGGATTTGCTCAACAGCCAAATTCCTAAGGTCAGTTATTAAAAAGGAAATGGTGCATAGAGATCGAGATATATATGCATTGTCAGTGAATAGGCTGTTGTATTTGAATTAAATGGGTATTGACTGGAGCCTCCTCTCTCTCTCTTTTATCTAAATATGGGCAGATTCTGCAACATCTTACTTCATGATTTTAGAAAAATCCTCCAACCCCCAGTTTCTATCCATCCATACTATGACTATGCTGTAGACACTTTCCATTCTCTCCTTTTAAAATGTACTTTCCATCCTCAATCCAAAAATAGCATCAGTCTATTATGAGCTAGGAGACAATTCCTATTAATATAAAACCCACATCTCTGGGATTTAGAGTCTCCCTATTTTAAATAGACTTTCAAACATAATTAAATATTTTAACATACCTTCACGTGCTTGTGATATACATTTATTAATGTGGGAATAAATTTAAAAAGAAATGTACTCATTTCAGGAAAATGCCCAACAAGGATCAGAATGCTTATTACATTTAAAAATAGTAGTTTGAGATCATAGCAATCTTATCTAAAGCAAGTCATGAAAAGTAACCTCCTTTCCATGTTGCTTTTGTGTCCTGCTTTGAAAAATTTTGAATAGAACACAAGATACACGAAACTCCTTCCCATTTTTCTAACATAAAATAAAAGATGTTCACAGGAATAGTTAAAAGTTCATGAGTGACTTTGCCCAAGCAAAGGAAGTGTAAAGTTTTTCATGGTTACGTAGACAGTGACCGTAGTAAACTATGATCCTGGTGTTCCCAGGACCAAGACTAATCTCCTAACAATCCGTCTTTATCAAGGTGCAGGCTTCTTGTAGAAACACAGCACAGAGAAATCTGAACGCAGCTTCCCAGTTAGGGCTGATTATGCGAGTCAAAAGAATAATCCTCTTTACAAGGAACATAGAATGCCCTTCTTTAAAGCAATTAGTTCATCCACCTTGAAAACAAAACAGACTTCCTCTGAAGGATGCTGCAGAGAAATGTACATTTTGAGTAGTCGGTCCTTCCTGGGTTACGGTTGGATCTTCCCTGGAACGTCCGCAACTGACTCGACACGTTCAGTCGTGGACACGGAAGGAAAGCAAACAATGTAGCCGTAATACGGCTACACATGCGCGTATTTCCTGGCTCTGTGTCTTTACAGTTATGGAAGCAATTTAAAAGGACCTTGAGATGTGGTGATGTTGGAAACTCCTATCTTTTGGAATCCCAACAGCATATCCCAAGTCCTCACCTTTTTTAGCTCGTATGATCCCGTACGTGCTAGATCATTATATGGTCATTGGGCACCAAGAATAGAATTAATTTGTTTGCTTAGGGGCGCCTGGGTGGCATAGCGGTTAAGCGTCTGCCTTCAGCTCAGGGCATGATCCCGGCGTTATGGGATCGAGCCCCACATCAGGCTCCTCCACTATGAGCCTGCTTCTTCCTCTCCCACTCCCCCTGCTTGTGTTCCCTCTCTCGCTGGCTGTCTCTATCTCTGTCGAATAAATAAATAAAATCTTAAAAAAAAAAAAAAGAATAGAATTAATTTGTTTGCTTAAAGCAGAGGAGGAGTGATTTAACACCCCTCCCAGGTGGACGATGTATGGGGACCTTTTGCCTGCAAGGATGGGGCTTCTACTGGCATCTAGTGGGTAGAAACCAGACATATTGCTAAATGTCTTAAAAAGCCTAGGACAGCCCCCACGGCAAAGAATTATCCAGCACCAAATGTCCGAGGATGAGAAACCCAAGGCCAGAGGTAGGCTGGTTTCTCATCTTTTGAAGCTTTGAGTTTTCATTGGCAAGGCACCACTTGGCTGGTGACTTGCTCTCCCAGCATTCCAGGAAGGAGACCTGTGTGGGTCTGGACCTACCTGCTCTTCAGCTTAGCCGTAGCAAGAAATGCCCAGCATGCGTCACTGAAACTCGCGTCTGATGTCATGCCAACTCGGCTCCATACATCTGTGCCGGGAAGCCACCCGAGCGGGGCCCCTTTCTCCACGGGCCGCCTGACCAGACACCGTTGTGCAGCTGTGTTTTCACTCAGCTCTTTTGTTTTAAAGCACTGGCCATTTGTAAAGTCTTTCCAAAAGATGGGAAACTACTTAGGTGCGTAAAAATGCAATTGGATCTAGTATGACTATATAATTTTTATAGAGAGAAACAGTATTGCTGGCAAAACAAGGTTTCTTGGCAGACCGGATTGGAAGACTTCTTTTTTAATGCGGATGATTAACAGTACCTTCCAAAGTGTCAAGGATATTGGGAACTAGGGCAGAAAAGGAATTTCTCGCTGCCTCCTGCAGGTGCTGGGTGGTGTTTTTGTATAAGCACATGACACAGTTTATTAGTTATCTATTGCTGTGGGACACATTACCACAAATTGCTGTGAGTTACTGAAATTCACGGGTGATCCAATAACGCACCGAAGGATTTGAGCTTCATACCTCGCTCTTTTGATGAGAAATCTCATGTATTTTCAGATTATTAAGATGACAGGTGGAACTCCTACCCTCTCTTTGCACATGCCCTGTAAAATCCGTCATCCCGAATTGGGGAAGCACCTGTGAATGTGTTGGGATGACGCTTCTTGTACCCAAACTTCCAACCCATGGAAACGGTGATAATATGTGTTCTTAGAAGCCACAAAGGGGTAATTATTATCCATGAGCCTCGGTTGCCCAGACTCTAAGCTGATGCCTGCCTGCAAAGCTTGTTGTGAGCCTTCAGTGAGGTGGTGCGTGAAGAGCTTGGCATAGGAATGGCACTCTGTACACACCACTTCCTTGCCTCCCTCCACCCCCTGCCATTGCCTTTAATTCCTTGCCCCTTACAAGGAGGAAGGGAGATGCTAGTAACAATATAGCAATAAAATTCTGTTCCAGAGTTTTAAATTGCAACATGGTGACTCAGAGTGTAATACAATTGTTCCTGGATGATAAAATACATTATTACCCAGATGTATCATTCATGCATGTTTTACTCATGTTCAGTAAATTTATGGGCTGGTTACTTCCCTGTACAATATTTACAGTGGGATCTACAAATCAGAGGGTAATGAAGTGGCTCACATTCTCTCATGGAGCTTACGGGCTGGGGAGGGAACGATGTAAGTAAGCAGGTGAAGGCAGCAGAGCATGGGGGGAATGTGCTGGTCACCCGCAGATGACTGGCAGGAGAAGCCTTTCACTAGGTCACTGTGGTTTGGGAAAGCTTCCTTGGCACGCTGAGAAGTGGAGGAGTACGTTGGGCAGGAGAAAGGAGTTGAGACAGTGGGTGAGGACGAGGGCGTTCAGGCAGAAGGAGCATCCAGTGCAGGGCCTGGGGGGGCGGGGGGGGCACGTTCACACATCATAGTTCTGCTGTTTTGAGTCGATCAATGGCTAGATGAGGAGGAGGTGTTCGGGAAGGGGCGGGGATGACGTAAACGGGTCAGAATCGCTCAGGGCCGTGCCGTAGAGCCGTGCAGTTAGAACTTCATCAAAACGATGCTGAAATGTGGTAAGATGTGGCGGTATTCGAAAGGCACGGGCAGGCTCGGGCTTTAACACCATCCCTCTGGTTGCATTTGGACTAAGGAATGTTCAAAGCCGGTTGGAAGCTGGGATATACTTTAGGAAGCTGTGGTCCTCAGTGGAGGAGAGAGCGTGGAAGCTAGAGGAAAGGTAGAGGTGGTGGGGAAAGAGAGAAGAGGCCGTATTAAAGGAGGAGAAGCCGAGAGGCTTGCTGCTGGATTAGACATGGGTAAGAGAGGCCCGGACATCCTGGCTTGGAGGTTGTGTGTTTGGTGATGCCATCTGTGGAGGCCAGGAATCTCAGGGGAGCTCAGACAGCGTACAGGAAGGAGTGAGTTCGGGGGGGGGGGGGTAAGCTTACATTCCTGTGCTTTGGGGGCATCCAAGTGGAATTATCAAATAGGTTTGAAGAACCCGGTGTTCAGGAGGAAGGTCTGGGTGGGGAATATAAATGTGAAAATGTTTACTTAGAAGTTTTACCATAGAGACTAATTAAAGGCATGGAGAAATGGGGTTGCTCAACCAGGGATGATTTTATGCCCACGGGACATCCAGCAGTTCCTGGACATCGTAAATCTTAGGAGGGAAATCTAAGTCAGAGGAAGGGGAGCCACCAGCATCTAGTGGTGGAGACCAGGGATGTTAATAGACATCCCACAGTGCCTGCCCCAGCCCCACTTCCCATAGTGGGGAATGATCCAGCCCAAAGGTCAACCAGGCAGTGCCAGAGTTGAGAAGCCCCTGAATGGAGGGCCACAGGAGTGGAGGACACAGGTGTGAGAACAGCAGAGTCATAGGAATGGAGGACACAGGTGTGAGAACAGCACCCTGCTGTGGTCTAACCTTGACAGGAGAAGGAGAGGATCCCACAAAGGACACTGCGAAGAAGTAGCCAGAGACACAGAAATCCAAGGCATTGTGATGTCACAGAAGCCAAAGGGAAGGCATACAGACAGGGATGTCATAGACCACAGGGAGATCAAGTACCAAAAGGCCAAGCCAGGGTCCATGGGGACACACAGTGGGCAGGTCAGCGAGGACCTTAGGAGGAAAGTTGTATTGGCGTAATGGCGGCACGAGCATGTGAGTGGGTGTAGAGATGACGGTAATAGGAAGAAGGAGAAGCGGAAGACAGAGGCAAGTCTTGTGAGAAGTTTAAGGAGGGGACAGACATTGTTTGGTGGGTGTCAGAGAAGGCAGGGTTGAGGGAAGTTGTTTTTTGTTGAATTGTTATGGAAAATACGTTCTATGTGGATACTCATGGAAGGGGACCGGAGAGAGGATGAGGTTGAAGACACAGGACGAGCCACTGAGTCCCTAGGGGGTTTGATTGGATAGGATCCCGAGCCACGGTGGAAAAATTAGTCTCCATGAGGAGTGGGACATCTTGTCCGTTGAAGCAAGAGGGAAATTGGGAATTACGTAAACTAGAATGACAGTTAACCGTTGAACAACGTGACGGTTGGCATGCCAACCTCCTGTGAGGCAAAAGTCCACTTTTAAATTTGGACTCCCCCAGAACGTAGCTACTGATAGCCTACTGTTGACCAGAAGCCTTTCCAGTAACACCAACAGTTGGGTAACAGCACATAGTTTGTATGTTATGTGTTATATGCAGTAGTCTCACAATAAAGTAAGCTAGAGGGAAAAAATGCTGTTTAGAAAATGGTAAGAGAAAATACATTCACAGTACTGTGTATTTACCGAAAAAAATCTGCATAAAAATAGCCCCGAGCAGCTCAGTCCCGTTGGTGAAATGTCAGCCCTACTTAGAGGAGGCGGAGTTCAGGAAGGTTCTAAGTGCCTCAGTTCCCAACTCCACCCCTTCAAATCTGTTCATCCTCACACCGATGACTTACCCTCTCTGTTTTCCCGATACCACATGGTTAGCTCTGAGCCGTGGCGAGGCAGGGGGAGCACACGTACAAGAAGAAAGGAAGCTGTGGGTTGTAGTGAGTTAGTCTCAGGGAACTGGTTCCGGCTCTACTTACTAGGCAGACATTAGAGAAGGATCTAGCCGGATGATGTATGGGTGCGCGGCTTGCAGATGGTAAAGCTGTTGGAGAATGCCGCTTATTGCGACGCCTGGACCTGACTTGCCTTCCCGCTGTCCTCCCCACCATGTCATGCCCCGGCCCCTTGTGGATAACCCCACTGTGGTGGCCCCAGCAGGACCTCCCAGACACAGTGGTCTCAAGGGACCATCCTGGTTTTCGTCTCCGACTGCCCCCAGTGCTGCTCTTCCCGCTCCCCACGTACACATCCTTCCGCTCAGACACTCTGATGAACACTGACGCTGCCCATTCGCTAACTCCAGCCCTCAGCGAATCCCAGCAGCATCCAGCCTCCTCTTGCTGTGTTGAGACTTAGGTAAAGACGGATCATGGAGGGGCTGGATTTAGGATTCAGGGTGTAGGCTGGAGAAACCAGGCTTGTAAAATGTGAATTTGTAGAGGCATTTGAGAAACTGGACAACACCTTTTAGAACTTAGACTTCTGGCAGAATTTGTCTCTTAACCTTGGTTCGGGGAATCAGGTCATTGCTGTTTGATATCATGCTGCTTGAATAGAGTCATTCTATTTACCACTTACTAACAGGTTTAAAATACAGACAGTTGTGCCTGATAGAAAGAAGAATACTAGAGATATGAGGTCACATTCAAAAAGAAACCAAGGAAGGTCCTGAAATTGCCTATTGTTTTGTCCCCAACATGAGCAGATGGATAACTATTGAATTTTTGTATCCAGTGACCCAGTGGACGGTCAATAAATCCCGTTTTCCTGACAGTTTACATATTTCTTACCATTGAAATAACAATTACAAATCTGCACCATGAGCTGTCCTTTCACCAGGAACATATTTTCTCTTTAGCAACACATGACGGTATTTTGCTGGCAAATTGGGATGATATATTGGCACTGATGTCATGGTCTGGAAGTTGAATCCCGACACAAGCTATAAAGTAATCATATATATTCACGGGTGGAGGGAGAGCATTTTTAACAGTCATTTATTATTATGTTCATGACCGTTGAAGTAGCCCGAGTCTCCGGATTTTGCTGGCAATCATCACACACGCAGAAATCAAGCTGCATATTAAGATCATCTCGGTTGTTTATTTAGTTTAGATATTAGCTCTCAATTATGCTCAAAGTCCTTTCCGTGCACCGGTGGCTCTCAGCAGATGTGGGGTGCACTACCCAGAGGCAGCCTCCTTCCAGCTGCCTGGGCTTTCTGTGCAAGGCAACAGTGGCATTGCCCCAGGGCCCAGCTTGCTCATAGTCCACATGGAAGGTGGGCTAGACGTGCCTGGAAGCCTGCTTAAGCCAGACGTGACAAACCGTAGCATTGGCCACCATGCCCTGCAGCCCCTGAATCAGCCCTGGGCCCCTGTTTCCCCATGTCTTCAGCAAAGCCAACACAGAAGCGAATTCTGTTTATTCATGTAGCAGATCTCCACACCCCCATGGAGCCACCCTTGGAGAGTTATACCAAGTTCTGTAAAATTGTCCCTGGCTCTTTGGAAGTTAGTATCTACCGAAAACATAAGCCTCAACCAGGCAGAGTTGGTAGGGGAAAGGAACAAATGGGCAAACCAGGTTTCTTCATGCATTATTTTAAGGCACGGTACCGTGTACCGAGAGATGCAGGAAGGCTTCCTCACTACATGTCCTCTTCAGAGTGTGTGTACAGTCTTTGGCTTGTTCATTAATGGCTTTCAAAGTAAACATTGTTTCGTCGTTAGAAGTTTTTTTCTCAAAAATATATATACACAGAGGTCAAATATAGATATTATGTATATTTGTGACACGCACACGTATATATTTGTATCACAGTATCGATATGCATGCAGATATGTATCTAGCTAGATGTATACATACTTCTATCTCCATATACATGTATATACATACACACATATATGCATATACATATGTATGCATACCTGTATCTCCATATGTATATACATATATAATGATACATATATACACATGTATGTGTGACACATATGTCTGTATATCACAGTATCGATATGCATGCAGATGGGTATGTCGCTACATGTATACATACCCATATCTCCATATACGTCACATACACACACACCATGATTTTCCGTACTTAGTGGGATGACCCCGCAGGACTGCTCCGTCAGCCTGGATCTGTTTCTGGATCCCTGCACGTGGAAGGCACTTGCTATGTTGCAATAGTGAGTTGATCTAGGTCACAGATCCTCAGATCAAAAGGAGACGACTCTGTACTTGATCCATGTTTCGATGCCAGGAGCCTGGACCTTGAATTTGCACTTGATGCCCTAGGAGATGAGACCATTGGGGCATTTCGAGAAGGGATAAGTCTATATAGAATAGTATGTAAAAGGAATGTAAAATGAGGAATGTAAATAATTTATCACTAACCAGCAGACCATGGTGGTTTTAAAATATGTGCACAGATTCCTGACCCCCTCCCATCGGGAAGGTGGGGAGTGAGCAATGGTGTCTGCATCCCTTCTGCTGAGCCTGGCTGGGCCTTTGGGACATCGTCAATAAACAGAGTGCTGTCGAATGTCCACTGCTTTACTGCTGAGGTCAGGTTACAGAAATCAGTGCAGTTGCTGCTCCTGGAGCTCAGAGTCGTCATGTAGGGAGTCTGGCTACTCGGGCTAGTGTGCGGAGAAACCACGTGGAGAGATAAGGAAGCCTGCCAGCTGTGGTAGCCCCCAGCTGTTTGAGCCATCCTAGACCACACCCAAACCTACATGTGCAGAGACCCCCCCCGGGGGTGACCTTGCCCCAGTCCCTGTGGGACAGCAACTAACCCTGGGGACAGCTGTCTAGCTAACTGCATCACCTTGGTCAGTCTACCATTATGAGCAAAATAGCTGTTCTTGTTCTAAGCCAGTATTTGGGGGACACTATGTGTTGTTATACATTAGGGGAGAACCGCAACACTTATGTTGTTCAGTTTGAAATTTTGGCCAAATTTTCCCTCTGCACGCATCAGTGGACCGATTACTATTAGTGTCTGAGATGTATCATTCAGCTTTGATAATTTGGAAAATTTCCTAAAGCAGAAAATGTTATTGTGCTGCTGTAATAGTATCGTTTACCTTCCTTTTCTTTGTACACTCAGTGTGCTTTAATTCATGCCTAAGAACGGAATTTTTTAAAAACACTTTTTAAGACTTGTAAGAAACCACCGCGTTAGCAGTGATGTTCTTGAAAAGCCCGCAGACATGCTCGTCTTGCCATCTGCCCCACCCTGAACGTGTCCCTGATCCCAGGCCTGAGTGACATTGGTCGCAATGAGAAGTGATGTCCCCGAGAGCGTTGTGTCCCTCGACTGTGGATTCAGGGACAGCAGAGGCCCTGGGAGAACCTGATGGGGTGCGGAGGTCGGTGTGTCTGCTTTGGGGAACTGAGTGAGCTTCGGCTCTGCCTTTCTGTCTCTTGCATCATGAGAGGACATCTCGGGGAATGAAGAGTGATTCCCAAGGGCAGGCTTCCCGGCCCCGCTGCCATCGCCAGCGGTTCCCAGCTGTGTGGGATGCAGCAGGCTGCCCTCTCGAGAAAGAGCTAGAAAGAGCGGCGTGTGCTGCCCGCGAGCATCCTTCAGGGCTTGGGGGAGGGGACGTGGCCTGACTGTGCTAATTAATGACAGCTTTTCTCCTGTGTCCGGCTACCGCTGTCATTTTGCTGTGCTGCCAGTGGCAACCCAGACTGTTAACTTTTTTTTTTTTAATGCTCCTACTTCAACCAGATTTTTTGGACTGAGGCTGAATACCACACGTTGAAAAACACAGTCGAGAACTTAATAGGGACATCAAGAGTTAATCTCCTTGTTTATTCCTAAACTAGAGCTTTGCCTTCAAGTAGTCACATTCAATTAAATGTCATTTCTGTTATTTCTGGTGCCGGGAGGATGAAGGCCAACAGGATGACTTCACAGGGAGGCCAGAATTGCCTTCTCTTAATTTTGTCAGAATACGGAGCATTCGTCAGGGAAAAAAAATGAATAAAACTATCAAAGTTATGAAAAATACACCAGGAAAAAATTAAAGGATTATATTTTAAAGCCTCAGGACATAGCATATTATTCCTTATAAACTATGTTCCTTGGCGTTATTTCCTGGAATGCTCACTTTTTTTTTTAACTGCTCGATAACTCACACCACAAACATACAGGTATTATAAGCCGCAGAGACAATATGGTGGTATTTCTCCTCAATCAGGTTTACCTGGAGCCTCCAGCATTATTCGCGTGAAGCGTTACCTCAGAACAATGAGTTCTCAAATAAAGGTGTCATTTAAAATTAGTACTATACGGAATAATCTCAACACCTGTGTGCCTCATGCAACTCTGTGAAATGGGTACAGGCTTGGCGGTTGAAATGCAAGCAAAACTCAACTGTCAAACAGAGGAACTTCCTACAAGAAGCAGAGGGGATTCCAAAGTATCATCTTCCCACCTCATTTCCCTCCGAAAAGATGCTCTTGTAAAACTAAAAATTGCGTGGTCCATGCCAACGGAGATGTAATTTGAGCAAGCTGCCCTTGGCTTTTTAATAACGCAGACTTGTCATATCCATGTCCCAGCACGGCTGTGGGGGCTGTCACTGCCACGGGCTGTGAACTTTGTCTTTAATCTACATCAGATGACGGGCAGCCAGAGTGCTTGGTTTTGTGGTGTGCAGCGCATTTCCAGGGACAAGGCACTTTCCATGGCCAGGCGCCACAGCCTGTCTTGGCATCTCCGCTGTGAGGAGCTTGGATTACCTGGTGAGGCAGTGATCCTCTCAATCCAAGCGGGAGCCAGCAGATGCAGGATGGACAGATGAACGAAACTGACATCCTCTTCCTGGTAAAAGGGAGCAAGATGAGTGACAAAATTCTGACTCTGAGGGGAGAAAAACACTTCTTGCCAATATCTAGTCTTCGGTATGCTGCCTAATGTGTAGGGTTAGTCAGTCCCAAAACAAGAAGAGTACTCTTTTATTTTAAATGTGCCTCAGGGGGGCACCTGGGTGGCACAGCGGTTGAGCGTCTGCCTTCGGCTCAGGGCGTGATCCCAGCGTTCTGGGATCGAGCCCCACATCAGGCTCCTCCGCTGGGAGCCTGCTTCTTCCTCTCCCACTCCCCCTGCTTGTGTTCCCTCTCTCGCTGGCTGTCTCTATCTCTGTCAAATAAATAAATAAAATCTTTAAAAAAAAATGTGCCTCAGGAAATTTGGTAATGAGCCCCTCTGTACCCTGAGAGGTAAATGCGCTTAATTACAAATTGTATGTTTCGTTTCCGTTGGCTATGGTGCAGAAGAAATGAATGCATGCGGGGAAGGGAATTGGGATTCTGGTAACTTCCTGATGGATATTTATAGGACAGAGACAGAGGATGTTTTCACTTTCAGTGCTTGAAGCGCTTTGACCTATCTCATCTTTCATTGAAAGAACTTGTTTATTCCTTCGCTTTGCAGGTTTGATTCCTTCCAGAAAAGGCCACTTTCACAAACCACTCTGAATTCATGATAGCCGTCGATCACAGGGTATTAGGCTTTCTCTTTTACATTTTGTAGGATCCCCGTGTGTGTGATGCTGTTTAACAGAAGAGTAGATTTCGGTGTGGGTGTAGGTATAGACGTAGTGACATCCAAACATTCACATTTCATTGCTTAACTTTTTGTTTGTTTTGCGTGACCTTTTATTCAAGTTTCTATTTTAATCCAGGTGGTTAGCACATAGTGTTGTTTAGTTTCAGGTGTACAGTAGAGTGATTCAACACTTCCATATGACACCCGGTGCTCATCACAAGTGCCCTCTGTCATCCCCATCACTGCTTGCCCCATCCCCCACCACCTCCTCTCTCGTCACCATCACTGTGTTCTCTAGAGTTAGGGGTGTGTAGCTTGGTTTCTCTGTTTTTCCCTTTGCTCATTTGTTTTGTTTCTTAAATTCCACACATGAGTGAAATCATATGGTATTTGTGTTTCTCTGACTGACTGACTTCACTTAGCATAATACACTCTAGCTCCATCCCTGTCATTGGAAACGCCAGGATCTCTTTCTTTTTTATGGCTGAATAATATTCTATTGTATAGATGTACCGCCTCTTATTTATCCATTCATCTGTCGAAGGACACTGCTGCTGCTCCCGTAGTTTGGCTGTGGTACATAACGCTGCAGTAGACATAGGGGTGCGTGTAGCTCTTTGAATGGGTGGTGTTGTGATCTTTGAATAAATACCGAGTAGTGCAGTTGCTGGATGATAGGGCAGTTCTCTGTTTCACTTTGTGAGGAAGCTCCATACTGTGTCCTAGAGTGGCTGCACCAGTTTGCCTTCCCACCAACGGTGGAAGAGGGTTCCGCTTTCTCCGCGTCCTCACCAACACCTGTTGTTTCCCGTGTTGTTGATTTTAGCCATTCTGACAGGTGTGAGGTGACATCTCCTCGTGGTTTTGATGTGCAGTTCCCTGACGGTAAGTGACGATGAACATTTTTCATGTGTGCATTGGCCTGATTGCTTGACTTGTAGGAAGAAAGAAAAGGCCCACATATTTACCTTACCTCTCCCAATTCCTTACGTGTTTTAACCCTCAAACAACTCTGTGGTAGATTTAAAGGAAGGGGCATTGGTGTACCAGCTATGAGCACAAACCTGTGGGACAACATTGTATTCAGATTTTATTCACTGTGCAACCACCGGCAAGTTTCTTAACCTCTCTGTGCCTGGGTTTTCTTATTTGTAAAATGGGGACGATGGCAGTACCCCCACACATGAGATTGTTGTGAGAACACCTGAAATGAGTGGTTCATGGGACAACTGAAGTCATATAGGACGTGCTGAAGACGTGTTAGCTACTCCTATTATTACAGATGTAGAAAACCATATTTTGAGGGGCGCCTGGGTGGCTCAGTCGTTAAGCGTCTGCCTTCGGCTCAGGTCATGATCCCAGGGTCCTGGGATCGAGTCCCACACTGGGCTCCCTCTGCTCTGTGGAGAGCCTGCTTCTCCCTCTCCCACCCCCCTGCTTGTGTTCCCTCTCTCACTGCGTCTCTGTCAAATAATAAAATCTTTTAAAAAAGAAAAGAAAAACCGTATTTTGAGATGTCAGTTAGCATTCCTAAGTCCACAACAGCAGATTCGTGGTTGAAATGCAGGTGTGGTTCCACAGTCCCCTCCAGAGGAAGGCTTTGCTGACGGGGCTTGGAGCCTGATGCTCTGAACTCTTGTTCCAACTTTCTGGAGCTCGGACTCCATGAACTAGGCCATGTTCCTCTTGGATCTCATTTCCTCCTTTGTGGATCATTGGGGCCTCTTTATGGGATTTCGAAGCTCTTCCAAGTTGGGGCAAGAATCAAACAATTTACAACCAGTTGTGATACAGGGCTGAAAAGGGTCCGGTGGTGTGATTTCCCAATTTCAAATAAAAATTCCTCATTATATACATGCAAATATGTGAAGGAAACGTTGTTCAGCATTCAGGTTCTTAAGACAAGGAAAGGAGACATCCATGAGGATCCCTTGGGCGGGTTCTGAAAGATATCAAATGTATTTTGTTTTTTCCTTCCTTATATTTCATTTTTACAGGGATTTATGTTTCTGGATTGATTTGGGTATTCTGCTTATGTTTGTATTTTGCTGGTGTTTTTCACTTAAGTTATGGATAACAGGGACAGACATCTAGATATCTAGAAAGGGTTTTGAAGAGAAGCAGAATTGGTAAACAAGTAATGTAGGGCCAACATCCAACTTTCCTAGCAGGTACGGAATATAAACCAAACCCCAAATTCTGTGTGTATAATTTGATATATTTCTGGCAAACATGGCCCTCTGTCTGTGAGAAATCAGATGTGAATAATTTTTGGACAGAAAGGAGCTTTTAAAGGAAAGTATTTGATGAGTTGACTAAGGAATGAACAATAGCCATGCGATTTAAATTTCCTGAGAATTCTCTAGAGTTGGAAGTGAGAAGAATTTTGACTTTGGCATAGTACGTCTCAGAGCTGGCGGGACCAAACATATTTCTAAGAGAATTTGCACTCTTAGTTGAGCGTATGACATGCTGGTTTTTTCCTTCTGCAAACCTTAAAAGCATAGCTTGTTTCATCCACAAATCCTAGTTCTTTACATCCCAAGGGAAAAATGTATATTTGGGAACATATGAAATAAGTGGGAGTTTTTAAGTTAAGATAAATGGTTTTTAAAGTAATTTATAAAGGTTTAGCAGGTGGTCTTGACAATGGCCCTGACCCGTCCTACCTCCTGGGGTTCACCCTCTTGTACACGCCTCTCCTTCCTCAAACCATGGTTGGTCAGTGCAACCCAAGGAAGTGACGGGCTGTCTCTTTGATTGTGCTTCCATGTTCTGCGTTAGAGAGTGGCTCGTTTCCATATAGCAGTCATACTTCCAGATCAGTGGTCAAAGTCTCGGATCCCTACTTTACATGTTAAACATCAGTGACTGCATGCAGACAAGAAAGGCTAAGAGAAAATCCCTCTTTGACCGAAAAAAAAAAAAAAAGTGATTTGGCAGCCTTATCCTTGCATAGACTTAGCATGGGAAATTTCAGTATTTAAAATTCCATCTACTTAAATCTTTTGCTTCTGCTTGATAAATGTTAGAGAACGCTGCCTCTCACAGTGGATCTGGTGGTTTTGATCCTTAATGTTTATTAAGCTGGGAAGATGTGAAGACGCATATATAGCAAGAGTATTTTATCAGGAGAAACAATCACGAGGAAGGTCATAGGTTTCTGTCTAGAAATATTGCCTCAATATCTCCTAATTCCTGTCTTTGCAACAGCCTTCCACAGTAATATTTTACTCACTAGCACTTTGATAAACATAGTGTAAAACTCCTACTATAGCTCAGAATTCTCGAGATCATATTTTGTGCCGGGCAGTGGAATGTTTTGAAGTGCGTGGGTGGCAGCAAGATGAGAAGGTAACATTTTCACTGAAATGGCTACTTTGTGGAAATGAATATATCCCTTGTCTCCTGGACTTCAAACACATGGCATAGTTCTTATGTACCTTTGAAGTCAGCCTAATTTTTGATGCCATTTCCAGTGTGGCCCCTGGAAAAGTTTTCGTGGTCCTGTAGACACAGCTATAATATTTGAAGTCTGTTGGTGTCCACCAGACCTGGTTTCCAGGAAGTATGTGTGCACCGAGCACATCAAGGAAGCTCTCCTGAATAATGGCGTCTCTCACTTCGTACCCAGTGTTCTCACCATAGCTCCTAGTTCCTGGGAGCTCATTGGCAAGTCTATGCTGTTGCTGCCTTTTCCCTCGTTTGATAGAACATTCTCTTGATGCTATTCATTAATGAAACTCATGTTTTTCACTTTTGCTGTGGCAAATTACGTTCAGGCAACTTGCTTATCATAAAACTGGCAATAAAGAAAATCTCATTTGTTTAAGACAGTAAAACGTTATATACATTTTAGGGGGATGGCAGGAAGAATTAAACACAGAAGTAAGTCTCCTTTTTACAAGGACACTAAATTTTAAGTGCCTGCTTTATTTGCTTATTAGGTGAATAATTGAAACTCTCTCCTGCTCAATTTTATTATCCTTTAGGATAGGAGACAACTTACAGGCTCCACATGATACCAGATTTTCAGCACTAATAATATTCTTCCCAGCAGGTGAAAACTACTTGGTTTTACATATTTGGGTACTTTATTTTCATCATCAGGTAGAAAGCTTACCTCCCATCAGTATAAGATATGTCTACTAGGTAATAAGTATTGGCATCATTTTTATACTAAGGTCGCAGTCAAGATTTTTAACCTTATTACCCTGGTGAAAATGAAACCCACCAGTGCGGTAATATGGTAATCAATTATGTTGCTCTTTAGACAACATTCTCCTAATCTGGACATTTTTGACTGTGGAGACAAACTTTATAATGTCACTATTATTAACGTCTGTTAGTCTCAAGGGAGAGAATTATTCCTGAAAACACAGAAAAGGTTTGTTAAGGTAGATATAGAGATTTCTTTCCCATTGGCATTTGCCAACTGGTATATTTGAAAAATATTTTTAAAAATTTTTTTCCGACCAGCAATGTACATTCTGAATGTATGTTTATTCTCATAAATCAGTCCTTGACATCATTGGAAATGCTTCTCTGTTGTTTTCTTTTTTTTTTTTTTTTAATAATGATTTTTTATTATGTTAGTCACCATACAGTACATCCCCGGTTTCCGATGTAAGGCTCGATGATTCATTAGCTGTGTATAACACCCAGTGCACCATGCAATATGTGCCCTCCTTACTACCCATCACCGGCCTATCCCATTCCCCCACCCCCCCCTCCCCTCTGTAGCCCTCAGTTTGTTTCTCATAGTCCATAGTCTTTTCTGTTGTTTTCTTGACACTTGGGTTATTCACAAATACCTGGAAGGTCCTGCATGTTTCTCTGTTGACTGTACTCAGCTTCTTTAGGTCAAAAAGAGACCAGAATAAAGTGTCATAGAATCTGTTTCAGTCTAGTGAAATGGTCCATTGCAAGTCAGACCGGCCTAGTTGAGGTTGCTTTGACACTTTGGTTTTGATGGCCTCACGGTGGCCTGAAGGACTTCAATTAGTTGATGACGTTCTCATCCGAACTAGAGGGATGCTGGTATCTTTCCATCAAGCAGGTTAGACTGTGTGGTGGAGCCCCTCCGACGTGCACTGGAATTCTGGCTTCTCTCACTGCGTAGGAATGCGCACCCTCGGTCATGTCCTCGCAAAGGCCTAGGTGCCCGATTTGGGGAAGGAGAAATGACAGTAGTGTGAATGTGTTGCTCGGCTGGCACGTGTTTTGCATCAATGAGTGCTCAGTGGAAGTATGTGTGATAAACAAATCATTAGAATAGTGTGACATCTTTTAAAAAGCCTTTATTGTGGCTTCAAAGCACTCTTTTGGCACAAAACTTTGTCAGTAAATTGCATTATATTCACATCAGCCATTATAAGGTGTTGGGTGATATGTGCTTTCCAGGCATCGATGTTCCTGTTGAAAGCTGTTTTGAATGGAACCCCTGTACCATTTCACGTATTTCCAGCCTTCACCCCCAACACTGTGTGGCTGCCGTGCTCGGCAAAACCCGTCTTAGGAAATAAAAGTTCAGTTGATAGAGTCATGGCGCCTTAAACCTGATCTTGTGAAAGATATGGCTTCTAGCATTCTCTTTTGCACAGAGCGTCAGTCTGCCCCACACGAACAATGTGAAGTCTGTTTTCATTGCTCTTCATCCTGTTTGGGCAGAAAGCAGGAGGCTGGGGAAGAACAGGAGCTCGAATACTCACCGTGTTCTACTCGCCACAAAGGAAACCTGGAAACCTGGGGGCAGGTGGCTCTGGTGAGATGTGCCACGTGCCGGGGCACACACGATGCACACTGTGTCTCCGTGGCTTCGGGAAGCCCCTCTGAGATCACGTCTTCTGTTTTCGAGCGCTCACTCCTCCAGGTGAAAAACAGAAGGTTGAAGTATGATGGCAAGTTTGTAATCAAGGTACTCAACACAGAAGAGAACTAGACAAAATGAAGCGGCAAAGATCAGTGACACCTTCTTCGTTCTCTTTTTCTAAAATGTCACTTGACTTTATAATAAAGAGAAAAGACACGCAACTTACTATTTTTTAAAGGAGGGCACGTATTGCATGGTGCACTGGGTGTTATACACAACTAATGAATCATCGAGCCTTACATCGGAAACCGGGGATGTACTGTATGGTGACTAACATAATATAATAAAAAATCATTAAAATAAAAAAAATAAAATAAAATAAAACTCACAGTGCTTAGGCTGCTTTAAGAAGATTTTTTTTAAAGAAATACTTTGTTGATCTTTTTTTTTAGTTGAGATGTACCACACCTATGCTATCATTTACCCTTTTAAAGTCCAGTATGTGCTGCTTTTTAGTCTGTTTACAAAGTTGTGCAGTCCTCACCGCCATCTAGTTCCAGAACATTTCCATCACCCTGGAAAGAAACCTGTCACTTTGAGCTGTTACCCCTGCCCTGCCCCGCCCCACCACCACGAGGCAGCCACCAATCTCCTTCCTGTCTCTGTGGGTTGGTCGAGTCTAGACATTGCATATAAACAGGATCATGCAACATGTGGCCTTCTATGCCTGGCTCCTAGAGAAAAGCACATCTGTATCTAAAACAAGATAAGAAGGACTATTAGAAAACATCGAGCAAAGACAAGAAATAAAATTTCTGCCATCAGTTTTGAGAGGCAGCTTCCTTCTTGCTTTCAATGAGGTGAATATTCAGTGTGGCTTTATCATGTTCACTCACTGTCAGTCTCCCCCAGGATCTCATTATTTCTGTAAAGAAGTAAAGAATATGGCATCAGTGAGTAAAGCTGCTTGTTATCAGTGTTGAGCTGAAAGAAAAATTGTCACACATACTGATTTTTTTTAAGGTCAGATTGTATAAATACAATCACAGGACAGCGCGAGCTAAGAAGAGCTGGAGACATCGTGATTGACGTTGACTGAGGGCATAGCATGTACCTGACCCTTGACGTGCGCTCTCCTATGACCCAGAGACAGACAGACCAAGGGAACAGAATGCAGAGTTAACAAACAGAACCACACAATCAATCAATTCACTCTTGATAAGGGAGCAGAGCCCACTCTATGGAGAGCGTGTCATCCGGTGCTGGAACAATTAGACGTCATTATGCAAAACACACAAAAAGACCTAGACTCAGACTGTCAAGAAAGTGATGTCCTTCAAAACCATCTGAAAATGGAGCGTTGACCTATATGTAAAACAGAAAACTGTAAAACTTGGAGAAAACAACCCAGGGGGAAAATGTAGGTGACTTTGGGTTTGGCGGTGAGTTTTTAGATGTAATGCCAAAGGCCTGGTCTATGAAAGAAACAGATTGATGAGTGGGACTTCGTGAAAATTGGAAACTACTCTCTGAAAGATTCTTTTATTTTTTATAATATTTTTTTATTATATTGTCAGTCACCATACAGTACATCCCTGGTTTTTGATGTAAAGTTCCATGATTCATTATTTGCATATAATACCCAGTGGACCATGCAGTACATGCCGTCCTTACTACCCATCACCAGCCTATCCCATTCCCCCGCCCCCCCTCCCCTCTGAAGCCCTCAGGTTGTTTCCCAGAGTCCATAGTCTCTCATGCTCCATTCCCTCTTCTGATTACCCCCCCCTTTCTTTATCCCTTTCTTCCCCTACTGATCTTCCTAGTTCTTATGTTCCATAGATGAGAGAAATCATATGATAATTGTCTTTCTCTGCTTGACTTATTTCACTTAGCATTATCTCCTCCAGTGCCGTCCATGTTGCAGCAAATGTTGAGAATTCGTTCTTTCTGATAGCTGAGTATATTCCATTGTATATATGGACCACAACTTCTTAATCCAGTCATCTGTTGAAGGGCATCTCGGCTCCTTCCACGATTTAGCTATTGTGGACAATGCTGCTAGGAACATTGGGGTGTATAAGGCCCTTCTCTTCACTACGTCTGTATCTTTGGGGTAAATACCCAGTAGTGCAATGGCTGGGTCATAGGGTAGCTCAATTTTTAACTTTTAAAGGGACCTCCACACTGTTTTCCAGAGTGGCTGTACCAACTTGCATTCCCACCAACAATGTAAGAGGGATCCCCTTTCTCCACATCCTCTCCAACATTTGTTGTTTCTTGCCTTGTCAATTTTTGCCATTCTAACTGGCGTAAGGTGGTATCTCAGTGTGGTTTTGATTTGAATTTCCCTGATGGCTAATGATTTTGAACATTTTTTCATGTGTCTGTTAGCCATTTGTATGTCTTCATTGGAAAAGTGTCTTTTCATATCTTCTGCCCATTTTATGATTCGTTTGTTTCTTGTGTATTGAGTTTGAGAAATTCTTTGTAGATCTTGGATACCAGTCTTTTATCTGTAGTGTCATTTGAAAGAAACTTTTAAAAGGATGAAACTAGAAGACACAGACTGAAAGAAAATATTTGCAAAACACATATCTGATAAAGAAATTACGTCCAAAATACGCAAAGAAGTCTTAAAACAACACAAACAGGAACAACACAAACAGCTCAATTAGGAATTGGCCAAAAAAACCTGAACAGAGACTCTTCACTGAAAAAAGATATACAGATGACAAATAAGCATAAGAAAGGATGTCCAACTACTTTTTTTTAGGGAATTGAAATTGAAAATGAGTTGTCTTACTATTGGAATAGCTCAATAAAAAGCTGACAACAGCAGTTGCTGGAGAAGACATTCAGTAGCATGAACTTTCACTCAGTGCTTGCGAGAATGCAAAATAGTATCTATCACATGCAGGTTAGTATTTCCCAACAAAGCTAAATGTATGCTGACTGTACAGCTTACCAACCATGCTCCTAAATATTTATGCAACCAAACATGGACCACTCAGCCAGGGCCAGAGGCAGCGGAACAAAGTCGGGGGACTGAGTATTCGAGTCTGAGACTCACGTAAACATCTAGAAGGCATGACTGGAGTGTAGACCTCCCTAATGGTCAACGTTGCATGATGACCAAACGGGGCAAGCTTCTAAAATCCAGAGCAGGGTCGGCGGGGTGACAGCTGGTATCAGTGAATGAGGGGTCCGGGGAGGGGGGCCCTGAAAGTCTTAGGCAGAGTGTGGGCTTTGCCACACTTCTTGTTCTCTACTAATGTATAATGTGGCTCGTGTTTTAAAACTATTTTTTTGGCCACAGAAAGTCAAAACAATACATTTTTTACAACTACATGCCGTGCTACGATAGGCAAAGTTCAGATTTTAATATCATTCTCTTCCTGTTGAGCCAAGCATGGTCTCTATAGGGGCAGTTCTGAGTTTATGATTTTTGAGCGCTGGGAGTCCCTCATCACTAGCCTGCCTTCAGAGAGGAATGCAGAAGGAAGCACTGAATGTATGGGTTTTCAAGATGCCATCTGCCGCCTGCCCCTGTTTTAGGACAAAGAGAAGATTAGTGTCCAAAAGACAACACTAACTGGCACTTGGTTATTACTTCTGCCTGTTAGCTGTCAGATCTGTACTCGAAATCTCGTACTGATATAAAACAGAAACAACTGTTATGAATTCTTGCAGTGACCTCGCCAGCCAGCCAGTGGATTCTAACAAAAGTCAAACCTTACAAAGAAGCTTGATAGGGCAAGAGGATGCGTGTCATATGAGAGGGATTTTAAACTTATATTCTAGCACCAACACTTATTTTTTAATTTATTTTCATTATTTATTTTTTGTGCATACAGGTATTTCTTTTCTTTTTATACTGATATTTTTTTTTTATTCTATTGTTAGTCACCATACAGTACATCCCCGGTTTCCGATGTAAAGTTCCATGATTCATTAGTTGCGTATAACACCCAGTGCAGCATGCAATATGTGCCGTCCTTACTACCCATCAGCAGTCTATCCCATTCCCCCACC
The DNA here is from genome assembly GCF_023065955.2 of Ursus arctos. NCBI lineage: Eukaryota > Metazoa > Chordata > Mammalia > Carnivora > Ursidae > Ursus > Ursus arctos. The sequence continues at coordinate 5,410,014 of NC_079873.1, forward strand.
CCCCTCCCTTCTAAAGCCCTCAGTTTGTTTCTCAGAGTCCATAGTCTCTCATGCTTCATTCCCCCTTCTGATTACCCCCCCTTTCTTTATCCCTTTCTTCTCTTACCGATCTTCCTACTTCTTATGTTCCATAGATGAGTGAAACCATATGATAATTGCTAAGTGAAATAAGTCAAGCAGAGAAAGACAATTATCATATGTAAATAATTTTTGTAGAACAGTTTTAGGCTTGTAATAAAACTGAAAGGAAGGTAGAGAGATTTCCCACACACCCCCGTACCCCCACATATACACAGCCTCCACCGTCGTCAACAGCAGTCACCAGAGTGAGACTCTTTTTATCAAGGATGAACCTGTATTGACATGTCATTATCGCTCAGAGTCCGTCGTTAACCCTAGGGTTCCCTCTAGGTGGTGTGCGTTCTGTGGGTTTGGACAAATGTGTAATGACATATGTGCATCATTATACTATCATATCATACTGCGTATTTTCACTGCTCTAAAATCCTCTGTGTTCTGTCTATCTCTCCCTCCCCTTCAACTCCTAGAACTACTCGTTTTTTTGGTGGTGGTGTTTTTTTTTTTTCCCCGTCTCCATAGTTTTGCCTTCTCCAGAATGTCATATACTTGGAATCATACAGGATGTAGCCTTTTCCGACTGGTTTTTTTCACTTAATAATATGCATTTAAGTTTCCTCCATGTCCCTAGTGATCTTTTAAAAAAATATAAATCAGATTCGGTGACCCCTTCAATTCTAAATTACTTACTGACTCCCACTGAAAACTTATTAGTGTGTCCTTAGAGTCTTACGACATGTTTTCTGGGTGAGCTTGTTCTGTCAGAAAGACCCTAATGCCATTGACCACCACAGTGTGTCCCACATCACATAGATGTGGGATTTACCACAAATTCCTTGGACCTGGCCATTTGTAAGATTCTAAGCCAAACACTAAGAGGTTGTTTTTATAAGTACAATATATTATGCAATGTTCTGTGTATCCAAACAACATGTGGGTTACATTTGTATAAATTATGAGCCATAAGAATAAAAGGAACCCCTGTGAACCCTCCCAACACCTATGAAACAATTTATCTCTGTATTCCTCTTTTCTCATATCATCTTTTCTCTTCCCAGTGGCAGACACTATAGTAAATTTTTGTACTTTTTATTATCTAAGGTTTTTTTAATAGAATTTTATTACATGTACATTTGTCCCTGAATAGATTTTGTTTTGTGGACTTTCCAAATCAGTTTTGTATATTTGTATTGGTTTTGTTGAGGTTATCTCATGTAAAATGAAATGCATCTATTTTTTAGTTCATGAGTATGTACTCGTAACAACCACTGTAACGAGATGCAGCTTATTTCTATCACCCAAAAATGTTCTTTCTTCGTCCTTTGGAAATAATTGCCAACATTGTCCTCTTACCTCCCAGACACTGTTGACTGAAAATTCTCATTATCATTAATCATTGGAAAAAGCACATTTAAATCCCAGTGAGATACCAGTACACACCGACCAAAATGATTAGAACTGAAAAGAGTGATGATAGCAAATGGAGGTGAAGATTTAGAGCAGCTAGACCACTGGCATGGCGGGCCATGTCTCAAACACTTTGCAGAACAACTTGGCATTTTCTTAAAAAGTTACATATACCACCTCTCATGCTACCCAGCCATGCCAGTTAGAGTCACCTCATGATTTCCCTGCAAAATGATACCATGTATGTCCACACCAAGGTGCATGGAGAAATGCCCGGGAGCTGTATCATACTAGACCCAAACCAGAAGTGGCAGGAGAGGCTAACGTGTAATAACACCAAAACAGATCAAGTTTGTGCTTTATAAAAAAAAAAATGATACTCAGTATGCAGTGTGTGTGACTTGATTTCTTTCATTTAGTACCAAGTTTCTGAGATATTGTATGCTGCTGTAGTTGACCAGAGCTCATTTATTCTGCTCGTTGTGTAACATTTCACTGGGTAAACTGGTAAGATTTGACCCACGGGGCATATCTCCTGCTGGACGCTATGATCTCATTGCTCAGAATCCTAGACTCTAGAGACCTAGATAGTATCTGTTTCTACAGCAGGGGACAACAAACTATAGTCTGGGAGCCAAATCTGGCCCACCCCTTGTTTTAGTGAATAAAGTTTTATTGAGACACAGTCACAGTCATTGCTGCATGCATTGTTTGGGCTGTTTTCATGCTAGAATGGTGGAACCAAGTAGCTGATAAGAGAGACCACATGCCCTTCTAGGCCTAAACTGTTTATTGTCTAGCGCTTTACAGGAAGATTCAGCAGAAAAACCTGTGGACCAGGGTATGAATAGAGATTTTAACCTAAAATCTGCGATGAACAAATGTAAGCAAAGACGCCCTTCAGGATGTTAGCTAGGAAAAGCAGAGGAAAAACAAATTACTTGAATTATCCCAAATGGAAGCTATTGAAATTATCCCAGACTGAGTCTAGTGGCCTCACTTGCAGCACATTCTACCGCACTTAAAATAGAATGTTTTAGTCTGCTGGGCCCAGACGTCAGTGGCTTTGTGACTTTCACACCGTTTATGGGTCAGGCAGTAGTCTTGGCATCAGCTGAAGCTTGTAATGGCTTTGCTTGTCAGCTTGGGGTTGCCCAAAGTGCGGGTGAGGTTAGGAGACCCCATGTACACCCTCATCCATCTTGAGACTGGCATCCAAGAAGAGATTGTGTCTCAGGGTACCGGTGCAAAGATGTATCCTCACATCATGATGGGGACCTCTTCCAACTGTTAAGTTTATTTGCAGAAAATTCACCTGTCCACACCCTGTTTTTGTTTTCACTTTTTTCTTTACCCTAATTTGACACATCTTTTATTCATATCAGTGAGTGTTTCCATGCTCCGGGGCCATCTTCCTGAAATAGGCAAGCATCCACGTTGGTTAAGGTGTAGGAGGGATTTACTTTCAACTCAGCAAACAGACCTCTTTTATTTCCTCAACCCTTTTAAAGAAGCTCTTAGCCAAAGTTATCCTTAAAACACCCCTTTTTCTGGCTTAGTAACAAAAACCACCTTCTACTTGCTCTCTGTTGCTCTAAGACAGGCCCCATTCTCTAAGACACTAAGCAAGTGGCATTTTGCCAGAAAAGTTCCCAGATGAGGAACAGTGTCCCCTAATGTGTTCTGAAAATCACAAACCCGTGGTCCTGGGTCTCCTGGGAAATATTTAAAAGGAGCATCCTTCCATTCAGAAATCCTTTCCTTAAACATAACTCAAAGAGGTAGCCTCCGAAACAAATATTTTGGCAAAAAAAACAAAAAAAGTTTCCAGGTTCTTGTTTTCAGACTGTCTCATTCTCCGCCTGCCAAGCCTACAGTGTACAAAAATGTGCGTCTTGATTTACCTTTATCTGCACCCAGTGGTTCTCGTCTGCCCAGCAGCGTGATCTGCAAAGCCTTACGACCAGGCAGCTATTAAAGCCACTTCCTGTGTTTGCTGAGCTGAAAGGGAATCGAGATTAGGAGGCCAAGCTATTCCGGGCCTCTGTGCCAAGAAGACACCAAAGAATGTGTCCAAGTGTCTCAAGCCTCCTGATAACATGGGGTGGAGGCCGGCACTACCCTGCCCGTAAGCTGAGAATGTGAGCACCCACACCGAAGAAACATGTGTTCATTGTTGCTGGCCGGCACTGGGGTCACAATAACGAAAATGCTGCTGGTTGTGGACAGTCTCAAATTCTGGGTCACCATCTACACGTTCCAAGGGTCCTGCCGGTGAAACGAGGCATCACCCTTTTCCGTTTGGATGGGGCTCCCTAGGTTGGCTTTGTTGCATTTCGGCTCCCATTGTCTGACGCAAATGTCACAGCCTCCCTGTGAGGCAGGGAGGAAATGTATCCCTCCCGAGGGCAAACACCGACACGGAAGAAAGGATAGTCTGCCCTGTGTTGGGAGCCTCAGGTAAGGATCACCTACCTCTCGGCTCCGAATGCAGCTCGTGCAGCCAAGCCAGGCCCTTTCTTTGGCAGGACGTTTTCTGCGCCTTGTGTGTACAGAGAAGTTTGTGAAGTGCTTGTGTGGCAGCTGGAAGAAAGATCCGGAATGGTCTTTCCCCTCCCGTAAAGCCGTGATACAGGATGTCTGAACTGTTATTTCTCTAGAGAGCCTCGCGGAGGGAGGCTGGGGTCTTGATGTTTCAGGGGGATGTTAGATGTATTTACGTGGCGGATTCAGGAGTCAGGGACACGTAGAATTTAAGATCATTTGAATCCAGTATATATGTGATGTGCGTAAAGATTATTATTGATTCTGTCTGTCCACATTTTCTCTTCTTCCATCAGAGGAGTTGTTCCTAGAACCTTGATCCATAGAGTTCCATTTAAATCGTGAAAACATAAGGCTGGCTTCTGTCACTGCCTTTGTTGCTTAATAATTACTTTATGGCTGGCGTACGTTTTCCTGTAAATAGGGCGTTTTGTGTTACTCCTTCGTGTTTACAGGGCAGCGAGTGAACCCTCCCCGCCCCCCTGGCCTAATGGCCCTCACGCCCGACGCGAACCACACACACTGGGCGGGCACTGCCGCTCGCTCCAGCGGCCTGACCCAGGGCTGTGGTGCCAGGGGCGAAGGAACAGGGTCGGCCAACATCTCTGGGCTCCGTCAGAATGCAATTTGAGCTCAGATTCACCGGGAAGTGGTTAGCATGACTCTCGAACAAAAAACAAGCCGAGAAGCGTTATTAATGTGGACCGTAACGTGCAGCCGTCTCCACCGCTCCAGCCCGGGGAGCACGGGGCGCTCTTTCCAGCTGCCCAGGCTGCGGCCGGGCCCGGGCCTCTCCCCTCTCCGTAGGAGACGAAGCTTTCCAGAGTCCCTCTGTCAGTGGGAGAACTATCATCTGTCGGCGTGAGAGGAAGTCATCACTTCCTTCCCACCAATGTCCCCCCGCCTTTTACGTGCAATTTATTACGGCTGGAAACTACCCCCACATGGGAGGTGTTTCTTCTGTGTGACTCCAATCCCTCTGGCACATCCAGGAAATCTCCTGCTGCGAAGGCTAATAAAATCCTATACGCGTCTGTTTCTTTGGGTCAGCAGAACGCACCTCACGCTCTGGATATAATCTGAAATGGTCTCGTTAAAACTTTTTTCATAATCGAGCTTGTCCCCGTTATAATTTAGGGCTTTGAAATAAAGTGAAATCAAATAGTGGGGAATCTTCTTCCCCACCTTCTAAATGTTTGTCGTCAGTGATCAACACATTTATGTATATTCGTATTTGTATTTCAAAGTCCAAATTCAGACGATGGCAAAATTTTTAAAAAGGGATAATGTGGGTCCCGGTGAATGACAGTTGAGAAATTGAGGCATGGAGATTTACTCTTAAGACATATGGCTCCAAATCACAGTGATTCTCTGCACCTTCCCAGAAAATCCTGCCCAGCAAAGGACTGACTACTGGTTAAGTGAAAAGAATTTCAGAACCCAAAGATATTCATGTCCACCTCAGGACGGATACACGCTGAGGACAGAGAGGATTGGGTTCCTGAGAATTTGGGGAAATTTTGACACGTGGAATGTTGAGAGACTTAAAGTGGTCAGGAAACTAATGTCACAGTTTTCGGGAGGAAGGATAACATGGCATTGCACTGCACACAGCACACGCTGGGTGCATGGAGAGCTGTGGAAACACAAATGAGGTGGGTGGACATCAGGTCCCTCCTGGTGCCCTGGGACTGCAGTCCTGCAAGACGTTAGCTTGGGGGCGATGGTGAAGGGGACTTGAGATCTCTCTGCATTCGTTCCTGTGCTTGCACGTGTCATAGAAAATGCAGTGAGAGAAACTGCGTGAAGGAATGCAGAAAGAGAGCTGGAAGATGCATGGCCTGAACATTTTCCACAGAGGGCAGGCAGGTGGAGCAGGGGGGTGCGATCTTTAGAGTCCCCAAAATAAACAAACAGTAGAGGGCTGAAGGAAGGCTGAGCAATGCTGCGTGTCACTGAAGAGCGAGATCAAATAACCAGGTTGCGATTATGACAACTAAAAGGAATGTCTCCGGGGTGTCCTCCCCGCCTTGACACAAACACACAGACCCACGTTGTCGGCGTCTGGGCTGAATAGAAACCACCAGCAGTTGTCCTTGCTGTTAGCAACGGCACTCAAATGGAATCCTGGGTCTCCCGTGTTGCTTTCTTTCACAACTATGAAAGCTAGAATCTGGCTTGTGAACTCATCAAAAGTAACGGTAAAGGTTGTGTTTGCTGCGTCTGGAAAAACCAGCCATTGGGTCGAAATGGTAATCAGGCTTTATGTTAAACCATGAAAAACGGGGTGGGCGGGGAGAGGCCGTCAGGAGGGACCTGCTGACTAATTTCTGTTCAGTGACACTTCACAGCCTGGCGACACTGCTTGGCTTCTGCTTTGGGGCATGTGAGATCTTTGATCTCCTTGTCCTAAAGTGCTTTCCTGTGCAGACACGTGAGGGTGCTGGAACGCTTATGCGTGTCCTCAGCCTTGGCTCTGTCTCTTCTCTTCCCGTGCGTGGGTACAAGCGCAGGCTCCTTGCTAACAGGATGATCTCATGATTCCGTCAAGTGTTGCTTGTAACAGCCTTCCTGCTTGCTGTTGCCAACACTCATACTCTCCCTCGTAGGATCACACTGCGGTTCGTGTAGCCATTTTCCTTTGGGTGGATGTTTATGTTGCAAATTCAACTCCCAGGTATATTCAGGCAAGACAAGTCACAGCATGTGTGCACAAAAGCTTTGCACGAGAACGTTCAGAGAACCTTTGGTCATAGGCATAGGATGATGTCAGTGAGAGGGTGCATGACGGCTACTAAAGCAAGCATCCTTGGGGGAAAGGCTGGCAGAAATTTTGAAGCAGGGGGTCCAGGAGTGACGTCAGGCTTAGGAAGCATTTGTGCGGTGCAATGTCCATTGAGAAGCTCTGTCTGTCACCTCAGTGTCCCCTTGCTTAGTTTGGATGGCTAAGATTACTTTTGCAACAACAGTGTAAGAGTCTGAGTTTGTCAGGCAAGTGGCTGGCAATTCAAATGGGCTGACTCTAATTTGTACACTTAAATAACAGCCCTTTCAAAATTATTTGGTGATAGAGAACACATTCCTTCCCTCCACTTCCAGGGTGCCAATACGATACATATGAAATAGTAGACAAATTACTGGAAGTGATGCAGTGTGTGGAGACTGTGCTGGGATGGGTATCATCATCCCGGGGTTTTCACGGTCCCTGCATTAGCCAGCACCGTCAACTTAAAAAAACCGCTTCGCCTCATCACAGCACTCTGACATAGAATCACAGCATTTCATGCTATGGCTCTAAGAGTCTTTCAGCTCCAAAACCTACAAAGAATTTGGAGTTCTCGTTGCATAAGTCACGGGCTGTACACCTTTTAGGGTCACTCTTTCTCCTGATGTCGCCAGAAGAATACGCTCAAGTGTATTTATTTCCTTATCAGGATTACGTGTTTCCCACCGAACCAAGCGGCTGGTTTCACCGCACACGTGCCGGTTTTTCTCTGGGCACATTTGTAAGAAAAGACCCCAAGAAGGTGGTGACGTTCTCCTTCCATGAGTCCAAGCTAAAAGGGGGTGGCCCACACCTGACCTGCTACAATGGCTGTCAGCTGCAGTGACGCACAAAGTTCAGTGTGTCACCTGAGAGTGTAGGGTGAACGTTCAGTGCTTCACTAGTAAAATCATCATTTCCCTGCAGACGTGTTACGCACATATGTAGCTTTTATACTGCTCAGCTCGCTTTTCCAGCATGAGATCTGGAAGGACGGAAGCAGAGAAGCAGGACTCCTAGGAGAGTCGTTATACTATTTTAGTCATGATTACATTATTATAAGTGTAAGGGGCTTTAAATTCATTTCATACACAATTTTTATTTATCTTCACGGTATTTCAAAGAAACGCAATACCCAACCTGCCAGGAAACTATAATAAAAGACTTCATACTAATTGAAAATACTTGCAAGTAAATAAGTAATTACAAATATGGTAAATAATTAGAATTGCAATGAAAAGTTCCATTTAAAGATACTAACTTGTGTCAAGTTTTTGTTTTTTTTTTTTTTTCTTAAGTTTCAGGAGTAGAATTGAGTGATTCATCACTTCCATACATACCCAGTGCTCATCGCAAGTGCCCTCCTTAATGCCCAGTGCTCAGCATAAGTGACTCCTTAACACCCATCACCTATTTAATCCATCCCTCCACCCACCTCCCTTCCAGTAACCCTCATTTTGTTCTCTGACGTTAAGAATCCATTTTATGGCTTGCCTCCCTTCTGTTTTCCCCCTATATTCGTCTGTTTTATGTCTTAAATTCCAAATATGAGTGAAATCATGTGGTATTTATCTTCCTCTGACTTATTTTGCTTAGGCTTATACTATTAGCTCCATCCATGCCATTGCAAATGGCAAGATTCATTGTTTTTGATGGCTAAGTCACGTTCTGTTGTGTATACACACCACATCTTCTTTATCCATTCATCAGTCAGTGCACACTTGGGCTCTTTCCATAGTTTGGCTATGGTAGATAATGCTGCTAATAATATTAGGGTGCATGTATCACTTCAAAGTAGTATTTTTGAATCCTTTGGGTAAATACCTACCAGGGCATTTGCTGGATCATCGGGTACTTGTATTTTCACATTTTTGAGGAACCTCCATACTGTTTTCCACAGTGGCTGCACCAGTTTGCATTCCCACCAACAGTGCATGAGGGTTCCCTTTTTTCTCTGCACACTCGCCAACATCTGTTGTTTCCAGTATTGTTAATTTTAGACATTCTGACAGGTGTGAGGTGGTATCTCATTGTGGTTTTGATTTGCATGTCCCTGATAATGAGTGATGGTGAACATCTTTTCATGTGTCTGCTGACCATCTGGAGGTCTTCTTTGGAGAAATGTCTGTTCGTGTCTTCTGCCCATTTTTTAACTGGATTATTTGTTTTTTGGGTGCTGACTTGTTTAAGTTCTTTATATATTTTGGATACTAACCCTTTATCAGATATGTCATTTGCAAATAACTTCCCCCATTCGGTAGGCTTCCATTTACTTTTGATTGTTTCCTTCACTATGCAGAAGCTTTTTATCACGATGAGGTCCCAGTGGTTTATTTTTGCTTTTGTTTCCCTTGCCTCGGGAGACATATCCAGTAAAAAGTTGCTACAGCTGATGATGTCAAAGAGGTTGCTGCCTGTGTTCTCCTTTAGGATTTTGATGGATTCCTGTCTCATGTTTAGGTCTTTCATCCATTTTGAGCTTATTTTTGTGTATAAAAGTGTAAGAGAGTAGTCCAGTTGCCTTGTTCTGCATGTGGTTGTCCAGGTTCCCCAACACTATTTGTTGAAGAGACTGTCCTTTCTCCATTAGATCTTCTTTCCTGCTTTGTCGAACTTTTGTCGAGTTTTAAAATGAATAATTGGGGGATGTCTGGCTGACTCGGTAGAGCTTGTGACTCTTGATCTCAGGGTCATGAATTCAAGCCTCACGTTGGGGCTTTGTTGAAAACAAAAACAAAAAACACCTGCCTTAAAATTTTGAAAAAAAAAGAATGATCAGATGCATTTCCAAATTAGTAATTTCTCGATATTTTTAAATGCATTTATGAAGTTCAGTAAATGAAACTTTACCTTTTGAAGATCTAATGGGGGTATTAAGTCATTAACTGATAAGCATCATGGCTCCTCAAGTGATGTTAGACTGTTCTAGAAAAAGGAAATACATGTTAAACATTAGAAAGCGTCCCTTCTCTCAAAAGTTTAGAGCTCGAAACGTGCTATTACTTGCACAATGACAGGTGAAGTGGAGGTGTATTTTCGCATAAGGACAGTTGCTGGCATGGGAAACTGCATATGTAGTCTGGACACCAACACTGACATCAATCTGGAAAGCGTTTGGTCCTCAAGAAATACATGACTATCCCAGTGGTGGCTTCTGTCTACACCTAGCAGGGCCCAGCCAAGAATCAAGGATGGCTGTTTGGAGGAGTGTCTGTTTGTAAAGTTTGCTTTTGAATTCCTATATTTCCTAAGACGACTGGCATATTTCTTCTCAGTCTAGGAGATTTCTGCTGTGCGGAATGGTGTGCCCCAAGCAGGCTCCTGCTTCCATCGGGCCGCCTCCCTAGCGACCCCCCCGCTGCACTCTGGTGTTCCACTGCTTGCTTTCTGCACCCTGACAGGCCACACGCCCCCTGACAACCAAAATCATAAGACTTTTCACAGGTTCAGAACCTTGTCACCCCTGCCGTCTCCCCAAATCCTACCTTTTACTCTCCCTGCGATGGAGATTTACAACCTATTCATACTTTGTAAATATGCTTCTTGGAAAGGAAGGGAGGTGGAGTGCACCTTCAGTGTTCTTTGAATGTCTGAACAGTGTGTTATCCCAAACGCCATCTTTTTGAAGGGCGGGGTCTTATTTGGGGATCTAATGAAATGATCTCATTTGGAGGTACTGGGGTGACAGGGAAAAGCTGGAAATTCAAAGCCACAGACTAAAGGCAGATACCATGGAGTTGTTTGTTCCAAGTTAGAGAACAGCAGCGCCGTGGGGCCAGGATTGGGTCCCTCCAAGGATCCCTGGTTCTGATGCAGGAGAACGTTGGTGCCTCACGCTTCTCTGGGCACAAAGGTCCCAGGAGGAAGGTTGGGGAGACAGGCTCCCCAAGCAATGAACAGTGCCAGGGGCCCACACAAGCCTGTAGGAAGCAGGAGCAGGAGATAATGACTGACACTATCGAGTGCCTGCTGTATACCAAATACTGTGTATACACGTGCCATAGAGAGAAATGGAAAAAAACATGCGGAATTCAGTCCCAGACCCTGTTCCCTAATGGCCACTGGTTTACCAACCAACAAGGGGAGAGGACTCGGAACTGGTCACCGCAAGGCAGTGAGCTACGCTCAGCGTCATGACTGAGATATTCACAGGGGGCTGAGCCGTTATGGCGGAGGTCATGACTGATAGCCACAGGCTTGGGGAGTCACGGTGCATCCAGGCATAGCCCCAAACAGGGAGACTTCCGGATTTCAGGTTTAGGGTTGGAAGACCGTGACCTCTGACCTTTGTTTTCCAAGGACTCTTTTCTTTCGATCTACAGTAAAGGACAACATAACTAGCTCTCTCTCCTTTTTCCAAAGGCACTTATTTTACCAGCGTGAATGTTTCAAGGTTGGAAAAATTACCTGAAATGTTAAAAGTGCAGTGTTCCCTTTCGAACAACTTCCTGCTGACTTTATCCACAAGGGGAGAGACTCACACTAATTACCAGCTCCCAATGTGCTGACTGTCCAAAATAAACAGGAAGGGGCATCTTTCTCTCTTCAGTTACGCGAAACAGCAACAGAGAGGCTCTTTGTGTGACTGAGGACGCCAGAGTTAGGTCCTTGGGTCATCCCGCGGAACCGTGCAGGTCCTCCTGATTCCTCCTGCTGCGCCTTCTGCTTCAAACTATGTCCGTACGTGTGGCAGCGTTTTCTCCTGATGCTAGAAATGCAGAACGCACCATGGAAGGTTTAAGTCGTTGCTTTCTGAAGACACATATGAGCATGCATTTAGGGTTTAAGTCTTTTTTCCTTTTTCAGTTATCGTTGAAAACATGTAGATGCCTGATTCTTTGTCGGTGAGGCTTTGCAAGAGCCCGTCCTCAAACCTTAATGGTAGGCTCTGAATTCAGTGTAATTTTTAGCATTTTATTTCAATAACTCTGCTCCCAGAGGTTCCTTTTACTTATTTCTTAAAACGATTTTATTTATTTGAGAGAGAAAGCAATAGGGCGTGCACGACCGGGGTGAGGGGGCACTGGGCAGAGGGAGAGACAGGCTCCTGCCGAGCGGGGAGCCCAATGCAGGGCTCTGTGTGGGGCTCAGTGTGGGGCTCGACATGGGGCTCGATCCTAGGACCACGGGATCATGACCTGAGCTGAAGGCAGACGCTTTACCCACTGAGCCACCCAGGTGCCCCCGGAGTTTCTTTTTAGAAAAAAATGTACTGTTTTCCTGTGGCTGCTTTAATAGCTCAGCACAAATTGTAATTGTTGTAAACAACCCAAAGTGAAGATCTTGAGGTTCTTGCAGTCAGCGGGGCTAAAATTAAGACGTGGTAAGGATGTGCTCCCTCTGGAGGCCTAGGGGCAGATGTGGTCTCTGGTTTCTTCCTTCTAGAGACTCCCTGCATTCCAGCATTCCATGCTTATGGGTCTCCTCCCAGCACGCTGCCTCTGGTTCTGCGGTCACGCCTCCTTCTCTGATTCCTACCCTCCTGCCTCCCTCTTGCCAGGCCCTGGTGATGGCATCGGCCCACCTGCATAAGTAGAATCCTCTCCTTATCTCAAGGTCCTTCACCTAGTCACACCCGCAGAGTCCCTTTTGCCATGGAAGGTGACGTAGTGACAGGTTCTGGGGATTAAGACGTGGACATCTTTGGAGGCTGTTATTCTACCTTCCCCAACTATATGTGTTTGTGTACCTATGTGTATATATGTATATAATATCTATAGTAGCAATGCATGATTTTCATATGCGAGAAAACAGATGGTGGACACTTTTGAACTCGGACTAATACGTGCATATTGGGGCGCCTGGGTGGCACAGCTGTTAAGCGTCTGCCTTTGGCTCAGGGCGTGATCCCGGCGTTATGGGATCGAGCCCCACATCAGGCTCCTCTGCTGTGAGCCTGCTTCTTCCTCTCCCACTCCCCCTGCTTGTGTTCCCTCTCTCGCTGGCTGTCTCTATCTCCGTCGAATAAATAAATAAAATCTTTAAAAAAAAAAATACGTGCATATTCGTCTGCTCGGGCGCCGTAACAAAGTACCACAGGCTTCGTGGCTTGAACCACAAATGTATTTCCTCGCAGTTCTGGGGGCTGGAAGATCCAAGATGCAGGTCTGGCATGGTTTGCTGTGTGAGCGCTCTCTTTCTGGCTTGCTCATGGCCACTTCTCAGAATGTCCTGACACGGACAGAGAGAGACTGTGGTCTCTTGTTGTTCTTATAGTGGCTCTAGCCCTATCAGATTCAGAGCCTACCCACTGACCCCAGTTAACCTTTATTCCCTCCTCATGGGCACGGATCCAAATACAGCCTCGCTGGGGATTCAGGCTTCCACATAGGAATTTGGGGATATAGCAGTATCTCTATCCACTTAGATTGGTGGGCACAGAACAAACTTAACCAGAAAGCTTGAAAACAATACATTTTGAAACTGCAATGCTATGACGTGAATACATAGAATTAGAACAAATCTCCAAGTGAGGCATCCAAAGGCCTCATCTACCAGAACTTTCACCCCACCGATGGCTGTCTGGTCATCGCCCAACTGTATATTCTCTGGGCGTATTTTGTTTTGGACTATGGCGATCACGACCCCTGTTCTCCCTTCCCGAAAGGGTCGTTTCTGGGATAAAGGAAGACAGCTCTCTGTTGTCAAGAACTCTGAGGTGCTTTCTGTGGTTTTCCCAAATGGTTTCCATGCTGGAAGATGGTTGCCACTTTGGAGAGAATCTGTTTGAGGACATGAGCCAGTATCCTACAGGTTTGCAGAAGCATCGGTGTTTTTCTCGCTCCACTCTGCTGTAAAGGGAAGGAAAAGACAGGAGAAATAACTTCTTGGTGCAGAGAAATGGCTTTTCCTTACGAGAGATCCAGGACACCTCGGCGTAGGTGTCACCCATGGCAGGACTTAATGGTTCATCAGAAGAAGAGAAGACCAGACTGAAGTTCGGAAATAACTGATAGAAGATTAGGCTTATTGGATTAACTGTTTACCACTACTTGGGTACTTAAATGCTCTTATTTCTTACTGTGCTTAAACCCCGCAGATGGAATATTTTGGTAAATCTTATCCTATCATCGTAATAAAAGAGAATTAAAAAAAAAAAAAGCACAGGATTATCTGAATCCGGTGCTAATGTCCAGGAACAACATTAGGAATGCAAACAGCCTCAATGGCCAGCACTGCCACTCACCCGGGGGCGGCTGTTGGAAAAGCCGCAGAATGTTTGTAGGCAGATAACCAGTTTCTGGAAGGATGGCCATTGCAATTTTAAATTATGTGAGTTAATGTCACAGAACATATTTGATTAAAAGTTGGATATGTGAATCATCTTCTCGACCACGTCACCGTGAGTGATGCTTTTCGAAATGCGTATGCACATTGTCGTACAAAATCCAGATTTAGATGAGAAAGGAACCTTAAAATGTCACTACGGTCTTCGTGAGGAGGGAGCGTGATGCCCTGTGGCAAGGAGCAAGCGTGAGCTCTGTTTCTTCATTGTCCGCCGTTCCGTAGCTTAGCCTTTTCCAGCGTGTGTCAAAACATACAGCTTTGAATCCACTTAGTCAGAGTAACCTTATACTAGCTCAGCACACTTCCGTATCAGCCTGCACTTTGCTCCGTGAGTAACATTTTGCAAACACGATGAAATCCAGAGTGTTCCTAAGTGTCATGAACATAATCCAGGTCACTAATAGGCGATGTCAGCAAGAGCAAGGAGGATCTTGGAACTGTAATGGAAAAGCTGGTTTCTTCCCCCAAAGAATTCTGTAGAAAAATCTTATAAGTCAGTCCGATTATGCTGCCCATATTTCGTGGTGGCAATATCCAGCCTTGATTTATCGTCTCTTCTCCAACATCTCACTTATTCTCATGGCTTGAAACATCTTAGCCCAGGCCCTACTAATTTCAGGATAGTTATTAAAGCGAGCCTTACTAATCGTAGTGATCTGCAGATGAATTGGCTATCCCATTATCCCACTACTATAAGAAAAAGGAAATAATGAATCTCCCTAGTTAAACCATCCAATAAGTTTCTGGGACACACTATTTATTTCAAGTGAAATATAGCTCGTATATATAGAGTATCTGGTGTATTGACTGACTGCCTTATTTTAGGGGAGAAAATCACTTAAATTACATTTATCGGGTTTTCAATAATGTGATACTGTAATTCAAATCTCTTTTAAACATCACCGCGCAGTAGCAATTTATGGCATAAGGTAGGTATTGTCTTGCAAACTACAGATAAATTTTACCCTCAGACATACACTGCCTTGTGGAAATGCCTGGCTTTCTGTGTTGGCCAGCCATAATTCAGTGATTCGCTTATAAGATACCGTCTACATATTGTAAAATACAGTGGTGGGAGGTTACTGGAAGATCCAGTGATTGGTTTGGTTAAAACAAGGAAATCTACAGAGATGATGATAAGAAATCAGATGATGGCCTCAAGTGAAAGACTTGGTTTCCCGTACGTGTTCTTGAATGTTAGAGACACCTGCCCCCGCCCTCCCTCTGACACTTAGAGGCCAGTGAGCACCACGGCGTTGGGGTGTCCTCCATGGTGTGGAGCCGGGCGGGAGGCGTCACCACTCACTGCACTGAAGAGAGACATGGTGGTTCCACTCACGTGAACTGATGTATGCTTTCTCTCTACTCCTCACTGATTCAAGACGAAGTCAGAGCATGGCGCTCCTCCCTTCAAAGCCCACCAGTGATTTCCAGAGTCTCCCAGAACCAAAGGCGAGGCCGCGATGGCCGACAAGCCTCCAGGAGATGGGCCGATGCCCTGTTTCCAATCCCCTTGTTCACTCGGTTCAGCTACATGCTCTCCCTCACTGTTTGGTGAAAAACCCGAGCTTCCTCCTGCCTCCAAGACTTTCCTCTCGGGTCCTTCTGCCCAGACCACTCTCTCCAGACACCTACTTGACTTGATCCTTAACGTCTCCAGATCTGGGCCCATGTGCCATTTTATCAGAATGGACTTCTCTGACTATATTTTGCAACACAGACTACCCTCTTCTCTGCTGAGCTTCCTGTCCCGATGCACTCCTTAATTTTTCTCTGTATCCCCCTAAAATCCATAGTATTTCAGAGTGTGCTTGCTTGTGGAGATAGGGGAGATAGGGTATTTAAAGATGTAGTTAAATTAAAATGAGGCCATGAGGGTGGGCCCTATCCAATATGACTAGTGTCCTTCTAAGAAGAGATTAGGACACACAGAAAACACCAGAAATGTGTGCCCACAGAGAAACCTCTGAGGATACAGCAAGAAAACTTGCCCCCACCCAAACATAACAGGGTAATAAACGTGGTTTGGTCACTATATGGAGGACACCATGTCACCGTCTTGCCATGCATTATGCCATCCGATTCTCATGATAACTCAGTGAGGTTGGTATTATCATTGGTCCTTTTTATACAAGGAACCAGGCTGAGATCTGCCCAAGTTCCCAGAGGTCATGATTGGCAGAGCCAGGAAGGAAACTGGCTCTTCTTCAATACTGCCACCTTTGATCTTGACTGCAGTGCCCTGTTGCCTCTTATGTTATTTGAGAGAAGACAAAATCAAAAGTCGCAGGGTTTGGACCCACGAAGCCATGTGTTCGAGTCCTGGCTCTGCTTCCTAGCACGTTAGGACCTGCAGTCACTGCGTCTGATGTGCCTGCACACGGAAAGCACTCCAGTACTGTTTGCTTCTGGGAATATCGAATTATTGTCGTTACAGTATCCTCAGATGGCCATTTGCATCAACATGGATGGAGCCAGAGAGTATAATGCTAAGTGAGATAAGTCAGTGAGACAAAGACAAATACCATATAATTTCACTCATATGTGGAATTTAGGAAACAAAACAAATGAGCATAGGGAAGAGAAAGGAGGGGAGAGAGACAAATCAAGAAACAGACTCTTAACTACAGAGAATAAAGTGGTGGTTGCCAGAGGGGAGGTGGGCAGGGGGGTGGGGGAACGAGGGGACAGGACTTAAGAGCATACTTATCATGATGAGCCACTGAGTAATGTCTAAATTGTTGAATCACTCTATTATACTCCTGAGACTAATGCCACACAGTATGTTAACTATACTGGAAATAAAACAAAAAACTTAATAAAAAAAAAAAAATCCCGAGATGGTGTTTCTCTGTGGCAAGAGCCTAATGGAATATACTTACTGAAAATCATTTGGATCCCGAAACTACTGACCAACAAGAATTTTCCAGTGATGAGATTGCATTTTACCTCGTTACGTACCTGCTTTAAGATTAAATTTGAATCACTTTCACGTGTGAGCCTTTAGACCCTTTGGTCAAGTTTTCCATAAGCGTTTTTATGTGCCAAAGAGTGAAGGAAAGGTGTATAAAATGAATATTGGCCTATCTATTTGAAATTTATTACTGCTATTATGAATTTATTCCAGTCAAAATTGCCCATCTTTGCAAATTCAGCACCTGATGTCATGTATATTACCAAAGGGCCATTTTCTTTCCAGGGATAACTTTAAGATATATTTGAAATGAAATGAGGGCTGTGAATGGTCAGGTACAATATAATTCTTTTGGGTAGCATTCCCTTTGAAATACCAATATATAATATGATCGGGGCAATAATTTTTATAAAAGGAGATAGTTTCATTTTACGTGTCCAATCATTGCAGTGATTGCAATAGTCCTTAATAGCCTCAGAGTCCCTTTTTTTCCCAATAAAGTGAAGAAAATATATTTCTTCTCCATCATTTTGCTGAAATTCATAGTATTTGAAAATGTATATGCGCATGGAATTCTGGGAAACAAGAACCAGAAATTGATTTTTTTTGTCCCCTTTCTTTTAAAAACGCCTGTATAAACAGTTTTTTTGTTGTTGTTAAAATGGAACGTTTAGGGGAAAATCAGAGATTTTTAAAAATTACTATGTTTGAGGCATAATATACATAAACTGTACAAATCTTTAAGTGTGAAATTCAGTGGTATTTTACATATGAATATATCTATGTTGCTATCACTCTGGTCAAAATATAAATCTTCCCAGGACCCCAGAAGACTCCACTGCTCTCCTTTTCAGTCAGTATCACCTTCTCACCCAGAGTCGCCGCCATGCACACATCCACTGGTACAGATTAGCAGAGCCTTTCGTAACCTGTAGATAAACGGTCATGCAGCCCACTTTTGTTTGTTTCATTTGCTCATGATTATGTCTCTGAGATTCGTTCATGTTGTTCCATGCAGTAGTAGTTCGTTGCATTTTTATTACCCGGTAATGTTTTTTGTAAAAAATACTGCAGTTGGTTTTATCCATTGCATTGCATTGTTGATGGTGACTTGGCTTGTTCCAATAACGGCGCGATGACCGCTCTCCTGCCTTTGTTGGGCATATGTGTGCAGTGGTCGTAGCTACGCACCCAGGAAGGTAACTGCTGCCTGTTGGGGGGGTCACTCCGTGTTTGGCTTTAGTTGACACTGCCAAACAGTTCCCCAAAGTGCTTGTGCCAGTTTACGCTGCCACCAGCCATGTGTGTGCTTTCCGTCCCTTCACAGCCATGTGGATACTTGAAATGCTCAGTTTTCTTGCTGCAGTGTCATCCATTCTAGTGGCTGGGCAGTGGTATGCACTCTGGCTTTCATTGGCATTTTCCTGCTGAGTCATGATGTTGCGTAACTGTTCATGAGCTTATTGGCCATTCAGAAATCCTCATGTGGAAAGTGTCGGTTCACGTCTTTGGAAAATGTTTAATTCAATTGTCTTTTTTTGTGGTTTGTGGGAATAGTACCTTATGTACTGTGGATACTCGGTTTTAGTTTTTTTGTTTATATATTTTTTTTGAGACTATGATGTCCTACTTTTCTGTGTTACCCTTTACCTTTTCTGATGATGTCTGCTGATGAGCAAAAGTTCTTAATTTTAATGAAGACCAATTTACCATTTTTTTTTCTTTTATGCCTACTGATTTGTGTGTCCTATTTAAAAATTGTTGTATATCGCAAGTTCATAAACATATTGTCCTGGTTTGTGCCATACATTGCACTATTTACATTTTACAGATGGTCTTTGATCTATTTTATATCAATTTATTTGATGTAAAGGTACTGATTCCTTTTTTAAAGTATCAGTGTCCAGTGGAACCAAAATGACTTCCTTAGTTGGCAGTCCTTCCCCGCAGTGAATTGACGTGGTGCCTTCTCGTACATAAGCTGACTGTAAATGGGTCCTCCTACAGATTCCGCACTGTGATGCACACATCTCTCTGTCTCCTCTTGTGCTACTTCCTTTCATCTTGTTTTATGTGTTTATCAAAGGTGCTACTGTCTTGATTACTGTAGCTTCATTGTATGTCTTGGTATCTGGTAATTTAAGCCCTTGACATTTGATCTTCAGGAGAACCTTGGCTAAGCTAGGCCCTTGGCCTTCCACGTAAACGTTAGAACTCAGCTTCTCAATTGCCACAAAAAGCTTGATGAAATATGGATCGGGATTACACGGAACCTATAAATCAAACTGGGAAGGATGGGCACCTTAAAAATATCGGGTCCTCCAACCTAGAAACGTGATCTCTTTTTCTACTCAGGTCTTCTTTAAATTCTTTCGGTATTTTTATGTTGTTTCCTGTGTAAAAGATCTCATATAATTAGACTTATTTCTTGGTATTTGGTATCTTTGATGTTGCTGTAAATCATATCTGTTTATACATGTGTTTGTTTCCTGACATGTGTCGAGTTCATTGTTGTCTGTATCATTTTCAAATTCTTCTAAATCATGAAAGAGCTATTTGACCTTGACTCTGGTGGCTCCTCTCGTATCTCACACCAGTCCAACCGCACACCATTTTAGGAGTAGTTATATGAAGCACAGCTCTGATCGTAGCATTTTCTTACCAAATCTTCATAGCGTTCTGGTATTTTTAATTGTTGCCGCCCTTTTTATCCAGCTTTGTCTCTGCTGCTTCCTCTATATGTGCTTTAGACACGAAATCAGAATGTCCAGCACAACACGGCTTGGGTGTGCCCTTGGCTCATGCTGATTTTGCTTATGGAATTTCTCTCCGTATTTGCTTCTTTTGTACCCATTCCTGAAGAAATGTGTAGATCACAACTTGGTTTTAAATAAACTATGTTATGAACCCTCAACCAGATATACTCAAGGGCTTCTTCAAAATCACACAATACTTTTCCAAGTCAGGGGCGCCAGAATGGCTCAGTCAGTGAAGCGTGTGCCTTCGGCTCAGGTCATGATCCCAGGGTCCTGGGATTGAGTCCTGCATCGGGCTCCCTGCTCAGCGGGGAGTCTGCTTCTCCCTCTCCCTCTCTCTGTCTACTCCCCACCAAATAAATAAATAAAATCTTGAAAAAAAAATACTTTTCCAAGTGATATGCTTCACACTTTTCATTGCGTCACGTAAACTACTCATGGGACAACATACTTTCCCCTGAAGGTCTCCTGACATTGTGCAGCAGCCCACCCTCTTGTCCTTGGTAGTATGCAGCACGGTCTTGGGCTCACGGCTGCTACTTAATAAGTATGTGTTGACTTAAATTTAATTTTAATAAATGCAAATAGGAAACCATAATGCGCTGTGCTATCTTTTTTGTTGGAGTTTTGTCAGCCGTGGAATCCTAAAAAAAAAAACCTTTTGAAGTGCTAAAATGAAAAATAGGCAAAACTCCATTCTGCTCTGCTTGAGTATCATTAAAGAACTCTGAACCTTCAGTGTTTTAAAAGCACATAATTTATGTGCATTATAAAAGTACCCTTTGTTTTCACAAGTCAACATTGTTAATGCAGTCTGTCAAAGTGCACTCCCACTAAATTGCTTTGATGAACACGCCAGCCCAGTCACTTTCTTTAAGGGGAAGAGAAGAAAAGAAAGAAAAAAAAACTTTTGCAGCAGCAAAAAAGAACGTAAATAGGACAGGTCTAGACTTTGCTGCATATTTTTACATCCCAGGTTGCAAATAATTTGGCCGAACATTCTCATGAGCCAGGATTCTACCTCAAAATTTGCAATTCAAAAGCTCTGTCTCTGTTTTCTAAGCGATATACGTAGTGCCGATTTCAGCTTCTGCCCCATGCACTCACTCATTAACAGGTCCTGAGCCTGCACGGACTTGAAGTCGTACAGCTAGGAAGGCCGTCCCCAGCTTGCCCAGCCTGAGCCCCGGCCCTGGGAGGTACTATTATGCAAACCTCTCTTCCCGGTACAACCCACCCCGTCATCTCCCCTGTAAGACCTCAAGCACCAGGTCTCGGTTACTTTTGAAATGACTCTTCTGTATTCAGCAGTTGGAATAACTAATAGAACCTAGTAAAACTTTCTGCATATATTTTCCTAGAATATTTAAAACAAAATTCTTAGCCTCCCTCCCCTACTAGAGGTGGAGGTGGTGGTTTCTGTAAAAATATAGGAAAAGTGAGGAGCAGAGACGTGCATGTGCTGTCTGTCTTAACTGGAGCTCGTGATGAATTGAGTTTTACCCCAAAGCATGTTGATTCAAACAAATACAGTAAGACACATTGTCTCATTATGTATCTTTATAAGCATATCTGTGGGTGGGTGCGAATATTCATTCTTATACACACACACTCTTAGAGAAAATCACTTATACCTGACTTTGGCACTCAGCAACTCTAGAATGCCCTTCACTTCATTCCCTTCAGTCCAGTCTCTCCACAAAACACGGTCAGGTTTGGAGGGAGCTTCTCTCTCTGGAATTTCCATATTTCAGATGATTCCTACCCGGTGTCTCCTTGGGCAGAAAGATGAAAAAGAGGTTTATGAAAGAGAGCTACCACATTCTTAATATAACACAGTGTCAAATAAAGAAAAATCATCAGTGAATATTTTATTGTGTGGACACATATCGTCACCATGATTACCACGATTTTGTTCTGCTTTATACCTGGATATCAATGTCAACCTGACATTTTCTTATACCGCTTTTCACCAGGGTGAAAAATGCCCTTCTAGTAAAGCAGCTGTCAGAATGCCCTTGCTCTGGGTCTGAAAGACATTGCTCAGGATTTCTTTCAAAAGCTTAGGAGGTTGCAGCGGCCTGATGCCCTTGATTTGCTATGTGTCAGAAGGATACATGGCAGGGAAAGGCTAATAAGCGAGGCACAGGCTGGTAGATGGAACCTGAGGCCACGGCCTGTTAGGGTGGTTCTGGAAACCCCACAGCTGGCAGCACACAGGCACATCCCTGTCCTGGTGATGCTCTGATGACCTCTGAATTGTCTTTAATGCCTACTCAATATCTCCAGAAGAAAGTCACACCCTTGCATTTGAGATTCAAGACTTTGCAGAATGCTGGGGGAGGAGTGAAAAGTAGATAAAGATAGTCTGACTTCCCAGACTTACACAGTCTGGTCACACTCTCACCCCTTAGGGCTTCTCCCCGTGAAGGGAATATTCCATCTGCCTGGTCAAGTCTCTGGACATGACCGTCTCCTTCCACATACTCCACATGACCACCCCGTCTCCCATAGCACACCCAAACCCATGGATTCCTTACCACGCAGGATAACAGCCTCCTCTTTGAATCCCAGGTCACCCCCTGCCCAGGATGGCGCCAGGCCCATCTCAGGCCAGACGAACACTTCCCAGCTGTGCCCTCATTGGACGATCCCACCCTTTCTATAAAGCAGTTTTGGGGACGTTTCCTAGCAAACCCCTTCTCTGGAGGCAGAGAGGCCCGGGAGATAGGATTCATTGTGACACGGTCCATTGTTGAGTCACACCTATGGAATGTGCAATTTTTTTTTCAGAAGGATGTTGCTTTTCTCAATATGATTATAAAATACATGGTCCTTAAAGATGTTCAGTTCCAAGTGTTTCATGGTCTTAGTCCAGCTGTGTGTGTCCCAGTGTGCACACTTATTTCCAAACATGAAGACTTGAGAAAGATGTGCAAGAGCGTAAAGGTCTGGGCTGCGCCATATGCAGTGGTGTAAGACTGCAGGACCTGCGCCTTTACGCTGTGGAAAGCCCACAGAGGCCATGCCAAAATCCCTAAGGGCAGGAGCCCTGCCTGTGTTGTTCAGCATTGTACTGATAGAATCCTGTGCTGGAAATGAGCTTTTCTCTCAAATATTTGATAGACACTCAATAAGTGAATGAATAAATCTGAATAAATAGTCAGTTCTGGCATTGTGATGAAATCAATCTGTTGGGACCAGAAGCAAAGGCTCCCCGCTGCATGGTGTAGTGGGAGGCATTTCTTCTAGGGAAGGATGGGTTTCCTCTTCCCAACTGAGCTTGAGAAATGCAAATCGAAGGGCAGAAATGAGAATCAAGAGAAGAAACATTTGACTCACTTGAGCGGGGGATTCCTTCCCCCTTTTGGCTTTATGGTAAAGTCAGTTCTGGGGACAGAGGTGTATTCCATGGGTGTTCTTGGAGGTGACGTGAGGATTCTTGACAGTGAACTGGCTTCCTGTTGCTACTCTGATGAATGAAGATCAGCTGGGCAGCCAGTGTCTTCATATATCCAAACTAATTTAATCTACAGAAAACTGAGGCTTGGTCACTCCATATTCCTTGCCCCATGACCCTGAGCCCCATACAGACGGAC
Source organism: Ursus arctos (assembly GCF_023065955.2). NCBI lineage: Eukaryota > Metazoa > Chordata > Mammalia > Carnivora > Ursidae > Ursus > Ursus arctos. Next base: position 5,433,363 of record NC_079873.1, read on the forward strand.
TAAAATCTGTCTGTTCTTTGGGTCATCTCCAGCTTGTTATTTAAAACCTATTTGGTATTCTGAAGCCCATCATTCTTACTTAGATGCAGACCCCTAAAGGACAAGAGCCATGGCTTATTCTTTTTTTTCTTAAAGATTTTATTTATTTGAGAGTGAGCGAGTGCACGAGCAGGGAGAGGACGGGCAGAGAGAGAAGCAGACTCCCCACTGAGCAGGGACCCCAATGGGGGACCCGATCCCAGGACCCTGAGATCATGACCAGAGCTGAAGGCAGACAGTTAACCGACTGAGCCACCCAGGAGCCCCCATGGTTTGTTCTTTATGGTTCACAATGACTAGCACAGATAGACCTTGTTCTAGTACTTACTCATGTACTTTCATTTTGTTTCCTTTTTCGGTCTGTAGTTTGTTTGCATTGGACCCCTTACTCAATCAAAGTAAGCAAATAGGAGACTTTCTGCGTCTCTCTTCACTTGTCAACCAGCAGGTCAACGCATGGACAGGTAGGTCCCTGTTCCTCATTTGTGAACAGCTAACTGCACGTATTACTTGGGCACAATGTGACTTAGACTCGACTGTCATCTGAATGGTTGTTTGACATCTCAGTTCTCAGTAGCGTTTTGTGGTCATGCTAGCTCCGGATACGGTACACCTGTAGGGCTTTGTTGTAACTCCTTCCACAAGGAGGAAATGCCTTCCACGAGGTCATGAGGGAAGCCAGGAATGGTGTGGTTCTAGTCACTGAAGGAATCTGTAGACTGTCTTCCAGTTCCACAGGCCTGGCATGAGTTTGGGCAGCGCCTACCTTATTTGACATCACGGTCAAGTGGAGCTAATATTTATCTTCTTCAAGTTATGCCCTTTACATGCTTCACATGCTTTCATGTCATGAATGTTTGCAACATGCTTGAAGTTCCTGAGATACCTGTGCAAACTTCAAGTATAGCAAGGGAGAGTTGGAGTAGAGTCACCTCGAGGGCTTTGCAAGTGGGCAGCTTGGGAACTTTGCAAAGGCATAGCTAACAATAGCACATAGCGAAGGTGATCTGGAAGCTTCTCTGAGTTCCCTTTGACATCCATTTGCTGGGGATTGGGTTTACATATTGAGACTCAATGAAATTTCAGGGGTCTCAGATCCTGAAAATTAAAAAATTGAATGAGATTATCTTTTTTTTTTTAAGATTTTATTTATTTATTTCAGAGAGAGCATGAATGGGGCAGGGTGCAGGGAGAGGGAGAAGCAGGCTCCCTGGTTAAGCATGGAGCCCGATGCAGGGCTGGATCCCAGGACCCCGGGATCATGACCTGAGCCAAAGGCGGCGCTTAACCGACTGAGCCACCCAGGTGCCCGCTGAGATTATTTTCAGTAGTACTCCCAGTTTATAGATTCATGACTTATCTGTGAACAGTGAAAAACCCTAAACCTTATCTGCTTTGGAATATAAAGCATTCATTCTTATCACAGAGTAACAACTCCCTTTCTAAACCCTATGATTTTAGGAAATAAGCTGAATTTTTCTCTTCTCACAGAATATTTGACAACAACGTGTAAACTTAGCAAATCCAGTATGGCCAATATTTGACTCTGCTGTAACACTAAAACCTAGGGATACGTTATTGTAATTATTCTGTTTAAAAATTTTATTTTTCCAGCATTTAGATGTAAGCAGTGCTATCATGTAAAGTAAACACAGGCTCACAAACATTATCTTATCTTGCATATTTTGGCACCTCGCAAGATGATTCATGTAAGATTAGCTAGGGGCTTGAGTCAATATTCATCATAAACAATATATGGTTTTGTAGATTTGTATCAAATGCCCCACATTGTTTTAGTTTCTGGTGAATACTAAACACTTATGTTTTTGTCCCACGGGAACATCTCTGTGTTAGACTCTGGCAGGTGGATTGCTAGCAAGTGTGTGAGCACTCCAAGGGACTGTGGGCACCAAGATTTCACTTGAATATGGTTTTGTTTGTTACTATAAAATATTACAATCAGGGGGTGCCTGGCTGGCTCAGTTGGAAAAACATGCAACTCTTGATCTCGGGGTCGTGAATGCAAGCCTCACGTTGGATATAGACATCACTAAAAAAAAAAAAATGCATAAACTTAAAAAAAATAAAATATTACAGTCAAGAGCCAAGTATACAAAGAACAAGATTTGGGCACTATTTGTATTCTTGTATAAGTAACGTGAAACACCATACGTATAACTGGATAGTAGGCAAATATATATGATTTTATTTACATATGGATTATATAGTATATATATGCATTATATATTCTATAATATTATGTATCTATTATCAAGATATATATATGTTGATATATGATGTCATCTATTATTTGATTTCTGGGTGACCAGCAAAACAGATTCAACGGAAGAGCAATGATGATGAGAAGGCACAACGGTGATCGTAAGAAACCAGCTTCGTGTTGATCTCCGCCACCTTGCTGAGAGATCGGTAAGCCCGACGTTTGTAACTGACATGAGTGCACCACGAAGGTCACGTTCTCTGTAATTGTGAATTTCTTACCTCGGGCTTAATTCTCAAGTTCTCAGCCACATCCCTCACATTGAACACAAGGAAACGTTTTATAGACTGTGGGTGAGCCTGTCATACCCCCTCTTTGAGTATGAGTTAACGAGGAATAAAAAGAAGGAAGATGCATAGAAACCAGGTTCTCACGGTTGCAAACCAGTGTTGGGACTTGGTAGAAACCCAGCAAAAGAAGCTTCCTACCAGTAGTCGTGGAAATTCTGACCTTTAAACATGAATATCCAAAAAAGTAAAGTTTCAAAGGCTTGAATCAGTTCAGGCCCTGGAATGCCTGAAATGGCCGTTACCACAGAAAGCTGACTATTCCAGTTCTTTTAAACACCGGGACTTAATTACCACCTGACATTTTAAATAATTGTTCAGGAAGGTAGTTGTAAAAAATTGTGATTTGTATTTGTTTTATTGGGGTTTTTTTGTATAGTCATCTTGCCTTAAAATTAGAAAATGCTGTCAGTGAGAAAAACTCTTGCAGATACAATAGTTTGATTAATGACCAAGATAGGAATGAGTCATCTTCTCTCAGTGTATTCAATTTCTCCCTCAGCCCCACAATATTGTGCATTTCAGGAGGTTATCGGTCGTAGTCTGCATCTGTCTCTGCATGGGCCATTCTCAATGATAATAGTGTGTTATTGCCTTAGTCTGTTCAGGCAGCGACCACAGAACACCGCAGACTGGGGGGCTTATAAACAACAGACATTGCTTTCCCACAGTGCTAAATACTGGACATCCCAGGTCATGGCACCGGCACATTATCTGGTGAAGGCCAGCTCTCTGGGTCAAGGACAGCCGTCTTCTTGCTGTGTTCTCACATGGAGGAAGGTACGAGGGAGCTCTCTGGGTCTCCTTGGCAAGGGCGCTAATCCCATTGACTAGGGGTGACCCCTGACATCATCACCCCCAGAGGACCTCATCTCTAACACTAGGGCTTACGGTTTCAACACACGAATGGGGAGGGCGCTGGTGGCAATAACAGTTATATATGGAGTTTTGAAAAACTGTTCCTATATGTTATCCCCTTACCGTTCTGACAGGCATAGACACACCGTGAGACAGACAGCATGGCGAATCAATATAAACAGAGTTGGGGGACTAAGACTCGATCTGTGTTTCATGAATCATCCCCCCAGGTACAGACCAGGAGAGTTTCAAGGCCAGGACAAAATAGAGACATGTCTCAGACAAATGATCTGAGAAAAAAGAGATTTTCTCCCTCCCTTTGGTGTTTCAAATTATAAGTAACATAGGAACACGTTCATCAAAAGAAATTTGTGTGAACACCCGTTCATGAGAAGCAAATTGTTGAGGATTATTGGCTCCTTAAAATAACAGATATGTAGGTAGTCATACAGAAGGCGATGTAAAAACTGTGTGTGATTTGTCTGGGGAAATGTCGCTTATGTTTTTTCTTCAGCGTGAAAATGGAATGCTGTTTCAACCTGTGAGTATTCATTAATTCACTTTTCACTTATCCATTTTACCATGAGTGTTTGTTAAACAGTTACTGTGTACCAAGGATTAAGCACTGGGGAGAAGAGAGTGAGAAAAATCAAAAACCCAAACAGATATCGTATCTTCTGCATCATGGAATATGTAGCCTCCTGGAAAAGACAAGGGTTAAGCAAATGATTTTTAAAATTTTTTAAATTATGTATCCGTTACCTGACAAGATGGAGTAAATTGTGGGGCATGCTTTTGGGAATCAATGAATCACTTTCTACGGGAGTAACATTGAACGGAGATCAGAGGGAGTCAAGTGAAGATTTCTATGTCAAGACAAAGTCACCTAAGGCGGTTCCTCAAACACTCCTGAAGGAACTGTAGCTCTGTGTTGCTCTGCTTACTTACGCCAGGGACTAAGATCTCAGTGCCCACCACATCACGTTTTCTTTGCCGATTGACTTAAGAAAAAACTTTAAGGTGGTTTATTTAATTGTAGTATCTTTGACTTACATTCAGTTTTCTTCTATGTGGATGTCACTTATATACATGCGTTTATCATTTGATTGAAGTAAATTCTTATTTAATCAAAGTCAGTTAACCAAAAAATAGCTCTCATTTTATGTTATTTAAATCTATCCTGTTAAAATAGCATCAGAAAATGTGTACCATGCAAGAATATCACAACTCAGTATGACTCTCACCTCTCAAAACCCACTTTAGAAAAAATGCTGAAAATGTGTCATAGCTGTTTTTCTTCCCCTGACAAGAACAAAGACAGATATATCTAGAGATTTATTAGCACAACATGCTTTTGTGGCAAAATTAGCAGGAATCTAACCTTTGAGATTTACAGAAAACAAAACAGGGGAAAAAATCTTTTCAGTTAACCTTATTCACGAGATAAGAGCATTTGAGAAAACAAAGTGCACCCCTAGAGATTTGGGCACTGGTTCAAATGTTAGTGCCTAGGGTACTTTAGGGAAAGGAGTTTCAGGTCTGCATCAGAAATAAAAACAAACCTGAATTACAAAAACCAAAATTCCAAAAAACAAAATTTAAAATTCTGTTTTTGATCCATATAGCCATATAAATGGTAAGCTTGGTGGAATTTGAAAAGTAAAAAAGAACTGATATGTTAATCTCTTACATGCTTTTCAGCCACAAGGAATTGTCTAAGACTAGAGAATGAAGAGTAAGCAGGGTCCTAATTTTTTTGGTTCTGGACTGACATTTTCAGTGTACGTAATGATTTTTTGCTCCACTAGAATTTTGCTGCCAACTAATGCTAAAATGATCATGCATATGGGGTGGGCAAAACCAGGAAGGCAAGCATCTCTTTGTTGTTTATTCTTAGAAAGATTGTGTCTTTGTCCAAATGTGCTATAATAATGTCAAAAACTCAGTCGCCTTCGGTGACTGTGTGAGTGCCAGAATTGTTCTAGTGCACATAGCATTTATTTTGAGTCCTAGAGCAATTGTCTATGTAGAGTACTCTTGCAGGAAGCCCGTTTATTTCCCTTGAAACAAAAATAAAGGCAAGTCCCATGAGATACCAAACCAGAGGCACAGTTGACTTATGTGTCCTCTGTCCTGAGCGCTTCACGTCCTGTCCAGCTCAGTCACCGGGAGAATTCAGCCCCGCCTAATGCCTGAGCCAGTCCTGGTTATGGCTCCTGTCATTTTGGAAGCCCATTTTGGAACTGCCCACACTTGGGATTTGGAATGGGTCCTGCTGAAGGTACCCTAAAGGTCTGTAGTAATTCATCCAGCTGACTCCTCTCCCAGGACGCAGATGCCCACCAGCCTCCCTGTTCCAAATGGGCCTTCTGCTCTGAACCCGTCAGTAATGGGATGGAGCACAGCCCTGCCTCTTTCCGGTCACTGGACCATCCAGGTCACCTGGCCTTCCCCCATCGGTTCCCTCATTCTGAACAGCTCTCTTAGGAACATATCATTAATACCCTGTGAGCCCTAGAGTTTTCAGGCCAGGAAGCCACAGATGCTTCCTGACATGGGTTTATAGGGGATGGGAGAATGAGCACATTCAGTGACCAGCTCTCTTTAAGTCATGTTGTTTTTGTCCGCACATCTTCCTGAACATTGGGTCTGGAAAGGGGCATGTGGCCACAGTCAGTTTCTGGAGCCGTGGGGTCTCTGGGAACACTTTCCAGCACAGCCCTCACAGGCAGGGAGAAGCAGAGCTGGCAGACCTGTGCACGGTGTTGGCCACGTCGCCCTGGTTGTCTGCCAGACCCAGGGATGGAGTATGTTGAAAACTTCATTGACTCGGTGTTGACACAGATTAAGGTCTAATTTTTCTTCATTTTATGTTATCAAACCTCAAGTTGTGTAAGTACAGTCCTTCTATAACTTCACACGGGTGAGTTATAACACAAAAATGTGTTGAAAATGCTCCAAGAGACCTCCTACATAGATGATTATGTTTATGGCAGCTTTCTGTGCAACTCCCTTTAAATCACGCTTCTTAACTGATCCTGGGGGCTCACGTCTCCCTAACAGGGCTCCACATCGAGCAGAGATTAATTACTTCCAGGAGGCCAATCTACCCCATCGTTCTTGATGGGAAAAGGAGCATTTGAAATACTGACTGTACAATTTACCATTGGGGGTGAAATATGCATTTTGGTACCAGCTGTTCTATATTAGACATTTTCACAGTACAGACAGCTCCAGAATGGCACATAGCTGGGAATTGTATGTGGTGTTTTATCACTCATTTTCCAGGAGAGGAAAATATCATTGTCTTTTACTGCAAGAGCACCTTAGGAGTGAGTCAGCTTGGGGTAAGGAAGAACCCACCGAGCCAAGATTCTAGAATCTGAAAAGCGTGATTTCTAGAGTGTTGGTGCTTACTTGTACAATAATGTCTCATCCCATTCATAGTACCCACTCAAAGGGCAAGAAGAAGGACAGAAATCAAGCAGAGAAAATCCATGTTTATCACTTTTGTCTATTCAGGTTTCAAAGTTTTTTAAAGAAAGAACTCTGTAATTAACACAGGATAGTCTGTGAATGAGCCAGGGTAAGGCATGAGGCTGTTTTCATGGGAGCAAGGAGGGACGGGTGTTGTCTGCATCCTCCCTCTGAAAGCTCACAGGGTATTGCAGAAGATACACACGGTGTGTCCTCATTGCTGTGGAGTCTGTGTGTGCACCTTTGCTTCTTTGCCAACGTTTATTTGTAACCCCCAATGCAATACCTGCAATGCTTTCATAGTCACCCATGCATATGCCGAGTCGTAAAACTTTCTCATCCGTAGACACCCCTATTCCCAGCTGGTTGGAACAAGTCCATGCTTTGCCTTCCTCTTTCATCTCTTGTACTGCAAACAGTTGTCCTGTGTGGGGTCTGATGTTGTTCTCAGGTTTGTGCTTTTGGCTGGTGATTGCAGAGCTCACAGTGACCCCCGAGCATAGTGCTGACGTGCTGTCCAGTGCTCCTGAGTGTAAGGCGGCCATGATGGGCCTTCACAAGAGAACAGGTGTGAGATACAAACCCAGCAGTGGAAGACTGTCTGCTTTCTCTGGGGAGCACGGCCTGCCTCTGGCTTGGCACTTCTGCCTGCTGAGAGGTGACATGAACAGTAACCACTGTCTAGTTACTTTAGGTCCACTGAAGGTAACGATAGAAAGGAGATTGGAAATACTCTCTTGAATACTGTGATGGCAAAGATTTTACACAAACATAGCCTCATTTTGGAGAAAGGGCTTAAAATTCCCTCTTTTGGAAGTATTTTTAGTGTCAAATCTGACAGAAATCATATTAATTTTATCTTTTTAATAGTAATGCAAGGGGCCAAACCAAATATTGGCTCCTAGAAACATGTTTCCTTCTTCCAATGTCCCCTTCATGTAATAAATTATCTGACCAACAGCCAGAATGATCTTTTTAAAATATAAATGGGGAGGAGGGAGGGATGACTAGATGGAGCACGGAGCACTATTTGGGCAGTGAAACAACTCTGTGTGATACTAGAATGATGACTGCACGCCATTATACATTCGTCTAAACCCATAGAAGGTGCAACCCTAAGAGGGAACACTCGTGCAAACTGTGGACTCTTGGTGGTTATGTGTCAGTGCACGCACGTTCATCAGTTGTGACAAATGTCCCACTCTGCTGGGGACGTTGACAGTGGAGAATGGGCTTGTAGGGGGAATCTCTGAACCTGCCTCCCTCAATTTTTCTGTGAACTAAAACTGCTCTAAAAGTAAAGTCTATCAAATCTATGTGCAGATATATAGTAAAAATCTATATATATTTAGTTAAAATATATGTTCAATACTTAATATTTATGTATATTTAGTATTTATATATTTATATTATATATAAATGTATTTATATATTAATATACATACACATATAAATATATGTATGTATATAAATATATTGTATTTATATATAACATTTATATACATATATATGTTTATATATGTATTTATATATAATATATTGTATTTATATATATAAATATATATAAATATTATAGATATAGATATAGTCAAGCCACTCCCTTCTTTATCAAACTTCCGTTGTCCTTGAAGGAAAGTCGTGACTCCTCAGTGTCATCTGGCCAACAGCTAATCAGACCCCATCTTTATCACTGTTCTCTATCAGCAGAGGCAGATACAGGTTTTTTCATATATGAAGCTTAAAGAATCATTTGTAATAAGAGCATAAAGTAACAAAATCTGAATTTAGGTGCAATGCGTTGCAAAGATTCATTCGTTTGATAATAAATCCAGCACTAGTTAACAACCCACCACCAAACCCACGTTCCTTTTACTCGTTGGAGAGGCCAAACCCATTCACAAGCCAGAGTGCTTATGCTAGCTCAAAGTAGGGTCCTTCTCATCATTCACTCACTGAAATCATCAGCTCTTCAGAGAGGTGGGGCCGCAGGTACCATGTCTGCAGGAGTTACACACCACCCCACTCCCAAGTTAACATGGGTGCCATTGTATTACTTTGTTTAGTGCTTGCACACTGGAATTACATTACATTGCATTATACTGACTGTATGGGGCAGACAGTCAAATATAGGTTGAATGAATGAATGTGTGCATGAGTCTACTTTTTTTAAAAGAGCATATCATGATAGTGTTCCATTCCAGAAATCTGAGAATCCGTCCCGGTTAACATTAGTAAATATGATGAGATTGGTCATAATGACAAAGTCAAAGCAATCAGATTCTCTTGCTGCTGCACAGAAATAGACATCTGAAAAGCGTTAGCATTCAAAAGAATTCCTTAGTTAAGTCAGAAGAACTTACTACTTTCTTAATCTGGGAGATGACACAAGGAAAATTACACCCTCATGCTAGACAGTGAGACAACAGTAGTCTTTCTAAGCATTATGGAAATAAAGGGAAGTATTCTCTTATCACCAAAATGTTTACACAATCCAGTGAAAGGGCTAGTAACTAAAAAACCTTTTCAAAGAGTTTAACAAGGAATTAGGGGGAAAAAAATCTCAAGAAATCACTTATGAAAGATACTTAATATGAAAATGTTTTCTATCCCCAAGTGACACTCAAAAAATAGCATGTATGAAATATTGCATTCACAGTAGCAAACAAAAATAATTTATACTCCCAGGAGTAAACTAACCAAGTGTTTTGAATGAAAAACATGAAAAAAGACATAAAGCTAAAGAAAATTGTAGTGCCTCAGAAGCAAGGCATAAATTGTCATTGAGACAGCTCAGTATTGTAGAAATGTTGGTTTTCCCTAAATTAATTTATAAAAATTCAAATAACCCCAGCCAAATTCCTTTTGTTGATTTTTAAAATTCATCTGGACTGAAAGAACAGCCTGGAACACCCTGAAAATAGAAATTATGGGGCATTGGAACAGATAGGACCATAAAATTGAAGCAATAATAAACATATGCTAGAATAGACAGATCACAAAAACAAGAGTATAGTAACAGATAAATAGGAGTATCTCATAAAGCTAGCACTCCAAATCTGTCATGAAAAGATGGATTATTCTCATGAAAATTGGTTTCCTATCTCACTCCACACAACAAAGCAAATTGTAGATAGATTTTATTTTAATTACATGTAGTAAACAGAACTGCAACAGTACAAAAAGAAAATATGGCTTACTCTTTGGTACTGTTCTGCTGAGGAAGGCATTTCCAGGCATGGCAATTAGAAATATAAGTGTGAAGAAAAACCTGGATATTTTATTCTGTATGCAAAACAAATGATGTAAAAATTCAAATTAGACAATTATCTGGAAACAAATGGTCCTATGTCAAAAAGCAAAAAGTTGAAATCTGTTATTTACCCCTTAAAATACCCTTCACAGTCAGCAAAACAAAAATGAGCAAACTGTGAACAGGCAATTTCCAGAAAAAGAAAAGGAAATTAACTAATAAACATTTTAAAAACTGAACTCACTACTATCCCTGCTACCAAAAAATAATTTTGCAAGATTTTACTTTTCTCCTATTATTTTGGCAAAAAATTAACAAAGTAGTAGTAACTTGATTTTTCTTAAAAAAAACAGGAAAATGGAAACCTTTATATAGTCTTGGTGGGTTAAATTTATGAATATAGTCAAATTTCTATTATATATATTCAATGTATGTGAAGTGTGTATAATTCTTGATAGTGTAATTTGTTTCAAATGAGCTAGTTATAAAAATATTTGTAAAAATGCCCAAAGATACAGCTATCTAGAAGGTAAGAATAGGTAAAATATGTAAGACACACAAATCCAGTTGTCTATTTTTATAGAGCAAAGAAGTGAAGACATAATTGTTCACAATAGAATATTATTCAATAACTTATTTTATATTCATGCAATAGAATAGGACCCTGAATTTTGAGGTGATTCTGTCAAATGAAAGAGGCTATGGAAAGGTGTGAATAATGTATTGTGAGGAGAATGTATAATGACATTCAGTGTTGCAGATATATATATATATTTACAACATATTCTATGTCTATATCTGGGAAGGAGAATTATGGGGGAGTGTGAGTGGGTATTTAGAATTTTTTAAAAACTTGGCTTTACATACAAATCTATTACTTTGAGAACAAGAAAAAGAAGTAGTAATAGGCACAGTTCAAGTGAAAGTATCTGAATAAGAAAATCATCTATTCTGCGGTCATTGGGGAGGCAAGATTTGTGTGAGCAAAAGAATACTTAGAAATACCTTGGGGCGCCTGGGTGGCTCAGTCGTTAAGTGTCTGCCTTCGGCCCAGGGTGTGATCCCAGGGTCCTGGGATCGAGCCCCACATCGGGCTCCCTGATCCACTGGGAGTCTGCTTCTTCCTCTCCCACTCCCCCTGCTTGTGTTCCCTCTCTCACTGGCTGTCTCTCTCTCTCACTCTCAAAATAAATAAATAAAATCTTAAAAAAAAATACTTAGAAAAGAATTTTTAACTTGAGTCCAGCAGAGTAAAAAAACACATGCTCTTTAGTTGAACTGTAAGAGATGGCTCCCTTATGGGGAGAAAATCACCCTCAGTTTGCTAACATCTTGCAGCTGTGTTTCTCCCAATATGTTGAGAAATACAGGATCCCCTGAAAGCCAGTCCTTTTTCCCTTTCTAGTCAAGAAGAGGAATGATTTTCACCCTCTGCCTTCATTAATTGTCTTATGGGATAAGAAGATTGACATCTATTTTCCCCAAATAAATTCTGTTTTATATTAACATTCTTGCCGTAAAAACGACAACAGAAGGATGTCTGGCTGGCTCAGTGTGTGTAGCAGGCAACTCCTGATCTCCGGGTTGTGAGTTCCAGCCCCATGTTGGATATATACATAAGAACATGGTCTGGGGGAAGTTTTTAAGAATTGTCGTGGTCAGGGGTACCTGGGTGGCTCAGTCATTAAGTGTCTGCCTTTGGCTCAGGTCATTATCCCAGGGTCCGGGGATCGAGTCCCACATTGGATTCCCCGCTCGACAGGCAGCCTGCTTCTCCCTCTGCTGCTCCCCCTACTTGTGCTCGCTCTCTGTCAAATAAATAACTAAAATCTTTAAAGAAAAAAAAAGGAATTGTAATCTTTCTATCATGTTGAAAAACCTATCTTGGCAATCTGGCATCTGACTTGAAGGTTGGACCATGGTGGGACTGAGTATGGTCTTCTTGGGACCAGGAGCAGGTTGACTTTGAGAATGGTTCCAATCTGGAAAAAATACAGCAGGTCTTTCCAAAAGCTGGGGTGTGGGTGGTGGGGACAGATGAGTTGAGTACATGTTTCATTCAGTACCTAAGTTTTCTGAGTACGGAATGTTCTGTTTTTTCTGGATTCCTATGAAATTTCTTAATACCACCTTTCCCCTTTTGTGAGCTAGACTGATGGAGTTTCCATTCCTCTGAGTGAAGAATTTTCTCTGTCCATTTTCACACGTTTACAGCAAGGCAGAAATAGCTCCTTTCTAGGTCAGATGGAAAAGGACAACACATCAGTAAATGAAATGACCTGGGTAACAAAAATCAAATGATTCACTTGGTGCTGGTCATTACCATCATAGCAAGTGTCCTGGGCACCCTGAGAAGGAGCAAATTCTTTCAAGTTACAATGCTACATTTGACAATGGCTGAAACACAGTAGCACAGGGATGTAGGTTTTGTGATTTGTAATGGTAGAGACTATTTTTCAAGGAACGACTGATTCCACTCAAATGTGTTTATTCAGGGAAATTTTGTAGTACATTGAGAACAAGCCAGACGATTACAAGTCAGTGCCCATAACTCCAGGCTGACTTTTTTCATTATTTTCCTGCATGCTGGTGGGTATAGCAAAGCATGGAGCTAATGTGGTGTATTAAGTCACAGCTCTGAATTTGTTTGCTTGGAGTTTTCTGTTGTTCACTTAAAATAAACTGGAAAAATGGAAAAGCTTTCAGATTTTTTCCTCTATTTAACTCAATTCAATTTGGATCAATCAAACCAGGCCCTGAAACTATGTTGGATGCTTTTGTAAGTCTCAGACTTCTCTGGATGGTCCCATGACTCTGTATTGTGTTTCAATAGATGTCTGGGAATAGGAAGCTAATGCTGTGCAGGGAAAATAATGGGCAGAGTTACAAGCAGTGGCTTTTGTAATCACAGCAAAAATGTATTTTCTTTCTTTTCCAAGAAAAATGCATTGCAATTTGCTCCCCTAAAGCAGATGAAGCTAAGGGAGGGACCACAGTTTCTGATGACATTTTAAAAATGCCTCGACATACAGAGTATTTCTTGTTGGTTAATATTAGAGGCTGGCAGTCAGATTGTTCTAGGCGTCAGGCCGAGGAGCTGTTGAAGCATTTGGCAGACTGTGTCATGCACAGGTTAGGTTTTACTGATGAAAGCATGCGTTTAAGACTCTAGTATTAATTTCATTGCTTACATATCTTTTGGTCAGATTTAGTATTTTAAAAGATGTATTAATTTCAGAAAGTGAGACCGTGCGTGTGCCTGCCCACAAGTTGGGAGAGGGGCAGAGGACGAGGGCAAGGGAGAGAATCTCAAGCAGACTCCCCGCTGAGCACGGAGCCTGTCGTGGGGCTGGCTGTCACAATCCATGAGATCATGACCTGAGCTGAAATCACGGGTGGGACGCTCAACCGACTGAGCCACCCAGGCGCCCCAAGGTCAGATTTATTTTCAAAAATGTATCCTCGACTCTACCTATTTTTCTTAAGTTCCAGCAGTATTGGTTTAGAAAGTGGAAAAAGGTGAGTAACTACTAGTTTTGTCTTTCTAGAAATAGTTTGGCTACTTCTTTTTCATTAGTTAACAATTTGGTATTACTGAATTTGTTGAGCGTTATGAAGTGATCATCTGTTGGCTAGACAAGAGGGCAGGCAAAGCTTCTCACTAAAATTGTATGTCTCTGAGACTTTGTGAACCAAATTTTGATAAGAGTCTTTGGGATTTTCTCTGATCATCCTATAAATTCAAATTACCATATTTCCGGTAGATGATAAGTATATAAAACTCCATTCCTGGGGCGCCTGGGTAGCGCAGTCGTTAAAGCGTCTGCCTTCGGCTCAGGGCGTGATCCCGGGGTTCCGGGATCGAGTCCCACATCAGGCTCCTCCGCTGGGAGCCTGCTTCTTCCTCTCTCACTCGCCTGCTGTGTTCCCTCTCTCGCTGGCTGTCTCTCTGTCACATAAATAAATAAAATCTTTAAAAAAAAAAAAAAAAAAAAAACTCCATTCCTTCCCCATCCCTTACAATGACGTGACCATAAGGGATGTGTAAGGTAGATGATAATTATCAGTATCAAATGTGGAATTTCTTTCTGGCACATACCTTTATACACAACATTTCACACATCTGTAGGAAAAAGGGAAACCCACTAGAAAAGGAAGCCAGGGATACAACAGGCAATTTTTCAGAATTACAAATTGCATATACAGTACTTCCTGAAGGGGAGCCTGCCTGGCTCAGTTGGTGGAGTGTGCGACTCTTGATCTCAAGGTTGTGGGTTCAAGCCCCACCCTGGGTGCAGAGATTATTTAAAAATAAAGTCTTTTTTCTTTTTTCTAAAGAATACTTATTGAAGAAATGGTAAAACAACAACAAAATGAGTGGAATTAAAAATACATTAACATAGGGTCTCCTGTGTGGTTCGGTCAGTTAAGTGTCTGCCTTCAGCTCAGGTCATGATCCCGGGGTCCTGCAGTTGAGCCCCGAGCCCCTGGTTGGGCTCCCTGCTCAGCAGGGAGTCTGCTTATCCCTCTGCCACTCCCACTGCTTGTGCATGTGTTTGCTCACTCTCTCTCAAATAAATAAAATCTTAAAAAAAAAAAAAGCGTTAACATAGGAGACACCGTATAATCCAGCTTGAAGAAGATCAGCATACAAAGATAAGTAACAATACTGGAAATGGTGAGAAAACTGTTATCTTATGCACCATTAGTGGGAGTGCAAAGTGACACACGTTCACGGAGGGCAGGTAAGGAGAATACCCATTATAATGTGCATACCTGGGATTGAACAATTCCATTGCTGTTTGTCAGAAGTTTTACCACAGTCACACAAGATAAATATACAGGAATTGTTTTATCATTGTTTTGTAAAAGTATAATAATAAACTTCCTAAAACAGCGACATGATAGCCCTGGTTAAAGAAATCTATGTTAGCATGAAGAGATAGTAAGAACTGGTAAGAAGGTGATATGTCTTCATGGCTTACAGAAAGTGGTTTAAAAGCAAGGAGTAGAGAAAATATGTATATCTAATGCAATCATGGATTTTAATCTATGTGTATAAACATGCCCAAAATTATGTGTACCAGGCTATGCACTCTGTTTATTTTAGGCCCCACAGATGAATGGGGGGATAAAGGTACAAAGGCCAATTTTTCCTTACTCTCTACTGTTCTGAGTAATTGAATTTATGAATTCATAAGAAAATATAAGCCATATGGTGTCTTCAATCTTTTTATGAAGAACGCAAAATTGTACAAACCTCACATATAACTTTCCAGCTTGCCCTCTTTGCCCTGTAAAAATATGGTTAAATGTAGTCCAAAGTCACTGTATCTTTTGAAAAAACAAATAACATAATGTGGCAGTAATTTTTCAGTTTTTAAGCTATGACACAAACGTCACACTATACGATTTTAAGTATTAATTTTCATTATATTCACCTGTGGTAACTCAAACAAGCTTCAATTTAATTACATAAAGCTTGAGATCATTGCCCCTCAAAATATTTTGAAGAAACAGCATTTTGAAAACTAGAACCAAAGTACTCGGAAATGTGTCTTAAACTAGATTGAGCCTAGGCAGGTGTCAGTCATCAGTGGCATAGAGTTTCCCCGTGTGTACTCCCCTCCTTTTGCCACAGTAAAGAGGAGACCACCCCGTTTCCCCACCTCTTGTCTGAGCATGCAGGCTTTAAGCAGTCCTCGTCTGATACTAGCCGTGTGGACGGATTACAGTTTGAGGGTCTGTCCTTCCTGTGGTAGCAACAAACTCTGCAACACAGTTCCGTTACCGACACTGAAGGGAGTGATTTACAAACTGTGCCTGAATTCATCCCATCTCACAACCACACCCTTTGTAAATTCATAGACTTGATCCCTCCCTGGGTGAAATGAACTTACTCGATCTGGCTTATGGTTGGTTTTCAAGCATCTGGAGAAAACCCTGTTGGATGATTTCTGACTTCATCTTCGGGGTGGTTCGGGGTCTCCTGCTGGCTTGCGGAGCGCAGTGCATTTATCTCCTTGATTTCTGGCTCCTATAGAAATAAATTGAGTACAAAGCTAGAGGTCAACCTGTACACCAGTGTGTATTATGAATGAGTGTTGAGGGCAAACTTCAGAACAAACTCCTGGCCACGCAAAAAATCTAAATGAATGTTGGAAAGACAGACATGGTTCGGTAGGGCCTGTTTTTAAATGAAATAAATGTAATGTTGCTATGTGATAAAATTAATACATATTACTTGTAAGCAATTTTGAAAAACTATATAGTCAGCTAGTGTTGACAGTCATTGTACATGGCCTTCCATATTTACTAATTTTATTGCTTTGTGTTTGTTCCGTATTTATCAAAATCTTTTTTTCCATTTTTCATTTTATCATATCCATAGCAAACATTTTAATAATTGCATAACATACTGTCTTGAAAATACTTCACATTTTTCTGCTGCTAGATACTTTTCTATTTTGGCTAATATTTACTATTTTGATTAAGACTTTAACAGATTTTTTGGGTGCTGGTTGGTATGTATTAATTTTGATATTATGATAGCTTTTTATGTTTAATATCCTTAGAATAAATTTCCAAATGTGACATTGCCATATAAAGAGTATACGCATATTTTAAGCACTTGACACATATTACTGAAAGCTTACCAACTTACAGTATATATCTACTGGACACACTCAAACAACAGACAATCTTAATTTCTTAAAACGTTTGCCAGTTTAACAAATTGAAAGTCTGGTATTCATCTATCTATCTGTCTATCTATCTATCCTTCCTTCCTTCCTCCCTCCTTCCCTCCCTCCCTCCTTTCCTCCCTTCCTTCCTTCCGTAGTGAGATTGACTATTTCCCCACTTTTAAATGCACTTTATTGAGATGTGATTGATATATAAATGGCGGTACATGTTTAATACATGCATGTCAGTGAGTTTGGGATACATCTGTGAAAGCATCACCACTATCAAGGACGTAAGTATATGTATCATCCGTCAAAGTCTCCTCCCACATTCTAAAACTAGCCCTTTATCATCCTCATCATTACATTGTTTGGGTATGGTAAGAATACTTACCATAAGGTCTATCCTTTGAGCAGATTTTAGGTATACAAGACAGTGTTGTTAACTGTGGGGTCTGTGCTGTAGAGGGGCTCTTCAGGACTTATTCATGTAGTGTAACATTTATACCCATTGAACAACTCCCCATCACCCCCTCCCTGCAGACCTGGCAACCATTCCATTCTCTGCTTCTATGAATTTGACTGTTACAGGTTCCACATATAAGTGGATGGCACCTACCATACAATATTTTTTCACTATATCTAATTCTCAGTTTGTGTGACAGGTTTAAACAAATAGAATCCATTGTCTTCTTTGTAGTTGTCTCTTTGAAGATAAGAGTAATGTATTTGCTAGACGTTTTGTCCAACACTGTTACTTAAGAATATGAAAATAGACCACAATCAGGCATGACTGTATTATTTTCCTCTGATGTAATAAATGAAAAGCGGATAAAATATAAAATGAAGTACAATGTACATACAAAAAATTGACAATTAGCCAGACCTGGGCAGTGGATAGCAAGATGCTTAGTTTACATTACATAATAATTTCGGTGTTGTTGAACTGATCCAAAATGTCTTGAGAATCTTGTCTTAGAATTTTCTTCAAGAATTAAGACATATTCCTTTAAATAAACATTTTGAGAAACAAATCCTAAAAGATAGGTTTGGAATTCTGAAAAAAAAAAAAAAATTGCCGTAAGTGATCTGGGGACTATTCCATTAGGGGAAAGGAGTGAGAAATAATATCCATCAAAAATAAGTTTTTAATATCCAGAGACAGCTATTTTTACATGTCATCATGAGCCATCATTACTAGTAGAATCTTTAGTGCACATTAATCATACTATCCCTGGTCAACAAAGTGGAACTACAGGGATAATGCCTGAGGGTTAGGAGCCCACCTAGAATCACAGAATCCTAGAAGGTTAGAACTGGAAGGAACCAGAGAGATTCTGTTGCTCAAACCCCTTATTTTATTTCATTTCATTTTTTAATTTAAATTCAATTAACCAACGTATAGTATCATTAATTTCAGATGTAATGTTCAGTAATTTATCAGTTGCATATAACACCCGGTGCTCATCACATCACGTGCCCTCCTTAATGCCCATCACCCAGTTATCCCATCCCCCCACCGACCTCCCCTCCTGCACCCCTCAGTTTTTCCCTGTAGTTAAGAATCTCTCATGGTTTTTCTCCCTTTCTGGTGACTTCCCATTCAGTTTTCCCTCCCTTCGCCTATGCTCCACTGCCCTGTTTCTTATATTCCACATATGAGTGAAACCATATGATAATTGTCTTTCTCTGATTGACTTATTTGGCTCAGCGTAGTACCCTCTAGTTCCATTCACATCGATGTAAATGGTAAATATTCATCCTTTCTGATGGCTGAGTAATAGTCCATTGTGTATATAAACCACATCTTCTTTATCCATTCATCCGTCAATGGACATCTGGGCTCTTTCCACAGTTTGGCTGTTGTGGACATTGCTGCTATGAACATTAGGGTGCAGGAGCCCCTTTGGATCACTAGATCGTATCTTAGGGGTAAATGCCTAGTAGTGCAATTACTGGGTTGTAGGGTAGCTCTGTTTCTAACTTCTTGAGGAACCTCCATACCGTTTTCCAGAGTGGCTGCACCAGTTTGCATTCCCACCAACAGTGTAAGAGGGTTCCCCTTTCTCCACATCCTTGCCACCATTTCTTGTTACCTGTCTTGTTATTTTTAGCCATTCTGACTGGTGTGAGGTGGTATCTCATTGTGGTTTTGATTTGCATTTCCCATATGCCAAGTGATTTGGAGCATTTTTTCATGTGTCTGTTGGCCATTTGCATGTCTTCTTTGGGTAAATGTCTGTTCATGTCTTTTGCCTATTTCTTGAGTGGATTATTTGTTTTTTTAGGTGTTGAGTTTGATGGGTTCATCATAGATCTTGGATACTAGCCCTTTATCTCAAATGTCATTGCAAATCTCTTCTCCCATTCCGTAGGTTGCCTTTTAGTTTTGTTGATTGTTTCCTTTGCCATGCAGAAGCTTTTTATCTTGTTGAAGTCCCAGCAGTTCATTTTTGCCCTTGCTTCCCTTGCCTTTGGAGATGTGTCTGCAAGTTATTGTGGCCAAGGTGAAAGAGGTTGCTGCCTGTGTTCTCTAGGATTTGAATGGATTCCTGTCTCACATTGAGGTCTTTCATCCATTTTGAGTTTATCTTTGTGTATGGTGTCAGAGAGTGGTCAAGTTTCATTCTTCTGCATGTGGCTGTTTTCCCAACACCATTTGTTGAAGAGACTGTCCCTTTTCCATTGGATATTCTTTCCTGCTTTGTGGAAGAGTAGTTGACCATAGAGTTGAGGGTCCATTTCTGGGTTCTCTGTTCTGTTCCACTGATCTCCATGTCTGTGTTTGTGTCAGTAGCATACTGCCTTGATGACTACAGCTTTGTAACATAGTCAAGCCCCTTATTTTAGGTGAGGACACTAATGCCCAGAGAAGAAAAATGAATTTACAGAGGCTCCAAATAGGTTCTAGTTCTGACAAGGAACTAAAATCTCCAACATCCCAAATCAGTCCTTTGTGGGAAAGTGGAGAAGTTGAAGAATAATTTGGCACCAATATCTTTTATGTGGGATGACCAGCTAAGGAGAAAATCAGAGTTAAGACATGGGTGTGGACAGTAATGAACTAGAACTAGCAACATTCTAAAAATAATAAATAAAGCGATGGTATAAGAAAAAACTTAGAAACAGTCTAATCTAGTGAATCACGACTTTTGAGAGAAAGGATAATATTCTATGCATCTTTGAATTTCAAGTGCCAGGCAAAGTGCCCAACTCGTAGAAAGTTCTCAAAACTGTTCTTAAAAAACTTCTTCATAGTTTCGCGGTGCTCATCAATGAGTGGGATGAGTTGAACCATTTTTATTCTTCATCGTCAGTAGAGATGCAGTGGGAAGGCGCCAGCCATATTGGGCAGTGCAGGTTTCAATGTGTGGGTACACCTGGAATATTGGAAACACCAGGACTGATTTTAAATCCCAACTGAGTCCTCCTATCAACATGAACTGTGCCATAGAAGGGCTGCTGTTCAACATATAACTTCCAGTTGGGAAAATTTGAGTTCTCCTATGATTTTTAGTTAAGAGAGAATTTTCTAGATGCATAGGCAAGCCTGAAACATTTGGAATCCTTCTTGCCCGTGTCATGTGTATTAAGTATAGCTCCCACTCGAATCTGAACTTGTTATTTCTCATGGCAGTTCATGCTCAAGAGCTCAGGATGCACCAAAGTGTCCCTCTGGTGTTGGTCCCAGTGGCAGCGTCACTGCAGTCTCCTGATGACTTTGTATGTGTCTGGTATGTCCCAGCTCCCCTTGGGGGTCCTGCAGCGGCTCACTTTCAGGAACTAGAGAGCTGAATTTTTCTTTCTAGCAATAGCTTTCACATGTTTTCAATAAGAGAAAACAGATGCATATGCAGTTATCTTTGCAGTCCATAAATTCACAGAGAATACAGTCTTTCTCTCTCTCTCTCTCTCTCTCTCTGTCTTTTTTTTTTTTTCTGTCCCCACCAAATGCTGCTGAGGTTTGCCAGGCATCCAAGAGTTTGCTCTTGACACATAGCCTCTGAGCCCCAAGCTGTCCACAGCAAGAGATCCAAGCCTATCCCCAAAACAGTACACCTGCTTAAACCGTCTGTGGAGTCCAGACAAATTCAATTTCCCTTGCACTTCATTTATACTAACAGAAATCACATGGGTGAAGCTGAATTCTTCCGTCAGGGCATCGATGGAGACTTGGGATCAACCCCAAGTAAACTGCACAGGTAGTGCGCTAAAAAACATTTATATACAGAAATCCATTGAAATCTACTGACGTGCTCATTTCAGAAATGAGGAAACCAAAGCATTTGATCACGTAAGGTGACCTGCCTCTTATAAGATCACTGGAATACTGACAGACTCAACGAAGATGTTTTACAACATCCATATATAATTGCTACTCAAGTCAGTTTTCATCCGTTAAGTATGTCCATTTGGAGAAGGGCATGTTAGCTATATCCTGAATAGATCATTTGTTTTGTGTAGAGTTACAGAGTGATCATGACTGTAGTTGAAAATGCCGTGATGATGATATGCCAGTGTGTAATTGTTGTCCAAGAGTGCACCAGGCCCCTAACCATTCATTTATAAAGTCAGATACTTATGTTCTTATTTGGACAAATTAGCTAGTAGAGTTCTTCTCTACCCTTTGTACTCAACATTTGGGGTATGTTTCCATGGCTCTCTTTATTCTGAGGGTAAGAATAAAGCCTTTGCTAAGTCCTGAATCTTGAGCAGACTCTCCCTGTCTTTCATTGCCTTTTTGTCTTTCTCTTCTTTTCTTAATGCCTCCTATTCACATTTTCCTGCCCTATCACTGGTTTTCTACTTAGAGAAGGATTGAAACTGCTTGAGATCTCAAATAGTGTAAGTAAACTAACCACTCATGACTAAAGTTCGCAATGTCAAAAATGCGGCTCTGTTAAATCAAAAAATTATGTAATTGTGGGAAACAAGGCTAATGAACGAGGTATATTGACATGGTGGTCACAAATGTATCAAGTCTAAGCAGTTAGTCCAGATTCTGCTACAAACTTGGCCTGATTTCTTTGATATTCTGAAGACATTTCCATGATCCTGAAAATGAATACCTGTTTTTAAAAACTGACATTATTTTATTTAATATCATTTCCTAAATGATAATCTGTGTAGAATCTGCTTAAATAAAAATGTGAGGACTTAGTAGGGCTCATAAAAACTATTACTAATAAATGAAAAGCTATTAGTAACAGAACTGCTAAGACTTAATCAATGTTAATTATATGGCTACTTATGAATATAGGGCAATTCTGAAAGGCATATATTACATAGTTGTCCAGTTTAGTTTGGAAGAGACTTTTTAATTTGTATATAGCTATATAACTATATATATCTTAATTACTATATAGTTAACAGACAGTGTTCTGTTCGCCTCGGGTATACAATACTGTGTTTCAGCAACTCCATACGTTACTCAGCGCTCATCATGATAAGTGTCCTCTTCGTCTCCATCACCTGTTTCGCCCATCCCTACACCCACCTCCCCTCTGGCAACCACTACTTTCTTCTCTGTAGTTAAGAGCCTGGTTTTTTTTTTAATTTGTCTCTTCTTTTCTTTGTTGGTTTGTTTTGTTTTTTAAATCCCGCATACGAGTGAGATCGTATGGTATTTGTCATTCTCTGGCTTATTTCATTTACCATTATATCCTCTGGTTCCATCCATGTCATTGCAAATGGCAAGACTTCATGCTTTTTTATGGCTGAGTAATATTTATATATATATATATATATATATATATATATATATATATATATACACATAATATATAAATATATATATACACACACAACAGACCTTTTTTTTATCCATTCATCTGTTAATAGACACTTGGGTTGCCTCCATATCTTGACTGTTTCGTAAATACTGCTACAGTGAACATAGCGGTGCATATAGCTTTTGAATTAGTGTTTTTGTACTCTTCGGGTGAATACCCAGTAGTGGAATTACTGGATGCTGTCATTATTCTATTTTTAACTTCTTGAGGAACCTCCATACTGTTCTCAAGAGTGGCTGTACCAGTTTGTATTCCCACCAGCAGTGCCTGAGGGTTTCCTTTTCTCCACATCCTCTCCAACCCCTGTTGTTTCTTGTGTTATTGATTTTAGCCATTCTGACAGGTGTGAGGCGATATCTCTTTGTAGTTTTGATTGGCATTTCTCTGATGATGAGTGATGTTGAGCATCTTTTCATGTGTCTATTGGCCAACTGGATGTCTTCTTTACATAAATGGCTGTTCGCATGTTCATGTCTTCTGCCCGTTTTTTAATTGGATTATTTGTTTTTTGGATGTGGAGTTGTATAAGTACTTTATAGATCTTGGATACTAACCCTTTATTGGATATGTCATCTGCAAATATCTTCTCCCATTCCATAAGTTGACTTTTAGTTTCATTGATTGTGTCCTTCCCTCGCCAGAAGCTTTTTATTTTTATGTAGTCCCAATAGTTTATTTTTGCTTTTGTTTCTCTTGCCTCAGGAGACATATCTAGAAAAATGTTGCTGTGACCAATGTCAGAGAAATTACCTCCTGTGCTCTCTTGTAGATTTTTTATGGCTTCAGGTCTCACATGTAGGTCTTTAATACCTTGTGAATTTATTTTTCTGTCTGGTGCAGGAAAGTGGTCTAGTTTCATTCATTCTTTCTTTTTTTTAAAGATATATTTATTTATTTGAGAGAGAGAACGAACAAAAGAAAACACCGAGGAGGGGGGAAGAGCAGTGGCAGAGGGCGAAGCAGACTCCCCACCAGGGAGCCCGATGCAGGGCTCGATCCCAGGACCTTGAAATCATGACCCGAACGAAAGGCAGACGCTTAACAGACTGAGCCACCCGGGCGTCCCCAATTTCATTCTTTTGCATGTTGCTGTCCAGTTTTCCCAGCATTGTTGTTGAAGGTATTTTTTCCCATTGCATATTCTGTCTCCTTTGTTGTAGATTAGTTGACCATATAGTCATGGGTTTATTTCTGGGCTTTCTACTCTGTTCCATTGACCTATGTGTCTGTTTTTGTGCCAGTACCTTACTGTTTGGATTACTCCTGGTTTGTAATATATGAAGAGAAGATATTTAAATTACATTTACATTACTAATAAGTTCTAGGAGTTGCTAAGGAGAATATGAGAATGGGCAACAATAGAATCTCTTCTCATTTAAATTATAATTTCTTTATGTGATTATATGTAATACACAATTGCTGAAACTCTGATGAGAACATTTGGAAAGAGATGGGGAACCTGGAGCACAAAGAAATGGTGAAATGACATCATGACCTAGAGTAAGTACAGGGGGAAGTTAAAATGTTTTTGAAAAGCAACAGTGAATGGGGCTTAACAAATACTGAAAAGAAATGTAATGTGGTCATCATAAGGCCATGAGATGATGGTTTAGGAATTGATACATACAACTGTAAATTCTGGAATACTTTCCAAAGATGGATAAGAAATTAAGAGGTGATAAAGGTGGCATCTTCACCAGTGAAACAGGTCACCTTGACCAATCAATGGTATGCACACCGCTGGCTGTTTTGAAAACAGTGTCCTAGCGCACAGTAGACGTAATATCCAGATAGTATATCCTCACAACACCATAATGTCCAGATGGAGGGAAAGATTTAAATATAAAAATAAAAGAAATGCTAATAACAGCAATATGAATCGTTTAATGATGAGGGGTTAACATAACTTTTTAAAAAATCACACAGTGATTGAAACAAATGTTTTTTATTTTTTATTTTTTTAATTGTATTTTTTTAATTTTTTATTTTTATTTTTTTTGATGTAAAGTTCGATGATTCATTAGTTGCGTATAACACCCAGTGCACCATGCAATACGTGCTGTCCTTACTACCCATCACCAGCCTATCCCATTCAAATGTTTTTTAAAATAAGTTATTAAAAACAAACCAGTGATACCAGGGTTTGGAAAACTATATAACAAATGTGCCAATTCTAATCTGGGAATGGATCTTATTTGCCCATTCGAAGAGTGGTGTTTACATGTTTAAATGGTTGTTTTAAAAAAAGGGGGGGGGAAGACTTAAAAAAGGACAAAAGGAAGAAAAATTGAGAAAACAATGAGAGAGAACAAAGAAGAATGTGGAACAGAAAATGTATGGGGCCACAAATCCTAAAATGGTCACTGTCTGGCCCTTTATGGAATAGGCTATATCCCTTGGTTTTCTCTGTACACCAAATAAAAATAAAAATGTCAAAAGCACCATTAACGATAAGAGTGAAATGAAAATTTAGGGAGAGAGGAAATTTGAAATATGTATGTTAAAAACTTAGTGTCTTTAATACAAGAATAAACAAACAAAACAAAACTTGTTTACCTACAGTATTACCTACCAGGAGTCCCTGAGAATGTTTACATTTTTAATATAAATTAATAATCATTTTTTGAGTGTAATTTTATTTTTACCATATTTTGTCTTATAAGAAAAAAAATGTTCTATGGATAATAAAGACCACAGTTTGATGACTTACTCATCCATTTGGTGGAACCTAGAAAAGGTCTCAGCATTGTGGGAGGTGCAGAGCCACACTCCGTGGTCTGTGGAAATGCGTAACTACTTAGTGGTTTGGTGTCTTGGAGGCAGCAAGGGGGAGGCACACTCAGGACTTCACAAGGGTCCCCAGATGGCCTGAGGAGTAAGAGGAACCCTTCTTTGCTCTTGTCCTCCTCGGACGGGGCTCAGCATGGAGGGGATGACAGAAGGACCGTTCAGGGGTAACCGTGCAGATGAGAGACGCCGGGGTGGGGGGCGTGCTGGAGACCATTCTAAGGGTAGGTGTCGTCCCAGTTACTGAGACTGATGACCAGGGAATTTGTGGTGTTATTCAGAATAGCCATTCGTTCATTCATACGTTCCTCTCTGCTGTGCGCTTGCCAAATGACAAGACAGGTTCTACCCACAGGCAAGTAAAAACAGCTGCAGCTCAGGTCCCCACACCAGAGTCCTGTGTGCATGTCCATCAAAGCACACCATGTCTTGTCCTGTAGCTGCCCCCTTGCTCCTCAGTCCAAGACGGTGGGACCAGTCTGTCTCTTGCACCAAGCCCTGTGTGCATCGTCAGACTGTGCTCTGGGTGGCAGGGGGCTGAGAAAATAGAGGAGTTTAGTTTAAAAAACATTAATAATCAGTTATCTTTCTTCTTGACTGCATTTCACTTTTCTTACCTCGTGGTTTGGATGGGTTTTGCTTTCTGTACCTGCAAAAATCCTAAATTACGTCCCATCTTGCTTTATATGTGGACGCACTGCATTGTGCTGTTGAATGTCTTTGGTCATAATTAACCCATATGAGCTATGAGAATGCATGTACAGCCATCAACATGCACACTACGTCAAGAGTCACCCAGAAATAGACAGATTGCATCCTTCTTTAAGGGGTAGATTGTTTAATTTCATTTATTAACTGATCCTATGTATTTAACTTAATTTGTAAAATTAGCTTCTGAAGTGTAGAGACATGGTCTGAACGAGAACACTTTTGAGACTGAGATATTATTCAGTGCTTATTAAATTGGACTTCCATCATGCAATCTGCTGCCGGTGATGCAAGTCTAAATTTCCATTTGGTGATGGACCGTTAATTTGACATTGATTTTTAAAGCAGAGGCTTTAGTTTAGAAAATAAAGATACCAGCACTCTGGCTGGTATATTGACAAGCCAGGCCACCGAGGGGACTGTGTGACCTAGGTCACAGCAGCTAGTGGAGGTCCGTAGGGCAATTAGGTCAAGCCCTGTTTTAATTAACCTGGAATCACTTGAGCATCGCTCCTGATTTTGAGTAATTGCTGTCCTCCTAAATTGACTCATGGGCTCTGCTGCTTCCCCAAGGTTCAGCATAATTATGTCATTGTTATTTCTCAATTATATTTCAAAAATGCAAATTTCCTCTTTTAAAATTAAATGTCACTAAGATCTCAGGTTTGCGTGTACACACACACATACACACACACACAAATTGATGGTTAGTGTGGAAAATGTAGTGTCCTGGTTGATGAATAAAGTCCTAGAGACATAGCAGAGCAAGTCATGTTACCTATCATGGTTCAGAAAGATGATTTTAGGGGCATTTGGGTGACTCAGTCAATTAAGCATCTGCCTTCAGCTCAGGTCATGATCTCAGGGTCCTGGGGTCAAGCCCCAAATCGGGCTCCCTGCTCATGGGGAGCCTGCTTCTCCCTCTCTTCCCCACTGGTGTTCTCTCTCACTCTCTCTCTCTCTCAAATAAATAAACAAAAATCTTTTAAAAAATGATGATTTTAGTGGAAATACTTTGTAAAATAACAGAGCCATGTAAATACGTGTCATTAGTGTAGCGCCCTGAGTTTTGCAGAAAGATATATTCTGAGATCTTTGCAAATTTCCAAAGATGTGAATACCACTAGAATGTGACTTTAACCCCGAAAGGCAGTGACGATTCTGTTAGTTTCTTTTGTCAGAATCTGGGAGTAAAGATCGAGTGAACGTAAAATGCTCCTAAGGAAAACAGCATTTACAAAGATGAGGGCCAGAAAGACAGGCACGCCAAGCTGGGGAAGGAGTCCTAGAGTTCCGTCCGCATCACCGTGAAGCTGCGGACCAGACTCACCCAGGACTGGAGCTGAGGCTTCCGCTCACCGCGCACTCCTTACTGGTTGTGGAAGATGCAGGCCCCTGACAAAGAGTCCCGCGTGAGCATTCGAGTCCAACGATGCCGTGAGCCCGCGGTGTGGACGGCGCAGGCCGGACGGGAGGCCCGCTCCCTGCACACGCACACGGCTGATTACCCACAGCCTCTGCAGGGGTGGGTAAGAGCTGTTGACCTCCGGAGTTCATAAGGAGTGGGCTTCGTGGACACAGCACGTCTCGAGGGAATTAAGACAGCATTTCTCCCAGTTCAGCACGCAGCTCCGTTTCAGACCTCCTCCTGTGGGAGACCGTGCATAAACACAGCGTCTCCCGTTTGGAAAACAGTAATTTGCCACCAATCAGTTTTCTTTCAGTGTGGCAGAGAAATGTTGCTGTTGATAAACTCCAAAATCTTCTCACATATGGGAGGCGTCCCTCACTGGCTGATGTCTTAATGTCCTTGTTAGTTAGCTTTGAGATCATTTGATTCTGACGTGGGTAATGAAAGCATTTAGTCATGTGTCGAGGAGATCCGTGCTGGGGAGCCGAAGAGTGTTGTCCTAAAGCATCTACTGAGCACCATGCAAGCGAGCCTTCAGGAGATGTCTGTCTGCCTCGATTTTTCACGGAGAGGATGGGAGACTCATCTCCTAAAGCACTGGGGAAATGTTTGCAGGTGGCAGAAGGAAGCAGAGCTGCTCATTTCCTAATATATTTAGGCAAAGCGTATCTTTCCAATATTAGACTATACTTTTAATTTAAATACGGAACATTGTGTGACAGAGCGTTTCAGTCAGTGGCTCAGAGGCTCAGTCACGTAGTGAAAGTAATAAAACATATTCTGTCTGAAGCGAATCCCATTTCTGAAAATTCAAAATTGGGTTTTAGTCACTTTAGTTACCTCGAGAACTTTTGTAGATGTTCGTAAAGTAGTATTTTGCTGCCCTATGATTCATATGCAGCTTATAGACAGTATTTTTGCTGTGTTTATATCCTCTCTTGGCTTCAGTACATTTAAAATATTAAAGGGAAATGTTAACTTTTTTTTTAATGTATTTTTATTATATTATGTTAGTCACCATACAGTACATCCCCGGTTTCCGATGTAAAGTTCGATGATTCATTAGTTGCATATACACCCAGTGCACCATGCAATATGTGCCCTCCTTACCACCCATCACCAGCCTATCCCATTCCCCCACCCCCCTCCCCTCTGAAGCCCTCAGTTTGTTTTTCAGAGTCCATAGTCTCTCATGCTTCATTCCCCCTTCTGATTACCCCCCCTTTCTTTATCCCTTTCTTCCCTTACCAATCTTCTTAGTTCTTATGTTCCATAGATGAGAGAAACCATATGATAGTTGTCTTTCTCTGCTTGACTTATTTCACTTAGCACTATCTCCTCCAGTCCCATCCATGTTGCTGCAAATGTTGGGTAATCGTTCTTTCTGATAGCTGAGTAATATTCCATTGTATATATGGACCACATCGTCTTAATCCAGTCATCTGTTGAAGGGCATCTCGGCTCCTTCCACGATTTAGCTATTGTGGACAATGCTGCTATGAACATTGGGGTGCATATACCCCTCCTCTTCACTATGTCTGTATCTTTGGGGTAAACACCCAGTAGTGCAATGGCTGGGTCATAAGGTAGCTCAATTTTTAACTTTTTAAGGGACCTCCACACTGTTTTCCAGAGTGGCTGTACCAACTTGCGTTCCCACCAACAATGTAGGAGGGATCCCCTTTCATCCTCTCCAACAATTGTTGTCTCTTGCCTTGTCTATTTTTGCCATTCTAACTGGCGTAAGGTGGTATCTCAGTGTGGTTTTGATTTGAATTTCCCTGATGGCTAATGATGTTGAACATTTTTTCATGTGTCTGTTAGCCATTTGTATGTCTTCATTGGAAAAGTGTCTGTTCTTATCTTCTGCCCATTTTTTGATTTATTTGTTTCTTGTGTATTGAGTTTGAGAAGTTCTTTGTAGATCTTGGATACCAGTCTTTTATCTGTAGTGTCATTTGCAAATATCTTCTCCCATTCCGTGGGCTGCCTCTTAGTTTTTTTGACTGTTTCCTTGGCTGTGCAGAAGCTTTTTATCTTGATGAAGTCCCACAAGTTCATTTATGTTAGTCACCATACAGTACATCCCCGGTTTCCGATGTAAAGCTCAATGATTCATTAGTTGCGTATAACACCCAGTGTACCATGCAATACGTGTCCTCCTTACTACCCATCACCAGCCTATCCCATTCCCTCACCCCCTCCCCTCTGAAGCCCTCAGTTTGTTTCTCAGAGTCCATAGTCTATCATGCTTCATTCCCCCCTTTTTACCCCCCCTTTCTTTATCTCTTTCTTCCCCTACCGATCTTCCTAGTTCTTATGTTCCATAGATGAGAGAAATCATGTTAACATTTTAAATGCACATAAATTATGTTTTAATAGTCTGTAACCGCTTCTCACTACCCACTTCAAAGACTGAAATCTCTGTATTTTTTATGACCTTCATTTCCACACTCAAATAACTGATAAAAATTAGGATATTTTAAATGATCTGAATTTTTGTCTCCGTTTTCCACCTCATTGTTCATAGACAGCTGGATGTGAAAAACACACAGATTTCAACAACAATTGAAATCAGAGCCCTCTGCAGTCAGATGTTTCTTGGCGATGGATGGGTTTTGACAATGCCTTCACACGTGTGCGGTCACCGCGCGTCCACTTAGAATTGGAACCGTGGCGATCGCGGGCCTCGTTCGTCTGACAGGAGGTCGTGTGACAGCTGCAGTGATTCATCATGACTTTCTGTTCCGAGGGGGACAGAATTCTCCCAAGGCAGCAATGTGAGTTTAGGCAAGGGCTGCTAGCTTGTTGTGGACATGTCGGTATTACGCAACACTGTTTACTTGACACACGCGTGTAGACGATTTGTACTGGACGAAGCCCAGAAAAGCGTGAGGCAACAACTGGAAGAGCCCCTCAAGATAGATTGAACACGTAACACGCCTAGTCTTTGAAATCATGAAATAGGTCATCTCATCATGAAGCGTGAATGATCATGTTTGGAGTAAAAATACACTTGGCTTCTCCCTTCAGAGAGTCCAGTATCTAGTTCACGGTGTAAAGCAAGCGGACTTTGGCACATGCTCAAAGTACTATATATGTTCTGTGTTTGATTGTGAGTAACAAACTTGGAAATGTTTCTGGTAGCTTTAATGACTCATGGAGCTGTTGCCTGAAAGGCACCAATGAAAGTCTGGGAGACGCGGAGCTTTCGCAGGACAAAGATTTCTGGTGTGCGTGGTTGTTGCTCCTGGAAAGTCCCAAGACAGCAGGGCAGTGCGGAACGGGCGTGAGCCATGGGGGAGCACAGGGAACGCACACACTCAGGGAAAGTCATCCGTCGGCGTGGAGGCACTGACATGCACACTTAGGGTTAAGACTCCCTTGTGAAGTTAGTTAAGGAAACATGTTTTTGTAGCCAGCATGACATATCTTAGAAGAACAAACATTTGTATGTTAAGGACTGTGCATGGCTTTCATTTTGAAGAAGTAGCTTACTTGGCTTCAGCAAAAGACCCATGAGTGAGTTGTTCAGGGCTCTTTCCCTAGAAGAGCAGCAGCCGCTGGTATTTCTTCCTAAGACTTCAAGACCAGCATCTCGTGTTGATGGAAGGGAAACAGAGACGTGTGTCTGTCAGAACTAATGGTGTATTGCTGTAGTCCTCCTCCGAGATGTCATTCATCTTAGGGAAAGCAAGCTGTGGAGGGTGTGACATACCTCGAAGAGAGTGCCCTTTCCAGACACGAAGCAAAAGAAGCACCATGCACATGTACAATGCTAAATAACAGTTGAGCTCTACGATGCAGAGGTCAGAGGGAGCGTGAGGAAAGATTTCTGTAAGATTTCTGTGGAAGGAGAGATTGCTTCCCAACTCAGACAGCAAAGAAAGGCCTTCTGGAGGAATTGAGGCTGAGCTTGGCTCTGCAGGGTGCCTTCTGAGTTCCTGCCACGCCACCTGTACTGTTTACCAAACCCCTACCGGTGTGTATCAACTGCTCCCCTGCTCTGGGAACCAAGGCCTTCATTTTCCTGGGATGAATTTTCTGAAAAGGAAAACATACCTGTATACTATGCATCAGCCACATGTTTAAAACTGTGCACTGGGGAGCCCCTTCCAGCCCTGCAGGCCAGAGTACTCCAGCCTCTCTTAATTAAATCCACACTAATCTTGATTTGGTGCAAGAAATACGATATTGTGCGTGAGGCTCTAAACACCAGCTGTCAATGAATGGGTCATTCATTTCCCTTAGCAAGTATGTTTTGAGTGTCTGTGATGGACACAGTTTTGCACTAGACAGGATTCCTGTTGTGAAAAAGCAAGAAATCCTGGAGCACAGGCAGGGAGTGGTCAAAGAAATACAAAACTCCTAAGTGAAATGCAAGAGATGTGTCTGGGATAGAGGGACGCAAACCTTTTCAAAGTGTTCTGGGTGCAGGTATGAGTTCGTTTCCAGATTGTCTGAGTCAGGGTTCTCTGGAGAAACAGAAGCAAGGGGAGAATATTTGGAGATGCGTCAGGTATGAGTTCGTTTCCAGATTGTCTGAGTCAGGGTTCTCCGGAGAAACAGAAGCAAGGGGAGAATATTTGGAGATGCATCATGAGGAATTGGCTCACGTGACCCGGCGGGGAGCAGTGCTGAGAAGCCCCCACATCTGCCATGTGCAAGCTAGAAACCCAGGGGCCGGTGGTGTAAAGTGCAGTGTGAGCATGGAAGAGGGTGGAATGCAATGTGCCAGGACCGGACCGACACGTTCGTCAGCAGATACACCCGGACCGTGCCGATGTGACACGGGAACACTCGGGAGGGTGGCTGAGTGCCGACTGGCCACGCTGCACTGTCTTGGCAACTTCTCTGTCAATCCAAGGCTGTTCCACAGTGAAATGTTTCTGGGGTGGTTGGTTTGCTGGAAACTGGAGGGAATCGTGGGTGGCAAGAAGGGACTGAGATGATGGGTGGAAGGTGGGACATATAGTGTCGGTGGCAGGACGGTCACCACCGTTGGGGTTGATGGGATTAAGGACAGTGGTAGTTCGGGGGTGATGGAGGAGAAACGTGGTTTTCAGTGCAAGAAAACATGAGCACGGAAGGAGTTTGTATGTGGACATGGCTGACTGGTGTCCCACGGTAGCTGCAGGGAGGGGTTCGAGCTGGGACCCGCCACGGGAGCGCTTCCAGCACCGGGCTGAGGTGCAGAGGCGGAGCTGGAACGGACTAGCACAGGGATGTCTAGGCGAGCTGCGGTCTCAGGGACACAGCGGAGCAGCGTGCAGGGGAGAGGCAGGGGGCTCTGTGGGGCACACGCTTACAGCCACAGCAGAGCCAGGAAGCAGAGCCAGGAAGCCAAAGGCTGTAGAGATGTCACAGTGAATGAGTCCAGTGTAGACACCGAGTGGAGTGGAGACAGCATGATTTCCACCTTCAAGGAGAATAAAGGAGGCTTAAGGAAAGGAGAAATGGAGAAGGCTGTATACTGCTCCAAACGATTTGTGAGGAAGGCTTGACAAGATGGGACATCCGTGTACAGTGGGGTTTCTCGCCCTCCGCACTGCCGGCCTTGGGGCCTGATGGGCCTCCAAGTGGGGGCGTCCTGGGCACTGCAGGCGGAGGGGGGGGCAGCCTCCCGGCCTCCACCCACCATGCGGCAGGTGCTCCCCCAGCCCCCAGCCGCCGCAACCAAAACCATCTCCGGATGTCGCTGCATATCCTCGTGGGGGTGCACAGCCGCTGATTCCGAGCTAAACTTCAGTTTGTGGGGGAGAGAGGAGCAGGCAGGAAAAGGGAAGACAAGGAAGAAAGGGGGAGACATTTGTGTCCGTTTCTGCTTTGCACAAGCCTCAACTCCAGCCACCAGCATCAGTACCGTTAGAAACTCCCCCCATGGGATCTGTTGGATGAATTTTGTAGCAGGAAATATGTGCATTGTGTATGTCCTTTCAACCAAGCCTAAGTTCACGTGTACTAATTCCCTTTCAACGTGGGAAGAATTATTCTGTGCTTGCAGGCCCAAGTCCCAGGCCGAGGCGGGCCACACACAGAGCCACAGATGCCCAGAACATCGATTGTGTATGCACATGAGGTGGCACTGTCTTCAGAACGGAGCAGCTGCTTACGGCAGATGTGAGGGAACGGAGTCGGGCTGGCAGCACGGTTCTTAGAGCCAACAGAGCCAGGAAGCATTTTCCAGACCAGCCATTGCCCTCCCACGTCTTTCCTTGCTTGCTTGTGTGCCTAGTAGCTCAGTTCTTGCAGGGCCCTTCCTCGCTCCCACGTCTTCCTGGAAATGTGTGACATCCCATGGTCTGGATGCAGCCGAGGACGCAGGGCAAAGGCATTTTAAAACAAGCTGCTTGTCTAAAAGCTTCGCAGGCTCTTCCAGAGCACCAGGGACTCCTTATTAGTAAATACGGTTGCTTCGGGGTTCTTAACATGTGCCCTCGTCATGCCCACCAGGTGTGGTGTGATGAGGACAGTACACTTCCATGGGGTTCTTCCCCCCCCAACCCATACGCCCAGACGAATGCTCCTAAAATCAGCCAGACCCAGATTGAGAAGCATTCTACAAAATACCTGACCAGTACGCCTCAGAATCGTCAAGGTCACGAGAAACAAGGAAACACAAAACGCCATACAGTGTGGGGGCTAATGAGATGTGAAGATGATTGCAGTGTGGGCCGCTCCGTGGAATCCGGGACAGGAAGAAGGCAATACCCCAGAGAACGGAAGAAACCCAAGCACAGTGTGCAGTGTTGCTAAAAATACTGCAGCAATGTTCATCTCTAAGTCATGACAAACGTCCTGTGGCTGTGTAAGATGTGAGCATCTCAGGGGCGCACAGGAACTCCCTCTGGTCTTTCCAACTTTCCATACGTACAGAATTACAAACAACAAGCTTATTTAAAGAAAACATCTTTAAAAGAAGTTGGCAATAAGTTTTAAATTCCAATGGCATTAACTGGGCAGCCGCTACATAGCTAGTCCTGAGTCTGATTTGCAGGCTCAGGTAAGGCCAAGAAGACGTGGGAAGTGCTTAGAAGTGAAGGCAAACAGCTGTGAGCAGCTGAGTAACGGAATCCAGCCATTGTGGAAATGCAATTCCATGCTGCGCGCACGGCATCTTATGCAGAAGTATGTGTTGTCACAGGTGAACAAACCTGAGCGCACGGAGGCTCAGCTGCTTGTCCAACATCACACAACTGCATGTAGCAGACTTCAGGTGGCTTCTGTGTCTCTCCATGTAAGAAGCCCCCATTTTCCACTCAATGCAGGTTTGGTGTAAGAACTTAGGACACAGGAGAAGAGATTGAAGAGGATCAAGAGAACATCTGCATATTCAGAAATTAGGAATAGATGTGTGGACAGGCATAAAATGGGGAGAAGATAGAGCAGCTGGGGAGAGTGGAAAAGCATATGCAGTGGGGTCCAAGGAGCAGCTGGGGAGAGTGGAGAAGCACATGCTGTGGAGTCCAAGGAGGAGCTGGGGAGAGTGGAGAAGCACATGCTGTGGGGTCCAAGGAGCAGCTGGGGAGAGTGGAGAAGCATATGCAGTGGGGTCCAAGGAGCAGCTGGGAAGAGTGGAGAAGCACATGCTGTGGGGTACAAGGAGCAGCTGGGGAGAGTGGAGAAGCATATGCTGTGGGGTCCAAGGAGCAGCCGGTCAGAGTGCAGAAGCATATGCAGTGAGGTCCAAGGAGCAGCTGGGGAGAGTGGAGAAGCACATGAGGTGGGGTCCAAGGAGCAGCTGGGGAGAGTGGAGAAGCATATGAGGTGGGGTCCAAGGAGCAGCTAGGGAGAGTGGAGAAACATATGAGGTGGGGTCCAAGGAGCAGCTGGGGAGAGTGATGAAGCATATGCTGTGGGGTCCAAGGAGCAGCTGGGGAGAGTGGAGAAGCACATGAGGTGGGGTCCAAGAAGCAGCTGGGGAGAGTGAAGAAGCATATGCTGTGAGGTCCAGGGAGCAGCTGGGGAGAGTGGAGAAGCACATGAGGTGGGGTCCAAGGAGCAGCTGGGCAGAGTGGAGAAGCATATGCTGTGGGGTCCAAGGAGCAGCTGGGCAGAGTGGAGAAGCATAAGCACATGCTGTGGGGTCCAAGGAGCAGCTGGGGAAAGTGGAGAAGCACATGAGGTGGGGTCCAAGGAGCAGCTGGGCAGAGTGGAGAAGCATATGCTGTGGGGTCCAAGGAGGAGCCGGGGAGAGTGGAGAAGCATATGAGGTGGGGTCCAAGGAGCAGCTGGGGAGAGTGGAGAAGCATATGCTGTGGGGTCCAAGGAGCAGCTGGGCAGAGTGGAGAAGCATATGCTGTGGGGTCCAAGGAGGAGCTGGGCAGAGTGGAGAAGCATATGCTGTGGGGTCCAAGGAGCAGCTAGAGAGAGTGGAGAAGCACATGAGTTGGGGTACAAGGAGCAGCTGGGGAGAGTGGAGAAGCCTGTGTTGTGGTGCATAAGGAGCAGCTGGGAGAGTCCCGGAGAAGCAGTGGCACTGCGGAGAAGGAGAGGCCTGAACTGGAGGTACAGGCTGTGTGGATATAGGGTTCATCGCACACAAGCTGTGGAAATGTAGGAAAATTAACATCTCTAACTTCACATTCCTCTTAGGTAAAAGACGGGGCTAAAAGCGTCAATTTCACACCATTCAGGGATTCCTTAAAATGACATGTACACCTTGTGGTCTCGTGACTGGCATATAGTTTGCATTTCCCCTGCAAGGAATCCCCGATGTAGCAGGAATCCTTGCATCCCTGAATCATTTCCCGTAGGAATTGTGCAGACAGAGAATGTGCCTCTAGAGGCTGTAGTCGCATCACTGGGGAAGGAATCTGACAGTGGGTCATGCCCAGCACACACCGTGTCACCCCAGTCCTCCACAGGGCTTTATTTTGGATGTCCGTCAACTCCAGAGGGAGCCGTGTGATGTACGTGTGTCCTCATGGAGCACGGCGTAGGCTGTAGTCCTCGCACGATGTCCCAGTGTGAAGTAACTGCTTCTCCTCTGTTGTGAGAGGTGGCAGCTGTTTTGGAATAGATTTTCCGTGCAAGACCTCTTCCCGCGCCTCCCTGATGTCTCAGTCATGATGTCACAAGGAGTCTGACAGCTCAGGGCACCATTTCCAAACAAGAAAAGAAAACAAGGCAAGGCTTTTATAAATTAGTTCAATAGTGTGTTGAATTCAAGAAAGAGAGCTCCATTTCATGGCAGAAACGGATCCATTCTAAACCTATTGGTAAGTTGAGAATCTGCTTTGGGAAACCTTGCATTGGAAACATCCAGTGACCATGGCGGTTAAATATCTGAAAAGCTATCCTCAGGTCACACCTCATCATCCTTGGGTGTTAGGGTCTGGAAGCAATGACGAATCTAGCAGGTTCCAACACTGCACTCAACTGTTCTGCGTGGGCAGTAAAGTTGGATCCTATTACATGCGTTTCTCTCAAAAGATGGGTAAACCATATTGAAAACAAGTCTAGTTAAAACCTGTCTGTTAACCTCCTTCTCTGCTTCATACAGCTTATTGTATTAGTAACAAACAGGGGAAACTGGAAAAGGAAGGAATGGTAGGAAGAAAAATAGGAGGAAGAGGTGTTGAAAAGAATGAGAGTGTATAACATTAGGTCTGAAGAAAAAAAATTGTTAATAATAATAATAATGCTTGGGTGGAAAACTCGGATATACATCTTAGTTCCACCACTTTCTGGTCGGCTAGATTTTATTAGTGTTTATTATAAAAGCTTTTCAATCATAAAATATTTTTTAAGAATTTATATGTGAGAGAGAGATATCAAGTGGGGAGGGGCAGAGGGAGAGGGAGAGAAAAACCCAAGCAGACTCCATTCAGCACAGAGCCCGGTGCGTGGCTCGATCTCACGACCCTGAGATCATGACCTGAGCTGGAGGGAGATGCTTAACCAACTGCACCACCCAGGTGCCCCATAAAATATTTTTTTAAACACACAGAGAGGTGTAGAGAATGTTATAATGAACACTTTCGCACCTTGCGTAACCTTTAATATTGTGCCTTATTTGGTTCAGATATTTTTTTACCTGTTAGAATCATCGACCGCATATATTGCTGCCCATCCCCTTTCTCTCCTGCCCACCCCAGTTGTAATTATTAATCCTTACTCGGTTTTGATTATCCTCATACAAACTCGTATACTTTTATTATACACTCACGTGCATCTGTAAGCAATATATGGTTCAGTTATGTAAATGACATACTGTCTCTATTCTTTCGTACTCGTGTTTTTCCACATGAAATTGTTTGAATCTCAGTCATATGACATAGATGATGGTATAATATATTTTAAGTGCCGGGCAGATTTCACTAAGCTATCCTGCACTTGAAATATATATGTATATGACATATTTACGCCTTCTATCAGAGAACGTCTAAGTTGCGTCCGGTATTTTGCTATTACATTCAGTGCTGTAATTTGTTTACACATTTCTTGGGGCTGCAAACCAGAGATACTGAATCGCAACCCAGGTGTCAGGATTTTCAAGAGTTTTCACAGGAGAGCCTCTGAGCATCCCAGGCTCTTCATCAGACATCTCCCAGACCAACTTAATCAGATTTGGGCAGCAAGTAACAGGCATTTCTCTTTGTAATGAACTCCTTGCGAGATTCTAACGGGCCCCTGGGATTGAGATACAAGCCCCTCCTCGAGAGAAACTCTTGCATTTCACAGATGAGGAATGGTGCACGAGAACGTTGGTTGTACTGTATGTATGTGCAGAGATGAGAACTTCTGCACCAGAACACACACCTGGAGGTGCAGGGGGGGGGTAGTGCATCTCTAATTTTGTTCAGTATTGCCAGTTGCCCGCC
Source organism: Ursus arctos (assembly GCF_023065955.2). Taxonomy (NCBI): domain Eukaryota; kingdom Metazoa; phylum Chordata; class Mammalia; order Carnivora; family Ursidae; genus Ursus; species Ursus arctos. The sequence continues at coordinate 5,471,762 of NC_079873.1, forward strand.
AGAAGAATTAGATCAATTATAGAAGCTCCCATCAACACATGGTAATGCCGCTCTCTTGGGATACAGGTGCGTGCCTTTGTGGTATTTTGTAACCTCACAGTGAGGTCAAGCTCTTTCTGGTCATTGTCCATTTGGGTTTGCTTTTCAGTAGATTGTGTGCCATATAACTTGCCCATTTTAAAATGGCTTGAGGAGGGGCGCCTGAGTGGCTCAGTCCATTAAGCATCTGTCTTTAGGTCAGGTCAGGATTGAGCCCCGAATCGGGCTCCCTGCTCAGCGGAGAGCCTGCTTCTCCCCGTCCTTCTCTCTCTGCCTCTGACTAATAAATAAATAAAATCTTAAAAAAAAAAATTTCAGGAATGTTTTAAGAACAAGGCATGGTTCAGTCATTGTAACTGCAATTACTTTCCCTTTTCACGTTCCATTTTCTTAAAGGTGTCTTTTGTTAAGTAGAAGATGGGTGGTTGTTTTTTTTAATTTTGAAAAGCCTAATTTATTAACTTTTCCTTTATACTGAATGCCTTCTTTGTCATGAGAAGTCTTTGGCTACCTCACAATCATATGTTCTGCTTTTCTTTTATTCTAGAAGTTGTTTATGGTTTCAGATTTATGGTTTAGTTTCGGATGCTTTCACGTGTGCGGTTTAGCAGTATCTAAAAATCAAAAAATATCTAACATTTAGATATCCACTTGTTCCATCACCGTTTTTGTAAATTTGTTCTTTTAATTGGCAGAAAGTCAGTTGGGTTCAGACCCTACCTTCGGTCCCACTTTCTGCGGGTGGCAGTTCCCACATCACATGAATTTTCAAAGCCTTTGCCGGCCGTGGGAGTATGCCAGCTGTGCGCGTCACTAGAAGTGGTTTATATAGTGGTCAAGTGCTCTGCTTCCCTGCGTCTGTTCCACTGTCGCACAGTTTAGGAGAAAGACTGGGACTTCAGTTGGCTCACACACACACACACGTGGGGACTGCGTTTCTCCAGCTCGCCCCCTCCGCAATTAGCCCCACGTAGAGTCCCCAGGAAAAATACAGCATGCCCAGTTCCATATATAATGAATATTTTTGTTAGTATGGGCACGTCCTAAATAGCACATGACACATGCTTCTACTAAAAACATGTTCACTGTTGGGGCGCCTGGGTGGCTCAGTCAGTGAAGCGTCTGCCTTCGGCTCAGGTTGTGTTGGCAGGGTCCTCGGATCGAGACCCACATTGGGCTCCCTGCTCCGCTGGGAGCCTGCTTCTTCCTCTCCCACTCCCCCTGCTTGTGTTCCCTCTCTTGCTGGCTGTCTCTCTCGTCAAACAAATAAATAAAATCTTTAACAAAAAAAAGAACATCAGAGGGGCACCTGGGTAGCGCAGTCGTTAAGCGTCCGCCTTCGGCTCTGGGTGTGATCTCAGAGTCCTGGGATCGAGTCCCACATCAGGCTCCTCCGCTAGGAGCCTGCTTCTTCCTCTCCCACTCACCCTGCTTGTGTTCCCTCTCTCGCTGGCAGTCTTGTATTTTTGTTATATCTTCCGAATGTACCCCACACTCTTTGTCTCCTCGGTGGCTCTTTACCTGATTCCTGTGGCCAGAAAGACAGGTTTCTTTCAGGTTTCCAGCTGCGCACATACACACACACACACACACACCCGCACACACACAGCCAACACCGTTGTACAGTTCTGTGTGACCAGGCCCACATTTGGGATGAAGCAGGGAGAGAGGAAAGGTCATGATTCACCCACAGTCCATAGGCAGCAAGGGCCCCTTTTTCTCCTCTGTCTGGGCAAAAAATCAGGGTGGTCTCCTTGGGGGGCTTTCGCTGCAGCCCGATAACTTCATCCACAGCAATGCGATCATTCAGACTGCTACAGTCTGGAGAGAGACAGAACCACCAAGCACAGAGGAACATGAATTCCCTGCATGCTCCCTGGCACGCAAGGCCCTTTCCCTGGTTTAGGGGCAAAAACTGGGGAGTTTCCCTGCAGATGTGTTGTCCCCACTCCCTGCCTAGTTCTGACCCCCACTCAGCCCTCTGGTCAAAGCTGAGAAACCAAGAAGGAGAGAACTGGGAAACTCAGTTCTGTTATGGGACTTGTTCAAGTCTGCATTTCAGTCTCCCATGTACCTATTGTTCACTTTTTAGGGATCCCACGTGATTGTTTTGTGTTTTGTCCCCAGATTTTCACTATGCTCAGTGGAAGAAGGATGTTTTAATTGTCTTGTTCCATCTTGTCCCCATTATTATGCTCAATGGAAGAAGGAGGTTTTAATTGTCCCTATTCTCTCTAGTCCCCAGTATTTTAATTGGAAGTATGTCCTCTTTCCCCCACGAAATTACTTTGGTATAGTTCCTTCTCACCGTAGATAGATACAGGTGTGTGTCTCTTTCCCATCACTGTTGTGACGCACGGATCTATGCGTGTGTCTTCCTAGGACCACGCAGTCCTGATTTTAACTCTGACCTACTCTAGCTCCAGCACAACTATCAAAAGCAAGTAATGGGAGGCCTGCAAAACTGCTCGTGTTTTTCAAGGTGGTTTTGGCTATTCTGGGTCCTTTGGAAGCCCTTTAAATTTCAAGCATTGTTTGTCAACAAAGCTTGCTGGAAATAGAGTTAGAATTGCATTCCATCTATAGATAATACGCCTGGAATTGAGATCTTAAGAAATGGAGTCTTCGAAGCCATGAGCATGATCCGTGTGTTCATTAATCTAAATCTACTTTAATTTCTCTCAGCAATGTTGTGCTGTTTCCAGGTAGAGGTCTTGCTCAGAGTTTAAGTTTATCCCTGATCTTCTAAGTTTTATGATGTTATTGTAGATGGCATTTTGGTCCGTAAAATTCCACCTCTTTGTTACTACCATGTAAACAGAGAATGAATGCATTCGTATTAACCTTATAATTCTATCCCCATGCGATATTCACCAATTAGGTGAATTAGGATTAATAGTTGTGTGTATATTGTAGTATTTTCTACACATAAAATCATGATTCTGCAGTGCTTGACTCTTGCCTCTATCTTCTTGGTATCGTCACTTTAAATAATGCAATTTACAGTTGACCCTTGAATAAAACTGGGGTTTGGGTGCTGACCCCCTGCACAGTCAGAAATCTGCCGGTAACATCTGATTCCCAAAAAAGTTAACTAGTAATGGCCTGGTGTCGACCGGAAACCTTAGCGGTAACAAGCAGTCGATTATCCCATATTCTGTATGTTCTGTGTCTTACATAGTCTGTTCTTAAAGTAAGCTAGGGAAAAGAACACGTGATTAAGAAAATTCACGAGGAAGAGAAAATACATGACAGTACTGCACTGTGTTTACTGAAAAAGAAAATTCACTTGTAAGTGGACCCTCCCAGTTCAAACCCCATGTGGTTCCAGGATCAAGTAATAAGTGTATTGCTGTGCTAACTGTGACCTTCAGTACAACAGAGAATAAAATGAGAATAAATATTCTTTTTTTTTTTCAAGGTGTTTTAGTGGGAGGTGTTTTCATCTTTCACCGTCAGACGCCCACAATCATAACTGGGACTTAAATTTTATCCCAAGCCCTTTCTACTTCCACATTTACCATATTTTTCTCTTCTATTAGTAAAAGGAGTTACATTGATTGGTTTTTTACATGTTATTGCAGCTTTGCTTTTATGGAATGAAGATCCTTTGGCCATAACGTATTATCTTATTGTCCCTGATGGTCACTGAATTTTATTTTGTTAAGCATTGTTGTGTTTATGTTTTATTTCTTATACTATTCTTACTTGTTTTTGGCGTCGGGGTTGTTCTGGCTTTATTTAGTCATACATATTGTGCCTTCTGGTTTTTTCAGAAGGAGTTTGTATAGTTTTCCTATTATTTCTTCCTTTAATGTTGCCTAGAATTCACCAATTGAGCTGTTTGGCCTCAAATTTTCTTTGGAGGACGGTTTTAATTATAAATTCAAAGTCAGGCCTATTCTGATTCTTTCCCCCCCTCCCCCCTGCGTATGTGTGCTCTGGTAATTTATGGGGTTTTTTTAGTGTCAACTTTATCCAAGTGTTTAGTTTTATTGGCATGAATTTTTTCATAGCATCCCCCTAACATCACATAATATGTGCAGTGATGCCCCTTATTTCCTTAGCAATACCAGCACTCTGTCTGTACACCTGTTCGTCCTCTGCTGCACCCACACCACCTTGGATCAGGCTTACCCCGGCTCTTGACCTCTTTCAATGCACCCTATTGTGATCTGGTGGACATTCGCTATTATTTCTTTCCTTTCTATTTCAGTGCTTTCAATACTGTCTTTGATATTTCTTTTTGTTTTGTTTTACTTAATTTGGGATTAATTTGCAAATCTATTTCTAGCTGACGTGGAAGCTCAGTGTGTCAGATTAGAAACTTTCTTCTGTTCTAAGGAGAGCCTTGAGAGCCGTAAACTTTCCAGCACCTGTTGTTTTCCGTATCATTCAGTTTTTCATGTTTTCTGACTGCTGTTGTCATTTCTTTCTTGTCCTATAAACGTATTGTTCAATTTCCAAATATATTTATTGGATATTTTTATGTATATGTTTATATATTTATTGGGATTTCCTAGATATTTTTTTCCTTCTAATTGTCTTATTGCTGAATATGTGTGTATATTTTCAATCCTTTTAATTTGAGATGTTTTATGACCCTGCAGATGTCCTCTGTAGATAATTATTCCACGTGTCCCTCTAACAGAACATATACTCTGCTGCTGTTGGGCAGAGGGTCCCATAAACTTGATCAATTAGGTCACGTCCTTGTTGAGTGTTCAGGGCCTCCGTGTCCTTCTTGACTTTGTTTTGTCTACATTCCCTAACCGTTGGGGAGAGAACAGATTTGTCAGTTATATATTTTTCCCTTTGTTACCTTCTGACCTGTTTTTGCAAGTAAGAAATCTGCTGGCACTGTGATTGCCACTCATTCTAACCAAATTGTGCTTTTTGTTTGGGACAGGCTGTCATTTTACCTTTATCCTGGGAAGTGTGCTGTTTCCCTGGGACTGGCGAGGGTTTGCTGGTGTTACTGATCCTGCTTATTATTGGATTGCACTTGTGATTGGACTACTCTCTTGCCTTTCTTAATTTCCATAAAGTTCCGTAAAGCTATTTTTTTCTTAAAATGTTTATTTCCTCTGGAACTTTAACTTACGTGGTAGCTTCTCAATCTATTCCCCCAAATTATTTAACTTCTTTCATATTTCTTTCCTCTTTCTATGTCTGTGCTGACTCTGAATAAATTTATACACACTGCCTTCCTGGTTAAAATCTCTCTTTTTAGATTTCAAAGTCTGCTGTTTATCCTATCCCTTCAAGATTTGTTTTTTCATTTTGGAGAATATTTCTTCAATCTTCACGTTTCAATTGTCTCTTTTTTAAAAGCCATTTTTGTTCTATATGTGGCTTTTTAAATTTCTTTTTGTTATTCAACTTTCACTTACCCTTTGGGGGGGATCCAAAATAGTTATTTTTTTTTTCAAGATTTTATCTATTACACAGAGAGAGAGAGAGCACACAGCAGGGGGAGCTGCAGGCAGAGGGAGAAGTAGACTCCCCTCTGAGCAGAGAGCCCAATGTGGGGCTTGATCCCAGGACCCCGGGATCATGACCTGAGCTGAAGGCAGACGCTTTACCGACTGAGCCACCCAGACGTCGCCGGAATAGTTATTTGAAAATATTTGTCACATCTCTGTTTTGTTTGTTTCATGTGAACCGGACTTATCCTATAATCATCGGTTTCATGACCATTTCTCCCATTTCTCTGTACGGGTATGAATCTACATTGCAGGTACATACAGAGAAGGAGATGTGGTAGTCCACCTCGTGTTTTCCAGTCCCCGGGCTCCCTAGTACCTGCACCAGATCCCCAGCCGGTGTCCTTGGGACAAAGGGCCATCATGCTTGGCAGTTGTGCCCTAGTGACACTGGCATGTGGCTGATGGTCATGTTACTAAGCCTGTGACATGGTTAATTTGCCTTCTTTTGAGTTACTTTGTAATGTGTCTTCCTTATCTGGGGCCGAGCCACAGCTTTACCTAGAGCCACCAGGCTGTAGACAAGATAGCTTCCTCTCCTGAATCCCTGGTTTCATGGCGGTAAACCTGGCTCCAGCTCCCCAGCCCAGGTTGGGGACATGCCATCCTTGCTATTTCAGTGCATACAGACTCCCAGTGAACCTCGATCCCCATTGGCAGAGCCCCTGGCGTTATCCAATGGTATTGAAGTCTTCTGTTAATGTCTGTCTACATCACTCCCTGGTTTTTTTGTTTTGTTTTTTTTCTTATAATAATATTTTTTATTATATTTTGTTAGTCACCATACAGTACATCCCTGGTTTCCCATGTAAAGTTCGATGATTCATTAGTTGCGTATAACACCCAGTGCACCATGCAATACGTGCCCTCCTTACTACCCATCACCAGCCCATCCCATTCCCCCACCCCCCTCCCCTCTGAAGCCCTCAGTTTCTTTCTCAGAGTCCATAGTCTCTCATACTTCATTCCCCCTTCTGATTACCCCCCCCCCCTTTCTTTATCCCTTTCTTCCCCTTCTCTTCACTATGTCTGTATCTTTGGGGTAAATACCCAGTAGTGCAATGGCTGGATCATAGGGTAGCTCAATTTTTAACATCGCTGCCTGTTTGAAACAGAGGGGGCCCTACATACTGAGCTATCTTAATTGGATATCAACATTGTGTTTTGTTTTCGTTTTTGTTGTGGTTAGCTCCCGTGAAAAGGCTTTCATGTGTCACTAGAAAGGAGCTGTCACAAAGAGGCCCCAGCCCTTAGAGATTGTCGTCTTGCTCTTGAGTGAAGGAGTCCTTAGCAGCAGAGCGCTGGTGCCCCTCCCTGTAGAAGAGGGTGTAATGCTTTCATTCCGTTCTCTTCTCACTCCACGTGGCTCCCCTCCCCCCAGGACGCACAAAGTGGGCTCTTCTACAGCAGCAGGAAGCACACGCTGAACATTCCCGTCCTGCCGCCTTGTCAGTGCGCTGGCTGAGCCCTAAGCCCCTCCAGCTGTACGGATTATAGTGTCACTCCGCCTGCGTCTGCTGTCCTTGAGGTCCGACTGCAAGGGTACGGGTGCTTGTTTGGGAGTTTAGTGAGAGCAGAGGGCGGCCACCCAGACTTTGGCTACTACTGGAAAGTGTTCTTCAACCTGGCCTTTCTCTAGCTGTGGAAATGGACTGAACCGCATCTCAGGAAGCCCGAACACGAGGGTGATTGCTCTTCCAATGAGAATAGTAAGAGAAAGAACAAGTATTACAGAGAAAACTGGCTTGGTGGAATCCATTGAGAATTTTCTTGAGTTCCTACTGGATGCCGTATTACAGATGGGGGTGAGAAGGGGATTCCCTGTCCAGAATTGCGATGTTATGGTTAATTGCTTATGGTCAGGAGTCAGGAGGCTCATTACGTGAAATTGGACAACACAGGATACATCTCTAGGCCTCAGTGGGCGTTTCTGTGTAAATGATCACATAGAGATCCTTTGAGCTTTTCCAAGGGCCGAAGCTACGAGCTGTATTTGTGGCATCGCATGTGGTCCTCACTGCTGTCCAGGAGGGCAGGTACATTGCTGATCCCTGTCCTAACCGCACCGCACAGCACACAGATCACGGCCGTCCTGAGCCTCACCCAGCGCGGTCTCATCACGCTGCAGTGTGCTCCCTCCTGTGCAGGAAACGGGCGGTGTCTGCCGTGCTAGTTCGCGCAGAGCAGGAAGCAGCAGTTATAAAAGCCCTGGCCCAGCGCACACACGCAGAAATTAGCTCACCAGCCGTGTCAAGGTGACAGCTAATGGTGTGAAACCCATTAAGAGATGTCCATCAGATTTTCCTGGGGTGCCTTCTTCTTGACATCTCCTGCTAACCCGACACCATCTCCGTCCTTGGCACAGCTCCGCGTATCTTGTTGTCTTCCTCTGCCGGTGGACAGTTTTGTAACGCTGGCTGTGTGCTGACGGAAGGGTTCAGTTTAAAACCTTGAACTCGTCAGAGGCAGTGTTTTCTTTTCAAACAGAATGTTGTGATTTACATCAAGGGTCATGGTGTAGCATAGGCAGGCCCGAGACAGTATTCCGGCGCACGTAAATGCAATCCAGGACCCTGCCTGAGGAAGGGGGAGGCGTTTATGTCCCCTGTGTCATTGAGAACATGACGCTTGGGACAGAAAGTGGGGAGACAGGGCTGAAGGGGCGTCATCATGCTACATGCCTACAGCAAGTGACAGAATGCAGTGAAAGTGCATGCTGATTAGCGGGAAAAGCAGCTCTCCCTCTGGCCACAGCGTAATCTCTACCAGCAGTGCCCCCAAATCCAGGAAGTGAGTATCACCACCTCAGGGTGTCTGCCACCTCCTCATAGCTCCAGGACAATTACTGGACTGAAAGCATTTATTTAACACCTTTTACAGATTAAATACCTGTTATCTGGAAGACAGACTTTATATCATGACTATAAGTTTAGGACTAATAGAACTTTAATCCTATTATCATTTGTCATCAGCAGAAGGTTCCACTGAAATACATCCACCACTATTAACAAGCACGTGTCTGCACTCACGTCAGGGACCACAGGAAGGGAAATAGAAGGAGGAAGCCTTCCATGTCTGCTGACAGTACTGCTTCTTGTGCCTGACTAGAGGAAATCTGTGTCTTTCCGGCTATCCACTGAGTTACCCATTGTCGTATGCAGTTTCCTCTTTTACGAGCAAACCTGTGGGGGGAGCAAACCTGTGGGAGGAAGGCCTGTAGCCTGCACTTCTTTGTAGTGCTAACAACCTTTACAACAATCATAGATGAGACCAAATGACATTTCCCCCCAAAAAGCGTGTGGGGTTCAGCGTGAACCACAAAATGAGAAAACCTGATAAACCTCCAGTGTCCGTCTTTTCAAAATTCCGTTATTTTTCTACTTTAATAAGAAACGGTCAGGGAATTGTATTCCCCCTCCATCTGAGCACAGTCTTGTGTCCCCAGGTTATTGGGAGAACAAAACGGAAACCATGAAGTAGGTCCGTGTGGACGTCGCCAGGTGGCATGAAGGCGTTCAAACAGAATCCGGTTTCCTTTGTTTGGACCCTTGAAAACGGTCTCCTACTTTTTTTTTCATCTTCTCTTTTTCTCTTTGTCCCATTTTGCTCACTTGCCCTCCTCTGAACGTCAACAAACCACAAGACTCCCACAAACAGCACTGTCTTAGGAGCTCCCCTGATAGTTGCCAGCGTGGGATTCCATCCCGGGTCCCTCCTGACGAGCACGAAAACTGGAACCATCTCTGCTTGTCCCAGCTGCAGGTTTGGTGGCAAAGGAGATGGTTACCGGGGCCAGACCACAAGGACATGTCCCTCTGTCTTCCCTTGGCACTGTAGCTTCCAGTCCTGCTTTGCTTGGGGGGTTTCCTTACCTTCAGCTGTTGCCATCACCTGAATCAGGCCTTTTACCTTGAGTAGCTTGAAGTGGCATCATCGTGACGGTTGTAAGCAGCGGCCTCAACCACACTGATGCGGGCTTGTCATCGGAGGGTCTGAGTGCAGGAGGCACATGTGTTCCCTCACCTTCTGACCTTTCTCACTCCTCTCTGAGGTCCCCCACTCACCACCTTCACCTTAGCAGCTCTCCCAGCCTTCAAAACCCATCTACTCTACGGACGGAATGTGTGTGTCCCCCCAGATTTCATATGTTGAAGCCCTGGCCCCCAGTGTGGTGGATCTTAGACGTGAGGCCTCTGGGAGGAAATCAGAGTTAGATGGAGTCGTGAGGTTGGGGGCTCATGATAGCATCAGTGCACTTACAAGACTGACTCCAGACAGCAAGCACACACACAGAGGCCATGTGAACACACAGCAAAATGGCGGCCACCTGCAACCCAAGGAAGAGACCTCAGAATCAAACCCACCTTGCTGGCACCTTCATTGCAGACTTCCCAGCCTCAGAACTGAAAAAATAAATGTTGCCATAACAAAAATACATGTTGTTATGGCAGCTGTATCTAACATACAGATTGCACTATGGTTTCGATAATCCCAACAGCAAGTGGTAACCTCTTCTCTGAATTTACTGTCTTACGGCTGTTGTCATAACCTGCTTTCAGATGCAATCACACATGCACATGGGTGTTTACCCTTACAGATAATAAGCTATTTAAGGGCAGGGACCATATCTCCTATTTGCATCTATCACTGTGTTTTGTCTACAGTAGGTGATCTATAAAGTGTATTTCTCATTGCTGAAATACACAGTTAACAGTGAATGGATTTTTTTGGTGAACATTTCCTCCCTTACTATAATATTTCATTTCTGACTATATTCACTTGAAATCCAAGGGAAACACAAACTGAGGGATGTAACATCTCAGAGCAACTGTGAGGAAGGAAAGACCAAGGGATCCATTTTTTAAAAAGTTTGTGATTAGAGTAACAAAATCATTCCAATATGTTTATCCATGCAAAACGCTGGCCTCCCTCTCTTTGACTTATGTTTTATGCATGCTTACCTCTGTGCCCTTGCCCCCACCATTCCAGACTTGCATCTTCTCTCACTTTCCATTGAATGCGATCCTTTTAAGCCCAACGGAAGCCTGTTTCTGGGAAGAAAATTTATGAACTCATGTTGCATGCAATAGAGATCTCATTTTTTTCCTCTTCTCAATTGAAGTAGACAGTAGCAAATGAGGCTAAATAAGCCCTGTGTTGTTTTTGCGCTTCTCATGGATAATAAATTCTGTATCTCCCACCGGTTCGTTGTTAATTAAGAGCAGTGATTGAGCTTTCTTCTTTCCTTAGAATCCCCATTTAACAGGGTGTACTGAGCCTTGTGCATGGTTTAGGGTCAATATTTTGCTATAGATTTTTCATTTCCTAACTTAATTTTAGGATAATTTGGTTCCTGGTTTTAATCATATATCCTTTCCAAAATTTTCATCAAAGTATTTTGAGGCATTCATGTTGCAGATCGGATATCAGAAGTAACAGAAGGGGCGCCTGGGTGGCACAGTCATTAAGCGTCTGCCTTCGGCTCAGGGCGTGATCCCGGCGTCTTGGGATCGAGTCCCGCATCAGGCTTCTCCGCTGGGAGCCTGCTTCTTCCTCTCCCACTCCCCCTGCTGTGTTCCCTCTCTTGCTGGCTGTCTCTGTCAAATATATAAATAAAATCTTTAAAAAAAAAAAGAAAAAAAGTAACAGAAGATCCATCCCCCATTGTCTTAAGTATTAAATCTTTGCTGTCACATGGATGTCTTTGTAGGCTCTCAGATGGAAAAATGAGGGCCCTGGATCTGGTTGTGTGCCATGCTGTTGGTTTTTCTGACTGTCATGCCCGTCATACTGGCATCTGTCCTGACCTCTTGCCTGCACACCACTCGAAATCCATGTCCAGGCATTTCCAGCATACAGACAGGCATTGGTGTGGACGGTATCCTCTGTGAGTCAGTCTCAAGTTCAGGGGGAAAAGAGCTCTTGTTTTCCTCGACCTAGAGCGCCTCAGTCAGTCAGTCACAGAGACAAAGAGAGCAGGATTTGCCTGATTGGTGGTTGCTATGGAAATCAGGACCCACCCCCAAGCTGGGTGTGACGTCTGGCGGGTAGCGCGAGGGTACGCTGTGCACTATGGGGTATGAGGAGGCAAGCATCGTCCTGACCACAGCGCTAAAGTTACTTAGGGCATAATTCATAATATTTAATTTGGCATTTTTAAGAAGCCAGTTACCAAATTTGAAACTCTTTGATGAACTCAGCATGCACCTTTACTCTCCCTAGAAATCTTAGGAAGATTTTGATAGTCGACCTCGTTTGGGCTTATTATTTGTATTAGAATTTTAAGTATTATTTAAGATAAAGTAAAAGGTTTTGTGTATATGTACAAAATAAAAATTCATTTTGTAGAATCCTATTTAACTCAACCATTAAATTATTAGATATACCTCTTTCTAATAAAAATATCTTATAATGGCTATGCAAGTGTTTACAGTGCCTCTTTAACACCTTCAGATAATAGTGTAACACCTTCAAATAATGTAAGAAGCCCGGGGCGCCTGGGTGGTGCAGTCGTTGGGCGTCTGCCTTCGGCTCGGGGCGTGATCCTGGCGTTCCAGGATCGAGCCCCACATCAGGCTCCTCCGCTGGGAGCCTGCTTCTTCCTCTCCCATTCCCCCTGCTTGTGTTCCCTCTCTCACTGGCTGTCTATCTCTGTCGAAAAATAAAAATAAAAAATCTCTTAAAAAAATAAATAATGTAAGAAGCCCACAACGGTGCACTTATGCACCCTGTCTGGTGCTATTTTTTTTTTTAAAGATTTTATGTATTTGACAGAGACAAAGAGCATGAGCAGAGGGAGGGGCAGAGGGAGAGGGAGAAGCAGACTCCCCGCTGAGCAGGGAGTCCGGTGTGGGGCTCGCTCCTAGGACCCCGGGATCATGAGTTGAGCCCAAGGCAGACACTTCACCAACTGAGCCACCCAGGTGCCCCAGTGCTATTTTTATAACACATTGTACTTCAACATCTATGCTAAACCCATAATTTACTATTAAATTTTGCTTTAAACTGTGAATTATTTTTAGATTAGTTATTTATTTATAAGGGGATGGGGAGGGGCAGAGGGAAAGGGACTTTCCACTGAGCAGGTTGCCTGACTTGGGGCTCAGTTCCAGGACTCTGGGATCCTGACCTGGGCTGAAGGCAGACGCTTAACTGACTGAGCCACCTAGTCTCTCCTAAACTGTCAATTATTTTCAAAAGACATTTTAAAACAAGAAAATAAAAGTCTTATGTTTGCCCACATACACTATCCTTTCACACTCTCCACTTTGTATGAATTCAGTTTTCCCTCTGGTATCATTTCTGTTTTGTTTGCAGAGCTCCATTTCAAATTTCTTGCAGACCATGTCTCTTGGTGGTGATGGACACCATGTTCTAGAGTCAACTCGACTAGCTTTGAAGAAGGAAACTGGCTAAGAACTTAAGTCGCTAATTCATCCCAGTAACCAATGGGTTTTCAAAGTGCAGATGTCCCCAAAGACATCAGTGCCTCCTTAAATTAATGCTACACATTGTTGGTATTGGTGTGGCTGTAAGCACTCTGTGGGCCTCAGTGTTTTCACAGCTATGAACACCACAGCTATGGACCTATCTCCAGAACCCACTAGTCACAGTTTTAACTAATTTATCTAGTTCCTTTTAAATACCTATCAGCTAGTAGAATGATTGCTTAACATTTTTCCTTTATTTAAATCGGCAAACAACTAATTCGCTAGAATCAGCTGATTTTTTCTAGCATTCGATGTACACAGTCTTAAAAATAGCATTAAATGGAATAAGTGTCATAGGTTTGAATTACCAATATTTGCAGTGAAGAGTTTCACATTTTAATGGCAATTTTCACTTCTTGGAGTCACGTTGAACAGGGTCAATCAGAGGCGAACGTCAAAGTCTTCATTTTGTCTCCATTAAGTAACAAAGAATTGGTTGGGGGACCGTTGACCCATTTGTGCCTGAGAGAAAAAAGTGTGTATAGGTTGCTTGGTTCTTTTTTTTCTTTCTTTTTTTTTTAGCTTTCATTTCGTAGCGAGCCCTGACATTGCAGGTGAATAATGTGTGAAATGTATTTAAAGTCTCACCAATGAATTCCATACTAAACGGAAAGTCTTTGTCTTGGTTTTATTTCTCTTGCATTGTCATGTTAAAATCTCCCCTATTATCAAAGGTGAAAGATAAAATTATAAATGATAATTTGCAAATTATGAAGCATTAAATCTTAAAAGACATGGGATGAAAAATAAAGCTGTAATAAACAGTAGAGGCTGGCTGATTATGAAGCAATGACAAATCCTTGGAACACTGAAATCCTGTGTCTCTCCCAGGGGAAAAAGTGAGTTACAACGTAAAATACCACTCCGCGTGCCTAACGGCCTGCAAATGTGTTCCTCTGAATACAGAGTGGAGCATGGTTTTGTTCCAAACTGACTCTGCAGTGGGCTTGAGGGCAGGGGTAAGGAAGGTGCTGGTGAGTGATTAGTCGGAAGCGACGTGCGCTGCAGCCTGCAGGGTAGCCTGCAAGTAGCAGGGGCTTCCAAATGCCTGAGCCCAGGCGGCCTCGTTGCTGATCCAGGGTGGGCCGTAGCTGTGTCCTCTCTCAGAGCTTCTGGCCACCACCAGCCTCTCTGCTGCAAGGTGTCACAGGCTTTAGAATTCCTGCAAGACCGTGCGACACCCAGTGAATTCCACCAGCAATGCATGAAAATAATAACAATGAAAGCAGAAGACCATAAGCCGAATTCACCTGGCGGGCTTCACCTTTGTAAGCAGTTGGTATGACCTGAGTGATGACCTAGTGAGGCCATTTCCAAAAAGATCAGAAGGGCAGAAAAGCACGTAGAGTTTGCTGGAGCCGTGCATTTTTCATCGAGTAACGGTAACTGAGTGTGTGCAGTTTGTGGCAGGGAGCGAGCAATGCTGTGGGTAAATACAGATACATGGCTCCCCATTCCGTGAGGGAGCCAGACAGACGGGGACACGGGTGTGTGCGGTCCTTGACGCGCATTCTTGGCAGCATTTTCTCAACGTCTTCGAAGACGATCCATGAGCGCATCATCTCCAGGAGGTAGGTCAGCTTAACGATAGCACAGTGACTCTCATTAGGGAATTGTAAAAGAATGTATGTCTTGGAGGCTGGAATTACTTACTTGCAAACGGTTTTCATGACCCTAAAGTGGAAGTCATGCCTGTAAGTTTTCAGGAAAGGTTGTAACTCACAGCATCTAGGCTTAGTGACAAAGGGACGTCTACAGCACATAATTATGTAAAAAACTAACAACAAAAAAGAGCACAGACGTTGTATTTTCAGAACTGTACCCTTAATCTTACTGACTTCTGAAAGCAATGTCATTATTTCGAACAAAAAATGAGCATTTGCGGGATATAAATTTCACGTTGTCATGATACTAACATCACTTTTCTCAAGTTCGTATTTACTCATTTCTCTGTTTCTAAAATTGTTCATCTGTGCCACTCTATGTTATTCTACCTTTGATCTATTCATGTTATAGTACATGAAAATAAGCTCTCTTCAGAGACACTGTTCAGAATGATTTCTCCCGCGTGGTGTAAAGCCAGTGCTAGAATGTTAACGTGGAGGTTGGTGGAGGCCAGCACTTGTCCAACTCTGACGTGCCCGGAAAGTCCCAGGTATCGTGTTACAGTGCAGATGCTGAATCGGCAGGACTGGGTGCCTGGGAATTTGCATTTCTCCCTGTCTCCAGGTGCTGTGGACATGCTGGTCCACAGGCCCCACTTGGGACAAGTGATCTAACCCACCGTGTCAGATCCATTTTGCTTTCACCGTCTCAGAACTGGTCCTGGTGACTTTCCCTGGAACAGTCAGTGACGTGTCCTGTAGTTTGCAGCACAGACGAGATCACTGTCATGAGATGCACAAGTCGCATTTTCTTATACAGGTGTGTCGTGAAGGGATTTCTTAATTCGGTAGATCCTGGGCAACCTGGAATGATTGGCCGTGTGTGGTCCTAATCTTTATCTCTGCCATTACAAAATAATCTACAATTAACGGTATTCCTGGAAATGGATTGGAACGTTTTGTCACTTGTGTTGTGTAATCACTGTTATAGGCTGATCAGGGAAGATAATGGGCACAAATTAGTCTCAACCGATTAAATTCAGACACAATGATCAGAGTGAATGACCGGCATCACAGACTTACTGTGCTAACAGTCATAATAATAGCAATCATAATATTACCCACAGCTTACTGAACGCTTGCTGTGTGGAGTCGTTGTGTAATTACATCAGATCCTACCAGCGACCTTGAAACTTAGGTATTATTTGATCCCTGGGTTGCTGCAGGGAAGCTAACTTCTGACAGCTTAATTCATTTATTCGTTAGTCGTTTATAGCAGGTTAAAAGTGGAACTGAAGACTCAGGCGCACACGGATTCTTTTTTCCTCTGTACATGGCTGCAGCTGAGGTCCGAAACCTGTGCTGGGCCAATCCAAAGGCTGGCTCTTCCTGGACGTAAATGTGCCACTGCATCTTCTGTCTTTTGAACTCCTTTCTTTCAGGAAAGTCTTAATTTCCAGGAGGTTACTTGCTCTTTTCAGCTGAATATTTAGGGCCCTCTTGGGCCCTCAAGCCTCTTCGGTTCTAAAGCTCCCACGTATGTTTCTGGGGCCCCAAGAGGGTCAGAAGAATGCCGTGATCCCTCTTTGTTACTCTCCCACATATCTATTTCTTCCTTTTGGAGGAAGGGATTGCCTTTTGCAGGAGTTTCGGGTGAGGGAAGGATGCGTAAACCTATCTTTAAGTTTCATCTGCTCCTTGACGCGAGGCAGCCAGGAGCACCGAGCAGCAGGCTGGTGTCATCAGCTCCTTTCTCTTGGGACTGTGCTTTCCCTTTGCTTGGGGAGGTGCTGCTCTCATGGTGCTCTCACTCCAGGGGATGAGAGCCATATCCTTATGGTTTTGAGTTCTCCCAGGATCTGACTCTTGGTATTTAAATTTGGAATTTAAACTTTCTCAAGCACCACTTTCTTGGAGGAAATGCTTTGCTCTCAAGACCAGTATTTCTTTTTTTTTTTTAGTTTATTAAAGTTTTTATTTTTTTTATAATAATGTTTTTTTATTATATTATGTTAGTCACCATACAGTACATCCCTGGTTTTTTGATGTAAAGTTTGGTGATTCATTAGTTGCGTATAACACCCAGTGCACCATGCAATACGTGCCCTCCTTACTACCCATCACCATCCTATCCCATTTCCCCACCCCCCTCCCCTCTGAAGCCCTCAGGTTGTTTCTCAGAGTCCATAGTCTCTCATGCTTCATGCCCCCTTCTGATTACCCCCCCTTTCTTTATCCGTTTCTTCTCCTACCGATCTTCCTACTTCTTATGCTCCATAGATGAGAGAAATCATATGATAATTGTCTTTCTCTGCTTGACTTATTTCACTTAGCATTATCTCCTCCAGTGCCATCCGTGTTGCAGCAAATGTTGAGAAATCGTTCTTTTTGATGGCTGAGTAATATTCCATTGTATATATGGAACAGATTCGTGTGGAACCAGAAAAGGCCCTGAATCACCAAGGAATTGTTGAAAAGGAAAAACAAAGCTGGGGGCATCACAATGCCGGATTTCGAGCTGTACTACAAAGCTGTGATAACAAAGACATCATGGTACTGGCACAAAAACAGACACATAGACCAATGGAACAGAATAGAGAACCCAGAAATGGACCCTCGGCTCTTCGGTCAACTAATCTTTGATAAAGCAGGAAAAAACATCCGGTGGAAAAAACACAGTCTCTTCAATAAATGGTGCTGGGAATATTGGACAGCTACATGCAAAAGAATGAAACTTGACCACTCTCTCAACCATACACAAAAATAAACTCTAAATGGATGAAAGACCTCAATGTGAGTCAGGAATCCATCAAAATCCTAGAGGAGAGCATAGGCAGCAACCTCTACGACATCGGCCACAGCAACCTTTTTCATGACACATCTCTAAAGGCAAGAGAAACAAAAGATAAAATGAACTTGTGGGACTTCATCAAGATAAAAAGCTTCTGCACAGCCAAGGAAACAGTCAAAAAAAACTAAGAGGCAGCCCACGGAATGGGAGAAGATATTCGTAAATGACACTACAGATAAAAGACTGGTATCCAAGATCTACAAAGAACTTCTCAAACTCAATACGTGAGAAACAAATAAACAAATCATAAAATGGGCAGAAGATATGAACAGACACTTTTCCAATGAGGACATACAAATGGCTAACAGACACATGAAAAAATGTTCAAAATCATTAGCCATCAGGGAAATTCAAATCAAAACCACACTAAGATACCACCGTACTCCAGTTAGAATGGCAAAAATAGACAAGACAAGGAACAACAATTGTTGGAGAGGATGTGGAGAAAGGGGATCCCTCCTCCATTGTTGGTGGGAATGCAAGTTGGTAGAGCCACTCTGGAAAACAGTGTGGAGGTCCCTTAAAAAGTTAAAAATGGAGCTACCCTATGATCCAGCCATTGCACTACTGGGTATTTACCCCAAAGATACAGACGTAGTGAAGAGAAGGGCCATATGCACCCCAATGTTCCTAGCAGCATTGTCCACAATAGCTAAATCGTGGAAGGAGCCGAGATGCCCTTCAACAGATGACTGGATTATCAAGACCAGTATTTCTGCTGTGAACGGAGAGCTCAGGTTTGCTACTCAAAGCCACAAATGTGACTGTGACCTTCCTGTCTTCTTGTTGCTCATCCGGATGTGGGGCAATAAGCTTCAGCCCAACGGTTGATTTCAGGGATCTGCAAAAGATAAAACATGACCAAGAAGAAAAAATACACCAGATGTTACTTCCAAAAAATTTTGAAAAGGTACATTCGTATGGTTGGAAATAAGAGTACAGGTGTGAGCAAGATGCTTCTGGACAGTGATCATCCAGAAAATAAGCATCCGACACACATAATTTTCTTGTCCACATGCCGCTTGCTGTCAAGGCTGAATCAGGAAACTGCCCTTATTGGAAATACTTTGATTTCTGTAACTTTATGTGAAGTCAAAGAGAGAAGGGATTTATCTGAGACTAAATTGTCACCAAAGTTTTATAGAAGTCCTGAATGAGTCTCTTGAAACACTTGGAAGTGTGAATCTAACAAATCAAAATTCTGTTTTGTTGGTTTGAGTTTTGGTTTCCATTCTCTTTCATTCTGATTTTCTTATCTGCATAGAATCACCCGAGTCTAGGATGACTCTCCTTTTTTTTCCCCTGGCTTTTTGAATTGCTGCTGAAGGAAAGTTTCAGTTTTAAAAAACTGAAGTGTTTTCCAGACGTTTTTATAATCCCAAGCTAGGTAAACTGATATAATTTATACTGATAGTGTAAACATTGACCCTCTTTTTTTCCACAAAGGCATTTTTCTTTCTTTTCTGCCGAAGTTACAACTGATAGAAAACAGATATTTGGCTAAAGTGGAAAAGAAAATGATACGCATACCTGAATTCACGCTGACGTGTTTGCAGAAAGTGTAACAGGAAGCCGAGGGGACAGGAGGAACAGTCTCTTCCCTGAGTTGTCCTGGGGGAAAGTGGTATCGTGTGACTCGTCACACTCCTTGGACGTCCTGTGAGCTATTGCACACAGATGTCTGATGGAGCAAACAGACCTCGAGAACGTCCGCCCTTCATGAAATCTCCACACAAGCCTTTGCAACTCGCTCGAGATTTATGGCGCCTGAATCCAAAGACAGCCACACAACCCTTATTCCTCCAGTTCCTTGTGTAAGACAACACCAGGTCAACCATGTTGTTTGCAGGCACCAAAGGCTGCCGGGCTTTGAGAGTTTCAAGTGCTTGCCTTTCTTTGCATTTGGGGGAAGGACGGAAAATCACTTACCGATCCCCACTGTCCAGTGTCCTGTAGGGATGTTTCCAGCCAATGCATGTGAGGAAACAGGACCCAGCTAAAGCAGCGGGCTGACGAGAGACCACCTCCACTTGGGGTTCTCAGTTCTTCTGTGTGAGGAGCCACATTTTCAGGGTTGCGTAATGATGTATAGCTCCTCATGGATAATTGCCTTAGGAATAAAACAACCTCAGCTCTTCTGTTTTACCAAAGGGTATACAATTAAGTGAAGAATTCAATATGCGGTTCTTCATGTCCCCATCTTTGCATTATTCATGCAAGAGATGAAAAAGTTTATCATAATCTAGGAAGATCCAAGATGCAAATCACATTGTGGATCGTATCTCAGGTTTTCAGCAGCATAATACAGAATGGGCAGGTGGTGTCACCACTGGTCTTCGTGGGAAACGAAAGTACTGTTAAATCCAGATTCAGGGCACCTGGGTGGCTCAGTCAGTGAAGTGTCTGCCTTCAGCTCAGGTCATGATCTCAGGGTCTTGGAATCAAGTCCCACATTGGGCTCCCTGCTCAGGGGTGAGCTTGCTTCTCCCTCTCCCTCTCCTCCTTGCTCATGCTCTCTCTCTCACTCACTCTCTCTTAAATAAATAAAATCTAAAAAAATTTTTTAAATCCAGATCCAGTGGGAATTTATAGCATCTTTGAAGGTTCTTCTGATGTTCATCTTAAGTGGCTTAGGTTTCTGGGATGATGAATTTAATTGAAGAGTGTAGAGCATGTGGTAAGACCTCCATAAACAAATGAGTTTCATAACTAAAAAAAAAGAAGAGAAAATTTTTCATGACCTGCTACTTTTAAAATCTGGCCCTAGTTCACAGAATGGAGCATGGGTTTGGGGCAGTGATCGGCGAGTCAGACCAGGTGCAAAGGTAAGGTGTCTTGAGACTGCTTTGTATTACCCTTTACGTAGGATTGATGCGTGGGCACCTGTCAGTCTCCAGGCCTGGATGGAGCAGGTCATGATGGAGACGACCTTCCCACAGGAGCAACCGCTGTGTCACCTCCATGCAAACGCTGCACAGTTGCCCGAGTGTTTTCTAGAACAGGCTCTAGTGCTAACTTGATGTCTTGTGCATTCAAGAGACCACCAGTAACTTGCTGGTGGGAGGAAGAACCATTTCCTCCTTCGTAGTCCCCGAAAGTGAACTTCGGGAACGTGGGAAATAGTTCTCCGTCCGCTGTCCCTGGAGGCCACTGTTTGTGAGAGCTGCGAGCCAGGAGAGCTCTTCCAGATGTGAGTTTCCATCTTGAGGAGGCTCAAGTGCTAGGATTTCAAACGCGGAAGAAGAAGATGGCCGTAGTGCTTTAGCTCAAATCCCCTTGGCCAAACGCTTTCTGCCCATTTCCCATCTAAGACTCCCAGCTTCATGTAGACAGGCCCTCTGCTTCTTTCCAGGAGAGAAGGAAAACCATTCCAGACAAAATTTCAGATACCAGGGTGATTTATCCCTAAGTATTTGACATCTATTCTTTTCAATGAATGGGTAGAACTACTTATAATATTTTTAAAAGTATAATTAACGTACAATGTTATATTAGTTTCAGGTGTATCATATAGTGATTCAACAATTCCGTCCATGACTCAGTGCTCATCACGGTATGTGTGCTCTTATCCCCACCACCTATCCCCCACCCCCCCGCCTCCCCTCTGGTCACTATCAGTTTGTTCTCCAGAGTTAAGAGTATGGTTTCTTTGGTTTGTCTCTTTTTCTCTTTGTTCTTTTGTTTCCTTTATTAAATTCCACGTATGAGTGAAATCATATAGTATTTGTGTTTCTATGGCTGACTTATTTCACGGAGCATGATACCATCTAGATCCAGCCCTCTCATTGCCAGTGGTGAGATTTCATTCTTTCTTATGCCTGAGTAATATTCCACTGCATATAAATACCACATACCTTGTGTATCTATTCATCTGTGTATGGACACTTACGTATACTATCCTTAAAACTCATTCAGAAATACAAATAATGAACTTAATGACCATTTATAATAGTCAACCAATTTTCTACCTTGACTCCTTCTGCAGACAAGGGAACTAAAAGATGCATTTTCCCCATAGATAATTGGCCCTAAAGGTTTGTGGCCCAGATTCCTCAAATATATATGTCAGGTCGATAGTGTTTCTGAAAAATCACTGATGGCCTTGAAATCTGTGAACATTTCGAGCAAATTGTATATGTATAATTAAATTTGGATTCTGTCACAGGAAGCTGTTTGGATTAATTCTTTTTTTCATATTTCATTTAATAATGTTACTTCTGAGAACATTTTATATAAAATTTGGAAAACCATGGAATGAAGCTTACACCACATTATATTACAGTTCACCATATATATAAATAAACACATTGTAAAATGTGTATTATTAAATTCAAATCTAAAAAATCATGATAGTTTCCAGCTTTCACTTTTGGCATGAGGCTTTGCAGAAATTTTGCAATCGGTGTTAAGAAGTTCAGGCATCCCAGACATTACACAGGCTCAAAGAGTGCACTCCCAAACAGCATACGAAATCTAAATATTATTAGGCGTGTTTCTGGTTGAACACGTTAAGTTCCCCTGCACTTCGTGTTACGAGGTATTCTGCTTAACGAGAATATAAACAGGTGTTCTTATTAAAGTTTACTGTAAGTTCTCATTCTTTCGTTTCTGCTTTCCTGGAACCTGGCTCATATGCATCAGATAGCCTGATAAGACAGAGCCAACCCGTCAGAAAGCAAGACCCACCGCGAACCTCAATTCATCCCAGACTTGAGTCGGAATGCACTGACCTGCAAGTTATCAGTTACGCAGACGTGTATAATTATTTACATTTTTAAACAATTTTATTACTGAGGCCAGTTGACATACGATTTATTTTTAATTCTGATTTTCATCCCTGTTTTTTGCCACTTTTTATTTCAATGTATTTTCAAGCATACAGAAAATGTCTTAGTATAAAATTGACTAAAAACTGTTAACCCAATTCCGGATAGGCTGTTTGCCACATTTTCTTTGCTATATCTCCCCCCCCCTTCCTTCCTTCCTTCTTTCTCTCTCTAGCTCTCATCTATCTGTCCATCCGTCTCTGCAGCTCTGTCTATGTATCGACTGATCAATCTACCTCTCCTCTTTCCTGTGCTTTTTTATGCACACACACACACAACACACACTCATACACAACACAAATACACGTACCCCTATAGACAAAATACGTGTGTAGTTGTCTGCACTGTTTGAAGCTGACTTGCCAACATTACCTCCACATCGTGCTGAATATTGTGGTACGGATTTCCTCACGATAAAGACTGTACAAGCCTGGCACGGTTGTCACAATCAGGCAATCGAACATTGCCACAACACGGTCCCCTAATTCACAGCCAAGCACTAACTTTGACCACTGCCTCTGCAATTTCCTTTTCCCCCGTGTCTTTCCTTTCCCAGGACCCAATCCACAGTCGGGAATGGCATTACGTCGTCACACATCTTTGATTTCCTTCAATGTACAGCAGTCTCCCGTCGTGTTTCATGAGGGTGATGTTTCTGAAGATTGTAGGCCCGTTCTTTTATGGAATGCATGAGTTTGTCTCGTGATTCCTCATGATTACATCCATCCAGTTTATTCATTGTGGGCAAGAACACCACATAAGGAATGGTGTGTTCTCTGCAGCACCTCGGATCAGGGAGCATGTGACGTTGCTTTATCTGGTTACTGGTGTATGTTAAACTGCATCACTTGGTTAAGGTGACATCTTGATTTTTTTCTCTGTAAAGTTGCTAATTTTCCCTTTGCAGTTCATAGGAAGCGTGTGGCATAGATGAGAAACCAGTGAGGTGTTTTGAGACTGTGTATATATCATCTTGTCCATCAAACTCCCCTTGGCATCCATCAAAAAGAATGAAATCTTGCCATTTGCAATGACGTGGATGGAGCTGGAGGGTATTATGCTAAGCGAAATCCGAGAAAGACAGTTAAATGATTTCACTCATGGGTGGAATTTAAGAAACAACACCGAGGATCATAGGGCAATGGAGGGAAAAATAGGGCAAGATGAAATCAGAGAGGGAGACAAACCTTGAGAAACTCAACTCTAGGAAACAAACTGAGAGTTGCTGGAGGGGAGGGGAGGGGAGGTGGGGAGATGGGGTAACTGGGTGACGGGCATGAAGAAGGGCAGGTGATGTAATGAGCACTGGGTATTGTATACAACTGATGAATCACTGAACTCTACCTCTGAAACTAATAATACACAATATGTTAGTTTATTGAATTTAAATTTTTAAAAAACCCTCACGTTGGCATCGAATTGCTAGGATGCCAGCATGATAGTTGCGAAATGGCGATTTCCGAACTCCGTCTCTTCGCCGTCTGTTAGCTGGCACCCTCCTCTGTGGTTTCATCTGCCATCAGTATGGACTCGGGGGCAACGCAAAGGCGTTTTTTGACGTGAGCCCTTACAGTGTAGCATCTGCGCCCTTTTGACCTGTGCCCAGCGATTCTTATGCACTTTCTGATGGAACGTTACCATTCATCATTGTTAAATGTCAGAATGAAGATAAAAATAAATCACGGTCCCCAACTATGAGTTTATTAAGAAAATGCATTGACTTACATGATGATAATACCTTTATCTTCAATGAATACTTCCAAGCATTTGTAGCATCCAGAAGTGATCCACAGAAATTATACCTGCAAAACAAAGTCAGCATTCATGCTGTGTGAGAGTTGAATTGAGTGAGGCATAGTCTGGTATACATAGTAACAGAATGATTATTTTCACAAAAATCTATGAGTGTTTTAATGTCATCATGTAACCTTCGGATGCTAGTTCAGTGAGCACCTAGTTCACTGTACCGAACAAGCACTTCTTCAACACTGATGCCTCACCTAATTTGGAAAAGTTCCAGTAGTTAAGAGTACCTGTTCTCTTTTGTTTTAGTTCCAGAATAGTGAACATACAGTAGACTGTTATGTAAACATAGATGTAATATAGTGATTCAGAAACTCTGTACAGTGGGGCACCTGGGTGGCTCAGTCAGTTAAGCATCCGACTCTTGATTTCAGCTCAGGTCATGATCTCAGACTCGTGAGATCGAGCCCCACGGCTGGATCTGCATGGCGCATGGAGCCTGCTTAAGATTCTCTCTTTCCCTCGCCCTCTGCCCTTGTCTCCCTCACACACATGCACCCACGCTTTCTCCAAAATAATACTAATTCTGTACATTACTCAGTACTCATCATGATACGTGTATTCGTAATCCCCATCACCTATCTCACCCATCCCCCTGCCTGCCTTCCATCTGATAACCACCAGTTTGTTCTCTATAGTTGAGTCTGATATTTTATTCATTGCTTTTTTTTCATTGCTCATTTGTTTTCTTTTTTAAGCACTACATGTAAGTGTGAAATCATATGGTATTTGCTTTCTCTGATTGACTTATCGCACTTAGCATTATACTTTCTGGCTCCATCCATGTTGTTACAAATGGCAAGACTTCACTCTTTTATGTGAGTGAACAGTATTCCAGTGTGTGTATATACCACATCTGCTCTACCCATTCATCTGTCAGTGGACACTCGGGCTGCCTTCATATCTTGGCTATTATAAATACTGCTGCAGTAAACATAGGGGTGCATATAGCTTTTCGAGTTAGTGTTTTCATATTCTGTGGGTAAATACCCAGTAATAAAATTACTGAATCATACAGTAATTATAGTTTTAATGTTTTGAGGCACCTCCATACTGTTTTCCACAGTGGCTGCACCAGTTTGCATTCCCACCAACACTGCAAGAGGGTTCCTTTTTCTCCACATTTTTAACACTTGTTTCTTGTGTTGTTGATTTTAGCCGTTCTGACAGGTGTGAGGTGATATCCCATTGTGGTTTTGATTTGCATTTCTCTGATGGATAAATGATATTGAGCATCTTTTCAAGTGTCTGTTGGCCATCTGTAGGTCTTCTTTGAGAAATGTCTGTTCATGTATTCTGCCCATTTTGTAATTGCATCATTTGGTTTTGGGGTGTTGAGTTGTATAAGTTCTTTATATATGTTGGATACTAACCCCTTATTGAAGAAGTCATTTGCAAATATCTTCTCCCATTCAGTAAGTTGTCTTTTAGTTGTGTGGATGGTTTCCTTTACTGGGCAGCAGCTTTTTATTTTGATGTAGTCCCAATAGATTATTTTTGCTTTTGTTTTCCTTGCCTCAGGAGACATATCTAGAATAATGTTGCTAGAGCTGATGTCAGAAATTTTTTTTTTTAAAGATTTTTATTTTTATTTATTTGACACAGAGAGAGAGCACAAGCAGAAAGAGTGACAGGCAGAGGGAGGGGGAGAAGCAGGCTCCCCACAGAGCAGAGGGAGCCCAGTGTGGGATTCGATCCCAGGACCCCAAGATCATGACCCGAGCCGAAGGCAGTCACTTAACCAGCCGAACCACCCAGGCACCCTGATGTCAGAAATTTCTACTTGTGCTATCTTCTAGGATTTTTATGGTTTCAGGTCTCACATTTAGGTCTTAGTCCACTTTGAGTTTATTTTTATGTATGGTATAAAAGAGAGGTCCTGTTACTTTCTTTTGTATGTTGTGGTCCACTTTTCCCAACACCATTTGTTAAAGAAACTGTCTTTTTCCCATTGCATATTCTTGCCTCCTTTGTCAAACATTAATTGAATATATAATCGTGGGTTTATTTCTGGGCTTTATATTCTGTTCTGCTGATCTGTGTGCCTGTTTTTGTGCCAGTACATTACTGTTTTGATTACTACAACTTTGTAATATATTTTGAAATACGGGATTGTGATACCTTCAGTTTTATTCTTCTTTTTCAATATTGCTTTGACTATTCAAGGTCTTTTGTGGTTCCATACAAATTTTAGGATTGTTTTAATTCTGTGAAAAATGCTGTTGGTATTTCGATAGGGATTGCATTAAATGTGTAGATTGCTTTTGGTAGTATAGACATTTTAACAGTATTTCTTCTTCCAGTCCATGAGCATGGAATGTCTTTCCATGTGTTTGTGTCATCTTCAATTTCTTTCATCCGTGTTTTATACAGAGTACAGGTCTTTCACCTCTTTGGTTAAGTTGATTCCTAGGTATATTATTATTTTTGGTGCAACTATAAATGGGAGTGTTTTCTTAATTTCTCCTTCTGTTACTTCATTATTAGTGTATAGAAATGCAACAGATTTCCGTATATTGATTTTTGTATGCTGCAACCCTACTGAATTCCCTCATGAATTCTAGTAGTTTTTTGGTGGAGTCTTTCTGGTTTTTTATATATAGTATCTTGTCATCTGCAAATAGTGAAAGTTTTACTTCTTCCCTCCAATTTGGATACATTTTATTTCATTTTATTGTCCAATTGCTATAGCTAGGACTTCTAGTACTACGTTGAATAAAAGTGGTGAGAGTGGACATCCTTGTCTTGTTCTGACCTTAGGAAAAAGTTCTCAGTTTTTCATCATTGAGTATAATGTTAGGTGTGGGTTTTTCATAGATGACCTTTTTTATGTTGATATATATTTCCTCTACACCTGTTTTGTTGAAGGTTTTTATCATGAATGGATGTTGTACTTGGTCAATGCTTTTTCTGCATCTATTGAAATAATTGTTGTGGTTTTTATCCTTTCTCTTGTCCGTGTGATTTATAATTGGTTTGATTTGTGAATATTGAACTACCCTTATAACCCAGAACTAAATCCCAATTTATTTGTGGTGAATGATTTTTTTTTTTTTTTTTTGGTGTATTGTTGGATTGGGTTTGCTGATTTTTTTTGAGGGTTTTTGCATCTATGTTCATGAGAGATATTGATTTGTAGTTCTTTTTTGTAGTGGTGTCTTTGTGTGTGTGTGTGTGTGTGTTGTTGTTGTTGTTGTTGTTGTTGTTTTGGGAGGGTGGTTTTGGTATCAGGACAATGCTGGCCTCATAGCATGAATTTGGAAGCTTTCTTCTCTCTTCTATTTTTTAGAATTGTTTGAGAAGAATAGATAATAAATCTTCTTTAAATGTTTGGTAGAGTTCACCTGTGAAGCTATCTCATCCTGGACTTTTGTTGAGAGTTTTTTGATTACTGATTCAATTCATTGCTGTTAACTGGTCTATTCAGATTTTTTGTTTCTTGGTTTCAGTTTTGGGAAGTTATGTGTTTCCAGAAATTTATCCATTTCTTCATGATTGACTAATTTGTTGGCATATAATTGTTCACAATATTCTTTTATAATCCTTTGTATTTCTGTGGTGTTGGTTGTTATTTCTTCTCTCTCATTCTGATGTTGTTTATTTGATTTCTTACTTTCTCCCTCACTCTCTTCTCTCTCTCTTTTGGTGTATCCTACTAAAGATTTGTCAATTTCATTGATCATTTCAGAGAACCAGCTTCCAGTTTCATTGATCTGTTCTGTTGTGTTTTTAGTTCCTATTTTATTTATTCCTTCTCTAATCTTTAATATTTCCTTCTGTCTACTGGTTTGGGATTTTGTTTGTTCTTTTTCTATCTCCTGTAGGTGTAAGATTAGGTTATTTATTTGATATTTTTCTTTCTTCTTGAGGTAGGCCTATATTGTTATAAATTTCCCTCTTAGAACACCTTTTGCTGCATCCCAAAGGTTTTAGATCATCGTGTTTCATTTTCATTTGTCTCTTTGATTTCATGGTTGACCCATTCATTGTTTAGTAGCATTTTATTTAACCTCCATGTACTGGTGTTCTTTCCAGATTTTTTCTTGTGGTTCATTTCTGGTTCCATAGTATTACGGTCAGAAAAGATGCATGGTATGACTTCAGTCTTTTTTAATTTATTGGTGCTTGTCTTGTGACCTAATATGTGATTTATTCTGGAGAATGCCCATGTGCACTTGATAAGAATCTTGTATTCTGCTGCTTTAGGATGGAATGTTCTGAATATGCCCGTTAGATCCATCCGGTCCAGTGTGTCATTCAAAGCCACTGTTTCCTTGTTGATTTTCTGTTTGGATGACCTATCCATTGATGTAAGTGAGGTGTTAAAGTCCCCCACTACTATTGTGTTACTGTCAATTACTTCCTTTCTGTTTGTTATTAACTGCTTTACGTATTTGTGTGCTCCCATATGGGTGCATAGATACTTAACAATTGTTATATCTTCTTGTTGGATTGTTCCCATTATGATTATATACTGTCCTTCTTTGTCTCTTGTTATAGTCTTTGTTATAAATCCATTTTGTCCATTATAAGTATTGCTACCCAGCTTTCATTTCACTTCCATTTGTATGATAGATGCTTTTCCATCCCTTCACTTGCAATCTGGAGGTGTCTTTAGGTCTGAAATGAGTCTCTTGCAGATAGCATATAGATGGGTCTTGCTTTTTTATCCATTCTGTCACCCTGTGTCTTTTGATTGGGGCATTTAATACATTTACATTCAAAGTAATTTTTGATAGGTATGTATTTATTGCATTTATTACTTATTTTATGGTTGTTTTTGCAGTTCTTCTCTGATCCTTTCTTCTCTGGCTGTTTTCTCTCATGGTTTGCTGGCTTCTTTAGTGATAAACTTAGGTTCATTTCCCTCTCTTGTTCTCTCTCTCTCTCTCTCTCTCTCTTTTTTTTTTTTTTTTTTGCATATCTGTTAGTGGTTTTTGATTTGTGGTTACCATTAGGTTTGTATATAACCTCTAATGCATACAGCAGTCTGTAGTAAGTTGATGGTCACTTAAGTTTCAAAGCATTCTAAAAGCACCGAATTTTTACTCCTCTCCCGCCACATTTGAGGTGTATGGAATCATACGTACACATTTTTATTTTGTGAATCCTTCAGCTGATTTTTATATATACTTAATTTTATTGCTTTTGTGCTTCCTACTTTCCTTACTCCTGCTTATGGTCTTTTCCACTCAAAAAGTCCCCTTTAATATTTCTCGTAAGGCTGGTTTAGTGGTGATGAATTCCTTTAACTTTTGTTTGGGAAACTCTTTATCTCTCCTTCTATTCTGAGTAATAGCCTTGCCAGATACAGTATTCTTGGCTGCAGGGTTTACTTTCAGAATTTTGATTATAACATGCCAATTCCTTCTGGGCTGCAAAGTTTTGCTGAAAAAAAACAGCTGATAGCCTTATGGGGTTTCTCTTGTATGTAACAGTTTTCCTTTTCTTGCTCCTTTTAGAATTCTCTCCTTATGACTGCCTCTTGCCATTTTAATTACTGTGTATCTTGGTGTGGACCTCCTTTGGTTGATTTGATTTTGTTGGGGGCTCTCTATGCCTCCTGGATTTGGATTTCTTTTTCTTCCCCAGATTCAGGAAGTTTTCAGCTGTTATTTCTTCAAGTACATTTTCTGCCCCCCTTCTCTCTTCTTCTTCTGGGATCCCTGTAACAAATGTTACTACGCTTGATGATGTCACTGAGTTCCTTTACTGTGTTTTCATTTATTATTATTATTTTCTCTCAACTACTCAGTTTGACTGCTTTCTATCACTCTGTCCTCCAGGTCGCTGATGCATACTTCTACTTCCTCTCTTCCTCTATTCCATCCAGTGATTTGTTTTTTTTTATTTCAGTTATTGGGTTCTTCATTTCTGATTGGTTCTTTTTTAGGTTTTCTATCTCTTTGTTGAGGGTCCCGCTGAGGTCCTCCACTCTTTTCTAAAGCCCAGTATCTTTTTGAGCATTGCTTTAAATTCTGTATCAGACATATTACTAATTGTCGTTCCTTTATCTCTCTTGCTATGGTTTTGTCCTGTTCTTTCACTTGGAACAGATTCTTCTGTGTTCTCATTTTGTGTGACTCTCTGGGTCTGTTCTGTTTCTGTGTTAGGAAAGTCAGGTAGGTCTCTTGCTCTTGGGAAAGTCGTGTCCCTTATGAAGAAGAGGTTCTACAAGCGCCCTGCAGTGCAGTGTCCCCTGTTCACGAGAACCTGGCACTTCAGGGTGACTCCTATATGTGTTGCATGCACCCTGCTATTTGTTTGAGACTCGTTTGCCTTCCGTCCCTTTGCCTGCCGCCTGTTGCAGGGTTTGGTCCCAGTGTTAGGGGGACAGCCCGGGGCTGCCTTGGGCTTGAGTTGAGTCAGACCAGGCATTTGCCAGAGCTGTATCAGCACCAAACTGCAGGGCACGCTCCCTGTTTGTCCCCTAAGGAGCTTTCATTTGTGGGCAGAGACCACATCAGACCAGATTTCTGCCTTCTGCTCACTGCTGCGGCTGCAGTCAGACTAGTGTGTGTGAAGTCACTTTGGAGTGTTACTGGCCCGTTTCAGGGCTGCCTGCACAGTGCCTTCCTTGTGACATCACTTTGGATGGACTCCTCCCAGGGGCATATTTGTGGGTCAGTGCCACAGGAGAACACGGGGTCGGGACTAGCTATGAACAAGCCAGGTGGAGAGTGTTCATACTGTAGTGGTCCCAGCAGTTGCCTGTGTATCTACGCTGGGGAGTGGGGGAGGCAGTGGTGCCCACCAGCACTTTTTTCTTGGAGACATCTCCCAAAGATCCCTGCCCTTCCAGCTCTGAGATGAGTAAATAAACCTCCTTTCTGTATACCCCAGGCATTTTGTGCCCCCTTCTGCCCCTGTAAACCCCAGGCATTGTCTGCCCCGTGCTGTATCTCAGGGGGAGAGGGGGCTGTGTGTTATACTGTCTCTTCAGGGACAGGAACTCTCAGTGTCCTCTTGCCCTCTGGCTCTCCCAGAGCTGAGCCCACTGATTTTTTTTTAAGATTTTATTTCTTTATTTGAGAGAGAGAGAGAGAGAGAGAGAGAGAGAGAGAGAACATGAGCAGGGGAGGAGCAGAAGGACAGGAACAAGCAGACTCCCCGCTGAGCAGGGAGCCTGACATGGGGCTTGATCCCAGGACCCTGGGATCATGACCTGAGCCATAGGCAGATGCTTAACCAACTGAGCCACCCACGTGCTCTGAGCCCGCTGATTTTTAAAGTTTCGTGCATTACATCCCACTGATTATAAGAACTGGCAAAATTAAGCCTCTCTGGTTTTCAATGCCAAATGTTATAGGGACTTCTTTTCCCAGTTAGATGCCTGGGGTGCCCAGTGTGGGGTCTGCTTCTCTCCCTCCCCCATGCTTGCAATGTCCCTCCCTCTCAAGGAGAGTCCTGCAGGTCTGTTTCAGACCACATCTCCACTCTTCCTACCCTCTTCGATGCAGCTTCTTCTCTACACTTAACTGTGGAGAGTCTCTTCTGCCAGTCTTCAGGTCATTTTCTGGGTTATTTACACTGATGTGGGTGTTTTCTAGGTGTATCTGTGGGACAGGTTGAGCCGAGGATCTTCCTACTCCACCATCTTCCTTGGACCCTCTCAAGAGTACCTGTTGTCCTTTAACAGTACTTATTTCACCGATTTCACTAGTTGGCATTTCCTGTGCATTATGAGCAGAGAGCCTTCCTGAAATTCTCTATGGTGTTCTTTGTTTTGATTTGAAGAGCTGTACCAGTTAGTCCCCTTCCTCTTCATACAGCAGCCCTTCAAGTCTTCGAAGGGAGTGCTCTTGCTCTCTTGGATCTGTCATTCTTGGCTAAACATCCCCCCTTCCCACCTCTGTTTTCAAAGATGCCATTTCCCTATTGATTTGCTCTACTCAGCACATTCTGTGAAGTCTGTATTACAAAAGGTACCAATTCCAATTAGTTATTATGACTCCCTGGACCACTACGGTTGAAAAAAAATAAGAGATCGTGTTCAGGCTCTTTGAAGGAGTGATGCCCTTGACTGAAGTCTGCCAGCATCACATGGAAGAGCATAGCATGTATTTCCCAGTCTATATCATGAGTAGAGGCTCTGCTTTGGCATGATTTTTAGATGTGGTCTAACCTGGGTAGCATACTTGACATTCTACATGTAACAAAATTACTCTTCTAATATGCCAGTCTCTAAAAGGAGTTAAATTTTATTCCATTGTTAGCCTAGAACAAATTTGTAGTCGATGAAAACGTCAGGGATTGTATTTCCCGCATAACATGGTTTTTGGATCATGGCTTATTATATAACGTGTCTGTTGCTGGAAGGCTTGGAAACTCTCCCGACTGGGCAAATTGAGAATAAATATAATGAGGTGAGGTTAAGGAAATGAATGTCAGCTTTCTATGTAGCTTAACAGAATTATCAGGCAGCACTGCAGAACAGGTGAGCATTGAATTTGCTTTTGTTCGTATGGTAATTATTTTGAGTATGTTCAAACATAGGAAAATATGTCAAGATTTTCAAGGGGAAAGCTTTGTTTACATGTTTAATCTCTAGCTTATGCTTCCCTAGCAGAAAACATGAAACAATTTTATGCTACCATTTTTCATAAAATTTTGCTGTCCTAAAACAGCTATTTATTTTTCCTTCCATTTGCTTCTGCAGCCCATTCTGTGAATGAAGGCAGTTTTTAGGGAGAAATAGCAAACTGTAAAACTGTAAACATTTGACCTAATGGAAAAGATCTTTCAGGGCCACATTCTTTGATTAAATAAATACTTGCTGCAGGTGTGACAGCTGCTTGGAAGCCTTTGAAAATGTTTCAGAGAGCAGAAGGAGCCGGAACCATAGCAGCTCTATAGTCTAAGATGATAACTTTTGAACAAGAGAAAAGCTGCTTCAAAGTAGCAAATCAAGGTAGACGTTGCTGAGGGGAAAAAGCCAGGACAGCACTGGTTTCCACAGATCAAAACAGGTTCTCATTTCAACATCTTGCAACTCATTCCTATTCCGTAAATCATTTTACTCAAGAGAACGTCGTCATCCTCGTCCTGAGAACATCGTCTTCCTCAAGATAGGAAATGAATACTTTTGACAGCTGGCCACAGGTTTTTAATTAAAAATATTCATGATGATTTTAGAGAAGTCGTAAAAACTCCAATGTTCTTTATAGAAAAGTGTCTAAAGATAGTTTGCCCAGACTGCATCCATTCTGCAGTAATGTGAATTCTACCCAAAAAGAGTGAGCACCTGCCTAGTCTCCAGGGCCCTCCGTCAACGTGGAGGAGGACCAGGCAGGTAGAACTCTTCCTCACCACTTCCTGCAGTTCTGACAGAGGTGAACAGACGGTGGCAGGTGGCAACACCAGGAAGAGCAGTGGTTCTTGTTGACGTAGAAGGTGTCCATCCATGTAACAGACGGAGAAACAATAGCATGCAGGGATGGCATTCCTTTGAGGGCACGTGTGGTGCATTGAGACCCCGAGGGATGACAAGGCAGGCTAAGCATCTGAGTGACCTTCCCATTCTGCTTTACACCCGAGGACGTGGTTGCCGCCTCCCTTTTCCATCAGGGGACTCTAGGAAGAACCAGAGGCTCAACCGCCCTCTTACCAAGAGTCATAGGGTCTAAGTGCGTTGCTTTGGACCTGCACTGGTTGTACTCAGTCTGGTGAAGAAGCTTGGTGTTCATTCAGACATTGCAGTACAACGGCCAGACTGAAAGCAGGGATGACGGTAAATTTTCCCGCTGTGTACCTGTCATGGGTTGTGGTGTAAATGTAAATATCTAGGTATCTGTATTTTTGGAAGGAGCTAGAAGGTGAGGAACTCCAGCAGCCCAGTGCAGCTGAAGAAGTACAGCTCAGTAAAGGCTAACCGAACATGAAAACAAGCACTTTGCAATTAGATATTGTTACGGGGCATTCGTGCCTTATCCAAATTCCCGTTTCCTGGAGGTTATACTAAAGACACTTTCAGTGAAGGTTTTTATATTAAGCAGACCTGGCATTTATCATCAGAGACCGGGTGCTCTGCAGTGAATTAAGGACAGCCATTCCTTAGGAAGGGTTTGCATACGTGGATATATATGTGTGTGTATCTCAGATATGTTCTTCACATCGCTTGTAGTTGACTCACGGACCTACCCTTGATGTTAGATATTCTCTTCCTTCTAACTCGGGAAAACCCATACGTAATTGATGAGGCTGGCCTCACCTTCAAAGTCAGCTAATGAAGTCTTCCTAACAGGGAAAAAAAAATCATAGTTTTACCCATTTTTTATTTCCTATCTTCACAGACAATCAACTAAGGATGTTGTTATTGTTTTGGGTTTTTTGTTTTTTATTTTGTTTATTTTTAAGAGGTGGGGGAGGGGCAAAGGGACAGGGAGGAGAGAGACTCTTAAGCAGGCTCCATGCCCAGCACAGAGCCTGAAGCCGGGCTTGATCTCACGACCCTGAGATCATGACCTGAGCTGAAATCAACAGTCAGATGCTTAACTGACTGAGCCACCCAGGCGCCCCAGGATGTTTTTAATATTTAGATGAAGGAGTAATTGCTCCTTACCCTGTATTCTCATTATACACTGAATCTCCCTCTATTAAAACACATACCATATTTTTCTGTAATCATTTCTCCCTTCCTTATTAAATTAAGAGCTCTTTGGTGACTGGGGACATAAAAAAAATATTTCTGTTGGATTAAGTCCCTTTAAATGTCAAATCCTCCACACACACAATTTTAGCCTCATGAAAATACTGTGTGATAAGTTTTATCATTTCCATTTGGTTAATGAGACACAGACTCAAAAAGACCAAATCAGTTGCTCAAGGTCATACCACAAATGCATAATTAATTTCAGACTCGAAACCAAGTCTGCCAAAAATCACCAATGGAGACATTTCCACCACCACCTGGGGTCATGTATATT
Organism: Ursus arctos; assembly: GCF_023065955.2. Lineage (NCBI taxonomy): Eukaryota > Metazoa > Chordata > Mammalia > Carnivora > Ursidae > Ursus > Ursus arctos. Next base: position 5,506,786 of record NC_079873.1, read on the forward strand.
CATCCTACTTTTCTCAGGAACTCATCTGTGTTTGACCTATAATTAAGGTAATTTCAACCAATACTTATAGTAAATACCTAATTCATTTTTTCAACATATCAAAGGATAGGACACAGCACTTCCTGTTTATTACTCATCATTGATCTAGTCAAGAAGTTTTTATGAAGTTTCACTTCCCGAGATGGTATAGTGATGCACTGGTTAGCCAGTGCTGTGTAACAAGTTGTCCCCAGATGTAATGGCAGACAGCAGCATTTGTTGCCTCACGTTTCTGGGGGTCAGGAATCCTGGCCTGGCCTCTAGGAGGTTGTCTTATCCTTACGCTTTCTCATGAGGCCGCAGTCACCCTGCGCATCAGGCCGAGACTGATCTTCTTTCTCATGGTTGTTGGAAGAAGGGCGGGGTTCAGCTTCTCATGGGCCATTTGACTGAAGATCTCCAATCTTTGCTGGTGGTTGGCAGGAAGCTGCCCTTAGTTCCTGGTCATATGGAAGTCTCCCTAGGGCAGCTCGTAAATTATGTCATTGAAACAAACAAGTGAGAAGAACCAGACAGAGAGGGTCCACAAAAATAGAAGTCAGTCTTTTGTAACCATCTGCAAAGTGTTGCATTAACACCTGGCGGGTCTATTCCTTAGTAGCAAGGAGTTCCTTCTCGCCCACACTGAGCAGGAGGGGGTCACACAGGCATGAAGGTGAGGAAGCAGGGATCACTGGTGCTCATCTCAGAAGGCTGCTTGCAACAGCAAATCTGAGAAGGGAGGGCTTGGAACAATCTACGTAGATCAGGACAATTACTATTCACCATATATACCATATACGAAAGAGTTGAGTGAATTTTTTCAGCTTGTAATTCCATCTTACATCCAACTGGCAACATTCAAAGTTGCCTCTCAGGCAGAATTATATAAATATCTTTAAGTAATACTCAGCCATATTCCTTGCAACATCTTTATTTTTTAGACATTTATTATAAATCTGGGCAGTATGCAAATTAAGTAGGCACTTTGTCTGATTGCCTGGCACTGTTGAGAGGTCAGCGGTGTGGAAGGGCTGGCATTACATCCTGACCTCCAGCTCAGAGAACTTTAAATAAATGTGAGAAAGGTGTGTGTGTGTGTGTGTGTGTGTGTGTGTGTGTGTAGAATATAATATGAAAAAATAAACCACCTACTTTTATATTTTAACACTGCACGATTCAGACTTTATGTTCAACTATGTGAAAACTCACTTTTCATGAGTGACAAAGAACGTTAGGCTAGAAAGTTTTAAAATATGTCCCCCTGAGGTTTTCAATAAGATCAGCCTGGAAACCACACACTAATGATGACAGAATCAAGGCTTATAAGATCCATTTTAAAATAGCCTGACTTTTAGTCATGTTACAAAGACAAGAGCCTCATTATCTTTTACCGTTTATGCTTCTGAACTATGAACGTATGTATTACTTTTCTATACATTATTAAATTTCATTTTAAATGGAAAACGTTAATATTTTAACTCAACAGTTTAAATGGTATTAATACTAATGTTGTGATTCTACTTTTTAAAGGACAGACTTTTCAAGTTCAATTTGAATCTCCTCAACTTTTATTTCTGCACTGGTGGGAAAGACTAGTTTGGGAGCATGGATTATCCTGAAAGCCAGATAATGAAAAGCTAACTTATGTGTAACTTCGGGTGTGTTTGGGGATTTCTTTGAAGATGCATCCCTACTACGCGAGGAGTTCACGACAGCTCAGACAGAGTGTGAACGAAGCAGGGAAGGCTGGGCTCTAACAAGGCACCTGTTTTCTCCTCCTTGTCTGTCCCTCTGAGCAAACCGCTTCCTACTTTTGCATTCTTTGTTTTTTTTCTCTGCAATGATACAGGTTTGTCATCCGAGCACTTTGGGGTCCTTCTGTGTATTTTGCACTTCCGGATATTCACCCTAAGAAAGCCAGTGTGTATGCAGTAGGCTGAATGAATGAGGGAAACCTGGGTACTTTGTTTTCTCTTAAATGCATAAAGAGAAGGCGCAAACCAGTTATTTAAAGCTCGGGAATCCCAAGAAGCAGTTATTGCAGCCTTCGTCACAGCTCCCTAGGATGCAGCGTAAATACCCCAGCATCTGACACCCCTCACTGCAGCTATCCTGGCTGTGTCTGTGCGTCCAGGCAGACACCTGGGGGAGGAGGCGCAGCAGGCTCGTGCCCCAGCACATAACACAGTGCCTGGCACTGACCAGATGCTCAAACACTGTAACCTTCCCCCCCACTGCCAGCCTGAACACATGCTCACATCATCGACAATAATATAGTACCACACGCGATGCCTAGATTTGCAGAGCTACTGAGCTTGCGAAGAAGTTATTTTCTTTTTCTTTCTTTTCAACTTTCTATTTAAATTCTAGTAGTTAACATACAGTGCAATATCAGTTTCAGGAGCAGAATTCAGTGATTCATCACTTACATACGACACCCAGTGCTCATCACAACAAGTGCCCTCCTTAAAGCCCATCCCCCATCTAGCCCATCCCCCAACCACCTCCCTCCATCACGCCTCAGTGTGTTCTCTAAGAGTCTTTTATGGTTTGTGCAAAAAAGATATTTTCTGGCATTAACATTAATATAGGGAGAGCATTAGCAACTTGACAAAGCTATCTCGTCTTGACAAGCATGTTAACTAGGTTCTCCCAGGTTTAAACACAGCAAGTCCCTCCATTTACCTCAAACAGTGAGAGAGAATGCACGTGAGAGTAAAGAGCCTGCAGAATGTCCATTAGGAGGCCAGCAGGCTGCAGAGCAATTCAGCTGGGATGGCGCATGGAGATCCCCTGGAAGAAACAGACCCCCGAATATAGCCAGAACTGCGGAGAAGAGAGAGTTAAATACCATTCTTACCAGCCATGTCTTTGTTGTTCTACTGGCTCTCCAGAGTTACGAGTTTTCACTGCTTTTGTTTCTGGTCTCTCGGTTCCATTTGCCCTTGTTTCTGACACAACGGCTTTCTGCTTTGCCAACACTTCCGAACTGTGGGCTGGGAGTGTGCGTGTCAGAAACTGAGCACACCTGCGTGGCGGGGGTCATCACTCAAGAAGCATTCCTCGCCAGCCGACAGGGTTGTGTGCGAACACCCAGACTTTGGGCCAGATAATGACTTTGTTTGAACGCTCGCGCTTTTAGACACAGTTCTTTAAGGCAAGTTGTAATCATACGGCAAAGCCATGCCTGTGTCACCTGTTATGGACCTATTGCCATAATAATGCTAAGCAAAATAATAGAGAAGGAAGAAGTAAATCATGCAACACCTATCCTATGGCAACAGCAAACACTTGAACGTATATGGTTCTATAAATAAGAAAATGTGTGACATTATCAGGTCTACTCAGCATTTAAAGACAGATGGTTGATGTGGTTTCCATAATGACAGAGTCGGGAACTGTTCTGTTGAATAAGCAAAATACATTAAATATTTTAAACATCCTCATGATCCTAAACAGTAAGGCTAATTAATAATCTTGACTAATTTTCATGCAATCAAGTAAATCTAGTGAGCAACTGTGTCGTAATATATACTTTGACATACAGGTGAACTCATGACCTCTGAAGTCGTTCTTGATTAAGAATTTTTGAAAACCTTGTATGCGTACACTGGAGGACTAGATTAGCCCAAAAGAGGCTTTGGTGATTTAATGTAGAAATGCTCTTGTTACTCTTTCAAATACCGTTTGAGAAAGACCAGATAGTATAATGTGGCTTTCATCTCCGTGTGTATCTGCTTCCTTTCTAAGCATTTAATCTCTGGGAGCACTTCAAGCACCACGGGACGTAGGGTCTGTGTGAGTAGATCGAGTGCAGCAGAGAGAGGGGTAATGGACCCATCCCCTCGGGCTTATTACAGCAGGACCCTAAACCATCATTTGATCACTTTAGAAAGGATCGTAGTCCGGGAACCCGTCAGCTGATATCAGTTTGCAGGGGATACAGTTGTGACCCACCGACGGATGTTTGCTCACTCGAGCTGTATCCACTTTGAATGATCGCAGGGCTGTCATTCAGCACCACACGTTCTATTCACACGCTTTGTTTTAGTCGGGTTTCTTCTCAATCCAACAACTGCGTGTAGACCCAGGCTAAGTCGTACCCCATTCCATGGGATACGCCAGACTTTTAATGCTAGCGGTTTTTCCCTCAAAACAGAGATTGCTCACGTACTGATGTGGGTTGTCCCCACTTGGGTTTCTATTGTCGTTCAGGAAGAAGATGCTGAGCTTCCAGGTCTAAGTCACCCTCCTCTTGAGTGTGGGGATACCTGAGACCTGCTGGCTCTTGCTTTGAGAAGCAGTGTCAGCCAAAAAGTGACCCCGTTTGCAGCTTCATACTTACAGGCGGGGCAAAGCCTTTTTGCTCCTAGTATGCCAAGCTCGATGTCTCATCACTTCATTAAAGATCGTAGGTTGCAATCCGAATTAGAAAACAGATTTTAAATTCTGCAATATGTGTATTACCCACCAAACAGTGCTACCAGAACATGCCAAATCTTTCTGTTCTGGTCAAATTAAGTATTGACATTAGCTGCCCCTGGACAGAAGAGAAAACTTATTTCCCACCGTGAGGGGGGTGTGTGTGTGTGTGTCCGTCCGTCCGTTACAGGTGCTGATGTTGAGAAAGAGATTGAATGTGAGCAATTTATGTGGGATGTGATCTTGAGAAACATCAGGGAGAGAGAGGGAAAGGAAGGTGAGGGAAGAAGCTAAGAAAGGGGGTTTTTTTCCACCAGGTTCCCAGGGTGGGCAGCTGAAGCGTAGTTCTCCTGAAGGTGTCTGGGAGGCAGTGCTGAACACAAGCTTCAGAGCTCTCCCTCCCAAGAGAAGAGGGGGCTGACGCTGTTGGCCATCAGTACCCATCAGCCATTGGGTTGGGCCCATGTGGGAGGCATTAATCCCCTGGCCCTTCCGGCATGCCGTGGGCTCGGCCGGAGCAGGCTCTGGTGGCCAGAGAAGGCCCTCAGCCAGGGACACACAGGTGCTCGGCGCTGGGACACTGGAAAACACACCAGAGCAGGGCGGGGTGAAAAACATAAGGGCCAAGGGAGTATGAGCAGGGTATCTATTTATCTCTCTATTTATGACTGTTTTTTGTTCATGTGTCTGTATCTATATCATGTGTATCAACAGGTCTCTACTATATCGCTGTGTCTCTATCCATAGCCTGATGCATGTTTGCAGCTGTGCCTATGGCTGTACACTTATCTCTCTAGGTGCACGTGTGGATGCATACATTTATCTACATACTGATTGTGGCTTTGCAAAGCAAACATCGCAATTGTATCTAAAAGGTCTGGGTTTTACAAAACACTTTCCTTAAAAAAAACCTAGAAAAATGTTATTTAAATAAGGAAAATAAGGGGCGCCTGGTGACTCGGTTGAGCATCTGACTCTTGATTTTGGCTCAAGTCATGATCTCGGGTTCGTGAGATCGAGCCCCACAGTGGGCGTGATCTGCTTACGATTCTCTCTCTCCCTCTCCCTCTGCTCCCCCCACCCCCGCTCGCACACACATTTCTCTCTCTCTGGAAAAAAAAAAATAATTAGACTTCCGGTTTCTTGGATGAGGAGAAAAATCAACTCTCCTTAGATTCATAAGAGAAGGGAAGGCACTGGGCAATGCTGCCCCCCACAACTGGAGATACAGAGAACCAAGTCCAGGCAGTCCTATCTAACCAGAACAGAAACGGGAGAGGAGGCTGCCAGGTGAACCCATGTCACAGTATAAAAACGTGAGCTGTAACCAATGGACACTCGGTGCGAACAACTCCATGTGAACAAGTCTGAGAGCTAGGGGCGCCTGAGTGGCGCAGTCGTTAAGCGTCTGCCTTCGGCTCAGGGCGTGATCCTGGCGTTCTGGGATCGAGCCCCACATCAGGCTCCTCCGCTGGGAGCCTGCTTCTTCCTCTCCCACTCCCCCTGCTTGTGTTCCATATCTGGCTGGCTGTCTCTCTGTCAAATAAATAAATAAATAAAATCTTTAGAAAAAAAAAGTCTTAGATCTAAAAACCCCGGGGGACTGGTGGATCCTAAACTCTTATGACTTTGGCCTCCAAGAGCATAACTAGGTTCTCACAGTAGATAGTGGAGGAAAATTCCTTCCTAATCTAGTAGAAGGAGAAAGGCATTTGATAAATTCAGCAGCTACTCCTAAAAAAGTCTAAGAACTAGAACAAGATGATGTAATTCTGAAATGGACTAGTTACTACCAATTATCATGATAAAGAACAGACAAACTACTTCTTTTAAGATGTTATTCATTTGGGAGAGAGAGAGCGCAAGCAAGCATGAGTGCGGGGCAGAAGCAGAGGGAGAAGCAGGCTCCCCGCTGAGCAGGGAGCCCAATGCAGGACTCGAACCCAAGACCCAGAGATGATGACCTGAGCGGAAGGCAGATGTTCAACCGACTGAGTCACCCAGGTGCCCCCCAATTAACTATTTCTAATACAGGCATACACACCATCCCCACTCATATTTAACATTGATTTGGAAGTTCTCATTAAAGCACAAAGACCAAAGAAATTAAATAATGATCATACATATTTTTTTTTAAAGTCACAGAAATACTTAGTATGCAGATGCTAATGCTATCTATCTGGAGAAGCTAAAAGTAATTAGAAATTCACAAGATAAATTAGTAAGGTAAACAATACAAGTCATATATAACCATTTTCTCCCTATTCTAGTCATATCCAGTAGGAAATTAGGAAAAATATATTTATTTCTTAATAGCAGAAATTACAGAATGATAAAGAAAAATACATTGTAATATATATTATATACTAATATATATTTTAGTCATTCTCTCTATATATTTTATATATAGTGTATGTATAGTACAGTCCAGCATTTCTATAGAACTATAGTTCTATAAATTCTGTATTATACTTATAAACATATAGATATAAAATATAAGTTCAAGAGCTGTACATTCCTATTGAAGGAAAAAAAGCCATGTCCTTAATAAATACTCCTCATTGAGCAGATGGAAAAAAATGATGCTTCAAACTCAGTATATGAACTTGATACAATTCCAAGTAGCATATTGTTTTAACAGAACAGAAAGAGAGCAGCCCCAGAGGCAGGCAGCACGGAGGTGCTCTCTCTTGGGTCCCGTCCGTGTTTGATACACTGTAGCTCTGCTGACCTCCCTGCCCAGTACCATGAAATCTTCCTATTTCCTTTCTTCCCAGACACCAAGGGGAAAGGGAGGAGGGTCACGACAGACGAGCAAGAGAGCATGTGGCCCTGAGAACACTCAGGTTGTCTGCTTTCCCCCAAACGAGTTCACTGGGACTCAGCGTGTTTCGATTTAAAACACTTGTGGGAAATTAATCGAAGCACGGAATATCGAGAAAACCGTGGCACTGAACCACGTAATTCAAAGAGGGCAACCCCGTAAACCTCTAAAAGGCAGTATTAAGATGCTGTCACTCTTCTCGCGGCTTTGATTCACTCCTGCTTTGCGTTGTGCGGCCACAGCGTTAGGGCTTGGCGGGCACATTTTTCTTTTCCTTTCCCAGTTGGTCGAATCAAGCAGAAAGTGGCATCCGTAACGGAGGGCGGAATTGGCTGTGGTCGTCCGCAGAGTTCTTTTTTTTTTTTTCTTCGTGGGAAGTTTTTTTTTTTTTCCCAATAATATTTTTTTATTATATTATGTTAGTTCTTTTGAACTTCGCAGACTGTGACTTCCTCTTCCCTGTCTTTCCTCAGTCCTGAGGAAGATTGGCACTTTTGGAGTTTTGTGTTTGTTGTTTAGGTAATGCTGTTTTAAAAACTGTCATCGATGTCCTGTTCACAGTTAGGTCTACATGAGTATTTTTTTAAGGAGAGAGAGACTGTTCTGTCAATCACTGGCACTGGGCACAAGACAGTGTATTTCAGGAAAACCTGACTATAAAGGTTTCCCTCTGAAGCTGCGCACTCTGTCCTCCCCATTCTAAACTGTGACGTTGTCCTCAATTCTTAACACTGTGATACATCTCCACAAGGGGAACACTAACCCCTTTGTATTGGAAATAACTGCAAATCAAATCCTTGGTTTATTCTATTTTTTCCATGCGCAAAAGGGTTTTCTTAAAATATTATTCTGGGTTTTGTGTATCAGCAAAGCCAGATATTTCCAATCCATTATTGTACATATATAACAATACACAAACATTGAAAGTTCTGATCAGTTACCTTGATACTCTAATTTCAAATAATATGAAATAAATGGATAAAAAATTTTAAAAACCACTGTGTTTACATATTTCATTTATTTTTTAAATTTTAATTCTAGTATGGTTAACATACAATGTTAGTTTCAGGTGTGTAATGTAGTGATTCAGGAATTCTGTACATGACTCAGTGCTCATCGTGGTACGTGTGGTTTTCATCCCCTTTTCCTATTTCACCCATCCCCCCCCACCTGCCCTCTGGAAACCATTCGTTCTTAAATTGCACATATGACTGAAATCATCTTCTGTGATTGACTTATTTTACTTAGTATTATACCCTCTAGATCCATTCATGTTTTTGCAAATGACAAGGTTTCATTCTTTTTTATGGCTGAGTAATATTACATTTATATCTATACCACATCTTTATCCATTCATCGATCGACATTAGGGTGCATGTATCCTTTTGAATTAGTGTTTCTCTATTTCATGGTATATATAAAATATTCCATTATATATATATCATATATCACATCATATATGTATATGATGATGCCGTGTGTGTGTGTGTGTATCATACGTGTGTATATATGACAACGTAATTATATGTGTATATAGGATATCACATCTTTTCCTTCTCCCTTCAAATGACTGCTGAATATATTTGCTTGATCAGTAATGGTCCTGGCAAAAATTAGTTTAACACTGAGACAACTGTGAAAGACTAATTTTAAATGAAATGAAAGACTAATTTTAAAAATCCATGACACCTTGAGGGGTGCCTGGCTGGTTTAGTTAGAAGAGCGTGTTACTCTTGATCTCAGGGTTGTGCATTTGAGCCCCACATTGTGTGTAGAGATTACTTAAGTAATTAAACTTAAAAAAAAAATCTTAACAGAAATTAGAGTTTACACAAACAAAAAAGAAAGATTCAATATTGCCAGCAAATACAAAATGAATGTAATATGATGGGCAGCAAGAAGGCTTTTCTGTGTTTATATTTGACATCTGACCATATTTTCAGTCACCATATCTTCTCTGCAATTTAAAAAAATAGTGTGCTGATTTCTGTAACAAAGCTGAGAAGAAAGTCAAGGCCTGGAGGTGACAGGACCAAACCCAGGGCCTCACACATGCAAGGCAAATGCTCTCCCCCTCAGCTATACCCCCTCCTGTACCACATCTTCCTTATGCATTCATCTGTCAGCGGACACTTGGGCTGCTTCTGTATCCTAGCTGTTGTAAATACTACTGCAGGAAATGTAGGGGTGCAGACAGCTTTTCAAATTAGTGTCTTATATTCTTTGGGTAAATACCTAGTAGTGCAATTGCTGGGTCGTAAGGTAGTTCTATTTTTAACATTTTGAGGACCCCCCATACTGTTTCCCACAGTGGCTGCACCAGCTTGCATTCCCACCAACAGTGCAAGAGGGTTCCCCTTTCTCCACATCCTCACCAGCACTTGTTGTTTCTTGTGTTTTTTATTTTAGCCATTCTGACAGGCGTGCGGGGATATCTCGTTGGGTTTTGGTTTGCAGTTCCCTGATAATGAGTGATGTTGAACATCTTTTCATGTGTCTGTTGGCCTATCTATAGGTCTTTAGAGAAATGTCTGTGCATGTCTTCTGCCCCGTTTTTAATTGGGTAATTTGTTTTTTCAGTGTTCTGTTGTATAAGCTCTTTATATATTTTAGATACTAACTTTTATTGGATATGTCATTTGCAAATATCTTGTCCCATTCAGTGGGTTGTCTGTAGTTTTGTTGAAGGTTTCCTTTATTGTACAGAAATTTTTTATTTTGTTGGAGTCCCAGTAGTTTATTTTTGCTTTTGTTTCCCTTGCCTCAGGAGACATATCTAGAAAAATGTTGTTAAGGCCGATGTCAGAGAAATTACTGCTTTCTTGCTGTCTTCTAGGATTTTTTTCATTTCAGGACTGACATTTAGGTCTTTAATCCATTTTGCGTTTATCTTTGCGTGTGGCATAAAAAAGTGGTCCAGTTTCGTTCTTTTGCGTGTGGCTGTTCTGTTTACCCAACACCATTTGTCAAGGAGACTGTCTTTTCCCATTGAATATCCTTGCCTCCTTTGTTGTAGATTAATCGACCATGTAATCGCAGGTTTGTTTCTGGGCTCTGTATTCTGTGTGTCTGTTTTTGTGCACATACCATACTGTTTTGATGACTCCTGCTTTGTAGAGTCTCTTGAAATCTGGGATGGTGCTACCTTCAGTTTTGTTCTTCTCTCTCAGGATTGCTTTGTCCTTTTGGCATAATTTATGGTTCCATACGGATTTGAGGCTTGTTTGTTCTAGTGCTGTGGAAAATGCTGTTGGTATTTTAATAGGGTTTGCATTCAGTGCGTAGATTGCTTTGGGTAGTGTGGACATTTTAACAGTATTTGTTCATGTAATCCATGAGCATGGAATGTCTTTCCATGTGTTTGTGTCATCTTCAATTTCATCGGTGTTTTATAGTTTTCAGAGTACAGGTCTTTCACCTCCTGGTTAACTTGATTCCTAGGTATTTTATTTAAAAACTGCTTTTTAAAAAAAAAATAACCACACAAGAACTCCTTCTGCCTGAGCATGACGTCGCCCTCGGAAGCCCAGCTGGGCGTCTTGTGCTTTCTGTAGCTGCAGAGAACTTCTCGATGCTCGATCCCGTGAAGGAGATTGGATTTGTGATGACAGAAACATCATGGTTCTCTGCCAGACCTTTAAACACTGCCTGAAGCACTTGCTGAAAAAAAAGTTTTCAGTACAGTGTTTTAAAAGTGCACAGCTGAAAAAACAACAACAAACGTGTTTCAAGTGACATATACTGAAATGTGAAGCACTGCTTTCGTTAGCATTCACCCGTCTTGTGGGTCACAGTGACTGCTGGTCAGTAAGGGAAGCCGATAGATTCTACTCTCATTCTTCCTTGTGCTTGTCTTTCCAACAGCTAATGAATATTTGTTAGAAATGTTAGAGATCCCATTGCACTTCAATATAATATTTGTTTTCCCTAAAATTTAATCTACAAGATTCATATATATGTATGATATTATTATATTCCTATATATATTATATTCCTATATTCCTATTTTTATTATTATATAGGAATCTTTTACATCTTCTATATATCTTATATGTTATTATTATAGTTAAAATAATAAATTCCCCAGTAATGCAAAATTTAAAAACACATTTGTTTTATATGAAGACCTAGATGTGTAAATAATTTCAGATAAGTGATCTAATTTTTTTGCACAAAGAATCACATTTATAATTGTTTCTTTGAAACAAATTACCGCCCTTACAATATATGTTTAAACTTTGCACACAGAAGACATGGCAAGAGATCTTCATTTGATTAATTATTGTTTCATGTTGCTATCTAGGATAGAAACCACACGACGTGTGTAACAGACATGTTCTTAGAGTCTGAGAATGCTTGGCTGATACCAGCCAGTTTCGGCCGACATCTCGCAAAGATTCATGTCAACTTGCTAAACAACATCAGGATACCTCAGAAGGCTTTCTTGACTCAGAGCGCATATGCATTAATAAGTTGTATGTTCTGCGTATGAAAAAAAATCTGTTCGCAGACATAGCAGACCTAAAATGTGTGCCTGCCAAAATCAGGATTGGAAAGATAAGAAAGGTGTCTCACTTTCCCAGTATGTGGCCAGCGTTTGCCTTTGACAGGTCGTGTTTCTATTTGATCAGTGGCTTGGGGTTGGCCAAGGATTTGAAAATGAAATTCACCAAAGCCATCAACGGCAGTCATCGGAACATCAAGGGGCTTCTATCAGCAGAGCCCTCAGATAGTGATCCGGATCTTTTGCTGTTGCATATACCCATTCGATAAAGGTTAAATAGGGTTGGTCGGACTGCAAAGGATTACTTAAAATAGAGGCAGGCTTTCTTCCAAGGCTGGACTCCTAGTGCATCTCAGATGACACCCTTAAGGCGTGTGTCCTGGCTGCACTCGTGTGCACACACCTGCCCTCCCTGTGCAAACTGATGCCCCCGGCTAACTGTGAAACTGCCAACATTGTTCTAATGCAGAAACTCCCGAGAACTGAGCGGTAAAAGGAGCAGGGTTTCTATATGACGGACTGGCAGTGATGCTGTTGTGAGTAATGCAACTAACTTTCGCAGGAGAATAGGACCAATGTTCAGCATTCTCCTTACATAAAAGGTAGCAAAGAGAAGTGGGGTTTTTTAATGCTGTGAATTCACTTGGCACATAATTCCAATCTTTGTGTTTTGTTGGACAGCCTGTAACTGTAGCTATGGTTGCTTCAAAAGTAAAACAAGTATATTTAAACAATAAAGCACTTGCAGGGGAAAGCTGTCTAGGATTTATTTCTACTCAAGACAAGTTGTTCTGCCTATAACAAGTATGTCCAAAGTACTTAGGAAACTGTCCTTGTTTTTACCCTGATGAATGAAAAACATTGAAGTCCTTCAGTCAAACAAGGTATCAATATCATTTATTGTGTTTGCTTTTCTTGTTAAACAATGAATTGTAACATAAGTTACTACAGTATCCAGATAGTATTGGAATAAACATTCCACTGATGGAGAAAGGGCATATTTTTCCAGAAACCTGTGTTTTACTCCTCTCCATTTTTATCTAATATTCATCAAAACACCCTTCTGGAAACTTTAGTTTTAAAAAAAGACTGTGTGTGTGTGTATAGATAGGTATTTACAGATATATCTGCTGTTTTTAACAATAAGACTAGGAAGGTGGACATCAGTCCTTCCTTGTCAAAACAGTCCTTTAGCAACTTTAGTTTTTTAAAAGAAGACCATGTAGATATATTTGTATACAGATAGATCCGTATAGGGGTATAGATACAGAGAGGGGTAGAGATATCTAGAGATACATATACATACATAGATACAGAGGTAAATACTATGTATTTCTACAACTTAATGAACAATGAAAGGATGGGAAGACAGAAATGAAACCTTGTCACTCAAATGTTGCTCGATACATGTGGTACCATGTCCACGCTGAAGAGGCAGTGGGACCAGCAGAACAGAGGGCAGTGGTCTCTCTCATTCTTAATTCTTCATCAGTCTCCTTAAGAGTCCCTAAGAAATATTTCTCCTTAGTAGGCTCTCCATAATAGTTCAGGATTGAAGAAGAAGGAGAAGAAGAAAAAGGAAAAAAAAAGAAAGAAAGAAAGAAAAGGAAAAGATGACCGAGGGAACAGCCTTCTGCGCACAATACAGTTTTTTGCAGCTGTATAGTATGTTTGAATATCGGATTGAGGACACACCTCAATGCCCACCAGCACCAAGCTCAGCACTAACCAGTTCCCAGTCCCTGGGGTAGATGCTGGTGGTGGCCGCATCTTGGAGGTTGGAATCCCAGTACAGGTTATGTACGAATTCTGGCAGAACCTCTCTTATCTCCTCGTGAATCCTTGATTCCTTTCACGTTTCTTCATTCACTAAATAAACATTTCTTAAATGCTTATTTCCTTGCCTAAGTGGCTGGAAGACTGTATAACCAGAGTAAGGCCCGCCCTACGTAAGTCTCACGTCCGTATACTGCAGTTGGTATGAACTGTGGAAATGAAAATGCTACTAAAATGTATTTCCTTTCTTGGTAGCCCAAGAAGTGTCCTTCCTTCCACAAAGTGAATTATAAAGTGTGGAAGAAGTTGGGTTTTGTTTTGTGTGTTAAATTCCCTTCTGGAGGTAATTCCACAGGCAGCCCCGGTCTGGCTGTCCTCTAGGGGTTGTTGGTACATCTGATGGTCTTCAGTGTAGGGTGGGATTCATCAAACAACCCATTTGGGTGCAGGAAGAAAGTACTAGAACCCATATTGGTATTTATGTCTACCTGAGTAATTAAGAGAGTGATTAAGGTGTATTGATTCCTGACAGTTGGCTTGGTGTTGGCTGCTCACATGACAGATGGGATGTGTCACGGGCTTGGAATGCGGGATATCCTGAGGGTAGGTTGGGAGTTTGTACGTCTTGGAAGAGCCCAGAGCACGCTGTTCCTTAACTGCCAGCTGTTAGCGTGATGTGACACATGCACACTTGAGGAGATTTGCTGAATATTTCATGTAGGGTGAACTAATCTAGTCCACACAAATCGACATGAAGGTTCAAACTGTCCTGTAAAAAAAAGTGTGGATTGAAAATACTTACACATAAATCAAGTGCAGGAGAGCCAGATGTGGGCTCAGCTGTTTCTTCTCCAGTTTAGGCCTAGTGGAAACTTCTCATTACGAGGCCATATGACGAGGTCCACACGGTGACCATCTAATGAGATCAGACAAGCCAGATCTGAAGTCATCAAGAGCATTATTTAAAATGTGAATTTACATACAATATTGTGAGCTACGAACCTTCCCCGAGTATATATTATGCATCGAAATAATCACTGTCTTACTAAACCATTAATGAGCAAGACAGCAGAATATAAGAGAAAGTATTGCTTTTAAAGAGAATATAAGTGAGTATGCATCATATATACATAAAAATACATGGAAAAATATTTTGAGCTTATAATTATTTTTTTTAAGATTTTATTTATTCATTTGACCGAGATAGAGACAGCCAGCAAGAGAGGGAACACAAGCAGGGGGAGAGGGAGAGGAAGAAGCAGGCTCCCAGCGGAGGAGCCTGATGTGGGGCTCGATCCCAGAACGCCGAGATCACGCCCTGAGCCGAAGGCAGATGCTTAACCACTGAGCCACCCAGGCGCCCCTTTGAGCTTATAATTTATGTTAACCTCGGCGTTTTTGTACTTCTGTGATGGTTTTACAAAGAAACTGTATATGAATACAATCATGGATGCTTGTAATTTACAGAGTCTTAGGTGCCCCTGATGCCCTATTTCGGACACGAGGGGTGCCCCATCGCACACGGGGAAGCTAGTCTAAACATAGAGTTGTGTTCCCTTTTGACAAAAATAGGCCTTAGCTCTTTAAGTGTAGTCACCCACATCTATCCTGCCTCTTTTGAAACTGGGAAGGGGCTGAAGAAATAGCTCTTTGTAGATAGCATTTAGTTAAACATTCTAACCAAAAAAAACCCCCAAAAAACAACGTAAGAACTGCCTTTGTCTGAGAGCTGCCCTCCACTCGTGCTACAGAAATCCCGCCCAAAACCTCAGTCCCATTACATCACTCACTCCGCCACCCCTAGAGCCCCGTTATGACCGGCACCCCCATTCCTATCCCTGGCACTTAGAGTGTGTTGGTCTTTTTTTTTTTTTTACCTGAGTATAGTTGGCACACAGTGTTACCTTACTTTCAGGTGAGCAGCTTACCGATTGGACAAGTTTATACATTGTGCTGTGTTCACCACAGTAGAGCTACCATGTGCCCCATTACATCAGTATTGCAGAATCATTTCTTGTACTCCTTACGCTCTGCGTTTTATCCTTGTGACTTATTTCGTAACTGGAGGCCAGTCACTCCCTCTCCTTCCATGGATATTGCCCAACCGCCCTCCCCTCCCTGCCGTAACCATCAGTTCCCTGTCGTTATACTTCTGATTCTGCTTTTTGTGTTTTATTCTTTTTTTAAGACACCACCTATGAGTGAAATATTATGGCATTTGTCTTTCTCAGTCTGATTTGTATCACTGAGCATAATGCCCTCCGGGTCCATCCGTGTTGTCTCAAATGGCACAATCTCATCCTTTTTTATAGCTGAGTAGTATTCCATAGTGTGTGTACACACCACGTTGTCCTTCTCCGTTCATCTCCCGGTGGGCATTGAGGTCGCTCCCATGTCTTGGCTGTTGTAGATAATGCTGTAGTGAACGTGGGGTGCAGATAGCTTTTCAACTTAGAGGTTTTGCTTTCCCTGCATAAATACCCGATTGTGTAATTACTGGAACATATGGCATTTCTGTCTTTAGTGTTTTTGGAACCTCCACACTGTTGTCCACAGTGGCTGCACCAGTTTGCATCCCCACCAACAGTGCACGAGGGTTCCCCTTTCTCCGCATCCTCGCCAACACCTGTTGTTTCTTATCTTCTTGATTTCAGCCATCCTGACAACTGTGACAACTTGTTGTAGTTTTGTATTTCTGTGATGATGAGTGATGTTGAGCATCTTTTCGTGTGTGTGTTGGCCATCTATACGTCGTCTTTGCAGAAATGTCTGTTCATGTCTTCTGCCCATTTTTAATAGGATGATTTGTTTTTTTGTGTTGAGTCATATAACTTCTCTCTATATTTTGGATACTAACCCTTTATCAGGTCATTTGCAAATATCTTGTCCCATTCGGGAAGTTGTCTTTTAGCTTTGCGGATGGTTTACCTTGCTGTGCAGAAACTTTTCATTTTGATGGAGTCCCAGTAGTTTATTTTTACTTTTGTTTCCCTTGCCTCAGGAGACATATCTAGAAAAATGGAGCTCAAGCTGATATCACAGACATTACTGCCTGTACTCTCTTCTAGGATTGTTATGGTTTCAGATCTTACATGTAGGTCTTTAATCCATTTTGAGTGTATTTTTGTGTAAGAACGTGGTCCACTTCATTGTTTTGCATATAGCTCTTCTGTTTACCCAACAGCCATTTGTTGAAGAGACTGTCTTTTTCCCATTGTATATTCTTGCCTCCTTTGCTGAAGATTGATTGACTATATACTCATGGGTTTATTTCTGGGCATTCTGTTCTGTTCCACTGATCTATGTATCTGTTTCTGTGCCCATAATGTACTGTTATAATTACTACAGCTTGGCAGTATATCTTGATATCTTGAATCGGGGATTGTGATACCTCCAATTTTGTTCTTTCTCAGGATTGCTTTGGCTATTTGGGGTCTTTTGTGGTTTTGTAAAAATTGTAGGATTGTTTTTTCTAGGTCTGTGAAAAATGCTGTTGGTAGGGATTGCATTGAATGTGTAGATTGCTTTGGGTAGTGTGGACATTTTAACAATATTTATTCTTCCAATCCATGAGCATGGAATGTCTTTCCATGTGTTTGTGTCGTCTTCAGTTTCTTTCATCAGTGTTTTAAAGTTTTTAGAGTATAGGTCTTCACCTCTTTGGTTAGGTTTATTCCTAGCATTTTATTGTTTTGGGTACGATTATGAATGAGACTGGTTTCTTAATTTCTCATTCTGCTGCTTCCGTATTGGTGTATAGAAATGCGACAGATTTCTGTGCATTGATTTTGTATCCTACGACTTTCCTGAACTTGTGTTTCAGTTCTACCAGTTTTTTGTGGTCTTTTGGGTGTTCAGGTTATGTGCAAAGAGTGAAGGTTTGACTTCTTCCTTGCCAATTTGGATGCCCCTGATTTGTGTTGTCTGATTGTTGTAGCTGATGGCCGTTTACGTTGGAACCTATGCTTTACTCCACTCCTCCCGTATTGTAGATAATATGGTGTCACACTTTACATCCTGTTAGTTTGTGAATCCCTTCACTGATGTTTATCAGCATACTTAACTGTACTACTTTTGTGCTTCCTACTTTTCTTACTCCTACTTAATGTTCTTTCCTTTCCACTCAGAGAGTGCCCTTTAACATTTTTCATGAAGTTGGTTTAATGGTCATGAATTCCTTTAACTTTTGTTTGTCTGGGAAACTCTTTATCTCTCCTTCTGTTCTGAATGATAGCCTTGCTGGATAGAGTATTCTTGGCTGCAGGTGTTTTGTTTTTTTTTTTTCTTTCAGCCTTTTGAATATGTCATGCAGCCCTTTCTAGACTGCACATTTTCTGCTACAAAATCTGATAGCTTTATCAGGTTTACTTTCTTTGTGTTTTCTTTTCTATTGATGCTTAAAAAATTCTATCCTTAACACTATTCTTTGCCATTTAATTACTGTGTGTCTTGGAGTGGACGTCGTTGGGTTGATTTTGTCGGGAGCTCTCTGTGCCTCCTTGATCTGGATTTCTGTGTCCTTCCCCAGATTGAGGAAGCTTTCAGCTATTATTTCTTCCAAAACATTTTCTGCCCCCTTTTCTCACTCTGCTTCTTCTGTGACCCCTGTAATGCAAATGTTATCATGCTTGATGTTGCCCCTGAGTTCCCTAAGTCTGTTCTTATCTTTCATAACTGTGCTTATTTCTGCTGCACACTGTGATTACTTTCCATTACTCTGCCCTCCAGGTTGCTGAAGCTTTTTTCTGCTTCCTCTGGTTGCCTATTCATCCCATCGCATGTATTTCTAATTTCAGTTACTGAGTCCTTCATCTCCGATTGGCTTCCTTTGTTTTCTGTCTCTTCGTTGAATTTCTTCCTGAGGTCCCCTCCACTCTTTTCTCACATCCGGTGAGTATTCGTTTGACCATAACTTTAAATTCTCTCTCAGGCATATTACATACCTCTCTTTAGCTCTCTTGCTGTGATTTTGTCCTGTTCTTTCATGTGGGACATATTCCTCTGTCTCCTCATTTTGTCTGCCTCCTGTGTCTGTTTCTGTGTTAGGAAAGTCAGCTACGTCTCCTGCTCTTGGGAAAGGAGTGGCCTTATGAAGAAGTCCCATAGTGCCCTGCAGTGCAGTGTCCCCTGTTCTCCGGAGCCTGACACTTCACGGCTGTCTCCTGTGTGTGTTGCATGTGCCATCCTGTTGTGGCTGAGCCACTGTGGCCTTCGGTCCCGTCGTCTGCAATGGCTGTCTACCGGTTGTAGGCAGTTTGGTCCCTGTGTTGTTGGTGGGCCAGTCTGGGCCCAACTTGAGCCAAACCAGGCATTTGCCAGCGATGCAGGAGCACCGCACGCAAGGCACATTCCCTATTTTAGCTTCTCTGGGGGCAGATGGGCAAGGCCTGCCCTCAGGCCCATGTCCCTCCAGTCCCCTCCTTGGGCCACGTTTGGATGCTGTGTGTGGGTATCTTCCCCTTTCCCTGGGGCAGGAGTCACTTTGGACTGGTGCTGACCCCTGTAGGGGCTGTTTGCACACTGCCAGGCTTGGTTCCTATATTTCTGTATAAAAAAATTGTAAAGGGGAAAAACAAGTTGGCAAATGGCACAATTGGACATAAACAGTGAAGACTGGCCAGTGAGCAGATCCAGCATTGCTAGAGCTTTCCAGTAAGACAGGAAATCAAAGGAAAGCAACCTGAGCTAGTATTTCTTAGACAACATACTGACATTGTGGAAAGTTATACTAGATAGTGTTGACGTGGAGCTGGGGAAATGACACGTCAGAGAAAATTGTGGTATGACTGCATCAACTTCTGAAATAAATTGCACGTATTCTGGAATCTGTTTTCACTGTCCATTCCAGAAATACCTGCATGTCTACCTACAGATATATGTACAAGGAGAGATAGATCCATATTTAAGTATAAGTTTGTTTTTTAAATTTTTAAATTTAAATTGAATTAGCCAACATTTAGTACATCATTAGTTTTTGGTGTACTGCTCAATGATTCATTAGTTGCTTATAACACTCAGTGCTCATCACAGTAAGGTTAAATAAATGTATAACTTATACATATATTTATGTTAAATATAAAGTCAAATAGTGCCATATACAGACACACGCATTGCGGGGGGGGGTGTCTGCACATGAACACAGGTACATGTACAAGGACATATATATAAACAAGAACACAGTGACAAACTGGAGGAAAATCAACCCTCAGACTCCATCCGTAGGAACATGGTCATACGATTTATGGTTTTCCAATGGTGACATTCTAATTACAAAGAACAGCTGGATTTATGTGCATGGATGTGGAAAGATCAATTAAACATTCATGGACGCAAAGGCAGGTTGGAGAATAATGCATGTAGTTTGATTGGATTTTCATACAAAAAGAAGAGGCTTCACTGAGTAGAAGCATCGCGGGAAAGGTGCGGGGTACACGGAAAATGTCAGTCATGAGCAGCTCCCGATAGCTGAGGTAGGGAGTAAGAAATGCAAAGCTTTCATATTGAGTTTGCGTTTGTGTCCTATGCGAGTGGTTTCATCTGAGAACATATTCACGTACTAGGGAAGCAGATCGGCGGCCTCCCCCACGTCCGCATCCGACTCCCTGGAATCTGTGACTGCTACCTTCCGTGGCAAGGGAGAATTAAGATTGCAGATAGGGTTGAGGTTGCCCGTCAGCTGACTTGAGAATAGGACATTATCCTGCATCATCTGGATGGCGCCGTATAGATACTGGACCCGTGAGCAGAACAGAAAGGCAGCCGAGAAGACAGGAGTGAGGTACTGTGGGACACGGCGCACCACGGCCGGCTTGGGTGCAGGAAGGAGGAGCCTCGCACCCAGCACGCAGGCAGCTCCAAGGAGGGGAGACGAGCGGGAGAGAAAACGCATTCCCGAGGATCGGCCTCCCTTCATCAGGTTTTCTGGGCCCATAGAGTCAAGGACACAGGCTGTCTTTGCATAGAGTTTATGGCATGCCAAGTAGCAAAGGTTTTGCTGCAGTTAGAGAGAGAGAGCACGGAGTGGGGGTGGCGAGAGAGAGAAGTCACTCAGAATACGCTCCTCCAGTCCCGTGTGCTGTACAGAAAGTTCTAAGACCACGGAATCGTGAACGCCGCAGTTGAAGCAAGTTAACAGGGAGTCCGTACACATTTCAAATGGAATGATCAAGTGTAGCCCTTAAGGTGACACACAGGGTTTGGCTTTCTCCAAAAAAGGGGTCGCTTGGGGAATGACCCCTGAATGAGTCACCCCACTGAATTCTCAGAGGTACCCTGGTGGCCCCCAGAGCGCACTGCGGGGCCATTCGCACGCGCACCGTTGTCTGTCTTCGCAGGCATGGCTCGGGTTGAACCCTGGTGTGTTCGTCCCACCCCCACCCCCGGTTAGCAGCTCCTCCCTGAACTGGGCCGCCAGCCCACACAGGCCTCCCTGGGTTGACAAGTCTGTTTATGGGTGCAGAGAAACTCTCTTCCTTTGTGCCAGAATTGACTGGAAGGCCCCCTCCCAGCTGCAAAGCCCAGCCTTTGTCTCTGACTAAAGATCTCTTGCCTTTGGGACCTGGACAGACCCCAAGAAATCTGCCTCCTGCCAAGTCCTCAGTGTTCTGGCGAAGCGGGGGGAAATGGATAACGGCTCCGCAACAAAGAGCAACCTTCACAAATGATTCCTTCGGGCGGTAAAACATTCACGCAGAAGACGCGTCTTTCAAGACTGGCCAGGGACTTCGCCGAGAGCCCGTGCGTCTCCCTCACATACACACTTCAGGTTCTGGGCTGTGCTTCGGTGCAGTGCGAGGCCCGCGGGTCTGCGCTGCTCTCATGTTACCCGGCTTGGCTTCCTGGAGCCGCCGGGCCGTTGCAGGACCCAGACTCCACTCTCCATGACGCCCCCCCCCCCGCCCCCCCCAGTGCTTTCCTTTGCTTTTCACAGGTGCTGAGTTGTCATCAGCTGGAGAGATGTTTTGGCTTCAGGCCTTTCTTGGGGAAGCTGGCATTCGCCCAGGTGACAGTACAGCACGTGTGAATGCTCAGCCGTGAAGGGACAGAGTTGCTTTTGTGCTCACAGCGGTGGGCGCTCACGCCTGTGCTCGGGGGGCCGCGGCAGGGCCCGTCCGCGCCTTCACTGGTGTGCGAACAGAATCTGGCCTGGGCTTTGGCTTGGTAGCACTTCTGGGAACCTGTGTGAGGGCGCCAGGGGACAGTGTGATACACGAGGCCGGCAGGGCGTCTCAGCTCACCGCCTGTCCCCCCCAGCCCGGAACCGGAGTGGCAGCTCGCCACTGTGGATGCAGGCAGTGCTGTAAGTGAACCGACGATAAAGAAAGCCTGAAATTGCTTCGCATCTCTGGTCTTGCAAATACGAGGGCATCGTTCATCAGCCACTCCCTCCAGCGTGACCACCTTGGGGAATAGCGTTCCAGTAAATACTTCCATTATTAAACCTCAAGTCATGGCATGCAGGACATTTGGAAGAGAATGGTCATTATCTTCATGTGGACAAACAATAACATGGGGTCTTCAATCTCCTCATCAGTCAATAAACCTTTTATAAATTAAGGAAGGTAATTGCTTCATGATATTTACATTTATCATTTGACATAGTTCATTCAGTAGCCACTAACTTCTATGCAGATGTAGTAAAAAAAAAAAAAAAACAACTCGGGAAACATTTGCCCACGTAAAATGTTCCCAAAAATGCATCTCCACCTTCCAGTCTGATGTGACCGGGCCGATACCGAGCGCCCGGCAACATGGCCCGGAGCCAGACGTGCAGACGTGCAAGTCTTGTCGTGCAAACAAGAACATTGCGTGAGATCCAGCCTGAAAAGGAGGCTTCTTTTTAGTTCGCTTCTTAAGCCCTCCCGCCTAGACTTCCAAATTTACCATCTGACTGGCCTTTTGACAGGAAGTAATGACACGTGGGGACCATGCACGTCTTGGCCAACGCAGCATGGTGAATCATTGCAAACAAAACCCATGAGCACGTAAGCACAGTACTTTTCTTCAAGTCTGGACTAAGTCCTTAAAAGTATGCCTCCTGAGGTTTCCCAAGTGTGCTCAGAAACTAAAAAGTAAGAATAATGTCCTGTGTAAAATAGCTAACCATTTAAGACCTCTGTCCTATCGGAATAAGGGAGGGTGGAGAGAAAAAAGGGAAAGATTTTGTAGACGACTTTAAGTGTTCCCATACTGTGATCAGTGCACATGCCAGTCGGCAAACCCTCGTCATGTTTCGAGAACAGCTAGGTTGCAGGCAAATTGCAGAGTTCGGATAACCTGTCAGGCAGTGGTACTCTCTCCCGCTGCATGTTAACATCAGTTCAGAAGCTCTCAGGACATCCCACCACCAAGACCTGATGGAATCAGTCAGGTGTAACTGCAGAAGACAGAAGTATAAACAGACAAAACTTGTGTATCCAGTCATGTTGACATTTAACTCAAGCTCCGTCTCTACATAATAAGTGGACTTACTATCGTATACACCCGGAATCATACACCTGTCACACGTAGATACGTAGTGTTTCTCACACACACACACACACACACACACACATAACGTCATGTGCTTACTTACAGGCGACATGGTAGTACCTTCTTTTTGAAATTTGAATTCCAGTACAGTTAACGTGCGGTGTTCTATCAGTCCCAGGTGTGCAATATAGTGACGAACAGTTCTGTGCACGACTCTGTGCCCGTCACGACAAGTGTGCTCTTCATCTCTCCCCTGTTTCCCCCACCACCTCCCCCCTAGGAGCCACCAGTTTGTTCTCTAGAGTTTGTTTTTTAGTTTGTCTATTTCTTTGTTCATTTGTTATGTTTTCAAACTCCACCTATGAGTGAAATCGTATGATATTCGTCTTTCTGTGACTTAGTTTACTTAGCATTATCTCCTGTAGATCCGACCGTGTCATTGCAAATGGCATGATTTCGTTTGTTGTGGTGGGGAGTGATATTCCATCGTATATGGATACCCCATCTTCTTTATCCGTGTATCTTATCCGTGGACCCTTGGCTTGTGTCCATAACTTGGCTATGGTAAATAATGCTGCATTAAACATAGAGGTGAATATACCTTTTCAAATTAGTGTTTCTGTATTCTTTGTGTGGATACCCATTACCCATTAGTGGAATTACTGGATCAGATGGTAATTCTATTTTTAATTGTTTTTGAGGAACCTCCATACTGTTTTCCAGAATGGCTGCACCTTTTGCATTCCCACCCACAGCTTTTTCTCCACATCCTCACCAACACCTGTTGTTTCCCGTGTTGTTGATTTTAGCCATTCTGACAGGTGTGAGGTGATGTCTCGTCATGGTTTTGGTGTGCACGTCCCTGATGATGAGTGATGTTGCACGTGTTTTCATGTGTCTGTTGGCCACCTGGATGTCTTCTTTGAGGAAATGTCTGTTCTTGTCTTCTTTTCCTTATTAATTGGGTTATTTGGGGGGTTTTGATGTTCAGTTATATGTTATTTATATATTTTGGATACTAACCCTTTATCAGATATGTCTTTTGCAAGTGTCTTCTCCCATTCTGTAGGTTGCCTTTTAGTTTTGTGGATGGTTTTCTTCGCTGTGCAGAAGCTTTTTATTTTGATGTGGTCCCAATAGTTAATTTAGCTTTTGTTTCCCTTGCCTCAGGAGACATATCTAGAAAAATGTTGCTGTAGCCAGTGTCAGAGAGATTATTGCCTGTGCTCTGTTCTAGGATTTTTATGGTTTCAGATCTTGCATTTAGACCCTTAATCCATTTTGAGTTTATTTTGTGTATGGCGTAAGATAGTGGTCCACTTTTATTCTTCTGCATGGAGCTGTCCAGTTTTCCCAGCACCATTTGTTGAAGAGACTTTTGCCCGTTGCACATTCTTGCCTCCTTTGTTGGAGGTGATGACTGTATAAGTTGTTTATTTCTGGGCTCTCTGTTCTCTTCTCCTCATCTGTATGTCTGTTTCTGTGCCAATATCACATTGTTTGGGCCACTACAGCTTTGTAGTGTATCTTGAAATCTGGGATTGAGATAGCTCCAGTTTTGTTCTTCTTTTTCAAGATTGCTTTGGCTATTTGGGATCTTTTGTAGTTTCGTAAAAATCATAGGATTGTTCTAACTCTGAAAAATGCTGTTGATATTCTGATAGGGATTGCATTAAATCTGCAGATTGCTTTGGGTAGTATGGATATTTTAACAGTATTTTCTTCCAATCCATGGAATATCTTTCCATTTGTTTGTACTGTCCGCAATTTCTTTTATCAAAGTTTTATAGTTTTCAGAGTACAGACTGTTTACTTCCTTGCTTAATTTATTCCTAAGTGTTTTATATTTTTGGTGCAATTGTAAATGGGACTGTTTTCTTAATTTCTCTTTCTGCTATTTCGTTATTAATGTACAGAAATGAAACATATTTCTGTGTATTGATTTTGTATCCTGAGACCTTAGTGAATTCTTTTAATAGTTCTAATAGCTTTTTGGAAGATTCTTTAGAGTTTTCTCTATATAGTATCATGTCACCTACAAATGGTGAAAGTTTTACTTCTTCCTAGGGTGCCTGGGTGCTTCAGTTGGTTAAGCATCCCACTCTTGATTTTGGCTCAGGTCGTGATCTCAGGGTCATGAGATCAAGCCCTGCATCAGGCTCTGTGCTCAATGGGGAGTCTGCTTGAGATTCTCTCTCCCTCTGCTCCTCCCCCCAGGTTCTCTCTCTCTCTGTCTTTCTCTCTCTCTCTCTCTCTCTCTCAATGAATCTTAAAAAAAAAAAAAAGTTTTACTTCTTCCTTACCAGTCTAGATACCTTTTATTTCATTTTCTTGTCTGATTGCTGTGGCTAGGACTTCCAGTACTCTGTTGAATAAGAGTAGTGAGAATGGACATACACATATTGATCCTGGTCTTAGGGGGAAAGCTCTCTGTTTTTCACCATTGAGTATAATGTTAGCTGTGAGTTCTTTATAAATGGCCTCTATTATGTTGAGGTACCTTCCCTCTAAACCTGCTTTGTTGAGGGTTTTTATGGTGAACGGATGTCGTACTTTGTCAAATGCTTTTTACGCATCTATTGAAATGATCATATGGTTTTTATACTTTCTTTTGTTGAGGTGATGTATCTATCACACTGATTAATTTGTGAATATTGAACCACCCTTGCATCCCAGGAATAAATTCCACTTGGCCATGGTGAATAAATTTTTTCAGTGTATTGTCGGATTTTGTTGCTAATATTTTGTTGAGGAATTTTGCATCCTATGTTTCTGAGAGATACTGGCCTGTGGTTCCTTTTTTTTTTTTTTTTTAAGTGTCTTTATCTGGTTTTGGTATCAGGGTAATGCTGACCTCATATAATGAATTTGGAAGCTCTCCTCTGTCTTTTGGAATAGTTTGCAAAGAATAGTTATTAACTCTTCTTTTTTATTATGTTTTCCCCATCACCCATTTACCCATCCCCCCACCTACCTCCCCCCCAGCAACCCTCAGTTTGTTCTCTATATTTAAGAGTCTCTAGTTATTACCTCTTCTTGAAATGTTTGGTAGAATTCCCCTGTGAAACCACCTGGTCGTGGATTTTTGTTTACTGGGAGGTTTTTTGTTTGTTTAATTCCAGTAGAGTTAACACACAGGGTTGTATTAGATTCATATTGAGAGTTTTTTGATTTCTGATTCAGTTGCATTTCTGGTAATCAGCCTGTTCAAATTTTTTGTTTCTTTCTGAGTCGGTTTGGGAGGTAGATGTTTCTAGCAATTTATCCATTTCTTAGTAGGTTGTCCAATTTGTTGGCATATAATATTTTGTGATATTCTCTTGTAATCCTTTGTATTTCTATGGTGTTGGTGGTTATTTCTGATTTCTGATTTTGTCTCTCTCTCTGTTTTTTTTTTTTTTTAAAGATTTTATTTATTTATTCGACAGAGATAGAGACAGCCAGCGAGAGAGGGAACACAAGCAGGGGGAGCGGGAGAGGAAGAAGCAGGCTCACAGCAGAGGAGCCTGATGTGGGGCTCGATCCCATAATGCCGGGATCACGCCCTGAGCCGAAGGCAGACGCTTAACCGCTGTGCCACCCAGGCGCCCCTCTCTGTTCTTTTTTTAAATGTATCTGGCTAAAGCTTTATCAGTTTTGTTGATCTGTTCAGAGAACCAGTTCCTGGCTTCATTGATCTGTTCTGTTGGTTTTTTAGTTTCTATTTTGTTGATTTCTGCTGTAATCTTTATTATTTTCTTCCTTCTACTGGTTTTGGGTTTTCTTTGTTCTTTGTCTAGATCCTTCAGTTGTAAGGGTAGGTTGTTTCTTTATGATTTTTCTTGCTTCGTGAAGTACACTTACTTTGCTACAAGCTTCCCTCTTGGATCAGCTTTTTTTAGACTGTTTTGTTTGTCTCCATGTATTTTTTTTAATTTCCTCTTTGACTTCTTGATTGATCCATTCATCATTTGGTAACATGTTATTTACCCTCCGTGTGTTTGTGGTCTTTCCACATTTTTTTCTTGTGGATGATTTCTAGTTTCATAGCATTGTGGTCAGAAACAGTGCGTGACATGACTTCACCTATTTTTAATTTGTTGAGACTTGTTTTGTGGCCTAATAATGTAATCTATTCTGGAGAATGTCCCATGTGCACTTGAAAAGAATGTGTATTCCCCTGTTTTAGGATGGGATATTCTGAATATACCTCTTAGATCCATCCATCCAGTGTGTCACTCAATGCCACTGCTTCCTTGTTGGTTTTCTGTTTAGATGATCTGTGCATTGAACTGAGTGGGTGTTAAACTCCCCTACTACTGTCGTATTACTATCGATTACTTCCTTTATGTTTGTTAATGGCTGCTTTATGTGTTTGGGTGCTCCATGTTGGGTGCATAAATGTTTGCAATTATTTTATCTTCTTGTTGGTTAGGCCCCTTTATGATTATATAGTGTCCTTCTTTGTCTCTTGTTACAGTCTTTGTTTTAAAGTCTATTTTGTCCAATATAAGAATTGCTACCCAGGTTTTGTTATCATTTCTATTTGCATAATAAATACTTTCCCATCCCTTCATGTTCAGTTTTCATGTGTCCTTAGGTCTGAAATGCGTCTCCTATAGGCAGCACATAGATGGGGTTCGTTTGTTTTTGTTTCTGTTTAATCCATTCCCCCATCTGATATCGTTTGTTTGATATCCATTTACAGTCAAAGTATTTATTGATAAGTGTGTATTTATTGCCATTTTGTTACTTGCATTATGGTTTTTGTAGTTCTGCTGTGGTCCTTTCTTGCTGTCTTCTGTCACAGTTAGTTGGCTTTCTTTAGCGACATACTTGGATTCCTTTCTTTTTATTGTTTGCGTGTCTGTTACTGGTTTTTGATTTGTGCTTGCCCTTCGGTGTATGGACAACATCTTACATCCTGTGCATGTACCGGTCTACGTTATGTAGGTAGTTGCTGATGTTTGTACCCATACTTTAGTCCTACCCCGCCATGTTTTAAGTATGTGCTGTCACACTTTAAAATTTTATTTTTATTATTTATTCTTTATTTTTTTTTAGAGAAAGCGTATGGACGGGGGAAGGTGGGGCCGAAGGAGAGGGAGAGAGAGAATCCTAAGCAGGCTCCACATCATAGATCCCAATGCGGGGCTCAATCTCACGACCCAGAGATCCTGACCTGAGCCAAAATCAAGAATCGGACGCTCCGACTGAGCCACCCAGGTGCCCCTATGGCGTCACACTTTACATCTTTTGTTTTATGAGTCCCTTGACCGATTTTTATAGATGCACTTAATTTTACTGCTTTCGTGCTCCTCCTTTTCTTACTCCTGCTGATGGCCGTTTCCATTCAAAGATACCCCTTTAAGATTTCTCGTAGGGCTGGTTTAGTGGTGGGAATGGTGCCCGCCAGCTCCTTTGTTCTTGGAGAAGTCTCCCAACAATCTCTGTCCTTCTCCCTATGCTCTGAGAGTAAACAGATCTCTCTGCCGAATATCGCAGGTGTTTTTTAAGCTGCTGCTTCTCTGTTGGACCTCAGCAGTGTTGTTTGTAGTGTTGCCTTTTCATGGGCAGAGACTGAGTTTGCTGGCGCCCCCAGGCTCTCCCAGAGCCGAGCCTGCTGATTTTTAAGGTTCCAGGTGTTAAGCCCCACTGATCGTAAGAACGTGAGAAGACAAGCTCCTCTGGTTTTCAAAGCCAAATGTTACAGGGATTCGTTTTCCATACGTGGGTCCCTAAAGCGGGGGTGCCTGCTATGGCTTCCGCTCCTCCCCCTTCTCCGTGCCTCAGTGTCCCTCCCCTCCGTAGACAGTCCTGTGAGTCAGTCTGGTTCCCAAATGCATTTCCACCCTCCCTGCCCTTTTTGATGTGGCCT
This sequence comes from Ursus arctos, assembly GCF_023065955.2. NCBI lineage: Eukaryota > Metazoa > Chordata > Mammalia > Carnivora > Ursidae > Ursus > Ursus arctos. Next base: position 5,535,661 of record NC_079873.1, read on the forward strand.
CTTCTCTACCTGTACTTGTGGAGAATCTTTGGGTCATTTTTGGGTGATTTACACTGATGTGGTTGAGTCTGTGGGACAGGACGAGCCTAGGGTCGTCCTACCGGCCATGTTCTACATCGTACCTCTTGTAAGGTGAGCTATGGAGGATGGGCTGGCCGGGAGAAGAGTTTCGTGGTTAACCTCAAGGATCCTGGCCTGATACTCAGTTACAGACTTTGCACAAGCCACCTGATCGTGGGCTGACTTGTGTCTCCCTCCCTCAGCTTTAAGAGGCTGCCATCCCCCTTCGGACGGTTGCAGAAGTGAATGAACTCATGCAAAAAGCACACTTAGCCAAGTGCCTCACTGTGCGTCGGCCCTCAGTAAACGTTAGCTCTAGGGGTTAATTCTGTTAGCTGTTGCCCCGGTAAACTGCAGAGAGGGCCTTGTCTTCGACCCAGCGCGATGCCCGGAGGGTCCACTCAACAAAGGCGTGAGGGATGGTTTCCATTATTCGTCATGATCCCCATTGCATTTGATGGGCTGTTGTTTGCGATGAGGAAGGGGATATCTGGGACAAAAAGGTCAGTCCACATCAGTTCTGGGTTGCACACGATCTGGTGCTGGAAGTCCAGCTGGAAGTCCTAATTGGCTGTTCTGACTTCATCTAAATCAGCACAAGCTCCCTCTCTGAAAGCCGTGCCAGCAGTCCGGAAAAGACTGCAATTTCCACTAACAACGCGCTGGAATAGCCAAACTCTGTTTGACTGCCCGTATGTTTTCTCAGCGTGCCCCACACTGCATTCCCAGTTGCACCCCAGAGAGGACTGCGTGGGCAGTGCGTGCGTGTACGTGTGTCCGTGCATGTATCTTCACGTGTGCATTAGCGTGCACGCCCCACGTCCGCGCCTGTGGCTTCGGGAAGCACAGAGATCGCGCAGGAAACTTCCTGTGCTGCTGTCAGAATGGTCTGCTTCAGGACGACGTTTCACGTCTTCAGCTCCGTGAGCAGGAGCGCCGATGCCCTTGACCATTCACGCGTGTCCCCGCATCGTCTGGAGGAGGGGTTCTCCACCAGGCACGTGCTAGCCTCTGCCGGGGACACTCGAAATCAGGCCCGTTGTCCACACGGCACCCAGATCTGCAGGTTCCCGAATCCCTGGTCGTCTTCAGCGCTCCCGGGGGTTCAGTCGGCAGCCAGTCTTGAGAGCCGCCGACCCAGGGGCATGCTGACCACGGAGGCCATCACTCAGAACTCACTCTTGAGGGGTCGCGTTAGCCTGAAACTGGAATCTCTTTCCTACGTGGGGCAGCGTGGACTGTTCTAAAGAACAGTGAGGTTCACTTTCCTTTTCTCCCCCCCTCAAATCCACTTCTAGACCATAGATATGGTCTATGCACCCGGATGACTCTTAGTCTGAGAAATGACTTTTCACATCTATAGATTTTAATTGTACTTACATTTAGTTTCATCGAACAAGACGGATCTTTTGGGACAGACTTCTCAGGCAGGTAGCCCCTTCACAGTACAGTTCATGGACTGAAATTCAAGACAGTGCTGAAGGCATATTGAGTCAATCATTTCTATAGCATTATACCTAAAATCAACATACGACAAAGGGCATTTGGTCTTAGGGAAATGAGCAAAAATATACAGTACCTTCCTTAAAATTACTTTAAGTAATTGTGTCTGTGAGCGGTTCTGCCTCACACACAGTGGCCCGTACACACGTCATAGACTCACACGGAATTCCACACACACGTCTGTGCAGGGACAGCCCGTGAGACGGGAATAAGCCCTGTGGCCGGGACCGACGCCGATTTCCTGGCTGTGCTATCAGACTGGGGTTTAGCACGATGTCACCATGGGGGAAAACTGGAGGAAGGTCCAGGGTGAGAATCTCTATTACTTCTTACAGTTGCACGTGAATCTACAATGTACTCAAAACAAGTTGAACGCACACACACACACTCAAAAGATGACGTCTGCCAAAAAAGATGGACCCGCGTGAGGGTGTGGATTTTCAGTGAAGTCTGACACAAGCCGTTGGGACCCGCTGAGAGCTGGGCCGTAGACCTTGCGCTTGCTGGGCCCCAGCTCTGCGGCCCGCGCCCCGCACCCGCCGTCCCCGCCACGGTGTGCCCGTTCCGAAGCGTGCGGCGGCATCCGAGTCAGACCTTGGACCGGTGATTACGTGCAGGACGGCAGCCGCGCTCTCCAGCGACGGTGCCCCGGGCTGCACGCTCTGTCGTGCGTCCTCATGGCCCCCGCCTCAGCTTCTGCTCTCCGCGTGGCGGGGTTCCAACAGGGGCTTCTCGTTACCTTGCTCACCCGCCATTCGCTCTGAATTCTGAGTGTTTTCAGTGTTGGTCTGTCTTGTGAACCCCCGACTGCATTGTGTGTAGATCAGAGCTCTTCGTTGCGAAGACCTTGCGTGCACCGTGCGCGTGCCGTGCTCTGCAGGCAGCCGTCACTCCCGCAGAGCCCACGCCGGAAGGTGTCGCCGCAAATACAGCCATGCCCTTCCTCTCACTCGCACTACATTGTCACAGACATTGCAACCCCCAGTTACCTGACATTTTAGACACACGCGTGCGTGCGCGCGCGCACACACACACACACACACACACACACACACACACGCCTTGGAATTTTCAAAGCACTGCTGCATCACCAAACCCAGCTTCCAAGTAACCATGAAGGGGTGAAATCCTCGCTTTGAGGGGGAAGCCGAGGCAGGGACGGGGCAGGCGTGCTCCACGTGCCACCACACAAGACAGGACCCAGTTCTTCCGGTTGTACAGGTTCCTCCATCACCCACAGCTGCCTGTCCTCACGCGCCGTGTTCCGTTAGCGGCAGGAGTGTGTTAAAGTCCACGTCATAACCAGGACACAGCTGAGTGAAAACGTCTCCCCAAAGGACACAATACGACAAACATTCGTGGGGTTTGGAGCCTCTGCCGTGGCTTCCAACCCACCCTGACCACGTGTAGACCCCACCATGTTGCTCAGGGAGGAGAAGTGTGGCAGGAGCGGAGTCTGATGTGCTTTGAAGGGGTGGGTGGATGGGGGGAGGGAGGAAGAGCAGGGAAGAGTACGTGGCAGTGCGGTGGCCACGCAGCTGATGGGAACAAGAAGCCGCAGATCAGCGAGTGGACAAGGGCTCCGGGAAGCGAGAGCACCAAGGGCAGCGGTCGTCTGGGGTGAGGTTGCTTCCGTGGTGACAGCGGCCCCACCATGTCGAGGGCTGGTGTCGTCCGATATTCTAGGCTGTGCTAGGGAGGCCCGAGAGTAAAACCCCGACACTTCTGTCCGCGGTCCAGACCACTGGAGCTCTCTGGCCCACGTTTGCTTCCTTTGCGTCGGGAAGTCGGAGGGACCGTGTCCCTGCACGTAGGGACGTGGATGTCCCCCCACTGCTGCGGCCGGGAAGTCACGCTTCAGTACGATCCGTACCAGTGTTTGTCCCAGGAAGTGAGCTGGAATTACTCGTGTTTGTTTTCTGTTGAAGACAGACTCACGTAATAACACAACGTGAGCCGTTTTGCAGTGTGCAGCTCAGTGGCACTTGGCACACGGGCCACGTGTGCTTGCAGACCTGGCCCTTAACGCCAGAGGGAGACGCACCCGCGGAGCAGACTCACGCATCCCCGGCCCCAGCTCACGGCAGCCACTGCGTTTGCTGCGTCTGCGGACTTGCCGGGTCCAGAAGTCTGATAAAAATGCAGCCCCGCCGTACGTGGCCTTTGGGTTCTGGACTCACCCGTGTTCTTGCTAATTGTGTTTAAAGGACCCGGCTCCGTTGTAATGGGAAGATGACCGCATGCTGATTTGAACAGGTTTATATTCCTGTCCTTGGCTCACCTGCTCATACAGGTCTTGCCAGTTCAACTTCAGAACGTACCCTCCGTCTGTTGGCCTCTCTGCACGTCTGCTGTGACCCCTGCATTTTAATCTGCAGTCCTGTCTTCACCTGCACAGAGGCCTGGTCTTGCGCTGCTGCGTTTGTCTTTCCAGTCTCTCCTGCACGCGGCAGCCACGGTCATGTTCAGGAATGTGCACGAGCCCCTGACCGTGCTATCCTGGCCTGTCTGACTGCAGTTCAGCCTCTGTGCCCCCCGCCTCCCAGTGTTCCCACTTACCACTTACTATCCGTTGCTTGTTACGTGGTATGGGTCACATCTCCGCCTAGTAGAACGAGAACCCCTGCAAACAGGGAGCTTTCCTTCTGTGGGCAATGTCACCCCCTCCAGAACGGGGCCAGGCACACAGCAGAGCCTGAGGACATGTTGCATGAATAAACGTATAGATGAAGATCGACTTTATGGAAGAGAAAAAAGATCCAGGTTCCCCACGGTCACACTGTGTTACTCCTCACGCTTCCTGGGGCGGCGTTCTGCTCATTCATCAGCACATTCGCTCCGGGCCCACTGATGTCCCCGCGGGAACGCAGGAAGCTCTCCAAACTCTCTGACCCGGGGGTGGGGGGGGGCACCCGGGTGGCCCAGTTGGTGGAGTGTCCAACTCCTGATTTCAGCTCCGGTCATATCTCAGGGTCGTGGGATCAAGCCCTGTATCGGCTCCGCGCTCCGCAGGGAGCCTGCTTGAGATTCTCTCCGTCTACCTCTCCACCCCCCAAATACATAAATCTTAAAAAAAAAAACCTCTTCTTGGATACTGGAAGCCCGCCACATAGTACGTAGTGTTGGGAGAGACAGGTGCAGCTCAGAAGCACTGCCTACCTCTAGCATTTTATGGCTACATCGGGCGGGGCGGGGGGGGGGGACACACTTTAAAAGTGCAGATTAATGATAAAAAGTGCCACCAAGGGGTGCCTGGGTGGGCGGCTCAGTCAGCAGAGTGTCCAGGTCTAGGTTTTAGCTCGGGTCAGGCATGATCTCAGGGTCGTGACATCGAGCCCACGTCAGGCTCCCCACTCAGCAGGGCGTGTGCTTGAGATTCTCTCCGTCTACCCGTCCCCCAGTCATGTCGAGCACGCTCGTTTGCTCGCTGTGTCAAATCATCTTTAAAAAAAAAACACCAAAGCCGTCAGCAGCACCGGTCCTAAGTAAATACGGTGGGAGAACTCTCACGTGTTTATTGTCAAACCGCAAAGCACTTTCATTAGGATGAAGTACTGTCTCCTGACACTCACCACACCTCACATTCCATTCATACTGACTGCTTCAGTCTCTCTGGAACACAGAGAAAAATGGAAAAATAAAAGTGCGTTTTGTTGGGGTTTTTTTTTCGGTAAATAGAGGAGTCCAGTCCACTGGTCAGGTTTAAGGATACTTTATTACTGAATCAGTATGTACAAACTCTAACATGAAAATAATGAGTCACAGAACATCAGACTATTTACAATACTTTGTTTTTACAAAATTTTTTTACAAGATTACTCCTAAGTAACATGACAGACACAAAAATCACTTTTTTTATTACATACATAAATAAATATTGACTTGAAATGACCAGTAGAAGAGACGTGCTCTCTGTAGGCCACTGGGATGAGAACGTGGCTGTTGTTATCTGCACGCTACAGTATAATTAAGGAGAGAAAGAATAATTACTTTACCTACAGAACTCTGTTAATCACTCTGTAAATTGTGTAAGTGGCTAAAATAGTAGAGGTAAGAAACAGAGTCTGGCCATGCACAACCATAGATAAGAGTCACCGTCTTTATGCATTTATTATTTTAAATGAATTATAAGTACATGCAACAGATATTCAGTCTTTGTGTGCTGGTTACAATGTGAAGGTTTAACAAGATTGACAGCTATTTGCAATCCTAGGGATGAGTGATGAGTAAATCCATGGCCCGAGGCGTAAGAAAGGGCCTTAAATAAATAAGTCCTTATCACACACCACGCTGACGGACGATACCAAGGACAAAATATCTGCACTCGGATGATGGAGACACACCTCAGAATTCAGTCTCCCCGTCAGGTTTCTCAGTGAACAGAAAAGACACAGTTCAGGGCTTTGCAGTCAAAGTTCCCAGCTGTCGCTCGGCTGCTGGGACTGACACCTGCCGTTTCCTGGGTCCCTCAGACAAGGCAAATTCTCCCGTGTTTAGTAAAGGTCACTCCCTCTCTGGTGCACGGATTCTCAACCGGGGTTGGGGGGGCTTTATCCCCCAAGTGCGAGCTGGCAATGTGTGGAGAATTGTGGGTTGTCACACTTGGGGGAGTGCTCCTGACATGCGGTGGGTGAGGCCAGGGCCGCTGCTGGGCCCCCTACGGTGCACGCAGCACCCAGAAAAAGATGGTGACCCAGCCCTCCCGCCAGCCGCGCTGACGGGGACAAAACCCGCTCTGCAGGGTTACTTACAGGTTTGTCTAGGCTCCTGGCACACAGACATACCTATACACTTGAACTTTGACAGCAGGTGGTTTCCTGAAAAGATGATTAACAATTTCATTGTCTCTAATATGTCCTATGAGCACAATGCAGGACTTGGAAGGGCGCATGCAGAGCTCCAGTGGGAAGAGCGCGGAGCGGGTCACCAGCAGCGAGCGCGCGGGCTGCAGACAGATGGGTGGACAGACGGAACACCGAGGTAACCCCGCGATGTCCGCACTTGGTATTGTTGATGGGCTCGGGTGCTAAGACTAAATATTATCACTGATGGTGTTTTCTCCTATGAGACAGATGCATTTAATTTTAATAAGACATATTAGAGACTTAGCCACTAAAACAATGTTTAAAGAAGAAACCCACAGATTGTATGCCTTTATCAGGACACTCAAATTTTTAAAATGTAAAAAAAATTGTAATTATATGTCAGCCGATTTGCATATTATTGAAGGTCATTGAAATTCATAAAAGAAACTCCTGTTTCCTTAATCATCTAAGGAATAGCCTTTTTCTTCCAATAATGTGAATAAAATTTAAGTTTTGTTATTGCAAAATTAGATGCTCACAGGAGCTGCTTTCGATTCTGTAAGGAAGCTGTGAGCTTTAGGACCTTCTCCCAAACTAGAAATATATTTGCTCATTGTCTGTTACCCAGACAAAAGACACATAATTACACTTTTATAATCAAACTTACATAATAATTTAATAATATTTCATACCTATGTATACACTCCTGCATTTTGAACTATACAACAGTACAGAAATTTGCTGGCACAGATACTGGATTTGTTCGTGACAAATTCAGGGTAAAGATAAACCTGTAGCCGATATTAGACGTCTTCACTTGTGAAAATTTGGGAATTTGAAACTCAGATGCGGCTCGTGGCACTGGCGTCAGTCCCAGTTGCAGGTCGAGCTTGGGGCGGTTTGAAACGAGGGGTGCTTCCTGTTCTCTCCGTGAGAAGCCAGGGGATTCAGAGCACATGGGGCCGAGTCTGTCCCGACCGCGTCAGGAGCCGCGGACAAGCATCTGGAAGCCCGTGCGCCTTCAGGCTCGCCTTTCCCACGGGGGTCACTTGCACAAAGCTGCGAAACATCGCCTGCATCGTCACGGTAAGTCCTCGCTACACAGGAGACAGTTCTCACTGTTTCCACGTACAGACCGCGTTTCCTAAAGAGACGCATCCATGTGATAATAAAGATGCTCTGTCTCCCGCTTGTAGCTCGTTTGTCTTCCGACGCTCACGCGGTGAAGGAGCTCCGAGCCGTCTGTGCATCCACAGTCCTCCAGAAACCCACAGCACGGCAGGTACCCAGGGCCACCACCACAACCCCAGACGACGGTCCCGCACATTTCCCAGGTTGACTGAGCTGCACCGTGAGAGGAGCAAGCCCTTCCTGTATGATGATGAAATGTTGACGAACTGCCCTTTCCTCACAGAAGAAACAGCGACGGGGAAAATACGTGACCCTTCCCTTTACAAGAACCGATCTTTCGGCGCCCCCGGTGAGCTGTGAAGAGAATGTGCGCGGTGAGTCGCACTCCAGGTGTGTCTGTGTGTGTGCACGCACATAGGTACACAGACATAGATGCATATCCCAAACCACACCTGTGGCTATTCCCTCACGAAAAACCTGGATGAAAGTGAACGTCTCTGGGTTTAAGGCTGCCCCAGCGCTCGGCAGCCCCAGCACGGGTGGTGGGCTCTGAGCCGCGTCCACGCTAGCAAGGGGTCCCGTTTGCAGCCAAGCAGCCCCACAGAAAGAATAAAGGCAAGTAAAGAGCTGTCCTCTATCAAAGCCTCTTGTCCTACATTCCCGAGAATGTTCTAGCATTCAGATAGCTTACTTTAAGAAAAGGCAAATCTCAGTAAAGATTGGAAAATATTCAACAGTTGGGATTCTCAATTTAATCAAGAGGTTTTGTAAATTTTGAAATACACGAAGGGGTAAAACAAAGCATACCCGCAGCTCTTTTCTGCATGGAGGGAAAAAGGGAAACTAAGAAAACTTATCAGGAAGGTCTCTCATTTTATAGGACGAAGCATTCAAACTTATCCCCAGAAAAGCATTTCAATTAATTTCTGCAGGGCAGACTGGCTAGCAGCGGGTTTGCTGAACGCTCCCTGCTTGGGGAGCCTTTCCTAAAGCACAGCTCGCACAGGGGATGCTCATTCGCTTTGTGCGAACGGGGCTCGGGGGCTGCAGGTGCAGACGTCTGTGGTTGAGACGCCGTTGCCGTTTCTGAGGTGAAGAAAATATCCCATGGGATACAAATCTTAGGAAAGATTTGGATACATAGGGCCTACAAGCCGCATCACCTTATTTGATTTTGCAAATCAGAGCAGTCATTTAATTTAAAAACGTTTTATTGATGAACGTTATGCGTAGTGTGTGTCTGCATGTGTACTCATTACACGGCTTGGCTGTGAGACGTCGCCACTCCGAAGTCAGGGAGCGCTCATGTGTGCGCTCCCTCAGTAGCGCTTCGCCCGTGGATATTCCGATTTGCAGGTCAATGGGCCTCGTCTTCATTTCCTCCGTTCTAGGAAGGGGGGTCCACCCCACCGGCTGTGTGTCCCTCGTCTCCAGCTGTGTCGAGATGGGCCGAGGGACCCAGGGCACAAGGTTACACAGGAGAGGGCGGTCACGCGGGGCACCTGCTGCCTCTGTAACAGCGTGTCTACACCGCGAAGCTCAACTTGCTTGCTCCTTCTTCAATTCTCAGTGTTCAAGCCGTTTAGTATCTTTCTGGAGAAGGCTTGTAATGATGAGGATGCCGAGGTTTCAAATGGGGTCCTGGGGGGGACAGGACACGCGCATCAGTCATGTTGCTCTAGGGAAGCCGGGGACTGGCGGTGAGAGCATCAGACCCACCGCGTGCTCCCGTCCGCGTCGGGCTCCCCTCCCTCGGTCCACACAGTCACAGGAGGACCGGGACAAGCTCCTTCCTGCTTCCAGCTCCAAGCCAAGTGCTTCCTCTCTCCTCGGAACAGAAACACGTCACCAGAACGTGTCTGAAACCCAGTTTCAAAGGAGCATCAGGAAAGCCTTGACCCAACCCTGACCAAGGTAGGGGCGCCACGCTCTCCCATGCTGAGCGCTGTTTAAATTCCACGCATGAAAAGTGATGGGGGCAAATGTGCTTCTATAATCATTAAACCCAGGATTACTTCTCCATTTTCTTATCAACACACAAACCTGTAGATACTGCTTTGTACGTGTAAGCTGGAAAAGCATGAAGCACATAATTTAAAAATCAGCAAGAGCCTCATTGTTTGGGTGACAATTTTTCAAAAAAATACTTTTGACTTAGCAGTAAATCCAGTAGATAGATTTCGGGCATATGATGAAGCAGATTTATGTAATGTATCACAGCAAAATATGTGTAATAAGAATAATCCTTACCAAATATTTCCTATATTGCCATATTTGAAAATCTTAATTTTTTAAAAATAATTTCAGACTGATATGACATTATAGATTTCTTTCCCGTCTATGCATTTATGGTGTAAAAGAGATGGAGAAAGCATGATATGTGCAGAAAACCCACGAAGGACGAGAAGGCAAGCAAGGCCGGCAGGGAGCGAGCAGGTAAGCAGCAACGCCACACTCATGCTGACGGTGCTGGAACAATCCAGTCCCTAGATACTCGCGGGGAGGAAGAACTGCAGACCCAGAGAACTCCTCGTGGCACGGGGATCTGTGGTGAGTGAGTTATCTCCGTGTTTCATGCAGACTGCTGACTGTGTGTGTGTCCCATACTCACTGTGCGCGGAAGGCAGCGTGAGGTCGGGCGTCCAGAAGGTTTTGATGGTGGCCGGCCCTTCGCCGCCCGCGGTCAGCACCTGCACTTCCAGTCGGTACAGCGTGGACGGCCTCAGATTGGGCACTGTGAGGACGTAATGGTCCTGGGGGAGCCACACGAAACAAGATGCTCGTCAGTGACCTCTCATAAGGAACAGACACGGGGCACGCGTCCTCTCAGCGGCTCCTCCCCATCAGAGAACAGGCGTGAGTGCACACGCAGAGCGGCTTATGTGAGCACAAGCAGAGGGACAGCGACAGGGGTGAGCACGCAAGAGTAATACGTGCGAGCATGAAGAGAGGGACAGCGGTAGGAGTGAGCACAGACAGCGGCGTGTGCGAGCGCAGGGAGAGGAGCAGGTGGAGATGACAGGTGTGAGCCCACGGAGAGGGGCAGGGTGATTGCCGGGAGTAGGTGTGAGCACAAGGAGAGGGACAAAAGCAGGGGTGGGCACAGAGAGCAGCAGGCGTCGTACACGGAGGGTAATAGGTGTAGGCAGGCGTGAGCACGCGGAAAGCAGCAGGCGTTGTGCACGGAGAGGGACAGGTGTGCATGTGCGGCAGGCGTGAGCACGCGTGGGGCAGCGGGAGGGAGCAGGGGCTGCTCCTACCCGGCGGGAGCTCTGCCGCGTGCTCCCTCCGTCTGCTCTCCGCCTGGGCTGCCCCAGACACTTGGCAGAGGAAGACTGTGCCGAGGTGCCAGTTCTCAGGCTCACCCTCGGGATTTCGTTTTTTTACTCCTTAACATAAGACTTTCCCATGGTTTAAAGTTTTCATCTGCATATCTTGTGATGTGAATTCTTGATAATCCAAATTTCAGTGAACGAGCCAACTGTTTTCCTTAAAACACAATATCTGTCAATGCCCATAACTGAAAATGTTTATTTTTATGCCAACACATTCTTCTCAAAGTTCAATAAAACCTAATACATTCATAGAATAACTACTTTCTAATTCCAAGGAATTTTTCCTTCCGGACTTAAGGTTTTTTTCTTTCTTTCTTTCTTTCTGGAGCCAGAGCTGGATATCCTAAGGGCATTTTTAGAGAGGGTAAAAGCCCACACATGGGTTTTTTTTCAAGCCAAGGAATTAAGTGGCCTGGAAGGAGGGCCAGCTCATTATGGGCTCCAGCCAGATCTGAACGGGGAAAAGGGAGAGAAACAACAAGTTTCTTTTAGCTATTTTTCCCCCAATTTAACACTTCAAACAGGGCACGTCCACTCGGACCAGAGGGACATGGGGTTAACAACTTGTGAAATTACTTGCATACAGGACAGGGGCTGCTGGAAAATCAGGGTGTTTCAGCATGACCGTTTACCCTGCTCACAGCAGCGCTTGTCATGTGTCCTTAATCCTTACAAACTCCTACATCCAGAAGGAGAAGACGCAGCAGGAAGGCTCAGTAGTCAGCAGCCCGGCAGAAGCCCCGACCCCTCCCCGGACGGCAGCGCACACGGAGGAGCCAACCTGCGCTTACCGAAGGCAGAATCTGGGAGCGAGAGATGATGCTGTTGGGTAAGCTGTTCTGTCTGCTCTCGGTCGTGACCTCAGCCCAGGTCACTTGAAAGCCAGTCATGGGCTGGTAGAGGTTGGCCTTGGCCATCTTCCAGGAGAAGTGGGCCGTGATGTTCACATCTTGGACAACGAATGAGGCAGACAGGTTCTCGGGCTTGGCCAGCACTTTGGCCGGCACGTGACCTGGAGCAAGGCGGACAGAAGCACCCACATGAGGCTGCTGAACAAGGAGTGGAAATGGACTTGTTTGCAGGCATCGTGGCCGCTTTGGGTGGCCCTTCCATGGGGCGGGGGCACAAGCAGGCTGAGCTCGGTCTCCTCGCGCGGCCTCCCGCTACACCTGTTTGCCCTATAGGGACAGTCAGCCAGAATCCCTCTCATCTCTGCAACTTGGTGCTGGGTGCTTCGGGGATTCTTTTCAGGACCCTGCTTTGGGGGCCGAAGCACGAGAGGGAATAATGCAACGTGGCAAGACCCGGCTGCTGCTCGGAGAGCAGACGTGACTGCCGTGACCAGGGAGGACAGTGACATGATGAGACGTTGTGCTCCGTCGCTAGGAGGAGCTCAGGGGGCTGCACTGACGAGGTCCCGGGTAGTCGGCCGCTGCCTGAGAGGGGCCTCCACCGGGAGGGGGAGGGTACAGACACGGGGTTGGCGCGCTGTTGTGCAGAGTGCATGAGGGGAGCTCGCATGGCAAAGGGCTGGGATAAAGATGAAATAATGTGCACAGAGTCCAGCGAAGCACGCGCGGGAGACAAGCCGTTGGCATCGTTTGCCCAGGGAGAGTGCTGCGAGCAGAGGACGTCGGCCCGGGGCGGTTAGAATGATAAGGCGTGACGACCGTGCACGCGCTGACCCGCGAACGGGGCCATCACACTACAGTTTAGAAAGAGGAGCACTTGAAGCTTCTCTAGCCTCACGAAGTGCGGGTGGGAAATGTTTCCCAAGTGTTGCCAACACGCCAGACGCACACTTGCAAGTTTGGGTGAAAACGTACCCGTTTCGCCGGGGCAGCTAACGTGCCTGTGGCTTTTCCCCTTCAGGGCCGAGCACGGAGGGGTCGTGAAGAAAACGGTCTCTGCCTTCAAGCGGCCCGCGGGCCGAGTCGGCTGGACGGTCACCTTGTATTTGCAGGAAAATGATAGATCTTGAAGAATTATATAATTTTCCTAGAGCAAAAGAGAGAATATGCTAGCAGTAAATCTCAGTAGGGATAAAAAATTGGCAGGAGATGAAATCCTAGTCCAACAAGGAGATTTTCCTATATTCAGAGCCTATGCAATATGGCTTTTATAAAAAGCACACAGGAGACACGGTCCGTGTTGTGATGAGGACAGCCGTGCCCCCCACCCCCGAGGCATGGGAGGCGGTCCCTGGGCTGCCCCGGGACCTCGGCGCTCCGGCTTCAGAGCAGCCGCACGGCTGAACTCCAGGCGGCGCTTCGGGCCGCGCCCGTGGTCCCCGACTGTAAACAGAAACCTCAGTTTGTGAAATACAAGAAAAACGGGAACTCAGGCTTGCTGAGACCCCGGCGTCTTAGTTCCTATGTAAGTCCGCCTTTTGGAAAGTGAAGACGGCGCTCGACACTATATTCTTTCTCCCTTTTGCAGCGCCGCTCCTGCTTGGTGCCCGTGTGCTCCCAGACGCGCACGCAGCCGGCGGAACGACCAAGGGGCTGGGAGCGGCACTGCGCACCGACGTGCCAACGTGACTTTGGGGCCGTAGGAAGTGTGCAGCTACGCGTCCTTTCCTTCGCCTGCTCTGCTTCTGCAGTCTACCCGGTGTGTATCAGAGCCTGGTGCCCTCGTGTAAAAGGTGCAGGCGGGATCTCTGTCCGGGGGTCTGGGTGCAGGAGGGGGTTCCTGCCACACAGCAGCCTGCATGACGTGGGACGCAGAGGATCAGGAGTACAGAAGCTGAGGCTCCGCCCATTCTGCCAGTCACCGGGGTCAGGAGCGGGAGGGAGCCGTGCGCATGCGTACAGGGATGCGCACGAGGTCAGACGGGAGATGTGCACGGGAGGGATGCGCATGAGGTCGGAGGGGAGATGCGCACGAGGTCGGAGGGGAGATGCGCACGGCGGGGCGGTAGACCAAGCACAAGGTCGGAGGGGATGCACGCAAGGTCGGAGGGGAGATGTGCATGGGCGATGCACACCCAAGAGCCACCGGCCCTTTTTCCAGATGTGACAGGCAGGGAGGCAGAGCCAGGGCACTGTGCACACCAGACAGTGAGCAGGGAGCCACGCAGGCCTGCTGCGTCCCCTGGGGTGACTGCAGTGCTTCTCTGCAGGACTGAATGTACGCTTTACATGGGAACACACTGCAATCCCACGTGAGCCACTAAGGACACGGCTTGGCTGCTCTTTCAAGAATGCTTTCATGTGGCATGGAACACAGACATCTGTAGCAAGAGGTAAATTAGCTGGTGGTCCACTGTGGCTTCAAAATAAATGGGTCTAAAAGTCACTTACAAATGCAGGTAGGCAAGGTCTAAGCCCTTCGCAGAGTGGTTTCGACTCCTCTTATTTCTACCGAGCACATATTACAGGCTCCGCTTGTCCTTACCTTCAGAGTTTCTGGACGTGAGAAGCCAACGGTTGGCTGGGCCCCTGAAAATAGCCAGATTTCCTATGATTCCAAGGCATGTGTAAGTAAAACTACTCAAGGCCTCGCCCCTGACCACAAAAAATTTAATAAACCCTGCTACTGTTCATTTCTTTCTCTGATTTTCAAGTAGGATTCCCTTTTTGAAAATGTTTCTTTTTCTTTCCTTTTTTTTTACTAAAGGCGCCAAACTTTGGAAGCAGCTTATGGAAAAATGAACAGCGTTGGCGAGCATGCATTGGGACAAGTCAAATCCAGTGAAAACGACTTCTGCAGACCCACTGACTTGTTTTATCTATCTTAAAGCTACGTGATCAGAGAGGATTCTAAAAATACCATACTTGTTGCTTTAAAAAATATCCAAACGAAAAATGTCCTCCTTACAGATCGCCTGTCAACCTAGCAGACACCTGCGGCCGTGCCTTGGGACGTTTTAAACTCTGCTGCTGTATCTCAGACACGTCGCTGGCATCCACACCGTGGGCAAGGCACCGCCGTCTTCACCAGTCTCCGCTGGCTTGTTGATACTACTCTGAAATTCATGCATGAACCCCAAATATCTGGACGGACGCATGGAGTAGGGCTGAAACAGTTACTCTCCCCAAGGACTTAATGTTCTCTTAAAATCAGAGAAGTGTCTGTGCACCGTGTGTGGCTGAGGTGACAGCCTTCGTGCCCCGGACGAGCAGCTGCTGGTCAGGGACCCGGCAGAGTCTCAGGGTTGTGAAGAAGTTGACAGAGACAGTGTTACCTTTATACCGTGGAGCCAAGATTCAGAGACTGACGCAGAGCTGTTGTCCAATTAAGACGACACACACAGCATCTCAGAAGCCTCTCCCCTCCGACCTGGCATTCCCTACGAAGTGCATCTTTGATCTCTGCATTTTGTGACCTGCCACGTGTGGCCAAGGGACCACACGGTCAGGCCAGGCTGTGAGCGGAGGATGGAATGCGTGAGCAGAAGGGCCATTCTGATCTCCCGTGTACCTCGTTATTACTCAGCGGCTACCGGCTGAGAACGAGCTGTCGGTGGGTCACACCCTTTGCCCATCTTTCCGTGCACTTGATACACAGACCCAGCGGAGCCCGGTGCCACTGAGACCCGAGCAGTGTGACCGTCTCTCACCTGGGTGATGCCAGAAGAGGCCTCTGCTCCGGTGCTCCTGTTGTGGGCACAGGCCTCCGGGAGCCACTGCACGTGGTATCGGCTGACGCCGGGATCTGCAAGGTCAGAGCACAGAGAGAGCACGGTCTGCGGCCACATTCCACATCGGCCACTGCTCTTAAACCGGGAGCCAACGGGAAGGAACACACAGGTTCTGCAGGGGACCCGAAAACGCACACCCAGGACAAAGGAGGCAGGTCGGTCCGCAGAACTCTGTTGTCAGGAGGAGATTCCCAGAGAAAACCGGATAAAATGCGAGAAAGCACAGGAACGTCGCAGTAGAATACCCACAAGGAGGTGTGGAGGGGAACCTCGCTCGGGCTGCTGTGCCGAGAGCACCCCCACAAGAGAGGGCGGCCCATGTCCCAGGAGTCTCCGCTCCCGCAACAGGGAGTCCTCACCACAAGAGTGAACTCTACAGTTTCCAGACAAAGCTGACAGGGAGGCCGATGGGCCCCGTGCCGAATCCACAGCCTCTCCTCCAGCGGCCGCGCCCAGCGTCCCGGTGCACTGGCTCGTGCAAGTGAGCGTTCCCGCAGCATGAGGCCGGGGAGCAGCACCTCCCCTCGGCCGCACACGTCCGCGTGTGTGGTCCGTAGTGAACCCTGACTTGCTCGGGGGCTCAGGGGAGAACCTGACCCCACAAAGCTGTCCTTCCCGGGCGGAGCGGCGTATTCTCTGCACAGCGCTGGACTCTGGGCCGTCACTCAGATAAAGCACAAAACCACGACGCGCACCTCGCCGAGTGTGGGAAGGGAGGGGTGGCCAGTGTCGCGTTTAGTCACCAACCTGCGTATCCAAGGCTGTGCAAAGGCACCGCTGTGCCACTGACTCAACTCTCATCCCCCGGGTTCCCACCAAGTGTTTGATGCCGCTTTACTCAGAGGAAAACGCTCTGACGCCATTGGGTGGTTCTGGTGGGAACTCGCTTTGAGCACTTCGGAATGAGAAAAGAAGAACTGAATCCAAGGGGATGGCGGCTATCACGCAGGCCCCCTCACTGTTTACTTAAAAGGGGAACCCCTTACTGGAGGCTTTAGGATTTACACAGCAGACGGCGGGGCTCTTGAGGAAAGGACTGTACGTTACACACAAGTGTGAAGTCAGTGAATGAGCGCACATGCTTTCACGCAGGTGCTGCTCTTCCGGGCCTATGACCAAGTAACCACACGGAACAGCTGCTCTCCTGGCGCTTAAACACTGACGGGGCTGCAGAAACAACCAGGCACAGAAACAGGATCTGCACGAGGCTGGAAGGTCATCTGGCTACAGATTAATGCAGGAAGTAAGGAGGCAGGTGTATTGCCAGAGGTCACAGCTGTGCACTGAGTGGCTGGCTTATCGCCTGGAGATCGAACTTTCAAGTGAAGATGGGGATGAGGCCTGATGGTTGGCGTGGCCAGTGTAGACGGCTGTGGGCAAGCCTGGTGGTTAGCGTAGGCAGTGTAGACGGCTGTGGGCAGGCCTGGTGGTTGGGATGGCCAGTGTAGACGGCTGTGGGCTGGCATGGTGGTTGGCGTGGCCAGTGTAGATGGCTGTGGACAGGCCTGGTGGTTGGCGTGGCCAGTGTAGATGGCTGTGGACAGGCCTGGTGGTTGGCGTGGCCAGTGTAGATGGCTGTGGGTAGGCCTGGTGGTTGGGATGACCAGTGTAGACGGCTGTGGGCAGGCCTGGTGGTTGGCGTGGGCAGTGTAGACGGCTGTGGGCAGGCCTGGTGGTTGGAGTGGGCAGTGCACATGGCTGCGGGCAGGCCTGGTGGTTGGCGTGGGTAGTGTAGACGACTGTGGGCATGGAGCGGGGAAACAGCCTCACACCAGCCTCCCAGGGCACAGGGGCCCTACGCAGGGAAGACAAAGCCCCATCACATCTGGCTTTGAAAAGCAGAGGGGTATAACTTCACAAGTTCTTACCATCAGGGGGGCTGAACACCTGCAACTCTAAAAAAATCAGCGGGTGTGACCCTGGAGAGCTGGAGAGTGAGAGGCACGGAGTCCCCACCCTTAAAGGACCAGCAGCCCCGCGGAGAAACGGCACAGAAGCAGCAGGATGCAAAACACAGAAGCAGCAGGATGCAATCTTTCTGCCACACGGCAGAAAGATTTGTTTCCTAATTTCGAAATGTGTGCCAGAGAAGCAGGGATCTTTGGGACATTTCTCCAAGAACAAACGAATGGCAGGCACCATTTCCCTCACCCAACTCCCCCACCCCCGCCTCAATACACAGACACCTGCTGGACCCGTGCAGCAGAAATACTCTCCGCCTGCTTGCCAGCAGCGCTCCTCTGCAGGCACGCCCCCGAAGCCAGACCCAGGCTGCAAGCCCACGCCCACAGGAGGCCCTCAGGAAGGTCGCTAACACCATACGCCCTGCCCCCACATGCTTCTGAGCTACCCAACCCCTCCAGCTCCGTTTTGGCCAGAGCCCATCAAAAGCGCTGCCACAACCTTGGCACTGTGCCAGCATCACCCCCAAAGTGACGCCTGTCCTGGGGAGAGGGAAAGACAGCCAGCATGCCGGCTGACTGCAGCCCCAGCCCCACCAACATAGGCTTCTCAGAGGACAACACGCACAGCGTGCCCGATAGTCGGCAGCCACTGCAGCTCTGGCAAAGGTCGGCTCTCACCCACCGCAAGTCCAGCGTGGCCCCACACTGGCCCATCAGCACCACAGGGACCCGTCCCTGCCCGCGACAGGCAAAGAGAGCCATTGCAGATGGCTGGAGTGAACGCAAACACAGCTCAGCCCCAAGGCTAGGGCACAGGCCACACACACAGGAGACACCTCTGAAGAGCCGGGCACGGGGGACACTGCAGCAGGACAGGACTCTTCTTCAAGCTACTACCTTCAAGAGCAGGAGATGTAGAGAACAGGGCAAGAGAAGAAAAAAGAACTACAAAACCAACTGTGAAACAAGTAACAAAATGGAAATAAGTACATACCTATCAAAAATTACTTTGAATGTAAACGGACTAAATGTCCCAATCAAAAGACACAGGGTGACGGAACAGATAAAAAAGCAAGACCCATCTGTATGCTGTCTGCAAGAGACTCACTTCAGACCTAAAGACACCTGCAGACTGAATGTGAAGGGATGGAAAAGCATTTACCATACAAGTGGAAGTGATAAGAAAGCTTGGGTAGCAATATTTAAATCAGAAGAGACTTTAAAACAAAGACAGTAACAAGAGACAAAGAAGGACACTACATAATCATAATGGGAACAATCCAACAAAGATAAACCAGTTAATAAACAAAAAGGAAATAAACGAAAATAATACAATAATAGTCGAGGCTTTAACACCCCACTACATCAGTGGACAGATCACGTAAGCAGAAAATCAACAAGGAAACAGTGGCTTTGAATGACACATTGGACCAGATGGATCTAACAGGTATATTCAGAACATTCCACCCTTAAAGCAGAATACGCATTCTTTTCAAGTGCACTTGGGACATTCTCCAGAGTAGGTCACATATTAGGCCACAAAACAAGTCTCAAAAATTCAAAAAGACTGAAGTCCTACTATGCATCTTTTCCAACCACAACACTATGAAACTGGAAATCAACCACAAGAAAACATCTAGAAAGAACACAAATACATGGAGGTTACATAACATGCTACTAAATAATGATTGGGTCACCCATGAAATCAAAGAGGAAATCAAAAATACATGGAGACAAATGAAGATGAAAACACATGGTTCAAAATCTTTGGAATGCATTAAAAGCTGTCCTAAGAGGGAAGCTTATAGCAATATAGGCCTAACTCGAGAAGCAAGGACAATCTCAAACTGACCTTACACCTGAAGAAGCTAGAACAAGGACAAACAAAACCCAAACTGGTACAAGGAAGGAAATAATAAAGATTAGAGCAGAAATAAATGAGACAGAAACTAAAAAAACAATACAACAGATCAATGAAACCAGGAGCTGGTTCTTCAGAAATATCAACAAAACTGATACACCTTTAGCCAGATTCATTAAAGAGAGAGAGAGAGAGAGAGGACTCAAAATCAGATATGAAAGAGGAGTAATAACCAACACCACAGATACAAAGACTATAGAATATTATGAAAAATCATATGCCAACAAACTGGACAACCTACAAGAAATGGAAATTCTCCTAGAAACATATACCTCCCAAAAGTAAGTCAGGAAGAAATAGGAAACATGAACAGACTGATGATCAGTAATAATAATAACCAAAAAACCTCCCAACAAACACAAATCCAGGACCAGGTGGCTTCACAGGCAAATTCTACCAAACATTTAAAGAAGATTTAATACCTATTCTTCTCAAACTATTCCAAAAAATAGAAGGAAAGCTTCCAAATTCGTTGTATAATGCCAGCATTACCCTGATACCAAAACCAGATAAAAACACTCCAAAAAAAGGAACTACAGGCCAATATCCCTGATGGACACAGATGCAAAAATCGTCAGCAAAATACCAGCAAATCAAATCTGACGATACATTAACAAAATCATTCTCCACCGTCCAGTAGGGTTTATTCCTGGGATACAAGGGTATTTCAATATTTGCAAGTCAGTCAATGTGATACATCGCATCAACAAGAGAAAAGACAAAAGCCATATGATTCCAAGAGATGCAAAAAAAAAAAAAAAAGCATTTGACAAAGTACAACATCCATTCATGATAAAAACCCTCTACAAAGTAGGTTTAGAGGAAACACACCTGAACATAATAAAGGCCATCTATGAAAAACTCACAGCTAACATTATCCTCAGTGGTGAAAAACTGAGAGCTTTTCTCCTAAGGTCAGAATTAAGACAAGGATGTCCACTCTCTCCCTTTTTACTCAACATAATAGTGGAAGTCAAAGCCACAGCAATCAGATGAGAAAAAGAAATAAAATACATCCACATTGGTAAGGAAGAAGGAAAACTGTCACTATTTGCAGATGACATGATACTATGTACAGATAAGCCTAAAATTCTCCCCCAAAACTAACAGAACTGATCAATTCAGTAAAATTGCAGGATATGAAACCAATATCCAGAAATCTGTTGCATTTCTAAACACTAATACCACCATAGCAGAGAAATTACGAAGACAATGCCATTTATAATTGCACCAAAAATAATAAAATATCTAGGAATAAACTTAATCACGGAAGTAAAAGACATGTACCCTGAAAACCATAACACACTGATGAAAGAAACTGAAGGGGTGCCTGGATGGCTCGGTTGGTAGAGCACGTGACTCCTGAATTTTAGGGTCAAGCCCCATGTTGGGTGTGGAGCCTACTCAAAAGAAAGAAAGAAAAAACAAGTATAGATGACACAAATAGATGGAAGGATATTCCACAGTCATGGATTGGAGGAACAAATATTATTAATTAAGATGCCCATACTACCCAAAGCAGTCTACACATTTAATGCAATCCCTATCAAAATAACAGGAGCATTTTTCACAGAGCTAGAACAAACAATCTTAAAATTTATATGGAACCACAAAAGACTCTGAATAGCCAAAGCAATCTTGAAAAAAAAGAAAAAAACTGGAGGTATCACAATCTCAGACATCAAGATACACTACAGAGCTGTAGTCATCAAAACAGTATGGTATTGCCATAAAACCAGACTCGTAGATCAGTGGAACAGAATGGAGAGCACCCAGAAATAAACCCATGATTATGGTCATTAATCTTTCACAAAGGAGGTAAGAATATGCAATGGGAAGATGTCTCTTCAATAGATCGTTTTGGGAGAACTGAACAGGTATACACAAAAGAATGAAACAGGACCACTTTCCTACACCATATACAAATATAAGTTCAAAATGGATTGAAGACCTAAATGTGAGACCTGAAACCATAAAAATACTGCAAGGAGCACAGGCAGTAACTTCTCTGACACCACCCTTAGCAACATTTTCCTAGGCATGTCTCCTGAGGCAAGGGAAACAAAAGCAAAAAGAATCAGGACTTCATCAAAATTAAAACCTTCTGCACAGTGAAGGAAATAATCAACAGAACTAAAAGCCTACTGAATGGGAGAAGATATTTACAAATGACATATCCAATAGAGGGTAAGTATCCAAAATATATAAAAAACTGATACAACTCAACACCCAATACCCAAATAACCCAATTAAAAAAATGGGCAGAACATATGAACAGACATTTCTCCAAAGACATACAGATGGACATACATGAAAAGATGCTGAACGTCAGGGAAATGAAATCAAAACTATGAGATACCACCTCACACCTGTCAGAATGGCTAAAAAACAGAGGAAACAACCACTGTTGGCAAGGGCTGGAGAAAAAGAAACTCTCATGCACTGTTGGTGGGAATGCAAATTGGTGCAACCACTCTAGAAAACAGTATGGAAGTTCCTCAAATAATTAAGAACAGATCCAGTAATTCCACGACTGGGTAATTACCCAAAGAATACAAAAACACTAATTCAGAAAGCTACATGCACCCCTGTGTTTATAGCAGCATTATTATGGAAGGAGCCCAAGTACCCAACAATCGATGAATGGATAAAGAAGAGGTGGTGTATATATATATACAATGGAATATTACTTAGCCATCAAAAAGAACGAAATCTTGCCATTTGTAACACCATTGATGGAGCTAGAGAGTAAAATGGTAAGCGAGATCAGTGAAAGAAAGACAAATACCATATGATTTCACTCATATGTGGGATTTAAGAAACAAAAGAAACACGCAAAGGGAAAAAGAGAGAGGCAAGCCATGAAACAGACCCCTAACTGTGGAGACCTGGTGGTTAGCAGAGGAGGGGGCGGGGAGTCGGTACAGTAGGTGAAGGGGATGGAGAGGGCACTTATCGCGTGAGCACTGAGCAGTACATGGGATTGTTGGATCACTGTTTCGGCATCAGAGACCACTGTGACACTGTATGTCAACCGCACTGGAATGACAATAAAATACAAAAACACTAACTCAAAAAGATAAGAGTTGTTCAAGAATTGAGTTGTTCAAAGAATTCTTTGTTCAAACAATTCAAAGAATTGTTCAATCACTCAAATGTACACCTGGAAGTATAGAACACTGTAGTTAATTATACTGGAATTGTTTCAAATTGCAAAGGGAAAAATGCCCATGCCTGTATGTTAGCTGAGTTGTGTCCATTAACTCGTTTATACAAATACCTTGTCTTTAGCTTCATCTTGGCAGTTGTGAAAATCCTGCAAGTCTGTATTTAGGATATGACTTCAGGACCCACTCTATAACTAGAATATTAAAAACAGCATCAGCATATCAACTATTTCCTAAGGGGATACATATGAAAATTCTATGCCAAATGCCTTGTGTTGCTCTGCTTCTTGAAATTAAGTTCTTCCTTCCACAAATAAATTATAAAGTACTTGAGAAGTATTTTTAAATATTGAAATTTACTTTCAGTGTGTTTCAACTGTGCTTCAAAAAGTAGATGTTTTTAATTTGTTTCTGAAATATATCTAACTCACAGTGTCTGGCATAAATTAGAGGCTGCAAAATATTTTTTTTAGGATTTATTTATTTTAGAGAGAAAGACAAGAGAGAGAGCATGAGCAAAAGGAGCAGAGGGAGTGGGAGAGAGAATCCCAAGCAGACTCCCCACTAAGCATGGAACCCAACATGGGGCTTAATCCCACGATACTGAGATCATCACCTGAGCCCAAACCAAGAATCGGACACCCAACTGACTGTGCCACCCAGGCGCCCCAAGGCTGCAAAATTTTTAATTAAATGTTAATCTCTAAATTCCAAAAGTCTAATGATCAAGAGTGCTGGGGTGATTGAAATCAGAGCTCTGAGAAAGAGACACCATGTTAGAGCGCCACGGAATAGCCCCCATAGCAAAGCACGGGAAGTCGCGACACTGGTGGCCGGGCACAAACACTTGGAAACACATCAGAAAATGCCAATTCCCCAGGGCAGGAAGTTCTGTTCTTTACAGCATCTCCTGCATCAGAAATACACCTGGTATGCAGTAGGTGCTCAATCAATGTTAGTGGAATGACCTCCTTTCACGAACTAATGTCTTGTTCTCTTTATGTTTGTAAAAATGCTTTGGTCAGACAGACTTTCTGACTTTGTACGATTCTGTAAAAGAAAAATCTTGAACATCTAGGCAGAAGGCATTTGTACTCAAAGTAGAAGTGTGAATGTTTTCTCCTAACTTTGCATATTTTTGGAGCACAAACACTAAATCTAAACCAAAAAGCCTAAAAGTTAGGCTGTGGATTCTGTGGTCACCCAGGAAAACTGAACTGTTGTCTGTAGAATAATAAAATTACTAATTAATAAAAGTAGCTGTGGATTCTGTGGTCACCCAGGAAAACTGAACTGATGTCTGTAGAATAATAAAATTACTAATTACTAACATTAATAAAAATGTTCTATACTTCCAGGTGTGCATTAATAAAAATGAACTGTTCCTTTTAGAAGTACAAATTCACTGTTGAGGATTTGTATTTCCTTGCAAAACATCACTATAATAACCCAGCTACCCTAGGCACTACGTTGGGCTGACATACGATGTTTGAGTCATTTCCCTACAAAATTATATGCTGTGTCATCATAAATAATACAAAAAAACCATGCACCTCTCTGGGAAATTTCAAGGGATGTGAACAGATTTCTGCTCTCGAGTTCCTAGCGCCAGGTCCAAAACCAACATGCTGGCCACCCTCACGTTTAGGAAATGTGACAGATATCTAGAAACCAATTTCTACTTACAGTTCTGTCTCGATTAGTGAACAAGATTCTCGTCTACTCTGATCTGTCACAAGCGTTTTTTTTGTTTTGTTTTGTTTTTTGTTTTTTAAGTTTTCAACTCAGTGTATCCACTGGTGGAAATTAGTTACGGTCCAAGAATATTCATTCAGGTACCTATGTCAGAATTTTTTTTTCCTGTTTTAATGCTGTTTTTATTTTTTATTTTTATCTTTTTATTATTATATTCAGTTCGCCTCTATGTAGTACGTCATCAGTTTTGATGCAGTGCTGAAAAAGCATTCGAGACGCGTCCATCAAGGTGCATACAGTGCACACACTGTGTGATTTTACAGTCGGAGAGTCTGGAAAAGCCAGCCCAAGCCTCCTTTACCCAGGACACAGAAAGAGCTCGTAGTCCCATTCTACACAGAGTTCGCAGAACACGGGGACTGCGTGTTGACTTAGGAGGCGTCTCCTTTCCTACATTCGTGATAGTTACGAACGGCACCTGCTTCATCCGTGTCTCGGGGAACTCTGCTTGGGGGTTCTGTAGGTCACACGGTGCCTGCCTAACGGGCTTCTGGAAGGAGAACAAATGTGGGATGCGTTTGGAACACATGCTCTCCACCTCGGTGAGCGCTGGACTCCCCGACGTTTCCACAGTCTCCTTCTACTGAGGGCGCTGGCACAGGGACGCTCTGCTGAGTTTTATATGTGAACTTGGCTTTCAAATTTAAAATCAAAAGGGAAATGGGATAGATACAATTTAAGGAAAAGGGCTTCTTGGAAAACAGACAAAACTTTAGTGAAAGCATGACTTGTTCTTGGTACCTAAGCGGCCCACGTGATCTGGTGGAAACTGACCTCCGTGTGCAGACTCCCACGGCAACATAACTACCGTGCTGAGGTTCCGGTTCCATCCGCATTTCAACCACATAACTACATCCTGAGCTCCAGGGTTATGCACAGAAAGGAATGTGTATATACACTGCCTGTACACACACACACACACACACACACACACGCGCGTGCACACAGTCTTCGAGGCAAACGTGACCCCTTGCTTGTCATGCACTCCGGTCGTTACTGTACGGGAATACTGTCCATTTCCTGCTGCTGACAGAAGGCAGGGATGGCTAATCCCATTGCATCTGCCAAACTGAATGCTTAGAATTAATCGCATTTGGATTGCAAATTAAATCATGAGCCTGTCTGTGAATGTATCATACTTGGTTGTCTGCAAAGGAGGAAAACAGAGTCGGTCCTAGAGCCGCAAGAAGCCTCTAGCTCTGAGGTGTTCACCCTCCTTCCTGAAGTTCTGTTTCCCCTCTGCCCTTGGGTCACCCTTCAGGCCTCCAGCAACAGGAAACCCCATAAGAACGCTGACATTTGTGGGGTGATTACTTTGTGCTGGGCACTGTCCCCAAGCATTTGGTATGTGTACTCTCAAAATTTACTGCCCACAACAAACCTACAACATAGTCTATCATTTTCCTTTAGTTCATCATGTTAATAGAATAAATGAAAAAAAGTCCCTATCTTCTCATTACTTTCAAGAAGAATGTTTGACACAAATCTATATGCGTCCATGATAAAAACACTGCAGGTAAGAGCAGTAGGGGATGAGACGCCTGAGTGGCTCAGTCCATTTAGCGTGTGCCTTCGGCTCAGATGATGATCTCAGGGTCCTGGGATTAAGCCCCGTGTCAGACTCGACACTCAGGCAGGAGTCTGCGTCTCCCTCCCCTTCTGCCCCTCCCCCCACTCATTCTTGCTCGCTCTCTCTGAAATAAAATTTTAAAAAGATCTTTAAAAAAAAGAAAGAAAAAAGAGCAGTAGAGGATTTTGTTCATCTGGTAAAGTGTGTCTACAGAAACCTTACAGTTAGACCTCATGCTTAGGGTTAAGGCACTCAATAACCTTATTGTGCAAATCGTATCACGTAGGTATGTACATCGAATCATCACATTATGCACCTTAAATATGCACAGTGTTCTAGGTCAGTTCTATCTCCGTAAAGCTGGGAAAAATAGAAGCAGCAGATATTTGCATACAGATATAAAATCGCTTAGGTACCCGTGCACACGCTCGTATTCCTACACACATGCACACAGATCCCGTCACGTCACGCACTGCCCGTGAGCTAGGTGCCTTCCTACAGATGAGAAACCGATGTGCCAAGTGATGAGTGACTTGCCTGACATCACACAGTGAGTGGTTCACCTGGGCTTTTAAACAAAATACATCTCATTTTAAAGACTGTATTCTTAAGCTCTACGGTACTGTGGTTCAAATAGTAGTTTACAAGCGTGCAATGTTTTACATATAATAATTCCTTAGAGATGTTTAGAGAAGTGACTTTTCTCAGCCATCAATACCATTAATTTGTTTCCACCTAATTAGTCAGAATTACTAGTAAATCATCAACCAGGTAACCGAGAAGAAGGAAAGAAAGCAGTGCTTCTGTTTCATCCCTACTTGGAGTAAACAGAAATGAAGGCATCAAAATAAACGTCGCGCCTGCAGTGATCACTCTTGCTCCAGCCTGTACTGAATGTCGCAGCCACCATTAAACCAAAGGTGAAGAGGAAAATGTCAAAGGTCTGGTGGGAAGGAAAACACAACACTCTCATTATGTACAGGCGACACGGTGGCTCTTACAGAAAAATGGGAAAGGACCGTCAGATGAAATGTTGTAATGAGCAAGGGGAGAACGATACAGTCAGATTCACCATCAAGACATAAAAGGAAGAGGTATTCATATATGATGTATTTACATATGTGACAGCCAAAGTCGGAAAACAAAACTGAGGAAAAGTATGCGTGTATATAAGGGGATCGAAATAAACACAAACGCCTTAGAATCATCATCTTAAAAGTATTATAGGCTCTGCATTATATATTATAAATCACCGTTGAGAGAAGATTGTAAAAACCTGAATAAAGTGATCTGTCAAGTGTGGAGATTATAAAGATGTGAATTCTCCAGTCGTTACCATATCGATTGAATTTTCAACAAAGATCTCACAAGGTTTTTGTGGACACTGGCGCATTAATACAAATACTGACATAAAAACACACAGGGCCAAGAATAGTGAAGACAATTTGAAAATGAAGTAAAAAACTGAAGAACTATGATTAAAAATATGTACAAATCTACAGTTCAGACAACACGGTAATGTCAGAAAGTTGGAAAAATATGCTAAGTGACTCTACAGAAGGTTAAAAAGTTAACTTGCCCATATTTTGATGTACGGCCAGGACAGCAGCCCAGAGGTTTGGGGTAAGAGTCATCTTTAAATAAATGATGGTCTCTCAGCTGCAGATCAGGAGAGAGAAGAGTAAAGGAACAGGGAGCCCTACACGTCAATTCAGTTCCAGGTGGAAGTCAGCCTCAGAGAGAAAGGAGATGAGGGCAGGATCTTTGTGGCCCTGTATAAGCAAACAGTCTCAACCAGGACGGCAAGAGCTCTCACCAAAAGGAAACAAAGTGATGAATGGACCCCCTCTAAAACTCAGAACTACTGAGAAAGGAAGGTAAGAGGAGGTCACACAGGGAGAAAACACCAAAACAAAGGAATCAGCAGGTGACATAGATTCAACGTGTAAAGGTCTCTTGCAGGAAGGACAGCCTGGCCGAACAGCTTAAAAAATGCAAGTTCAGACAATACGGAGCCATCAACACGCAGGTGCCAGAATAGCTCAACTTAAAAAGATGGGCATTCCACATGGCAGAGGGAGGGGGGCGCACCGGGGACAATGGTGCCCTGCTAGTGGGAAAGGAAGCTGGTGCATCTGCTGTGGGACACCATCAGTGTCTTCCAAAGCTCCACATGCCCTAATCACCCAGGAGCCCTCCTTGTCCAGGAGAATATGTGCATCAAAGACCTGTGTTCACAGCAGCACTATGCTGCCGAGCCCATCAGCTGGACAAACTAAATCCCCAGCACGGGCTGAAAAGAGCCTTTGGTGGAGCTCTACGGGGGGCTACAAGGGCAGCACCAGCCATGGGTGAATTACTGCTCCTTGCAGCAGAATGCGTTCATTTCCCACTTCCCATATCACGTTCACTGCAAGAAACCCAACACACACTGTATGGTTCCAAGTTGTATAAATTTCAAGTATCAGCAAAACAAACCTTCAGGTTTATAAGTCCGCGGCGGCAGTGGTTGCTCTTGTATGCTTAAGATGTATTCTCAGTGCTCACGTTTGTACTTCACTATATGTTTGTATTTTCAATATTAATGTTTTACTACTGATAGAGTTCTAACCTAAAATTGGTTAATATAATAGATCAAACAAATTTTGTAATTTAATATTTATCCTAAAACTTATTAAACTTAGGATTAGGGATATATATTAATGAATAATTTTTAATTTAATAAATAACACTGAATAAATGGAATTTAGTTTTAATTAACATATGATAGTAATAAAACATTAATATTAGTTGTAATATTATTTTAGCTGCAGAATGGATGTCAGCAGCTTGGAAGAAAATTCTGGAACAAGAACTCCAACACCAATATTCCTTTTTTCTAAAGGTAGGTTCCACACCAGCTGGGATCCCAGCGTGGGGCATGAATTCACAGTCCTGAGATCAAGACCTGAGCTGAGATCAAGAGTCAAACAACTATTCAAACAAATACTCAAACAATTCTAAGGGTAAATCTTCCCTGCGGTATTAATTATAAAATGGAAACCCTGAAGGCACACAAGAGTTTTGCTGCAGTGGAATGATGGTGTGTTAGGATATCGTGGTGTGTCCGTACGCAGCAGCGAGTTAAACATGGCACGAGAAATATATGACAATGCAGACTGCTCCTATATTATATGAAAATGGATGTTTTACATGAAAATGTTATATATATATATATAAAAATGTGTGTGTATGTGTATATATACACATATATATTTGTGTGTGTGTATAAAACAAATGAGGGAAGAACAGAAGTGTAGGAAACTTTCAAAAGGACATCCACCAAAATACTGTTTCTAGGAGAGAATACTGAAGTAAGTGACTTCTTTCTCTATTTTCCAAATTATTTGGGTCGTTCATCTTTTTTTAAAATGAAAAACTAACTTAGAATAAAAATTTACAGTGCAGAATAATGAGTATTTTGAGTGTTTTGAAGACAAGACTGGCCTTCTGGGAAAGCAGTGAAGATAGGCTAACATGCCTGAGATGATAAAATGCAACTGGGTGACCGATGCAATTTCCAAACGGGATACAGATTCCTGGGAAACGGGGCAGCCCACTCAGACTTCACAATAGCAAGGCATTTAAAAAAAAAAAATCAAAGTATTTTGTCCAGGTTCTAGTCTCCTTAATATCAACACCATGGCGGGGTGCCTGGGTGACTCAGCCAGTTAAGTGTCTGACTCTTGGTTTCAGCTCAGGTCCTGATAGAGTTGTGACATCGAGCCCCACACTGGGCTCCACCCTCAGCATGGAGTCTGCTCGAGATTCTCTCTCCCCCTCTTCCTGTGCCCCTCCTTCCACTCATGTTCTCACTCTAAAATAAATAAATCTTAAAGAAAAAAAAAAAACAAACTATCAACACCGTGGCTCGCCCTTGACTTTTTCACTAGCCTCGTGATGTCACTGGGCTACTTAATGCAGATAACAAATCATCAGACAGTGTTGGCCCACCTTCAGTCTTTTTCCAGTAGACCTTCACCTGCAGCTGGTTGTCTTGATAGAAGGGGGCCCCGATTTCCAGGAGGCGCGTGGGCCGTCGTCGTTGGAAAGGGGGCTGCATGTGCATTGCGCTCTTTCTTGTCTTCCCAAGTGGGTCTTCTGCAACAAAGCACAACACTGTGATTTCCTGGTCAAAAGTAAGCAGTAGTCAGTACACATTCGTCAGGTGGGAAAGGCTGCTCTCATTTAAAGAAGAGGTCTGGATAGTATTTCTCATTATATATGTGTTTTTGTAGTAGCGAAGAAAGTAAATGAAATACTATGAAAATACCACGTGGCCTGGGAACAATACAGACAGCTTTTCATAGACGTACCAGCATTATATACAGCAAGGCCCGGAGCAAGGCCCTAAATGTTCAATCTACTTTGTATGGGAAATACTAAGAGCCAGCAAATGCAATGCGATGATACGTTAGATTGGGAATGGAGTTGAAGGATGCATTCATTCATTCATTCATTCATTCCTGTCAGTACTTAGTGATCACTTCCTAAGTGTCAGGCAGTGAGCCAGAGGCCGCAAACACAAATCTCGTGCACATGGGTCTCCTGCAATAGCAGCAGACACATATGCAGGTGATCCTGCACACAGAGGAGGGCACTCCCAACGGCTGGCACATGGGGCATAGTCGTGGAGGGAGCACAGTAAGGAGGGAAGGGGTTGTGTATGTCTCACAAGCCGCTGGTGCCTATTCTGTGGAAAAGGAGCCAAGACTCTGTGGAAACAAGTTACAAGAACAGGATAAGGCAGTTGCAGTAGGAGATGGCATGCTTTAGGAAATATGAGACTAGGTCTGTAGGCATGTTCACTGCTGTTTCTTAACATGATTTTCCCCCGTGGTCAGTGTAACACTGCGTTCACCACGTACTTACTGCAAAGCAAGGACAATGTAAATGTGACTCAGAATGATCCCAAACCGCAGATGTCCCATATCCAATGGCACTCAGAGACTAAGTCTCTAATCAAAACACTAGGAAACATTCCTCCGAATCAGGTAATTCACACTTTGATTTCCACCACCCTAGGCTAGGCCATTTCCTCTCCATCGCTGTTTTGTGGCACGATCGGGCTCTGGTTTTAGTGTTCTTTTTATTTTGCCATTTTAATACAGTTGCCTCTTTCCCATTTGTTGCATTCTTAATTCCTACAGTATACTGAGCTCCTCCTTGAGTTCACTAGGTTCCAGACTCTGTTAGCTCAGAGTGCACCAGCCAGCGCTCCTTGTCTGTGCTGGGTACGACACTCTGTCCTTCCAAAGTCCCCCCCAGCTGCTGTCCTCGAAGACAATTTCCCACGATGTACAGAAACAAATCCTCCTCAGCACACCTACATTTTCCCAGCTTTCATCACTTTTCCTCCCTTTAATTTCTTCCTCCAGCTGAACCTTGAATTCCAGGCAGGACAGACCCTATTTGAACGTCCCTGGATTTCCACTGTGTTGTTCAGAGACACACACCTAGTGGCATGAAATGAAATGCAGAAGTCTGAATTCATGGCTCTAGAGTGGTTAGCGAGTATTCACTCGTCTGGGTTGTGTGGGCTGTTTGACTGATGTTAGCAGAGTCCTCCTTTGTCACAGGCTTCAACCATGCTTGTTTCCCCAGGGTACATTTCCCTCTGCTGCAGCAAGGCCAGCCCACCTAACTTCTTCTCCAGGTGTATTCCTGGTGGTCTCTGGTGTGCTTGATGGACTTCCACACCATTCTATTTCTATTCATACAGCCATCCTATGAAATAGAACAGGGTCAATGAGCTTTTCAATCAAGGGCTGGACAGCAAAGAGTTTTGGCTTCATGGCCCGCACAGTCTCTCTCGAGTACTCAGCTCTCATGATGGCACAAAAGCAGCCACAGATGGTCTGTAAACAAGGGAGTGTGGCCGTGGGTCAATACAATTTTATTTACAGAAACAGGCGGTGGGCCGGATGTGGCCTGTGGGCATTGTTTGCAGACCCCTGAGAAAGTGACGTTAGCCTGCACATATTAAACACAAAAACCATGGGGTTCAAAAATACGAAGAGTGTCCAGTTTCATGCAATTCAAGCAGTAGTGAGGGTGGGCTGTAATCCCAGGGCCATCTCACGCCCAACTCATGCTCCTCCAACACCACACACCGCCTCCTTTTAGGGAGCAAGGTGATTATCGACGTGGTTTAGTAGTAAGGATCTCAGAACTTTGCGCTGGCCTCCAATCTCTCCTTCACCCAATGCCTAGTTTTGGAAGTGGCATGGTTAGAAATTCCACAAGACCTTCCTGCTTTTGGATTCCCAGTAGCCTTGTGAAGAACAGAACGAGCTGCATGGATTGTCTACCAATGAGAACCTTTCCCAACAGGGCTGTTCGCCTGCTTGGGAAGACAGGAGCCCAAGGGAACGATGCAGATGGGGGAGAAGACTCCTGACCTGTGGTGAAGCAGGATTAGGAGGGGAAACCTGAGGACCACAGGAGGAAACCTGCATCGACCACCTACTGCTCCTCACAGCGGCACGTACACTGAACCATCTACACAACGATTCAAAGAAAAGGGACACTTATGTGACTAGGTTCTAATGTACAATGTTGTACTTTAAACAGTTCAAACAAATGTTTGGATTCCCGAAACATTTATGAGGTTCCAGTCTTCTGCACCCAAATCTAATATGTGTCTGGGGGTTTATCACACACCTAGCCGATCTCAGACACCTGCGGGGTGTCCTACAATCCACCTGAATTCTGACACAATCTACCTAAGACGGTATCGGATCCCCTACGGACACCGTGCACGTTGGGGGGGCATCCCCCTCTGACGCCATCTCCCTGCAGATGGCATTGGATCCCCTACAGACACCGTCCACATGGGGGGGCATCTCCCTCTGACACCGTCTTCCTGCAGATAGCACTGGATCTTCGAGGGTAAGGACTCCGTCATGTAGGACTGCCCCCCACTTCAGACACCACTCACAAATCCAGGCTGTCTCCTCTGTTACTACCCACTGCGGAATGGTGGTTCCAACCACCAAGGGAGGTCCAACCACCAACTCCTAGTGTTCGTTCCAACCACCAAGTCCTCAGATTCAATCAATCTGCTAGGGTGGCTCACAGAAACATTGACTCACTAAACTACCTATCAGTTTATTATAAAAGGCTGTAAATCAGAATGAGCCCAATGAAGAGATGCCCAGAGTCAGGTCCGGGAGAAGGGACATAAAGCCTCCGCGCCCTCCCCAGGGTCACCGCTCTCCGCGCAGCTCCGTGTGTTCACGGCCCTTTCCAGCCTCCTGTCTGTTCGTGTGTTTATGGGGTCTCTCTGCCAGGAATGAACAGCAAATACGTGCTTATCATAAATCACAGCGTCGCAGGCTACTTTACGAGAGGCGAGGGGTCACCCCCCAGCGAGAGCCAGTGTGCCCAACAGCACGGAGAGCTCGGTGCACACAGAAGCTGGGCCAGAACAGAGAACCAACAGGCTTCTCCTGATCACCATGGACGTCCGGAATCCTGCTGGTCACACCGGAACTATTTGTTCACTAGCTAACTAAGGGTTTAAGATTTTCACAAACCTACTTATACCTCCAGTCACTTTAATCATCTGTGACTTTGAGAATTCACCAGTGGATAAGCAAACGTTTAGATAACTGTGTTTAATCTCTATGTGAATTTTATCTTCCTACTTTGTTATGTCCTACACAGACTTTTATTTTTGGTTATACATACGTAAGGACACAGTTTTCTGTATCTCAAGATGGAAGTGCCCTTGCTTTACTGAAATGCATCCACACGTAACGTTACCAAGCCCCACACCGCACGGAAAGGACAGAGAGGCGTGGGCCTCCATACTAGGAGCGTGGCCCTGACTCTAGGGGGGAGTCCTGTGCTGTCAGTTAATAATCAGATGCAATAAAATCATTTCTACATGTTGTAAAAAGATACGACGTCTGATCGATACTTGGTAATGGTCGCAAAGGTAAGAGAACTGAATGAGTACGCTATTTATTCAGATGTCCAAATTCTCATTTATTTTACAGATCAAGAGATTCAGCATATTTTCTTCTGCTCCATTTTTAGTTTGAAGAGCTAGAAGAATACCCCACTTGCCTGACGCAACTATAAGACCTTTGCAACCTGTCAACCCTGGAAATGGTCTTCCTGCCTCCGAGAAAGCAAGCTGCATTTCCATTCAAGAGTGTGACATCCTTCTTCCTTCAAGGGGCCCTTTTATAGCACGGCATGAACATTCAGCTTTTGCTTACGTAGAGATTTTTGTCATTGAATTACCCTGTAGCCTGCAGACCTGGGAAAATGTAATTCAAAAAGTAATTTACATGCTGGCATTTACTACCCTCTTTCCTATAAAATGTAATTTCCCTTGCTTATACTATAAAGTTGTAATTATTCTTTATTTCTCGTTGGTCCGTGATGAAATATAGTGTTCTTGTAAAAGTCATATACTAGGGGCTCCTGGGGGGCTCAGTCCGTTGAGCATCTGCCTTCAGCTCAGGTCATGATCCCAGGGTCCTGGGACGGAGCCCCATGCTGGGCTCCCTGCTAAGCGGGGAGTCTGCTGCTCCCCCTCCCTCTGCAGCTCCCTCTGCTTGTGCTCTCAGTCCCATTCCCTGTCTGTCAAAAAATTAATAAAATCTTTTTAAAAAGGAAAAAAAGTCATATACTAGCGTTCATGAGATTGTATATCAACACCGGTGTCTGAAATCCTGACAAATATTCAGCCACGTCCTACACAATCCTGCGTAAAGCCGGTGTCTTCCACAGGACACCCCAAGACTAGACAATATGCATTATGACAGGTACTTTGCCCTATTCATATTTTACTTTTCCTCTCTCACCCTCCTGAATCCACACGAGAGGCATCAGCTAATCCTGAGAAGAAAGTGGACTTTGAAGGGTTAATTGTCATAACTCTTTCTGGATCAGGTAAAACACTATTACTCTATTGTGCAATATGGCTTAAGGTGTAAGAGAAACAGGTTCACAATCACCCTGGAGAGGGTGGGAGACGATGTTAGTCAACGAGGGTCTCACCAATCCAATGGGCTTGTGGGGGGGATGCTGTAGGAAGAGGGAGAAAGCCCGAGATGTCCATCTGCAGAGCCCCAGAGCACCTGTGCAGCTCCGTCCGGGCGCAACCATGACGAGGCGCTCCATGAGGAGCCCTCTACAAGGACACGCTGAGCTCAGGTGCTTTTCCTCCTTGTTCTCGGTTGCGAGAATGCACACAAATTATGGGAGTCTGCAATCCCACACCAGTTTCTAATGGGGAAGGAATGCTGGTTACCGGAAAAATCAGGATACTAAAAGGCAAACTTACTTTTTATATAACAGATGAAATCCCCACCAGCAGGAAAACAAGGTCTGAAGGATTTGGGTCTGAGAAGGAAGCTGGGGAGGGACAAGGGGGGAAAGCAGTGAAGGATGAACTTGGGGGAGAAGATGAAGAGGTGACAGAACTCAGAAGAGGGAGAGATCTGTTACATGGTGAGTACCTTCTAAAGCATGTGCTGGCTACCATCTACAACATGGATAGTTAAGAAAGACTGGAGACAAATACTAATTAGAGTATTTTCATTGTAAGAAAGAGGTAGGAAGGGCTTGAACATGGCAAAGAATTTGACAGATTCCACACAGAATCTGACATTAGAGATGGAAGGGCTTTTTAAAGAACTGAATTTATGGAGAAAAAGGAAAGAGAATCCTGAAGAAGGCCTCTCAGGCTCTGGTGTGAACAGAAGGGTGAAGGGTGGAGCCGTCTGCTGCAGGAGAGCCTGGGAGGGGAGCAGATGTGTGCCATCTGAGCACCTGTAAGCCTGAGTACCTGTTAACCACAGGAGAGCCTGGGAGAGGAGCGGGTGTGTGCCGTCTGAGCACCTGTTGGTCTGCATACCTGTTAACTGCAGGACAGCCTGGGAGAGGAACAGGTGTGTGCCCTCTGAGCACCTGTTTGTTCGCCCCCCAAGTGCAGGTGCTACGCTGCCAGCTGAGTGCAGGGCTCTACCCTCAGCCCGTGGTCGGGCCGGTAGATGTGGGGAGTCAGCAGCACACGGATGGTGCCGAGTCCACGCAACTCATGGACCTCTCCCAGGGACAGCCCTGCCTCCCACTCCCCCTTCCTTCCTTTTCCCCCAGCACTGACTTCTCTGCACACTCGGTGTTCTTTCCAGTCTCTGCACTCACACGCACTCCACACTTGCGTGGGCTGATGCCCGTGCCTCGTGGGCCCATGGGGCCCTCCCTGCTCTTCAGGGCTCTCCTTTCCCACCGCCACCTTAGCACCTTCTGCTTCCTCAGTTCTATACGGCTGTGTGTGCGATGGACTAATGCTTGTGTGATCATGTGGACGTGGTTATCTTCCCAACTCAACATTAGGCAGAGATCAAAATGCATCTAGTGCTGCAATAATGTGTGTGCACATGTATGTGCATGTGTATGCTTGTATGCATGTATGTGCATGTATGTGTGCACGCATGTGTATGTGCATGTGCGTGCATGTGCATGTGTGCACACGTGTGTGGGTGTATGTGTGCACGTGTGTATGCATGTTTATGTGTATATGTGTATGCATGTGTACATGTGCGTGTGTGTGCGTGTATATGTGTGTGCATGTGTACAGGTGTGTGCATATGTGTACGTGCGTTCATGCACATGTGTGTGCGTACAGGCGTGTGTGCATGTACACATGTGCATGTGTGTGCATGTGTATGTGTGTGCATGTGTATAGGTGTCTGCATGTGTCTGCACCCGCACAGGTGTGTGTGCGTGTACACGTGTGTGTGCGTACAGGTGTGTGTGTACACGTGTGCATATGCATGTGTGTGCATGTGTATGTGTGTGCATGTGTATAGGTGTCTGCATGTGTCTGCACCTGCACACACATACATGGCACATATATACTAGACTGTGTATCCTTGGTCTATGCAGTATATACATAGGCTCCTGTGTTTATCATATAATGGAGTCTAACACAGTAAGCATCCCCATCATTAGACACAGTAATGTCATAATTCGTAGCCATACATTTCAGGTTGAGGAATGGATAGATGACAGGATTAAAAAATCAGTGTAAGTTGCTAAACATATAGAAAAGTTTCTATGAGAAGTTTTAGGTAAAACTTGTGTTATACCCAGACTCATACAGAGAAATCGTAGACTGTTTCAAATACATTTAATCTCCAAAGAGACGGTTTCTCAAACAGGTAGGAAGCTCTGTTTCTAGAACTTTTTGAAAGCGTCACTTCAAACAGAGCTGCTCATTCGACCCAACGTTTCGCAGGTGGTAGAAGATAATTACAAGCAATGACCGCGTCTAACTCTGCAGAGCGAGGCTCGCCTTTCCAAAATTCAGACAAGCTTTTAGCCCGTTCTTCTGCCCTCTGCACCAGATCCACGATGCAAGGCAGACACCTGGGGCTCTACTCCTCAGGAATCAACATCACACGCTCCTTTCAGGTGCCCCACTCCCCGAAACCTTGCCAGGCGCTTCTCCACTGCGGCTCTAACCTGTCCCCTCTTGTGAACAGAGCCGGAAACAAGAAAGTAACTTATTTTCCGGCTCAGATACGAGTGCCATATAAGACTCTGCTTTTGCTTTGCACAGTTTGTGGCAAATGTACTAGTTTAGGAAAACTGGGAACCAGGAAAATCAATAAGGGAATAACTTAGTTACTGGAATATGAAGTAGCCTTTCAAGAAAGGACGGCGACCGCTGGGAAATACCCATGAAAATGGGTGTGTCACCTGTCACGTTTTTAGGAGACCTAAGTTTTCTTGTTCAATTTCCATTATGACACCAAAATATTGCATATTCGGTGGACAAAAATCAAAAGAGAAACTTCGAAGGTGAAACTGTCTGACACGTGGTCATTCTAGAGGTCACCTAGCTTGGCATTGTAAGTTTACCGATAGCAAGATTACCAGGTCACGACTGTAGGTGAAAACCTCACACTCTCTCGGGCGAGTCCTGGCTTTCTTGCTCGCCTGACAACAAGCACGCGGCACTTACTGTGGCTGGCGGCGTGCGTGGGCGTGAAGTGCAGGGAGGCCTTGGCCCCCTTCAGGCGCGTCTGCCCCCAGTATGCGATGGCCTGCAGCTCCACGGTGTAGCTGGAGTCTGGCTGGAGTCTGTCCAGGAGCACGGAATTCTGGGACTGCAGAGGAAGACAAGATGCGCCAAGCCCGTTACAAGCCTGCCCTGCCTGTCCTCTTTGTCCCAAAGCCATGATACTGTTTGCCAACTGATGGTGTGTGTTCACACGTGTGTGTGCGCATGTGTGTGTAGGCACTACAACCACTTCACAGGTCACATTTTGCTTCCAACCCCTATGATCCCACAACTTGAGCTCCTTTAAATCTTCCTAGGAGATAACCATGCATTGCCAGTTATCACTTACTGTGAAGTCCTTGAAAATAAAGGATAGAGCTGTCAGAAAGTTTCTTAAAACTAAAACCAAGATAGGCATCAGCTAAATATCGAGGATATAGACTTTTGGACGCATATTTTAGAATTCTAAATGGCACAGAAATTGGAATGTTCACTGCCCCAAAAAAAGCCTTGCTACCCTTTTAAAAAATGTTTTCAAACATGTATTTTTTAATGGAATTCAGCTTTATAAATTAGGGGGAAGTTGTTTATGTAAGTTTTCTAACAACAATAAAGGAAACCGAGGAACGCCTTTTCGTGCACTAGGAATCTCATACAATGCCAAATGTTCACTCTCATAGAACTCTCATTTCAGAAAACGGTTCAGTGGAGACTTTATTTCTTGGCATCTGGAAAATAAACCATTCCAAGCTCTTTAATCAACGGGACCAATATCTTGTCAAACATGCATTTTCTAAGCTGATTAGCTTACAGATGAAAATCCCCTGTGACAGGAAAGACACGGACATTTGCTCGGCGATTTACAAGGATCTCAAACAAAACCAAACAAGATCTAAATGTAAAAGGCATTTTGAGGGCGCCTGGGTGGGTCAGTCAGTTAAGAGATTGCCTTCGGCTCAGGTCATGATCCTGGAGTCCCAGGATCGAGTCCGTACCAGGCTCCCTGCTCAGCGGGGAGTCTGCTTCTCCCTCTGACCCTCCCCCAGCTCGTGCTCTCTCTCGCATTCATTCTTTCTCAAATAAGTAAATAAAATCTTAAAAAAAAAAAAAAAAAGGACATTGAGTTCTATCATTTTCTATGACCAGACAGTCAAGACAAAATGATTTCTGTTCCTCTCCTGGAGTTGCACCTGCCATTTGGATAGGAGTAGCTCAGCGAGCTAAATTCAGCTATTTTCACCTAAAATGTAAAGGCAAAACTTCTGGAATGACCGTTCATCCTCTGTACTTCCTCAGCCCAAATGAGAGGGATGGGAAGCTCTCCAACCGTTCCTTCTCTGACCTCAGCACCTGTCACCTCAAGTTCAAGTGTGCCATGCAAGAAGACAACACTTTCCCTCCTCAAGTTCAAGTGTGCCATGCAAGAAGACGACACTTTCCCTTCTCGCGCCCACTTACCCCATCCGTGGTCTTCCTCCGCTTCTTTTTTGTGGGGACGAGGGATTTGCTGCTGACTGTCCAGCTCCAGAACACCTTGTAGTGGTGTACAGGGATGTCTGGTTCCTCGGGACGATCCCACACCACAGCCACGGTCACGGTGTTGTCACTGTTGACGGTGGAATTTGCAAGCCGGAGGTTGGCCGGAGCGGGTGGTGCCGATGGATCTGAAATCCAGGAGAAAGACAAACCACACACTCGAGTGCCACGGTGACCACAGAACCCATATCCTTGTGTGGCTAATGACTACATGGTCAACACGTGAGCACTGCCCTTTACATGGAGAAAAGCTGAAAACAAACACCATCCCCTCTGCAAGCCTCAAATGAAAACACGGATACAAAACAGTAAGATACATTTGTTTGGGCCATATTTGTAAGGTAGAAGGCTCCTTGTAGGCATTTACATACCACTATAACCCAGCTAAACTTTCACTGTGTCGAAATGGACAATATTTTATAAAACATGGTAAAATTTGGGGCAGCTGGGTGGCTCGGTTGGTTCAGCATCTGACGCTTGGTTTTGGTCCAGGTCCCCATCCCTCGGTCACGAGATCCAGCCTGCACTGGGCTCTGCGCTCAGTGCAAAATCTGCTCAAGGTTCTTTCTCCCTTCCTCTCCCTCCACGCCTCCCCCCTGCTCGTGCGCACTTGCTCTCTCAAATAAATAAAATCTTAAAAAAAAAAAAGGTAAAATTCTGTTAGGCTGGCTGACATTAAATAGATCAGCAAAGCAGACCTGCCTGTGAAAAGTCTGGAAAGAAAAAGAAATGCAGGGCACACGAGTAACTGCCTCCATCTCAGAGGTCCTGTAGCTTTTGATCTCGGCTTCGGCAAGAGCAACAAAGGGAGATCAGCCAAAGTAAAGCGTTTTTTCTTCACCTACATCACAAATTGGATGACATACGGACAACATCCATTTTTGTAATTTCACCATTTCTGGCTTGTCACATAAACCAAAACTTCTCAGCTGTCAAGAGGCAGGCGAGGCTCTGGAATTATCGCCCTACAAATCTCCATTTTAAATATGCATACGAACATGACTGACTATGCACAAGCGAGACGGGCTTGCCTTCGTTTCCTGCCGCAAAGTGAGCGCGCCGCTCTCCACACATGATTTACAGACGGTTTCGTTTGGAGACGCCCTCCCTGAAAAATGCTGTCAATAACTCCAATTATGATAGCATGTGCATCAGAAGTGCAAACACGTTATATCTAACTTGATAGAAAGGAAGACGGAGGGAAAAACACCCATGTTTTTACTGTCAGGACCCTTCGTGGTTTGGGAATGATGAAAACAGGAATTATTTTTAAAAATGGCTTTTCTCCGAGATACGGAAGGAAGGATTGGAGGTTTGGATGATGGCTTAATTTTTAAAAACGAGAACCTTTCGTAGTTGCTTTCTCAGGTAAGTGCCTAATGCAAAGCACGTTTCGTGACACTGCTCCTTGGGTGGTTCTGAAACCGTGAAGGTCAGGAGCCTTCTGGGAGCGCCCCAGACATACAGTGGGATACACTGATGCACTGAGTCCCAGAGGGGTCCCTCTATGTATACGCTCTACGTATGTACATAAGTATGTATTTGTAGGTTTTACGTAAGGTGTTTTCAATGTCAAATGCACACGTAATTCTGGAGTGGACGATCTACCTGCAGGCTACAGCTTGAAAAGCACGGCACCCGGTGGCCAGAAAGCAGGAGGTGTGCTCATGACTCCGTTGTGCGTATGCTGGAAGACGCTGGTTTCCCTTAGCCTGGGCGAGGGAAGCCCCGGTTCCCTGCGGTGCTGGCTCAGCAGAGCCCCGAGGAGCCCCACGCCCATCGTCCACACGGAGCGACACGGCTCACCACCGCCTTCTTGTCAACTCACAGTCTCCACTTGCCGCCACTCTGCTGAATTTCCCTTCGGTCCCACAGGACGCGCATTCTCTTCCCGGCCCCCCCTGTCTGGTTTGCCCCCACGCCACGATCTCTAAACAGGACAACATCCGGCCCCTGATGTTGGGGACCTCTTCTCTCTCATGTCCTCGCACTTTCTAGGGATCGTGTCCGGTCACAGCTTTATCCAAAGTCTTTATGCTGCTGACTCTCAGCTGTATGTCTTCAAGAGAGACTTTGCCCCAAATGGACAGTCAAATATTGGATGGTTTTCCTGTCAGCTCCATGTGGTGGTCTCAGAGCCAACTCAAAAATAATGTCTCCAACACTCAAATCATCACCGTTGTCACCCCACAATAAGAGCCACCATTTCAGTAAATGGAAACTCCTTCCTTCCGCTTAACCAGACCGAAAACCTTGAGGTCATACACTTCTGGGCTCTCATGTCCCTTCAGCAACACCTGTCAGCACTGACTTCAAAGTACATCACCGCTGACTGCTTTTCAGCACGACCAGCAGCCTGCAGCAGACAGCACCCTCTTTCCCCCGTTACTGCGGAGACCTCCTGTCAGCACTCCCTCGTGCTGAGACGGCCTCTCCTCAACACAGCTCTCGGTGATTCTTCACTGCACACACCACGTCCCGTGGCTCCCGCCCTGCGAGCTTCCCGGCTCAGTCAGAGGCACAGTGTTGCAGCCTCGCAAACGGCCTGCAGGTGCTGGCCTCGCATTCCCTCCCGAGTCCTCGCCCGGCCCCCCCAGACCCCTCTGCTCTCGCCACATCGTTCCCATACGATTGCTCGGAGAGGACAACCACGAGGCCGAGGGGCTTCCCCTGGCTTTGCCTGTATGCCTTCCCCCAGATCTCCCCATGGCGGGCTCCTCACCCACTGCGGGCCTACCAGATGCCACCCTGTTCCAAACAGCTACCTGCTCCCCCTCCTGCCACCGAGAACGTTTTCACCGTGACCTTCTTCTGCTTTCTTGCTCTCCGCAGCCCTTATTACGACTGACTTATTATGCACTTTATTTGCCATCTGCCTCCACTCACGATAATGAAAGCTCCAGGAGGGGAGACTCTTTTCTACCTGTGTTGCTCTCTTCTGTAGCCCCAGCCTTGAGAAGAGGGGCTAGCACATAGTAGGCACTCAGGAAACAGTCGGTAAACGAGTAGATGGAAAATACATTTCCTAAATGTTGGCTTTAATTTGTAAGGTGATATTTCAGTGCCAGTTTTAAACCCCGTCAACCGGAAGGGGTGAATCCTAAGACCGTGAAGTGAACTGCAAAATCAAAGGGGAGGCTCTTTCTGGCTTGAAATAAGAGACTTCAAGCAAGAGGAAGCAATCCCCCTTCCTCTGCAGTAAGACTCCATCTGCAACCTGGAAAAAGGAGCTACAGACTTTTCTGCCAGGGAAAGTGGTTTGCAAGCTAATCATCACTTCAAGGCAAGGCAAACAGTTTCAATGTGGAAAGACGATCACAGCTGTATACGTCTCCAGGGCTGCACCTGAAAGTCTGTCTGTGTGCTGAAAATAAGTAGTTGTGTGAGTCCTCCACTCGTCGTAGGTGCACAGGAAGAGCTCAAAATCATCTCCTCTTCTTCTCAAGAAATCCAGGTGTAATCTTGGGCATTTCACCACCGTCCTCATCGACTCCATTCAGTATGTATGTAATTACTGCCCTGGGAAACTTGATCTCACCTTGGATGTGATCATAATAATCCAGAATAACGTCCTCTCGTTG
This sequence comes from Ursus arctos, assembly GCF_023065955.2. NCBI lineage: Eukaryota > Metazoa > Chordata > Mammalia > Carnivora > Ursidae > Ursus > Ursus arctos. Next base: position 5,578,638 of record NC_079873.1, read on the forward strand.
ATGACACGTTATGAAACACGCAACCACACAATTCCTGCGAACAACTTATGAGGAAATCATGCTTTCAAATATGCAAATCAGCAGTATTTCCTTGACATTATTGGAAATGTCAAGCCCTTTTTGACAATTTCCACTCTCGAGATGGTGGACTTCCATTAGCAAGATGAGACATCCCCAAACTAATCACCGTTCAATTATGAGCCAAAGGCAACTGCAGAGATTGTCTGGTTACTGCCCTGATTTTCCTGTGCAAACCAAATATTCATTTGTCCCTTTACTTGCTATAGACGTCAGGTGAGTGGCAGCCTGTCTCATCTGTCTAATCTGAAGGATTTCACTTTCAGTCCGAAAAGTCCCATAGCCAAGTCATTCCCGGCCTCGTGTGATGGCTCTCTACATTACGAGGGAAACTATATTCCCTTCGCTGAATCACACAGAATCTTTTCTTTCGGTTTGCATGATGTCTTAATTACATTCAGATTTTGAAATGTCTACTTGGAAGTCTGCATGTGAAAAAATATATATATGTATATAAGATTCTACATGTTAATAAAACCCTAAGGGATTCTACAATGTATTCACTTGGCACTTTTTTTAGAAACTGGTGCAGGGCTTCAGATTAGAAAGTGACTTGTCCAAGGTCATCCAAGTCACAGGTAGCAGCAGAGTCAGGAGACTGAAGAGGAGGGCAGAGAGAGGAAGCTGAGCTGTAAAATACATGCCTACACATGCCACACCTGTCCCTGTGTTACATGTCACTGCCATGACCATGGGCCGGTGTGCCCACAGAAGGAAAACACGGATCGACAGCCCTTCCACAGGGAAAGTGCCATCGTGATAGTCAAGTGCAGGGACTGACGAACTTTTTTGGTCAGGGGGCAGAGTAAACTTAACTTCAGAATCTGAAGACCATACGGTCTCTGTGGCAACGACCTAATTTTGCTACCGTAGCTCAAACGCAGCCGTGGAAATGATGTCGACAAGTGAGGCGTGTGCCAATAAAACTTTATCTGCAAAAGCAGGCAGCAAGCCAAATTTGGACCACGGGCCATAGACTGCCAATCCCTGAGCTAGTCTTTCAAAAGCAGTGATACCATTAGCTCTTGAAACTTGACATGAGCACCATCTCTAATGTTATAAATGTATGGTTGTACTTCGTTGAGTAAATGTTGGACTTCTGTTCCTATTTTACAGGTGAGGAAATGGAGCTTGGGAGATTTATGTCCTAGAGCATTGAGCAGGAGGGTCAGAGTTGTCACAAGACCAATGCTCTCCCAGGCCTCCCTCTGAAGCTTAAATGAGAGCACGTCTCCCCCACCTCGATTCCCTTTCTGCTGCTCTCTGCTCCCTCTGTGGGCTCTCCCCACTTATCTGCAGAAACACATCTCGGAAAGCAGAAAGGACGCACACTTCCAAAGATAACTGGCCTCGGAAGGCGTGCTAGGTTTTTCTACTTATCTACAATTTCCACTGTGAGCTGTATCAATCATTTAGCATGAACATCCAATGACGCGTTGAGCAAAAATAGTTCCGTTTATTAATGATCATACGTGGTGCTTCCAGCCATGGAAGATGGAACATTTGGGTTTCATCTTGGGTGGTTAAGGTTGCGTTCTTTCTCGAACTTTTGGTGAGTAATGCCAGAAGTGAACGGTAGCATGCAAACAGCAAAACAGAGATGATAAATAAATAACCATATGCATATCCACAAATATCTTCAGACACGTGCACACAGAGAAACAACATATGTTCTAAGCAAATGAATGTTAATTGTATTACTTGCTTTCTTCATACGGGATCCAGAGATCAAACCTCCCACTGAAACGCATTACAGGAATCTCTCTCCTAAGCTAAGTCACCCTGATCGAGTGCAGTTACATTCTTCAAGCAATGGTAGAACTACTCATACCTTCTGCAACCAAATTAGAAGGTTGGTCGTAATATTTAGCTTTTCTTTTCCTGTCCAGACTCAGCAGCTGGGCCATTTTCCTTCCCTCATTACAAAAAGAGAAATCACCCTGCCGTATCGAGACACACAACAACTGCTAAGCCTTTGAAAACCTGCAGAAGCTCCCCTACGGGCGGGTTACCAACTGTCTGTACGTTCAAGACCCACGCACCCGGGCGTCTCGCCCAGTGGAAAGGGCGCTCACGGAGCAGCTGTGGAACGGCCTCGAGAGTCATGGGTCCCCGAGGAGCAGCAGGGAGCTTTATGACCCCCAGTGATGTCTGTTCTCGGTTTACCGACACTCTGTAACGTATGCATGCAATAACAGCCAGGGTGATACTTCTGCGCTCGGAAAACACTTCTGTCTGCTGCTTGTCCTGGATAATGTGTCCGGTACACGTGGGAACACAGAGAAGAGAGATGTAGGAGAAACCCTGAATCTGGAGGGCAGTGAGTATCATCAGTAAAAGATGATGTTTTAGCTGAATGACAACAAAAGATGGATTTTACCGTTTTTTCTGGTAAGTTGCCTTTAATGTTTGCTATTTCAGAATGTTAGACAGAGGTTGAATAATCGCAAATACCCGAATGTTTGCCGTTTTTGGCAACATGCCAAAAAAAATCAGATTTTGCTTTGTACCATCTATGAAATTGGAAGTCTTCCTTCCGTCACTACCCATGTTGACACATGAAAGTCATGCCGAAAGGCAGACGCACTCTTTCTCAAATTTGGCAAACTTGTGAAGAACATTTTGGCAAAGGTACGAGGACTTAGCAACATATATTTCCAATATTGCATATGCAACTCATACACATTTTTTGCTGATAAATACACACGATCAAGGAAAGGTGAAACACTGATTTGCTGAAAAAGAAGCAAATATGGCATGGAAGACAAAAAGTACGTTTCGGGTAGGTATGACTGTCCCTCTGGGTGGTTCACGCCCATGTCTGGGGCCTCTGCTCGTTCAAAATCCTACAGCTGCCACAGGAAGCTTGCCGGCTGCTGGGATAGGGTGGTATCAGGGGAGAGGACACGAGTGAGGCTAGGACAGCATGCGTGTTTGCAGTTACCACCGCCCTCGCCCTCGGACACAGGAAGCAGACCGGGAATCTAGCGATGCGGGCATTCCTCTCACGGGACTGTTCATACAGGACTTTAAACAGACTGAAAAGGTCCTAGATCCGTCTGTAACAGGAATGCTGTGGTGTGCCGTAAAACCACTGCAGACCCCCAGGGTCCCAAACCTTCGTCCTTGCACTGCCCTGTTCCAGGACACACACAGCTCAACTTCTAAATGCCAGCCCTTCACCTGTGCCTTCCGCCCGCTCCCCCAGGGCCAGAGCGGGCTCTGCCCACCTGCAGGACAGAGGTCCCGGGGGACAGCCCATCTCCGCTCCCCGAGGCCCCATGGCAAGGAGTTCTGGTCGCCCATGGTGGCAGCTGGTATCACCACACACCTTTTCATCCTCTTCCTTCTGCTCTCTGTCTTCCTTCACCTCCCACCTACCCGGTTTCCTGGATTCCCTCCGAAATAAGCCACCTCCACTCAAAGCTTTCACTCGCATGGGCCTCTGGAGAAGCCCCGCAGCTCCTGGTAATGTGCGTGGGTCAGGCTCATGTGCACAGACGGGCCTAGCGACCCTTGAGTTCCTACACACCATGTCTCCCATGCTTTGGTCCAGTGCAATAGCATGGAAGAGTTTGGGGAGACCCTACAACCTGGCAGCTTGGTAGCTAGAAAGGCGCTCCATCCTCTCAGTGACCTACCAAGGTAATTCTCCGTGGAGAAGCATTACCATTTCTAGCTTCCAAATAAAGAGACAGAAGCCAGAAAGAGACATTAGGATATTGACTTATTTGTAATGTTGATGTTTAACACTGAAGCCAATTTGCCTTCTTAAGTACCAGGGGAAAGGTAGTAAAAAATTGAAATAAGTAAATACAGAAATCATCCCAAGCTCTATTTTGGGCTTTCTGCTGCCAGCAGGAATGACTGATTGTCTCCATTTTATAACCATGCATGTCTTCTGGAAGCTGACAACAAAAATGGTATTCACCGGGAGGAGGAAAACATGAAACTGAGTTACCAATCTATGCACAACTCAGAATTTTCTGTAAAAATCAGCATTCTAAGGGGTTAGGATGAAGTTATGGGAAAATACACAAGTTAAAAGGAAATTAACTTAGCTTAATAGCCAATCCATTCTGGCAAACCACAGACTAATTCTGTATTTAAACAGAACGCTTAAGAAGAGAATGACAAGAATTTTGGCTTTTCCATGAAAATCAGGATTATGGCCAATGAATACCAGGCAGAAAGCATAAACGAAATGAAACCCATTTTATCAAGGGTTTTTTCTTTCTCTATTTAATTTTCCTTTTATTTTCAGAAGTGTTTATTGTAGATGGAAAAGAATCCCTTCCCCTTGACCCAGACTTAAATGACCAAGGCTGGCCCTCCACCCAACTCAAATACACTTACCCTTTGCACAGACTATTATTTTAGAAGCAATCATTCTTTCTCAAAGCCATTTTAAACCACTAGAGGAGTTACAACGGCACAATTTCAGTTCTGGGGCACAGCAGAATAAATGGGCTTTTATTAAATGAAAATACACCATTTTTGGAAACATGGCAGCCTCTGGTACAATGTTCTATTTCCTGGTTTTACAAATACACCCCGTATCCATACTTCTGTACATCCCATTGTGAGGAACATTCTAGACTCTAACCGTTGCACCCTTGCAAACCACAAGTGCTCGTGCAGAATTTGTAAGAGCTTCTATGATGGGTCCAGCATAGATGCATCGCGGAATGATGGGAGTATCATAACTCCGCCAGAGGGTTGAAGATTTCCTGAAGGGCTTGTCTAAAGGATATGTAACCATTAGCAAGATGGCACCACACCTTTCCCCACTTAATCTCATCAAGTGGAAAAAGAGGACTTACTGGGGAAAAACTGTTTAAATGACTTTATTGGCACTTAACTTCTATTGCATAAAATTCACATTAAACGAACAGTGCAATGACTTGTAGAATTTTCTGAGTTGGGCAACCCGCAACACCCACTTTTAGAATGGTTCCATCAGCCCACCTCCCTCCTTTCTCTTAGGCTTCATCTCCAGCTCCCCTGCCCTGATCTGCTGCTCAACCCTCAGACTCCTCTGCTGTTCCAAAAACACAGCAAGCTCACTCCTGCCTCAGGACCTTTGCACGAACTGCTTCCAGGAACTGGAATGTTCTTCTTTCAAATTGGTGCGAGGCTGACTGTTTCACCTCCTTTAGACAAACATCTCTTTCTCAGCAAAACCTCTGTCCACCCTCCCTAAAACCAGAAACAAAATACCCCCCAACATCTCCTGTGTTCTCTTCTTTATTTTTATCATTAGTTGTCACTGCCTACCCTACTATACAACAGTATTTTACTTACTAATCTTGTTGACTGTTTTCTCATGCCTGCAATTGGCATAAGTGTGTGTGTTCCACAAAAGCAGACATTTTTGTCCTTTCATTTATTATCCCCTGTGCCTAGACCAGTGCCTGACACACACACAGGTACTTAACAAATATTTAATACAAAAGGGAATGGAACACGAGTGATGAGAAGGTGAAGACTCAAAACTAAGTTCATTTCTACTTTCAAGTTTCCCCAGGAAGGCAGGAAGGCTCTTGGCGGATTCTTCCAGCGGAAGATGGTCATGCACAAGTCTGTGAATAGCGGAAACCACTGGACTCTACGCTTCAGAGGAATGAATTTAATGGTACGATAATTATATTTCAGTAAAGTTGTTAAACACCATTTCCCCATTAAGGCCCATTTCTCCATTTGATGAGATCGGAGTAAGGCAGAAAGCAAGGAAGGATGTGGTGCCATCTTGTCAATGGTCAAGGATCCTTTAAACAAATCCTCGAGGACATGTCCTCCGCCATTTAGCGGATCCATTCCATTTCCTTAATTCCGTGATGCACCTTCACTGGAAAAGGACTAGAATCGAATTCTGTGCAGACCTTTTTGGTTTGCAAGAACGGCAAGGACTGCAGTCTGGAACTCTCGGTGTTGGGTGTGTTTGGAAAATCAGGAAAGAGAGCTACAGTGTAATGGTGAATGATATACTTCCCCACCACGGTGCATTCTCATTCAACAAAAGCCCATTTAAATTTGAGGGGTGCAGCCCTAGTTGTAGACGCTTCAGGTGCTCAGATATGCTGGGGCATCCCGGGATGGCAAGGCCTTGCGACTTACTCAGAATGGATGCCTCGGAGGCAGGTGGCCGCCACATGCCCGGCCCTGGGAACTGTCAGTGGAGCTCTGCCCAGATCCCAGCCAACCCCTAAAGGTATTCCACATCTGTCTCCCACGGCTGGCAATGGCTTCTGTCTGCTGTCTCTATCTGCAGCCGTGACCTGAGAACGCCAGACCAGGAACTGAACAGATGGTAACGCCTTTGACCACATCGTGCCTGCGTCGCATCTGAACCATGAAACCGAGGTGAAGAGTTCTCAAGCCTCTTACAGATCCTCACCTCTGAACCCACTGTTAATCATTTATCCCCCTGCCTCTCTAAATCATCAGACCACTTGGAGACACAGTCTCAAGACAAGGTTTGAGGGCTATGATTGCACTTTTAAACTTGCTTTGTGTGTTTGCCCCACTGGAGGGAAAAAATGCACCTTTCCTTTCCTAACAGGTCTTTTTAGAAAAGAGTTAAAAGAGTACAACATAAGGTGTAATAGAATCCCAATACCAAATGATTTCGGTTGCAAGCGTTCCTCGTCTGAGAGCAATGATGTCATTGACAAGGGGGTAGCAATACGATGTAGTGAGACATGGGCACACTGGCGGCAACACACACTTCCCCAATCACGCAACAGAAATAGCAAGCGATAGCGGCCAGTTCAGACCTTCCCATAATGAAAGCCACAGGACTGAGGGGACACATCTTACACCCTTCATTAACATCACAAAGCGTCTTAAGATCAGTCTAAATTAGCTTCCACGGACCACGTTGGGGAGTAAGTGAATGAGCTCACTGGCCCCCAGCTGTGACCCGGGACCCTGCAGCACGTGTAGACCGAACAGAGAAGACGCACGGCCCACAAAGCACAACGGGAGAAAATGCATATGATGTGTTATTTGTATCTAATCCAGGGATGGCCTTCCACTAGCACACACGAAACTCACCAGAGATGTCAGGTCCTTCCACCCGCCAGACATGTCACAGCATTAGTATTCGCTAGACTCCAGGGGCCTTCCAACAGCAATGAGATAAGAACTGAACAAAATTACAGCCATGGCACAGGGGACCGGGGGTTTAAACTCTGGATGTCGTGAAGCAAAAGAGATTAATTCACACTCAATACAACCATCGTTTCGGGAAGAGCTTCACAGCCTCAAGCACCTCAAACCAAACCCTTCTCTCCAGAAATTAGCTGAATGGGGACTAAGGCAGATTATCTGGAGGCAAGACTGAACACAGTTGATCATGGAAAACCACCACTTCCAAGGTGAGAAAACCCCACTCTGTTATCCTGCACGATGTTTTGAAGGTAAAAGGCCCGTGACGTTCTTAACCGTACATTCACACACGTGTGCCTTCAAACACATCTGGTCCCGTTCACGCAGAACAGCAAAGCCACCTGCTGACCAACCATACGTACGGACATGGTGACACCATGGCTCTGCACCCCAGGAGTGCCCAGCAGGAAGGTGAGCACAGGGTCAGGAACGCGAGACTGACCTTTGGAGGAGCGGAAGTGTTTGCTGGGGGCCGTGAAGCCTCGGGTCCCATGCACGTTGACAGCCGCCACTCGGAACTGGTACCACCTGCTGGGTCGTATGTCCGTCAGCTGGACCCGCTCATCTGTGGTCTGCGGAGAAGTGTCACAGAGCACCCTTTTATCCAGATGTGTCAGTACGGTGTGTCTTAAAAGCACACCACCTCGTCAGCCAGCGCAACACCACCCTGACCTCCCTGTGCCCTTGTGCCTAAGTGTGGTCATCGCACTCAGTTATGAGAAGAGCTGTTGGGGGCCAAGGAATTTCTAGGGCATTTCAGCTGTTTAATTCCATTCCTAGGGATTTCACCCCAAAGAGTTAAAGATCTGTCCAGCCAACGCCATGAACATGCCTGGGCTACTTACGACTGGTGACGTAATGCAGCATTAAACCCACGAGGGGCTTCACCACTCCATTACACATGTAAGCGAATATGTACGTGAGCTAATCATTACATTATAGGCAAGAAGATGAAATCATCTTTTGATTATAGAAAGAAACCGTCTCTTGAACATGCTTGCCAAACAGTCTTGGAAGTCAGGAGGAGGACCCACACGCTTTAACAATTGCTGGACGTGCACTGTAACCCAAGCCTTTCTTCCCTACTTGAGCAAATCGGGTAAGACCTGCAAAGACCCGCAGGTGTGTGGACACAGGAAAATGCCCACAGGAAAAAAACCAGACACTGGGGAAGGTGCCTACTTTGGCTGCCTCTCCGTCTGGAGTCGCGAAGTTGACTCAGCCGGTGCTCAGTGGATGAACGTGGTCAAGGGACATTGAACCGAAACCCTCGCAAACCCCACTCCGTAATAACCTCTTGGAAGGGGCTGTCACCTTTGCTTTAATATCTAACAGGGCAGGCTATGAACTCTTCAATGGGGCTTTCTACCTCACTGTGCGGAATGTGAGGCGACTCCTTCATGGACCTCGACATTTACTCTTTGTGGCCTTGAGTTTAAAAACCTACAGTCAGCAGGATCCCCACAACATTTAGCAAAGAAAGGAAGGTGGAAGACAGACAGAGGAAGACATGAAGCAGCGAAAATAATCAAAATAATTAAAGACCTTTCCTCTCTCCAAAACAGAAGGGATAAAGGACTGATCTTACTGTTACTTTCATAAATGTTTAAATAATTTGGAAAATTTACAAGTGAGATCGTACCATTCAGGAAGCGTACCATGTAAATCAAACAGACTTTTAGGCTGGATGCGAGACATCTTTAGGATTAATTAAAGCAAACTTTTTTTTAAAGAAAACATGTATGAAATAGAATTACTAAATTTATTTGGCCAGGGGTTTTTGTTTTTTGGGGGTTTTTTTGCCAGTAATTTGTTGCCTGTACATCCAATTGCCCATTGCTTTTGGGGTCTCTAAATTACTTCCGTGTTTATACTCTTTGAGATACTCCTATTATAAAAGAATCAAACTCCTCCTCCAAACACCTGGGTACTGAAATTTATTTTGTATTTACTGAAAGGAATAATGGGAATCTCTTGAGCAAAATGACCCGCTGCACGCCAGGTCAGGATTTGTGCCCGCGGACACACGTGGAGAAGCCACTGCCGTTGCTGAGGGCACGAGGGGCTTCACATTGAGAATCTGTTCTTTCTCTGAAACCGTGTAGGCTTCTTGCAGCTGGGAGTGCAGTTAGGAGCGCTTAAAAAGAAAGAAAATATTTGCTTTTCTCATCAGAGAGACGGAAAGGGAAGCCGCAGCGCTAAGATAAACCCCAGGACTGCTGCCATCCAGCTGGGGTATCAGCGTGTAAGCGGACCGGGACGGAGGAAGCACTCGGCAACGAGTGGGGAGCGGCGGGCTCCTTCCCACCAAGTGCTTGTGTGATAGGAATCTTACTCCATCACCTCAAGTCCTTGTGTAGAATGAAGGCTGCGATGCGGGACAAAAAGAGAAGTCACTTAGAGGACCCAGTGTCATATGAACTCATCCTAATGCCGTTGCAGTTCTCTTACTCGGGGCGGTTTTAAGTTTATCTCAAGGAAGTACACTTCTTGGAGGAAATAAATGCGAATGCTCAGAAAATCATCTCCCTCCCACATGTGTTTTGAGCAAAGGAAGCCAAGAGTCAAGTTCCTGGTTGTACCGGGTGCTATGTACGGAGCTCGGCCTGTCTTGTGTAGACACGCGGGCTGTGACGGCCCCGTCTGACCAAGTCACTTCGGTGCTCAGGCTACCTAGGCTGAGGCACAGCGAGTTCATCTTCTACCGGCGGGTGTGTGGTCGACAAGACCTCAAGGGGGAGGGGGAGAGTCCGAGGACCACCGACCTGGGCCACCGTCCGCCAGTGCGTGGCATCGTCTTCGCTAGGATGAATTCCGTAATTCCACCTTCTCTGTACCACGTAGATCACAGGCTCAATGGAAATGTTGAATTTCGAGGACCACTTAACGTCCAGCTGTCCAGACTGCAGTTCTGTAAACCGTAACTCTTTTCTGGGCTTCAGGGGGACCCCTGGAACAGGAGCATAGCAATTAAGACAATCGGCGTGTGACGCCAGTGCAGGTGAAGCTGAGGAAGAAAACTTCTAGAAAAGACCAGCTTCACATCATGACCACTGACCCTCGCTTCCCTCCAGAAGAGTGGCTCCTCCCCAGCACGGTTCATGTTGGAAACCGGACGTGGAGGTCAGCCCGCCGCATTTCAAGAGCACCACCTCCTTTACTTTTACCTTTCCCACTTTTTAAAGAGGCTCTAAATTCAAAGTATTTTTCCCCCAGTCATCTCGAGAGCAATTCTTTTATGTGCATTCTTCGGAATAAACAGTGTTACCGCGTTACATCACTGGAGGTCAACAAGGAATTCACTTGAGGCCACAGTCACGAGGGCTTTGAGGACCCCGTTCCCATTGAACACGCTCTGTTTCTACTGATACACTCTAAGGTCATTATAACATGGTTCCCCAGTTTGCTCGCCCCTCCCGCTCAGAAAGATTGCCTTTTAAGGGAAAAATTACAGACTAAATGCTCTCATGTGGTCAGACCTTACAGGAATGATTTCCAAAGCATAGATCTTCTGAATTCCCCAACTGATTGCGGGGCTCTCTCCTATAGACTTATGGTTTAAAATTGGAAAATGATGAATTTATACTGTTTGGTTTTGGCACGAGTGACCGCCTTGCTTCAAAAGTCCCTCACAGGTGTCTCATTTTAAAGTAGTTAATCATTCTGATTTCTTTTTCCCCCTACGGCGCATGCAAGTGGTCTGGCGACTGACAGACTTAAGACCCGGAGTTCAGAACCATAGGCATTAGGGAAACGCAAGTTTAAAACAAAGCTCTGTACTCAGACGGTATGTAAACTGGATTAGGGAGAGTGCATGGCACCATGATGTTCGATGCCATCAGAACCTTGAACACCAGCTGCCATTAACACCAGTTTCTCTGGACAATGAGCATCTGCCTAACACACTGACAACTCATTTGAACGTGGTATTTCATAACGCTTTCTTTTTCTATTTCTTCCATTTAAGCAGAAAGGAAATTGAAAAATGTGCAAATACAAAATGTAGACACTATGTGATGTATGTTAGTGATCTCACCGAGTATCAACTCTGATTTTTTTTCATTTGGATCTTAATTCATGCTAAGTCTTGTTTGCGGGAAATTTTCAAGTCCTTACACATTTGGGTGGAGGGAGTTGCATAATTTTAAAATATCAGCAAATAAATCTGCTCAAAGGTCAATGAGTTCTACAAAATACTTTCTAGAAAACACATTCCCCATGCCCACTGCAGTCTGTTTTGATTTGCTGATGGGTTGTCCTTTACTGTAACATTGGTGCCTCAACTGGTCCTCACTGGGAGCTTGTGCTGTGGGTGAAGGGTTAATTATCTACATTTGGAACATCAAGTAATTGAGTCTGAGGAAGATTAAGTTGCCAGGAGCAATGACGTGATCTCAGGTTCCTGAGTTTTCTGCTTCCTTCTCCATTTTGTCTTAGAAAGAGCCACTTAGCAAAGTAGAGAAAAGAGGCAGTTTTCATAGCTCTGCATATCCCTGAAAGATTCTGATTCGAAGGTCCTTGATGTCCTTGGTTAGTGTGGAACAGGTCTCCCATTCTGCCACGGCATGAGGGTTTTTCTAAGTTCGAGTCATAAACTTTGCTTTGCAGTACACAACCTTATATTAGGAGTCCCATTTGCTTTCGTGCCTGGAGTATTTCTGCTAAGCAAGGGACTCTGAAATCTGTCCCCATCTGTGCTGTGGGCCCCACTGCTGAACAAACTTCTCCACCCAAGTCCCAACCCAAATGTCCTTCCTCAGGATGTCCCCTCCCCTGGTGATAGCTTCATGACCACTCTAGCTAACAGACCTTTCGACTAGTTCTTGGACCCACCAATATCTCTTCGTTGGACTGCAGAGTGTAATTTCAGGAAGCCTCCCACCCCATGCCCCCATAAGCCCATCTTTTTCTCTAATTCCCTCTTCACGATATTTTGTGATAATTGTTTTCCTAAAGTAGAGGACAGATGGTCTCCTCCACCTTCTCCAACTATTCAACTGCGTCCCATTTTCTGTGGAATGAACACGTGTCATGTCCTCCGCATCATGCCAGACCATCTTCATGACCTACTACCAGCGATCTTTCTACTTATCTCATGGTACATTTCACATATTTGTCACACAACCTGCTTTTAAACCCCTCTTTTGTAGAAACACGCTGCCAGGTACTTCCTACTACCACTAGGTATTTTCAATCTGAAATGTCTTTCCTCCTACTTTCTGACTATGGACACATGAATACTTCCAGGCTCAGACTGAATGCCACCGCTCAGAGCTACTTACCCTAAACCTCCCAACTGGAAATAAAGCTTGCATTCTTCTGCCCCTCTTTGAAGCTTAGCCCATAACTGTCCACATGTGCACTGAACTGCCTTTTACTACAGAAGCTCCTTGGATGGTGTCTGTCTTCCCCAGGAAGCTACAGCCGCCAGCCCTCAAGGAACAGGTCCCTTCACTCCACCTTACAGTGGCCCAGGAGAGCACATTCTGCAAGAGCAAATGTTCAGGACATGTGTGCTGAAGAACAGCCTAACCCTGTCCCATCCCACACTCAAGAACATATCTGCAGAACTAAGAGGATATGGAAACAGTGACACAATGTGCACCAATGGCCAGCCCCTCTCTGCTGGAGGGCACTCACCTTAGGGAAAGGAGAAAACTTAACACAGGTATTCGCTTACTCTTCCATTTTTAAAAAGCAAATACTAAATAATAATACAATAAAACTCTATTGGTAAGTTTACAAGATGGAATGAATAGTTTTATTGCATTGACAGAGCGTTCCCAGTTTTTTTAAAAAAAAAGACCAATTCCTGACAATTCCTGACATGACAGAAATCCCAAAATGTGTTGATGAGTTTTAATCCAGAAGTAGCTCTCTAAAGACTTAGGTCAAGAAAAGAAGCTACCAGATTTTATCCGAGGGAGGAAAAACCAACCTCGACCAAATGATGGCTTTGTATCATGCTTGCATCCAGGTGGGTCCTAGACACACTTTCTACCGAGGGCTGACGTGAAGAGAGGCTGGCCCCTGAGGACAGTTTGTGATTCATGTGGTTTCTTTGTGCACAGTAAAGAGAAGGGCTGGTTAGTTCTTCAAACTCATAAAGCACATTGTCTAGGCTTTCCAATGCAAGTTTCTCCTTGGCTCTCCTATGCATAAACCTCTAGTGTAAATGCAACTCCAGTAAATACCCCGGCCGCTGAAGTAACCTGAACTCAGCAGCAGCAAAGCAAGCATCCGAATCCCCTTGCTACAAGGTTTTCATCTTGAATATCCTTCAACTACCAAGGGCCTGAATCGAACATAATGAGCATCAGCGTGATGTCAGTTCGCATTTCTTCATTTAACAATCTCTCCAATTATTACGTACAACAATCCTATGATTTGCATGTTGAGAAATGGTCCATCTGCTTTGCATCAGGGTCAGCTGGCTCTCTTGATTGGAAGGCACTCCAGCACTCAGCTGTAATTGTGTACAGATGGGGCTCGGCCCCCCAGCCCCCGGGACCCCCAGCCCCCAGCGCCAGGCCTTCTGCACAGTGCAAGTAGCTCACCCAGCACCCGAGCCGTGCAGCCAGATGTGCAGAATGCGTGTCTCCTCGGCGTGTTCCTTACTGTGGAAATGACTAGACTTTTTCTCCTTCATTTTTGAACAAACTAGTCATCCGAAATCCACACTATTCTGTCAAAAATGTGATCCTATAACATCCCACAATATGTGACAATACAGGTGCTTTGTCTTTAAAGCATCACAAGTATTGGGGTGAAACTCAATGATTTAAAAAAATTTGGAAAATGTAATGATAGAAAACTCAATGATCAGAATCAGCAGTTGCAAATCATGAGACTTGATGATTCCTGTAAAAATGTTTCTGCCAGGAGTGTAAATGTTATGCAAATGTAGCAAGACATAGTGTTCCAATGATTCAATAATTCACCATCAGTCAACATCTCTCCTAGAGGTCATCAGTATTCACAGAATTTGTGTTCATAACCCTAATTAAGGTATTGGGTCACTGTATTCGAAATGCTAAAAGACTGACTTGTGACTACTGGGATTAGTCCATCTCTAAAGACCTGAAGTTTCAATATTTCATATATGAAGCAATTCACAGAAATATTAAGTTACCGCCACCATCAGATCATCCAATTTGTTTGGAAACAAACTGATATGTGATTCATTTCAGTTTATGCACAGTAAAGAGAAAAGACAGATGACCGAGAGCCACAGATTAACCTCCGTCTTTACGTGTGGAAAGCAACTTCAGCTTTTCTCCTGCCCTTCCCTGACCAAGTGCCATAGTGGGGAGTCAGAAGAAGCAGAAGCTTGGGCAGTAAAATAATACATCATCTTGGGGAGGGAGGGGAGTTGAACTCAGCTGTAAATCGGCCTTAAAATAGGCCAGGGAGAGCATCAAAGGGAAAGCAAGTGTCCGGACAGGCAGTCGTTTCATGTTGTGCACCAGTGGAGAATCAGCCTCTTAAACTTTCCGCAATGACGCTAAGGCTCGCATCGCCAGGAACAGGCAGCTGGGGTGGCACTGACCCACGTTAACATGTGCACGTCCTCCAGGAAGCTGGTAACAATCTTATTTGAAGGGCGAAGTGAACACTCGCTGCTGCTTTCCTTTGTTTTAAACTCTATTACTGAGTACGGTTCACTTAGAGGCACCAGGTAAGGACAATTCTTACGGCATAAACCAAATTGAATGCTCAAATAGAATGAATGCATTCTGCTGAACGTCTTTTCAAAATATGCATACTTTTTAAAAGCTCAAGTTTGGGGCACCCAGGTAGCACCGTCGGTTAGGGGTCCAACTTGATTTCAGCTCAGGTCACCATCTCAGGGTTGTGGATCCAGCCCCGCGTGGGGCTCCGCACTCAGCATAGAGACTGCTGAGAACTCTCTCTCCCTCTCCCCCTACCCCTCCCCGCCACTCTCTCCTCTCTCCTTTCTCTCTCTCTCAAATAAATAAATAAATCTTTAAAAAAAAAAAAAAAGCTCAAGTCTGTAGCATCTAAGGTTTTAGAAGCTACAACACCAAGTATGTCCGCCATCTCCCCTACCAAACACACAGGGGGCCAAACACAATGCTTGTATTTCTGTATTTTAAAATTTTTTAACCAACCCAAGAAGCAATAAAAGAAAAAATAGGAGAAAGGTTGGTAAATATCAATCTATTGCAGAAGTTGAGATAATTATTTCTGCACAAATGAGTGTTACGTGCATGACTGCCTTGATAAGGACGTACTGGACCGGGTAGGAGCTGGGATCAGATTGACGTCGTACCCTAACCACTGACATGTCAGTGATTTTATCAGATTGAAATATTTGACATTGATACACCTTATGATTGACCTATACCACATTAATACCATGATTTAGGGTCCATCCAGTATGATAGCTCGATAGACTCAAAATGAAACTAAGAGGAGAGCTGGCCCAGCTGGGGCCAGGGTCACACGTACTCCCACTACCAACAATCAAATCACCTGAGCAACGGCTTGCAGCCTCAGCCTCAGCCCTTGTGGACTGGGAGCAGGACCAGCCCACCCCAACCAGTGACGGGGCACCCCTTCCTAAGGAAAGAGATGGCACAGAGAGAGGAGGGCAAGCCAATCTCCCACGGTTGGCTCAGGGCAGCAAGGGGGCAACGTGTAGGCGAGGACGGTGATGGCTGGTAGGCCACAGACTGCTGAGAGTGATTTGTGTGCAGACTGGCTGGCTGGGTAAACGTGCTTGTCCCTGCAAAGCCAAGGGCTCGGTCCAAAAGGACCCTTTCCCTGAGAGACACGAGCTGTCAGCACCAGCATCCTCTTCTGAGACTGAGCACGAAGTGTGAGTCCCAGGCAGGAACGTGATGAGACACTTGGGGTGGCTCATCGGCTAGACTGTGGCAGAGAGCATCACAGCAGCTGTGTGGGTCCATCCCCCCACCCCCGCTGGCTCACACACGCCTACTCAGTGCCTCGGTCAGACGCCCCCCCACCCCGGTTATGGAAACCAGCTTTCCTTCAGGGACTGCTCAACAGAGCAAGGGGGAGATATCTACACGTACCTATATATACTTTCAAAATAACAGTCATATTGTCCTAGGCTCACCGGCAAAAGTCATCGCCAGGTCAAGAGTCTGTTTATTCTATTTCTAGGTAGTTCTTCATGAATGACCTGTCTCCACAAAAAACCCAAGTTGAGAGCTACTTTATAGAAGAGGGACGTCAGGACTTAAAAAAAAAAAAATCCATATTTAGTTAAGCGTAGGTTTAAATTCCAAGTCTCTTTTAATAATTAATCATTTATGCTGGCCCTTTGGAGAATATTTCCCTTATTCTTGGTGAACCAGACATATTTGAAATTCATACTGACTCTTCAATGCTTTTAAATAAAAAGCATCTTTTAATTTATATTGCCTCTTTAAAACACCCCACTTTAAAGCACTAAGGGTTTTACAAATGGCTTTTCAACAATCATTCTAAAAGCAGCCTATTGTTATGGTAAATGCTAATACTTAAATAGTAAATCTATAATAACAGAAAAGGCTTCCTAATAATAGACTTTAGAAGAATTAAATGGCGTGGGGTTTTGCAAAAGTGATTTTATGTAGCTTATAATGAGACGCATGACCATGATAAAACTGTAAATCCATTAAAGAAACATCACCTGGTAAGAAAGGGAAAGCAGCAATTATTTTGAATTTGAGACGTAATATTTATGCCAGGTTTCCCCAGGTCTTATGCACAAACAAGGAAAACTGGATGGATTACACAGATTTGAGACGAGAGTAATTCCAAGGGAGCACCAGAGGCAAAGGGCAGGGACGTGAGTTCTGGGAGATGGGAGCTGTTATGATAGTAAGACCAGACCAGACTTCAGACAACAGTCAGCCAGCGCATGATTCAACACTGGCATTGCTGGCAGTACTGTTTTATGCAGTTTAAAAATAACTGACCTATATCTGGAAATCATATATATTTGGTGTGAGTGAAAGAGAGAAGACAGATTACTCTTTCTACTTGTAGTGAATAGTGCCTAGTGATGAATTCTATTTGACTCTTCATATGAGATGCCAAAAAGTAGCAAAATTTTGTCTCCCTGGATACTCTGAGGGTATCCAAAACTGGACATGATACAACAGAATCGGTTTGGCATAAAAGAACGGGGTCACAACGACTGGAAGGGGCGAGTTACGCTTAGGATCAAGGAGTGAAGGGCTCTAGCAACTGCCTATGAATGTAAACTCTTACATCTGCTAAACTGTTTGGTAAACTGAATCCCCATCTTTGGAAGAGAGCTATTCCTCCATCTGGGTTCTCAAGACACTCATCAAAATACTGAAAGTCCGGACAATGACACTTCTGTTCTTGGATTATGCCAATAGGAAAACCACGATACCCGTGCATTTGTTATGCGTTTTTCAAGCGGGTCCCCTCCCCAGTCTCGTTTCCAGGGATTTAAATCGATTTGTTCCGATGTCCCCAGTGCAGCTTAATTGATTCACTCTTTGTGGACGAAAGTACAAGGACGTTCCTGAAGTGATGTTTCCTTCCTACACGTTACATTTAGTAAAAATGATTTGCTCTGCCCCAGAATGAGTTCATTGTGGCTGATCTGTATGGTCCCATAATAGTTTCAGACATGTCTGTGTGGCACAAAGTGCATTTTCTTACTGTTTTTCTTCCCTTGCAATGGTGCCTTCTTTGACTGACACCCTTCCCCATGCACACCCACACCCCCATCTTTGACTGACACCCTTCCCCATGCACACACACACACCCATCTTTGACTGACACCCTTCCCCATGCACACCCACACCCCCATCTTTGACTGACACCCTTCCCCATGCACACACACACCCCCATCTTTGATTGACACCCTTTCCCATGCACACACACACCCCCATCTTTGACTGACACCCTTTCCCATGCACACGCACACCCCTATCTTTGACTGACACCCTTCCCCATGCACACACACACCCATCTTTGACTGACACCCTTCCCCATGCACACCCACACCCCCATCTTTGACTGACACCCTTCCCCATGCACACACACACCCCCATCTTTGACTGACACCCTTTCCCATGCACACACACCCCCCCATCTTTGACTGACACCCTTTCCCATGCACACGCACACCCCTATCTTTGACTGACACCCTTCCCCATGCACACACACCCCCCCATCTTTGACTGACACCCTTTCCCATGCACACACACACCCCCATCTGTGACTGACACCCTTCCCCATGCACACATACCCCCCCATCTTTGATTGACACTCTTCCCCACACGCACATCACGACCCCCCATGAGTTAGTGAAGTTCCCTTCACATGGGCTCTGCTCCTTACCTTTGTACAGTGTCTTGGGCACCTGGCAGGTGTGTCCACATCCATTTGAACAACATTTCTTCACCCCAGAGCACTCGTTGTCAGCTTCACAACTTTCCACACAGGCGGCGGCAAATCCACTGGCTCTCTCAGGGGCCGGGCAGTCCCCCTGCTTCACCGACAGGATGTACTTGAGGAACTCGCAGCTAGTCAGGCATTCGTAGTTCTTCTTGGGGAACAGAGGCTGAAGAGAGAATAGGAAAAATTCTCTTCTTTTAAGGAATTTGTTTTTTTAAAGCAATCTCGACACTCAATGTGGGGCTTGAACTTACGACCCCAAGATCAAGAGTCACGTGCTCTACCGACTGAGCCAGCCTGGTGCCCCAAAAAGAAAACTCATCTTATTAAAGACACAGGACACCTGATTTCTAAGATTTCAGAAAGGAAGGTAAAAATTCTTACTCAGTGAAAATTTCCCAGGAATGTCTTACAAAATAAATGCATTTGTTTTCTTTTCCCCCTAAAGAAGTAATATTTTATGCTAATTTTTAAAAGGAATCTGACCCATGAGTTGTAACTCTATACTGCATGCAACAGAAACACATCAATCATACGTAGGTGCATTCACAAAGTATTACGTTCTCTGTTAAATGTAGTTGTCAAATAATGGATAATATTCATGACGCATCTCTGTACACTTTGAGGGCCCCTTTTGGCCTACTGCACACATACGGAGATTTTCATTCTCTACTGAGTCGTTTTATTTAGTGTGGAAAATGGTAATCACGATGACTTAGCGGTGGCCCTACGGAAACGGAGCAATTCTCACAGCAGTAACACTGGCTGGTATCTTAGCAGAAAGGAGTTTCAGCCTCAGTTCGTTGAACCTATTTGAATGATATCCAGCTTCTAGAGCTAATGTGCACATGGGACCTCTTATCAATATGGAATTATCAATGCATGACCAGTGAAAGAATGTGAATCAGGGCTCCTTGTGACACAGTCAGGTTCTGAACAGCATGTGGCTGATGACATTTCAGCAGAACCCAGAAGCAATGACACACGAGTGAGAGCAGGTACTCCTGGATTTACTGAGAGACTCGCGTTATGGAAAAAGTGTGAGGAATGGAAAGAACCGGTTACCAAATGCATCTTTGTCCTTCGGAAAAATGGTTCCGGACGGCATTTGGTCATTCCTCCAACGTGAGAAGCAATCAGAGGATAAGGGCTTCTTTCTGCCGCTCAAGTGGGGAGCTGCTCAGGGTCCCTAAAAGCAGCCCCACTGCCAGGGACAGACAGGGGAATGACCACCCACGATGGTCGTCCTTGTGCTGATGGACGATAGCTGACACGGCAATCGCTAGAATCCTAACTTTCAGCCTACCCTTCCGTTTGCCTTGGTGGCTGTTGCCAAAATTGCTACCCTAATCCCAAGCCAGTCCCTCTAGGCCCATGTTCACCTGCACCACACCTGTCCAGCCAGGTAAAAATTCCAGCCCCTCTGTAGGGTGCCATGTCATCACTAAAGCACGTTTTGTGAGCCAGGCTTTTAGGCAGTGGGTATGGCACTCCCACACCCTCCTCCTCACCAGCAGGATGTGGGAAACGCCACAGGCCTGAGGGCAGAGCCCTAAAGACGGGGATGCCGAGTGACACCTGGAGAGAACAGTGCGCACCCCACCAGGAGGCCTGCCTTGAACGGCTCCCGCCATGCGCACAGAGTCAGAACTCTTGCGAAGCTGGGCTCTGTTGGCTGTGACAACTAAGTCTGTCCTATGTGGTGCAAACAGCAGCGTCTGGTGCTCCGCTGAAGGCCTGCGCTTTCTCGACACTGGAAGGAGGAGATCATCAAGGAGGATACCTTGTTTACTGCCGGATGTCAAATCCGAGTCAGGGACATAAGAAACCAATATGATAGCACGGGCGAGCACAAACCAGGGCTCAAATGGGAGCATCCTGTGGCTAAATGCCAGCATGCTGTGTGCTTCTCCCCATGACACATGACTGGGAACACCTGGGATATACCTGCATAACACCTGGTAACACCTGCTGCCAGACAGCAGACTGTGGCTCTCGGGATGTACCTGGATATACCTGTGTAACACCTGGTAACACCTGCTGCCGGACAGCTATGGTCTCGGGATACACCTGGATATACCTGCATAACACCTGGCAACACCTGCTGCTGGACGGCTATGACTCTCGGGATATATCTGGATATACCAGCGCAACACCTGGTAACACCTGCTGCCAGACGGCTGACTGTGGCTCTCGGGATATATCTGGGTATACCTGCGTAACACCTGGTAACACCTGCTGCCAGACGGCTGACTGTGGCTCTCGGGATACATCTGGGTATACCTGCGTAACACCTGGCAACACCTGCTGCCGGACGGCTATGGTCTCGGGATACACCTGGATATACCTGCATAACACCTGGCAACACCTGCTGCCGGACGGCTATGACTCTCAGGATATATCTGGGTATACCTGCGTAACACCTGGTAACACCTGCTGCCAGACGGCTGACTGTGGCTCTCGGGATACATCTGGGTATACCTGCGTAACACCTGGCAACACCTGCTGCCAGACGGCTATGGTCTCGGGATACACCTGGATATACCTGCATAACACCTGGCAACACCTGCTGCCGGACGGCTATGACTCTCGGGATATATCTGGATATACCTGCGTAACACCTGGTAACACCTGCTGCCAGACGGCTGACTGTGACTCTCGGGATATATCTGGATATACCTGCATAACACCTGGCAACACCTGCTGCCGGACGGCTATGACTCTCGGGATATATCTGGATATACCTGCGTAACACCTGGTAACACGTGCTGCCAGACAGCTGACTGTGGCTCTCCACCATCTGGTGACACCTAAGGCCTGCCAACCTGCTGCCTGTGACTCTTCACTGATGGGAGTCTGACCCTCTAGTCAGGTAATCCCCAGAGAACTGGGCAGGAGGACATTAGTGAATAGTGCGGACTATTAGCCAGAGAGTATCTCACACAATGGGCGAGGTATGTTAACAAGGGGTTATAAAGGAAAGGAGAAAACCTCACCACCATCCAAGTGGGGAGGACAGAAGGGAAGGTCTCTACCTCATTTCCAAAAAGAGGGTTAACGATAGGCTGTTATTTTGCATGTTGATGGTGACGAGAAATGTCATTGAAAACTCCAAACCTGATGGCTAATGATTTTGAACATTTTTTCATGTGTCTGTTAGCCATTTGTATATCATTGGAAAAGTGTCTGTTCATATCTTCTGCCCATTTTTTGATTTGATTATTTGTTTCCTGTGTATTGAGTTTGAGAAGTTCTTTGCAGATCTTGGATACTAATCTTTTATCTGTAGTGTCATTTGCAAATATCTTCTCCCGTTCCGTGGGCTGCCTCTTAGTTTTTTTGACTGTTTCCTTGGCTGTGCAGAAGCTTTTTATCTTGATGAAGTCCCACAAGTTCATGGGGGATGTCAAAAAGGTTGCAGCCTATGTTCTCCTCTAGGATTTTGATGGATTCCTGTCTCACATCGAGGTCTTTCATCCATTTGGAGTTTATTTTTGTGTATGGTGTGAGAGAGTGGTCAAGTTTCATTCTTCTGCATGTAGCTGTCCAATTTTCCCAGCACCATTTATGGAAGAGACTGTCTTTTTTCCACTGGATGTTTTTTCCTGCTTTGTCAAAGATTAGTTGCCCAAAGAGCCGAGGGTCCATTTCTGGGTTCTCTATTCTGTTCCATTGGTCCATGTGTCTGTTTTTGTGCCAGTACCATGCTGTCTTTGTGATCCCAGCTTTGTAGTATAGCTTGAAATCCAGCAACGTGATGCCCCAGCTTTGTTTTTCAACAATTCCTTGGCGATTCAGGGCCTTTTCTGGTTCCACACAAATTTAAGGGCTGTTTGTTCCAGTTCTTTGAAAAATGTCATTGGTATTTTGATTGGGATGGCACTGAAAGTGTAGATTGCTCTGGGTAGCATAGACATTTTAACTATGTTTATTCTTCCAATCCATGAGCATGGAATATTTTTCCATCTTTTTGTGTCTTCTTCAATGTCTTTCAAGAGTGATTTGTAGTTTCTAGAATATAGATTCTTTACGTCTCTGGTTAAGTTAAATGGCTAACAGACACAAGAAAAATGTTCAAAATCATTAGCCATCAGGGAAATTCAAATCAAAACCACACTGAGATACCACCTTACGCCAGTTAGAATGGCAAAAATTGACAAGGCAAGAGACAACAATTGCTGGAGAGGATGTGGAGAAGGGGGATCCCTCTTACATTGTAGGTGGGATTTCAAGTTGGTACAGCCACTTTGGAAAACAGTGTGGAAGTCCCTTAAAAAGTTAAGAATTGAGCTACCCTATGATCCAGCCATTGCACTACTGGGCATTTACCCCAAAGATACAGATGTAGTGAAGAGAAGGGCCATATGCACCCCAATGTTCATAGCAGCATTGTCCACAATAGCTAAATCAAAAAGAACAATTTCACAACATTTGCAGCAACATGGACGGGACTGGAGGAGATAATGCTGAGAGAAATAAGTCAAGCAGACAAAGACAATTATCATATGGTTTCACTCATTCATGGAACATAAGAAGTAGGAAGATCAGTAGGAGAAGAAAGGGAAGAAGGGGGGGTAAACAGAAGGGGGAACCATGAGAGACTATGGACTCTGGGAAACAAACAAACTGACGGCTTTAGAGGGGAGGGGGGTGGGGACTGGGATAGCCCAGTGATGGGTATTAAGGGGGGCACATATTGCATGGTGCACTGGGTGTTAATACGCAAGTAATGAATCATGGAACTTTACATCAAAAACTTGGGATGTACTATATGGTGACTAACATAACATAATAAAAATTATTATGAAAAAAAAAGAAAAAGAAAACCCCAAACCTGGTAACTTGAGCATGAAGACCTATCCCAGGAACCCTGGATAACTCCCATCGCCAGCACAAATTGTTCTATTGTGCTTCACATGCTTGGTTCCCCAAACAATGTTGCATTAAACGTCTGCCTATGGGGGCACCTGGGTGGCTCAGTCAGTTAAGTGTCCAACTCTTGGTTTAGGCTCAGGTCACGATCTCAGAGTCCTGGGATTGAGCCCCGCGTTGGACTCTGTGCTCAGCTGGGAGTCTGCTTGAAGATTCTCTCTCTCCCTCTCCCACTCCCCCTGCTCATGTGCTCTCTCTCAAATAAATAAATCTTAAAAAATAAAAACTAAAAATCTGTACATGAGTTATGATGGTAAATGCTACATTATGTGTATTTTATCACAATGAAACGAAAATCTATGTTGGAGCGAGAAACATGTGTATCCCGTGCTGTGTCAGACGCCGGTGCTCTGTAACAGACACGGGGTCTTTCAGAGAGTGTCCATCTAATGTTCTCCGAGACGTCAATTCCACGCGACCATTACATACGAGGGAAGAGCTCACACTCTAACAAAAGGCGGAAAATTGGAAACACTAGCTAGAAAAAGTATAACCGCAAAGTTTAAATGACAATCGTGGACATCAAATAAATTATTCGCTCTCAAAAGAGTGCCTCAATCTAAGAAATTTCCACGTAAAACTTACAAGGAAGGCCAAGGTTTCAGGACTGAAGTACCCCGCATTTGTAGCTAATTTTCTGAAAACTTTGTAACATTGAAAGCATCAATTCTTAAGGATTTTCTCTCTTACTCAATTTCACAGTTCATTTTTCTGTGAGCTGCTAGCTGTGTTTTACTTTGTTGGCTTTTGAATCTCTAAATTTGGGTCCAACCCTGACTTTGGAATCAAAGTCGCATGTGAAGGGAGCTGTAACAAGTATGATGGAGTGTTTGCCAGTCTTTCTCTTTCAAGAAAACGTATACATTACAGCTTGCTGCAAGTACTTAGTTACCAAAATCACTTGGCCCACATCGGCTGAAATCTCCAAGTAGAAACAATTTTATTAAATCTGGCAAGTGTTTACTGTTTGGTCACTAGGAAATCACCATGACTTATTTTGCGCCATGGTGTAATCAAATCAGCTGCATTCAAGCTGCCCATATGAACACAGGGTAGGACTCGAGATTCAGATAACTAAGTACGGACTGTCTGCTCATGTTATTCTAATGATCTGTGTGCCAACCGCCACACCCTTGAACTATGAGGGACAGGAAGGCAGAGACGGTATCTCCTCATCTTAATAATTTACTGATGGAGGGGCGCCTGGGTGGCTCAGTCGTTAAGCGTCTGCCTTTGGCTCAGGGTGTGATCGCAGGGTCCTGGGATCGAGCCGGACCTCAGGCTCCCTGCTCTGTTGGGAAGCCTGCTGCTCCCTCTCCCACTCCCCCTGCGTGTGTTCCCTCTCTCGCTGGTGTCTGTCAAATATAAAAAAAATTTTAAAAATAATAATTTACTGATGGAGCTAAGGGGGCAGAATTAAAAACAAATAAAAACAGTGGTCGACCCAGAACATTTGTTCCCAATGAACATAAGAACGATCATAATTAGCACAATAATTCAGATCTCCCAGTTGATGTGAGAGGTGTTCTGTACATTTACTCAATATGTCTCCTTTTTGGTATGGATTCGAAAATGCGATTGTGTGTGTGTGTGTGTGTGTGTGTGTGTGTGTGTGTGATTGTTTTGAGATCCATGGAAACAAATGTGGGAACAAGAAAAGCTCATCTCCGCACCGGAGCTTTCTAGACTGGTCCACGGGCCTGATAGTACAAATAACGCTATGAATATTACATGAGACGGTGCACACAAAGGACCAAGCACTGTTATGCAGAGTTGGCCCACAATGGGTGCTCAATAGGAGTGGAGTAATTGGTGTCTCTTTTCTTTTCCCATACCACAAGTTTACTGTTTAACATTTCTAAATTCTTCTGTTATTCTGACAAAAATGTTTCAAAATCCAAAGACAGCAAGTTGGCCCTGCTTCCTCTACGGTGACCATCCCCAAGTTTCCAATGCGCTACTGCCAATTGCAGTGTGGAAATGTGCACGCGGGAATGTTGCCCTGCTGGCATTTATAAGAAAGCAAACATGTAAGGTTTGACTATCATCTTACAAGTACATGGATTTGGTACAACAGCCTTACACAAGACTTCTACGTAACTGTTCCATCGTTTATGTTTATTGAAGGCAAATTGTGATGTTCTCTATGAGTTATCTTGGATCATTATCTTGGATGAGGTTGAAAAACTCTTAATGGTCTGAATATAAATTGGAGAAAATATGGTATCTGTATGCAGGTCTCTCACTATGCCTTTAAACATAGCTTATTGAATGGAATCAGGACCAAGATGAGTGTAAGTCAGTGAAAATGATGTGCGAATATTAATACTCTAGATCTAAAGAAAATGTGTAAATTGGTCTACTAATAACGGCCAGTTATAAGGCCTGTGAACAAAGGTCATTCAGTGTCCGTAAAGACACTTCCGAGCAATAAGCACCTACTGTTTCTTGTGATATTACTAGTTAATTACTGGCAGACATGTCAAGAAGGATGTGGAAAATGTAGGAAAGGTGTGAGTTATCCAAATCATTAGGAGTACGATGCCCAACGACTTCATGGTAAATGAAAACATTTGTGGTAACACAGAGTTATGCGGTAAATGTTTGATTCCTTCTTTATGAAATCATACTAAGGTATTAAGGCAAATTATTCAATGTACAATTAATGTTAACTACAACTCCTCTATGAAACTATTCATATGAATCACTGCACAAATTGCACAAATGGCAACCTTCTGCCAGGTCACTGGTTCCAATTTAAAATGTGGAAAAGTCACCGTTACCATGCTCATTCATTTTTGTTCATTGTTTTTTCTGCTCTTACCCTAGCCAAAACTAAGAACAGAAGGCTCTTCAAAGATCATGTATTTTTCTAGAGTAGTTAGTACCTCATGGAATTCATTGTGCTCGCAAAGAAGATTTGGATAAAGCAAAGTACTAGAGCAAATGAAAATACTCTTGGGTGCATGGGATTAGTGAAAAATCCTTCATATTTTATGGAATATTATATATGAATTATTCTCATGAATCTCAGTCCTATCTCCTACATCCCATCTCTTAGGTTAAAAGCTAAAATGTGTTTCTTGGTGTCATATCTGGGCAATATGTTTATCTCAACTTGTCTGGCAAATGATTAAAATAGAGTGAAATCCTCACAATAAATAGGTTAACAGTTCTTGGCTGCTTTTGTGAAAAGATACTATTATATTTGTTTTGTCTGTTAGGTGTAAAATGCAAGGTAGCATACAGTAATGTGTGTAGTAATCCTGGAATGATGAACACAAAAACATTAAATTTGTAAATCATCTTCATATGTTAGGAATCATACATGTATGAGGCCTCAGATATAGAGAACATTGCACCTGGTATTTAATTCAACAGAACCGTATCATGCGTCCAATAGAGCAGGCTTTGCAAAAAGCCAGGGTCTTGACTGGGTTTTTTTCCTGCTCCAGCCAAAGAGCAAATGCGACCTTGAATACAGAATCCTTCCACGTGCTCTGCTTGCCGGTCTCACTTAGTCCCCCCCAATTCCCATAACCATTATTGTTGCCATTTTACAAATGAAGAAACAGAAGCTCGGGAGGTTATAATTTATCCCAAATCACAAAACAAGTAGGCATGTGGGCCGCTGTCACAGCCAATGGCTTTCTAAAGACCACACCGCATCTCAGGGTGAACTAAGAAGACAGCTAAGCCAGTCACTCTCAACGTGCAGTCCTATTAGCAGCACCGGGAGCTTCTATTGAAATATCCAGGCAGGAATAGAAGGAACATGTTGCAGATAGTTTCTTATATACATTCATACATGCAAATCATATATATCATTGTGTATATATATATATATATATACACATACACACACACACACATATTACGTATATGTAAATTATATAGATATAAACCAAAAGGGTTGGAATCTTATCCAGGAATATTGATAAAAAGAAGCAACACTCAAGTATAGCTTGTGCTGTTGAATGTCAAGGATAAAAATATAATTTTTCAGGCATCCAGGCAGGAATAGTAGGTACTCCATCATCAGTACTACTAGTAGTACTATTAGTACTGATGAGGGAGAAAATAGGGTTTCCTCCAAATCGATTTCTCTCTACAAAATTTAATGTGTGAAGCCAATATAACAATAACTATATATATATATATAAAACCATATAAAAATATATAATCATATATTTTATATATAACCATATAAATCATATATATAACGTATTATTTGTATATATAAATATGATTTCATAAATCAAATATTTGTATATATTTTTTATATATAGAAATCATATATATTTACATATATATATAAAATCAGCTGTTATTCAAATGTATATGTGACAGAAATACTCTCAAAGACAGGAAAAAATTCATAGAATATAGCACCCATAAGCCTTTCTTGCTAAATAATGCAATATCAAATCCAGCCATTCTACAGATAAGCAGCAAGCAGGAATAAATGGATTAGTACAATACTCAGTACCCCAAGAAAATAATGCATATACTTACATGTTACGTGAGGAAAAGTTTGTGCAATCCAATTTGGACTTCACGTATAATGGTAGGCAAAGTTTGTTGTGAACAATTTCAAAGAAAATGGTATCTAGGTACTCCTTAAAAACAAACTAGGATACAATCAAATTTTTTTTAAAGATTTTATTTTTAAGTAATCTCTACACCCCACGTGAGGCTTGAACTCACAACCCCAAGATCAAGAGTCACATGCTCCAGAGACTGAGTCAGCCAGGCACCCCGAAATACGATCGAATTTGGAAGCCAGGTATAGAGAAATTAGCATAAAAGACTCAATCATTTTATCATCCACATAAATATAAAACTAAAATTGAAGAAAGTAGAAATTATGGTCAAGGCAGAATATTTAATAAAATTTAAAATTAGGAAATAACATCAGAAAAATTGGTGGGTAGGAGCAGTATGAGGAACATATAAGTAACTCACAATGAACTTGGGGACGTCAGCAAATAATAAACCAAATATAAAATCTTTAAAATAATGCTTTTGATCTCATAATAGTTTTCATCATCTTTTTCTCCCTGAAATTTGGGGGTTTCTTTTTCCCTGTTAAACTCAAATAATGTTAAACGTCAAGCATTATTAAAAACCAGCACGCAAAGAGATGCTGGGTAAGATGTCTGCTTAACAGTGATGTATTGGGGTTCCCAAGACCACCCCAGGTTTGGTAATTCACAGGGGAACTCACAGGACTCAGCATAGAGTCATACTGTGGGCTTTGATTCGCTACAGCACAATCAGGAATGGGGAAAACGTGCACGGGGTGAAGTCTGAGCGGAAAACGTGCATGGGGTGAAGTGAACCAGAGACTAGCTTCCAGGAGTCCTCTTATGGGGCCATCACATAGGATGTGCTTGGTGCCTCCGGCCAGGACTAATGACAACACATGGGAAATGCTGTCACCAGACAAGTTCAGGAGAGACTCCGTGTCCAGGGTATTTACTGAGGCTGGACACACAGGCACCTGCTGCCTAGCATGTCCCAAAAATCCAGACTCCCAGTTTAAGAACAGAGAGCACCTGTTATCAGTTAGGGGATGATGGGAACCCTCCCCAAATCTAAGTTCCCATATGCCGGCCAAGGGCCAACCTTTTAATTAGGAATTCACAGCGAGAGCAGTCGTAGGTTTCCCATGGTAACTCCTTTGCACAGGTAACCACAGCTATTCTGCATGGTAGAATTTGGAGTAATGGTTTGGTTTTACTCTCCTATGTAGTTGTTCTATTAAGTTTTTAATGTGCATATGTAATTTCTATAAAATAATAAAAACATTATAGCATTAAAAAACAACAACAAAACTTCCAGTTTATTCTTCAAAGAAGGAACGTAAATACTAAGTATGCATGAAATGGGAAAAAGCATTCTCAATTCAAATGTTTCTAATTTATTCTTGGAAATGCAATTATAATTAGCCGGGAAACTCAATTATACACACTAATTTATTAGATGGGATTACAATTAATTTGGTTCCTGGGCAAATAATACACCTTGGTCATGAATAATATAAAATAGGAGAAAATCACAAACATGCATATTAGTGAAGTCACTTCCAATGAGGACATGTCCCTTTTGTCAAATTACAGTCATCTTTACTTACGTTGATCTCAACCTCCTCTTCCTTGACCTGCATTTCTACTTGTTTTGAGGGTAAATGTGCCACCTTGTATGGGAATGTCAATGGTCAGATTTTCCACTGGGAGCAACACCCCAGAATCTTGCTGGAAGATCTCTGGAAGATCATTGGGCATATATATGACTCCAGAAATTCAAAAACTCCTAGAGAGTCAGGGACAGTGAGGGCCCTCCAGTTAAACTCATTTCCTTCTCTCCCCTTCTGCCTGTATTTTGTTAGCTAACTTTACCAGGCATGCCTAGGAAATTATTAGCCCACAGAAGGATTTAGATACTAATTCATAAGCCAAACTACCATTCTACGTGCTAAGCATTGAATGATGAGCAAAAGAAAGTATGAAAATTATGCTCTGCTATGCTTACAGTTTATATGTTTACTAGCAAGCAGGTAAGTCATTAAATCGTTTAATTTGTATTAAAACAAGGCAGTCACAGAAAGTAATGGAAGTACACATGAGGTCAACGAAGGATTAGACTAATGGAATGAACAGTCACAGGGGTAAAAGATACAGCCCAGGGGATATAGTCAGTGGTATTATAATAATGTTGTACGCTGACAGATGGGAGCTAACTACACTTGTGGGGAGCATAGCCTAAGGTACACAGAAGCTGAATCACTATGGTAGACTCCTGAAACTAATGTAACACCGTGTCAACTATACTTCAATAAAAAAGTAATAGTAAATAACCCTTTAAAAAGGTTAGACAAACAGAAAGCTCTTCAGAAAGATAAGCCATCAAAATTTAGAATGAGTTACGTGATGTGAAGGACAGAGGAATATTCTAGAAGGAAGGAATAGCAAATACATCAGTTGGTAGGAGCTATATGATTTGGAGGCAAAATTAATTCTGTAAGTCTCAGTGTCTTCATATATAAAAGGGGGATAATTATGATTATTGTGTAATGTTACCCTAAGTATTAAGTATGTAGAAAAATTAGTACAGGTTTTGGCACATAAAAAAGTTGAAATTAGTGTTAGCCACTAATATGAGTATCAGAATTTTTAAACATAGTTCTAGAAATTCTACAAAAAACAATGGGAAATAATATAGGTTAATTATGGATTGCTTAAAATCCCCATATAAATAATCTGTCTTAAAGAGGAACAAATTCTAGGGATGCCTGACTGGTTTAGCTGGTAGAACATGTGACTCCTGATGTCAGGGTCGTGAGTTTAAGCCCCACATTGGGCATGGAGCCTCCTTAAATTTAAAAAAAAAGAGAAAAAAAAAGAGGAACAAATTCTGAAGTTGTAAAATGTAGTTGTTTACTCTTTGATTTATATTTTTAAGTTGCTAAAAGGCGTCCATCTCAAAGAATTTTGCAAACACTGGCAAACTCTGCAAAACCATCACACCCATCCGAGGAAGAGGTACAATCATACTTTAGAAAAGATACACACTTTACCTTCTTACAAACTGAGAAGTTCTACACCCCCAGTTTCAATGCTGGTGGGGGGGGGGTCCCCACACCAGCTGGATGTCCTATAATTCAACTCCATTCTGACACGTTCTACCTGCAGACAGCAGATCCCACAGGGAAGGGCTCAGTCCCACAAGACCGTATCCTCTCCCTTCAGACACCAGCCACAAGTCCAAAAGGAAAAAGAGAAAAAAAGAAACCTAAAGAAACAAAACCAGAAATGATAGAGATGATGGAGTCAGCAGAAAAGGACATTTTAAAAGTCATTATAAATACACTCTGTCTGCCAAGGAATGTGGGAGAAAGACATAGGAAGACCTGCATGGAACTTCCAGAAATAAAAATGAAGAAAGGAAAACTATGCCTGATGGCATCTTAAAAATGTTAGACACTATACAAAGAAAAAGATCACTCGAAGGGAACTTGAAGACACAGTGATGAAAATCAGCAAAATAAAGCAGCGAGGGGGGAAAATGAAGAAAAAACATGATCAGAGACTCAGTGACCCAGGTCATTATACGAAGTCTATCATGTACAATTACAGTCCCAGAAGGGCAGGAAACAGAGAATGGGATAGAAAAAAAAAAAAAAAAACATTAGTTCATATGCAGGCGCACTTAGGTGGCTCAGTCAGTTAAGTATCCAACTCTTGATTTTGGCTCAGGGTCATGAGATCAAGCCCCATGTTGGGCTCTGCACTGGGTGTGGAGGCTGCTTGAGATGGTCTCTCTCCCTTTCTCTCTACCCCTGATCCCCACCGCTCGCACAGGGTCTCTAGGAAGGAAGGAAGGAAGGAAGGAAGGAAGGAAGGAAGGAAGGAAGGAAGGGAGGGAGGGAGGGAGGGAGGGAGGGAGGGAGGGAGGGAGGGAGGGAGGAAGGAAGGGAGGGAGGAAGGAAGGGAGGAAGGAAGGAAAGACAGGGAGGGAGGGGGGAAGGAAGGAAGGGAGGGAGGGAGAATGAATATTGGCTGATACGTAAATAATTTGATTAAAACTATTAAGCCCAATTAGAATTACAATTAGAAGCATCTCATGACCCCCAAGCAGAGGAAATATAAAGGCCACCCAGTCAAGATTTACCATAATCATATTGCTTAAAACCAGATATAGAAAGAAAATCTTCAAAGCAGACAGTGAAATAAAAAGACACTTTATACACAAAATGAGAATGTCAGAGATTTTTCTGAAAACATACAAGACAGAAGAAAATGAAGACAGATTTTTAAACTACTAATTAAAAAAAAAATGTTAACCTAGAATTCTATACCTAGTGAAATACCTTCCATGTGAGGATGGAGACAAACCAACAATTAAAATTCCGCAATTTGAGTGATTACCAGCAATTGCATCTTTTCTCTCTACAGAATATCACGGAAGAAAGCACAAAAGACGATACAGAATGAGCAGGCAAGTCTAAGTGAGCGCTTGAAAGGGAACCCCGACATTGTGGAGGGAGATCACATTCTCGCAGCTCCTGGTGCCTCGGCCTCTGTGCCGCCTGCTGGAAACGCAGGCTCTGGGTGCGCACAGCACGCACCCACAGAATCAGATCGTGCAGTTCTAAGAGATGCCCAGGTGATCTGTGTGCACAGTGGAGTCCGGGCCATCCTGGAGACGTGAGTGGGTCTCCACGTCTGCCCTGAGGCATGATTCATCCCTGGTTTCATACTCCAGAACGCTGGGCTTCTGACCCAGTGCATCTCCAACTTCACACCCCTCACAAGACTCATGTCCTCCAGCACGTGAATTAGTCCAGTTTTCTCAAAGGAAAGGTACGTGAAAATCACATCCTCAGACTGCGAGCCCCTGGCCACAGCCCCTTCTCCCCCCTTCTCCCACACACACGGTCTTCGAGAAGGAACTTGAACGTACACAAACAGTTGTTTGTATCTGGTCTGCATTTTCTCCCGTACTTTCTATTCAACGACCCAGAATTGTAGATTGAGGACTGCACCTCCAGGGAAACCCTTCAACCAGTTTCCAGTCACCTCCTCACGACAAAATTCCTCTCAAGTCTATACTCACTGACCTATCACAGAATTCAAAAGTGTGAACCTTGCCCTCCTCTTCAGAGTAAAAATGGCTAATATTTACTCAATGTTTCCCATGTTCAGTCACTTGTTAAGTGCTGTACATGCATCTTTCATATTTTACTTAAATTTGATGCTCTTACAATTTCCAGCGTATTCCCTTAACTCCTACCTGCTCTGTCCCTCTTTTCTGACAAGATAGGTCTTTAAATCATTCAGAATGATCTCCAATCTTGGCTCCTTATCAATTTTCAAACTCATCAAGTGTCCTCTAATCGACTCTCATAGAATTCTATATTCCCCCAGCATCATATAAAAATTCAGTGAAAATGCAGTCTATTTCAAAAAACTGAGGGGAAAAAGCCTGCATTCCATGGAGAACATGTCCCATCAAGCCAATAAACTAGTGAACAACCCTAAAAAGTCACTCAATATGCTTCATTTTCTCATTTTCCAGGGCTATAAAATTTGACAGAATGAGGATAACTTCCTTTATAAAATGACAGGTAAAAGAAATCTCACAACAATTGTAAAACTTCATAAGCATTCCTTGGAATGTTTCCATTCCATGACTCCCACTATCCCCTAAATTGAAACAGAAACCAGGACAGTCGACACTTTCCACCACCACCCAAAGATCACAATCCAGAAATATAAGGAACACGTACGCATTACGCAAAAGTGAAAGGTAAAGGTTCATCATTTATAAAAATAAAAGTTTACTATTTATAATAATAAAAACTAGCATTTTTGGAAAATGTGCTCTCACGATCACTCCTGGCCACTCATGGGATTTCAGCGCGGAAAGTGAAGCTTTCAGAAGAAACCTTCTATAAATTCCACCCTGACGCCCTCCAATGCACCTGTGCTGATTCTCGTGCTCCCCTCCGCACATGCACACACCTGGGCATATGACACCATTTTCTTGTTCAGCACTCATCAGCTTCTTTCCGTACATTTAACTGTTTTACAGATGTCCCAGACACGAGAAGCTGCTGCTTCCGTTCCTTAAGGGATGCATTTACTGCACAGCCAAGATTGTAGGATACAGAACTGGGTTTTGGAGCACTGGAAGGGTAACAAGTTTTGAGTACAAGAAAGCCCCTGTAGGAGCGTGATAAATCCTAACAGCTTTAGTTTCTGGCGTGTGTTTTCAGTAGTACTGGAACATTCCACGGCCCAGGGCACCCAAAGTAGTAAGGAGCCCTGTTGTTGCTTCAGTTCCTTGAAGTGCCCTTAATTAACTAGGATTTTGCATAATCAAAACACCCTTCTTGTTCAAGGGTGTTCAAGGACAGACGGTTGGCCAACAACTTTACGCTAGAAACAGGCTCTGATTTATTTCCTGCTGGGGGGATGTGTACTGGGACACCGAACAGAGTTAGGAGGGGGTGCCTGGGGCAGCACACATCGGAAAAGAGATGCACCATCACCTGGGTTCCCGATCTTCCTCAGCTACCTACTAAACATGGAATCTTGGGCAGATAAAACCATTTCCACCTGTGTGTCAGGCCTCTCGCCCATTAAGTTTACTGAGCAAAATTCAGGCTTAACTTCTTCTAAGAATTGTTGTGAAAATGCAATATAATAAGCTTGGAAAACATTTTGAAAAGCAAAAGCACAAGAAATGAATCAGTAATCCTATTTGCAGTCGAGTGAAAACCTCCTTCCTCTTCCTGTGTTCACAATGACAAGAACTAGATCTATCAGAATCCAGGCTGGTCCAAGAACAGCTTTCCTGTAAGTCCTGGATGCCTGTCTCATTGATCCCTGACACAGATGAGGTCTCACCTCTCCATGACCCTAGCGGACATTTCACATTGCCAATATGGAAGTCCCAGTGAGTTCCTACTAGGGTGGGGAAGTCGTGAAATCAGAAACGTCATTATTCAAGATGAGAGGTGTGTCCTCCAGCAAGGTGATGGATGACTCAAACTACCATGTATCATGTTTCATCAAAACTAAGACAACAGCAATTATAATAGACATAACGATTTTATACCATTAAGAAAGAAAAATACTTTCCTTGATAATTTGGATGCCTGCAATTGGAAGAAGGGAACATTTAAACGTGAAGGAATGTGCATTTCATGATCAGGAAGAAAAATGATTTACTATGGTTTTTACATGTTTTTAAAAAATAATAAGATGGAGATAATCTTTAATAAACTAAAACACTAAAGCATGACCTGTCTTTGTATCTGTCATGACCCAACAAGCTCCAAAAACTGACACGGGAAAAATTCTCCCATATGATCCATTGAAGGAATCCTGCAACATTCCTGCTCTAACACATTTAACTTTTCCATTTAAGGAATAACATCGTTAACTCTGACAGCAGCTTAAAAGCACCGTATAAAGAACTGTATAAATAATCAAATGAGACGTTTAAGAGATCAATGTGTGAGGCAGCCACAAACCAATTCTAGGTAGGTGATTATGAACATGCCTCCAAAAATCTCTTCCACGGAGGAAAATAGATTTTATAACTAAAATACCAAGAATGATAAAGCTTTGTTTAGAAACAGGTGCTGGTCATACAGATCAGGAAGTAACAACACTCTGAAGGGTCAGGCAGGTTTTGCGACAGGATTATGACTGTTCTTTTTCTTAGGACAGGAGTTTGAAAGCTTCTTCTGTAAAGGGCCACGCGGTAAGCAGTCTCAGCTTCACGGCCCTTAGGATCCATCACAAGTACTCAGCTCTGCTGCCATAGCCTCCGACGGTACGCAAGCAAACTGGGGTGGCCGTGTTCCTACACAGCTTTACTTATAAAAACAGGAGGCAAACATGTCTTAGAAGACAAATAAAGCTCAGATTGTCTTGCAAATCAACACACTAGGTCCAACCTATCTAAGAGTTTAGCTGTTCCACTCAGAGAAAAATAAACTCTACAGTTCTTCTGGCTCTATGCGTTTACGAAGGGAAAGCTTCGTCGGTTCGCGGAAACAGGGATCTTGGAGGCACTCCCAGGATAAGTGAGAGGAAGGACAGGATTGTGTTAGGGCTGCCTCAATGAACAATCAGCCTCCAAAATGCTGACACAGGGATCAGTCTTTCAGGATTCAGTCTATGTCAACGTAACAGGCAGACATTACCACAACATAGAAAGAAACAAGACACCGAGGTGAATGCTGAAAGGAACTAACGTGGATCAGGGAGGCTCAAGCGGTGGGACCCCTGGGCTGAGGTCTGCCCACAAAGCGTTCACGTGAACTGGCCTCTATTTGTCCCACCTCTCCAGTTTCAATTCATCTCTCCTACCAGAGCAGGAATCACAATTGGTAGACGAGTCCCATTTTAATCAACTGGATTTGGTTCACAAGACCTCACAGTTGTTTCGGAGAGAAGAGCTATTATAAAAGTGTGCTATCACACTTGGAATTTCCAGGGGGAGAGATTTCAGGTGACCTTCAATGACGTCTTCCTTCTCAGGGATCAGATGTCACAACATCAGCCCAGCATCCCTGATATTAAGGGACCCTGTGTTTATGAAGCAGACAACAGGGTATGTCTTCTTCCTCCAGATCCCATGACAGCGTAATTTCATTCACATGGATGTATGGTTTGCGTACAGCATAGAATGCAAAATGTGAGTAGGAGGGCTTTGTTGTCTTTCTGATGACCCTGCTCTGTTCGACACCTCAAGAGGCCTGAACCACCTCTTTTTATTTGCTTTTTGTAGTAGACACACCATACAGTGAGCCCCACTGAGTCACAACGTCCCCTGATGTCATCACCTCTCTTGGCGTGTGTGTGTGTGTGTGTGTGTGTGTGTGTGTGTGTGTGTTGGGCGGGGGCTGTGACTTGCTTCTAACCAGAATATGGCAAAGCGGAAGAGGTGTCATGCCTGATAATATGTTGTGTTACAGAGACTTGGTCTCAGCAGGCTGCAGATCAAGACTCTCTCGCTGGCCTTGGAAAAGTAAACGGCCATGTCGTGACCGTCCTGGGGGGCCACGTGGTGAGGAACTGCAGGCAACTTCCAACACCCATCGAGAGAACAGGACCTCAGTCCTATAACCTTCAGGAAATGAATTCTGCCAACAACTGCAATGAGCTTGGAGGCAGACTGTCCGCAGAAGCAGCTGAGCCCCCAGACGAGAAACCCGGCCAGCCCGCACCCTGATTACAGCATCGTGGGACCCTGAAGCAAAGCGTGCATTTAAATCATGTCCAAACTCCTGACCCACAGAAACTGGGAGATAATAAATGTGTGTTGTTTTAAGCCACTAGGCTTGGGGGTCATTTGTTATGCAGTAAGAGATAACTAATATAAAGATACATTAAATTTAATGCCAGGTCAGCACACGCTTCCAGGAAAAGTTCGGATGGAATCCCTGAAGCAGCCAAAATGTTCTGAGGAAACTGCATGGATAATATGTCAGCTCCCTTGAGGGCGGACAGAAACCATAACTGACGCTCCTCTGTACCACTCCCACCCCAAAGGGCTGGGTACAAAGACGTAGGAAGGTTCTTCTTCTATGGGCAGTTAACACTCAATCATAGCTTAGCTGTGAGTGTCCTTGCAGAGCAATCGGGCTAAGTAACTTTGACTTTCTGCCAGTCCTGTGCATTATCTGAGGCATTTTAATGTTCACGATTACAAAACGCTTCCAAAGACTTCAGTGACAGTAATCCTCAGGTCCGGAGCGCTTCTGGCAACACAGACACCATTACGTGAGAGTTTGCGAATCACCCATATTCCAGCAGCACGCCACAAAATGCTGAATAGAACTTTCAAAGCAAAATAAAAGTGAGATTAGGAAAATCACCTATCGATCCTGTTCGTGTTGAGAAACACTTCTCCATCCTCTCTTCTGAAACCATACTGAACACTTTCCTACAAGAACCCAGTAACACTCTGACCCCTCCTCACTGTCCAAGAAGTCCGGCCACACAGCAGCGCTCGGACGCAGGGAAAGGTGTGAGGCTCAGGGCTTTGTTTTAGGCTGGCTCTTTCTACCTAGACTGGGGGAGACGCTTAATGAGTTCCGACTTCCCAGAGCTCCATGCCTTCCAAACATAACTCTTACGGACTTACTACATGCCTCTGCTTATCTCCGTGCCTACGGGAAGTCAATGATATTCAGACCGTGGAGATACTTTGGGCATCATAAAACTGGTGGAGCTATTATTATCCCAATTCCATATTCAGATCCTCGGAATAAAATCTGCATGCCTTCCATGGTGAAACACAGGCCGCAGGATCCCAGGAGCATCCCGTGCAGGGGAAGTCTGGATCAGTCGGTCTGTCTGCAGGAGCTTGGGAGGGTTCCCTGTCAGCCTCCAGTTCCCTTCAGAGAAGCCCGGTACCATCACTTCAGTCCCATGCCACAAGGCCTCCCTCCTGGTCGGCTCCCCACAACCCTCTACGGAACTGCTTTGATTGATACAGCAGACTTTTCAACCGCTGTTCCCAGCTGGCCCTCCACATCGTCCTGGCTGCCTCCGAGCAGATCCCAGGCTGGGTCGGAGCCTGGACCCCCGACTTGCTCTGGAGGAGACAGTCCAGCAAAGCTGCTCGTCTCCTCTGCAGCACGACTGAGGGTTTTAGACAGTGGGTGTCCAGGACAGTAACACCCTTTATTCTCTACCTGAAAGCACCGGCCAAGTAACAGCCTCCCACACAGTTAAAAATGGGCAAGTCTCCTGTCCAGGATAGGGGGAGCTCAAAGGGTGAACGATGAGATGAAAACGTCAAGAACCCCACTACTAATAAAATGGCTGGCTTCTTCCCACAGCATGAGAACATCAATACATGGTGACAATTACTCGTACAATAGCCTGATGGAAAGTAGGAGGACAGCAGTAGTTTCTACCTTGAAAAAGGTTCTCGTCTCTAAGCATATGTAATAATATTTATTCCAATAATGGAAGCAGTGGGTAGCCAGGCTTTAAGAAAGCTCAAAATGTGTTCCCTTTTTACATGAATTCACAATACACACACACACCCCTTCCTGCAGTAAACTGAACTCCCCAACCTGCAGAATGCAGGGGCCCTTTACGCCAACGATGCGAGCAGAGCACTGTCAGACTGACGCCGCGTCCTGGGTACCTCCAGGTGCACAGTGGGGCGGCCTTACCTCACAGAAACTCTGGCACTGCTGCTTCCGCGGGTCCCAGGACTCCTTGCAGGGTTCCAGACACTGGGGGGATTAACAGTAAAAGGAAAGAAAGAAATGGGTAAGAAACAGGGCCAAAGGAAAATCACCTGCGCTCCCTACTTGTCCACACCTACTTCTGCTAATTCGTGAAGGGCACCGAGCTACTCAGTGCATCACTGGAATGGTGTATCACGGGCATCTGAGCGAGGCAGCACGACCGAACAGAAACAAAAAATGTCTATTGCAACACGACCGAGAAAGAAAAGCTGCACAGTCCGGAGGGGACATGTAGGAGAAGTGGTGATATTCACCATCGGGCACAACTGTTTAGACAGAAATATTTGTATTCGGTAAGAAATCTTTTCTAGGGGCACCTGGCTGGCTGGATTGGTGGAGCACACAACTCTGAATCTCGGGGTTGTGAGTTCAAGCCCCCTGTTGGGTGTAGAGATTACTTAAAAATAAAATCTCTAAAAAAAAAAAAAAATGTTTTCGAAAGT
Organism: Ursus arctos; assembly: GCF_023065955.2. Taxonomy (NCBI): domain Eukaryota; kingdom Metazoa; phylum Chordata; class Mammalia; order Carnivora; family Ursidae; genus Ursus; species Ursus arctos. The sequence continues at coordinate 5,618,460 of NC_079873.1, forward strand.
TGTTGTCACAGATGAATTTTGTTTTTTCATAAACTTTAATATGAAGTTGCTTTTACAACTGGCAACATAGGACTATTGTCTATACAGTCTCCTGCAGGTGACTGGGTGAAGGGGCATTGTATTAAATATCTATATATAACATATAGTTGTTAACTAATGTGTTTAGCTCAATGGATCTAACAGCATTAACATGCATCCAGTTTAATTACTCTATTAAAATATTTTGAATGCACCTTAACATATTTACCAAATAAATATTAGAATATATTGAATCAACCTAAATATATTGAATAAACTGACATGAGAGTTTCAGAATAGAGAATAAAATCTGAGTATATGTTTAAAATGTATTATCACATATATTAACAAATCAAAGATAATAACTAGGCTCCGTTATTCAAACAACAATAATAATAATGTTAATAGTAATAACGTATAGTATATATTATATATATTAAATGCATATATGTGTATATATGTAATAATATAAGATACTGTTGAATAAAGGATACATGTATAATAGTTTATTACTATGTAGTACTATATATAGTATTAGTATAATATATAAAATAGAATAATATATAAAATTAGTATAATATATACAATATATGAATATATGAACACATAAATATATATAATACATAAATATAAATATATATAATATATAATGCATAATATATATAAAATAATATATAAAATATACATAGTACATACATTATATGTTACCACTACACCATGGAACTATATACATATATATATATGCACATATATGTATACCACAGCACTATATATACTACCTAAAATACAGTTCCTTATATCATATATAATATTATATATACTATATACAACATGTAGTAATAAATAAGAGATCACAGCCAGTCCTCATGGTTGAAATTAAAATGTTACATTAATAAGAATAGAGATTTGATTCTCAATGTTATGTTTTATTTTATTTTTTTTTTTAAGATTTTATTTATTTATGTGACAGAGAGACAGCCAGCGAGAGAGGGAACAGAGCAGGGGAGTGGGAGAGGAAGAAGCAGGCTCCCAGCGGAGGAGCCCGATGTGGGACTCGATCCCAGAACGTCGGGATCACGCCCTGAGCTGAAGGCAGACGCTTAACGGCTGCGCTACCCAGGCGCCCCTCCATGTTATGTTTTAATGCAAGTTTTAATTAGCAAAAACGAAGAGTCCCATAGAGTTAAATGTCAGTTCTCTAAAGCCAGCTTACCCCTGGCTCCCCTCAGGTCATTATTATTTTATCTATATGTGTATGTACGTATATATATATATATATATATATACGTATATATATATATACGTACATACACCGATACTGCTTTTCACTCCACTTGGTAGCCACCTCCCCCTCTGCTGTAAAACATGGTTTAAACTCTAAGAGTCTACTGTCCATGTGCCAACTGGCCATCTGTCACAGCAGTGCTGCTCACAGAGGGATCGATGACTGGTAATATGAACACCACCTTGCAATTTACCAGAAGTGCAAACTCATGCCCTGCCCCTAGACCTAGAGTCTGAACCTCTGGGATCGCAGCCCAGGAATCTCTGTGAGCAAATTCTCTAAGAAACTCTGATGCTTACTGAACTTTGAAAAGACCTGCCTTCTTGTGGTAAACATTTCCCAATATATACGTGTATCAGATCAACACATCAGTTATACAAGGTTGTGCATCGTATCTCAACAAAGCTGGGGCAGCAGGAGGAGCTGCTGTACAATTTGACGGGGAAAAAAAGGTGGCCCCTAGGTGCCTCAGTCTGTTGAGTGACTGCTGATTTCGGGTCAGGTCATAATCGCACGGTTGCGAGATCAAGTCCCATGTCAGGCTCCACACTGAATATGAAGCCTTCTTAAGATTCTCTCTCTCCCTCTCCAAAAAAAAAAAAAAAAAAAAGATCCATATTGTCACTTTGTTTTATTTTTCATAAAGAATCAATCTGTTTCAGGGCACCTCGGTGGCGCAGTCATTAAGCGTCTGCCTTCGGCTCAGGGCGTGATCCCGGCGTTGTGGGATCGAGCCCCACATCAGGCTCCTCCGCTAGGAGTCTGCTTCTTCCTCTCCCACTCCCCCTGCTTGTGTTCCCTCTCTCACTGGCTGTCTCTGTCAAATAAATAAATAAAATCTTAAAAAAAAAAAATCAATCTGTTTCTTGTAAGAATATTTTAGATTGTATATTCTTTAATGTTGCATATGAACAATTCATTGTTTAGTTATTTTAATTTTAAAAACTTGAGCTCTTCCACAAAATTTTTCCAAGACCTACACAAGCTTGTCCCAAGTTTCCTGGTGTCCACCTCTCCCAAGCATGTTAAAGCAAATGCACAGTTTTTGGCCAATATCACAATCGTAAAAGAATACCATTTTTCTAACAGCAATGGAGTCACTTAAAAACTTGTCTCCTGGGGCGCCTGGGTGGCTCAGTTGGTTAAGCATCTGCCTTTGGCTCAGGTTATGATTTCGGGGTCCTGGGAATGAGCCCTGCATGGGGCCCTGCTCAGCGGGGAGTCTGTTTCTCCCTCTCCCTCTGACCCCTCACCCCTGCTCGTGCGTGTACACAGGCACGCATGCACGTGTGTTCTCACTCTCAAATAAATAAATAAAATCTTTAAAAAAAAAAACCTCGTCTCCCTTATGTGTTTTATGAGTTCTTTCAAGAGTTAGTTTTGTTTCCTAAAGGTATGTCTGATTCCTTATCCTCAGACCTCTCTGTATTTGTTTTAAGACATTGGCTCCTAGCCAAAAAAGTTTAATGGTCACTTAATAAGTATAGCTAGACCTAATTCCTTCTTAAGACCACTTGAAGCGAATAAACAGCACTCTTCAGAATACCTTGAGATTTTGTTCGGTAGGAGACGTGTCCTATGATGAGGAAGGGCCCCTCCGTAAGATCTGGGGATTTTTCAGGAACACAGTTCAGCTATTTACAAATTAAGTCTTTATCATTTTATTCAGGAAACATCCAACAAACATTCCTTCCCTATGAAACTGCTCCCTGCAATGTGGCTAACAATGTCTCCACATAATTACGTCAATCTTCCTTTGGACCATTGCTGCGAATGTAAATTGGGAACACGGGCTAACTACGCGCGTGCTCAGTTGTATTGTCAGAACCATAGACACTGGTGCATTAAAGAGTTTCAATCCTTGGAGAGCTCCACAATTCCACCTAATTCTGTTCTTGACAGACTGTGGAACAAATACCTTATATAAACCAAATACCATTTACAAAAGGAGGCACGCTTGTGAAATGCTAATGGAAGCAATACGTAACCTACTTGTCTTCTTGTTAATCCAGCATTGCTATCTGCCAAGTCCGGCATCAGTATACGCAATTCATTTAAAGTTCGATTTAAATTGCATGCTTGCCTCATTTCCAATAACCAGTACTCATCGGTGTCTAAAGATACATCACAAAATGTTATTAATGACCACCAACATTTTCTTTTAATAATCCTCTGTGAAAACTATCTGAAAAGAAAAGCCTGGATATGGAAATCTCAGTAAATCTTTGCAGGATCCATTTGTCAAAGCTCGATTTCTTTATAGTGCTCTTAGCCAGGTAAAATGATTGTAATAAAAGCCAAAGGGGGGGAAAAAACCCAACCATTTCTCTCATACTTAAAACAAAAAAAAGTCCTGTTTCTCCAGATTAAAAAAAGGGGGGGGGGTTGTCAAAAGAGGGCAGGTTCAAATCTCATTTCCATAAGAAAAATAATACTACAAGCAGACAATTGCTTTGAAATCTATTGCATATCACAACTGTAAGTGCCCTGATCAAAGTACCAAAAAACAAAAACAAAAAACCACAAAAAAACAGTAACTGAATTTACTATTTTAGCAAGTGTTTTAAGCTTTCACACTTTAGAATGACCAACAATTTGAAATTCTCTCTTCCCATGTTACTGCCTCAAGCCAAACAAAGCAAAACTTAAAATTTCAGGGAAAATCTGTAAAAATTGGCTGACAGAGCTAACACAGATCATCATTAGGAATGTAGACACCAGTTATTTTTCACTTACTCTAGAAAGATACATTTGCAATATCACTTCCTTAGCTTACACATCTGTATTCCATTTCTACTTAAAAATACACAGTACTATGAAACATGTACATAAACTATTCTACTAAAATGTGGGGCACACGAGCACTGGAACTTTGCCACATTTACTACAATATTCTTAATGTGAGTAGCAGCTCAATGAACTTCTGTTAAATAAATGTATCGATAAGTTTAAATGTTTTTATAAGCAGTTCCTGGAGTTGGCACACTCGTATTCAAGCGTGGAAGTATTTCTCCAGGGACCAAGCAGATACTGAGTAAGAGCGAAGGAGGGCAAGTTAGGAATAATGGGAGTGGCAGGAAGCACAGGGAGCTGGAGAGCTCAGCCAATGACCAGAAGACAACTGGTCTTCACTGCCTTCCGGTTCTTGTCCAGAACCGCCCAGCACTCCAAACTTTACAGATAAGCCAGCGACACTGACTTTAGGCGAATCTTTCCGACTTCTAAATATACTGTGCAATGCTCTGTACGTAATTTCACTGCAATTTATTTATAACAGAAGATATTAGATACATTACTTAAATTGCTCTAAGTAAGTGCTTTTGAAGTGGGAGTGAGTTTGCCCTCTCGGGGAACATGGGGTGATGTCTGGAGATGGTTTTGTTTGCAGCAATGAGGAGAAACATACTGGATTCTAGCAGGCACAGGCCAGGGACGTGGCTTAAACATCATACAGTGCATACAGGCTAGCCCTCCAACGTGATAAAAAATTATCTGGCTCCAAATGTTCATAGTGCTGAGGCTGAGAAATTGCTTTAAAAAAAAAAAAAAGGCAACAGAAATGCAGTGGATTAGTCATAATAACAGAGTCGATCCTGAGAAACAACTTGCCCGGGAGAGAGGAGTAAAGGCTAAGTGAAAACTGTCACCTCTAATTATGCCACAATTCTACATGTTTTGGTCACATTCATCCTTGTAAGACATGGTTTTGATAATGTGAGTTCTCTGATAAAATTAGACAATAATTATCAAATTAAGCCCAAAGTATATGGTTTACATTCAAAACATCTGGTCAACCAGCAAATCCTGCCTAAACAGCTTCTTCCACCTCTCATGAATGACTTTCTGTGAAGCTGGTCTCTTTTCTGCTCCCCAAACTCAAGATCCCTTGACTTCCACTGGGTTACTGAATTGCTTCCTTAAAGAGAGCCTGTTTTCACCACTGCTATCCACACAGCATGTGCTGATTCCTCTGCAATTCCATGCAGCTTTTCCCCAAGAATGTTCACATTTTATTTTTGAGTTATTCGCAGAGGCTATGAGTTGTACTGAAGATACACTATCTCCAATTGACTATAAACTCATCTTTGGGAGTGCCTATATCTGCCAACCGTCCATAATCCTTCGAAAGCATATAGGAGCGAGCGTGCAAAAGACAGGACAGACTCTCAGGAACATCCCATGCACTGTGGCAATGCAGCTGGTGCAGAATGGAGGCACAGAAAGCCTGGGTTTGAGCCCTACCTCTGCTACATGTCTAACCTACAACTGTTAAAAAAAAATTGCATAATTATTCAGCCTCCATTTGCTAATTCAAATATGAGAATACAATCATTCATACTAACTTGTAAAAAAAATTTACTGAACACCAAAGAGTGCCAGAACTTTTATGGATTTATAAAACACTTTGAAAATTATTTGTTCAATGGAGCCCCATAATAACAGATCCATGGAGGTACGTAACATTAGGTACTATTATTCTTATATTTTAGAGAGAGGAAACTCAGTGTAGAGAGGTTGACTAAACAAAGCAAGTGACTATGGTCGAGACTTCAGGAATGGGAAGTTGGACCCATGCTCTGGCACACTCAAAGGAATGTTCTTTCCATTACAGAACGCTGCCCTGTTTATGCCACGAGCTGCAAAGGCTTAATGAGGTGATGTAAGTGAAAGGGATTTGGAAACTGAAAAGTACTTTGCAAATCTGTAAGATTCATGAATTACTATGATCTCGGAAAGCATTCAGCTCCAAAATGCCCTAGGCAGGTGTTACAAATTTCAAGGTACTTATGAAATCATAACCAGTAAGACTGAGTATTTCATATCACAGACAAAGGGATCCAACTCTTAGGAGCCAAAGTACTGACAAAGAGGGAAATTACTGATATCGCTTTGGTGAACTACCATCTGGACAGATGAGGACAAAATTCCATACCTTACATTTAACCAAATGCTTCCATAAAAGGAAATTATATTACCTTCTATTGCATTACCAGCAAAGGAAATTCTATTACCTAAATAGCAATTACAATAAATTCTGAAGCATAAAAATGTTCCTATAAAATTCAGATTTTCACACATGTCCAATAATCAAGGAAACAAAACCCATAATTACATTATATTAAATAAATAGAACCCATTAAAACAAAGCAACCAGCATTCCATACATTCCAACCTGTTCAAATTAACATCTGCTAAATCAACAAATAAGGATTTACCTTTCCTACATGTGATGTATTCATCTAGTCTCCAAGATGGGGGAAAATTGGCAGTCATTGTGCCCTAAAGCAGTATATAATCTCCATGGGAGAAAGCATATAAGTCTAAAGTGAAGAAGCATAAAATAGCCAAGAGAAAATAAGGGGCCTTAAGACAATGAAGAAGTGATATGTATTTCTATATGGGATATCTGGAGAGGACTGCATAGAATCAAGGATTCATGAATTAACGTAGAAGGAGGAGTGGGACTTGACCACCTTGAGCAGATCTGGGGCTTGAGGATATATGTGGGGGGGTAATATATGATGCAGGATAGCGAAAAGAGAAGACACAGTAAACTACAAGGCTAGAAACACAACCCTTGGAATTCAATGAGGAGCCACCGAGAGTCCTAGAACAGTGAGGTGCTTGCCTCACTTTGTGTTTAAGATGACTTGAGTGTTGCTGCAATATAATGATTTATAAAAAATATATATATTTGGTCATTCTGATGACCAAAATACATTTCTCAAATATATTTAATCTTCATCCACCGTTCCTTGAAAATGCTTCAGAGCCATAAAGGTGCAATGGGTGTCTTATTATCAAGAAAGGTGACGTTAGGACCCACCTCCACCCCCACCAAAGGGCAGGGGCTGATTGACAGGAGGACCAATCATGTGATCAGAGGGTCAGAACTTTTAGTCCCACCCCCTAACTGCTGGGGAGGGGAGAGGGGCTGGAGACTGAGCTGGCTAATTCTTAGTCAATCATGGCTAGGTAATGAAGTCTTCATAAAAACACAACAGGACCAGAACACCTGGCTGGCTCAGTTGGAAGTACCTGCGATTTTTGATCTGGGGGTCGTTGAGTCCAAGTCCCATGTTGGGTGTACAGATTACTTTATTAATATATATTACTATATATACTATACACACACACATACATATATACTTTATAATATACATATATACCACATACATACACAGATTATATATAAAGTATATATACACATTATATAGACTATAAACATAGTGTATATACTACATATATGCTTTATATAGATTATATATACTATGTATATATGCACACTCATATAGGTTCTATATATCTATATATATTACTTTATATATATCTCATATATATACTTTATATATAGTATATATTATATATGTAAAGTAGACATACGCTTTATAGAGATTTCTCTCTCTCTCTCTCTCTCTCTCTACACACACACACACACACACACACACACTTTAAAGAAAAACCCACAAGGGGACTGTTCTTTTTATCCTTTCCTGACATTTTTCACGCTTGGGCAACCAGAACACTTCCATGTGCCACAGAGCTGGGCCCCAAGTTCCACGAGGACAGAAGCTCCTTTGTTGGGGACCCCGTCCTGTGTATCTCTTCACCTGCCTGTTGACTCATACCCTGTATCCTATCTTTTAATAAACTGGTTAATGAAAGTGTTTCCCTGCGTTCTGTGAGCTACTCTAGGAAATTAATCGAACCCTAGGAGGGAGTCGTGGGAACTTCCTTCCTGGTCTGGATTTGACATTGGCCTGTGAAGCTGGGAGCGAGGCGGACAGTCTTAAAGGTTCCGTGGGATCTGATGCTCTCTCTCTATAGATTAAGGGTCAGAATTGAGCTGAATTCTCAGACACGCTGCTGGTGTCTGGGAATGGCTTGGTGGTGAGGGAGGGGGATCCCCCCACATTGGAATTGGCTCCAGGAGCCCTAAAAGAGTTGGAATAAGAGTTGGATTACAGAGGTGAGGTATTACAGCAAATGAAATCAGAGCAGAAGTTTCTACAATGTCTTCCAAAGCTCCCGTCTGCCATTTAAAGTGTAGGTATGCCATCTGGATGGCAGAGGACACCGGATAACAGGAAAGGGAACATGAGCCTAGGAAAGGCAATGTGGGGCTGCAAGTTCATGGACACAGTTACTGGTTTGCTGTGAAAGGCAGGAATCAGGAGAAATAAGAACAGGAAAACACACCAAAATTTCCAACCTCCATCTGAAAGGAACCCGTGGTGTCCCTAAGACGGAGCACGGGGAAGAAACAAACATAGGGAAAGCTGCACAACTGAGACTCTAACATGATGAGCTCAAGGCATCTAGTGGACATACGTGAAGGGACGCCCAAAGAGCCACTGGAATTGTGGACATGGGGTTCTGGAGAAAGGCTGAAGAAACGATGAGCATTTATGAACTCCTCTGCTCTTTCATTCATTCGTTCCTTTTATAAATATTTGCAGAATTCAATTACCACAGCGTCGTGCTAGGTAATGGGTCTGCTAAATCTATGAACTACACAAAAACCTCCAAGTTCTATACCATCTAGAAAAGTTAAAAACAATAAATCATGTTTGTTTATAAGTAAAACCCAGGCTACGTGTGAAGAAGGAAACAAAGTATGAGGATTAGAGCGCCAAGCACTTGGGGAGTTGGGATATTCAAGAGCTAGAATGGCAACACTGAGGAGATCTCACGGCTCAGCAAAAATGCTTCTGTTTCCCCTTTTTCTATTTGTGCACAGGACACTGGAACTCGGGGAGACACAAATGTTGGAACATGTTGGTGAAGAGAAGGAAGGGATCAGGTGGAGGGGGTCTGACTGAAAATGGAAGAGAAATAGGAAATAATCAATTGATCGAGGTCCCAGAGAATATTGCAGAGGCTACAACATGGAAACATAGAATTTTAGGGAGGCAAGGAATCTCTGATGGCATCTATCCCAACCGTACACCCTCCAGACTCAGGAATTAAAACATCTTCATAGAGGCAATGGCTGGTGAGCAGGATTTTGGTCCACAGCCCCATCTATAATTGGACACGGGCCATTCAATTTCCGTGTTCAGCCTAAAGCATGTAAGAATGTAGATGTGAAGATGCAAGACAAGGGTCAGGAGAAGCATGGCTATTCCGGTGAGAGTTTTCCCATACGGTGAGAAGGTGATCAGATGCGTGTCCCCTCCCAAGTGTAGTTCTGGTGGCTGAGCTCGAGAGGTCTTCAGTCGATGGACAAGACAGGCGAGGGCATGGACGTGAATGATTCCTGCCAGCTCTGAGGATAAGACACAGACCATGGATCCTTGGAGTTGGATCAACCTGGAGGACAATTCCACCTGCTAAATGGTTTTTCCCCACTCAAGCTGTATTTTAACCTCTCTGAACCGTCGGTTTCCGACACATAAAAGAATGGAATAATATTTGCCAAAGAGGATCATTTTGAAATAAATTTTATAAAGACAACCTTTTAAAATACCTACACAAAAGCAGACACTCAGTGAATCTGGTTCCCTTCCATTTCTAGAGGACCAATAAAAAGAATTTATTTTAGTTCTTTCATATTTCCCTGATACCTACCTTTTTTCTTTTAACCGAAGAAGAAAACAAAATTTCTTTTATTTCCAGTCTCTCAAGCATGTTCCAATAATTGTTTTAAAAGTACCATTTTTCTTTTTGCCAAAATTCCAACAGCTATGTTTGGTTGGGGTGGCATTATTCTTGTATGTGTCTAGGGGGTGGGATCAGAAGGAAAAATCGGAGACTACTACAGCACTGTACATTTTGTAGGACGTATGGTATACTTTCACAAAAAAAAACAATCTGTTGAATAATAGGAAAGCAAATAATGGCTTATATTTAATTTTTGTCTTCATTGTTGCCTGGATATAGGAATAAGCTTTGAGTTTCACACACACACACACAACACAAAAAAAAAAATCCTTCTTCTCATTTCATATAGATATATATTCATAGCATACAATAATGCTATCAACAGAAGTTTCCAAAGACCATTTCTGTTTTCTAAATTAATGGCAGCAATTTCTTTGGGAAAGTATAGATCTGGTTTTTAGATGGAAGGGGATTTTTTTCCCAATATATTTCCTAAACTATGTACACCCTACTGCCTTTAGAAGTATTCATGGACTCCCTCCAGCTCTAAATTGGTATAGAAATTGTTACAATCCTGTGTGTCGAAAAGCGCGCTGTGTCTTGCCAAAATAATGAAATCTTTTGGCAGACGTCCTATGGAAGTACAGTTGAACAATCCTCAGAGCCTAAACCACACAGGATTAGCATGGCAACCCAGCACAACAACGTTACGCCTTAGACATCTCATATCACAAATCAACTTTCTCTGAAACGATCAAAGGATAATTCCTTTCCCACCATGATGTTTATCTACAAATCTGGGCCTCCTTTTATCACAACGATTTCTCACAATAAAGGGAACTCTGACTTCAGGAGCTCTTTTCATTTCAGTGAAGGTGTTCAGAAACAGAGAAAACAACTGAAGTGGGAAAACGTGATTAATCCAGGTATTTATTAGCAGAAAACCACTTTCTCACTGTAGTTCTTCCTCACCTAAACTATGTCCTTGTGCACATCACGAAGTCTCCTGACACAGGTCACTGAAGACCACACATGTTTTCTTAGCATCCAGATTGGCTGCCCGATCTTCTCCTATGGAATGTTAGCATACCCCTGCAGTTTCAAATAATATTCTCACCGTTATTTCTCAAATAAAAAGGAATTAATCGCACAGGGAAAGTCACAACTTTACAGTGGAGAAACCAGAGAAAGAATACTACATGATAAAGTCACATCTCCAGGAATGGGGAGAAGCACCGAATCCCTAAGGCAGGAATCCTGCCCAAAAGGCCGAAGCTAAACTGAACCACAAGGAAATGGCCAACAAATCCTGAGTGAGGCTCCTTCTACAAAGCAACAAGCCTCTAGTCTTACAAAATACCAACGTTGTGAACAACCAAGAATGAGGAATGCTTCCAGCCTCAAGGGGACGAAAGATACGCAGCCATCAAATACACAGCACGATGGTGGGCGGGATCCCGAATCAGACGAAACAGGGTTAGGAAGAACACGGACATTACTGGCACAATGGGGAACCATTAAATGTAGACTACGGAATAAAAGCGGTACATCAGTGTTAATGTCCCTGAATTTGGTAATTCCACAGTAGTCATGTAAGAGATGCACGCTAAAGCATTTGGGGGTAAAAGAGACATGATGCCTGCAACTTATCCCTAAACGGTTGGAAACTAAAAAACAATTACAAGGGCATGCATACATCCAATTTTCTTCTATGTACACAAAGAGAGAATGTGGTTAGGCAAATACGGCACACACAAAAATGTTAACAATCGGTAAATCTAGGTTGGGGTTAGCAACTAGAAAACAGGGACCAAATCTGGCACACCATGTTTTGGTAAAGAAAATTTGTTGGAACACAGCCATGCCCATTCATGTATCTACTATCTGTGGCCACTTCTGTGCTATGATAGTTGAGTTACTAGTTGGGACAGACCTTAGGTCCAAGAAACCAAAAAATATTTACTCGTCTTTCATAGAAAGTTTGCTTTACCCTGATTTAGATAAATGGTATATGGAAGTCCTTTGTACTCATAATTTTTCTGCATTTTTAATAACCAAGTTAAACTTTAAAAATTCATAAAATAGGGGTGCCTGGGTGGCTCAGTGGTTGGTTTCAGCTCAGGTCATGACCTCGTGGGTCATGGGATCGAGCCCAGTTGTGGGGAATCTGCTTTAAGATTCTCTCCCTCTGCCTGTCCCCCTGCTCCTTGTCTCTCTAAAATAAATAAATATTAAAAAAAAAAAAAGGAAAAAAATTTTAAAAATACATAAAGTCATCTTTAAAGTATTTGAAATCTTAAAATCACAAATGTTCTTCATGGGGCATCATTAAAAAGCTATTATGGACATAGACCTATGGGCAAAAGAGGATGGAAAATCATAAAGTGGCTTTCAATGGGCTTATTTAAATAAGGAAGAGTGGAGATTTACAGCAAATGCTTCAGGTCTGAAATCTGTAGTGACTGGATGGCATGACTTGTCACAGGATCTTCTGGGCTTTGTAAAGTTACACCCAATAGGTACGATCAACAGGTGGCTTCACCACAGCCTCAGGAACCCCACAGTAAGGGGGACAGGGATGCCGGACTCACCCCGGAGGTCTTACATTCATTCAGGTGGTTGTGTGATGAACCCTGTCATCCTCACTTCATCTTGGTTTTTAATTACAAAACACAAGAAACAAGTTCATGCCCCGAAATCGTCCCTCCCTCCTTTGTACTAAATAAGCCCTTCTTACAACACCAAAGCAGAAGATTCCTTGCAATGACAACAGGAAATGAGTATAGCCTACTTCTTTTGCAGTTGTGGGACACTCCATGACAGTCCTGAATAATTATGAGCTTTCAGTAGTACCTGCGTTTCCTGCCTAGATTCATACATTAATTCCACAATCAGTCGAAGTCATGTTTATGACAAGTCCAACGAGGGAAAACTGATGTTGGTGTTTGGCCAAGGCAGGGAAGTAGGGAGGGGTGGGTGCCCTTTCCTCAAGCGAGGAAGCTGACATCCGAACATGAACATTTTCCTGAAGATATTTAAGAACTGCCCCTCGGTAGGAAGTGTATTTATTGAAGAAGCAGATGGCCCAATCAAAGATGTACCTGCCGAGTCAGCCCTTCCGGTGGGAAAAAGAAAACATTTATATGTAATTAGAGCACTCAAAAATTCAACAATAGCTAGAAAAGACTATCTCTATGTGTCATTCCCAACCCAGAAAGTGTAAACACACACACACACACACACACACACACACACACACACACACGCACATTTTAAAAATTATACCTTGATCATAGGCATCTGTGTCCTTTGGCAGACCATCCAATCAACCACTCCTCTTTCTCCAATACTGACCCTCAGTAATCAAAATAACTCAAGAAACCTATCCCAGCCGTTAGTCAGATCTTGGAGGCTGAATTAAGGAGAACCATCTTGTACCCCAGGATCTCAAGCTTTCACTAGATGGGATTTTGCATAGCCTGGAATCACCAGTCACAGCAGTTTAAACAGCCAGACCCCATCTCCTGAGTGAAAGCCAGAATTCAATCTGCACAGCATGCTTTTGACACCGCTGAGCCCCCAGGTTAAAGAACTCCTCCTTGACATGCTTCAAGTTGAATGGAGATTAGGATTTCCATCACTTCATGCTACATTTAAAAGCTTATGCAAGTCTAGCATTGATCCTTATCTTCGTATGTATTTTTTCTACACATTTTCTGAACAACACACAATTCCTAAGAAATCATGTAATTGGTAGTGCTGGAGAACCGTGTCAATCGTATTCCCAAGCTGGGTGGCCTGGTGTCCTTCTTCCCTGGGCTATAAAATGTTGTACATGTCATGGGAGGAATTGGATTTTTCTATTTGCTCCTATGTTAAATTTCACAGAGCTGCTTTTCAATAGCTTCTATGTGCTGTGCGTTAATAAGATTGTTTCTACCAGCAGTGTATAAAAATGGCATAGGTAGATACACACTTGTCAGCGTATGATTTCCGAGAAATTAAATCTGTTTGTCTGAGAGGTGAGTGATTGTAGTAGGTTCTAAAAGATGACCTAAAAATGAAGCAAGTCCTTAGCTGGACAAATCAGCAAGAGTGTCAGCACTAATCCTTTCCAGACAGAAGCAGTCTGTAACCTTGACAGCTTAATATCTTATCTGTGTGGTTTGGTTGTCTGACATGTCAAGCTCAAGGAAGGCATGGGGCGCTCTTGAAAGGACTGGGGAACTGAAACTCATGAGGACGTTCATGCTTCCTGTCTCCCTTGCCAGACCAAATCACACCAGCTTTGTCAACAGAAAAGCGCCTCTGAGACATTAGCGCATCCCTGAACAAACCCATTCAACTTGGCTTTGTGTGGTAGGTCTGCTCAAAATTAACGAGTCACAATATTCATAACTTTCCAGAAGCTGACATATAGGAGTTATGGGTGGGAAGCCCTGTTTACATAGAACCCATCTGACATTTAACCCAGACTCAGAACTCACACGATCTCATTGGAATCTTTAATTTTGTCCTTCCCTCACCCCCGAAAGACAGAAACTGAGTTTCCTGTGTCCAATGGAATGCCATTACAATAAGATGACAATTAAAGCTACTTGTGAACGCAATCACAACCAGCAGCAAGTACAAACTCAGTTAAGTACGGGTCACTGCGAAGGTTTATGTCATGCTCCTAGTCTTTCAGGAAATTTTGCACCAGGTCTCGATGGCCTTCGTTACACCATGTGCAATGTTCATACGGGTTTCTCATGCTACTTCCCCTCATAACCCCCTCGACCTGAAACACATAGTTAAGAATCCAACCGCGGACGTCTCATTTTGTTGTTTTGCGCTTAATTCCGCTAATTCAACAATGTTTAATTAACTCTGTGCTTACTCTCTCAACTCCTTTACCCACTCATTCATCTGCTGAACCAGAAAGTCTAGAAAACAAGGCAGCGCGAACCGTGCCGAGCAGTGCTATCCAACATAATGCAATGGTGGAAATGCCCTCTATGCACACGGTCCACTACGGCAGCCATCAGCCATGTAAGGCTATTGAGTGCTTGAAATGCAGCCAGGGTGACTAAAAACAAAATACTTCATTTTAATTCATATAAGTGTAGAGAGCCATATGTGGCTCGTGGCCACCATACTGGGGATGACAAACTGAGTGTTAGAAAAGTACAAAGGTGTGCATTCAGCGTCCCTTACTCTCTCTTTCTACTAGCAGAGGAAATAAAAACTGCGTTTCCCAGATGACCTTGCCACTGAGATCCTGAATCAATTAGGCTATGCTAATTAATGCACTCACGCTGCACTTAGAGGCAGAAATGAAGCAGAAGGTATTTTCTTATCTCTCCCCTGTTCACTATTTGTACTGTCATCCTCGTCTTTTCTCATGTCTAGAGAGACTTCATCAGGCAGGATTCTTAACTCTGGGGTAGATATTACAGAGAAGCCTCCACGCGAGCACGACGGTCAACTCTATCCAGCTCTGGTGTCCTTTCTGGACGTTGGGCATACAGCCCATCGTTCCTTCAACACTTCCCATCATTTCTGAAGCATCACCTTCCCTATGTCAATTCCTTCCAGTATCTGTATCTAGAGTGGTTTGTTTCCTTCATTTTCACTGCCCAATACAAGAGACGAAGATGCTATGTGCATTCAGATTTAACACCTACACCATCACAAATGCAAAGAGGGTAGATACAGCTTCTCTGATTGTCTATGTCAGCAACGTTCATCTATAACCCTGAGGATCCCTTCACTTTGGAGTAAACAAAAGTAAGGAAAGTAATATTCTCCCTCTGCTTTGTTCCTCCCCTCCCTCCGTCTCCTGCAGATACATTTGCGGAGATATGTCTATGTGTCCGGCACTCCGAGAGACACAGGGAGGACACATCCACATCGATATCTGTCAGCTTCCACGTTAAGTACAACACAGGACAAAATTAATGACGCCATTACAACCCAGCTGGTCAGCGCTATGGAAGAAGAGTGGAGAGCTGCGCGCTTGGAGCTGGGCAAAGCTCTCTGGGCGAAGCCATGTGTAGGCAGAAGACAGAGTACTGAGCAAGAAAAGAATGAGGAGCAAAAGAAGGTGGGATAGGAGAAGATTATGCTCCTGTCAGCTTTGATCTTCGGAAGCATGAAAACAGAGCTGTAAACTTCCGCTACGTAGACCCACCCGCAAGGTTTCTGCTGTGCTGAGATGACAGACATACGTGATTTATGACACACAGGTACTCAGAGCAAACTTTAGCTCGTGGGCAAATGGAAACTGGGATCTTTGCGATCCTTCGAGGAATTGCTGAATGTGTTTCCAGAAGCACAGCAGGCATGATGTCAAAATGCAGAACAGAAGAAAGAAAACGACTCTGTTACTGAAGAAATTTATGTTCCCTTTATCAGAGACAAGCGATCTAGCTTCCGTTTCTCCAAATACCCGGCACCATTTGTAGAAGCAATCCTTTAGTTACCTCATAAAGACAGCAGAGAGGGGTCTGCTTTATGAAATGGTAAAATTCCCTGAGTAAGATTTCATGCCCTTGAAAACGACATGTATATGGACATAACTCTATGATAACAGCCATGTGTGGCACTCACAACATAGCTGATGTAGTTACTGACTGCTTTCTTCCATTCGGGGGGCGGGGAAGAGCTTAAAAACAGTCTCACGCACGCATAAAATGATTCCAGAAATCTAGGTGACAGGTACAAACCCCCTAAATCTGAAATCGGCCCCTTCATGTAATTCAGGACCGCCCCACTGAACAGTCTAAGCAGCCAACAATGCACAGAACCAAAAAGTAAAGGGTATTGCTCTCACACATTTTATTACTGGCTTCCCAGTTCAGTTTGTTCAGTCCACATGTCCACTCATGAGAGTGACCTCAGACACCTTGAATGTGCACAATCATGGAGCAGCCAAACTCAGCCAGGACCCCGCTCACTGACCGTAATGCAGTCACATCGCTGACCGCCAAGCATACCTGCTTTGCTCCTAACGGCACTTGGCGCACTTTGACGCACTGTGCGATGCTGTTCTTCTACTTCCTAACATACGACAAAGGCTCTGTGTGTTTACTCCAAACACTAGACCTCGTACCCAGTGTAGTAACTTCAATAGGAAACGTGACTGACTCATGCAAAGGCTGTATCACCAAGAGTAGACAAAGGCGAAGCATTCGAACGGCGTCTTCGGCAGGAAACAGAGCCCTACGAAATATTGTTAGGGATTCTAGACTTGTCCAACAAGACCAGTCAGTCCTTCCTAGGAAGTGATAAGCTCCTCTCTCTCTTGTTTGTTTATTTTGGGCAGGAAGGTGCCATTGCTGTTTGTTGAAGGAGCAACGGCAGGGGCACCCAGAGGACTCCGTCTCGGTCACTTTCTGCAGCCCGTCCCCACCCAGAAGGCCTGCAACTGGTGACGACAAAATGCTCTTGTGCCCCGGGTCGACTACTCCTCAGGAGTTTTATAGACCACCTAACAATCAAAGAAGGGGGTAAAGGCCGCCTTTGTGCCCACGGTTACTTTGTCTTTCCTCGCCCGCTCCCCAGTCCCTCCCAGCACAGCCACCACCACAGCCTCGCATGGCTAAGCAGAGGCATGGGCTTTTCACTCCGAATTTCACGGCGTGATAAAATGCAGGGGCTGTTTCCCTGGGGACCTAAAAGCCCTCCTTTGTGAGCCCAGTGGAGGGTCAGGTTAAGTCCTGCATTTTGGCAGCCGTCATCTGTTTGTCTTCATGCTGGGGTCCTCTAACGGGTGGGAGGGAGAGGAAGGGAAGCCCAAAGAGGAGGCAGTTTTAGAAAGCGTTCTTCTTGGAGGCACGTCCCCCCTCTGCCACTACAAATCAGGCGAATGTGAATCCACTGCCCACCGCACGGAGAGCCCTACCAAATCAATTCGATGAAGCCGTGAGGGACAGAGCTTTCTCTTTCTTGCAGGCTGAGTTCACTTCTTGCTTTAAAGAGAAAGGAAAAAAAAAAAAAAAAAAGCAAAGCATAGCATTTTGCTCAGACGTTTTAATCAACAAAAAGAACCTGCAAAAAATGATAATGGAAATACTGAAGATATATTTCTTGGGTTTCTTCCCCCCACTTGCCATAAAATCAGAGAACTTTGCAATTAATGCTTCCAGATATGGGAAACCTGTTGCACTATTAGCAGACACTGCTATTCAAGCTTGATAAAGGGCTCATTCTATCTAAGACGGTCTCCACGAGGAAAAGCTTTACAGCCCATGATTAATGTCGATCATTTCTATAACCTACCATGACAATTTCTGCTCCAGAAGGAAACCAACGGATAGGGGTGGCCCCTAAAAACTTAAATCATTGAATATGGCCCACATCAGTAGCTGGAAAACAGAGAGGGCTTTCTAATGTAATTATAATTGACACAACAATGCTTTTTCTCATTGTAACAGGATTATACTTCCTTCTGTGATGTTGTTCTAAGATTAGAGATTTACTTCAGAAGTTCAGCCCACATGCAGAAGAATAAGCATTTTATTTTTATTTATTTTTTTTTTTTAAAGATTTTATTTATTTATTTGACAGAGATAGAGACAGCCAGCGAGAGAGGGAACACAAGCAGGGGAAGTGGGAGAGGAAGAAGCAGGCTCATAGCGGAGGAGCCTGATGTGGGGCTCAATCCCATAAAGCCGGGATCACGCCCTGAGCCGAAGGCAGACGCTCAACCGCTGTGCCACCCAGGCGCCCCTAGAATAAGCATTTTAAAATTACGAAAATAAGTAGGATAATCACACAGATGGAATGCCCAAGGAGTAAAGAATTTTTCAGGGGATGAAACAATGAGAAATAAAGAATTTTATGAATTTGAAGAGTCACTGCAAACATAATCGGATACAGACACACGTGTGCATACATGCACACACGCACATACACCCCAAATAACAGCAGCGCATTGCCAACTCAATGGGTCATCTTTGGTAAGTGAGGGAATAATCAGATGTTTAGAACGAATAAAAAGAGGCTCTGAGGGGCGCCTGGGTAGCGCAGTCGTTAGGCGTCTGCCTTCAGCTCAGGGCGTGATCCCGGCGTTCCGGGATCGAGTCCCACATCAGGCTCCTCCGCTATGAGCCTGCTTCTTCCTCTCCCACTCCCCCTGCTTGTGTTCCCTCTCTCGCTGGCTGTCTCTCTGTCACATAAATAAATAAAAAATCTTTAAAAAAAAAAAAAAAAGAGGCTCTGAGCAAAGTGGTCAATGAAACAAAATAGCAATCCTTACATTTATCATCTCATGAAACTTATTTCTTGTGATCCTTTTGTCTTCCCTTCAGCGAGATGGATGCAATCATTCCATCAATCTTTTAAAACAAATTCTAGACATTCCAATGCAAGAGTTGGCACTTGCATCTGTGGATCCCTAACATGGTACTGTGATCCACAAAAGGTCTTTATACTGGGGGGGGGGGTTGCAACTTGTAACCATGGACCTTTATCTAATGAGTCAATTTGGCAAAACGATTTATCAACGCAAGATACCGGTGGCTACAATTTTAAGCTTAAATCCGACGTTGTACAAATGAATTATCCCCTCCTATTCTAAGTTATATTATCACTCTGTTCTGCTTCTGTTTAAGGTTTAGGTTGACGAGAATAGTACTAGATGGCGTACCTTTTGGCCTTAATATTATAGTAGATGGGTTTCCCACATGTAATTTTGAAATGAAATGCTTTTGCCACAAAAGGATCTCAATTTCAAGTGCCTGATCCTGCACGTGCAAGTCAAGGTTCCTCTCTAAGTGCAACGGGACAGAGTAATAACGGGGAGCTGAGTGCAACCTCACATCAATGGAGGGGATTCACGTGTCCAGCTGTCCAGCAGCAGGAGGAAAGTCCATGCCTGCCTGAATCCGAAGGGTGAGCCAAACAAACTTTCTGCAGATGTTGGCAAGGCATGAGTTGACTAAGATTTCGACTGTTGGCCTTCCTAAAGGAAGACTTCCTGTGTGGACCCTCAGATTCCATATGCAAAACACTTAGGACTTTTCAGTTAGCTTTACGTTAATCAATGACCTTCCCTAACCAAAAGAGTGGTAGATCTGTGGGCTTGTACTTTGTGTTTTTACTATTGTTTCCTTTTTTTATATTTCTCCACTCACCTTTTCAATGTGTTACCCTTAAGTTCTTTTGTTCCTTCTATTTATTTTGCAGTCTGTCTTGTCTTTCACTTGCAAGTGAAGAAACATCAGCTCAAGCTCTGTCTGAATCCAGAAAGTTGGGTCTACCTGTTATGTGTAAGTTTTGTGTAAGTTTTTTCTTCTCAGACAAGACTAGTGGGGGTAGGGGTGGGGGGTTATATAGAGATATACAGATGGTCTCTGATTCTAGAAAATAGGTAGTTTTAAAACTCTCCATAGGGGTGCCTGGGTGGGTCAGTCGGTAAAACATCTGCCTTCGGCTCAGGTCGTGGTCTCAGGGTCCTGGGATCGAATCCCACATCCGGCTCCTTGCTCAGAAGGGAGCCTGCTTCTCCCTTTCCATCTGCCCCCCCCCCTTCATGCTCTCTCTCCCTCTCTCCTCTCAAATGGATGAATAAAAATCTTTTAAAAAAAAGAATGAAGACAGGCCGCCTCTTCTATTTAAAAAAAAAAAAAAAAACTTTCCGTAATTTACTTTTTTGAAAGAGGCAAGAATATCTCTAGCTCTATCTAGGGCATTTAGCCTTAGGAGAATCTTTTCCTGGGGAAGAAGAGCAAAATGACCATGTCCATCACAGATTCTATTTCTTTTTTAAGTTAAAATAAAGAGCAAAGGGAACGCTGGTGAGCTCAGGAGTCACAGTAATAAACACGGGACAATCAAGGAAGACATCTCCTGGCCTGTGAATGTGAATTTCGTAGGCCTAGTGATTTTGCAAGCTGCTGTTAGGGTTGTCAAATACTTTGCTACACTGAAAGGATGTCCTATTCCTCAGCACACACACGAACGTAGGCACTGACACCCATTTTCCATCTATACTTGGCTACAGTAGAAAGCTTTATATCTTTTGTAGGTTGCAATTATTAGTAAAGTCTACCCCTGCCTGCCAAAAAAAAGGGAAGCTCGAAAATAGAATCCTGCTTTTAAGAGAATATTTCACACAGCACTTGCAGGCTCTAATGAGATCGAGGTTGAGGGCTTGATCCCCACGCGGCACAATTTGCTGTAGGCAGGGAAAACCATTCCACCTCGGAAGGAGGTCTGAGCAGACCACTGGTAAGAAATGCACCATTCATCTCGTGGGAACAGGCAGGGTTTCTCAGCCTCAGCACTAGTGACATGTGGGGTTGGGGGAATCTTTGCTCAGCGAGGCTGTCCCGTGCGTGGTATGACGTTAGCGACACCCTCAGCCTCTCCCCGCTAAATGCCAGTAGCAACTCCATCCTCATCTGAGAAAGGGGATGTCTCCAAACATTGCCAAACGTCACCAGGGGCGGGAGGAGGGCACACACACCCCCAGTCAAGAACCAGCGAGACAGGGTAAGACCCTAAATAAGATAAATAAGGGGAAAAGGACTCAGGACAGTTCTGCTAATGGTGCCCTGGAACCCGTCTCTCCACCATGTGGATTTCTCAGTAACAGAAGCCAGACTGAAATTCTGCCGTGAGACTAAAACGAGAGGTTAGAACACAAGTAATTCATTCTAACAGTTCAAAGGATGAAAGAAAAGAAAAAGTAAAACAAGTAACAATTCTAACACTTGAAAATAACTCCAGGATTTCCAAAGTACTTCTACAAATCAACATTGCTGTGAATGATATTTCTGTGGGACTTCTGGAATATTCATGCAAAAACAAGTCAAATCTGTTAGCTTTTTAGTGAACAGGATGTTTCCAGCTAGAAGCTATTGTAGAGGTACTTTCTCTCTTAGCGATAAGCAGTCAGCAAACAGAATTACCGCGTTCAACCTCCTTGAGAAAAGAGCTAAGACTTCCACGGCAATGAATGACAGAGGAAAGAATGAATTATCACATTATCGAAATCCTCTCATTATACTCTCTTGAGCCAAATGAGCACCTTCAATGCATACATTTTGATTTTACCGCATTTCAAACACTGTGACCTGTTCTATTCAGCTCCACCATCTAATTGGAGGCAACAAATACCAAACTTCCCACAAAGCATCTGAAACCCAGGGAAGTTCATCAGGTTGCAACAATGTTACAAATTGATAGACGGGCCAATTAAAATGGTTCTCAGACTACTCTTCATAGTGAAAAATACTATCTATGCCTCTGAGGTGGACCAAAGAGTATCTGAAAGTAGAATAGTTATATAAAAATCATTTTATAACAAAGAAAACAAACTTAATCAGATCACCTGCTAAAAAGAAGCATCCAATAAACAAAGTAAGTAATTTGCCTATAATTCTGGAGTCTAAAATAAGCAAAATAATTCAAAATAGGCAAAAAATTTTTTCAAAATAGGCAAATTTTTAACAACTTTGCGCTACTTAAGCCAAGCTGAAGAATGAAAATGAACACATAACTATATTCTTTATATTTGGACCAAATATTGTCACTTCATAAAACGAAGGAACCATACAAATGTGTCACTCTACTTATATTAAGTAACATTATTTTTAAAATACTCCATTAAACCTCTGCAAAGTCCAGATACGTTAGTAAACGGTTTCAACATATATAAGCTCATTTCCTTTTTAATTTCTTGTATGTCCGTTCTTTCCCTGAAAGTCATGGTAGAGATATGTGGACATACGACATCTGGAGGGACACCACAGAGAAGAGGGCATTCTAGATGTTCAGTAAATAAAAATGGAACCCCTGGGTATTTTATCGTTAGCATAAAGAAGCCACGAAGAGGTGGCCCTCTCCTGAGTCGGCATCTGCTACATCACAGACCCTCTGTTACAATGGCTCCCACAGAGAAAGGCTTAAGGACGTGAGGACCCACTAGACAAATGCTACCCTGCCCTAGTCTACTTCTCCTCCAGGAATGACACCTGAATTCCTGCAGCACCTACAGTAACTCCAAGACATTTCATGAAGTACAAAACCAAAACTATCCCCACATCTCTAACGGTAAGAGGCAGATACAGATGGAATCGTCGGGACCGGGTGTGAGACAGACTAAACAAAATGCAAGTATTAAGGGGCGCCTGGGTGGCTCAGCTGGTTAAGCATCTTCCTTCGGCTCAGGTCATGAGCCCAGGGTCCTGGGATTGAGTCCCACATCAGGCTCCTCGCTCAGCAAGGGTCTACTTCTCTCTCTCTCAAGTAAATAAATAAAATCTTTTAAAAATGCAAGTATTTAGAAGCCAGAAGAAAGAGGCAGAACAGTCTAAAGAATCCCATTTTCTGCTGAGGACCCTGTGGCCCAGGGAGTTGACATATGTGATGAACTCAAGGCAACACATCTCGATCATGACAAAAGCAGGACTGAAGACACATCTCAGCATCTCATCGCCAGCGCTCTGTCAAGACCCACGCATGCACCCACCAGTCATGGTATCTTCCTGACGCACCGAGAAAGCACCTGCCACAAATTCCCGTCTCCTCCTTCACCTTAGTTTTTGCCACAGTCCTACTGCCTTCTATGATACTCATGAGGCCAAGACTTTTTTGTGTTTGCTCACGGCGATATCGTCAGGGAATCTCTGCATGAGAAGAGGGCCGTCGATGAATGAACAGAGCAATAACATTCCATCACCCTCAGTCTTCACAAGTCCTACAATTTAAAATTTCTCAGTAATAGGAATGGTCCTCTCAAGTTGTGCCAGCACAAAATGGCGCTCCGACCAGCACCACCACTTGTGGGGTACCTCTCCTCAGTGCAGCAGGTTGTGAGGGGCCCCTCCATAGGGGTTGACATAGATTTCCCAGATAGCTGATCAAGCGGAAAGTTCAGGGCTCCTCACTCCCTATGAGCCCCTCCACGGCCCCGGAGGATGTCCTCGCAATGCATTCCTGCATGAAATTGGTAAACCTCACATTTTCATTCATTTTTCTTAATTACGTAAGTTTCCATCCTACACACCTCAGTCACATATTGGCAACAGGCTTTACAAAGGCTCGGGCAGTGTTCATTTTAGCTTCTGCCTGGGGAAGCTGCAATGGCCTTGTGCAGACCCGCCCTTTTCCCAGAGGCTCCAGGTGCGTGGGGTCTCTCCTGGGAGTTCCACGGGTGGCTGCAAGAGGCCACGGCATCCCGGCACTCTGCTACGCTGTGGCCTCACAACGTGCTCAGATTGTGTCCGCTGATGGACTTCCCGCGTGCCCTTTATGAGCACACCCCTAGAGTCTTCTTGGATAATCAGGAAAAGGCAAGTGAGAATCAGACAGTGTCAAATCATAGTGTATTTGCATTTGATGGAAAAGCATGGTCCGAAGTTAGAGCTACAAGATGGGACAAGCAGAACCAGTGTAGGAATGACAAAAAAGAGCAAAAAACTGAAGGGCGAAGATACACTCCCATACAACGGGCCGATGATGAGTATCACCCTCAGGAGGCTGTCCTTGATAACCATGCTTAAGCACGCGGCGGAATCAAAGTAATAGGAGAGGTGTAGACGGGGGAGAAACCCAATTTGTAGTCACAGAGGGAGTACTGCATGAAAACCATTTCAAAAGGAGTCAAGGCTTAACAGAACAAGTTTATCAATGAAAGACATTTCAAAGCCTTAAAGAAAAATTACTAATGCCCATTGCTAATTAATCATTCTTCAGATTCTCATGCAAATGTTCTTTGGGTGGCTTTGATCCGCACTGACACCTGAAAGAAAGCACACAGTGTCTGCAGACTGGAGAGATACTGGGAAGGAATGGGGTTGCGGGAGGACACAGAGCCCTGCGCCCGAGACCCTGGGAACTCTGGTGCCTCACTCGCAGGGCAGTCGAGCAGCAGAAAGCAAGGCCCCGTCCGAGCCTGCCCCGGGAACTCGGAGATGGCTCCTCAGTGGCCCCGCACCTCTCAGGCCACAAAACACGTACCCTCATCAAAAGCAGATGGCCTTCCCATGCCCTCTTTCTTAAAACCAATGCAAATACCACCACATGCATGAAAAGGAGAACAGAATATGTTAAGGCCCCAAAGAACTGGGTAGAAGAACTGGGTTAAATAAAAGTAACCAGAGAGTGGCAAAGTAACGGAGCTATCACGTCACTGATTAGGAAGAGAAAAGATTACTTGAAGAAAATTAAAGAGAAGCCCTATTTCAGAGCAATATTCTCATGTAAGGGGCAGCCAAGCGTCATCAAATTTGTCGTTTTAACCTGATTTAGAACAGGAGTGCCTCTGCTTTGCAGAATTCTCGAGCGGGTGCACTAAAAACCATTTAAAATGATATTAAATCAAGAAACAATTTCCCAAATTGAGATTTCTCCACTGGCTTCCACAAAGTCACACAATAAAACACAAGTGGGAAATCGTGCATACAAAACGAGGCAGACCGCTGGCTTTCATGTCTACATGAAGCAAACCCCCGTCAAACTAGTAGGCCAGCTGGAGTTCCAAGTATATTCCTACAGTTTCCATCACCATTAGTGATCGCGGGGACCGGACGTCCTGTCGCAGGGTGGAGTTGCCCCACCTGACGTGCCGTTTGGACAGTAGCTCAAGAGAATGGGAAGTCATTAGCACTAGCCTTGTGGACATTCAGTCATTGGCTAACATGTTTAGGAATGACGTAAAATGACACACATATTTATAAAAAACAGACATATACCCTAAATTGGAATTTAATGAGAACAAATAAGACAAACCAATGAAGTGTTTGATACCAAATTATACTCTCTGAGCTTTCTACTACCCAGCAGAACTTGATCAGTCCACACAATTCAAGTATACATTAGTTAAAAGCAAGGAAGTAGTCTGGGGAAACAACACTTCCTAACACAAATACTAAAAAGAATTTTCTTCTCGAGTGCAGAAAAACCCCGTTCTAATAACGGAACGGACTCCAGAGTGTCTTCAAAGAAGCGATGTTGAGGGGCTCATAGGGCTCTTTCTGAAGGTGTGTTTCACTCGAGGGTAACATCTCACCAAAGCAAACTCAACACCCTCAATTCTGAAGGGTCCCCCAAACTGTGAGCATGGAATCAGTCCTTTGCCCAACTGGATTCAGCCAGTCTTCATCCCATTTAGAACACTGGGTATACTTCACGCTAATTCGTTTCTTTCATGCTCGTTTTTCTCATGTGTTCCTCTGTGCACTTGTACCTGTTTTAAGTTTGGTGATTTTGAGGTGGAAGACAGAAGAAACCGAGCTCAACTGATGGCTAGACACGAATGGGTGTCCAGGAACCCACGCTCATGCTGCTTGCATGCTCTCTAGGATGGAAAGGAAGCGCCCATGTAAATTCTTACTGTCTGCCCCATGGAGTGAAGTGGCAGATCTTGTTGGCACCACCTTCAAAATCCTTCCCAACATACCTCCACTGTCTCCCTCACTCCCTCCAGACCACTGCTACAGGTGCAAATACACAAGACCTTCACAGTTGCCTTTTGCAAAAGAAACTCTTTTCCCCACTCCATCTCCCCCTTATCTGCCTTGATTTTTTTCCCTTGCTCTCCTCACCAACCAGCACACTTAAATTTGCCTCTTGTGGGGTGCCTGAGTGGCTCAGTGGGTCAAGCACCGGCCTTCCACTCAGGTCATGATCCTGCTACGGAGCCTGCTTCTCTCTTTCCCTCGGCTGCTCCCCTGCTTGTGCTTTCTCTCGCTCTTTGTCAAATAGATAAATAAAATCTCAACAACAAACAATGTTGCTTGTGTTTTTTTTGTGCATTGCCCACATTAGAAGTTAACTCCACGAGGACCTGGAATGGGTCTACTTTTTCATTTCGGTATCCCCGGAGTCCATAACAGGCTTTGGCACCCAGTAGGCATTCAATAAATGTTCAATGCACTTGTAAAGAATGAGCTGGAGAACTGGCCAGAAAATCTACACGTGGCTGTAGATAGGAGACCAACGTCTTTGTTTTCCAGCTGAATTTTACTGAGTAATAAGCATGGTGCCAGGTGCTAAGGATTCAGAGGTGACCAAAATAGACATGGCTATAGCCGTCAGGGCATTTTCCAGCTAAC
Source organism: Ursus arctos (assembly GCF_023065955.2). Taxonomy (NCBI): domain Eukaryota; kingdom Metazoa; phylum Chordata; class Mammalia; order Carnivora; family Ursidae; genus Ursus; species Ursus arctos. The sequence goes on from NC_079873.1 coordinate 5,645,412, forward strand.
TCTTTTGGCACTGATGATGAATGGGATGAAATTCATGGCTTTACACTTCTGCTTCAGCCTCAGACCATCTCTCTGACCTAACTTTCATCTCCCAGCCTTGCAGCCTCAGCCAGAGCTCTGCTACCCACACCATGACCCTAGTCCTTGGAGCTGGACCCTGTGTCTCGTCTTCCCTTGGTCTGCATCGCTGACTGGAGTCTACCTCTATGGTACTTCAGTACTCACAAACCCTATTTATATCAAAGGGCATTCAATGAAATTAAACACAACCCCCTTCCCTCCTCAAAATAAATCTGTGCTCTACTCCTAGGAAATATAATACCACAAAAAATAGATAAACTGTGGTCTTGTTGAAGGTCTATTTTTATTCCATTTATACAAAGAGATATTTATCTCAGCAACAAAAAGATTTCTGATCTTTTGCTAAGAACTCACCATGATGGGGACTAAAAAAAAAAAAAAAAAAAAAAAAGTCCTTTTTTCCGCAAACAAACATGATTTTCCATTCCCTGATGCTTGCTTTTATCTCCATTGAATTCACCAAGTGTAGGAACTGGAGCAGATTTTTATGAATGAAACCCTGCACACATGTGCAGGAGCAAACTGAGCCCAGGGCCTGCTCTGTGATCTCTACCCCATCACTACAGCTCTCACTTCACAGGTGGTGACATGACTTCCCCAACTATTTACCCCTCTGGAATAGTCCATAAGCTTCTTCAAATCAGGGGCTGTGTGTGTCATTCAGAGTGTGTCAAGCCAAGGTCACTGGGGGCCAAACCAGCCTGACACCCGTTCTTATATTGCCCGCAATCAAACCATACCTGTTCATTTAAAAATGGCCAAAAACAATCAAAAGAAGAATATGATTTTTGTCATGTGACAGTCAAGCATCCGTATCCAAAAACAAGACTTTACTGGCACACACACTTACACACACACACTATCAGCAAGCAGAGCCGAGCAGCAGCGACACGGTCACTACATCCCACAAAGCCCCAGATCCCTGTTAGCTGGCCCTTTGGAGAAAGAAGCTGCCAAGCCCTGGCCTCGTTCATCACCTCCTCCTCACAATACCGCGGGAACCTGGACACAGAGGGCAGCAGGTGCTCATCAACTGTTCATGACAATGAACTGGAACTGTCAGCAGAATTCGGACCTTTGGAAAAGAGTCTCGGACCTCAAAATTGTTTTCTTTGATCTCATAAAGCACTTTCAATGCCATCAGCAAAACAGGGGTCCAGCAGTTACAAAGCAAGTTCATCTCTCGACAGAAGTTTGCCGGCTATGGTACTTTATCTGTGGGGATGTCTTTCAGTCCAACACCAGGAACATCACTGGAATAAGGGGAACTGTGACGTAGAGTCCCTGAGTCCCAGAATCCTGGATCGATACCGGCTCCGTTATCAGAGGCACCAGCACACGCCTTGCCAGGAGGAGCACTTGATACATATCGGTCGAGGAGAAGGGAAGAGAGGTAAGGCATCAGAAAATTGAAAGATGCCTCCCAGGTTTCTGCCTGCCACATCCAGCCCAGGCCGTTTGCACTTTTCCAGCAGCTGCACGGGACACCTCGCTGCATCCCTGCACATGCCTCAGACTTGGGGAACAACATTCCTCATCCACAGCAAGGCTAACCCTGCCACCTCTGTAGCTGGGATCCAGCAGCACTGGGGAAGAACCCCGGCTGAGGAGACAAAATGCCTTGTTGTCAAAACGCCCTGTGTAGCCTTCCTCTGCCTCCTTCTTCCCATCAATATAAAGGGGACAAAAATACGCCTCCCAGTCCTGTGCAGGGATATCGAAGGCACCCCCCTTTCTTTACCACCTCTTAGAATAGTTGGCCATGCCCTGTTCACCCAACTGCTTAGAACCTTTACCGCCCTAAACCTTCGGAACAGGCTCCAAATCTATCCATTTCTCTCTGTAGTTGGGCCACTTCCTCATCCAGGCTGCTAAGCTCTTCTACCTGGGTTCCCACAAGCACCTCTGACCTCCACGCATGGCTTCCTGACTCACTCTTCAAATCGATGCTTCCCGCAGAAGCCAGAACCTTCCTGCCTGGGACGGACCCTGCCTGCCCACGAAGTTCAGACTCAACAGTTCCCACAGCCCTGCATGAGGTGACCCTACTCACCTCACCTCTGCAGGGTGGCTCTAGACATTCGCCAACCTTGGCAACTGTATGCTCTAGCCACACTGAGCTAGGACCTGAGAATCTGTAGTCGGTGTCAGACGCCTTGAAATTACTTGGCAGTCATGACCACTGTGCTCTTCCCCTCACGGTCTGGAGAACTCTGGATCAACATGTTCCTAAGACAAAGTAGTGCGGGAGTAGGGAAGTAAGGCAGGGGGCTGAAAGAGAGCCCAGGACACATTCACGTAAAGGGTTATGAAACACATAAGCAGCTCGGTGGCAATGGGGATCTCTGGGAGACGGCTCTCCCACCCAAGTGACGGGGAAGCCGAGCTATGTATCCACAGCCTCCGGACCCTCAGAGTTTGGGGGCTGCCTCCAGGGCACAACTCCCAGCACCTGCAGCCGGGTCCTCACTTGGCAGAAGGCAGGTTCCTCACTCTGCCCAGGTTCTCATGCAGAGAGTGACAGGTGCACCAGGAAAAGCCACGGGTGTGGCAGGGATCAGCCAGCACCACACACAGGGGATACAGGAGACTCCCATCTGTATCTGGCCCCACCAGGTTCAATCCCTCCTGGGCCATTGTGCTTTCTTACAACGTGCTGTCCACCCTGCTAGAAGACTGACAAACCCCTCCACCTCCCACTGCTTCAACGAGCTAACTCATCCTTGGACATGAACGCCAACATTGTCCCAGGGTTTGGGGTCCTTCTGGTATTTGCCCTGTCAATTCACTCATGGCAATTTTCAAGTTCTAATTTCCTCCTTCTTGTCTATTTTCCACCCATAAGACTGGGCACTGCTTCAAGGTTGTCTGGTTTATCCCCAGAGCCTAAGACATTTACTAATTGTTCAATGAGTATCTGTTGGATGGATGATGGGACTTACTCTAGGAATAACTGTATGAATTGACGTAACACTTGGTCTCAGGAACATTCTCATTTGAGAAGGGACCCCAGGAAACTCTAAGGGAATGACTGTGCACATGACCCAACCTCCCTGAAGAAGTCCATTTGGGAAATATCTTCACCAGCCCTAAAAGGACACCAGGAGATGGCTACCTCCTCCATGTTTGTTTTGTGGGTAAAAAGGCATGCACCAAAATGCTGTGGAAAACAGTGACCCATGTATACCTTAACCCACAACTATATTCCAATCTTGCTGAGTAGACAAATTGTGCTTTGACTCCATTTGTATACATGCCCCAGCCGAGGTGGAGAATGGCTCTTCAGTTGCAGGCCCTCACTATATATTTATCAAAACCACAGAATTTTAATAGCCCAGAGGAGACAAGAGATATGCTGTAGTGGAAATTAAAAGCATTTTTATTTTTTAAAGATTTATTTATTTATTTGAGAGAGAGAAAGAGAGAGAACGAGCAGGAGGGACAGAGGGAGAATCTCAAGCAGACTCCTCACTGAGCATGGAGCCTGACATGGGGCTCAATGTAACAATTCTGAGATCATGACCGGAGCCAAAACCAAGAGTCGGATGCTTCACCCGACTGTACCCCTTAGGCACCCCACACGTTAAAAGCATCTTTAACGAGGGGCACCTGGATGGCTCAGTCGTTAAGCATCTACCTTTGGCTCAGGTCATGATCCCAGGGTCCTGGGATCGAGCCCCATATAGGGCTCCTTGCTTGGTGGGAAGCCCGCTTCTCCCTCTCCTGCTTCCCCTGCTTGTGTGTTCTCTCTCTCGCTGTCTCTGTCAAATAAATAAATAAAATCATTTAAAAAAAAGCATCTTTAATGAATCTGTGACAGGTTGCAGCACTGGACAGACCACCCAGGTTAGAAACCATAAAGAATGCGCTATCTTATTTCCTGGGGCTGCCATGACAAAGCCAGAGACCGGACAGCTGAAACCACAGAAATGGTCTCACTTGGTCTCAGTTCCGGAGCCTGGAAGTACAAGATGAGGGGCTGGGCAGGGTTGGTTCCCCCGGAGGTCCAAGGGGGAAGGATCTCTTCCAGGCCTCCCTCCTTGGTGGGTGGATACTGTCTTCTCCCTGTGCCCTCATGCGGTCATCCCTCTGTGCGTGTCAATGCCTTCATCTCCTCGCTGTGTAAGGACAGCATTCATGCAAAGGTTGAGGTTTCATAAACCAACTCAATGGCAATGGGGATCCCCGGGACACTGCAGCAGTCCTGTGGGGTCAGGGACCATCCTAATGACCATTCTACCTTCATTACCCCTCGAGTGACCCTGAGTCCGCACAGTCACATTCTGAGCTGCTGACGGTGAGGGCTTCCAGTTATAAACCAGAGGCAGGGCACAATTCGGCCTAAGCAGTAGAATTTGGGGATTTCTATTACTTATTTGATTTTAATAAAGGACTGGCTCCGAGCGAAATGACTTAAACAGCATGAAGTTGAACAAAAATCAAAATGGCTGTACTGATGCTACCACAAAGCTTGACTTTAAAGTAAACTTTCAGGGGCATCTGGCTGTCTCCGTCAGCAGAGCATGATATTCTTGATCTCGGGGCTGTTTTTAAGTTTGAGCAATGCATTGGATGTAGAGATTACTTAAAAATAAAATCTTTAAGTAACCTTCTTCTCTCTTCCACAAACCTCTCTCCTCCCTCTCAGTCTTTTGTCTCAGGAACCAGTAGCGCCCTGAAAACATGATGGAGGACGCTGGCAGCCCACACGCAGCTCCTGTCGAAACCGGCTAGCTCCTGTGTTTCCTTATAAAGCACCCCAGCCCCTTCCTCCAGGAAGGCCTTCAGTTTCCTGAAGGCCAGAGCCTGCTGTGACCTCCTTTGCTGGGCAGAGCAATAAAGCGATTGTTCCTCGTTACCCGAAACTCTGTCTTCAAGTTCTGTTTTTGCTCCGAAGCAGAGAAGTCAGTTTTCGACAACATGACGGTAAGTTGAAAAGCTGGCACTAAGCAGGACGGCTGCTGCTATAGGGAAGATAATAAAAAGCCACTGTCCCCGTGCCCCGCCCCCAGGGGCCAGTGTTCCCAATCGCACGGGATTGCTCAGTCTTGGACACAAATGGCCATCATCACCATCAGCAGCATTGCTTCGGAGATCAGGACCAACAAGAGCACCCAGGCTTCCACCTGCCCTCTGCAGCTGAGAGGCAAGGGCCATCACATTCTGTGGAGCCACACGGCAGAAAAGGGAAAGATCCTCTTGGAAAAGCGACACAACAGTTGAAAGCAGACATAGGAAATGGAGCAGATGGAAGGCAACGTAAAGGGCATGCTGAGCAAAGAAAAATCAGTGAAGGCAAGACAAGAAAGAAGCATTAAACCAACCCTGCTTCTCGGTGATTCACAGGAACCTTGTGTGCCCGTGGCTTCTGATTATGTTCAAGGCAGATGCTTCTGTGTTTGTGTGGTGGGCAGAGGCCCCCAAAGCCCAAGACCCCACTCCCAGCTCTGCAATTAAAGCCGGGATCACAGGATATTTTTCGGTAAATGGCCAGTCGGTATTTTCGGCAGGACTGGCTTCCCGAGTGTGCAGTCTCAGCAGTCAACACAGGGCCCCATGTTTGGAAGGCGCCACCCGTGGTTTCATGCTTTGCCGACACCATCTTGGAGTTCTCAATTTTTAAACGGACCTGCATTCTCATTTTCCACCAGGCCCTACTATAATCCTTAAGTGAGGGGTTCTCCTTTTTATGTTAAAAAATAAATCCAGTATCCTAATTCCTGATGCAAAGCATGGTGGGAAATTGTTTAAAATACTTGCATTGTTCAAACATATTTGTATCCACATTACTGATGGATTATTTACCTTGGACTTCCCCCCCATACAACTGGTAATTTGTAGGTATGTGTAGAAGACATTTAAGTCCATCAATATTTGCATGAGTTTATGGCCATAAACTACCACAATGACCCAGAATTCCAATTTCACATGGGAAATACGGGGACACGAGACCACCATATACAGAATGATCTCATTCGGGAAACAAGTCACAGAGAGCTATGGTTTGGGGAAGGAGAACACCCACATCGTTACCAGGTATTTCTGTACCCACAATGGGATTTGTGGGGCAACTGGGAATGTGGGGCAAACATTCTGCTGTGATTTTTTAAAGCAGTTATTAGTGATCTCCCAGACAACAATACAGAAATTGTAGCCACTGAGAAATAAACTTGCGTGCATGCATTGACCTTTTCGATTGGGCTTCATTCATAAACAGTCACCCTACCCCAATTATCTTCATTTACAACCTCAAAACCAATGAAGGTGTAAGCAGAGTGTAGAGCCTGCTGCCTCCAGAAATATCTCTGGTGTCTCTGGAGAAGCTCTCCTGAACGGTAAAACCTCATCAGGTCAGAGCACCACAAGGAAAGCAGGTGCTGGGCTCAGTCTCTGAACCTCTCATAGGCTTGTTTACATCCTGTCCTCCAGCACCAACTGTCTTTGCACAGAACTCAACTTCCATCACTCTGGGGACACATTTTCACAAGACTACGGAGGCAAATATTTTGAGGTATCTTGTCTCACATTGCACTTTCTTGTCAACACCATACCAGTGACAACATGAACTAAGAAGGACATGTTCCCAGGGCTCCTTGGAGAGATGCCCGCTTGCAGATATGGGCACAGCAAGAGGACGATGAGCCCGCATCACCATGCCTGTGCCAGAAATTTCGTAAGGGCTCAAAAATGAACACGCACAAGTCAAAAGGATATAAGAGTGTGGCTGAAGATGCTGTCACTGGCCATGGCAGCGACACACTGAGGGTCAGAAAAATAACGTAGTGATGGAGGACAGTCCAGTGCGGCAAACCAAAACTCTCTACTGGACCGAGGTCTGGACAGGCTCCTCTGAGCTCTTTTTTGACTCCGTCCCATCCTGGGGCCTGTCCTCAAGAGCCCTGTCTTAGCAAGAATCCTGCCAAGTCAGTTTAGCAGAATCCCCACCCTGGCCATCTGGTCACCTTCAATAACTGATCCAATTCCCCAGCCAACCCCAGGCGATGTCTGGTCTTCTGGCCTGCCTTCAGCAAGAATCCTGTCAAGTGGGTGTAGCCAGGATCCCCCTTCAGGGCTGATGTTTGCTCTCGGTCATTTTCCTTCCATTGACCCCCGTCCTGCTCCTTGGCTGTAAACCCCCACTCACCCTTGCTGGATTCAGGGTTGAGCCTCAATCTATGCTGAGGTGTCTTTCTCCCTTTTACAACAGTTACCGACTGAAACTGGTTTTTCCCACGCTACGGTCAGGCTCTAGTGTTCTATGCAAAATCAGTAAGGCTCTGCGAGTCCACACCGATGCCACAAACATGCACATATGATAAAGCTTCTCCTTAAACCAGAGTGCAGATTAACAAACACACAAGGAGGAACGTGCCGGCTCCCAGAGATGGCCCTACACACAGCTGTGCCCCACACAGGAGCTATTCCCAGTCCCTTAATTTCCTCAAGCACCACTGGGAAGCTCTCCTCATAACACAGCTTCCTATTCCTAGGAAAAGAGTGGAAAGAGATGCCACCAAATGTCAATATTGGAATAGTGCAACTAGGGACGACAGTTTTTTCTATTTCCATTCTGTACATAATTTTTTAAAGATTTTATTTTTAAGTAATCTGTACACCCAGCATGGGGCTAGACCTCACAACCCCGAGATCAAGACTTGCACGTTCCACGGACTGAGCCAGCCAGGCGCTCCCCCTATGTATTTTTGAAGGGGTCTGGATTGCGTTTATCATGGAAGCAGCGTTTTTATACTACACACGCATTAGGACAACTACTGAAGGTTAAAACATCAAATTATTCCTTCTTAAACCTACCCAAAAAGGATGTGGATATTTTAGGTACTGAAATGCTGGGGACCAAATCATGTAAATGTTTAAGAAACATTATCCTCTTATGTGAGTTACTGGTATTAGGAAATGAAGTGCTCACTTAATTTGACTCTCAAAATACTAAAGCAGGTAATTGTGGCGATATTTACTGTGCTCATTCTGGCAAAGTTGATGACTTCTGATGGTACTCCTTAAAACTGAAAACACACTCCTTTCATCCAACTCATACACGCTCCACAAAAAGTGACAAAGACAGAAACATAAAGGGAGACAGAGAAACAAAGGGAGGGACGGAGGAAGGCAGGAAAGAAGAGAGGAATGAAAGAAGGGAGGGAGGGAGGGAAGGAGGGAGGAAGGAAAAGAGAAGGAGGGAGGGCATGTGGGAGAGCGGGCAGGCGGGCAGGCAGGAACAAAGGAAAAAGATCCCCAAATTCAAACTCGTTGTACTCTGAGACATATTTAGCAGTACTGGTTCATATTTAACAAATTTTATTTATTTTTTAATATTTTAAGTCATCTCCACACCCAATGTGGAGACTCGAACTCACAACCTCACGATTGAGAGTTTTAAAGGTTAAAATGTAGATATGGGGATGCAAAGGAAATCAGGGAAGGTTGAGAACGTTCATTTTTCAGTGACTCTCAAACCAGTATTAGGTGATGCTTGCCTGTATCATATATGTTTTCATAACAAACTAAATAATGCTGCTACTGTAACCCAAGGGGAAATTCTCTCTCTCTCTCTCTCTCTCTCTCTCACACGCATACACACACACACACAATGGAGTCAACAAATTTTCAAGTTTTAACTTTTAATGTCTTGTTGCATCATCACAGTTGGTCATAGTGGAATTTAGGAAGGCTGAATTTCTATATTCCCAATGCATAAGATAGTGTCTATGACAGCGTTAAGACCCTTAAGAGAAAACACTCAATGTTCTCCAATGTCCAAGAAGCAAAAGAGGAAAAACTGGTTTTGTGCCGAATTAAATGGTGGTATGTATCCAGAGCAAGGAGATTTACATCACTTGTGGTAAGTCTGTATTTCCTCCCCATCTCCAGACTTGTTGATAGCTGGAAAATTCTACTCTCACCCCCACTCCATTCACCTTATGTGCCCTGGGATGAGGTCCAGAGATGCCCGACAGCTGACAGCATCACCTCATTCCAGCAAACCACCCTCACACTCCCCACCCCAAACAAACACACCGAGTGCCAACAGCAGGAGCCATCTGGGACAAAACACACCCTACTCTAGGGCAACTGGACTCGTGAAAAGGACAGAAAGCCCAGCCATCACCAATGGCCTTGGGCTGAATAGTGCAGAACTTGGAGTACTTCAGAAATTATAAACTGTGTCCACAGCCCTTCACCCAGCCCTACCCCATCCCGTGCTCAGTGTTGCTGAAACTTATCCTTAAAATGCTAGCATGCAGCAAACAAAATTCAAGTCTACAGTGAGGAGAAAACTGAGTTCACACTTACAAGAGATTCAAGGCTTCCCACTCTTGCACTAATGAAATTCCTCCCTAACGTCATGCAGGTGTTAGAACGTCATCCTGCACCTTAGAGAAGAACCCAGGAGAGCTTCTCATCCAGTCACTTCAAAAAATGAGAGTTCTGGAGAATGGAACAGACTGCAGGACGGGGCTTACACAGCAAGCAGGAGACGAAGAGCTGATGGGAACACGGTCAGTGCCCTCATTCACTTCACTGCACTATGAGGTCAGGCTGATATAGAACATAATCAGGGATGTGCTGGGTTTCTCTGGCGGAGGGGAGAGAACAAGTTAAGGGATTTAGCTGCCAAAGACCGGAAAGGACCAGCCACTTATTGAAGGCATTGCCCCAAATCTGGTCTGGGTTGGAAGGGCAAGACTGAGCTATGAAGGAGCAGGAAAGGGTGGAAGGTCAGAGCATGGACTGGAGAGCCAGGGGTCCTGGGCTCAGACTGTCTCTCCCAGAGTCTCGTATACAGAATGAAGAGGAGACTCACTACTTCATTGGATTGTAATGCGGTCCAAGTGAGTTACTCCCTGCAAAGGGCTGACAGTTGCCAGGAGCACATTAGGTCTATTAAGTTACAGCAACAATGACAATGAAAACCTCTCTGTCCATAGGAGCAGAACTGGTCTTATCAACAGAAGTGCAGGTGTCAGCTTCTAGAACAATACCAACCCAGGAAAAGTGAACCAACTTTGTGGAAACCTTCCACTGTCCTGTCTAAAACCAAATTGTCTGATTCCATAACTGTCATCCAAGAGCTTTGGATGAGGCAGGAGCATCACAGCATTAAAAAGATGAAGCTGGGGTGGGGGGCGCCTGGGTGGCTCAGTTGGTGAAGCATCTGTCTCTTGATCTTGGCTCAGGTCTTGATCTCGGGGTCCTGAACTCAGGCCCTGAATTAGGCTCCATGCTGGGCATGGAGACTACTTAAAAAAAAAAAAAAAAAGATCTAGCTGGGGTGAGGGGTGGGGAGGAGACATGGGGAAGTGTGGTCCAAGAGTAATACTTCCAGTTACAAGACAAGTAAGTGTTGGGGATTCAACATGACGACTATAGTTAATAATGCTATATTGCATACCTGAAGGCTGCTAACATAACACATGTTAAATGTTCTCACCACACACACACAAATGGAAAGTATGTGCTAACTCAACTTATTGTGGTAAACATTTGACAATATATATTCTATGTACCAAATCATCGTACTGTACACTTAAACTTACACAATGCTACATGTCACTTACATCTCCGTGAAGCTGGGGGGGAAATTCTAGTCTTTGGACCCATAAGAAGTCACATGTCCCTGTCTTGTTCATTCTTCTCATTGCTTATCTGTGCCTTTTCTCTGTCTCCTGACAGCCTTTTACCCTGGAGGTCAGCGGAGGAAAAGCCGCCTCTCAGTAATTGGAGATGCGTGAATCCGTGTGTGGGAAGTTAAGAAGGGGCGCCCGTCCCTCAAAGGTATAACAGCAAGTTCTTTCATTGTGGCTACACAGACCACTAGCCAAAAAAAAAAAAAGCAAAATGAGGGTGAAAATCCAGAGCCTCTTACGGAGACAGTAAAAAGATCAGTGGTTGCCAGGAGTCTACGGGGAGGGAGGGATAAGCAGGTGCAGGACAGGGGGTTTTAGGGCAGAGAACTGTGCTATATGATACTAAAACAGTAGAAACGTGATGTTATACATTTGTTCAAATCCATGGAATGTACAGCCCCAAAAGTCCAGCCTAAGGTAAACGATGGACTTCAGCAAGCAATAATGTATTACTATTGGCTCATCATTTGTCACAAATGGAGCACACTAAAGCAAGATGTTAATGACAGGGACACTGCCCAGGAAGGAAACACATGGGATACCTCATTGTATTTTCTACTCCATTTTTCTGTCAATCAAAAACTACTGGAAAAAAAAAACAACACCAAAAAGTCTATTAATTTAAAAATTCCAAAATCTCTGAATAGTCCCCTACATGCGGCACTGAATTAAAGATGATACCTCCAGAAAGAGACCTAGCGTAAGTACAAAAACTATGTTGAAATTGACGTCCACTCAAAGTAGGAAGGTAGATGGAGTTGATGTGGTAAATGATACACAGACCACACCCCAGAATTCTATATAGAACTGCCTTCAAGCACACGCAAGAAACCATCATTTTAATGATTTTACCAGCAAAACTGGTGAAAATGCCAGTTGGCATACATTACCATTACTAAGTGTCTCTCATAAAAATGCATGGGACATAAAGGAACCCTTTCAAATAGACAATCAATGAAAGAACTGATTACAAAACAAACAAACAAAACATTTCTCTTTTCTGGATCTAGAAATGTGCCCCAGAAATAGGTATTACAACCATGTTTCCGTGACTCTGCTAAAAGTAGGATATTCAGGGCACCTGGGTGCCGCAGTCGTTAGGCGTCTGCCTTCAGCTCAGGGCGTGATCCCGGTGTTCTAGGATCGAGCCCCACATCGGGCTCCTCCGCTGGGAGCCTGCTTCTTCCTCTCCCACTCCCCCTGCTTGTGTTCCCTCTCTCGCTGGCTGTCTCTATCTCTGTCGAATAAATAAATAAAATCTTAAAAAAAAAAAAAAGTAGGATATTCATCCTGTATGAAAACTGGGGAGGGAAAGTGCTTGTGGAATGAAACCATGTCAGGAATGGCCTGCCACCACCAGCATTTGGGGTCATGGCTTCCTTCTTCCTGTGAGTTTACAAAGCATCCCTCAGCATGGCACTATGATGTACTAGGAAATGTACATAAGTCATGATTTCCCCGTGTGGCTGACACTTTGCGAAGCTGCAAAGTAATGTTTGATGTTTACAGTCTTCCTCTGGGGGACAAAAAAGGCAGGAGAGGAAGGGAGTGCCTATGGGAGTGGGTGCGAAGAGAAACCCTAACTGGGTTCTGCACTGCCCCGGCCCCTAATTCTTGCAGTTGGCTGCACCACCGTCCGCCATTTTGGCTTCTTACCTTTGCCAACGTTCCAGTCAATGCCAATCCTCATCAACATAGCAATGCCTGATAAATTACCCTGGAAGGAAGCAATTACACTCTCAACAAATACTGGCACTACCCAAGAGTTAGGTGGCCATAAACATCCTGCAACCATGGACCACTCAAATTTCTATCTCTAGTCCTGACTATGTTTCTGAACTAAAGACCCAAGTTACCCAAACTGGAGACCCCAGCTACCCAACTGTCTAAGAGCTCCCCTCATTACCTCACGGGCTGAAATTTATCATGTCCCAGGGGAAATTTTGGCGTGGCTCTCCTCCCCACCAAGAAAATCCCAGCTCCTCCACTCCTCTCCTTCACCTGAGTAACCGACCCATGTTTCTCCCAAGCTTCCCAAGAAACCCAGGCATTAGAATAAGGAGGCTTCCCTCCGCTCATACCCCAGGTCCAAGCCTGGCCAATTCCGCCTGGTTTTAAACCAAAATCCATCTACTTCACCCTGCCATTACCATAGTCTCACGTTTCTGCCTGAATTTGCACACGTCTCTTCTGAATGGGTCCCCAATTCCCATTCGCAGCCCTATTTATCCTCCCCAAATGTAACTTGTGCCATATCACCCCCCACACACACTTATAGACTCCTCAGTGGCTTCTCCTGGTACATTTCATACAGAGTATAGAATCCTTGCTCCTCTGATAACCCTGCAGAGGTCAGGCCCCTGCCTACTTTTCCAGGTCTCAGGCACCAAGGAACAGCTTCTTAAAATTCTCTAAAGATATCAAATTCTTTCCTGCCCCAGTGCCTTTGCACACATGGTTCCCTTCGCCTAGAAAGTTCTTAAGCCTACTCTTCCAAATTTCAGAGAAATTTCATCCTCAGAAAATAATCATTCTCTTATCTTTCCTATTACAGTACCCTATCTTTCTTCAAAATATTTGATGCACTGTCTGTTCATTTTTGAAATGCCTGCCTTGTTTTCTTCCTTCTGTGTCTATAATACCAATTCTGCTCCATGAACACAAAGTCTATGCCTCTATGCTGAGCACCTTGCATAGAAAGGATATGGCACAGGGGCACCTGGGTGGCTCAGTCAGTTAAGCATCTGCCTTCGGCTCAGGTCATGGTGTCAGGGTCCTAGGTTCAAGCCCCACATTGGGCTCCCTGCTCAGCAGGGAGTCTGCTTCTTCCTCTCCCTCTGTCACTCCCCCTACTTGTGCGCACGTGCGCTCTCTTTCTCTCTGTCTCTCTCTAATTAAATAAAATCTTAAAAAGGGTATGGAACATAAGAGGTGGAAAATGAATATTTTAAATAAATGAATGAATAAATGAATTATTTGAAAGTAAACATGAGAAATAGGATATTTGAATTCACTCATTTACTAAGTATTTACCATCTCCCCATTTCATCACAGGAAGGGGAAAATAATTCTCATAATATTTGTCATTATTACATGATACTGAGGTACCTGTTACATCATGAGAAAACCTCACTTCCAGAAGAGAGAGGTGAACCACGAGGTTCTTGCGACCATTGCCACTTTTCATCTCATGGGGTATTTATAAAAGGTCAGATGATTTACTTGTAGGAAAGATGTTTTCATCTCCATGAAAGAAAACTGCTTTATTTAAATATTCAACATTCAAATATATTTTTCCAGAAAAGTGGGTCAAGGCATGTGAAAAATCAGATAAGAGGATATTTGTAGAAAGGTGCAAATTACATTTCCTTTCTGGTTGTTGCTGAGGGACATGGTGCTAAATTAATCTTCTGAATAGTAATTTCCTGCTGATTTCAAAAGAGAGAGAGAGAGAGAAGGAACATCACTCTGAAGCCTCAGTGCTGAGGAGAAATGTAAACTCGACCAAATGTCCAGACCCATCACGAGTCAAGTGCATCTTATGCCTTAGGAAATACTTCTCCGCGCTTATTAAAAACCAACCTTTTGTGAAATAAAGCAACTTTAATTTATTTTTTGTATTGTGATGCTATATATTTTGTGTATAAACACGATGTATGTACAGAATACCATTCACATAAAAAATTCAATGTCAGAAATCAATTTTTTTAAAGTACATTCAAACACCACTTCCCCAGAGAAATCACAAACACTGCCACACACACACACAGATACACACACGCACACACAGCTCTGTTTACTTCACATGGCTCCCTTGACATTAAAAAGAATGAAAACTTAAGCCCACCCCGTCATGCCAATGAGAGTTTACAAACCTACTTTTATACTAGGAAAATGTCAGTTCTCAATGGTCACTGCCCGGAGGGCCTTCCGTGGAAGACTTCCTGCTGCTCATGCCCCTATCTGTGCATATAAATCCCTAATCTGTCAGCCCCGGTCCCCTGAACAGTCTATTTAGGCTTGGCTTGAAGCAATGGGAAGTCGAGCCACGCCAGAGCGCTCCCTTGTCAAGTGACCGGAGGTCAGTGTTCTAATCTCCGTCGGGGCCAGGGGTGCCTCTGCTCCCGGCGTGAGTCATTCATGGCTAACAAGCTCCGCTACGTTTGAGAGAGCCAGGAGCGCTGGGCAGAGGGGCTTATCTCCTGCCCCCTGGATGAAGAACTGAGACTGAGACAACCCCCGCCCCTGCAACTTCCCTGGCTAAGGGAGGGAGCTGCAAATCTGTGAATGCATCCACTGGGGTCTTCGCCCTGAACACCGGCGCTATCCTGCTTGTAATAGGAAAGCTAATCAATCCAACCATAGATGATCTCACAGAGCAGGAGAGAAGAGTAAAAGGGCATTTGCTGAATCGCTCTGGGGCAAATAAGACCTAGTGAAGTAAGAGAACCAACGAAGAAAGGAGAACGTGATCTGGGTAGCACGTCCTAGCGTTACTATGAGTATCAATGCACGAGTCAACTGTGGGCAGACGCACTATGGTATAAAACAGACCGCCGCAACTATTTTTTACATGATCATCATGGTTGTTTCAAATATCTTTTAACTTAAAAATAGGAAGGTGTGGTACCCCGATTTTCAGATAAAATCCATGTTTTAAATTTGTTACGGCACCACCATCAATTCACCTTTTCGGCGTTAATTTGGTAAACACTCCTCAATGCTCTGTGCTTGGAGGACTCCCACTCATCTAATGTATTTTTTAAAACTGGCATGTAACACCAAATTTGGCTCTTTGCTCTATTCTTCAGTGTCATCAGGAGTGATGTTTTATTGTTCTTTTTCACGGAATGACAAGAGCTTTCATACAGCGTGATGATGTTTCCAAACCGATCAGAACAATGAAACGTGGCCGTTTCCCCCAGTATTACAAACTTCATGCAAAAGGGGAGTCTCTGTCAGACAGAGCTGGAGAGTTTTTCCAAATGCTGTCAAAAACAGTACCCTGGTTCTTTCAAGAGCTCAGGACAGCCTGCTGACACGTCAGCCCCCGGGACCCAGGGGGACGATGGCAACAACGTCGCTCTGAAGGACACATACAACTCCTGCCACACTGTCCTCGTGCCGCTACTGTGAGTTTTAAGAAATGGGTAGTGAGTTCCATTTTGCCTTAAAATGTAAAGCAAAGTGAACCTGTATTTTTAAATGATTGCCATTAGGTACGTTTCCCCAAATGGCTACAGAATCGATGCTTTATTCACATCCCACGCTGAGTGCACTGGGCGTTCAAGAAGATGGAAGGACCAAATGGGCAGATGTGTGGAGAAGCTACCAGCAGGGGTAAAGACAGAGTGGAGGGGGTTGTAACGAGCTTGACACCTTCCAGGGAGGCCAGCCTCGACAAGGAGCAACCTCCCACCCACCCTGAGTTCTTCCTTCCAGATCAGTCTTGCTGCCTCTCTCTGCCCAAGGTGTCAACCCCCTTCGTGGGCTTACTTTGTCCTCGTGTTCCAAACGCCAGCAGGAAAGGAAACTTCACAAGCTTCCAAGAACGGCCCCATAAACCAAACGTAAGGACCTTTTGGCTCATCTCTCTACTTTCTAACGAGAAACGCATGGTTTGGATTTATTTTCTTTTTAACATGGGAAGAAACTCTAAGGCCCCTTCGCTTCACTGTGACGGAAAAGCAAGACACAGAATCAATGCACAAATCCGTTGCAAGGGTTCAGAAAGCACATCCTCAAAGTCTCAACTTTGTTATGTTCCAAAAACAAAATTATTCTTGTTGATTTTTTTGGTTCAGAAATAGGAAAAAATGCCACTTGGTCTTTTTTGTTATGTTAGCATTTCTGTGATCCAGCAAAATCTGACTTATAAAATCAACAAGTTTCACAAGTAAAAGCAAAATCATGCCTTAAACTAACAAATGTTACTGGCAAGTGGTGGCAGGGCCTCATGTACTTCTGAAGGTCTTCAAGACAGAGAGAGGTCAAGTGAGGAGCGTGACACTCTTTAAGCCTGCGGAGTTCGTAATAAAATGCACATGCCCCGTTCACGTGAAAGTCATAATTCACACATGGAAATCCCTGACCTACCCCTGACAGGTGTAGGGAGGGTCAGCAGCAAGAGAGAAATGCCAAAGAGATTTTCTCAGGCAAACTGCAATATCTGTACACTTCACCTCTCTGCCAGGCCACCTCCGCCCTGTCAGCTCCACGTCACATGGCAACAAATCCTCATTCCCTCAGCCCCTGCTTGATCGTGGAGTCATTCTTCCCAAAGCTGATCTGAAATGCATATGTGAGCCACAGAAGGAAGGGCAGAAATGGAGGCTAGCATGCTGGGACTGCCATATCACCTAGTCAAAAAAGGAACTTCTGAAAACCCCAAAGCTGTGAATTTGGCACCCCTTGACTCGCACCAATTTCCTTTCCAAAGCTGAGAGAGAAAGAGAAGCTCCCAAGTATTTTGTAGCATAATGTATTCCACATTGTCATAGGCATCATTTTTAGGCCAAAACATGTGGTGATACATAAATACATAAGTTGATCATATGTTGCCTGCAACTCTCAAAGCAGAGACGCAGGCTCTCCCAGAAAGGCACGGTCACCAGTTCGGCAGAAATCATTCCCTCTGGGGTGCTGTGCAGAGACAGTCCCCCCATACCCCTAACAGTCTCGAGAAATCAATGACCACAGCAGTCTCCGTCTGAAGGTAGAGCTGAAAACAGCCAAGTCTCTTAGCCTGTGGCAGAATGGAACCATCAAAGACGCTTAAATACAGCAAGCCCGTCCCTTGGTCTCTATAATCAAACATTCCTAGCTCCACAATCCTGTTTTCAAACGAAAGGAGTCTGTCCTTGGGTATCCTAATGGATATTCCTTGCTATTGTAACCAAAATGCCATTTTGACCAATCGGTTTTTTATTTAACGCCAATGGCAAAGTAGGTAAAGTTGAGTATTGAGTTCTGTATATGTGTTTTAATATTATACACTTTGATTTCCTCTCCAAAACCGTTCTTCGGTTGAGACAGCCTAACTACAACTGTTTAAAGACACACACAGGTTTTCTTTTGAAAGTGCAAGCTAGCAGAAGGCACATGCGTTCTGTTGTCTTTATTTGCATGCGTTAGTTTAGAGAACTGGCCTTTCCAAATATGAAAAATAAGATGGGCAGATACTCTTTGTAAAATGTTACACCGTTTGTCCACAAATCCTGTTCAAACAGGGCAGGGGACGGGGGAGGAGGTCTTCTCTTCTTTAATGAGATCTTCCAGGAAAAAGGTATTTAGGGAAACATGATCTGTCAACTCAGGAAGACCCGTAACTATCCCAGACTTGCTCAACGAGGGACAAAGAATCCCCTTTTCTTCCTATCTTGCTTTCCCATCCAGAGCGGCACGGAAAGCTGAGATGTAATCACCATTTTGGGTTCTGCGAGTTGGCCTATTTCTACTGTTGGCCACTGACTGCTTCAGTCCTTAAAAATTTTGCCAGGGAAAGCAGTGAGGACACAGAGGACGGGCCCGCGCTCCCAAGCCCGAGACTCCTACCGCGCGGGCATCATGAAGTCGGCTTGCTTTTGGAAGCCAGTAGTTCCCTGCCATGGTGAGGAGGCCGAGTACATCAGCTACCTCTCATTCTTCCAAGTCTGTCACACGCAGAGCTCATCCACTTGTGCAGAAATTCAGTGAGGTAACTGATGGTAAAAGCTCTGTGCATCACGGAGCGCTACACCCACAGTGAGCACGAGTCCTAACACCGCCAGGAGCGTGACTTCTGCGAGAACGGGGGTGTCTGAAACTGCAGATAGTTGGTCGACGGAGAAGGAGCCTAGAATGTGCAGCAGCTCGTTCAAAGACCCAGCCTGATGCGGAAGTGACTTCCCCGCCGGAGACCCTCGCTGGCCCGAGCCTCATCCCTCAGCTTGGGCGCTGCGGTCCCACAGCAGTGTGTGCAGCGAAGCCCGGGCACGGTCTGGGTGTGTGCCACCCAGTGCCGCCGCCCCAGCTACGCGTGCACACTGGGTCCCCAAAACAGCGCGAGCGTGGGGTTTCCAGCCTCAGCACCCCCGGTATTTGGGTCAAACGCTGCTCCGGGAGGCCCGCTGTGTAGCACAGGGTGGGCACAGGCTGGGCACAGCGTGCCCGGTCTCCAGCCACCAGCTGCCGGCAGCGTCTCCACCGCTCAGATGAAACAACCAAACACCAAACAGCTCCCCCCATGTGGCTGACCAAACGCATCCCCAGAAGTGGCTGAATGTCACCTGGGAGCAGCCAAATTATTTCTGGTGGAAAACCACTGGACGGGTGTGACTGAGGAACTGACTTTCTAATTGTACCCCATTTACATTAATTAAATCTAAAAAGCAAATGTGGTGAGTGAATAGATTGGGCAGCATTTACAACTTCTGAGATGAGTCTAAAAATCTAGACTGACTACTGACAAGTATGTTGTGAAGTCTGGACTATTTCTGCAGGGGCTAAGGATGGGTTGAACTATTAAGCTTTCGATTTATTTACATATAATTATATATTTGCTGTCTTCAAGTCAGAGCAGTGAGGGCAACCCTCACCTGGCAGTGTGTAAAAAGGTACAAAATTCATAATGAAAGGAAACATCAACAACAACTACTACAAAACAAACATCACCACAGGGCTTTTCTATCCATACCTGCCACCCAGGGAGGGAATAATGAGACAGACAGACACGTACCCGCAGCAGGTCCAGAAGCAAAGGAAACAGTAACAGCCGTAACCACCCCAAGCTGTTCGTGCTGGCTGCAGGCTCTCCCCACTAAGCACGCACACCACGCAGGAGCAGCTCCGATTGTTCTCGGGCAGCAGGAGCAGGTCGGGACTGTTCCAGGGCAGCAGCGGGGACCTGACCTCGCAAGCTCTCCTGCTGACCTGCCGTGGTCACCCCTCATTTCTATCGCTGGACTCAGCCAACCGCAGGCCCTCGAAGGTGTCATGCCAAGGTTTATCAGATGCTCTGAAAAGTTTAGGAACCATCCCTCCTCTGAGGAGTGAAAACAACTCTCTCAAAATGAGATAATGTGGGAATCCTGTAAATGACTTGAGAGTTCCAAAATGAGCCCAACGTCAAAGGGAATATTGCATAAAACAAAGGGTCTTCCAGGAATCACAGAGGCAAATGAACCCCAAGTGCCTAGAGACATGGATGTCTGACTTTCCAGATCGACGTTTCAAGAAATGGACAGATATTGCTGGAAAGAAACAGTATTCAGAATGGTGAAATACACTAAAATTTTATATTTCCCCTGCAACTTCTTGGACGATGTATCTACTAACAGATTCTGATGCCAGGAACAGGCATTTAAACCATAAAAAAAGAACGTGGACTCCGGAGACAGAGTCCTGCCATTTTGCCCACAACCACCCAATTTCAGGAACCTTGGGCAAGCCCCACCGCATCCGGACCCAGCCTTCTAAACTGTAAAATGAGAAAAATCATAGCCGCTTCCTTGGGTTAGTGCAAAAACTGAAAGGACATCTTTCAGAGTATACCAAGCCCTCTATGTTTCCCAGGGCACACTCTCTAACTTTCAACCCCCCTTTACCGAGTGGCCTATCTTGGTGCTCCAAGATACGGAAAAGAAATGAGATGGCCCCGCCCACCCTTCAAGGAGCTCCCGGGAGCCCAAGAGGTGGTAACCACAATCAGTCTTCTCAAGGAGATGCCCATCTGTCTAAGGAGACAGCCACATAAACACCAAAGTAGATCAAAGAGCACATCGGAAACACACCACTCACCGTGGGAGCAACTGGGACTCCATGGGTCATATAACCCAGACAGAAAATGCCCCTCTGAGTGAGCAGTGACCAAAAGAACAAACAAAACAAAACAATGCAGCAACAACAACAAAAAAAACCCGCAACTCTTTAATTGTGAAACAAAAATTGTCATGCATCTGTTAGGTTCAAGAGCTTTTCCAATGGACACAGAGTTCAAAAAACACTGATTCATGGAGTACTTATTCAACTCAAGAGTCCGAGAGATGACATGATGACACTGTCCCGCCAGCCTTTACTTCAACAATTGAGAGTGAAAATAGTAACTAACTGAATAAAAACTTGGCTTTAAAAGATGTGCACAGTGCTGGGACGCCTGGGTGGCTCAGTCAGTTAAGCATCTGCGTTCAGCTCAGGTCATGATCCCAGGGTGCTGGGATCAAGTTGAACGTCGGGCTCCCTGCTCGGTAGGAAGTCTGTTTCTCTCTCTCCCTCTGCACGTCCCCCCTGCGTGTGCACTCTCTCTCAAATAAATATATAAAATCTTCAAAAAATAATAAAGGGGCACCTGGGTGGCTCAGTCGGTTGAGCGTCTGCCTTCGGCTCAGGTCATTATCCCAGGGTCCTGGGATCGAGCCCCACATCAGGCTCCCTGCTCAGCAGAGAGCAGAGCCTGCTTCTCTCTCTCCCTCTGCTGCTCTCCCTGTTTGTGCTCGCTGGCTCTATCTCTGTCAAATAAATAAATAAAATCTTTAAAAAAAAAAAAAAAAGCTCTATGCACAATATGGAGCTCAAACTCATAACCCTGAGATCAAGAGTCATATGCTCTACCAACTGAGCCAGCCAGCACCCCCTAAAACAGTAACTTTTTAATCTTCTGTATATTTGATCATGGTAAAATGAAAAGATGAACAGCATGGTTATTCACAAGGCACGCATTACACTTACACACGCACACTTCACACCTACGGTCACCTTTGCATCGAGACAGGGGGAGCAGCAGGGCAACACCTGATTCCACCTCTCCGTGCACCCCACTCACAGAAAACAAGCAGCCTTAGAAACTGGCCTGGTGTCATGTGTCTCTACTTAGGCAGAACTGTAGAAGCAGTGCTAAGGAAAGAACACGAGGGGCGCCTGGGTGGCTCAGTCGTTAAGCGTCTGCCTTCGGCTCAGGGCGTGATCCTGGCGTTCTAGGATCGAGCCCCACATCGGGCTCCTCTGCTGGGAGCCTGCTTCTTCCTCTCCCACTCCCCCTGCTTGTGTTCCCTCTCTCGATGGCTGTCTCTCTCTCTCTGTCAAATAAATAAATACAATCTTTAAAAAAAAAAAAAAAAAAGGAAAGAACACGAGCCAAGAGCTGACACCTCCCTCCCTGTGGATAGCTGTGGATATTATGCTTAAACGCACTCCCTTCTCCTGCCCTGTGCTCACATCCTATGGTGTAAAGGGGTCCGTTTGCCTTGTAGTCGTGTCAAAGAAGCTTTTCTGGTTGATGAGCAGACAGCTAACAATGAGACTCTTTCCCTCAACATAAAAGGAACTCGTCTCTTAGACACAGTATCTCCTTTTTAAAATAATGGCAATAAAAGTTCCTGGAACTCAGCTTGTCTGAATGAATTTTAGTTTGTGGTGAAATATAACTAATGGCTTGGGGCACAGAATAATTTCTATGAGGAGCAAAAAATAAAAAATAAAAAGCATAGTAATGCATAGTAAAATGGAACGTTTGCTCCACGATGTGTAGTGACCGTTGCCACTAATTAGCAAACTTATTCTAGATGTGATGCTACCCCCATGGGCTGCAGTATTCCCAATTTAGTGGGTTAGACACTTGCTACAAAACATAGTCCCTGGACCAGCAAGATCAGCATCACCCAGGAACTGGGAAACAAAACCTTGAGCCGCACCCAGACCTGCTAAATATTAATCTACATTTGGACGAGATCCCAGGAGATGCACTTTAAAGTTTGAAAAAACGTGGTCTAAATTAGTGGCCCCCAAAGCTGGGGTCTTGACACAAATGCACGTTGTAATACGTCACATGACATGGTACCAGTAATTTGTAATCTCTCATGGCAGAAACAGTCATTAAATGCCAAATAAATAAATGTGGGCAGATCCTAGGCTATTCATCTAAAATGCAAATCTCACTTGTTTGCATCTTTATAAGATTCCTTGACTGGAAAAGGAAGTGGGGTAAGGAGGGAAGGTACAGCCCTAGTGAGAGAGTTGCCTGGCAGCACCCTTGGGATAATACCAAGACAATAAGCAGAATAACATGTAAAATAACTTAAAATTCTAACCAATTGAAAAATAATTTCCAGCAGAGCATTATGCATATAGTGTGTATTAAATAAACATGGCCTGAAATTTCACATTAAAACATTTACACTCTTTCATCCAGTTGAACTGCACTAAAAGCTCCCTTCTCAGGGTAGTTTCACGGCCATGGATGTGTAAGAGGGAAGTGCTTTCCATGATAGCTAAATACCCAAGGGCTCGGGTATGAGGCTAAAATCACTTTTCCTACTGTTCATTTTCAGTTTAGATTTTGAAGACATAAATGAGTTAAAGTATTTCCTATTACCGCCATTCTGCGCAGATCTGGAAAATGCTTAATGATTAAAGTTAATATTTCGTCCTAGCTTCAGCAATCAGACAACAAAAAGAAATAAAAGGCATCCAAATTGGCAAAGAAGAAGTCAAACTCTCCCTCTTTGCAGATGACATGATATTTTATGTAGAAAACCCAAAACACCCCACCCCCAAATTACTAGAACTCACACAGCAATTCGGCAACGTGGCAGGATAAAAAAAATCAATGCACAGAAATCAGTTGCTTTTCTATATACTAACAATGTAATGTAGAAAGAAGAGGTTACTGCCTATGTTCTCCTCTAGGATTTTGTCAAATGTTCAACATCACTAGCCATTGGGGAAATACAAATCAAAACCACAATGAGATACCACCTTACACCAATTAGAATGGCAAAAATTAACAAAACAGGAAGCAACAAATGTTGGCGAGGATGTGGAGAAAGGGGATCCCTCTTACACTGTTGGTGGGGATGCAAGCTGGTACAGCCACTCTGGAAAACAGTATGGAGGTTCCTCAAACTGTTAAAAATGGAGCTACCCTATGACCCAGCAATTACACTACTAGGTATTTACCCCAAAGATACAGATGTAGTGAAAAGAAGGGGCACATGCACCCCCAATGTTCATAGCAGCAATGTCCACAATAGCCAAACTGTGGAAGGAGCCAAGATGCCCTTTGACAGATGAATGGATAAAGATATGGTCCATATACACAATGGAATATTACTCAGCCATCAGAAAGGATGAATACCCACCACTTGCATCGACATGGATGGAACAGGAGGGGATTATGCTAAGTGAAGTAAGTCAAGCAGAGAAAGACAATTATCATATGGTATCACTCATATATGGCACATAAGCAATAGCACGGAGGACTACAGGGGAAGGGAGGGAAATCTGAAGGGGGGGAATCAGAGAGGGAGACGAACCACGAGAGACTATGGACTCTGGGACACAAACTGAGGGTTACAGCAGGGAAGGGGGTGGAGGGATGGGTTAGCCCGGTGATGGATATTAAGGAGGGCATGTGTTGTGATGAGCACTGGGTGTTATGTGTAACTAATGAATCACTGAACACTACACCAAAAGCTCATGATGTACTCTACAATGGCTAACTGAACATAAAAAAAAACAAAACAAAAGAACTAATATTTCATCATTCTAAGTGATTTTCCTAGCGAGGCAGACTGCATGCTCATCTCAAACGTCCTCTCTAGAAGAGGATGGTCTGTGACCATAACTACAGATGCTTCTCTGTCCCATTGATGTCACTCTGGGCACTGTGACTTGCTTGGCTCATGGGCTGTGAAGTGAGAAGTAGCAAGTGCCACTTGGAGCAGAAGTTTTAAGAGCCATCCCAAGGGTCTTCCTTTTTTTTTTTTTTTTTTTTAAACCCCTGCCTCAAAACTAGCATACATGTCAAGTTAACCCCTGCCTCAAAACTAGTATAAACGGCAAGCGCTAGCCAGCAGGCCAAGCTAAAGAACCTAAGAGGGTAGAGGAAAACGTTCCCCTGCCTAGACAAGTCTACTCACCTAGCAATTCCATGTGGGGTAATGAAAACCAGTATCCACACCAACTAGTATAGTTATAAAGAGGAATGTTTATTCATTAAGCACTCCAGAAAATATAGCAAAAATCTATTGTTTGAGAGATTAGCCAGCCTCTCAAAATCCTGACCTCCCTCTTTATTCTCTTCTCTTAATAGCCAAACTACCAAAAGGAGGGGTCGCCATAACCTCAATCAAATTTCCCTCTTTCCACATTTTCTTCAACTACCATGAAGTCAGGCTCCTGTCCTCCAGGCTCCCCCACATCCCCTCCTTCCAAGTTACCACGGACACTGGGGTCCATTTCACCGTCCTCACATCGCATTAGCCACAGGATTTTCAAAAGGCTACTCTCTACATTGTATCTTACACAACAGCCAAAGAAAGTTAATACTTGCCCTTCCCTTCTCAGAAAGATGCTTTGAAAAGCAAATGGTATTAATTTATGTGAAGATGTCTGCGAATGATAAATCTAAAGCAAATGAAAGATATTAACTTCATAACTGAGATCAAGCCAAAGTTGCTATCAACGCATTTCAGAAGGAATCCAGAAGTAATAAAAATGTCAAATTACCACTCATGCAGGTTAAGGACGTGAGGGACTCATACTGATCAGAGGGTCCTTCTGAGGGCACAGAACTTCAGAATTCTGATTCCGACTAGCAAATTTTTATCCAACCACATCCCATCACTTCATCCTGCTGAAGTCTCTACAAGCATCAGGTCAGGCACACGGACGGCACATAATTAACACCTAACAAATGTCAAGTGAGCTAAGGATAAGCAAAGTACAACAAAGGGGGATGCCGGTAATGAGGTTCCACGTGCAAACACACAGAAACAAAAACCGACAGGACAGACAAGGCATGTGAACGTGAACACAGCATCTTGTCAGCACAAAGGAGAGACTGAAGAATTGGTCCTGGGACTGAAGAAATACAAAGGTCGGGGAAGGCTGTACAAAGAAGACATTAAATCTGGCCAGTAGAGGAAAAGACTTTCACAGCAGACTCATACGAAACAGACACACCCAGCTTCCAGCTCCACATGTAAGAACCATGAAAGTCACCACTCTATCTTAACCACAAATAAAAAGCTGAACAGAGTGAAAAACAAGTCTTTTTGGATCCATCACACAAGGAGAACACAGAAGGAGGCACTGGTCCTGAGATTAGAGAGAAGGACAGGTGAATACACAGAGTCACGAGTCCCGAGATTGGAGAGAAGGACAGGTTTACACAGAGTCACTGCTCCTGAGGTCGGAGAGAAGGACAGGTGAATATACAGAGTCGAGGCTTACCAAGGGGAGAACCACTGCAGGAACCGGTGCCCATGGAGAAAAACCTGAACTGTGACTGGCAGATTGCTGGAGGCTCAGTTGATGAGTCTGGGAGTGAAAAACTTCAGGGGGACCCAGGGATACGGGAGCCCCACAATATTGTGAAGTGTACCTCTAAGAGCTCAACCAGATTACCACAGCAAATACCAGAGAAAAACTCCCAAGCGTCTGGCAGGCGGAAAGGAAAAGGAGCCACTTTGAAATAGGTGAGAGCAGTCTGTTCCTTCTGGGAACCCAGGTAAGCAGACCCTCCCCTGCTGGAGGGTTATCAGGGCCTCACTGACCTGGGGAAGCACCCAGCGCCAGTTGGCTTTAGCCATTCTGTCCCACCTCACAGGGGGGAACTCTTCTGAAGTTCACAGCCCAGAGACCAGGCTCACTAAAAGGCTGAGACCTCATCGTAAGCTATAGAACACTTAAGCCTCCTCACACACCTCACCACCACATTACTAAAAGCCAATTTACAGCAGATCCTTTTACCTGGCAGATCACATCCAGCTATCAAGAAAAAAGTACAAGGCATACTGAAAGGCAAAAAACCACAATCTGAATAGGAAAAGCAAGCGTCAGAACCAGACATAGCAGGGATGCGGGAATGATGAGACCGACTACGATTCATATTCTAAAGAGTCTAAAGGAAAAGGTAGACGACATGCAAGAACAGAAAGATGGACAATGTCGGGAGAGAGATGAAAATCCCAAGAAAGAACCAAAAAGAAATGCTGCTACAGATACAACAAAAAAACCAAACAACATACAAACAAACAAAACCCTGGTAACAGAGAAGAACACTTTTGTGTTGGACTTGCTAGTCGATAAGGACACAGTTAAGGAAAGGATCATACCAGACACCAAACTACAGATCCAGGGAGCTCAGTGAACAGCAGCAGGACAAAAAAACTATACCCTGGCATACCCCTTTCAAAGTACAGACAATGAAAGATTAAAAAAAAAAAATCCTGAAAATACCAAGAGGGGAATATACTATTTTACCTACAGAGCGATGAAGATAAGAATTACATCCACTTCTCAGAAACCGTGCCAGCAAGAAGAGTGGACAGAAATATTTAAACTATGGAGGGTAAAAAAAAAAAAAAAAAACACCAACCAGAATTCTGCACCTGTGAAATTATCTTTCAAAAGTGACGGAGAAATAAAGGCTTTCTCAGACGAACAAAAATTAAGGGAATTTATTGCTAATAGACCTGCCTCGCAAGAAAGGTTAAAAAGTTCTTTAGAGAGAAGAAAAATAATACAGGTCAGGAACTCAGATCTACATAAAGAAGGGAAGAACATCAGCGGCGCCTGGGTGGCTCAGTTGGTTAAGAGTCTGCCTTCGGCTCGAGTCATGATCTCAGGGTCCTGCTCAGGGAGGCGTCTGCTTCTCCCTCTCCCTCTCCTCTCCCTCTGCCCCTGCCCCTGCCCTCCGCTCCTGCTCATTCTCTCTCTCTAATAAATAAATAAAATCTTAAAGAAGGGAAGAACATCAAAGAAGGAATGAAGATAAAATAAAAATTTCTATTTTCTTGTTCTTAATTGATAAATTTGCCCAAACTAGTGTATTTCTGGAACAGTGCATGGTGGGGCTACAGTAGAGGGGATGGCAAAATAGTCTGAGAGATGAATGTGAGAAGATTACAGAAGGATGAACGTAAAGGTGAAGGAGAAGAAGGCTTTTAGCTCGGGTGATGGAGTGGAAATTCATGTTTTTAAGTAATATTGAGAATCCAGGGAGAGAGAGAGGTTTGCAGAGGGCAAATAAGCAACTCAGTCCAGATCATAGACCTTGTGAGTCCCACGGTCAGGCCTGGAACCCAAAGCCAGACTCTGCACCACGCCGCTCACTGCCTCTCACAACAACAGCAGAGAAAATGTGATCAAATGAAGACACCGTAACTGCAAGAGTTTCTACAGGACCATCAACCAGAAATGACCAGTGTGGAGCTGTATCCACAACTCAGGATAGAAATACTGCAGTGGTTTCTGTCTGTACAGATGAAGGAATAGCAAGGAGAACAAAGCAGGGAAAGAAGGGACACATCGCTGGCCAAAACCGGACTTCTCACTCTGCCTTCCAAATATCAGAGAGCAAATGTCACGCTCCCATTGCGCGCGCACGCGCACACACACACACACACACACACACACACACGGAGAAATGACTCTCCCAGCCTTGATGATTTTTTCCTGCCAGGATACATCCGGATGGGGCAAAAAATGGTTTAGAAGCAACCCAGAAAAGCTTCCCTGTGTATGCAATTTCACATGCCATCAGAGCTCACGCCTCCTTACATATTCTCCATTACCACTGGGAAAACAAAAGTTCTAAGGGGTTTCACTGCCTTTTTGTCTCAAAATGACAAAGAAACGAAAGAGGGAAACATACACAGAGTGCACAGGACAAAAGTGGGGATGGGGTCTGGAGGGAGTAGAGCAGCATTCCGGAGCTTTAAAATATAGCAAGTAAGCGCTTTTGCCTCGAACGTGTCCTGGGTCTTGGAACCATGATGTGTGTTTAAAGAGACGGAGCAACAGGGCTTTCTGGCGATCAGAACACTTTTCGATGCTATTTCATGCAACACTTTTCGAGTTGGCCACGATTTACAGTTGATTAGCCTGCATAGTTGAGTTGCTTTCTCAAAAGATCCTAGGAAGGGATTATTTCTGTGCCCAAAGAGCCCCAGAGAATAGGGAGGGCCGCTCGCGGCCGTAATGTGAATTCCCCGGACTCGGTACACTGTGCTCATTGAAGCAGATAAAGCAAAGTTAAAGAAGCATTTAGTTCTTCAGAATGCCAGCCTTAATAAGTATCTTTTTGTGGAAGGATTTAGGAGGAGGGGAGGGTTATCCTTAGTGCAGGCATTATTTCCTCATACAAAAAGGGAAAATGTGCATACAGTTGGATGTAAAAAGCCAAAGCTCACATGCCCTCCTCCCCTCCCCAAGGAAAAGTTGCTGAACACACACTCCCAAACGCCAAGGCATGAATCTTCACAGCTTAATAGTCCCGGAGCCATTGTGCAGTTTCTCTTGGGAAACGCAGCTCATTGATCTGCAACCGCCCAAGTTCAACCTTTCAGCTGTGAGAACCGGGAGCTGTACGGGCATCAAAGCCCTACCTTCATCAGCAAGCAGAGCCCAAGACGGGCTGTGTCCCCAGGCGGCGCTGGGCAGCTCCCCTTGTACTCTCAACAATGCTGCCATCAAGGCACATGAGAAAAGTCTGCAAAAGGCTGAATCGGGCCACATCTGCGGGCGGCGGAACTCTTAAAGTGATCTTTGCCTGCACAGTGCAAGGCTCGTCCTGGCCCCAGAAGCTTTCAGAGGGTCCTCCTGTAAACAGCGTTCCTTATGCTCAACTTGACGCAGAATTAGTCATTTGTAATCACTTGAAATGCATACTGTTTCATAAGGCAATGCCATGTGATCCCATTTTTCTAAGCACCAGCAAATGGCTCCTGTTCATCTCTGCCTTATTCCCAGCCTGTCCTCCAGAGAGAAGAGATGCACGGACGGACGTGCACTGAGCTCTTGCTATGAGGAAAGTCATGTCGTGATTCCCACGGTCACTTGACTGGAGTTTCCCCTGTAGTTCGAGAAGCTGAAAACCCAGTTTATCTACAAGTATTTCTCTATGCTTAACATTTTCAGTATGGACTCCCAGAGCCTAAGGCAGATTGAGAACGTTCTTCACAGAAATCAACATAAACAATTACTACTAATAATAATGGAAATGAGAGCGAGAGCGAGAGAGAGAGAGAGAGAGAGAGACAGAAAGAAAGACGTCTTTACAAAGTGCACACTTTAAGTCATTTTTTTCCTCCACACAAATGGAAAATGAACTCACCCACATTGGGAGCTATGCTCTGAAAGGAGCCAGTTGAGAGAAGTCCTTTCTTTATTGTGTAGTTTTAAAGACTATTCTTTGACCTCTGCTATTTATGACTTAAGATCTGTGAAGACAGGGCCAAAGCCCTTTGGTTCCAAAGGGTGCACACAAACAAAAGCCTTCCACCTTTGCTCCACTTACCTCATTTCCCATCAGAACATGTTAATATCGCACTCCCCCTGGGTTCATCATTTAAATTGCTTTTTCTTGTTTCTTTTGCCAGTTACAGCCATTACCTAATTGACAAGTGGCAACCACTGCTCCTTTCCAAGTATGATGCCATAATCATCACTGCCCAGTGGAAAGACTGCTGCTATGAATACAGATGTCTTGTCACCTCATCTCGGCTAACCATGAAATTGTGGATGAAATGGTCCAGGAAACCAAAGGACTCATCAGGCACGTTGTAGCCGCAATATGGCAACTTTCTGGTTAGTTGCTGTTTCATCGGTTTATGGATTTATCGACAGCCCTTGTCACTCTTAAAGGCGTTCAAAAACAACTGACCAAGATCCGTGGGATACAGAGAAACCACAAATCTTCAGGGTGTAAGAAGAACAAGATAAAGGGAGATAAAAACAGAGACAATAAACAAATGGATGGAGTCAGGATAAAGCTAGTCTCCAAAATACATGTGATTAATTTCAGTACCCTTGTTAAAAATTAGGTATTTTATTTATCTTTTAGCTTTCTAACAGCCAACTCAAGGGGAAAACACTATGAGTTAAGGTACACAGTATCCACAGGAGGAGAAAAAAAAAAAACCTACCAATTTCTAGGGGAAAACAAAATTAGTACTGATAATGCCAACACAATGAATGCCTTCTCAAGCTTCCTTCTAAGGATGGCATGCAGTAACAGACCAGTGTCCCAATGGCTGGGTCTATGAGACAGTGGCTGAGAATAACTCTGCATTGCATCAACATGTATCGAATAAAACCCATTTGCTAAAGGACAGTCTTGAGATGGGAAAGGTAGGTGGTTTAGTTCTGTAATCAAGGCACAGAGTGCAGAGCATCTGGAAAGGATATATCCACCAGGCATGTCTAAAGATTGTTTCTCCCTGCCGACTTCTGGTGGCACGGGGCTACAGCGCGTTAGATAGCCTGCTCCTTGGCGAGTATCCGGAGTAGAGCGGCTTTGTTGACATGTCACTGTCATTTCATAGCCAGCAGAACTTTTGTCAGCCCAATATCCACTGCAGAAACTAAAGAGCCTAACAAGATGTTCGAGTAGGAAATGCAAAAGGTAACGCAACGGCTGCAGAGACATGCATCAAAAGTAAAGCTCTTCCTTACAAAAACATTATTTTCTCTTTCAACAGAGAAGAAAATAGAAGGTAGACCTCAGTAGTGTATCTCATACAGTATGGCCACAGTAATTTAAGTTTAGGCTGAAAAGGAATTTAAAACAAATGTCCTTAGTCCACACACACACACACACACACACACACACACTTAAATCACCCAAAGAACATCATGCTTTGAGCAATGAATCTTACAAGGGAGTTCTCTGACCTAAACTAGCTGCAAAATGAATATACCAACATAGTTGCAGGTCATTATTTATAGGGTGATGGAAGTTCTTCCGAATCAAATAGGTTTTCAAAGAGAAGAACTTTTGAGAAAGGAAAATTAGTTTGCAGAAATTAGCCTACATTTTTTCAGACACGACAGACAGCAAGAGTGTGTGTCCTTGATCACTCAGCTGGTAAAAGCAGTTGAAATTAAAACCTAGATTTCAGGCGCCTGGCTGGCTCTGTTGGTAGAACATGCAACTCTTGATCTCGGGTCGTGAGTTCGAGCCCCACGCTGGGTGTAGAGATCACTAAAAAATAAACAATCTTAAAAAAATAAAACCTAGATTTATCTTCTTGTAATGACTGTTCTCTTAAAAACATAAAGACATCATCAAGGCAGACGATGCAACAGCACAAATCAGATTTCTAAGAAAATCCTGTGTATGTACAGGCACGGCAACTAGACTTGAGTCTCATGTCAAGGATTACCTACGCAAATGCTCACGGGCTAAATCCCAGTGGGAGTTTTTGCTCCCCTTCTCGAGAACATTTTGACAAGGACCACTTCTTGGGGGAAGTAGTCCAACAAAGGACAATCACGTGTGAGGCCCACAGATTTGCCCACCCAGCCACTGAAAGCCAACCCCGGCTCCCTTCTAAAACCTACCAGTCCCCCAGGCTAGTGCTTTCTGCCAGCTACCCGATCAAACCCCAACATCCTCAAGCGATCGGCGCTCATCCACGCTCTGAGTGCCTTCTGACGAATACATTACAACTCCAACACATCTGTCAGACCGTAATCACCATGTAATGCATCCTGACGGAGAAGTTTTTCATATGTTCAAAGACATTCCCTTTCTAAATCCAGCTTTCAGGAACCCTTCTTCAATTGTGAACCAAATAAGAGATTTTGTTGGCATCTTCTTTCATCGGACGGGAGGAGAAATTTATAGAGAACAGGCAAGGGCGTGAATAAAGACTTACACGGAGGTGGCTTTTTCCCTCCCACAGGTCTTTGCTTTGAAGTTTATAGCACGTGGAAGCGTCCTTCACACCCGTAAAAAATTGATAGGGAAAATCGGAAACACATTGGGCTATTAACATGTCACATGTTGGATTTAAATCTAAATAAGACCCTGTTCTTTCCCTTATATGGTGATTGTGCTCTGAGTCTAGCAGGAGGCTTTGCCTGTTCTTTCAGGCTAGTTTCTAAGTTAAAAAAGCCTGGAATGTTCCAGCAACTGCAGGCTAATGATCACCCAAAAGCACACTAATATGTTTGATAAAAGTTCCCAGCATGAGGGCAGAAAACACTTACCATAAGAATGACATGTGAGGAGAAGCAAATCGGAGACACCAGCTCAGGCCCCTTCAATGCTGGAGGCGGCAATTACAACTGGGAGCACATTCCGGGAGGCTGGGGCCGACGGAAGGGGGCACAAATCTCTTAACTGTTTCAACCATTAACTCCTCGACCCACCTGCATTACCGCTACAAGGGACGCTGCTGGAAGCCTTCAGCCTTTCTCACACAGCTCGGTTCTGCTTCCTCACCAGTTAAGAAAGGAAGTGTTGACTCTGGATACCTCCTGACCCCGTTTATCAGTTTTTTTGGTTTTGTCTGCTTCATATTCTCCCCTTTCTCTCTCTCTCCCTTTTTTTCCATCTCTGCCTTTACATCAGAGATGATCTCCCTTCGCATGTTCCTGCAGAGTAACACTGGACAGAGTCCTTGAGAAGCATGTCGCACAAGTACTGACCAACTGATCGCCATCTGCATTTAGACTATGAAGTTCAAGGACTTAGGTCTGCCTTAAATGGGCCTTCGTCTCTTGGTAAGCTCATCTCTGGGTACCTAAAATCATGCCATTTTGTGGCCATGCCATGATTTCTTCTCGTATGCATTCCATGCAAATTTTAATTCCACCACTGGTTTAAGGAAATGGTAGCATAGTCCTTTCTTCTCAGATGATGATATCCTATTTATTTTCTCCTGAGAAATAATGTCATGATTTTTACTTATGGAAACAGCACTGGTACCACAATAAAGGGAACTAATCATATCACTTGGGAAGTTTTCTGGAAGAAGCTGTCCCTTCCAGGGGTACAAACCTACACTCATTTGACAACCACTGTCCGTTGTGGCTTTGCATAGGAAATAGGGGGTAATTCACAAGAGACGGCAGTATGTGAGGTAAGAGATACTCAATATGAATCCACTTCCTCTTTCAGGGTGATTGTATAAGGTCAGGGAAAGCTACAGAATAGCAGTAAGTGCTACTACAGGCTTTAAACGTTTTAAACTATAGAAAACATCGGAAATTTTTCATCCACTGTTTGTTAGAGTTGCAAAGAAGAAAATTATGTTCTTGGATATTTGGACACAGTGTATTTCCATGTGGGCCTGAGTTTTTCATTTTCCTCCTTAAGATACGTTCTTCTCAGGCTCTATGGATTCACCACACACACACACACACACACACACACACACACGATAGAAAGCATCTAACACAAAACAAAAACCTTCAACAGCCACATTCTGCTGTGTTTCAGAGGTTTGACCCTTTTCCAATAAATTTCACAGATGCCAAATGAAGCCGTCCAGATGTTCTGAGGTTCGTACAAGCAAAACCAATATTCCTCACCTCTAAATTTGGCTCTGAATAAACCTGGAACATGACGAAGAATTTGGAGTTGTAGCCCTTATAAGAACTGAACTCCCACTGAGATCAAAGCAGCATGCCAAGGCACCGAGACTGGGCCCTAAATAACTGCTTTTCAACACATATCCTCAGAACCAAACGGGGAAACAAGTCAAAGGAGAGAGTTCTAACACCCATACGGAGAACAAGGACGGGCACCATGCTTCCCACAGACAGGTGGCTTATCACCAAGAGTGAGGTGCCTAGGTACGAGGTAAGAGCAAAATGTGAAAGGATAAATCTTTTATAAAGTGAATGACTCTCGTGCCAACATAAAATGCACATGTGTCCGTGATTAGATTTCACCCATGAAATATTGCAAGGAATAGGTTACATTTGGTTCAAAGGAGAAATCCAGGAAATATAAATATATTCACATACAACAAGACATGCTGGACCGGATTTAGAGATCGATGCAAAACGGTCTATTCCCGGGGCGAGCATCAGTTGCATTCCGATGGCCACGATTCATTTGCATTTCCATGGACAAGAATCATCTGCATTATTATCAGCTTTCTACTGTTTGCAGACTAAGAAAATAGCTCAAAGACAATGAACAATGGAGATAACCTGGAAGGGTCTGACAGAGGACATCCATTCTACAGTCGGTTTTGTTTTGCTCATTTTCAAGTCCTTCACAATTTTTGCTGGCTCTAATAATCCCATTTTAACACTGAATTTTCAAAAACTGATTTCTCTGATGTTTTCTTACTATTGTTTATCATGCATTCATTCAAAATTACACACCAACCAACAATGTTCCATAAATTATGTTAGAAACTGTCCGTTTTTGTTTGAGTTTGAATACATCAAGATATGTCTTTGTATCGAGAGAAGAAAGCATTGTATTGTTTTGTTTAAGTTTGGTTTTGCATCCGTGAATGCGATGGCATAGAACAGATTGGCAAACTATCACAAATGGCCAAATCCAGCCTGGCACCTGTTTTTGGACAGCTGGTGAGCTAAGAATTGTTTTTACATGTTTAAATCGTTAGGAAAAAATAAAATTTCATGACATGTGAAAATGACATGAAATTCAAATTTCAGTGTCCATAAATAAAGTTTTATTGGAACACAGCCACACTCATTTGTTTATGTATTGTCGGTCACTGATTTCATGCTACAATGGCAAAGTTGATGGTTGCCACAGAAACCTTATGAGCTAGAAAAGATGAAAATATTTACTATCTGGCCTTTATTGCTGACCCCTGGCATAAAGTACGAGTCACTAATTACAATGTGTGTGTGGAGAATGAGCTTCTCTACACCAACAAGCCACTCTGCTCCATTCCAACACCATCTACCTGGAGATGGCCTCGGATCCCACAGTGAAGGGCTCAGTCCTAGAAGGCTGTGTTCCTCCTGCCAGCTCAGCTTGTCATCTATGCTTCTGACCACTGGCAGTAACTCAGACATTCCCACAACCCCCTCCTTGAGTTAGTTCAAGGAATTTCCTAGAGTGGCTCACAGAACTCAGAGAAACATGTTACTTACTAAGTCACCAGTTTATTTAAGGGGTGGTAAGTCAGGAACAGCCAGATGGAGGAGATGCACGGGGCCAGGAACGGGGAAAGAGCGTGAGGCTTCCACGTCCTCTCCAGGGGCACCACTCTCCCAGCACCCAACACGTTCATCAACCTGAAAGCCCTCCTAAACCCTCCTTCTGCGTTTTTACAAAGGCTTCATTACCTAGGCACAATAGAACTCAGGGGCCATCAAAGACTGAACTCCCGCCCTTCTCCCCTCCCTGGAGGTCTGGGGGTGGAACCAGCAGTTCCAATACTGGAAGCCCATGGTTGGCTCCACTGGGAACCAGCCTCCATTCTCTGGTGCTTTCCAAATGTCACCTCATTGATATAACAAAAGACACCTTTACTGTTCTCTCCATTTAGGTGATTTCAAGGGTTTTAGGAGCTCTGTGCCAGAAATGGGGACAAAGACCAAATAACGTATATTACAAATCACAATATCATAGTACTGTGTTTAATAGAATGTCACATTGAGGGGCACCTGGGTGGCTCAGTTGGTTAAGCAAGCATCTGCCTTCAGCTCAGTTCATGATCCCAGGGTCCTGGGATGGAGCCCCACATTGGGGCTCCTTGCTCAGCAGAGATCCTGCTTCTCCCTCTCCTTCTCCCTCTGCCATTCCCCCTGCTTGTGCTTTTTGGCTCGTATTCTTGGGGCACCTGAGTGGCTCAGTCGATTAAGCGTCTGCCTTTGGCTCAGGTCATGATCTCAGGGTCCTTGAGATCGAGCCCCCCACCCCCAGTCTGAGCCCCGCGTCTGAGCCCCGCCCCCCCCGCCCCTGCTCAGTGGGGAGTCTGCTTCTCCCTTTCCCTCTGCACCACCCCCACTCATGCTCATGTTCTCACTCTCTCAAATAAAGAAAATCTCTAAAATAAAATGAAATAAAAAAAGAAAAAAGATATTCTGGACGTGATAGAATGGTTCATAAAAACAGTCTTGACTTCTGTACTGAGACAAAATACCAGATATATTTTGCCCACCAATTCAGATCTCCTGGCACATGCTCCAAAATCATCCCTCAACTGGTCTTCAGAGAAATTACACCCAATGGAAAATA
Source organism: Ursus arctos (assembly GCF_023065955.2). Classification (NCBI taxonomy): domain Eukaryota; kingdom Metazoa; phylum Chordata; class Mammalia; order Carnivora; family Ursidae; genus Ursus; species Ursus arctos. Next base: position 5,682,078 of record NC_079873.1, read on the forward strand.
GGTTCAGAGAATAAGGCTTTCCCCTGAGGTGGAGGGTTGCCTTTGGCAGGATATGTCTCTGCATTCGGAACGGATTCCCATCTGCACTAACTCCTACCACAGTCCAAACATCCAGCCGTCAGGGGCTCACTCTACAGTCCTGTCCTTTGTAGACAAATCTTTCCATCCAGGTGAGTCCTGAGTTATGGGCTCAGGTGAAGGTGAAAAGCTCCGAGAAGCGAGCAGAATCTAAAACTAACCGATGAATGCATGAGTTCAGAGGAAACTCCAAGTGGTAGAAACCGGGGAGAGCTGGAATGGGGAAAGAATTACAGGATCAGCAGAGAGCAAAGGAAGGATGGATCCTAAAAAGGGACAAAGACGCTCGGTGGTAAGATAAGGAGGAGGTGGGCGATGGGCCTGTCGACACAATCCTGGGGACTCGTAAGGGCTCCTGTGCCAACTTGTTAAAAGGAATGAAGTTTTTTAAAAAGGGGATTTGCTCAGCAAGCCAAACAGGTAAAAAGTAGTACCAAAGACCAAACATGCTGTTAAATTACTTGATCAAGAGGGCCTGGGACACAGGACATGGTCAATGAGAATTTGTTGAAAAGGAAATAAACTCTATTAGAACAAGGAAATGAAATGTATTTCAAGAAAATGTTAAGAACATAAATGAAAGGCCTGACCGGTAACCCCATTGCAATATATGGGAAAAAATTAGGAAATTTACATTATATTTGATACAGAAAAATGGGTTATTTAAGAGACAGATTAATTAAAAGAAGTTCTTAAAATAATGTACATTGTCAAAATTGAACTTTTTACTTGGATATTTCATTAGGTTTTTGTAGCACCACAGTAATCATTCATCCCAGAAAGTATTTAGGATTGCTTAGATGAAAACATTAAGATAAAAACTGATTACAAAGACTATTTAGATAGAACAGAAAAATGCCTTTCTCTTTTATGCCAAAGACATATGCTTACAGTCTTAATTAGAAACAGATAATCTTATTTTTTTTTTTTTTTTAGATTTTATTTAAATTCAAGTTAGTTAACATATAGTGTACTATTAGTTTCGGGGGTAGAATTTAGTGATTCATTAGTCTTATCCAACACCCAGTGCTCATTGCATCACATGCCCTCCCTCCTTAATGCCCGGCACCCAGTTACCCCATCCCCCCACCTCCCCTCCTCTCCAGCAACTCTCCGTTTGTTTCCAAGAGTGAAGAGTCTCTTGTGGTTTGTCTCCCAGATGATCTATTCACTTACTACTAAAAGTGAAGTTCTAAAAGCAAGTTAGCCCAACAGGTATCATGTTTTGGTAGATTTGGTATATTTAGAAAGTTTGCCCGGAATCGTCCTAGACGGACACTGAGCTCAGATGCGAATTTTGCAAACCATTTATTTTGGAGTACCCAATAGCAAACCATGCTCCCCTGAGTTATGTGTTCCTCTCAGAGTGAGCAATCACCCTACTGGGGGAATGTCCATTTCTCCAGGCATTTGCTGCGATCCCTGAGTGAAGCTGAAGCAGCAGAGGGGGTCATCTTTAGACAGCATCTTGTTACCTTCACACTGGACAATGGAAATGTGAAAGCAAGGAGAAGACATGATTCTGTCCCTAAAGCTGGGCCAAAATGTTTCCAGGAAGTTCTCCATTTCACAGTAGTGGGCAAGAGCGCTTCTGGAAAAACCCAGAACACCAGGAGAATCAACTGCTACACTGAGCAGAAGATCTTTCATAATATTTTTATGGTTCTACGATACTTCAAACGTGTAGGGTATATAATGTGAAAACCACTGGCTGCTGATTCCATCAGAACTCAGTTCAAATTCCATCTCTGGTACTTGTGAGTACGCAGTAGCCAAGTGACACTGCACAAAGCATCGAACCTTCCTAAGCATCTGTGAAACAGAGATGGTCAGCCAATTACAAAGTCAAGATTAGGTTCCCTGACACACAAGTCCATCTTCGTAGAACAACAACATCAACAAAAGTAAAAAAAACAAACAAAAACAGTGACTTTAAGTAACACAGAAGTTATCTTTTACATGCAAATAATTTGATATGGTATCAAAGACCCGGATGTCTTCTATCTTTCTTACTGGTTATTCTCAGACTTGCCTCCATCGTCAAGGCTAACCATGGACCAAGACAGCTGCTGCAGCCCCTGCCACTGGTCTGCATTCTAAATGGCAGAGGACAGAAAAGGAGAAGAGCCAACGAGTACCTTTTCTAGCTAAATCACAGTTCCCTTAGAGAGGCATTCAAAAGTCCTTCACAATTATTCCAATTGCATTTAATGGCCTAGAAATAAGTTAGATGGCCATATTTAGCAGCAAAGAAGCTTTGGGAAATATAGATGCTTAATTCTATATGGTAATGTGCTCAGGTGAGGAACTAGGTTTTGGTTAGAAGAGAAGCTGGATGAAGAGGCGAAGAGCAATCCACCCACCTACATTAGAGAGTATATGGGGAGAATTAGAATTCCTATAGGTACCAAGCCCCTGACAGCACTCCACACATATCACATGCCCAGTAAATTACACATTTATTTTCCGTCATATTAGAAAGTAAAACTGCTGAGAATAGAACTGTGTTGCTAATTTCTTTTATAACTAATGAAATGCATGGACCAGGGTTCTCAACCTCGGCACTTAGACCAGATAACCCTCACTGTGCAGGACTGTCCTGGGCATTGCAGGTCATTTACCAGCATCCCTGCCCTCCACCCACCTGATGTCTGTGGCCTTCCACCACTACCTGTGACAACCAAAAATGTCTCCAGCCGTTGCTAAATGTCTCCTTGGGAGCAAAGTCACCCCAAGTTGAGAACCACTGTCTAAACCTACACTGGACACTAAGTCACTACTCTGTCACTTACGACTTGAATGGTGCTAAAGACCCTTGAGTATGTAGTGCTGATGTCATCGTGGAGAACTGAGTATGGGACAAAGGTGTAGATTTTCCAAATGAATAATACATAATCTTGCTAAATTACATAGATACAAAATGATTATATATTGCTTTTTTCGTAAAGGTAATGCAGTAAAGATGTACTTTGGGGGAGGAAAATGTAATATACAGGTTTTATTCATTCATTCCTTCATCACAAATATTTGTTGAGCAACAAGTATGTGCCAAACAGCATTCTAAGCTACGACAGTAGAGGACACCACAGTCAACAAAGAAAACAGAGTCGTGCCCACAAAGGGCTTACCTCCTGGTGAAAGAGACAGAGTCTGAGAGATAAAGCAGGAACTCTATATGTCAGGTCAGGGTGTAAATGAAGCGGTAGCGGCAGGGAGGTGGTGATTTGGGAAAGCAAGGCTGAGAAGGTGCATGTGTACTGAGGTGTGAATGAGGGGAGGCGGTGAACTGGGGGTCTCTCTGAGGAAGGGGAGTTCTGGGTGGAGAGAAGAGTAGCCTCCAAGGGGTAAAAGTAGAAGGAGATCAAGTAGGAGAGAAAGGTGGAGACACAGGGCCAGTGTTTGGGTCCGAGCAAGACGGAAACACAGCAAAAGGTGGAAGGTAGACAGCAGCATGATTCAGCTCACAGGTTTAGAGGGTCTTTCCAGGAGCCCTGTGGAGACGACATTGTTTGGGGCAAAAGCAGCAGCTGGAAGACACAAGAGGATGCCCATGGATGGTCCAGGCTAGAGATGATGGCATACTGGACAAGGCGGGGGGGGGGGGGGGGGCGGCAGTTAGATGGGAGGAACAGATCATGCTTGTAGATGGTAGCCAGAAACAATGAGCATGTGTGGTTTCTACAAAACATTACATAATTCTTATCTTTTAAAATATATTCTGAAAGTTATATCATCATTACTTCTGGGTTTTGTTACTCGTCCGCCCCAATATTTGTCCAAAACAGGTTTTCAAGTTGTTGATCTCTGGGCAGAACGATGGAGAAGGCAGTGTTCCAAACTTTGGCACCCCTCCACCCCTTCGCTGAGTGATTCCAGGACTGTTACCAAATATGTATGCGCCTGAATGCCCCATCTGTAAAACAGAGTTACTGTCACTCACGCTTCACCTCATTCACCTAAAGATGAAGAGCAAAAGACTAGAAAGGTTCCACAAATCTCAAAAGAAATGCAAACTGTAATTAGCTGCAAACGTATCCAGTGGTGATAATATTCAAAGGAGATAAACTCTGATTAGCATGTAAGATTCATTCCCAATGATTCAGACTAAAGACAACCCTTAAACTTATGTCAGCTTTGTACTGACATATTGAATTCCCAAGTTCCTGTTGGGGTTAGCTGTGACTTATTAATGCATTCTTTGCTTTTAGGCAAAAGGAGTTGATATCTTTTCTTGTGAAATGCAGTCTCTCATGTCAGCCTTGATCATTCACTGAGAAGATATGATTTACCAATCCCCTTGGGGGTGGGGGTGGGGTCTTTATTTACGATACTTAAAAACATAGTTCAAATGAAACTTTTCCATTCAAATTTCTTTTGAATGGATAAAAAAGAATTAATTTCTTAATGGAATAAGGAGAAAAGGGGTTGCTTAAATGAGAGGTAATACTGGTAATTCATGTAATACTGAACTAATATAAAACTGGACAGAAACACTACTTAGGAAATTTCGCCAACCTCATGGCATTCTCTCCCCCCCTCCCATATGTATATATACACATACATTTTCCTGTAATGCTGAGATGAATAAGTTACCCAACATTCCAGCTCAAGAACAATTAATAGTAGAAAATGTCTTTTCAGAACAAATGTTTATTACATAAGAAGAGTAAAAGTACTTAAATCAGACATTTCGTTTCTGCCCAAGATTTTGCAAGTCAGAGCTAGCAAAGTTTACTTTCATCACATTATTTCACATTCACCTAAGAATTGTGTTCAATTTTTAATAACATTCATGTGTATTAAATGACATAATGTGTGCATGGATGCTAGGATGGATCATTATAATAAAACTTTTGGTTTAGGAATATTATTCTACAATTACTGACTGTGAGATAATGTGTTTGAAAGACCCTTCAAAATAATAATGTTCTTCATAAATAGGCGACTTCAGTATTATGTGTTGCTCAGATAAAATTTTAGTTATAAAATAAATGACTGTTTCAGTTGTAAAGTCTAATAGTAATGCTGATTAAATCGATCTCATCAAACACTATTAGGTTCCCAAAGTCGCCAATATTTTCAGCCAGTAGTAAACTTTATTTATTTATATACCACATATAATGAATATATATTTTTTTCCTCAAAATTGTAATGTTTGGGGATTAAGGTAAAATGGACGTTATTCAATGTACAAACGAAAATGACGACTTCAGGGTGTGTGCACAGCGAGGAATACTCAAAAATAGAAGAGACTTTTTAAAGAGTCCAATTCTTTCACAGCAATTCTGAAAGTTCTCCCACCAGTTCCAACTTGCGCGTGGCTGGTGGACACAGTTTCCACAAACATTCCCCAGTTCTCCCACATCAGCTGAGTTAACTCACTTCTGACACTGTGTGCCTGGTGACCGTGTCAGATCCCACAGGTTAAGGGCTCGGTCCCACAAGGCTGCTCCCCACCCCTCTGCCATGGCCCTGCCCTCCCTTCAATGCCACTCACAAGTCCCGGATGTCACCTGTGCTTCTGCCTGACCTGCTGACCCCCTACCTGGCTTCCATTCCCTTGCTAGGGCGGCTGAGCAGAACACGTGAGCAACTTACTTACCACATCACTTTAGGCGGGTTTGTTATTAAAGGACATGAGCTTTGGCAGACGGAAGAGATGCACAGGGCCAGGCAGGGGGAAATGGCGGGGAGCTTCCAGGGACACCACCTGTCCCCAGATCTGCATCTGCACGTGCTTCCCATGTGGGAGCTCTCTGAACCCCCTCCTTTTTTGTTTCACTTTAAATAGAGGCTTCATTATCTAGGCATGATGGATTAAATCATCGGCCATTGGGGATTGAATCAACCTCCAGCCCTCTCCCCTCCCTGGAAATCAGGGAGTGGGCCTGAAACTTCCAACCCTCTATTCAGCGTTGGTTCGCCTAGCAACCAGCCCCCATCCTTAGCTGTGCTCCAAAAGTCACCTCAGTCACATAAAGCCCATTGTGGTGGAAAGGGGCTTGTTAGGAATAACAAGACACTCATTCACCTCTGAGGCTCCCAAGGGATTTTAGAAACTGAGGACAAGAGACCAAATATAACAAAAGATGTTCCCATTGCTCTTATCGCTCAGAAAGTCCCAAGACTTTGGGGAGCTGTGAGCCAGGAACCGTGGAAGAAGATTAAATATAGCAAGAGTATATTCCGGTCATCTGAATGACCAACTGTACATGTCTCATAAATCACAATATCGCAAGTTCCGACAAAACTACACACAAAATCGCTTAAGTGTAAGTAAAATGCAGTAAATCTTCTGGTCTAACCAGAAGATGTTTCTCCTTAAAATGTTTGTGGATTTAAAAAATTACATACGTCAATTTATGATATATGTATCTTGATTGCAGTGGTGGCTACAGGAATTGACTCTACCTGTGATAAACTGTCATAGAATGATACACGTACATTGTACCAACGTCAATTTTCTGCTTTTGACATTGTCCTACAAATATGTGAGGTGTAATTACTGGTAGAAACTGGATGAAGAATATGTGTAATTTCTCTGCAGTCTCTGCAACTCCCTGTGACTCTAGAATTATTCCAAAATTAAAGGTTTTTAAAAATCTTGATGCAGTGGTAGGGAACATACCTTAGAACATTGCTTGTGATTCTGACACCAAACCAGGGAACCATTGTTCTGCAAAAAGAAAAAGAAATATTGGCTCATTAAATAATTTTCTAACTGATAACTACATACTGTGAATATCATTTTTCAATATCATCCTTGACAAAAGACCAATTTCACCATCCTGATGTTCTCTCTTCCCGAAATAGAAAATGTGTTTCTAATGTAAGTCCAATTTCGTCCTTGACTTCACGATAGAAACAAAGACATATAAAATGATAAAGATTTCAAGCTGTCTAAAAGGAAAAGTGTTGGAGCCGCCTCTCCTGGTATGCTGAGCTATGAAATGCAGACCAGCGGGGAAATTGAACGTGAGATATTTCTCCAGGAGTAAGCAGTTTTGGTAAATATACAAGTCTAAGGCTTTTCATCTCAATCAATTCACAGTAGTCAGGTCACATTGAAAAGCCTCCTCTTTCCCTGTCACCGGATGTGTGACTGTGGACAAGAGACTTGCTACCCCTGTACCTCAGTTTATCCATCTGTAAAACATAACGATATTTCATGCATGAGATTGCTGGCATACGGAAAAAATACACACACACCACTTAGCATGGCTTGATAATTCACTCAGTACGAAAGAAATATCGGAACTATGGCTTATCGTGTCTAACATCCACATTTCTGCTGGGAAGCCTCTCATTCCCCATATCTAACTTCTTGGTCATGATTTCTCCTTCGGCTGGGACACGTTATATCAGAGTGTGTGAGGCTGGGGTGGTTGGTAGAGACCGTAAAAGCCATCAACCCATAATTTAGATGGTGTGGCCTCCAGTTCCTTGAAGTTCACGGTTGGATATGACATGAAGTCGTCTGTTTTCCCTGTCTGAATCTCTAAACATTGAATTTTGAGAACATCACCTTCTATCCAGAGAAGAGTAGTGTTACATTTGTCCTCCGTTCAAAGAAAATTAAACCAATATATCTTTTAAAAAATGTTTTTATAACAAGTTCACGGAGAAATAACTCATACACGTGACGTGCCCTTCATTTAAAGCATACACCCAATGGTTTGTACGAAGGCGCATACTCTCAAGGCTATGCAACCATCACCGCTCTCTAACTGTTGAACGTTGTCACCAACCCCAGAAACTTGGATCCATTAGCAGTCACCCTCCCAACTCCCTCCCTCTAGCCCCTGGCAACCACTGATCTACTTTCCTTCTCTGTAGAGTGGACCGATTCTGGAAATTTCCTGTAAATGGAATTATAGAACTCATGCCCTTTTGTGTCTAGATTCTTCCACGTGGCATCATGGTTCACAGCTGGCTAAATGGTATGGTGTTTTGCTCTGCCTATATTGCCGTGAAAATCAATACTTCCGTCCTTTTTGTCTGATTTCATTGTATGGATATATCACATTTTTCTCTTCTGCTCCCAAGAATCTATCTCAATATATCTCACTTCTAATAATATATCTTCATAATATACCTGAATCAATCTCAACTGCATAGGATCAGAAAGTTTCCTCTGCTGTACTCAGACCATCAGGCCAAAAGGCCCCAGCCCCTTATTAAAGCTTTAGTTATGAAATCTACCCTATGGCCCTAACCCTCCTTTGCAACCTTGCATACCCAAAATTGCAACACAGACCTACAATTTCAGCTAATCTGGTATCAACCTACCCGACCCCCTACTGACCTCTACAAATCCTCAGTGCGCCCTCACCTCTCGCTACATCTCAAGGTTCATTGGCCAGACCAGCAGGACCAAAGCTGGGGAAGTATATGAACAGCCTGGGAGGAGGTGAAGTATGATTTTTGGCAGGGTTTACATCAGAGAAATAATTAGACTGGGTAGAGGCCAAAGCTGGACAGACAGTGGCCATGGTTTAATTACTGGGAATGAAGGGTTAGTAGACATGGTGCAGGAAAGCAAGCATTATGTGCAGATCGAGACTCTGATCAAAGGAGCCTCTGGCTTGGTGACAAACTAAAAGTTCACAGGGAGATCAGGCAGGCTCAGGTGTGGTCACCCAGACACAGGGTGATGATGGCAAAAAGCAGAGGCCAGACATTGAGAGGTGCATTATGGAAAAGCTGAGAGTAGTGTCCAAGGCAGCTTTGGAGAGCTTCCTATATGAGGCCCACCTCACCATCTCACCAGGGAGGGGCCCTTCCTCCTGGCCCTGTGCAGGGAGGGCTCCTGCTGGGACTTCCCAAGACCAAACCCATGAGAGTACATCCAGGCCCCAACCCCAGTGCTCTGTGGTCATTGTCCAGTGATGGAGAGCACTGAGATACCTTCCAAAGGGACTCAGGGCTGAAATGAATGAACTTCGATCTTGGAGACTGGGTCAAGGCCAGTTTCTGAACCAACACCACCTCTTTACAAGGGTCATGGTCTGAGGACCGTCACCTTCCTTGCACTAGGTCAGAAGCTCCCGCTCCTTATGCAGGGAAACTTGACATGGCCCGGCTTCCACCTCATTCCCTCCCAAGTCTTTCTTGTCCTGTACAGACAGCCGGGACCTCTGGAGGACGTAAGGGAGCCCTAACGGCCTCTGCATTTGCCACACTGCTCTTGAGACATGTACCCTACTCTCTCGTGCCTTGGGATAGATTTCTTGAAGTCAGCTCCTCGACAGGAGCTCCTTTTTCCTCTTTGCTGGAAAGCTTCACGTGAGCCAGTGGACCAGCTCCTGGTTCTTATAGATATGGTTTCCATCGTAGGTCACGTGAGGCAGACAGGGATGCAGAGTAGACATGGCAATTGCTGCCAGCCCCGAGTGAGTGGCCGACAAAGTATTACTAATGGGGGGTACGCCTTTGCCAGGATTATTATTAAGCGCTATTATTATTATTATACTATTGACCACATCTTCAGAGCAGGCCCTTGCTTTGGTGTTTGCCATATTTAGCCCACATGCACATCCCACTTGATGACATCAACTTCATCCACCCATTTTGCAGTTGAGAAACAGGGACTCACAGAAGCCAAGTAAAACATCCACAGTAATGAAGCTAATGGTTAAGCATAGTGGGGACAGCACAATGAGTAAGGGTTCCTTGAAACAAGGGGTGAGCTTTACGATGGGTTTTGCAGGAATCTCCAGAGTCAGAATCTTGGAAGGAGGGTAAGGATTGCCTAGGATGGTCCTGAGTATCATAGGTTCAGGGAGCAGCAGATCACACTGATGGGCTGGAGCAGAGAAAAGGAGAGGAGGATGGGTCCAAAGACAGGAAGTAGATGACAGTGGATTTGGACTTATTGCTAGAAATAAAATTTGTCATATAGTAAATGTCAGAGGATTAAGAAAAAGAGAGGATAGGAGAAGTCGCGTATCCGGCACACCTTGATTAGCTCCTTTTTGTTTCCCTTGACTGTAGGTAAAATGGCCAACCTGAACAACAAACACCAAGAGAGGAGCAGAAAGCACCTTCAGCTGCCCAGCAGAGGCACCCTCTAGGGCCCCCTCCCCCCCCACCGAAACCAAATGCTCCTACACCTGTCAAGCCAATAGCTATAGAGCCTCTCTGCTAAGCTGTTTACATTGGGGGGGGGGGGATTAACGTCAATGCATTTCCTCAACCAAAGCATTTTCGTTTCAAGCATAATTTCCCACTAATCATAAAAGGAGAAGCTGTCATTATACAGAAATATCTGGGGCAATAGCAAGCAAGCATGAAAGATTAGTATGGTGGTAATCGTTTTTTGTTGTTCTTACTGAAGACAGTACATCCTAGAATGCCTGGAAGGATTAAAAACATAATCCACGTAAAGTATTTAGCAAAATGTTTGCAACAGAGTTAGATGTCAGGGGGAAGAAGTCCATTATGATTGACGTTACTTTGTTTGCCATTATGACTGTTTTCAGGAGTGGGGGAGTAAATCCTGTACTTAAAATCTCCCAATTCCTATGTATAACCCAGTCCAATCTTATTAGTAAGGCTCAGAAGAGGGAGCCCATCATGTTTTTCTCCTTGGATGGTAACAATCTTGCCATGTTGGCCAATGAGTGGGCAGAGGTATTATTTTAGGTTTAATTTCCTTCAGCCATGTGTATTTCCTTTAGCGTGAACTGTGTGCATTTTACCATTTTTTTTTTAAAGATTTTATTTATTTGACAGGGACAGCCAGCAGAGAGGGAACACGAGCAGGGGGAGTGGGAGTGGAAGAAGCAGGCTCATAGTGGAGGAGCCCGATGTGGGACTCGATCCCAGAACGCCAGGATCACGCCCTGAGCCGAAGGCAGACGCTTAAGGACTGCGCTACCCAGGCACCCCGCATTTTAGCATTTCTATTCTGGATTGTTTAACCTTATCAATTGCAGCAGCTATGAGTGCCAATTATATTTAATAATCATTTGTCTATCATAGGTGTTGTAAACATTTTCCAGTCATCATTTGCCTTTTGAATTTTTTCAAGTTTTCTCCATGCAGAAATTTTCTATGCATGCGCACACGCACACACACACGCACCCACACACAGAGATATGTCTGTCTGCATTTCGGTTTTGGGTTTTAGGTTTCCTGTTTCTCTTAAAACAACCCCCCCCCCATCAAGGTTTTGCAGCTGTTCTTTGCTTTTGGCTTTATCAATCAGCATTTGCCATACTATTTATCTCTACAAAGAACTTCTAAGAACCCTGCCTAATGGCACCAAGGATGTTGGTAAACCCCCGATTAACTCCAGCTACTGTGTTTCAGCCAGGTGCACAGACACTGAACCGTGGAACTACAATGCTCACCTGTAATGCTCTCTGAGCAGAAGAGCAATGGAAAAATACAAGAATCCACTACATTTCAACATCCCACCCCGGGGGGAAGTTCTTAGTCAGATTACACTAGCCTTCACCAGTTAAGCCACCTGACAACAAAAATAAAATACAGTATTTGCAATCAAGTCTTGTTTTGGCTTAAAGCCAGCAAAGATAAAGAGTCAAAGTACATCAGACAAGAAAGGCGCTTGCCTGTTGAATCATTATCGTAACCTCCAGGTAGGATCAGACAGTGGGACTTTTGTAATTATATAAAGATTACATCCTGTATTTTATTGGTTTAACTAGATCAAACATGAATGCTAGTCAATCCAACTTTCAAAGAGTTTATATAAGTTCAATCAACTGCACCCAGACTTTATTTCAATGACATTTTCAAAGTCTCTCCATTTCTAGCTTTTTGATTTTTTTTCCTTAAAGAAAAATAAATCTTCAAAAGCTTCAAGTAAACACTTCATTCACTCAAAGACAACCCACAAGGAAAGGATAAAGATAAAAAACTAGCTATCAGATACAACCATTTGAAAAAGGAAGGGAGAATTAGAACAGATCCCACATTTTCTTTAACATAACCAGGTGTAGGTGTGGAACAAGGACTAATATGCAATTTTGCAAACACAACACTATTGTCCAACTGTAGGATAGAACGCTTGAAACTGAAACCATCCCAGAAAATCCACGATTGACCAAATGTTTACCATTCAACCCTATGAAACTACAAATAATCAGCTGTGACTTTCAGTTGACAATTTTGTTCTCACATTAAATGTAAGTTTTGGGGGGACATGTGGGTGGCTCAATTGGTTAAGCATCTGCCTTCGGCAGCTCAGGTCATGATCTCAGGGTTCTGGGATCCAGCCATGCACTGGGCTCCCTGCTCAGCGGGGAGTCTGCTTCTCCCTCTCCCACTGCTGCTTCCCCTGCTTATGCTCTCTTCCGCTCTCTGTCAAATAAAATCTTTTTAAAAATAAAAAATAAGGGGTGCCTGGGTGGCTCAGGTGGTTAAGCACCTGCCTTGGGCTCAGGTCATGACCCCAGGTTCCTAGGATCGAGCCCCATATCGGGCTCCCTGCTCAGCAGGCAGTCTGCTTCTCCCTCTCCCTCTCTCCCCAGCTTGTACTCTCTCTCTCAAATAAATAAATATCTTTTAAAAAAATAAAAATAAAGATAAAAAATAAAAATAAATGTAAGGTTTTTTTTAAATGAAGGCATGGAGGGGTACCTGGCTGGCTCGATCGAAGAGCATACAACTCTTGATCTAAGGGTGGTGAGTTCAAGCCCCATGTTGGGTGTAGAGATTAAATACACAGAACTTAAATAAAAAATAAAAAAAGTAAAATGAAGGTATGGATTAAAATTTAGGAATTCATTTTCATCCAGAATATTTTTCTATTTATTTGGAACCATGGAATAATATACTTGATTTCATTTATTATTAGAAGGATGTGCTTTTCTACTGCCAATATACTTGGAACTTTCCCACGTATTCCACAGCCACTAAAAGATAATGGAAGAGAAGGACATTGAGAGGAGGCATTTCTGTGGCTCGAAAGGTTTTTGTAAATGAATCTTTGCTAGTGATCTTCTTGACTATAGATTTCATTCAAAATATTTCTCAGGAAGCTTCTATGCATATCACTAAGTGAGAGAAGCTAATCTGAAAAGGCCCTATGCTGTAGGATTCCAAATATATAACCTTCCCAAAAAGGCAAAACGAAGGAAATGGTAAAAAGATCATTGGCAGGTGGGGCGGAGGGGGGTGAGGATAAAAGATGGAACAGAGAGGATTTTTAAGGCAGTGAAAATACTCTAATAATGGTAGATCCATGTCTTTATCCATCTGTCACAACCCACAGAATGTCTGCCACCGGAAGGGAGCCCTGACGTCAACTATGGACGCAGGGGGATAACCGCATGTCACTACAGATTCATGGACGTAGCAAACGGACCACGAGTGAGGGAGTTCATTACAGGGGAGGCTACGCATGTATGGGGACAGGCACTCTCTACAACAGTGTACCTTCTACTCAGTTTTGCTGGGAACCTGAAACAACTCTAAAAAATAAAATCTACTTCAACAGATGACTGGATTAAGAAGACGTGGTCCATATATACAATGGAATATTACTCAGCCATCAGAAAGAACGATTTCTCAACATTTGCTGCAACATGGATGGGACTGGAGGAGATAATGCTAAGCGAAATAAGTCAAGCACAGAAAGACAATTATCATATGATTTCACTCATTTATGGAATATAAGAAGTAGGAAGATCAGTAGGAGAAGAAAGGGATAAAGAAAGGCGGGGATAAACAGAAGGGGGGATGAACGATGAGAGACTATGGACTCTGGGAAACAAACTGAGGGCTTCAGAGGGGAGGGAGGTGGGGGGAATAGGATAGGCTGGTGATGGGTAGTAAGGAGGGCACGTATTGCATGGAGCACTGGGTGTTATATGCAACTAATGAATCATCGAACCTTACATCGGAAACCAGGGATGTACTGTATGGCGACTAACATAATATAATAAAAAATTATTAAAAAAAAGGAGTAAATGTGTAAAAAATAAAAATAAATAAATAAAATCTACTTCAAAGGAGGGGGAGAAAGCAAGCTTTGTGTTTATGTTTGTTGTCCGTTAAGTAGGATTTCTTTCAAATGTTATAGATCACCCTCCGTAAATAAATGGCCTTTCATCCCCAACTATCTGTCAGAAAATTCTCTCTGGATTCTCCCAATGTCACATCAAACTGAATTCTCTAGAACCGTCGGCCATCCACGTGTACCTCTCGGCAGATGTCCAGCCCTTCCCTGTGCCCAGCGCTGGAATGCACACATGGCCACACTGTCTTGTTTCACCTCTGCATTAGGTCATAAGGTCCCAAAACGAACGGAATAAGTAGACTGAGCTGTGCAAATTGTTCCCCTTCTCTGACAGGAGCTTTTAGGAAGTAGGTTCATTATTTTGTTTCCTATAGAGTTCAAGAGATTCAGCACTGCAGTAACAAAAATGGAACAAAAAACTTGCATTCAGAATCAAAAACGAATTATTTTAGAAATAATCATGCTAATTATCTTCTTACAGATGCACATAATTAAAGTTATCTAAAGAAAATTTATAGCACAGCAAGTGCCAGACTATGCCATATGGGAAAAATTACATTTTATTAACATGTTACTATGAATTTTGACAAGGAATATTCTTATGAGTTCTATATGTGGGAGAGCATTAGATCAAGACAGAATTTTTACTCCTTAGTGTCCCTATGAGAAGGATGGGACCCACCACCGGATCAGGCTTCTCTTAGGACATCTCAAGCAATGGTCTACCCACTTGAATCCCCTCCATGAGGGCATGCTAATTACGGATTCATTCTTGCCAGGGCTAGGATTTCAGATATGTATTCCCTAAACCATATTTGGTATTACAATGTGTATTTTCAGGAGACAACTCTAGAAAGGTGGGTCGTCTCCACAGAATCACATAAAACCCTGGAAGATTTCAAGACGGAATAAATTATTTGGGCTGAAATAAATCCAGCCTTAAGTAGGTTTAGAGGGAGCATTAAAGGTAGGAACTAGACTTAAGTAAATGACTCATTTTACAAAGTAAGGGAAGCATGAGAAGAAGAGTACGTACTATAAATCGAACAGCTGAAGCATTGATAGGAAACCAGAACAATAAAGAAATGTCTCTATAAATGTCACTGTCCTTCACTGCTTCTCATTCATTACCCTGAAGGTTTACTTCACCTGTCAACTGTGTGAGTTCTTCCAATCTCAGAAACCTCTCCCCAATCACCATATCGACTTGTCTAGAAAGTAAACACATGCTTGTGGAAGTGCCGAGTCCAGCAGGGCAGAGATGTCGGGTTCACTGGGTAGGAATGACCACCTGCTTCCCCAGTGTGGGTATCGTAGTCGGCCACACCTACGTCCGTTTCCAAGCCTTTCTTTGAAGCTTTCCTGACTTTAATGATTTGTTTCTGAGTGATGGTGAGAAAGACAAGACTGGGAAGAGGAGAAAAGAAGGAGCAGTAGGGGAAGAAGTAGACAGAATAGGGAAGAAAGACAGAAAGAGTTCAAAAAGTCTGGGGCAAATGGCATATTGGGTCTTTGGGCATAAACATGAGATTCAAAGACTCCTTTAAGTATAAAATAAGAGCAGATTTTAATGCAAAAGCAGATTTTTGTTTTTGACATCAAGAGGCACAGGTAAATCTGCACTGTTGCAGACCATTGCAGCCCAAGCTTACAAAAAGCCACAGGCATGAAGACCGCCATCAGCTCCGTCAGGGTGTTCGGGTGTCTGAACACAGAGGTGGCAGTGCCTGAACCTCGGATGCTATGGTGGGTTATGTAGCTTCGGCTCGGTCTCCATGGCAACCACCAGCACTGTCCAATCTGGGATAGGGGGTCCCCACTAACACTGGAGTATCCCAGCTACACCTGCTGTAATCCACAGTAATTAGAGACAAAGCACAGAAAGAAAAGACTGGCAGAAATGAGAGGAGCAAGGAGTTCTAGAAACAAGATGAATGCCCAGGATCCACTTTTTGGGACATGTCCTTTCCACAACATTAGGCAAAACCGTGAGACACTGTGCTTCACTGAGGCACACAATGTGACCAGCAGGTTTCCCGAACTATGGTGAGCGTGACAGCATGGGTCGTCTAGTCCTAGTGTTCTACATTTCACGTGCGTGAACTTGGTCACAGCTGTGCATGCTGCCACCAATTAAACTAAGTTGTGTACATTGCTGCTTCTACACATGTTGGGTTTAACCGCCATTTACAATGTGATTAATATAGCAGCAACTGGGTGGCTTAGTCGGTTGAGCACCTGCCTTCAGCTCCAGTCATGATCCCAGAGTCCTGGCATCAAGTCCTGCATGGGTCTCCTTGCTCAGCAGGGGGTCTGCTTCTCCCTCTCCTTCTGCCCCTGCCCCTGCTCCTTCTCTCTCTCTTTTTCAAATGAATAACATCTATAAAAAAATATTTTAAAACATAAAATGTGATGAATATAACTAGACAATGATTTGGCATTGAAAGGAAAAATTGTGGTGTATGCAGAAATGCAAATGAAAAAATAAAGAAGTGTGGCAGATACTGCCACACTTTCATATTTTCTTGCAACTAATAACCAATACCTTACAGGATTCAAGCAAGCAGTATGACACAGTAGATGAAGCTGTGTCACATGAGGACTGATAGACGAAAAGAAGTCACAAAATGCAAGTGAACACAAAAGAAATCACCAAACCTCCTGGACCAGATAAAAGGTATTACAAAACAACAAGATATTAATGGGACCAAATGATGTTTCTTTTACGAAAGACCTGAGCCTGTGTCATCATTTTATTATAATTTTATTCATTTCTTAGGTTTGCATAAAAATGGATGTTTCATCCATGGTTTCTCTGGTTCGTTAAAATCTCTTCCATAAATTCACATTGGCTTTCTACAAACCCCCTTTCTTCTCCATATTGACACATCTTGATAGTTACTCTTTGGGGGGTTGCCCCTCCCTTCCCTAGCCTGCATCCAGGAAATGATTAGTGACTTCTTAAACTGATCCGTATCTTATAGAAAGTGAGTCTGTGATTATAAGGAGTGATTATCATCAGTGGCTAGATGGAGGTCTGCCCAGACCACAAAAAGATAAACTCGATGTAAGTGTCGATGACCTCTGACATCACACGTGCATACAGAACTTCTACAGACATGAACTGGGATGGAAGGACCTTCCTGCACTATTTGTCTTTCTCAGTGAAATCAGAACCGTGGTAATTTTCCAAAAGAAGTGAGTTGATGGAGGAGAGGTTGGACGAGAGCAATGGACATTTAGATTAGTCGGTGAAGGAATGTGGGCGCTGAAGTAAGTGGAACTATACTGGCAGGATTGGTAGATGGTACAGACGTTTACCTGAGCTTGAGAGCTATGGCAATTCATAGGAACACCATTCCACATGACTGTGTGATTTTTTAAAAAAATACTTCATGTATTTATTTGAGAGAGAGATCACGAGCAGGGGGAGGGCAACGGGGACAAGCAGACTCCCCATCTAGTGCAGAGCCCAATCCCAGGACCCAGGGATCATGACCTGAGCCGAAGTCAGACACCTAACTGACTGAGTCACCCAGGCGCCCCAGGTTGCGCGATCTTCTCTAGCAGCCCGCACCACTGAAATGACACATCCAAGTGGGCGGCTTTAGGGTCTGATGGATTCAGAGTTAGAAATCTACAGCCAGAGATTAGCCAAAGGGCAATATATATATAAAATAAAGCTATTGGCCACAAAAAAAAAAAAATTAAAATGATACATCATGGGCTCTAGACTGGACTCCGCCCGAAATTAAAAGAGGAAGGGCCAGTGTAACTGTGCTTTCAACACTGGGGGTTCAAACATTCACCTGTGGAATCTGTCAGACATCGAGGTTCTCTGGGATGGGCTCAGGGCATCGAGGCATGACCCCGGACTCTACAGACGGACAGAGGCCCCAAGTGTTTCTTAGAATAGGACAGCTGTGGCAAACACTAAGACAACAGATTGTCTGAACGTTGAGAGGTTATGGAGTGAAAGTCTAGTGGTGAAAGATACAGAGCAGTTGCAGAAAGCAAATAAAAGCACGAAAATGGTAAGTATTTATGGTCAGAGTGGAAAAGTGCAGTTTAAAAAGTATAAGGGAGAAGAGTTCCGGTGGATGATTGATCCCTGGTGTGCCAACAGTTGGGACAGTTTCGACCCCAAAGGGAGAATGTTGTTACACAAGGGTCGTTGTCTGTAGCAAATGCCGTCACATACCACCCAGACGTCCCCACATTCCCATGGCCGAAAGGAACATCCCTACTGACAGTGTTGGGTGTGGACAGTTCAGAGCTAAACTCCATCTTTCCCCACCTGGAAAGTGTACTTGGTGGAAAAGCGGTCACCTAACCCATGCCACACTCCAGGGAGAAGCCCACATCGAGTGAGTGGTCTGGGCAATGCTGGGGTACACAAGACCAACCTCCTTGTCCCAGTCAGGATAACTTCCAGGACATCCCCAGCTCCAGATCATGCTGTGGTATCCCCTCGAGGCTGTGGCTGCAAACGCAGACGAGCCCAATTCCTGCCCGAGCTGCATTCTTCACTCGCCCTCGGGGGCTGATCCTGGAACCATCACCCAGTAAGTTCTGAACACACATCTCAAAAGCTTAGGATATGCTTCATGAATAACACAACCTGTGAAAACCAATCGCATTCCCATACGCGTCCAGATGGTAAGAATGCGTTTTCTCCAAGTAACAATAAAGCTAAGTGGATAGGAAGCATATCTCTTGAAAAAGGTGAGGGTGTTGAAGGAATTAACCAAGCGGTGGCAGGTAGAAGTGTGCCCTTCCGGTGCAGAAGATGAAGGGGGAACCACGGGAAAGAGCAGGTGAGCTGGTGGATATCCTCGCCCAAGGACAGATCTCAGTAAGTCCCCACAAGCCCGTCCTCACTGGGCCAAGCTAGCTTAGGATGCATGACAACTTCACTTCAGGTTGCGACGTTTCTGAAACTAAGAGAATTGTAGTCTCTTCAAAGTGTTCACCAACGAAAAACCCAGTGTTGTTTCAATATGTTTCAACTTGTTACTGGCAGCTCTTTTTCATTTGTGCCTTTAAAAGCAAGTTTGTTGTCAGGCTGTGTACCCAACAACTGAAAGAACAAGAGAAATCCTTTTCTTAAAAAACATGCCAGCACCATTCCAAAGTCCCTGTGAAGAATGAAAGTCATAGTCAAAGCAGAAAAAAATGCAAGAGCAATGTGGAAAAACAATTTAAACATACATCTTTACACAATTCTTAATTACATCCTTTGCTAGAGTTCTCTGGAAAGGCTAGGATGGGATGCAAATTTACAACGCGCTAAAGTACGCTTCGATGACTAGCAATGTTTAGGAGGCTTCTTTGGTCTTTTCTTTCCCTATTCTTGTTGTTGCTGCTGCTGTGTTTTATTGTACGATGTTTTAAACATGAACAAAACAGAAAAAGTCATCAAGAGAAATTCTAGCAAAATCTGAAAGCGTGCAGCCAGCCACTAAAACAATGATGTCATCAGCTCTCTTAGTTACATCAGGATTCAACCCTGTCCTGCCTGGTAGCGTGCAAATGCTGCCCTTACTCATAGCCACTGAAAACCACTTTATTATTATATCAACATGTTGTGAGAACACTGAGAATTCTGACTTCGCCATAGGCAATCAGCTAAGCCGTGAAGGATTCCAGAGCTCTCTGAGACCTTCTGCATCATGCCTACCATCACCTCTGTGCAAAGCATTTTCATCGGTGCGCGTTTCGGTCAATTCCTCTCTGTGAAAGTATAAGGTCTATCCAAACGCGGCCAAGCCATTCTCTAAACACAACCAGGACGAGAAAAGGGACTCAAAATGTGTTTCTACATATCCACCCAAAATGTTTGTAAACTGTAGAATTCTGACTCAGACGATACCATATAATTACAAACCAGGGAGGACTTTTGAAGGTCATTTAATCCATCTTCTTGATGAAAAGAAGACAAATCTAACTCGTTCATGACATGTAATTGTCTTATAATACAAGGAATTTTCCAAGGGAAAGAGTTTCGGCATCTCGGTATCACGCTACCCTGTTCTCATGGACTTTTCCATCCTTGAATCCCTACTGAAACCTCTCAAAAGCAGTCAGAGCAAAGGGGTGAGGAGTTATTAAAGTTCAGACTTTCTGCCTGCTAATATCCTCTTCTCGAATTAACAAAATCCTCTAATCACTCTCTCCAAAACCTTTACAATGCCTAAAAAAAAAGGTCAAAACTGGATGAGGACACAACACAGGGTGCATCCTGTGTGAGTATGAAGAAGGAAGATCACATGGACATTGTTCACTGCCATACTACTCAGGGCGGCAGGACCAAGAGGATGATGCAGACAGCCCACATCTCGGAAGTGAACGTAATATGGGGAACTTTTTGAAAAATGCTCCCCAATGTCTGAGGAGAAAGGGAGAGTGCAGCCAGAGTTGGGAGGGAGGATCTAAGCATCCCGTGAGAGCACTAAAGCTCAAAACCACCCGCCTGGGACTCTCTGGACACCCGGGCTTACTCGTTGTGGATCTGAATCACATGTGAAAGCCATCAGCAATACTGGTAACACAAGACTCTGAGGAACATTCTAGATCATTATGAGAATTGCAAGAGTTAATAGAGACTCAAGCCCCATGTTCTCGCTGTGTAGATGAAAACACTGGAGCCCAGGAAGGCTAAAAATGTGCAACTCATTGCTGACTCCAACAAAATGAATATTCTGATAGAAAGCATGCCTAGGGGGCACCTGGGCGGCTCAGTTGTTAAGCGTCTGCCTTCAGCTCAGGGCGTGATCCCGGTGTTCTGGGATCGAGCCCCACGTCAGGCTCCTCTGCTGGGAGCCTGCTTCTTCCTCTCCCACTCCCCCTGCTGTGTTCCCTCTCTCGCTGGCTGTCTCTGTCAAATAAATAAATAAAATCTTTAAAAAAAAAAAAAAAAGCATGCCTAACTTGGAGTCACGAACCTACTGTACATTCCAGGTCACTTATCATAAAATGTAAGCTTTTGAAAAAAAAAATCAATTTCTTCTTTTCTAAAATGACAAGAAGAGTGTTTTTGTAAGATGGACACAGAGATATTTATGAAGACCATCTGTGATCATCTCAAGTCAAAGCGGTAGTCTAGCTGGCAAGACGCAAAATCCATCAATATGAATGATTTGCACCTAAGAGGTGACTTAATAATTTAGAAGGTCTCAGAGAGGTCTGGAGTCCTGGGTGGTTCATATAATTAACTATGGAGAGTCAGAATTCCAAGAGCCCTTAAAAAGTTTTGATATAATAAGAGAAAAAATGGTTTTCCATTGCTTCTGAGTAAGATCAACCATGAATTTCTACATTACTTGGTTGTTTCAAGTCTTTCCACAGGCACAACATCCACATAAAGCATAACCAGTACAGTTCTTTAACTCAGTGCTGCACTAAATTAAATTTATAACCCATAACCCCTTTTGGGGGAACATGAAAATCCAATAACATCGAAGACTGTTTCTTTTGGGTTCCCTCACCCAATTCCAGTGTGGGATGGGCTGTGGCATCCCCACGCCACCAAGCAGCTCTCAGGCATCAGCAGGGTGTGGGACAATGTAACTCAATGCCGACACTGTCCACCCAGAGCTGGCATCAGATTCCACGGGCAAAGGGCTCAGTCCTCCAGGACCGCCACCCCTTCAGATGCCAATCGCCAAGCTATTACCGGGGCTTCTGAGCACCATGCTAAACACCCAAGGTTCCAACAACCCCCTCCTTGGGTTTGACTGATTTTCTACAGCAGCTCACAGAACTCAGAGAAACATTTTACTACATGATTGTTTTTTAATAAAAGGTTATAACTCAGAGACAACCAGATAGAAGAGATACTTTGGGCAAAGTATGGGAAAAGGGATGGAGCTCTCATGCCTTCTCCAGGCTCCTCACCTCCATGTGTTCACCAGCCTAGGAGCTCTCTAGACGCTCCTCTTCTGAGTGTTTCTGGAGGCTTCATGACATAGGCATGATTGATTAAATCATTGGCTATTGGTCTGATTCAACCTGCAGCACCTCTCCCATTCCCGGATGTAGGGGGAGGGTTGAAAGTTCCAACCCTCTATTCACAGGCTGGTGCCACTAGCAACCTGCCCCTGCCCTTAGGTTACTTAGGGGCTTTCCAAAAGTCACTTCATTAACGTAACATAAGAGACCTCCATCACTCCTGTCACAGGACATTTCAAGGGGTTTGAGCCAGGAACCAGTGAATGAAGACCAAATACATGAGAAATATAGTTCGGTCACCTGAACTACCAATATATATATATATATATTTGTTATAAATCACAATGTCACAGTATTCTTAATATTATGTATAATTTAAAAGGAAATACAGTGACTAAGTTTCCTAGGGCCGCTACAACAAAGCACACCAACTAGATGGTCTGGACAACAGAAATTGACTGTCATGATTCTAGAGCCCAGAGGTCTGGGATCAAGGTGTCCATATGGCCATGCTCTCACTGTGGGCTCCAGGGCGGGGATCCATTCCATGCCTTTCTCTTAACTTCCCATGTTTCCTTGGCTTATGGCAGCCGGTCTAACCTTCCTGTGGCCTTCTACTCGTGTCCTCACATCCACGAGCATCTGTGTCCAAATTTCCCCTTCTCATAAGGACCCGGTCTTATCGCATCGAGGGCTCACCCTGCTCAGATAGGACCTCGTCTTCACTAATTCCATCTCCAGCAACTTTATTTCCTAATAAGGTCATTTTCCAAGGTACTGAAGGTTAGGACATCAACTTATAGATTTGGGAAACGGAGGACACAATTCAACCCATAACAATGACGAAAATAAATTAAAGCCATGGGGCAAATGCTATGTTGTTTGAACCAGAACCCCAACCCTCACCCCAGTTGAGAATCCCTGCCTTAATATTTTCATGCATGTTTCCCACTGGCTTCAAAAATCACTGTCAGTGTTTCTTCCTTAACTCTGGACTCGTTGCACCTCCAGGCATATGGCAGAGCACGGTGTCTCACTCTGACCCATCTGTCTCTCCATCTTGCTCACGACAACTTGTCCCTTGTCTGTCTTTACATAAAGTACTTAATTCTTAGAGCATATGTTTGCATCATAAGGTGCCATTTGTTAACCATAATGTAGACCGCTTCAGATCAAACAGTCCACATTTGGTGAAAATGGGCCACTTAAGTAAGTGTGGGACAGCCACGCATTCACCATAAGATGGTTCTCACCCAAGGCAATAAATCTATCCTTAAAATATTCTTTCTACCCTATGTCCACACCCTCAACTTGATGTTCTTTACTTTCATTTCATAACTGGACCTTCACTACTCGCAAACTATCCTCTTTAAGGGTCCCCTTAAGGATTCTTCATCCTAGACCTCTGTCCCTGAACACCGACGGTCAGAGGCGGCATTCATGGGCTCCTACCCCCATCAAGCTGGAACCATAACCTAGGTTTCAAAAGAGAAAGCAGCCAACAGCTATTCCAATCCTCTCCTTTGACAAATGAATAGAGTAAAACTGAGTACATCCTCAGTAACATTTCTGCCATGGGAGCCACCACCGACTCCTCTTTCATAAGCTAGATCTTCATAAATTTTACATAACCCTGAACGAAGGAAGGCTGGTTAGAAGAAGAATGCAGGGGCCAAGAGGCAGAGAACAGAGGACTGAGTGCAAGAACTGGGCACATCTTATCAAGCAGAGAGGCACCAGAGAGAAACCTAGAGCACAGAGAAGTTGAGAGCAGTGGTTCTCAAAGCGGGACCCTGAAACCAGAATGAATCATTGGCTGGAAGCTTGTTACACATGCAAACGCTGGGGTCTCACTCCAGACCTGCAGAATCAGAAATTCTGGGGGCGGGTACAGTAAACTGTGTTTTGATAGGTCTGCTGGGTGATTCTGACCTTTGCTATAGTTGCGGAACCTCACTGGATAACAATGCATCTTATTTTGCTATCCATGACTCCATGAAATATCACTCCAAATGGTTCCTTCTTCTCTTTCTCACCAAGTTTACCAGGTAAACGGAGTCCTCCACCCAGCCTGCAGGTGTCTCCTAGCGTTCCAGTTATAGGAACACGCAACATTCTGCATCCAGCAATAAACTGATCTCTGGATGTGCGTGTGCTCACATGCACGTGTACAATTTTCAACCAGGTCAAGTCTGCGTCTGCACAGATGGCCCAAGGTGAGGACATCTGGCACAGACAAGGCCAAGTGGCCTCTCCTCTGGCTTGGCCTCACCTCCGTCTACGGGCATCTTCATAAGAAACAACTCTAGGAAGATGTAATTTATCGCTCAGGATAACAATGAGGACAAAAAGAAGAGTTTAAAGGCACTCTCAAATCTCCCTCCTATTTTTCACAATAGATGCTGGACAGCTGTGAGTCTTGACAGGTGTGATCTGTTGTTGGGAATAAGCAGTTCCCACAAGGCACATTACTGCCTGGCTTCCAGCATGTTGACCGGCAGAAGATTAATTTTAAGTTATCGAGCTAATTACTCACAAGCATTAACAGTAGCCAGGGAGAAGTTGTTTCCAGACAGCAGGAGCTGAATTCTATTGCTATTACGGCGAGAACCATTTGAAAATTTCTACTTGCACAAACATACAATTCCTCATAAAGGAGAATGTTTTTTCCATTTGCATTCCTACAGAATATCTTAGTAACATGTTTTATAATACATTAAGTCCTAGAAGTACTAATTCTAATACTAAAGCAAAATCTACCAGCTTGATATGCACTGATAGGCCAGAAGATTCAGGATTTAGTTTAGTTGACTTTAATTTGTAGTGAGGAAAATCCAAGCAGAGAAGAAAAAAATACTAGAACTACATGTTTTTCCCATTCTAATTGACTTGAAGTCAGATTTTTGTCACATTGTTTGCTTGTGATATATGCTTTTTCATGGTGGTAAGTTATGTGTTATTCATTAGAGAGTGCAGAATAATTAATCAAACTAAAATCAAGCACCTTGTAGTCAATTATACCCTGACTTATATGATAGTCTAACTCATTCATCACGATTCTGGGTTATTTTAATATGAACTTCAAAAGGTAGCAAGCTTTAATGAGAGGCCACTTGAGAAAACATGATGAATTAAATGTGATACAAGACGAAGAGAAATAACCCCAAGAAAAGACTGCACTTTGCAAAAAAATCAATTCCAAGAAAAATGTGTTATCTGCAGAATTATATGCACCCAGCATCTGGGAAGTCAGGTATGTGTTCATAATAGAATAGATGACCGAGAATTCAATGCCCTTTCTCCTTCCGTAATACTTTTCCAGGATTTCAGATTTCAATTAAAAATTCTACTGAATCTATTCTTATGCATCATAAGGGAAGAGAAAATCTCTAAGTGACAAATGCATATAAGACATCTAAATTTTAGGGGCACCTGGGTGGCTCAGTCGTTAAGCGTCTGTCTTAGGCTCAGGGCGTGACCCCAGGTCCCTGGAATCGAGCCCCGCATCGGGCTCTGTGCTCCACTGGAAGCCTGCTTCTTCCTCTCCCACTTCCCCTGCTTGTGTTCCCTCTCTCAGTGGCTGTCTCTCTCTCTCTCTGTCAAATAAATAAATAAAATCTTTAAAAAAAAAAAAAAGACATCTAAATTTTATTCTCTATCCAAAGAACTAAGCACTGCCAAAGAAATTTCAAAGGGTTTTTGAAATTAAAAAATTAAATTAAAAAAATGTTTATTTTTTAAAAGAGATTTTAGTTTTTGGAGTTTTAGGTTTGTACCAAAATTACAAGAAAGGTGCAGAGATTTCCCATACATCCTCTGCCCGCACAACGACACAGCCCCCCCGTTATCAACACCCCCCACCAGAGGGCACATTTGTTAGAACTGATGAGCCTATGCTGGCTGACACATGCTATTCACCCAGAGTCCATAGCTTACACTAGGGCTCACTCTTGGTGTTGTGTGTTCTATGGGTTTGAACAGATGTATGAAGACATGGATTCACCATGACAGTATCACCTAAATAGTTTCATTGCCCTGAAAATCCTCTGTGCTCACCCAAATTCATTCCTCCTTCTCCCACCCCAAACCGACAAACGCTGCCCTGTTTACTGTCTCCCGATTTTTGCTTTTTTGAGAATGTCATAGAGTTGAAATCATTGTATTGAGCCTTTTCAGTTTGGCTTCTGTCACTTAGTAATATGCACTTCAGTTTCTTCCATGTCTTTTTGTGGCTTGATAACTCGTTACCTTTTAGCCCTGAGTAATATCCCATTGTCTGGAAGGACCTCAGTTTATCCAATCACCTACTGAAGGCATCGTTGTTGCTTCCAAATTTTGGTAATTATGAATAAAGGTGTATAAACATCCATACCAAGTTTTTTTACAAACATCAATCTTCATTTGGGTAAAAAGCAAAGAGCACAATTGATGGATTGTATGAGAAGAGTATGTTTAGTGTTGTGTTAAAAAATTAAATTTGACAGAGTAAATTTAAGATCTGATTGGCTTTATTAAGCAATTCATGAACCCAGGCAGCATCCCACCTGGTAAGAAGAGAGATGCTCTGAGGTATTGCACAAAATGGAAGGTTTTCATAGGACAAGGGTAGAGGAGAAGTTCTAATGCAAGGAGAGATAAGGATTCCTACACTTTCTTTTCATGGGGAAGGGAATAGGAGGGGTTTTAGCACGTAGATTATGTCACTAGAGCTGATGAGGAAATTTCAGGTCCACTGTTAAAAGCTCACATTCCTGGGATAGGTTGAAACTGTAATTAAGTCTTGGTTTGCTGTCCGGGAGGGCAAATGACTCCCATTTGGGGCTTGCTATTTCTTTCTTTTTTTTTTTAAAGATTTTATTTATTTATTTGACAGAGATAGAGACAGCCAGCGAGAGAGGGAACACAAGCAGGGGGAGTGGGAGAGGAAGAAGCAGGCTCCCAGCAGAGAAGCCTGATGTGGGGCTCGATCCCATAACGCCGGGATCACGCCCTGAGCCGAAGGCAGACGCTTAACCACTGTGCCACCCAGGCGCCCCGGGGCTTGCTGTTTCTTACCATTTGTTTCTTTTTTTTCCTAACATAAATGGCCAAGCTGTCTTCCAAAGTGGCTGCACCATTCTGCATTCCTTCCAGCAGTGAATGAGAATTCCTGTTGCTCCACGTTCTCACCAGCATTTGCTGCTGTCCGAATTCCAGATCTGGGCCATTCTGACAGGCGTGTATCTCCTCGTTTTAATGTGCATTTTCCCCAAGGCCCTATGAGAAGGAGCATCTCTTCACAAGCTTGTTCAGCACTGTATACTTTCTCTGATGAGGTGTCTGTTGAGCTCTGTGGTCTCAGGTTGTTTAAATTACTCTTTTCGGCTCTCAGACCAGACTGTGAAGCACCAAGGATCAACGGTACACACTACTCATTTTCCAATTCCCAGGTCTTCAGCACCAGGCACTCATTTGGTGCCCAACGCATCCTAACAACAACAGCCAACGCTTCTGGGAAGCTGCCTCCGTGAGCGGTCCTGCTCTCGCTCAGTTCCATCACAGTGGATCCTAGTGAAGCAGTTCTACCCATTCACTGCTGCTACGTTAGAGGTGAGCAAATTGAGCAAACAGCAGTGAAATGGTCTCAAAGGAGATTCAGAGACAGAACTTCTGCAAAAGGAAAAGCAGTTTACTTGCAAAGAAGTTCCAAGAGACTGTGGGACCATCTCACAAAATTAAAAGTTTTTAAATTAGCAGGTATTTGAAGGAAAAGATGCAGCATGACCACCTTAGTCTGCTCATGACTGAGAAAAAAACAAAAAAAAAAAACCCAAAAATCCAAACCCGTATTTTCTTAAAGGATCACATCCACAAATGCTAGGACATATCCTCAGAATCAGTATTATTACTTTCTTTTTTAATTTAAATTTTAGGAAAGGGCGCCTCAGCGGCTCAGTCGGGGAAGCCTCTGCCTCCCACTCTGGTCATGATCCCAGGGTCCTGGATTGAGTCCCGCATCGGGCTCCCTGCTCAGCGGGGAGCCTGCTTCTCCCTCTCCCTCTGGTGTTCCCCCTGCTTGTGTGCTCTCTCCCTCTCCCTCTCCCTCTGTGAAATGAATCAATAAAATCTTTAAAAATATTAATTAATTGTAAGTAGTTAACATACAGTGTAATATTGGTTTCTGTAGTGAAATTCAGTGCAGAATCAGCATTAGTAAAGAGAGAGACGCAGTTGTCTCCTTTCAGAAGAATGTCTGCCATGGAATGGAAGGAAAGCATTTTTTTCCTAATCGCATTTCACAGAAATAAGTGCCTTTTCTTTTCTAAATTCTCAAATGGAGACATAAATGAGCACCTTTCTGACTCCCACACTGTAAGTGAAACAGAACACGGTTACTGCCATCAACTTGTTCCTTTCCGCATTGGAGTTTATTCCTTCACACAGGATACATGAATATGTAACAAAGACTCATGTATACATATGTATATGTGTTTAGATACAGATACACATATCTAAATATAGATGCGGAACTAGACACACACACAGACCCACAGAAATGGAAAGTAGAAAGAGACAGAACTACACTAGTGCTTTTCAACAGGGATGATTTTGCCCCATGGCAGTACTGACTTCAGTGTTTGGAGATATACCCATATAACTAGATACAGATTTGTCTGTCATGACTGGGATGGGAGGGATACTACCGGCATCCAGTGGGTAAAGACCAGAGAGGGTACTAAAAATCCTAAAAGGCGGGGTGCCCGGGTGGCACAGTCGCTAAGCTCTGCCTTCGGCTCAGGGCGTGATCCCAGCGTTCTGGGATCGAGCCCCACATCGGGCTCCTCCGCTAGGAGCCTGCTTCTTCCTCTCCCATTCCCCCTGCTTGTGTTCCCTCTCTCGCTGACTGTCTATGTCAAATTAAATAATAAAATCTTTAAAAAAAAAAATCCTAAAAGGCACAGAACAGCCCCACAACAGAGAATCATCTGGCCCAAAATGTCAACAGTGTCAAGACTGAGAAACCCTGAACTAGGCACGTATGAATAATACACAGACATATATATGCAAATAAAAACTTTTTAAAAAAGACTTTGTTTTTAAGTAAGCTCTACACCCAACGTGGAGTTAGACCTTACACCCCTGATATCAGGAGTCGTACGCTCTACCGACTGAGCCAGCCAGGAGCCCCATATGTACATAAAATTTTAGCCCTAACTTCATATGGTTGTTCAAAAAAGGAGTCTCTTGCTTTTTTTCCCCCTGAAATTGTCTGGTAAATAATGGGACTGGACTATATAAATCTTGCCCTCCTAAAAATATGTTAAAAATATTATACAAGTCCTCGGCTCTTGAACAATAGATCAAAATACAGATGGATGTCTGTTGAAAGGTAGTCTCACCTCTAAATATGTTTTCCAATGGTCAGTGTAAGACTTAACAAGCGAATACATTCTGTCCGGAATTTTTTTAATTTCTCTGCAGCTGTGAGGACATGATCTCATAATTCCGGATACAAAAATGTACACACAACAACAACACAGGAAAGATGTTCCCTACTTTCTTTTAGATTCTGGCCCAATGGGAAAATAACTTCCCAGATGTAGGCCATTTCGGGAATGATCAGCAAATGGGTTTGGCTGTGCTGCTTTCAAAATGGTACAGCCAAGTGTCAAAATAAAAAGAGGCGGGGGGGGGGGGGGTGACGGCGGATGGCTGGGGAGGAAGGGAGAATGCATTTCTAGTCAGATGTGCTGGAGAGATCGACCAAACCTCTGTGGAGGGCCCACCATGGCCCAGGAAATAAGAAAGGAACTGTAGGGTACAAACGTTAGATTGTAAAGGCACAGTTCTTGTTCCAAGGGGCTGCAACAGCCCGAAACACGGAAGAGAAAATGGGAAACGAAATGCCCATATTCAAACAATGACCACTTTTAATGGTGGACAAGACCTGAGGTTATTTCTCTGCACTTCCTTGCCACTGAAGACATTTAAAGGAATCACAGGTACCAAAACACTGCACAGCAACCCACCTCCAAGTTTTTTCTCCTTCTTTCAGAAAGTACTCAGGAGCGCCTGGGTGAGGCAGTCGGTTGGGCATCCACCTCTTCGTTTGGGCTCGGGTAGTGGGATCGAGCCCTGTATCAGGATCGCGCTGAGCACACAGTCTACTTGAGATTCTCTCTCTCTCCCTCTACCCCTCCCCCACCACGATTGCCCAAGCACTCTCAAATCTTTTTTTTTTTTAAAGTATAACTTCTGTATAAACTTGGCATTCTTACAATTAACAGACTCCATTTCAACTCTAGAAAGCGAGTCCCAAGTTTGTGCTATGATGCAATCTATTAACTTCCCTTTTTCTTGAATCACCCATGTAGCAGGACTTTGGGGGCAAGACTGATGTTCAACCCAGGGGCCTGGACATCACTGGATCTCCAAAGCTGGGGTGGTCTTCTGCTCACTTCATAAAAGGTTGTTCCTCTACGGTGTGCACACTTGGAATGGCCAAGCCGTGAGGGATGCTGGCTGAAAGTAAGTAGCCTGCCAGAAAGGAAAGGTGGTGGAAATCGGAGTTATCCCAAAGAAACTGTCTGCATGGAAGTTTGTTAGGAAACATTTCTACGTTTCCAAATGTGGGGGAATATTATGATTATTATACCCTCATGATTGGAAAGGGGCTTGGTGTTTGCATCCTACAGGCGTCCGCTCATCGGCTGGAAAGCAAGCTAATGGCCCTGAAATGCCAAGCTCCTTGGCATATTTGGTTTCTGACAACAGCACTTGGTAACCTGTCCCGGGCACAGGACGACATATTAATATAAGGTGTGTACCCTCTTTTAAATCTGTCCTAGCATTTTACATTTGCACGTCCCTTTGTCAATTTTATTTGCAGTCCGCAAAGTATAACACTATACGTTTCAAAGGAGCACCCTTCCTCGCAGTGGTGTGGGCATTTAAAGACAGGAGCTGAGACATTTATTTAAGTCTAAAAAGGGCTGTCTCTCTCAATTACGCGTTACTAGAAAATTAAACAAGAGTCGATACACGTACATGGCATGAACCAATCACACAAACCCAGTAGGAACACAGTGAACAGGTAAAACCACCTTGAACCCGAAAGCTTTATTCTTGTTTGCATTTAGACTTTCTCAACTGTTTCAGCCTGTGTTTCAGAGGAGCTGTCAGTAAGTAACCTCCCAACTAAGAATGTAACCCATCTGGTTTGTTTTTAGATAAGCACTTACCTTGCATTACAGGGAGTGAGGAACACCAAAAATAATTTCATGTGTTTCAAACATATGAATATTAATGCATTATAATATTATAGTGGATTGAAAAAAAGGTGTAAAAATAAGGAGAAAAACATCTCTGAATTTCTTAAGTAAATGAATTCCCAATATTTCTCTGGTCCCACGCGCTGCTATGATTAATGACATTTTTGGAAAGTGATGAATTGCTTTGCAAAATTAATGTTTCTTGTTTCATTAAAGGGACTCATATTTTTATTTCTGGACTCATATAATCATCACTTCTTTGGACATAACAGACATTAACTATGAAATTTTAAAAACCATCAGTGATGATTAGATGCTAAATTGAGGGAAACAAGCATTTTTGTTGGCTGGAGGTAACTTGAGATCCTGCGCATACCAAGTAGGAAAACTCACTTCCCCAAGATAAAGATTCGGATCACCATACGTTATACAATTTAAGTGGTAACAACTTATCCATCTTGCCTTACGAAGAAAAAAGGCAATATGAAAAACAAAATTATCTATTTTTGAGGTCACTGTAACAACGTTTTCTCAAGTTGGTGGGATATTAATAACTTGAACAGTAAAAAGATTAAGTGACAAATGTTACAATTTAGAACAAAAGGGCAAATACAACGTGCATTAAAAGTTTCATCCTCTTGATGGGTTATTGTTTCTCAGATTTCCCTCAGGACAGATTGGAGCCCTTGGGGTATGAAAGAACCCCAATTTGGCACCATGTTCTTTTCATGTGTAGCCTCCTCGCTGCCCAATTTTTGTGCTCACAGAGAGACTAGAAAGAATCATAAAGTATAAACACACTCCCAGAACCAAAACAAAAACAAAGAGAGCCAACACAGAAGGCACAGTGAGTTCTTGAAAGCAGTTATCCCGCACAGACGAGCTACAATCACCGCTTGCAAATACTCCGAATCTGTCCCACCGCCATACACAAGGCCGCCAAGAAGCAAGAGCAAGGCTGAAGTGCCCAGACCACGGTTACTCCCAGACAGTGAACTCAGACTCTGTGACATCAAGGAGCCCAGCTATTTCCAAAACATTTCTGCAAGGATCACACTAACACGCTGCTATTTTGCTGGACAAGTCAAGTGGTGATGGACAAAATCCACTGATAGGAGAAAAACAACTCTAAGAAATTATGCTTGCACATTAAACCGTCATGTATGGAGATTTTAAATGATACATGATTATAATAGTTTCTTTCTTCACTTCAAAACTCTTTGCAACTATTTGCTTCAACTTTTTTTTTTAAAGATTTTATTTATTTATTTGACAGAGATGACAGCCAGCAAGAGAGGGAACACAAGCAGGGGGAGTGGGAGAGGAAGAAGCGGGCTCATAGCGCAGGAGCCTGATGTGGGGCTTGATCCCATAACACCAGGATCACGCCCTGAGCTGAAGGCAGACGCTTAACGACTGTGCCACCCAGGTGCCCCTATTTGCTTCAACTTTTGAGGGCGGGAAGTACATCTCACTTATGTGGGATCCCTAGAACCTAAGATACTTGGAAGATGATTGTCTTTGACAGATTCTTATTGGATGGAAGAAAAATGTGGATGGTTAAATGCACAAGGGATGGGTGTTGATGGACTGGTATTTTTTAAGGCTTTTTTTATCATGCCATTACTCTTTCAATTATCCACAATCGTGCTACTCTGTGATGCAATGGTGCCTCCGGGAGCCAATGAAAATGTAGGAATATTTCCCCCCAAAACTCCATGATTCTCAATTATGTTACAGTTGCTATTTCCACTCTGTCTTCTTTCACTGTTAACATTCTGAGAAGCAGGATCATTTAATATAAGTATTTGGGAATAGGACAATGAGTGCTTGAGTTTTTGCTATAAAGCCTTGGTTACCTCACTTCCAGACCTTCAGTTTTCTTATCTGTAGAAGAAAAATAACACTCGTGACCTCACAGAGTTGCTGAGGAGGTCAAACAGATATTTTATGTGAAACCACTTTGTCAACACCAAGACCCTGTAAAATGCAATGCTAACTACATTCTAACTTTGGCTCAGTAATTCGGGAGAGCTTCTTCTTTGGGCCCACCCCCACGAGTTCAGACCGGGGTCCTGTTGCAGGCATGATGGCAAGGAGATGGGAAGGGCAGCCTCCTTCCACCTTCTTAAGCTCACTTGGGGCTCTTTGTTACGGGTGCTGGCAAGAGCTCCATAAAGATCAGATGAAGAGCATTAGACCTGCCAGCAGTGTAGCCTGCGGTTCAACCAGAGAACCTGATCTTGGTTCAGCAAGAACCAGGAAGAAGAGCTGAACACACACCTCCAAGTGTCATAATGGCCTGGGCATGTTGTGAAACTGATCTGTAGAACAAGGGACGTGAGCTTTGTTACAGCTCCAGGGACAAGTCCCCAAACGCTGGCTGCTAGCTGACGGGCTGACGCTCTACCACGTCCCTGAGGAGCACTCAGAGTCCCCCGACAGCCAGACCGAACTGCTGCAAGACTCCGCATTTACTCATGTTGTTCCTCTGGGCCGGAGTAACCCAACGTTCGCGGTTCGGCTCACGTGTCCATCTCCTCTAGAGCAGGGATCTACAGTTTTCTTCAAAACCACTGCAACCCATCCCTATTAGCTGAAATAAAAGGAACGGATTAACCCCTGTTGTTGTTTTTTTAAGGGAGAAACAGAATGAGCGTCTGCAGCCTGTGATGTACATTAAAACGAGCCATAAGCACTGCTCGCTCCCATTTTCCTTTACTTATTGGCTATCAGGGATAACGACTTTTATCCAACCTTCTTCACCACCAGGGAAGATGCCTCCACTCATCATTTGGAACCAGTGTGTGAAATCCAAGGGTATAACACCAATTCCAGGTCCTGGGGGATGTGGCTCCCTGGTTGCTGGCTGAGGAAAACCAAACAAATAATTGGTCCTCCTTTTCATCTTCCTAGAGCTGCAGGGGGTACTGTGCTTAATGCTGTCCCCTCACCCCATCACCAGCCATACGACTATTAAGAGCTTGCTTTAACAGTGCATACATTTCACATGGACAGTAAAGGAGCATGATGGGCTTATATGTTGGCCTCAAAGTTTTGAAAACTTTTTACTGAAATCATCAGGAGATATAACCTAAATCCAAGCACAGAAAATGTTCTCATTCTAAGTGCTTCTTCATTTAGAAGCCTTTTTTAATTTGTATAAAAGCTCAGGATTTTTTTTAAAGGGATAGTGGGGAAAAGAGATGAAAGCTGGTTCTCTTTCCCTGCTTTCTACCATCTGTATGTCCTTGAACAAGTCGTTTTTAAAAGCATCAAGTTGTCCAATCTGAAAAACAACTGTGTTGACTTAGATGAGGAATCTCTTAAGGTAGGTAGGTGTCTGAGATTGGGTTTCCTAGAAGCAGAGGCTGGAAAGGGGCTTCCTGCATCTGTGATATCTTGGGGGAAGCCCTCAGTGGAAACAGGAAGAAGGAACCAGGAGAAGGAGTAAGCAGGGAAGGGATCTCAGCTGGAGACATGCAGAAGCGTGGTCCCATGCAATGCTCTGGCACAAATTGCACTAAAAAGTTATTTCCACAAGGGGCTGGCCTCCTGTGGCCTCCAGCAGGGAGCCAACGGCAAGATTTGCCTTCATCAAGAGAGGAGGATACACTGCTTGGCTGGCAAGATGGTGCCCACCAGCAAAAAGTTAGTCTCTAAGGGGGAGCAGCTGTAAGCCATTAGCAGCTGACACAGGAGCTGGGGGTTAAGGAGGTGAGGGACAGAAGGTCACCAACAGCATCTACCGAGAAGGAATAGGTGTCTATGACCTACTGTCAATATTTCAGAGAATCCAAACGAAATTACACATTTTCCTAAGATGATGGTACCAGGGTAACTAAAAGGTCAGGAAGACAGCTTTATCGGTCTGCTCAGTAATGCGGACGACCTCCTGCTGATCTGAAGCTTGAAAGAGTTAGGGGTATCTTTGATTAATGTAAAGAGGAAAAACTAGGTCATACTTAATAAATGCCATATGTTGATAGACTACACACTTCCACACCGCGGGCTCTAGAGTACGTGAAACAGAAATGTGCGAGGCAGCCTTAGATGGAACTCGAAAGGTCTGTGAGCTCAGACAAGTCTTCCAAAGGGTAAGTTAAGCACTAATTTGCACAAGGGCACTGCGATGGGGGCATCTGCAATTTTCCTGGTCCTGTTTTCCATATATAAAATGTATTTTGATAATATCAATATGCTGCTCTGTTGTCCCAAGCACAAACGCCCCACCCAAAATTGTGAGAGGAGAATTCTATAAAGCATTGCCAAGTTATGCAAAGGAACCTCTCCATGCCTGAATTAATACAAGCAGAGCCCACTAACCCTTTCATAAACTTCTCTAACCCTATAGATTTGTTCTGTTGTTTAAAGCTCTTTATTTTTAAGTAATCTCTACACCCAATGTGCGGCTGAAACTCACAACCCTGGGATCAAGGGTCACGGGCTCCACCCACTGAGCCAGTCAGGTGCCCCCTAACCCTACCGTTTTTTGTTTTTTGTTTTTAAGATTTTATTTATTTAACAGAGATAGAGACAGCCAGCGAGAGAGGGAACACAGCAGGGGGAGTGGGAGAGGAAGAAGCAGGCTCACAGTGGAGGAGCCTGATGTGGGGCTCGATCCCATAACGCCGGGATCACGCCCTGAGCCAAAGGCAGACGCTTAACCGCTGTGCCACCCAGGCGCCCCTGTTTTTTTTTTTAAGACTTTTTTTTTTTTTTTATGTGACAGAGGGACAGCCAGCGAGAGAGGGAACACAGCAGGGGAGTGGGAGAGGAAGAAGCAGGCTCCCAGCGGAGGAGCCCGATGTGGGACTCGATCCCGGAACGCTGGGATCACGCCCTGAGCCGAAGGCAGACGCTTAACGACTGCGCTACCCAGGCGCCCCTAACTCTACCGTTTTATACCCATTCACAGAAATATACGAGGACAGGTTATACAGGGTAATCTGTGGAATCCATTTCAAAGAAATAATAACCTAATTTATGATTAAGTTTTTCATGTGGAAACACACCAACGTGAACTTATAACTCTTTAAATTAGGCCTTCAACCACACATACATGCATATAGGGTATCATATGTAAATACACACGGATATATATGAACATATACAATATAAACATATATAGGAGTATATATTTCTTAATGATATTGTGCACAAAGAAATAAGCAAGTCAGTAAGTGTTTTTTAATGCGGTCTTAAAATGTTCTGTAATAGTCACAATAAGATAGACTTTTAAATCACATTCAAGGAGAAACACTACATTGCAAACAAAAAATTTGCCATGAATAGCCTAATGTTTACTTTTGGTTAAATTCAGAAACTCTTAGAACCACAGCCAGAGATCCGGGGAACTCTGACCAGGAAATACAAAGGCCAAAGCTGAGGATGGCCTTTCTTCCAGGGACGCCCGGCCATTCTGGTATGTAACTTAACCTCACTGCAGGGCAAAGCGACACACCAGGGATGGGTAAATTCACCACAAAAGTGCTCTTCCAAAAGTCTGTGAGCCTAGGGCTGATCTGTGGCTGCAACGGGGTTTGATGCGATAATTGTTTATTTACTTCTTCTTGGAGAAGAGGCTAGTCCTCTAAGTAGAATGAACTAATCACCAGCTTAGTTCTCCCTTTTGCCAAAACAAACAGCTTCCAATTACTGCTAAGAAAAGCCTCTGATCTCTCTAATCAGCTACCTAAGCGGGCCTATCCATGGTACTTCATAGGGTGAATAATGTCCCATTAAACAAGAATCTCTTACCACTAATAAAATTCTAGACCCACAGGGCCCAGGCTGCTAGCAACCTGCTACTTATCTTCCAACAAGAAGATCCACTTCTTCCCCGAGCAGCGCCGAATTCTGGCAAAGAAGCAGACATGTCCCCCCCTCCTCTGCTGTACATTGGCTACGATTTGTTCTCAAGTGCTATTCTCTTGAGCCTCCTTGGACAAACCAGAGGCACAGAAAGAACAGGTCCCAGGTCTCCTAATACTTAGTGCAATGACTCTATCTTTAAGGCTCAGAGACTGAGCTGCACGGTTGCCACGATGAGCACAGCCAGGGAGACAAGAGTGGTCTCTGCTAGGCATATCCCAACTAGCGTAAGAGAGGGAGTCACCCTTAAGTTACATGAGATTTGCTGAGAAAGAGAGAGTTTATTTCAGACACAGTCTTTCCTCCTTTCCCTCTTCTTTAATATCCTAGTGAAGGTGAAAAAACAAGGGGAGAGGTTATTCCCAAGTGAACATTGGTCAGCATTGTTAAGCTGGAACGCTGCAGAAAACCCTATGAGGAACCCCCATGACAAATGGGCTTCAGCCCTCCCAAGGGTTCTGCACCATTGAGGTACAAAAATCCACATGAGAGCTGCTTCATGGACATATGACCAATGCATGTGGTCCATGTGCAGGGGGACCAATGCCTGGGGCTTAATGCTCTGTGGTCACCATATTGAAATCTCAATGACTGTATCCGAGTTGGGTGTTTCATATGGGAAGTCTGAAGGAATACTAGAGCTTGTTCTGGAGGCTTGGAGCCTTGGATCAGGTGTGATCCTCCCTCCCACTGCTCCTTCACCTCCTTGGGGAAGGTTCTTGGCTCCCCACTCCCTTGTCTCTGGCACCCCGGTCTTCACCCAGCCTCTCCCTCCCTACTCCTTGCCCCAAAACGACTGTCACACTCTGGCCCATGCAGGTACCTGGACAAGGGTCCAAGGAGGGTCTGATGCATGCATGAGCCGCAGTGTTCCAGAATACAGTGGTGACTGTCCTCATCTCATGCTGGAAGCACCACCCTGTGTTTGATGCGTGGGCAGCCAGAGTCCAAGACTTCCGGGGAGCAAGCCCATCCCTGGAGCAGGTATCTACTTGCATCCAGTGAGGAAGTTGCAATGGACTGGGCAGTTGCCCATTTGCTGTCCTCTGAAAAGTAGGAGGGGGAGATCCCTGGCTCCACTTCCTGAGGACAACATCTAGAACAAAGTGCAAGGCATTGGTCTAGAAGCTTACAGAAGAGGGTATACCAAGCAAGTGTCATGTGTGAGCAAGCAGGTATGCATCTGGCAGACTGCACATGGAGCTGGGAATGGATATCCTGTGAGGTGCTAACTTGCACTGCTTCTTTTCATGAATGGGGCCAGCACCGAGCAGGGATGTGACGCAGTTCACCCACCCGTCTCCTTTTCGGTATGAAATTCTCAACTCTTCTGTGTCAGTGGCTGTGCCAGATAAGTCAGGAATCCCCCGTCACCATTCCCATCCCCATGCATCAGTACTGAGCTGCTTAGGCGTTCAGGCCTGGTTGATGGCTGCACGGCTGACAGGTGAAGCCCATCCACACAAAAGCAAAGGCACCAGGTGAGCACCATCTACTTGAAGCCGTACAGCCTCGCTGCTGCAGGGCGGGGCGGCGGGAAAGCGTGTGCAACTGGGGCAGAGACCATTAGATTCCAGGGCACTGCCCCCCGCAGCTCCGAGTCTCTGTCTACACTGTGTAAGCACAGGTTCAGGTCTCCATAGCTGAGCCCGGGCAGCTGTATCTAAGAGTCCACACACTTGGCTGGCCTCAAGGATGGAGACAGCCTTCTTCTGTCCTTAAAAAGGTGCCTAGAACTGTGTGAGAGACGTTGAAAATGGCCACCTGCTCCAGAAACACCCTTCTGCTGGGGCTTCTTTGCACAAGCGGGTGGGGTGACCCTGAGAGAAGGGGCTCATCCCCAAGCTCCATCTAGCCCCGCCTTTTCTGTCTGTTAATAAATACCACGTGCCCTGTAAGGAGTTGGCAGCAGCCTGACTCCTCCATCATCTCCCAATTATTTAACAAGGGGGAGGGACAGGGAAGCTTGAGGGTTTACGAGAAAAGTGTGTTGCTGTCTTTTCAAATCCTAAGAAAGCATAATCCCTGCAATTTAGGTAAATCACATAGGCATTACCAGGTTAGGGTTAACCCGCCACGAATGGCTTGGCAATTGATGGTAAAAACAGCAGTTATGAAGTCCTAACAGTAATTTGCAGCTTATTCCACCCCCAGCTAATTAAAATGTAATCAGGATTGTCTGGCAACATGTATTCTGTCAGCAGTTTTTCTTCCGAAGAGAAATCATGCCAGGAGACCACAAGAAAAGCCTTTCACGGGAATTGGCTTGATCTAAACTGCTTCTTTAGCCGCTTAAACTGTAAAACAAATAAATTACAGCAACTGACAATTCAATTAAGAAAGAAAAAGAAAGAAAGAAAGAAAGAAAGAAAGAGAGAAAGAAAGAGAGAGAGAAAGAAAGAGAGAAAGAGAAAGAAAGAAAGAAAGAAAGAAAGAAAGAAAGAAAGAAAGAAAGAAAGAAAGAAAGAAAAAGAAAAAGAAAAAGAAACTCTTTCTCTCCAGGAATGGGTCGCCCTGTTTTGTTCTCTGTTATTGATTAAACAATAGTGTAGCATCTCCTCAGGAGACGGACTGGCAGGGCAGGGCGGATTTGAAACCAGGTGGCTGGGGAGGAGCCCTCTCCAGGTTGTCAGCGTAATTTCAGCGTAGGACGCGAGCACTAGGGTTCCCCTTTCCCTAAAGGAATCAGGAGGGACGCAGGGTGTGCCGGTTTCTCTGAAACCCACTGCAGGTCGCTTCCTTGAGAACGCGCACTCCCGAACAGGCAAACTTGGCAAGCTGGCGCAATCTCTGAGGAGCCCAACCGTGAGTGCTGGTGCCATTGGGCGCCAGCTTTCCTTAGCTCTCAGGGTAGGATGACCACACGAAGCCTACCGAGATTCGTCCCAAACTCCTCCGTCATTACAATCGCCTGCTCTCACAGCTGAATACCCAGAGCCCCTTGGAAAGCCCCCTTTAGCCTGCCCAGGCGGGAGGGGCGCCCCATTTATATCCTAATATCAAAAACCTGCCAAAGAGTCCCGGGTCTCCTTCTGGCCTCCGCAGTTTGCCCTGCGGCAAAAAGGAACTTAACAGTCTTGGAACAGGTGAGCCGCTAAGGATAGGGGCGAGAAGGCCAAGTGGAGAACGAGGGCACTCGAGAGAAATAAGGCGTCTGCGTGAATGATTTCAGACTGCGCGCACTCGGGTCGTCTGGGGAAGGCAACCGGTCGCGCCTCCGCAGAGCCCGCAAGCGGCGCGAAGGCGCCCCCAGCATCCCGGGTTCCCACACAAGACCTGCGGGGACCCTCGGCGCTATCGCTCCCCCCAAGGGTCCCGGCAATCCACAGGCGCCAAGCGTGCGTCCCCGTGAACCTCCAACATTCACACACACGCTCTTCCACACTCAAGCTGGAAGGACCTACGAGGGTTAGGGTAAGACAACTAACCCCGGGACTCTTCTCGGAGCATCCAAACGCTGCCCTCTAAGTCCCGTAACCCCTGCGTTTCTTCCTTCGCTCTCCACACTACCCACTGACTAGACCTAGAAGCTCCAGGGCTCCGAATTGGGGCTACCAACACCCCTCTCCCCAACACACATTCTGGAACTCACGACTTGGAGCCCCTGTCTGGAACTCCAAGGGTGGACTGCGAGCTACTGGCCCGCCGAATGTGAAAGCACCGCTCAGTAGAGACAAAAGTGTCGACCCGCAGGCACCTGCGGGGCTGGGAGGGTCGCGCGGGTCCCCGGGCGCATCTGGGCGCGCCTCCCGGCCTCGCTCACAGTACTGGCTGCACCGAGGGCCCCGGAGCGCCCGGGACTTTGCCGGACTCGCCACCAGCCCGGAGTCCCGCGCGCGGAAGTCCCGGGAAACTAACAAATGCACACACCCACCCTCGGAATCTGCAAAGCTGCTCTCTCTACCCACAAAAAGCGCCTTGCGTTTTCCGCTGGGAAGAGGAGAGTTGGGGAAAGATGCTGCACGTTTGTTTTCCCTTTCGGAAGCAACGAGGCGGCTGGAAAGGAGGGTTCAACCACCTCGATTGTAAAATTCACGCCGAAAGAAAGCGGGATCTGCCGGCCGAGCCCGGCGAGAAGTTTGGGCGCCGAGGCTGGGAGGCAGGCGCCGCGTGCGCCCCAAGCCACGGTCCGCAGCGCCAGGGCGACCCCAGGGCGGGCGGCCGTTCCCCTACCTGGAAGTGCTGGAAGAAGGCGGAGATGCGCGTGATCTGCAAGCTGAGGCACCTGGAGGAGCAGCGGGCGCGCTGGACGCTCACGGCCGACAGGGACTCGTCCAGCCGCCGAGCAGCCGCTGCGCCGGGGCCACCAGCTAGGCAGCCCGCGGAGACCGCCAGCCAGAGGCAGAGGGTCAGGGCCGCGCCGGGCGCCCCAGGCACCATGGCTGCGGGTCAGGGGCGCGGGGGCCGGGCGCTGGCCGAGGCTCCCAGCTCCGCGCCGGGGCCGCACTGCCGGGAACCTGGCGGCCGCCGCAACTCTGCTGGAAAGTTCAATCATTCAACTCCAGCCCCGCGCCCTCCCCGCCAACCTCCTCCCCGCTCTGCCTCGAGGGGTGGGGTGAGGGTGACAGGCGGCCTCGCCATTGGCTGGAAGGAAAGTGAGTGACAGGGGGGCCGGGCGGAGGGCCGTGGGCAGGTCTAAGGGGCAGCGAGCCCCAGCGCTCAAAGGCAGGGCGGCGCCGACCCGGTCTTCCCGGTGCGCCCGAATCTGGGTGGTCGGTCTCCCACGTAGGCTCCCCCACAGTCCGCATTCTCCCCCTCCACACACACCATCCAGGTAAACGCCAGGTGTGAGCGAGCCCGGGCCTGGGATGGAGGTGCCCTCTTGGAGAGGAGGGCCTCGGGACCCCCAAAGGCGTCCAACCTGCCTAAGGAAGGACATCGTGCCTCGAAGTTGTAGGCTTCGTCCCCAGTTTCTACCCCGGGTCCAAGCTTCGCTCATACTTTCACATATTTGAATTTCCTTTTATTCCCAAGTAGGAGAAAGAGCTAAGCAACAACTGAAATGGGTATGAGCCCAGTCAGAAGCCAGGCAAGGCCATTTGACTGACATTTTCCTCGCTCCTCTCTCTTCCGCATTCCTTCCTTCGTTCTTCCTCCCTTCTTTCCTTATTATTACCTGGAAACCAATCTGAGTACATAGCAAGGGCCATTTGTTAAATAGATATACACTACTTGTGTCCTCGGGTGTCTGTTTTTCTGGTAACACTACTCTCTCCCAAGGTGAGTGCCTCAACACAGAAATCTTTCCCAAACTCCTCCTTGTATGTGCCCCCTAAAGCCTCTTGGTTCAGCCCCACCGTCTCTTGCATTCTCTTTCCAGGCTCTTTTGCCACACATGCTCTAGGTCCACGAAAAGGGCCATGCCACGGAAAGAGCTGTGGCAGCATTTATAATATGCCACCTGTAACAACGTTCATGCTTCCCTGAGTTCCACTGGGTTGTGACACAGCAAGGAGGCAGGAAGCCCTAGAGGGACCTGGGATGTGATCATGAAGGCTCTGCTTGAGGCATGGGGATATGTCTGTAACACAGTTGAGTCAAAAAGACCCATGCACGCGCATACTTGGGTGCGGACCACCTGACTTATGTGCCTGTGCCCGGGCCTCCCCACATTGTCATACAGAATGGCACTTCCGGGTTCCAAAACCTAGTACCTCCATGAGCACATGAGTAAGCACAGCCACTGTCTAGATGCACTCAGCCTGCCCAAAGACCCATCACAAAGTGGGATGCCTCTTCCCACAGAGCTCAGACTCTCCAATTGCCAACCTCTCCCCGACCCCAATCTTCCCCACATTTTCCACTCTGTGATTCTGAGCTCTTCCTGTTAAATTATAAGGACAACATCTACAGTTATCCTGTTATACCTATGACTCTTTTTCAAGTACACCATCTTCTGTATTTCTTCACATAGTTAAGTCAGCAAGGCCAACCGAATTCATTGCTTAGTGTGTTTCTCAATGCATTTTTAAAAACCAGAGTGGTCTCATTCAAAAGTTTCTGTAGGAAGAACTGGCTTCCTGGGTGTGCGGCCTGCACAGTTGTACAGAGCCCCATCCTAGAAAGACCACACTTGATTTAATGTGCTTCTGTCACCGTCCTGATTTTAATTCTGAACAAGGTTTGAGTTAACATGGCCAGCTCGATGTGTAGAAAGCAAGACAATAGTGCACTTGAGGGGATAACATAAAAAATTGAGGCATGAGCTCAGTAGTTTAAAAGATGCTCAGAAGTGAATAGAAATCTTTTTAAAGTCTGTTAAACACTTAATAATGATGAGAGCAAAGAAGCTAACCATGGTGACCACAAGCTGGTGGGTGTAGAGGGCCTCATAGCAGTGAATGGAGGAGTGACATCTGAGTAGAGGAATTATCTTCTAAAGGTTATCACTTTCACTGGGAATTGCGAGAAACATTTCCACAAGCTATAGCAGATGCTTCCATTGCATTTAACTTTTAAAGTTAAGCAAATACCTGGTCTTGATGAAGGCAAGGATATTATGCATGCCTACATTTTCTCACGGTATCTTTGATTTATAACTTTGCATGTCGTATCATGAAATTTATATTCTAGAAAGTGAAATCATAGGGACAAGCATGCTGAGCTTTTAAAAACAGCTTTTTAAATGTTCAAAGGGATCACTGTATTTTTTTTAAAAAGCAGTGTGTGGCTACTTTTATGGGTTCCATAGCATATTCATTTCCATGAATAAATGCATTTTATAATAAACCACAAAAGAGAACATCTAGTCCGTTGAACAGAAAGCTTGAGATTAAACATACAGGGCTACCTTATGCACATGTTAAAATTATACTTGTGCTTATATTGCTGTCTTGTTTTAGAATTATCACAGACATCTTCCGTGACTATGCTGGCCTTTTTTATGTTATTCA
Organism: Ursus arctos; assembly: GCF_023065955.2. Classification (NCBI taxonomy): domain Eukaryota; kingdom Metazoa; phylum Chordata; class Mammalia; order Carnivora; family Ursidae; genus Ursus; species Ursus arctos. The sequence continues at coordinate 5,726,111 of NC_079873.1, forward strand.
TTTTAATTTCAGTTTAAAGTAACTTGTAAAAGGAAAACATTTTGGTAAAGTCAGAATAACAGTTGAAATCTAAGTTTTTTATTCTGCTTACATGTTCCCAATTTACTCTGCAGTTCACCGTATAAGTTGGCTCATGGAAGCTAACTTTTGACAGGACTGGTTAAGTTCATGAAGATCCACCACATGGGAGGAGAACCATAGTGTACAGAAGGAATGATGGAGAAATGGATGGGTGAAAATTGTCCAGGTACATTGGTAAGAAAGAGCTTAGCAAGTCTTTGCTCAAAGTCCACTTGAACCCCACGGTCTGAATTTGTATGGAGAAGAAATGAACGTTATATTGGCTTCACTTTGACTTTAAATAGACAAAACACCCATCTAGCAAGGACAGTGGGAAAGGGTCGTAACTGACTCTTATTCTATGTGAACAAAGACCAAACTGTGTGGCCCACCTTGGTTAGGTTCTAGAAGAAACACACAAAACAAGGCCCTCATCCAAGAAGTTAGCTATATTCTTCCTTACAATTTATTTAGAATATGAGTTTCTTCTTTCTTTACTCTCCTCCCTCCCTTTCTCCCTTCCCTCCGCCTCCCTTCTTTCCTTCCTCACCCCCCCCCCTTTTTTTAGCAGAGTAAAAACCCTCTGGGAAGCTTGCTAAAGGTATACTCCTGGATTCCACGTTCAAAGATTCTGGCTCAGCATACATGGGTAGGGCACTGGATCTCAACTTTTAAACACCTGGTATTCCTACAGCCAGTGAACCAGGAACAGGTTTAACAGATAATTGGTTAGAAAACAACCCACTAAAAATGGATTTCGGTAGCCTTTTTGGCTTTTTTGTTGTTTAAAGTAATTTTTTTAGGTATACCTGTTGATATGGATTGGACATACCAATCTATTTCTTTCTTTTTTTTTTTTTAAAGATTTTATTTATTTATTTGACAGAGATAGAGACAGCCAGCGAGAGAGGGAACACAAGCAGGGGGAGTGGGAGAGGAAGAAGCAGGCTCATAGCGGAGGAGCCTGACATGGGGCTCGATCCCACAACGCCGGGATCACGCCCTGAGCCGAAGGCAGACGCTTAACCGCCGTGCCACCCAGGCGCCCCATACCAATCTATTTCTTAATGATCACATTGCTATACTTTTTCCAGTACACTCCACTCTAACAACATCGTGTTACACTCATTTTTTCAGACTAGCAGCTTGTCTTTTCAAAAGCTTCCCAGCTGCATTTGATAAGAATAAACTATGAAGGAAACAAGCATAATCTTTCTCTGATACACCCCTCTTGGAAAAGCAAATTGAGAACTCACTCTAAAACTGGGGAAGACCTAATACTTTGATTTGATGGCATTTATGAGGTCCCCGGTCATTGGTGATAGGGGACAATGAAGTGAGGGGAGGGAACTCACATGAGTTTAATTGTCTTTGTTTGATGATGTAATAACATGCACCTAGTCTCAGAAACTGCAGTTGAGTTTTGGAAAACAAAACGTGAGAAAACCAAGAAATGTCCTCCTGCTAGAGCCTTGACCCATTCTCACAGCTACATTTGCAGGCTAAGTTCCCAGAATTTTGGTAAGAAGACTCTTCTAGATTCTTCTTTAACTGTGCCCTCCTTCTCCTCCAGACTTTATCCCTTCTGCTTAGCTTGGAATTGCATGATCCAGGGAATACTGAGAGCTCTTCAGAGGAAAAAGTAGTGAAATGGGGAGTGGGATGCAGTTAACAACTGAATGGATACATAACAGACTTCCATCTTTTGTAATACGATTTCAGGCAAGAATGGGTGAACCTGTCTGGTATTGCTACTCCTCTGGTCCCTGACAGCCAATTTCATCCTTCTACAAATGAAAATGGTAAGTTTTTGCAATAGGGCCATTGAATATATTGTGCTTTGTAGGAAAGGACACTCATATTCATTTGCAAGCATCTGCTTTTTTTAAATTGTGCACTGTAGATATCCTGTTTGGCGATAAGTTAAGCACACAACACATTTTCCTCTTCAGTGAGATTATAAAAATTTAAACCTATAAGGTTTAAAGGTATCAATTTTATTAATTATCCTGTTATATTTACTAAGATTTTACTAAGAAGCATCAGAAAACTGCTATTTCTTTTGTGCACTAAAGAATAATGAAATTTTAAAATTTTTTGGGCAAAATATACAAAGGATGGTCCAATAACATGATTTCAAGCTACTCCTTCTTTTCATGAGCTTCTGTCCCTGCCCTGTTGCCTCTCCTCCCCCAAAGTCACCATCAATCTATCAGTCAGTATTGAATTCGGCACCTATTCTGCGGGCAAGCAAAGACCCTATTCTAGATTAAGTCATCACTAAAGTTTTACTCTGTCACTGCAATAATTACTAAAATTAAAAGAACTACTAAAAAATAAAACGTATCAATATGCATTTTCATGTTTCAAGAATCAACTGTATGGTAACTGATATTCAACTGTGAATTTTTCCCTCCCAGCACCTACCGCCAGAAAGTTTTAGCTTTAGCACGTTTAATGGTCTCTGCTGATCTTAGTGTCTTACTGAGCATAGCGGCTGATGGACCGTGCCAGGAACACTGGGTTTTGGAAACCCAATACAAATGGCCATAAAATAAGTACTACTTAATAGTCAAAGGCAGGAAACTATTTAAAATATAAAAAGTGGGGGCGCCTGGGTGGCACAGCGGTTAAGCGTCTGCCTTCGCTCAGGGCGTGATCCCGGCGTTATGGGATCGAGCCCCACATCAGGCTCTTCCGCTATGAGCCTGCTTCTTCCTCTCCCACTCCCCCTGCTTCTGTTCCCTCTCTCTCTGGCTGTCTCTATCTCTGCCGAATAAATAAAATCTTAAAATAATAATAATAATAATAATAATAATAAAATAAAATATAAAAAGTAACTTGTGTGTTTCCGGTTTTTGACAGGACCACAATATCACTGGTTTGCCCCCAACATATATTTTGAGAATCATAAGCACATTAAAAGAAACTGAAATTGAACAATTTATATTAAATCTTAAATAATAGAACTTTAAGAACCTCATTTCCCTCTTCTGACTGGCATAGTTTTTATGTGAATAAATAATGAATTTTTCAGTGAAGTTCATATTTAAAATTTTGTAAAATCACATTTTAAAGCTTTCTTAAAGGAAAATTCTAATGAACAATCATACTTTTATTCTGTTCATTCCTAAACATGAAAAGTAATCTACAGGTGCTCTTCAGAAATATTGAAATTCTATTCTTTTTAAAGACTTAAGTGGGTTTTTCTTCTTTGATGTTCAGAGCCCATCGAAATTTACGTTGAGCCACTGTAAATACCATAGATGTGGAGAGCTCTGAAAATTTGCAAAGGCAGCTTTTAACAGGAAACAGCGCCACAGGCTGGCCATATTTATAAAATGTGGCCACAGAGTCCTTCATCTGTGATAACCTAATTTTAGGACTAAATTGTCAGCTCTAAAGCATGAATCTGACTAGAATGATCATGCAGCGTTCTCAGTGAATACTAACTAGATTAATGCCAGTGTGGATTTAAACACAGGAAGGCTCTCCTGTGTAAATGCAGTCACACTAAACTAAATTACAGGAATGGGCACAGTAGTCTTCAAATGAATTTTTTCTTAGCTTTCAAACACTTTTTTTAAAAAGATTTTTTTATTTATTTACTTTAGAGAGAGAAACAGCATGAGCAGGGGGAGGGTCAGAGACAGAAGGGAGAAGCAGGCTCCCCACTGAGCAGGGAGCCTGATGACATGGGATTCGATCCCAGGACCCCAGGATCCTGACCTGAGGTGAAGGCAGATGCTTAACCGTTTAACCTACTAAGCCACCTGGGTACCCCTTTAATCACTTTCAACCTACTCACTACAACATTGAACGACAAAGGCCAACTGTGTGTGAGTTTTATTTGAAGAAGCTTCTGTTGGGAACACCTGCACAGCTTACCCATCGCTTGCTTAACGATTCACCGAAATATGAGAATATATGAATAACATTCACCACCAGGGGAAACTAAGGCACAGAAAGGTGACAGGTTTTATCTACAGTGTTAGCAGGGGTGGAAAAAAAAGAAGAGGCTTTCAACGCTCATGGGCCACTTTATACAAGATAAACCAAGAGTCAAGAGATTAAGACAAACGCATTGAAGAACTCGAAGGAAGCACCACGATACCCTGACACGGTGTGAATAGACCAATATATGCAACTAAGACATGAACGTATATTCCTCTTGTGAATTCCACAGGGGCTTCGGGGGAAAGAACGCACCCCGCAGGACCGAAACAGAACAAAAACAAAATTTGGGTTTTCTAGCAGGGCTCTCTACAGCGGCTAAATGGCTCCAGCTGGAGGATATTCTGCCCTCTCATTGAATTTGGGGCATTTCAATGAGTCAGAAATCAAAGGTCACTCCTTTCCCTCTTCTTCTCCAGGCGCTTCTGCACTTCGTAACGCCCACCCCTTCTTCACACACTCACACTCCCTTTCACACAAAATTTGTTGACTTTGAGTTCCAGAGAAGGAATGCCAAGGCCAGGGGCCCACTTTGCCCTGTTTCCTCAGGGATCTGTGTTTCCCTGGGACACAGATGGACAACAGCTAGACATCAAAGATGGTAAATGGAATTGTCCTGTTGCTTCAGTGGGAGGTTCCGAGTGGGAATATTTTTCCCATGGTCCTTTGGATATTGCACCATGTACAGAATGTACTCAGTAACGTAACAACTTCTCTGCTCAAAAAGGAGTGAAGGAACCCATATGTATTCAACCCCTTTCTTTTTCTTCTGCAAATAATTAGAAGCTACCATTCTGGATGAGGACAGTTGGCTAGCATTCATCTGTGAGAAGTTTATTTTCAACACCTTGATATCCATAATGTGAGGACTGTGCTAGGAAAAATGGGCAGTTGAGAGCAATCATACAGGCTGACATGTACCTGCATCACTGAGACGTAATAAGCCGTGAATCACAACGAGAGGGGTAACTGGAGAGCTGCTTAGCTCTTTCACATTAGTAGAGTGTCACTATGCGAGTGATTGTTTCCTGGCATCATGCTCCATGGAAGAAATGAAAGAAGTAAGTCCTTTCCTGTTTTCAAAGAACTATGTGCACATTTTTATCGTTCATTTAATACCGAAGACTTTTTGCCCTTGATAGAGGTTTTATCCACCCCCCGCCCAAAAAACTCAAGTGAAATTATAATTATGTCTGATAAAATTTTTCATTAGGACTTTATCATAATCGCGTACTCAGACAGGAAGGGATTATAAGAAATGATACTGTCTGAAGACTAGAAAGGGTGAAGAGTTTCAGTTTGGAATCAACCCAGTGTTGAAATCTGACTTGCAGCAACAAGGGATGTGTCTCCTTTTTTCTTTTTTTCTTTTTCTTTTTATGATTTATTTGTTTATTTGAGAGAGAGAGAGAATGAGCAGGAAGGACAGAGGGAGAGGGAATATCAAAAAGACTCCACGGTGAGCACAGTTCCCGACACAGAGCCTGACCAGGACTCGATCTCACCACCCTGAGATCATGACCTGAGCTGAAAGAGTCAGATGCTTCAGGGAGCCCTGAGGAATGTCTCCTATGCAAATTCCTTCACTTCTTTACATCTCTATATCTTCCCCTTGTAAAATAGAGATCTTAGTAGAAACCAACTCCCCAGATTATTTTGAGATAATATTTCAAAAGGACTAGGTACAGTCCTTCCTTCAATAAGTAACGCGTGCTCAAACTAGGCAAGGTAAACAGAGCATTTGCACGATTAACCAGTGAATTTACAAGTTTTGTGTTGGTTTTTAACTACTCTTCTATGTAGCATAACTTCATACCAGGCTTCTCCACCTCGGCGCTAGTGACATTTTGGGCTGGTGGTTTGCAGTGGGGAGCTATCCTGTGCCAGAGGGAGCTTAGCTGGCTTCTACCCCCGGAAGTCAGCAGCATCCCACCCACCCCAACAATCTGTTATGATATATCTCCAGATGGAACCATGTGTCCCCTGAGGGGGAGGGTAAAACTGCTCCCAGGGGAGAACCACTGCATTTGGGCAATCGTCCTGTAGTTTAGAAGAGTCTGTTCCATTAAAGGAAAGGGAAAAATGATTTTTAAATGACTTCTGAAGTAGACATTAGTTTCTGAACATGAAAACCAAGTCCACTTTCCAAAATGATTTATCAAAACAGCTTATGAGACAGAAAAGGTATTGGTGATATACAAATGATGACAGAGGAAAATGCCCAGGGCAACACCATCTGCTTCTCCAGAGTATTCAAGATAAGCATTTCGACAGAGAATATTATCCAAAAAGAACTCACACAGCAGGTGTGAGCAGCAGAGTCATTTTTTACACCTGGTCAAACACTCTACCTGATTTTAAACACCTTCTTTAAGACTCAGTGTTTGCTACATAAAATTACATTGTGGGGAGTTAAATTATACGTGTTTTTTTTATTTAACTCTTTTTTAGTCAGCTTTCAGGTAAAATATAATATCTTCAACATAGAATTAACTGACATAAAATTCACAAATTTTAAAGGGACAATCGATGAGTCTTAACAAATTATGTAGTTGTATAACTACCAATACAGTTGTGATCTAGAATATTTCTTTTTTTGGGGCGCCTGGGTGGCTTTGTCGTTGGGTGTCTGCCTTCAGCTCAGGTCGTGATCCCAGGGTCCTGGGATCAAGCCCGACATCAGGCTCCATGCTTGGTGGGGAGCCTGCTTCTCCCTCTCCCTCGGCCCCTCCCCCTGCTTGTGGTCTCTCTCTCTCTGTCAAATAAACAAAAATAAAATCTTTAAAAAATATATATTTTTAAAAATATTTCATTTCTTTTTTTAACTATTAGCAATTTTTTTATTATGATGTTAGTCACCATACAATACTTCATTAGTTTTTGATGTAGTGTTCCATGATTCACTGTTTGCGTATAACACCCAGTGCTCCATGCAGTACGCGCCCTCCTTAATACCCATCACCGGGCTAACCCATCCCCCCACCCCCTCCCTTCTAAAACCCTCAGTTTCTTTCCCCGAGTCCAGTCTCTCATGGATAGTCTCCCGCTCTGATTTCCCCATATAGAATATTTCTGTCACCACAGGCAGTTTTCTCATGCCAGCATCAACCTTCTGCCTCACCCCAGCCTCCAGCAACAAGTGATCTGATTTTTGTCCTTCCATTTTTGTCTTTTCCAGAAAGTTCTATAAATGGGATCATATGGGATGAAGCTTTGGGTCTGGCTTTTTTGCATTTAGCATAATGCTTCTGAGTTCAATGTATTTTGTGCAGGAATAATTTGTTCCTTTACGCGAGGATTCTGAGAGTATGCTATAGAAGTTCACTAACAGCATAAGAGTTATCTGAAATTATGGAAACCTGAAACAAATGGAAATTCTTCACACTGCGCTCGGCTCTCTGCTTGCCAGCATGCAATCTGGCTGCCTGAATGCAGCAAGCCGGGTTACAGGTGCCTGCCAGGGACAGCCCAGGTCCAGGAGGCAGCACAAACATTTGCCCCCCAGACTCAAGACAGCTGGTACAAGGCCTGAAGTTCAGTCCCAAGAGAAGCAACTCAAGGTCAAGTCTACAAAAGGCAATACTGGTTTGCTCCCCCCTCACCCCCAGGAAAATCTGGATCAGGCCCAGGAGAGTGAGGAAGGAAAGCGCTCAAACCATTATCTAACAGGAGAGAACAAATCAGGAGTCAGATCAAAGATGAACCCAGGACTAGAGAACGATTTCTTAAATAAAACACAGACTGCATTAACTAAACACAGAACCAAAACATTGATCTATTCCCTTACATTAAAATTAAGACCTGTTGTCCATCGGAAACACCTTAAAGAAAGATATACTACTGAGTAGATATATGCAATAAATATATTTTAAAAAGAAAAGGAAATAGTTGGCAGAGATGGCAGGGTCATGGTAGACAAAGCAGAAGCACTGGTTGGTTATAAAAAACCTAGCTCTTGTTGCCAGTAATGGGATTTGCTGGTGTCCATTACACTATTAACAAGAACGAATTAAATAGCTAAACATGTAAAATGGGCCATATTTGGCACAATGGTGAAAATGTGATGAACCAAGAATTATTATTTATCCAACTCTATGTTCCAGAAATTTAATTAAAAAATATAATGAAGTAAAAAATAACATGCCAGACACAACGTGTTCATTTGAGCAACAATTCAGGTTCCAAGGCTTCTACAACAATATGAAATGAATTAATTTGTTGAAAGAATGAGTCAAAAAGCAATTCTTTTTTCTTGGTGCAAAGTCAGAAAAGAATAGGGTTTAGTCATTGAATGTTATTCTTGGGAGTAATAAGGAACAGAAGGGAGTGCTCCAAAGCTGACACTGAGACAGAACCGTTGAATTCTGAGTGAAAGAAGAGGTCACCGTCAGAAAGACCAGAAGGTAAAAAGTCGAAGAGCGGGGATGCCGGATCACTGGGAAAACAGGAGAACTACATGGTTTGAAGAACCAACATGTGGAATCCACTGTCAGTCGCATGGTCTTCAATGGGCCCGTGGCTGCCTACTGTTAGGGGGCATTTTGTTTGTTGGCTCTTCATGCTCCCGGTAGATAAAGATTTGAGGATCGTCATACAGATAATATTCAAACCCGTGGGATGAATGAGAGCGGGGCATGGGGAGCAAGCATGAATATAAATGAGACAGGTTATAAAATGATGGAGGGATTAAAAGAGCATCACAAGCCTAAAAATTAGTTACTACAGTAATGTGGCCAAATCCATGGATTTGGGGCAAGTTTTGAGTAATGTAATATTAGGGAAACCTATGTTCCAAACCTGTATTTACACCAGATGTCTCCTAACCTAGTATCAACCTTAAGCTTCATCTGCCATTTGAGGTCTTTGTGCTACTGTTACATGGTTGAATTGTTTTCTCTATGTTTGTTAGACTTACCTACCTTGTCAATTCCTTGGGTGAGTTGTAGAAAAGACTCATTTTAGGGAAGACCACTGGGCAAGTTAAGGGAAAAAATGATCTTTTTCATGCTACTGGAAGACTATTTATGAATATGATAAATGAACCGTGATGCTTAATTTGATGTACCAACATGACCAGGCTAAGGGACACCCAGAAAGCTGGCAAGATGTTATTTCTGGGTGTATCTGTCACAATGTTTCCAGAAGACAGTAGCATTTGAAAGAATAGACTGAGTCAAGATGGCTCTCACTAAGATGGGTGGACATCATCCAATATGCAAGCCTGATTGGAACAAAAAGGCAGAGGAAGGGCATTTTCTCTCTGTCTCTGATTGAGCTGAGACTTCTGCCTTCTGCTCTCAGACATGAGCACTCCTGGTTCTTGGGTTTTCAGATGAGACCAGGACTTACACCACCTGCCCTCCAATTCTTACATCTTTGTACTTGGACCTAACTACACCGCTGGCTTTCCTGGTTCTCCAGCTTCATGACAGCAGATGGTGGCACTTTCCAGTGTTCATTACTACATGAATCAACTCCTCTTCTCTCTGTTTATCAATCTGTTTTTTTTTAAAGATTTTATTTATTTATTTGAGAGAGAGAAAGAGCATGAGTGGGGGAGGAGCAGAGGCAGAGGGACAAGAAGATTCCCTGCTGAGCAGGGAGCCCAACATGTGGGATTTGATCCCAGGACCCTGGGATCATGACCCGAGCCGAAGGCAGACACTTCACCGACTCAGCCACCCAGGCGCCCCAATCTATTTGCTTTCTATTGGTTCTGTTTCTCTGAAGAATCCTAACTAACACATGAACTTCTTCTTTCTCTAACTTCATAACTAAAAAAAGAAACACAACACTTGCCCACTCTCATTTAGTGGAAAAGGAAGTAAATAAACGAATAAGCCAGTCAAAAATCAGAATGTTTAAATCTAAACCACAACTAACTATCCCAGAAGTTATTTTTAAATCATTCAGCCATAGGATTTTATGTCTCAGTTTTTATTTATAGGGAAATTATAATAATGGTGTTACATTTAGACTTGCAGTCTAGCACATTAATACCACGCAGTACTCTATAAATCAGTGATGATGACAATGTTGCCTCTCTCAGTCACTGAAACATTCACCATAAAGAAATGGACTTAGAAGTTAGGGCATTGGTACCAACATATCAAAACAAAGAAGTAGGGGCACTTGGGTGGCTCAGTCGTTAAGCGTCTGCCTTCAGCTCAGGTCATGATCTCAGGGTCCTGGAATCGAGTGCCGCGTTGGGCTCCCTGCTCATGGGGGAGCCTGCTTCTTCTTCTTCTGCCCCTCCCCTACACAAGTTCTCTCTCTCTGATAAATAAAATCTTAAAAAAAAAAAAACGAAGTAAATATTTTCGCTCTATTCCACAACTATCCTTCTGAGAGCAGAAACATTATTTTAAAGCACATTTTTCCTTATCTAAGTGAAAGAAAATATTTTCCAAAATGTCAGCATGCACACAGGAAGCGGTGGAGTCATGGGATCTGTTACATTCTCATCTAAGTGGGAGAACTGTATCATTTTATTTGTAGATACTTTCCATGCAGGTAAGACAGATCAGCCAAGGGTCGTTTTGGTTTCCTGTGTTACATCATTTGAACCAATGCTGCTCAATGCTGGTGACAAGTATTTATGTAAAAATGCAGATGCCTAGGCCTTGGCAGCACACATCTTCATTTAATTGGTCTGGGGTGGCTTAGGAATCAGTATTTTTAAAAAAGATTTTATGTATTTATTTGCCAGAGAGAGAGAGAGCACAAGCAGGAGAAGAGGCAGGCAGAGCAGGCAGAGGGAAAAGCAGACGCCCCGCTGAGCAGGGAGCCCGAAGTGGGACTCGATCCCAGGACCCTGAGATTAGGACCTGAGCCAAAGGAAGGCACATGCCTGACGGACTGAGCCACCCAGGCATCCCAGGAATCACTACTTTTTAAAGCATCTAGGTGATTCACATGCTACCACAGTTGAGAATCAAGAAGACTATTTGTCCATAAATTCAAACTGTTTTTGAGAAAAATAATAGGAATTTGATGAAAATGGTGAGAAATGCACAGTTTCGGAACATCAGCACTACTGACATTTTAGACAGGTCATTCTTTGTTGTGGAAGCTGTCTTGTGCACCGTAGATGTCCAGCAGCATGCCAGTGGGAGAACCAAAAATGTCTCCAGACATCACCAAGTGTTCCCCTAGGGACAAAAATGCTCCCCTTGAAAACCACTGATATAACCAGTTCTCCTGTTACAAGATCCAAGTGGTGCTTTAGTTCTAAGAAACACCAAACGACTAAACATGCTCTTCAGTTAAAGCAGCAATACATCTATAATCATGAAAAAACAGCGAGAGACAGTATTTTTATTTTTATTTATTTATTTTTTAAATGATTTTTTATTATATTATGTTAGTCACCATACAGTACATCCCCGGTTTCCGATGTAAGGCTCGATGATTCATTAGTTGCGTATAACACCCAGTGCACCATGCAATACGTGCCCTCCTTACTACCCATCACCGGTCTATCCCATTCCCCCACCCCCCTCCCCTCTGAGGCCCTCAGTTTGTTTCTCATAGTCCATAGGAGAGACAGTATTTTTAAATGATGTTCTAGATGATGTTTTTAATTGAAAATTAACCAATATGAGAGTTTTCCATTTCTTCTAGTTTGCACTTCTGGATCTCCACCCTACCCCCCCTTCACTCCACTCCCTTTTCAAAAAGCCTCAGTGATAAAGAAGACGTGGTCCACATACACAGTGGAATATTACTCAGCCATCAGAAAGAACGATTACCCCACATTTGCAGCCACATGGACGGGACTGGAGGAGATTATGCTAAGTGAAATAAGTCAAGCAGAGAAAGACAATTATCATATGGTTTCACTCATTTATGGAACATAAGAAGTAGCAGGAAGATCGGTAGGAGAAGGAAGGGAAGAATGAAGGGGGGGTAAACAGAAGGGGAATGAACCACGAGAGACTATGGACTCTGGGAAACAAACTGAGGGCTTCAGAGGGGAGGGCGGTGGGGGACTGGGATAGGCCAGTGTTGGGTATTAAGGAGGGCACGTATTGCATGGTGCACTGGGTGTTATACGCAAATAATGAATCATGGAACACTGCATCAAAAACTGGGGATGTACTGTATGGTGACAATAATAATAATAATAATAGCCTCAGTGAGACTTCATGTCAAGATAAAAACCTCCCCCCTCCCTCTCTCAGGAAGGTTGTAAATAGCTCCCATGCTACAACCTCACTCCCAGCTAAGGCTTCCTCAGCCCCCTTCCAACAAACTCTAATTTACTGGTATCTTCACCTGTATCAGTTACCAGAAGTAGCCCACCCAGGAGGGAGGAGTGAAGATAGCATCACTCTACATCCACTTGCCTTCTCTTCTGCCAGGTAGAAGGGAAGTGAAGTTCAATAGGTTTCTTTGTTTCTCATTTGCTTCTCTCGCCTGGCCCATGATTTTGTGCTTTACCTCCCTAGCAACAAGTTAAATAATACCCATCCATTCAGTGACTATCTGAGCCTCTTCCTATGTTTCAAGCAATATTCTAGATACTGTGACACAATAATGGACACAATGAAGTCTCCACTGTCTTGCAGGTTACTTATTAATAGGCAGAAATGTCCACATTGTTCTAGATAATGATATTTGGCCCTACAGTTTGCATTTTCCTATAGCATGAGCTTTTTTAAACACATATTCCACTGATGAACTTTTCTAGCTCCAAAGAGTGTTAAGAATGAGCTTTTTAAATGTTGAACTTGCCTACCCAGGTACCTGAATGCAAGTGGACGCCATTACTGGTCTGCTGGGATCAGTTCATTACCAGCCATGATTTTGTGCTTCCTCTTGAAAAGTTGACAAGCATTACTGATGTCAGGCTGAATAAGTTCAAAAGCAATGAATGTTTTTGGCAGCAATCCAGGAGGCACTCCACAGCCCTGATGGTGAGCTGCAGGTCCGGTGTCATCGATCTCTAGGTGGCACTGGGGCCCATCAGCACTGGGGCACTGGTGCAGCTCCATTGCACTCGGTCTCACAGAAGAGGGGCCTTGGTGAGAGTTGCCTGCATTGGTGAGCCCTGTGACTCAATCACAGCTCAGTGTTGGTAGGTGTCTAAATGGCAACCCTCCAAGGATGAGTCCAAGAAAACAGCATTCATCCTGGTGAGTCTCGGCCAAAGCTATGAGAACGGCCTTGAGTTCTGCCCACTTTGGGATCTGTGTGCCTGGGACTCAGACTGGACATACGCAGCAGCCCAGGGGACACTGCTGGGTTTCATCTTGGCCAACCATGTGTGAACCAGGCCCTGGGATTAGGAGGACCTCTAGGAACCTAGGGCCTTACTGAGCCAGGAGCTTTGCTTCAGGTGGAAGAGTGGGAGATAAAATTTCCCACAAAGGAGGAGCTGCACTGTGGAAAGCAGAGATGCCCCGGAGCCACGTCAGCTGCCTTCCTGAACCCCCCCATTTCATTCAGACAGCTAAGACTTGGTGGGTCCTCCCCACCCTGTTAGTCATTGAGTCAGAGCTGACCCACCTTGGAATGGGAGTATCAGGCAATCAAGTCACAAGGCCTCTACAGAGCAGTGTTCTGCTTTGACAAGAGCCCAGCAGCGTGCGATAGCTGCTTCTGGGTGCAAGTTACCTTCTTTTCCCAGAGGCTCCAACTGGCAAATCATCAGACAGAGATCATAATTCAAATGGGGTGTTAGGGTCATGGGCCTCCAAAATACCAGCAGTTCTCTGCGTACGGCTCTTCAGAGTGGGGAGACTTGCCCCTGGCACTCAGGGGTCTGGGAAGTACAAGCAACAAATGCATCAACTCCTGTTTTGTGTTCAGATAGAGAAGCAATGAAAGCAGTGCACTGCACTGGACCCAAAAGGCCCCACTGACAGGTCGCTCAATATGCCACTAGACTCCTCACCCAGAAAACGTTAGTTGGATCTGGGTGCTTCCTCAGCACAAGGAGCAGGGAGGATGGTCGCCTGGGAGCCAGCATTCACCACAGCTCTACCAGGGTGACTCTCTCCCCTGTGCGGAGCTCCCCAGCCCAGCTGGACAGATGACCACGGTCTTCAGTTCTGCTTGGGAACAGGAAGACCTTGGCCCCAATCCTACTGATCTTCCTGTTCCAAATGTAAGGCTGAGGGATGGACGGAATTATGGAGACAGAGTAGATTTGCTGCAGGAGGTAAAGCACATTTATTTCTGTTTTCAAGTGCCTGGTAGATGCTCACTTACTTGATTCAACACATGGTGTATTTTTCTTTTTTTCTTTCCTCATCAGTCGAATTATATACTCTCGGAAGTCAAGAAACAATAGCACCAAAAACCATACGTTACCTTGGAATTAACTTAACCAGAGACGTAAAGGACCTATATTCTAGAAACTACAAATCACTCTTGAAAGACTTTGAAGAAGACATAAAAAGATGGAAAAATATTCCATGCTCACGGATCCGAAGAATTAACACAGTTAAAATGTCCATGCTACCCAGAGCAATCTACACTTTCAATGTTATCCCGATCAAAATACCAATGACATTTTTCAAAGAACTGGAACAAATAGTCCTTAAATTTGTATGGAACCAGAAAAGGCCCCGAATCGCCAAGGAACTGATGAAAAGGAAAAACAAAGCTGGGGGCATCACAATGCCGGATTTTGAGATGTACTACAAAGCTGTGATCACCAAGACATCATGGTACTGGCACAAAAACAGACACATAGACCAATGGAACAGAATAGAGAACGCAGAAATGGACCCTCGGCTCTTTGGGCAACTAATCTTTGATAAAGCAGGAAAAAACATCCGGTGGAAAAAAGACAGTCTCTTCAATTAATGGTGCTGGGAAAATTGGACAGCTACATGCAAAAGAATGAAACTTGACCACTCTCTCACACCAGACACAAAGATAAACTCCAAATGGATGAAAGACCTCGATGTGAGACAGGAATCCATCAAAATCCTAGAGGAGAACATAGGCAGCAACCTCTACGACATCAGCCAAAGCAACCTTTTTCATGAAACATCTCCAAAGGCAAGAGAAACAAAAGATAAAATGAACTTGTGGGACTTCATCAAGATAAAAAGCTTCTGCACAGCCAAGGAAACAGTCAAAAAAACTAAGAGGCAGCCCACGGAATGGGAGAAGATATTTGCAAATGATACTACAGATAAAAGACTGGTATCCAAGATCTACAAAGAACTTCTCAAACTCAATACGTGAGAAACAAATAAACAAATCATAAAATGGGCAGAAGATATGAACAGACACTTTTCCAATGATGACATACAAATGGCTAACAGATACTTAAAAAAGTGTTCAAAATCATTACCCATCAGGGAAATTCAAATCAAAACCACACTAAGATACCACCTTACACCAGTTAGAATGGCAAAAATAGACAAGGCAAGAAACAACAATTGCTGGAGAGGATGTGGAGAAAGGGGATCCCTCCTACATTGTTGGTGGGAATGCAAGTTGGTACAGCCACTCTGGAAAACAGTGTGGAGGTCCCTTAAAAAGTTAAAAATTGAGCTACCCTATGACCCAGCCATTGCACTACTGGATATGTACCCCAAAGATACAGATGTAGTGAAGAGAAGGGCCATATGCACCCCAATGTTCATAGCAGCATTGTCCACAATAGCTAAATCGTGGAAGGAGCCGAGATGCCCTTCAACAGATGACTGGATTAAGAAGATGTGGTCCATATATACAGTGGAATATTACTCAGCTATCAAAAGGAACAAGTTCTCAACATTTGCTGCAACATGGACAGCACTGGAGGAGATAATGCTAAGTGAAATAAGTCAAGCAGAGAAAGACAATTATCATACGGTTCCCCTCATCTATGGAACATAAGAACTAGGAAGATTGGTAGGGGAAGAAAGGGATAAAGAAAGGGGGGGTAATCAGAAGGGGGAATGAAGCATGAGAGACTATGGACTCTGAGAAACAAACTGAGGGCTTCAGAGGGGAGGGGTGTGGGGGAATGGGATAGGCTGGTGATGGGTAGTAAGGAGGGCACGTATTGCATGGAGCACTGGGTGTTATACGCAACTAATAAATCATCGAACTTTACATCAAAAACCAGGGATGTACTGTATGGTGACTAACATAATAATAATAAAAAAAGAAACTTCTGTTAAAAATCAGCCCGAATTTCCTTAGAAACTGAAGTTCAAAGCCTGAACCATAGTCCAGTGAGATGTGCAGAGTGTGAGGGAGTTGGCAGTTTCCCCTGCTGTCAAGGAGAACCAATGTACGTAGTACCAACAATTCAGAAAACTCACCACAAGTGACTAATGGCCGTGACCACGTTCAGGGGAAGATCACTGTCTCCTGCCTGCTGTCTGCTTTATTCTGTAGGCCAGCTTAATTTTCCTATCATCTGGCACCTTCCACAAAGACTGGAGAAAATATAAGAAAGGAGCCCACATCTGTCACGAGATGCTAAAATCCTGTTTAGGATGAAGAATGGAATGAGTAACTCTGTAAAATAAAGTAAAAGCTAGAAAAACAAGTTAAGAGGTTCATCTAACCTGACATTCAAATACTCCTCAGCTCTACTTTGTGGTCAAGTAGGACCACTGCTGCTACCTGGTTACAACTTGGATGGATTTTCTGTCTCTTGGCTGAATGTGTTGCCGTTATTTATTTCCAATCTTACAAGAGTTCCAGAAGATATTTTAAAAGCAATTCTAGAACCATCATCCCAGACTTTACAATTACATTGACTGACTGTATTGATTTTTATTTTTTGTGCTAAATGGCTAGCCTAGCAAATGTGAAATTTAAGTGAAAAATAAATTGTTGGTTCAAAATAAAGTAATGAAACTGAGGACATAAAGATGTTGAGAGATCATTATTAGCTGGGTTTGTAGGACTTGTATGCCCATAATCATGACCCACTAGGAAAGCATAAAATAAAATGCATGGTGCTTTTTATGAGATTATTATAATGCATATGGTTATAGCAGCAAAATGCAAGACCTGTCTTTGTATCTATTTATGAAATGCTAGGAGATGGCTTAAAACATTTTGAGTTTGGTGAATGACACCTATTTCACTGTATTAAAAATCTCTGTCTTCGGAAACCTGGTGTCTCAATTGGTTGAGCAACCAACTCTTGGTTTCAGTTCAGGTCATTATTTGGGTCACGAGATTGAGCCCCACATCAGGCTCCCCACTCAGCGTAGAGTCAGCTTGTGTCTCTCCGTCCCCTTCTGCCCCTCCCCTGGCACTCTCTCTCTAAAATAAATAAATAAAATTTTTTAAAAATAAAAATCTCTGTCCTACAGAGCTATTCACTTTTTCTGCTGTCCCCATAAATTGGTACGACTTTTTTTTTTCAGAGTGTGCAAGTGATGGCTGGGGTGGGGGATGGGAAGGAGCAGAGGAAGAGAAAGGGAGAAAATCCCAAGCAGGCTCCATGCCCAGCAATGGGCTCGAGCTCATAACCCTGAGATTATGACTCAAACTGAAATTGAGTTGGACATCCAACAAACTAAGCCACCCAGGTGCCCCAAATTGGTATGACATTTTAAAAAAGATTAATTTGTTTATTTGAGAGAGAGAGAGAGAGCAGGGGGAAAGGGCAGAGGGAGAGAGGATCCTAAGAAGACTTTATGCTGATCAAGGAGCCAGATCCCACGACCCTGAGATCACAACCTGAGCTGAAAGCAAGAGTCAGATGCTTAACGGATAGCACCACCCAGCTGCCCCCGGTATGACATTTGAAGAAAAATTTGGAAGACGTGGTTTTCCTGCTCTGTATGTGTATTCCCTAAGAATGATGAAGTCGTTGATTATCTTTTCTAAATATATACTAATATTTACCTTATTTGCATGATGTTCAAATAGAGTTAAATTAAAAAGCCACTGAAACTTTATGAAAATATATAGCAGTAAAGTATTAATTGGAGATTTCAGAAATCTTAGCATTTTTCCATGGGGTTCAGCACCCTCTCATTTGACTTCATTTTTGTAAAGAAAGAAGTCCTAAGTTGTTATGTTGCCTGGGACTTTAGAATTATCCTTTAATATTAATTAGACCACAAAAGAAATATTCTTCTCTGACTCTTACAGATGAAGAAATGAAAGCTTGGAGAAATTGATCAATTTGCCCAATGCACACAGTGGTAAGTATGGAACTGTTATCCAAACCCAGGTCCAGCTACTCCAAAGTCCATACATTAGACTATCCTTCCAGACACCAAAAATGAAGAAAAGGATTCAGTGGAAGGATGAAATAAATGGAAAGACAGGATAACTTCACCCATGGCATTCTTTGTAATGGTGTGAAGTTAAAGGCTAGCATTAAAATCTTACACAGAAGTAGAAGATTTGTAAGTTAAGAAGTAAACACAGAAAAAACGATATGAACCCAGTGAACTACTCAAAAGGAACACATTAGTCAGAAGATTAAGTGACTACAGGTCAAAAGTCAAGAGGAGAGGTTGCTGACCAGCTTAAAATGTCTAGAAACATGGGTCCCCAGATAGGCAGATGGCCAGTGTATATGGCCACAATCTCATCTACAGAGCAGAGGTCAGGAGATTTTACAGGTGGCCCAGGAGTCTAAAACAGGGGTCAGCAAATTATACCCCAAGGGCCAAATATGCTGCCTGTTCCCTGTTTCTGCAAATAAAGTTTTATTGGAACACAGCCACTACCATACATCTGCATATTATCTACGGCTGTCTTCCCACTACAGGACACACTTGAGTAGTTGTAACAGAAACCTTATGATCCACCAGGCTTCACATATTTACTACCTGGCTTTTGCCAACCCCTGGTATGAAACACAGACCAACTGTTGGGCAAATAACATTCTTCTCCCTCTTCTTTTTTTTTTTTTTTTTTTTTTTTTTTGTTCTCATTCTGCATGTTCGTTTTACATTTTTTTAAAGGTTTTAATTTTAATTCCAGTATAGTTAACATACAGTGTTATATTACTTTCAGGTGTACAATATAGTGATTCAACAATTCCGCACATTACTCAGTGCTCATCACAAGTGCACTCTTTAATCCCCATCACCTATTTCACCCATCCCCACCCCCCACCTCCCCTCTAGGAACCATCAGTTCGTTCTCTATCATTAAGAGTCGGCTTCTTGGTTTACATGTCTCTCTCTCTTTCCTTTGTTCATCTGTTTTGTTTAAACTCCACATATGAGTGAATCATATGGTCTCTTTGTCTGATTGACTTATTTTGCTTAGCATCATACTCTCTAGCTCCAACCACATCATTGTAAATGGCAAGATTTCATTCTTTTTTATAGCTGAATAATATTCCATTGTATATCCATAATACATCTTCTTTATCCATTCATCCATTGATGGACACTTGGGCTGCTCCCATATATTGGCTATTGTAACTAATGCTATAATAAACATCGGGGTGCATGTATCCCTTTGTGTTTTTTGTTTGTTTTTTAAGATTTTATTTATTTGAGAGAGAGAGCATGTATGGGGGGGGGAAGGGCAGAGGAAGAGGGAGAAGTAGATTCCCCACTGAGCATGGAGCCTGATGCAGGGCTCGATCCCAGGATCCTGAGATCATGACCTGAGCCAAAGTCAGCCACTTAACTGAACCACCCAGGTGCCCCACATATATCCCTTTGAATTACAGTTTTTATTCTTTGGATAAATACCTACTAGTGCAATATCTGGATGATAGGGTAGTTCTACTTTTAACTTTTTGAGGAACCCCTGTACTGTTTTCCACAGTGGCTGCACCAGTTTGCATTCCCACCAATAGTGCACAGGGTTCCCTTTTCTCTACATGCTCAACGACACTTGTTGTTTCTTGTGTTGTTGATTTTAGCCATTCTGACAGGTATGAGGTGGTATCTCATTATAGTTTTGATTTGCATTTCCCTGATAATGAATGAGGTCGAGCATCTTTTCATGTGTCTGTTGGCCATCTGGACGTCTTCTTTGGAGAAATGTCTATTCACATCTTCTGTCCATTTTTAGTTGGATTATTTGTGGGGGTTTCTGGTGTTGAGTTGTAGAAGTTCTTTATATATTTTGGATACTAACCCTTTGTCAGATATGTCATTTGCAAATATCTTCTCCTATTCAATATGTTGCCCTTTACATGCTATATATATAGAAAACTCTATAAAGATTCTACCAAAAAAACTACCAGAACTGATAAATGAATTCATTAAAGTTATAGGACACAAAATCAATGTACGGAAATCTGTGGTATTCCTATACATTAATAACAAAGTGGCACAAAGTGAAATTGAGAAAACAATCCCATTTCCAACTGCAACAAAAACGATAAAATAGGAATAAACTAAATCAAAGAGGTGAAAGACCTATGGTCTGAAAACTATAAAACACTGATGAAAGAAATTCAAGATGATGCAAAGAAAAAAAAAAAAAAGGAAAGACATTGCATGCTCATGGATTGGGAGAACAAATATTGTTAAAATGTCCAAACTACCCAAATCAATCTACAAATTTAATGCAATCCCTATCAAAATACCAAAAGCATTTTTCACAGAACTAGAACAAACAATCCTAAAATTTGTATGGAACCACAAAAGACCCCAAATAGCCAAAGAAATTTAGAAAAAGAAAAACAAAGCTGGAGGTATCACAATTCTAGACTTCAAGTTATACTACAAAGCTGCGGTAATCAAAACAGTCTGGTATTGGCACAAAAACAGACACATAGACCAAGGGAACAGAACAGAAAACCCAGAAATAAACCCACAACTATATGGTCAATTAATCTTCAACAAAGGAGAAGTGAATACACAATGGGAAAAAAGACAGTCTCTTCAATAAATGGTGTTGGGGAAACTGGACAGCTACATGCAAAAGAATGAAAATGGGCCACTTTCTTATAACACACACAAAAATAAACTCAAAACGGATTAAAGACCTAAATGGGAAACTTGAAACCATAAAAATCCTAGAAGAGAGCACAGGGAGTAATTTCTGACATCAGCCATAGTGACACTTTTCTAAATATGTCTCCTGAGGCAAAATAAACTACTGGGAATATTTCAAAATAAAAAGCTTCTGCACAGTGAAGGAAACAATCAACAAAACTCAAAGGGCAAACAGCATTCTTAATGTCCCCAAACCACTTGATCTGCCTCTTATCTGCGTACCATTGCCCTAGTTTTTCCAACCATATCGTTTTGCATCGATCTCTGACACTGTTTTCTGTTTACTACTTCAGTAGCCGTCTAGAGGATCCTTCTCCTTCACACTTGACCTTCACACTGTTGGCCAATGTCAGCAGAGTGAGCCCTTAAAGTGCAAAGTAGATGATGACGCTGCCCTCCCCTCCACCCCCACTCTTCCGTGACCTCCCATCACCGTGGATTAAATCCAGTGTCTCTTCCATGGCCCACAGCTCTTCCTGATCTGCCCCCTCCCTCTATGATCTTGCCTTCTCCTTGTTCCCTGCATTCCAGCCCCAATGTTCATCGTGTGGAATTCAAGCTTGTTCCTCCCCCAGTGGATTAGCAAATGCTCTTGCCCACGCCAAAGACATTTTTATATCTTTCTTCCCTTCGTCCTCCATTTCTCTGCTTAAATGTCACCATATCATTCTTTGCCCCAGGGAAAATAATTCCACAGATTGCAAAAGAGACACTCTTAGTCTTCATGAGTATTGCATTTTGAATGTCACGCAACAAGAAACAGCAAATTTCCTCAAAATTCTCAATACATAAAACATGGTATATGAGTAGATTTTCATTTCCCTATCATCAGCATAACCAAAAGAAAGTTACAAACTGGAAAGCATAAGCTGAGAAAAATGTTCTTATCAGGTCTTCTGATATCTCCATCACTAGTACTACACATACTCTCAGCCCCCATCACTCACTAGACCCTACTTCATTTTCTTCCTAACACTTACCTCTGCCTGAGGTTGTATTATTTATTTGTACATTTGTTTTATTTACTTGGTTGTTCTGGATCTCTTCAATGAGAATGTAAGCTCCGTGAAAGCAGGGTTTCTGTGTATCAAATTTGCCACTGTTGACACAGAACAATTCAGGAAGCATTCAATACTTATTAAGAATTCAGTAAGTATTAACAGAATATTAGACGAATCTTCATGTTTACACATGAAATACGATGGTATAATTCATATACCCTGCTGTTATGCTGATGGGACTGACATCCTTTGGACCAAACTGAGGTTAAGATTCTACTTGACAACTACCCATACTTCTCTCCATGGCATGTTACCTGGTGCCCCTCCCCTTTCTGACCTTATCTGATACTGCTTTCCCCTTTCAGACTTAAAAAAAAAAAAAAAATGAATCTGCGAACCCGGCCTGCTTACCCTTAGGATCTTTGTTCTTGCAGCTTCTTCTACCTAAAACAGGCTGGTAGGAACATTTTACATAACCAGTATATCTCCGCCTAGTCTTAGCTCAGGGAAAACCTTCTCAGCTAAGCCCACCTTGCCCCCATGCCTGAAGCTGGGACCTTCCCCCACCCTGATACTCTTGATCCCTTTCCTCTGCTGTACTTTTTTTCTCCCATGGGACTCACCACCCTTTTGAAGATTAAAACATTGCAGCATAAAATTATCATCATGGAGAGTATAATAATACTGTTAAATACAATTATTATGTCTCCCTAAAACATGACCCCCTTAAGGACAGAAATCTTTGTGCGTTTGCTCCATTGCTTATACCTGCCCATCTTGGTCTGTTTTGGCTGCTGTGACGGAATGGTGTCTGGTGAGGACCACTTTCTGGTTCATTGATGGCTGTCTTCTCTCTGGGTCCTCACACAGAAGGGGTGAGGGAACTCTTTGGGGTCTCTTTTATATGGCACTAATCCCATTCCTGAGGGCTCCACACTCATGACCTGATCCCCTCCCAAAGACCCCAACTCTAAATACCCACACGTTGGAAGTCAGGTTTCAATGTATGGATTCTGGGGGGACACAAACATTCAGTCTATGGCATCATCTTCCCTCACAACTCCCAGGGCTGATCCCTGCAAGCTGGTCCCAGGTTCTCCTACGTGCAGGCTTTCAGCTGGGTTTGGCCAATGGGAGGGACTCACAGGTCGCAGTGTAGTGCCTTTTATAGGGTTCTAGCGCATCTGGGATGTCGGCTGTGGCTCCAACTTCCAAGACCCTGCATTTCGAGATCACTGCCTCCTCCTTCATGCCTTCCACTAGGAGTGATAGTGGCTGGTAGAGGTCATTCTCTGCTTTGCTTGACCACCCCGTATTAGCTGTGTAGTACTTCTATCACCTTCTACCCCCTTCCTGAATTAAATTCCCACTGGTTTAAATACCCAGAGTAGCCTCTGTTTTCCTAGTAGATCTGGAAATACACAATTCTATTTCCTCTGCTTTTTCCCAGATGCCTTGGAAGTCAGGTCAGAGAAAGTGAAGCAATGCAGTGGACAGTGATGTGCCCATGACGAACCACATAATAAAACCGAATAACTTAGCAGCTCAACAGGTTTAGCTGATACGCTCTGGTTTTATGGGTTTTCTTCATTAGCATATGAGAAACGCACTATAAATCACCCCCTGTAGACAAGAGCTATAATCGGACGTGCAGTAGACTCATAGTCACACATGGCAAAGTGATTTATCATGAGATTTTAATTACATAAGGAGACACATTAAATTTATCTCTGTGTCCTCATCATCCAGCTCAATGCCTGGAATGTAACAGTTACCTGATAAATGCTCATTTAATGATGAAATGAATGGACTGAAAATATTAAAAATTATACACACTGCACTTTCCACATTACAATATGAGGCAGCACAAGCATTCTGGCAACCCATGAGTCCACGAATGAAGAAAAGCCCCCCTGGTGGGTAATCCAGAACAGCTGAAGCTGCACAGCCACGTGGGAATCCGAGAGGAGGGAGCCTCTGGTGGGATCTCGGGGCACCTGGCCAACCAGACCTCCAGAAACGGCATGTCTCATCATTGCCTTCTCCTCAGTCTCGGGCATCTCACAATAGACAACAGCAAGGGATGGATGGTCACAAGGGAGAGAGAAGTACTCAGAACTCAGGTCTCGATGGGGAAGGTCATTCCCCTGAGGTGCTGGTGTTTGATGGACAAATACGGAACTAGATACAGGATGACAGAGCAGGAGAGGCATGGGGGCAGAAGACAAAGGAGCTATCCTATCGTCCAGGCTGTTACCACCGCCAGGCTTGAATGAACTGCCAAGAGAGATAACCAAGATTCCATGAGTTCTGGCCCAGCTTTCATGAGCAAAGATCTCCATGAAAACCTAACACCCCCTTGGCCAGTGCTGGCTTCAGAAGCTCTTTGTAGAATTACTACTGCAAATACGTCTGGTAGATGAAAGAGGACCCACACTGTGCAGTATGGGCTGTGGAAGCATAGATACCCTTCTCTGACACTCATCAGTTATCTGTACGGAAAGCCTCCACTCCGGTGTCCCTGAACTATGCAAGTCTCCCCATGGGCCACACAGCCGAAGTGTGACTACACCCTGACCCACGGCTTGGTGGAACATCCTATGATTCCTTCTGAAGTCAGGGGAGATAAGCCTGGTGGGGAGCTGCTGCCAGGCATTTCCCAGCTTCACATTAAGGTCATCTCTCCTCCATCTCCCTACACACAATCACCCCCAGCTCGTGGCATCTGTCACCTGACCCTTCCGGTTCTGTGTTGTCCTATATGACAAGAGTCATGGACAGCTGCCACCACGATGGCCTTCCTTTGGCTGCCTGTCCCTGTCTGAACCCATCTGGGCTCCTGTCTCCTTGCTGGCCAATCCATGGAAGAGCGGCAAACCATACTGGCAGAAGCCACCATGCTTCGTGAGCGTGTGACCATATATAGTGGTTTACTCTGCACGTTAGCATGTGCCTCTGTGAATGGACTCCAGCACCCCGTACCGGGGTACTGACGCCCTGCAGCTCAAGCTAGCGTGATTTGTCACTATTGTCTAGCACTTCCTCGCAGCGATGTGCCCACAAGTACTCTTTGCCGTCTCCCGCTGGTTAGACACTTCCCCGCCATGTCTACAGGTCGGGGTTCTCCCGTGTGCAGCCCCAGGACTGTTGCACAGCATCCATGAGGAAGTTATCGGGTAAAACAGTTGGTGTTATTACATCCTCACATTGCTCCAAGTTTATGAGGTTACTCTAATTGTCCTCAAACATATAAAATTCACAAATGTTCCTTAAAGAAAAAAGGAAGTTCCTGAAGTTTTTTGCAGGCCATTAATACGCTGTATTTCATCAGAGAGTGCATTTTTTTAGGATTTTATTTTAAGTAATCTCTAAACTCAACGTGGGGCTCAAACCCACAACCCCGAGATCAAGAGTCGCACACTCCCCTGAGTGAGCCAGCCAGGCTCCCACATAGAGTGCGTATCTTACTCAGCTACAGCATAGGACCTCTCCTCTACTCAAGACACTTGGAAAGTCCTCTGAACAGACCGGGGGCAGGAGCAGCGTTATGGAAAAGTATTTGATTCTAACTGCAGAGTATTTTACTGTGGCCACAAGCCTTTTTCTTATGATAGTTTTAAAATAAATAAAAGTGCTAGCTTTTTCAGTGAACTGTCACTCTCATCTGTTTTTAATCATGGTTCTTGTTCGTTTTGAATTCTGTAAGAACTCCAATTCATTCTTAATTATAACATTACTATACTTTGGCAAAGTATAACCCAGATGTGATACATTTAGAATAAAAAGCCCATTTCTTCATCACTGCCTAAAAATGCTTCTATCATGAAACTTATCTGATCCTCAATGTCTCGGGCTGTGCAGTGATTGATTGCAGGCAAGCTATTTATGCTCTGCCAAAAGAAAGAATAGGCACACAGGTGTCGGAGCTGCTGGGCTCTCATGACAGAGCAAGGGGGACCCACCCAGGTCTTCATCAGGATTGTGCCCAAGGACATTTTCTCGAATCATGCTATGTCAAGGAGTTTTAGCACAAACTCTTTTAATTTCCTGGTGCCTCTTTTCAGAATTACAAGTTCCAATAGAAAGAGATGAAGAGAGAAGAAAGAGAGGGAAGGATGGAGAAACAAAGGAAGGAAAGAAGGAGGGAAGGGGGGTAAGAGGGAGGGAAGGAAAGGAAAGGAAAGGAGAGGAGAGGGGAGAGGAGAGGAGAGGAGAGGAGAGGAGAGGAGAGGAAAGGAAAGGAAAGGAAAGGAAAGGAAAGGAAAGGAAAGGAAAGGAAAGAGGGAAGAAGGGAAGGGGGTAACAGGGAGGGAGGGAAGGAAAGGAAGGAAGGAAGGGAGGAAGGGAAGGAAGGGAAGGGAGGCAGGGAGGAAGAGGGGAAGGGAGGGAGGAAGGGGGAGGGAAGAAAGGAGGGGAAGAAGGAAGGAAGGGAGGGAGGAAAAAAAGTGCCCCTTTTTCCAGTCTGTAACTGCATAATATTCAGAAAAGAATATAAACTATGATTTACTGTAGACACCAATGAGACTAGAAGTAAAACGCGATTTGTCAGTATTGTGACTCAAGGATTTCCTTAAAGTCCCAGACTCAGCAGTGCATGTGGGAAAAATTTATGGATTATTTGAACAGACGGTGCCACAGTATCAATGTGAGATTTAAAGGCCGGGCCTTCGAAGTTATTTCAATCCCGAATATGAGTTCTGCAGAAACTCCAGGATACAGAGCTTCCCTTTGCCCTTGAGAACAGCCTGCTTGTGCTTGCCTGAGGGGACAGAGAAGCAGAGACTCCCCAGGTTCCCGGGGGCCTTCAACAGCTACCAGTCCCAAATCCACGGAGATGGAGAGCAGAACCAGAGAACCCCTGGTTGCCAGGGGCTGGCAGGGAGGAAGGAGGAATGACTGCTCCTGGGGTTTCCTTTTGGGGTGCCAACATAACCATGGCATCAGAGGGTGAGGGTCGTATGCCTCTGTGAGTTCACTAAAACTCAGAAAACTGTATACTTCACCATGGTGAATTTCATGGCGTGTAAGTTCTTTCTCAATTGGTTTAGATTTTTTTCTTCATGTAATCTCTTCACCCAACATGGGGCTTGAACTCACGACCCCGAGATCAAGATTCGCATGCTCTTTGGACTAGGCCAGCCAGGTGCCTCAAGTTATCTCTCAATTAAAACAAATAAAAGGTAGCAGTAGCTAAGTTTCTTTTGTATGCACACAAACACCACGCTATTCTGCATGGGACATATTTACACTAAGATGTTCGCTGTGTAACTGAAATTCACATTTAATTAGGTTCCCCACACTTTTGTTTCAGTAGACTTAATTTTTTAGAAGTGTTTTAGGGTAGCAGCAAAATTGAGTGGAAAGTACACAGAGTCCCCATACAGGTATAACCCCTCCCCCAACACATGCCCCGCCTTTCTATCACCATCCCCCACCAGAGTGATACATATGTTACTGTGTGTGTGTCCAAGGGGTTTGGGCAAAATTATAATGAAGTGTCTACCATTACAGCATCATACAGAGTGGCTTCACTGCCCTAAAAAGCCTACATGCTCTGCTCATTCATCCCTCTCCTCCCTAGAACCTGACCCTGGCAACCATTGTCTGGATGGACCACAGTTTATCCATTCACCCATTGATGGACAGCGTGGTTGCTTCCAGGCTTGGCCAATTACGAATCAAGCTGCTGAAACATTTGCATACAGGTTTTTGTGTGAACACAACTTATCAGTTCATTTAGGTAAATATCAAGGAGCACAACTGCTGGATCATACGGTAAGACTGTGTTTAGTTTTGCTAAATCTGGCTATGTATTCTCGGTGAACTTGCACTTCTTCAGAGGACCCACAGAACAAGGATGTCCTTCAATGAGAGAAGGCACTAAAGGATAGCTTATCTTTATCCGCTCATTCACCCACTCATTCACTGGTATTCATCGAACGAAACTGCGTGCTGGACCCTGCGAAGGCAAACAGACACACAAAATAGAAGAAGCACATGCTGAAACAAGGGCCTTAGAAAGGGTTCCAACATGCGAGCTAGAGAGCAGAGAAAAGATGGAGAGATTTTCCCCACGGAGGCTGCAAGGGAGGCTCCAGAGTGCACCAGGGAAGGAAGGCCTCCCTCTTGAAGCACGTGGATAATCCCTGCAGGGGTACTGATGAGAGATCCACGTTAAATATTTAACACAGGTTGGTGCGACTCAGAAAGGCAAGCCTTCCTCCTGGCTGGGAAAACAGGTGCCTTCAAAGAGTGAGTGCTCCTTTCTCTCCTGGGTATGTCTCCCCTTCATCACTGGGCAATTCCCCCTTCTACCCTAAGAGGAAGAGTTACGTCATGTGTGTATAAATAGTGCTTACCATCTAGTAGAATTTCAAGGGTTGGTCTGGAGACTTTTCCCCCCAACTATTGAAGTTTCCTAAGTTGAGTTATCATTCCAAACTTTAGTTACTATTGTCCTATGTGAGATCTTTGTATCCTGTGTCCAATGAGCCAGTTAGACATTTCTTTATAGGCATTTTACAATTTACAGGTGCACTTGATAAAATAGCTGGACATTTTCAAGATGTTTTTCATTGGATAATTTATTCCATATGTACCCAACAGCCAAGCATTTGGCAAGTGACCAACAGATATGATTTAGAAAGCCTGACGAGTTCATGCAGGAAATAAGTAGCTGACAGGGAAAGAAAAATGGCAACTTCATGCTTTAATGGCGACGTAAACTATCTAGAAGGGACATTTATCAGTTCAACAAGAATCGATTTTCTTCACTCTCAACCCACATAACAAATCTCTTTCTAAAAGGTCGGAGCATTTGCTCTGGTAATTTATTTGTTTATGTATAACTAGCCTGTCTCGAGACTCTCTAGCAGACATCTTTCTCTGGCACATGTTTTATCTTGAGCCTCTGTGGGAGATAATCACCAAGTGACCTGTTGAATTGGGCACGCTTGGAGGCAAGGGAAGGAGAGTTCACCAACTGTGCACTTGTGGACATTGATGCAAGTGTGTGAGGAATGAGACAGGCAGCTGGGTGAGCTTCACGCCTCAGACAGACATCAACTGTCTGCTCTGATTTTTATTCCAGTCCACATTTTGAAATGATATAACTCAAAAGACAAAGCACTTGTTAATTAGTGACAATCTAAAAACAAAGGGTTTTTGGTTGAGTCGTAGAAAATGGTGAGTTTGAATAAATTTCAAGGCAATGTTTTAACTAGGTAAACTTAATTCTAGTATTTGCATCAAAACAGGGAATGGAGAATTCTTGTGTATTCAACATGTATTCCTTTAATTGATCACCATTTGTTTACTAAATGTATACTGAGCACCTCCTGTATGCCTGGGAGTAGGCGAGGTTCCAGGAATAACATCATGAATATGAACAGAATGTTTCCTTTGAGGGTAACCAGGAAGTAAACAGCCATCGTATGTGGTGTGAGACGGATGGAACCACAAGAGAGAGAACAAGAAGTGTGTTTCAGAACCAAAAGACGATGCGTTCTATAAAAGGTGAAGTACAGATCTTTGACCTAGGTCTTAAATGAGTGAGTATGTGTGTGCCATACAGAGACGAAAGAAAGTGTAGTACAGACAGAAGATAGACCAGTCATGATGATTAAGTATCAACCACGTTGATCTTTTTTTTTTTTTTTAAGATTTTATTTGAGAGGGAGAGGGAGAGAGGGACAGCGAGTGACAGTGCAAGAGCAGGGGGATGGAGAAGCAGACCCCCCACGCAGCAGGGAGCCAGACGACACGTGGCTCGATCCCAGGACCCCGAGATCATGACCTGAGCCGAAGGCAGACGCTTAACTGACTGAGCCACCCAGGCGCCCCTCCACCATGTCCATCTTTACCAATCACTCGCTCTTCATTTCCAGGCAACATACTTAGCTCTCTATCCATCTGTTTTCATATCCGTAAGGTGGAGATACTAATAATATTTGATTTGTAGGCTATTAGAAGGATCAGCCAAGACAACAGATTTCAATGCTCAGCCTATGGCCATTCACTGCTGATCCTATGGAACATTCGAATGAGTTAGGTACCCACGCCTTCCTCTGCTATAACTGGTGGACAAATGGTGCCCTGCTCTCCCCAGAACGACGCAAGGAACTCCGTAAGCAACACGGAGCAGGAAATGAAAGTTCTGTGCTTGTTATTTATGTGAAGCAATCCAAAGCTGTGAGCAGTGGCTCTCCAGGATGTACATGTATCTCATTTTGATGTTTCTCTTCTAGAATTTCTTACCATTTACCTTGTCTTTTACTGTAAAGGTTTCCTGGGCGGCGGAACTATGATCAAACCCCATCCCTAATAGGTTGTTGATTTATGCTTTGATTCAGATTTCTTTTGAAGTATTCCCAAATTCCCAAGTAATTCATGTTTTCTGGTTTTCTGACCAGTGATTTACAATTTTATGGGATTATAATGAATAAACATGAATACAACTGCTAGGTTTTTACGATTCTTACTCCTGGACCCACTCATGGCCTCACTCGTGGGGTCAAGTGAAACTGTGGGATCTTAGAGCAGTAGAAAGAAAGTAAGAGGAGGTCCCTAATCATCTGCTTCGGGGAACCAGGATGCACCCACTGACCAGATGGAGGGCCCCCTCTGGCGCACTAGCAGACGCCTCCATAATTAAGAGTTCCTTTGTGTGCCTTATTCAACCTCCTATTCCCTGAGTCTGACAGACGGTAGATATTCAGTAATTTTCCTTAAGTAGATGAATAAATATTTCTTCTTACTTTCCTATAATGAGCATGCCTAATTTTATAACATGTTAACAAAAATAAAAACCCCAAATAAAAGGATCTTTTAAAACCTGTCATCACTTTTGGACACTTAATTTATCCTACCAGTACTCTGTTTATACATTCAAGGTACTCCAACTGCTCCCCTGTTATTGGTGAAGAAGTTTGTTGCAATTTTACTTGATCAAATAGCACAGCACAAAAGATAAAGTGCTCTTAAGCAGGCATCGTAAATAAATAAAGTTAAAACAATTTAAAAAGCACAAACATGGAAAAATATGAAAGTATGATTCTATTTCTTCAAGTAGCATAAACACTGAGGAAGTAGCCTCATGGTCTAACAACATCATCGAACTTGAAAAAGCAGTAACTGGAAATGCAATTTTAACTACGGCATTGCTTAAAGTAATTCCTCTTTCTGAGCAATTGTTTTTTGGCTCGATCACAAGCTACCAAAGCTAACAAGAGTGAAAAATGTAACAGCACTTCAATTGAGTGTAAGGAGAAAGACATGAGCTTTTCGCATACATCATCATTCACATTTTTTACTTTTATTGGTGGAGTGATAGGAGAAAGTGAGAATTTCCAAATGCCCTCAATATGTCTTTGCCTCCTGCTATTCATGTATCTGTGAGAAAATCTGCGGTATTTCAAAGCAGACTGAAGACTCCCATGAAGAAAGCTATTTACTTTATCAGGATCACTAACTGTACATTACCATGCATTATTAGCTGTGACTGGGGACTCTGACAACGGAAACACTAATTGCTGAATGAAACGATTCTTCAAACAATCACATGACTGTTGAATTAAGTGGGGTTGACATTGGTTTCCAGTTCTCATTTCTCTTTAAAAATTTCATTAGGTCCTCTGTTGTAAAGTTCTTTAAAGTGCTTCACAGAGAAACTCAAAACACTTTTTACTTTATCTTCAAATGGAAATTCATGATTTGATTTTTTTTCATTTTTTGAGATATAATTGACACACCCTAAAATCCCCCATTTGAAAAGCACAGAGTTCAGTGATTTTACTATGTTCACACAATTGTGCAACCATCATTACTATCTAATTCCAGAATACCATCATTACTCCAAAGAGAAATCCCATCCCACCTAGTAGCACTCTTCACCCCCTCCTCCCAGCACCTGGCAACCACAAATCTACCTTCTGTCTCTACAGACTTGCCAATTCTCGTATCTAATGTAAGTAGAGTCATATAATATGCAACCCTTGTGTCTGGCTCCTTTTACTTAGCATAATGTTTTCAAAGTTCATTGACACTGAAGCACGAAACACGATTTCATTCCTTTTTATGGGTGAATAATATTTCCTCATATAAATAGGCCACATTCTGTTCCTCTGTTCACCAGCTGATAGCCATTTGGGCTGTTCCCACTTTTTGACTAGGAGGAATATGTTGCTTCAAATATTCATATTCAAGTTTCTTTGTGAACAAATGTTTTGAGTTCTCTTGGGTATGTATCGAAGAGGGGAATTGCTGAGTCATATGGTAAGTCTGTGTCTAACTTTTTGAGGAACCGCCAAAATGTTTTCCAAAGCAGCTGCTCCCTCTTACATTCTTACTGGCTGTGTCTGAGGGTTCTAATTTTTTCACATCATTACCAACACTTGTCACTCTGTTACACTTTGAAATGTATCACTGAGGATAAATGACAACTATTCCATGAAGAGAGGAGTTACTATAACAAAAAAAAAAAATCTAATGTTTAAATTTCACATTATAAGGGGGGAAAAATCCCTAAAGATGGTAGCAATTCAGGAAGTGCAAATCTCCTTAATCAGAAGAAATATGTAAAATTTAGATTTGCTAGCAATAATTGATTATTAAAGAACCACATTTCAATTCATCCTTTTAAAAGAATGATCAGAAGAAAAGGAAACAAGCTTCAGAAGGAAATCCTAAAGACATCATCTATGAAATGGAGGGATAGTAAAACCTGTATAATAACATACCTGTTTTGGGCCGCCTGGGTGGCTCGGTCGTTAAGCGTCTGCCTCCGGCTCAGGGCATGATCCCAGAGTCCTGGGATCGAGCCCCACATCGGGCTCCTCCACTGGGAGGCTGCTTCTTCCTCTCCCACTCCCCCTGCTTGTGTTCCTCTCTTGCTGGCTGTCTCTCTGTCAAATAAATAAATAAAATCTTAAAAAAAAATTAAAAACAAAACAAAACATACCTGTTTCAAAAACATAAACAGGATATTCATGTCCAGAAACATCAGTGTTCCAAACATCAGTGTTCAAAAACCCCTAGCCTTTTGTTGACTCACTCATGTGTATGTGGCTGCATGGTATTTTGGGTTGGCTTACCAAGGCATAAGCCATCTCCACAACACCACAGGCAGAAGAAGGAGTAAGAGGCCGTGAACAGGTGGGAAAGAACACGGTCCTCTCAGGGAATGGAAGTGACTCCTACGGATGAAGCATAAGATTCCATGATGGGGATGGATCTGGAGGTATGTCTGAGCCAGACATAAGGGACACGACGGTCACGCAGAAAAATAGTAACACAGGTGACCTGAGACTGCTCTCCTAGAGATCTCCTGCTTGCAGAGTTGGCCCTTGGTTGGTATCTGGGAACTTGGGGGTTCAGGAATATTGTCACCATTCTCTGATACGAGGGGCTCACTGTGCTAAATTGTTTGTATGAACAATGTGGTTTATGGTGAACACCTGCTCTCCTTCTGAGAGTCTGGAATTTTGGTACATGCTAGGCAGGGGGTGCCTCTGTGATCAGCTCCCTAGTTAAAATCCTGGATCCTGATTCTTTAATGAGCTTCCCTGGTAGACAATATCTCAGACATGTCGCCACAAATAATGTGCACTGTCTCCCTGTCTCTGTCTCTGTCTCTCTCTCACACATACACACACCGCAAACAAGGAACAATCAAAACCCCCAATCCCTTTTACTTCTGAAGGACCGAGTAAGTCGCATGTCCAGAAGTGATGGGCAATCACTACTCAATTCTGAATTAATCAGAGGCTTAAAATACAGCTTAAGTAAATGGGAAAAAACATCTCATCAAGTCGATGATGAGAAAGAACTTTTTATTTTTATTTTATTTTTTTTAAAGATTTTATTTATTTATTCGACAGAGATAGAGACAGCCAGCGAGAGAGGGAACACAAGCAGGGGGAGTGGGAGAGGAAGAAGCAGGCTCATAGCGGAGGAGCCTGATGTGGGGCTCGATCCCACAACGCCGGGATCACGCCCTGAGCCGAAGGCAGATGCTTAACCGCTGTGCCACCCAGGCGCCCCGAGAAAGAACTTTTTAAACCACAGTATGGTCCAAAACCCTTGAATAATCAAAATACTAATTCCATATAGCATAGAGGGTTTTTTTAAAATCCGAACTTCATTTCACATATAAAGAAGCTTTCCAAAACCACCAATGATAAAGAAAATTGCAACCCCAGCAGCCAGCATATTACAATTAAGAAATGTTTTTAACCTAGTCTACTGACCTTAGCATAAGCTTCTTACCTTGATGCTGGAAACCCAGCACTGAGTGTGTTATTAGGTAATGATGTCTTGTGGGAACAAAAATCACAATCTTATTATTTCACTGACATTAACAAATAATGTTCTCTTGTTTACTCCATTACTCTTCCAAACCCGGTAATAATTTTCAGGCAACAGTCCTGGATCACTTGTTCCTTTGGAGTTGATTTAATTAAATAGGGAAATTAATGTTATGCTGTCTTCTGGCCTAAGGGACAAGATGACCTTCTGCAAATCTGTAAATGTCAACTTCTAGCAAGAACAAAGGTGTCCCTGGATAACTCTGAATTATTTCCGGCATTAGCTTTCAGATTGGCAGTGACAGTCCCTCTCATTTTAGGAAGAAGAAAAAACAACTCTAAAAACAAATCCCCTCCTCACCCTACCCCCATTTTTCCATATGGCTATCAGACAGAATTTTGAAAAATGAGTTTTAAACATTTTCCCATTTCTGTAGATAGGTAATGGTCCCACAAATGCTTTCTATATTCAGAGAGAATATATTTTAAGTTATATTTTTAAAAATATACCTGATAAAGTAGGCCCTAAATCATCTGAAGACCTACGTCTTTTTTTTTTTTTTTAAGATTCTACTTATTTATCTGAGAGAGAGAGATGGCGAGGGCGAGCACGAGCAGGCGGCAGGGAGAGAGAGAAGCAGGCTTCTCGCTGAGCAGGGAGCCCGACGTGGAGCTCAATACCAGGACCCCAGGACCGTGACC
This sequence comes from Ursus arctos, assembly GCF_023065955.2. Lineage (NCBI taxonomy): Eukaryota > Metazoa > Chordata > Mammalia > Carnivora > Ursidae > Ursus > Ursus arctos. The sequence goes on from NC_079873.1 coordinate 5,761,022, forward strand.
TGAGCCAAAGGCAGACACTTCACCGACTGAGCCACACAGATGCCCCGAGACTTTACAATTCTTGATAAAAACTGAAGGTCTAGGCCAATTCACCATGTTTTTATGCACTTGAACCTTCAAAAACCACTCACAAACCTAGAACGTATAATTTCAGGAGGCAATGATACAATGTGAAATACCCACTTTGACTTAATATATGAAAACAAAACTGATAATAAAAATCTAAAACGCAAATGAACCCGAGGCGGCCTTTTCGGAAGTCCAACTGGACGAGCAGAGAAGTAAAAGTCCAGAAACCCGGTACGAGGGCTGTGGTATCTGTGAATTTTCCACTACTGGACATGGCATTATGAGTGGGTGTTCACATCTTGGTTGAGAACAAGAAATGTAAATTGCAATCCAAATAAGCCCTCCTGATGTGTTTCCAATGTTTCACAAGAGTGCAGGAGGAAAGGACTACAGAGCCCTTGGATGACAAATGGGATTGTCCTGTGAGGTCTTTGAGAGAGCTGCTCAGTGGCAGACATGAGGGCTCTCCCATCTGCATCTGGGTTAGGTTAGATTGGCTTGAGAAGAACATGGGAGAATGAGACTGAGGATGCTGTTAGCTGTTTACAATCTTTGCAAGAAATATGGCTCTGAATTCATGTGTCATATCCAGAACAAGAAACGCCAGAGAGAGAGAGAGAGCAGATCAGTGGTTGCCGAGCTTGGCTGGGAGACAGAGGGACTACTGATGGTTTCAGGGTCCCTTTTTCGAGTGTTGAAAATGTTCTGGAACGTGACAGTGGTGAGTGTCCCCATACATTGTGCATGTACGAAATGCCACCAAAGCGTGCACTTTAAAATGTGAAATGCCATTTTCAGATAGTTCAAATGGTGAATTTTATGTTGTGTGTTTTCCCACATAACAAAAATATGGTTACGAAAGGAATATGGCTATGAAAGGAGAGACAGACAGGTGTAAGGTGATGTGAAGACGTTTTTCTTCCTGGGAAGGAGTAATTGTACGATTTTTTTAGGTTTTGATGAGTTGAAGCAAGGGAGCCCATAGAGAAGGCAGCTGAAGCTGGAGGACAAGGGGCGAGAAATTGCTCAGGAGGGTGCTGAGTATGCGGCTCTCAACTTGGGCAAAGGGAGGATGCTGCCAAGTGAGAAAGAAGACGGAAAAGGAGAGGATAACTAGGCTGGCTCACTAGGCACTCACTTTGACTTAGTTCTGACTTGATTGTTCTTTTCCCTCCAGGATACAGAGGAACCATATTACCAGAGGATCCAGGGAAGCAAGAATGGGAAAGAAGGCTTAAATGAGCAGCAAAAATGTAGCATAACCACCTAGGGTAACGTCAGAGGAGGCTGCAGGGGGAAATGAAGGCATCTCTAAGTGGTACGCAGCCCCAGATAGTACTGGAATTCATGGGGGACCAATGGCACAGACCTGGGGCTGGTTGGTAGGTCAGTTGGGTTTTTCCAAGAGGAAAAAAGGCATTGTTATCTGATGCTGGATATGAAAGATCAGATAGTTGTGTTGATCTAGGGTTAGGCTTGGCAAAATGGACAGGACAGGAAGACAATGCAGGATCTTGAAGTTTTGACAAGAGAACTACTAAGGAAATGCTTGACAGCTCTTATATGTCCTTTGGTCTGATTTCAGAAACTTGAAATGGTTATTTTTGATCATTTCCAGTTTTATCAAGGCTTTTTGGGAAGAGGATTTGCTGAGTTCCTCATCCAGACGTTCTAGAAGTTTTCTCCTCAGCCCAAGAAGTGTTGGCCAATGATGCCATTGCACCCAGATATTAGGAAATGTCATTCAAAACAGGTTTTGGTGGACTTATCACTTTAATGCCAAGTGAAACAAAATAAGATTTTCCTTTGATTTCAGATAAACCTTAACCTAATAATGTGAAGTATAAATCTGTGACAGGGGACCAAGGCATTCAACAACAGCCAAATTTACTTGACTTAAGAACTCAGGAATATGGTGGGCCATGGAGGAAAGCCCTGTGTTCCTCAGACCACAGCAAGAGCGCAGGGCTGGGCTAGTGAGCAGGTGGGTGCTACGCGGGATCTATGGATTGGCAGTGATGGGTCAGGAACATCCTGAACACACTGGTGCAATTTTGTGTGTACTGGATAGTTCCTGTGGCAAAGGGCCATAGCTTTCATCAGATTTTACAAGGACACCATGATTCTCACAACAGTATTTACTGTTGCTGCACAGGGACTGGATGACGGACTGAGAAATGGGTACAGAGGAGGAGATGAGATTGGACAGGAAGTCACCCAGCTAGCCTTTACATGGTTTAATCTATGGCAAATTTCCCTCAGTTTACCAAAAGGATGTTTTCCAAACATTTATGACATAAGCCATTGGAATGCTGAGTGCTGATGCCTCAAAGGGATATTTTTATTTATTTATTTATTTTTAGACTTCAAAAATGTATTCATTTTAGAGAGCCAGAGAGCACGAGTGGGAGGGGCAGAGGGAGAGGGAGACAGAATCTCAAGCAGACTCCCCGCTGAGCGTGGTGCCTGACGTGGGGCTTGACCTCACAACCCTGAGATCATGACCTGAGCTGAGACCATGAGTGGGACGCGAAGCCAACTGAGCCACCCAGGCGCCCCGCCTCGAAGGTTCCAGTTGCCACAGCTTTCCCAGCTTTGAGGAAGAGGCAAGATCAACACGAGTGAAACACTTGGACCCAAAGTAATTCGTAGATTGATAATGTCATACCTACAGCTCACCACAGGTTCAACGTGGTATTCCTTTATGCATGTTGGCTTCTGGAAAGACCTGGAGGTGAGGGAGAAACAAAGAAATTTATATTTTTTTGGCTCAGAGTACGTACGTAATTTTGTGGCTGGATTTATCCTTGGTGTTTTCGACAAAACTTCTCAGTCTTGGCACCACAGTTTAGTTGGTATGTCATTTTTATGAACTCATGCCTACATGTGTGAACATCTTCCTAATAAAATATACGATGATTCCCTCTATGGTAGTTGTAAAGTAGAGCTACTACTTTCTTCTCCCTTCAAGAGTGGTCTCTCTTGCCTTTCCCAGCAGGTGCTCTTTTTAAAGAAGATATTTCTCACTACATCTCGTGTCCTGAGCTCTGTATGCAGCTAGAATCACACTGATCTTGGAACCCCATTAATGACCCTCCCTATTAATCTGTCTGGCCTATGCCAGTGGATTATGTCTGATGATATTTCCGTTCAGAACTGAGTGGTTGTCTAGTAAACCAGCAGAGGCTGAACTCATCGGCATTTAGGACATCAAAAGAATGCTCAGAAGGAGTACTTGTCACCTCTTTAGGGCTTAAGAGACATCAAGTACCATGTCCCTGGTTTTAATAGACTTCAGTAAACAGGGATAGGACTTTCATCTCTGAATATCCTTAGTGCCTGCCACAGCCCTCGGTAAAAATGAATGGAAAAGAAAATCAACAATTACATCTATTTGATCTACCTGAATACTTTGGTAAAAACAATCATGATCATAAAGATGAAGCTGATAAGCGTTTCTAGAATGCTTGACAGACACTTACAAAGAGAAGTGATGCATCAGTACCCCTTAATTCTTGCCTTATGTGTCTTCTCTGGCTCAAATGCCCAAGAGCTTGAAAGTGTCTATTTTGTACCATCACCAGAATACCTCTACAATTTCGCCTTTATATGAAAACAAAAAGAAAATCTTTGTTTCGTTTATTTTTTTTTTGGCTCAGAGTACATATGCAATTTTGTGGCTGGATGTAATTTTACCTTTTGCCCATAGAAACCTACAGACAGTTGTAATGCAGGGATAATTTATTAGCATAACCCAACCATTGACATTTTGTCTAGGTGAAGGATGAGTTTGGCCTTCTCTTGGTCACTTCTCTCATAGCTGAGGGACATACACATTAGGCTCAACTAGACAGGGTCAAGGGGACATTTGTGTGGGACAGGCGTCGTGTGCAACACACAGGAGACTGAGATCTCCTTCCATGATCTTCAGTGTCAATAAGAGAGAACAAGATGGCTATGAACAGCCGCACCATCGGCTGCCTGCGGAAATCTCTGAAAGCAACGTTCTACTATTTTTATGGATTACATCAGGAGCTACGGTTTGGGGGGCAAAATGAGAAAGAACTCTTTTCTGTGTGTATGCTCCAGAGCTCCTGTAACTTCTCTCTCAGAAATGCAAAATTACCCAGTCCCACTCAGCGTTCCCACAGTACCTGGGACTACTCAGTGTAAAAGGTCAATTAGAGAAAGGAAGGGGCGCCTGGGTGGCACAGCGGTTAAGTGTCTGCCTTCGGCTCAGGGCGTGATCCCAGCGTTATGGGATCGAGCCCCACATCAGGCTCCTCTGCTATGAGCCTGCTTCTTCCTCTCCCACTCCCCTTGCTTGTGTTCCCTCTCTCGCTGGCTGTCTCTATCTCTGTTGAATAAATAAATAAAATCTTAAAAAAAAAATTAGAGAAAGGAAAAGCAGCTAGAGTAAAAACCAAACAATGAAAGGTAACTTGAGATATCTTCGGGAATCCACCTATAATATTTGTAGGTAGATCAATAAAAGTCTTGGGAAACTTTCACATTAAAATGTATATATTCTGATATTACAGTAAAATCAATCAGGTATAGAACAAATAGACTAGTTTTGAGTCTGCTGCTAACAAGCTCTGCCACTTTGGGCAAGATAATGAAGTCCCTGGAGTTTTTGCTACATGGAGGGGCCGTGACTAACTAATTTAATCTTAAAAGTCCCATGAATTTATGATGTCATGGACTATATCCTTCTGGGCTTTATTAGAAAACTCTATATGATTTTGCAGGTTCCCTTTACTCGATTGGAGGATTTCTCCTTCCTCTACCACATATAATTTTCTTAAACTGTTCTAATGACTTCTCTCTACTTCTACATTGTATCTGAATGAATGACACTTAATTCACCCAAATTTTTTAAGACAGTTTTGCTCAGCTCTCAGGAGACTAAACTAGTATGTATCATATATAAAATATTTATAGCATCAGTAGAGAGTTCCGAATAACAAATGGCTTCTATTTAAATGATGAGAGACTGTTTAACATTTTCAAACTTGGCTTTTTAGTCGATGCATTCTCAATCTCACTTGATTTATGATCTAAATTTAAACAGCTCTAATCAAATATGTAATTTAATAATCTTATTGATGGAATTCTTATCTATATTTTTTGGTTTTGCATTTTGTTTTATAACAATAATTGGGAAGGATTCACAACAAAAACAAAAACAAAACTAAGTTGAAGTTGGAAGCCTCTGGGTTCTATTTGTTGTTTTTTTTTTTAAAGATTTTATTTATTTATTTGACAGAGATAGAGACAGCCAGTGAGAGAGGGAACACAAGCAGGGGGAGTAGGAGAGGAAGAAGCAGGCTCATAGCGGAGGAGCCTGATGTGGGGCTCGATCCCAGAACACCGGGATCATGCCCTGAGCCGAAGGCAGACGCTTAACCGCTGTGCCACCCAGGCGCCCCTCTATTTGTTTTTTTACTTTATTTTTTTGCAAAAAGACACAGTTAGTCTAAAATGCCTTATTAAATTGTCTATAATGATATTCAAAAGCTGAAGGAGTTTAATTCCACAATAACTGTTTCATTTTTAAATTTGACACATCTTCAGTTTATGCAACTTGCCTGAGATTGCACAGCTGTTTTTATTTATAGTCTAATGGGGGAATTTCACTTGTCAAAGATGCTATGACAAGTAAACGTCCCTGTACACATTGCATTCAGTGACGTGGCCCACTTGCAAGCCAACAAAATGTCAAGAAATACCATTAAAATCCTTTTAGCTGCAAAGACACTGAATTATCATTCTTTTCAAGTTCTTACTCTTTGAGGGGTTATTACAAGAAAAGTTTACATGCAAAAAAGTCCATTAATTTATGTAACATGCTTACTGTATTTAATTAAGTAAAGAAAGTCAGTCTCATCTTCAGATCTTAATGTGAACAATATTCATCAGTAATCGTAACCAGGTGGATATGCTGTGATGATGCAGAGATTGTGATAACCCAGCAGGCAGTTAGCAGGTGTATTTTCGGGGTTTTACTAAGGAAAGATGGGTTTGCACAGCATAGAAACACCCAGTCCTCTGCTTGTCTCTATCTCATGTGGGATACTCACCCAGTTTCTATTAAATGCCGCCCAACATAAAAACTAGACAAATTCTAGGGGTTTGTGTTGCTACTTGCTAAATGCCCAGCTCTCTTTCAAAGTATGCACTAGATCCATTTTCTTTTTTTTTAAGATTTTAATTTATTTATTTATTTGAGAGAGAGACAGAGAGAGAGAGAGCATGGGCAGGGGAGAGGGGCAGAGGAAGAGGGAGAGGGAGAAGCAGGCTCCCCACTGAGCAGGGAGCCCAACGTGGGGCTTGATCCCAGGACCCTGGGATCATGACCTGATCCGAAGGCAGACACTCAATCAACTAAGCTACTCAGGGGCCCCTAGATCTACTTTCCTACATACAAATATATGATCTGTAGTTGTTTCCAAGTAATGATAACTGAAAGGTACCTTTGCCATTTCTTCTTCAAAGAACTCAAGTGATTTCCTGCTGGTCCTTCCCACTTAAGTTGGCCATGGGAGTCCCAGAGGTGACCTGTCTTCCTTCTTATTGCCTTAAAGTTGGCTTGCTGATGGTAATGGGATGCACCCAATCCATGGTTATTTCAAGATCAAGTGGGTCCATGTACCACAGAATGATGGTCTTTTCAAATAAGGCTATTTTAAGAGATAATAAAATATCCACGTACTATTATTTATTTCTCCTCTGTGCTTGTTTTAAAATTCAATTCTGCTTATAAATATATATGAATATATATTCTGGTTTGGAAAGATTTATTGGAAAATACAAGGAGTGTTTACTCATTATACGTCTTTCTCATTCATACCTGTTGGAAGTATGTTTCAGTGTTTTCAGGTATAAAGTAAGACCAGTCTTTGGTAAAGGATAGTAAGACCCCATGCACTATCCCATCAGTGTTGGGGAGATTTCTTAAAAGTCAAGTGCCTTTGACATCATGAACAATGGATCTGTTATTCACATTACGAAACAAAAATTTGTTTTTTGTTTTAAATAAGTAAAAAATGACTGTGAGTGGAAAATTCTATTCGACTACTCATTTTCATAAGATTTACAAAACACTTTTCTGTGCAACATATTCAGGTATTTTGAATTCAGCAATGCAGGCAGATACTTTAGTATAAAAAATAATGTGTTCGTGGGGCACCGATATGGCGCAATGGGTTCAGCTCAGGTCATGATCTCAGGGTTGTGAGATTGAGCCCCCATCAGGCTCCCAGCTCAGCACGGAGTCTGCTTAAGACTGTATCTCTCTCACTCCCTCTGCCCATCCCCCCATGCTCTCTCTCTCTTTTAAAATAAGTAAATAAATCTTTAAAAAAAATAATAATGTGTTCGCACCTGGAGATTATCTGAATGATTTCCTATCTTCCTCTTTAACTTTACTCACATTGTTACTTTTTCATTTGTTTCTGAGAGTTGTGTTAGCATAACAAAGCCTGCCTTTTTACAGATCTAGTCTTCTTTTCTTATGAAATTACTCAAAATTATTTTTTTAATTCTACAAAATCTAGACAACCGACATTCTTACTTTAAATGTAAGCTCGCTTATGAATTTCTCCCCAACAGCCTCGCAGCTTTTCAGGAGTCAGGGAACTGAAGCCAACAAAGGCCATGCACATGACAATGGTGCACCTGTCAGACTTGGCGGGGCGGGGGGGGGGGGGGGGGTGGGGAGGGGCGCTGATTAATAGGCACCACCTGAAAGCCCTTTCTGTCTGTTCATTCCAGGGGAAAGCAGAAAGCTCACCCCACCTGATCCCAGATGCAGTGGAGTCTTTGAGTCAGATATCATATCAATCTTTCCATTAGAAATTTCTCGCTCCAATATCAGCAGTTCCTCTACTGTCACCAATATCGACACACTCTCCTCTCCCTTTAATGTCCTGGACAATCTCAAATTAAAAATGGTGTTTTATTCTGTAGTTTCAAAATAGAAAATTCCAAACTCTGTTAGCAGATGGTCTTGCCAGTAGTTATTTGAAAATACAGTTAGGTCTGTCTATTTTTGAAACTTGTTTCATCCTATGAATGCAGAAATCATCTTGATGAGATGAGTATTAATTTTAGTAATTACCAAAAACTACCTAATGCAGGCTCTTTGCCTCAAAACATACCATGATACTTTTGAAAAGATATTTTGAGTATTGAAAAGGAAAGTTCCGGCATCATCGTTAAGGTAAAAAGGTAGCGAATGGATTGGTATAAGCCTGAATAAGTATGGTATAGGGTAAAATAAGTATTATTATGATGATGAAGCTTCTCATAAGGACTCAGTAGCATGATTTAAACGTTATCATTCAAAGAAGTGATACAGATAAATATAAGGAAAACATGGAAGCCAAAGCCCGAAATGAAGCTTGCAAGCGCCTGATTTTACAAAAGCGAAGCCACAAAGAAGAGAGGGCTCACTTTGCAAATCTTGGAAACGGCTGGCACAGTAACTCAACACGGACATACATCCCGTGAGGGGCCAACCAGACCTTATTCTCTGGATTGTCCTCGGCCTCAGCAGGACGAATCCAGTTTCCAAATCGTGGACATTCTGACACCACGGTATTTCTTGCCCATGTTTCTTAGAGAGTAAACGAAGTGTGGACTTCCTCCAATAGTTGGCAACAACACACAATTCTAAGTATCTGGTGCTCGGTTTGAAATCAAAAGCCTTTTTTTGTACTTTATTGACAGCTTTGGGAAATAGCTTTTGTACAGCTGAACTTCACCTAAACCACACAATTCCAAGTGGCGGATGAGAGAAGAAGCAAAGCTGTGGGTGCTAGCATGGGCGCTGCCCTATGCCTTTGGTTTGGTCTGGTTAACTGGCGGTCAGCAGGCAAGGACAGGGGAAAACTACAGGAATCTTTAAAAGTTGTGGTTTTCAGGATGAAAACATATCACGCAACCTAATTATCTCCTTACTTTGTGGATATTACTGTATATAACCGAAACTTCAGAGCTGTCAAAGCAAATCTCAAAGATGGGGAAGGTGGACAGGGAAAAATGCCAAACAAAACAAAAACAGCCCATTTTTCAAGGACAGGGATTTTCGGTTCCATTAAAGTTCCTTACTATGTAAATAAGTAGGTGCAATGACCCACAGAGCCAGTGTAGAAAATATGTCAACATAACCCAACAAAGTCTAAAGGGCTCACTCATTTCCCTACTCAATTCATCCCAGTCACTCTGTTTGGACTTGTATTAATTGGAATTTATGATAAGTATATTGGGTGTCATGTGGTAAAACTAACAACCTCTTTAGAGCATACCACATTTCATGGGCAACATGTAACAAATCACTTTTTAAAAAACTCAATGCGAACCAGTTCACTGAGGTCACAGACACTTGCTATCAACCATCCTTGGTTTAAAACCCTGACATTTGTTTTTTTTTTTGTTTTTTTTTTTGTTATTTATTTATTTATTTATTTATTTATTTATTTTTTAATAATGATTTTTTATTATATTATGTTAGTCACCATACAGTACATCCCTGGTTTCCGATGTAAGGCTCAATGATTCATTAGCTGTGTATAACACCCAGTGCACCATGCAATACGTGCCCTCCTTACTACCCATCACCGGTCTATCCCATTCCCCCACCCCCCTCCCCTCTGTAGCCCTCAGTTTGTTTCTCATAGAAAACCCTGACATTTGTAAAGACTAGTATACTTTGGGTCTCTCCAGAATGACACCTGAGAGATAAAATCAGAATCATCAACAGGATGGGTCCAGGCTATGTGGCATTTCCTTGCTTAAAACAGGGACTTCATTAACTCTCCTGGGTATAGAGAACGAAGATATTTTTCAGAACTGTTTAAATAAATGTCATTCTGTTTATCAAAACAGAGAAATCTGGCAGGCATTTCAAACCATATGGGGCTTTTGAAAATATATGAGAAACATCTGATTATGTGTTTAGCTGAATATTATTAAAACTGCATGTAAGCCCTTGGGAGAGCATTTGGCCTAAGTTCCCTAAAATCACCCTCTCGAGCATCCTATTTGATATATTATTATGTCACAAAATTATTCCAATATAAACAAAACAGAGCCTCAATGAAACCAAAACAGCCCTCCATTATTCAGCTAATTCCATCAATAACTGTAATTACAGATATCCATAATCATTTATTTTGACTCTAAGGATAATATATAAAACCCAAAGCTATAATGTGTGAAAGCCATAGATTCAGTATAAAAATGAGAGTGTCTCATTGCAGCTCATGAAAGACAAATAAGTCCCCCATTTGGAAGAGCAGGTATCTGGAAGGGCTGACAAAGTGGAAGAGAGGAGAAGAATTCAGAGGAGCTTGTGTTCCTTTGAATCATCTCAGTATCATCGGGAATCTTCTGTTACAGCCTCACTCCACCACTGAAACATCAAAGTCTGCTTTCAAGGAATGTAATGTCAACACCGGGGACCAACCAAGGCTTATTTCCTCTCTACTTACAAGTTTAATTAGATATTAACAAATGAATAGTCTTTTTTTTTTTTAAGATTTTATTTATTTATTTGTCAGAGACAGAGAGAGAGAGACAGCATAAGCAGAGGGGAGAGGCAGACAGAGGGAGAAGCAGGCTCCCCACTGAGCAAGGAGCCTGATGTGGGACTTGATCCCAGGACCCTGAGACCAGGACCCGAGCCGAAGGCAGAGGCTTAACCGACTGAGCCACCCAGGCGTCCCTCAAATGAATAGTCTCAGATCTAAACATCAAGTAGGGCTGCTAAGTAGAGCCCCATGCAAACCATTTCAAAGTAGTATTATGATATATATATGATTTTTATGAGTGGGGCATTATCGACGCTGCCATTAGTGAATGAAAAAGAAAACATCTATGTTAAAAAACCTTCCGTTAACATGGACTTGAAACCCAAAGTCTTGCAGAGTGCCCTGCTAAGAAACTGTGTTGAACAGATTTAGGAAGGGGATGAAAAATCTCAGGGAGATACGAACGCGAGTTGTGCCAGCAGAAATGTGCCTGTGATCGCGGTGGCTGAGGCCCAGCAGCTCTTTGTACCTTGTGCCAATTTCGGCACACTCCTCCATCTCTTGATTTTGCCTCCATGAGTGTTTACCACCCAGACACGATTCAACAAATATTCACGGAGCACCTACCCCAGGCTGGACTCTGGGTTAATTTCCTGTCTCCAGGACATGGGTTCTTTCCTTGTTTTGCCTAAGCATGGGTAATATTTAATCAGTCTGGGTTATAGTCTAATTCCTAACCAAAAAGGACTCCACAACTGTCTGTGTAAACCCGTTTCTTCCATGGTTGGCATCGACTGATGCAACAGACACATTTGTGAAAGTGGGGTTTTCGGTGCTTTAGTTCAAGTCAACTCCCTGTCTTTGAGGGAATGTGCCCAGAGCTCTACCACCCTGGAAAATATAGCTATTATACACTTATTTATTCTTACTTTTTATTTTGGGGAAAATTAGGGGGTATTTTTTAAAAATATTATTATTGAAGTATAGTGTACATTATGCTATAAACGTAAATCACAAATGGGGTTGCCAGATAAAACACAAGACACTCCATTAAACTTGAATTATATGTCTATGAAATATACTTTTACCAAAAAATTATCTGGTGTTTATCTGAAATTCAACTCCAAGCAGGCATCCTGTATTTTTATTTGCTGAATCTGGCGAGGTTAGCCCTAAGTACAAATTGTTCATGTCCTTAAAAGAGCAAGCATTAGAAGACAATGAATGAATATTTCTTTCCATTCGTGAATCATATAAATAACAAAATACAAATAGGATACAAGTCAATAGTGCCATTGGTTGTTAGCTCAAGGAAGACTTGGGTGGAAAAATCCCCTTGATCAAAGCAAATCTTTAATCAGCTGCAAAATGAAAGCCTCGCTTGCATATGCCAGACACATGTGGATGTGTATGGCTAGAATAAAGCATGGGGACTATGTTAGAGTCAGAAAGATCCTCCAAAGCCATAATGGTAGCATCTGAAATCCCCTACGTAGAATTAATCCAGGTTGGCACAGACTAAGCCAGCAAGCAAGCAGCACCACGTAAAAATATAGGGCAGTGACCAGCAAATATTTTTTGGGAAGAGGCTGATAGTAAATGTCTTCAGCCTTGTGGTCATAGTCTCCGTCACACCAACAGCATGCCGCCATTGTAGCTCCGAAGCTGCCATACACAGCACAGAAGGGAATGGGTGTGACTGTGTGCCAATAAAACAGTAACGGGAGGCTAGCTGGATTTGACCCTTCAGCTCTAGTTTGACAACCCCTAAGGCAAAAGAAGAATTTGTTGGTCGCTCCTTATACAGCTGATAAGACTTTTAATTAGAGAAACTAAAACCAATTGTAAGAATTACTACGTGCCGTCAATCTAATAGAATAGGCAGGAAACGGAAAAGCCTCGGTTTGTGATATTCTAAAAACTCAAATTCTCCATTGTAAGTGCAGCGAAGAGGACCTTGTTAGTAATGAAATCAACCAGCTGGTTAAATCAGATCTAAATTTTGAGGGTTGGAAAGATGGACAGGTCCACTTATCCATGATGGAGTAACCACATACATGTCTCTCTCATGTGCAAAGCTCACAATGAGGGCTTTGAAATCAAGTATTCATCCATAATGATGAAGAGAGTGGGGAAGAGACAGTAGCAGAAGAAATTGCAACACATTCTGGAAACTGGAAGTGAATGTACAATTTTAATTGATTAGAAAGCGAAACATTACAGTCTGAGCTGTGATCATTCTCTGTCCCCACTTAGGGCAGAGGCAACACTAGAAATGGTCTTTCCAGAATGTCTGGTAACAAAGGAAAGGGAGAATTTTTAAATGTTGAATGGGAAAAGTTATTTTTCCCATGTATTGTAATGCCAATAATTCTTTTCAGAGAGTCTCAAACACACAGTCCCATGGTGTCATGTGTTGGAAAGAAGAACATCTTCAAGCACCTGAATCAATACACATTAGTAAACCTGATTTTATTAAATGCAATTGACAGGTGTCTGGGTCTACCAAATTTTCACATTACTTTGAATTAATACCTATAGAACAAAAAAAAATTCTATGGGATTTCTTTGGGATTTGATGTGTTATCCAATGACAATGGAAACCTACTTTACCAAAACAAGGTATACTGGGTTTACTTAAATTACAGTCAATCTTACCATATTTCATCTTTTAAAATGTTAATGCTAATGTCATCTTAAAATTTCTACTTTTCACTAATAAGACATAAAATATACAGGTTGCTGGAATGATTAATTTTTAGTTTTGTATCTTTTCTCTCTCATTAAATAAATAGGAAAATAAGACCATGATGTCTAATGGAATTAATGGAGTTATGTATGAATTTTTATAGATTGTTGTTAATTAATTATTCCCAAGAGCCTAACACCAGCACATATATTTACCGAAAGAATATTATGTCATTTATCATATCCCTTGCTTAATAAGAACTAGCAATTTTATACAACAGATCACATTGCATTACTGCAAATTAAATAATGAGTAACAGGATACAGATTTATTCTTGTTTATATAACCTATAATAAAAATGGATAAATTCATTATATTAGCTCTTTACTGCTTTTGGTAATCAGTCTTACAAATGTCTATGGTAATTTATTCCTTAGTGGGTCTTATGATGTTCTTTGAAACACATATTAACTCATTTATTTGAACCGAGCTATTTCGTTTGACTGTTTTGACAGAAAGGAAGTCGGATATGGTTGATTACTTTGAAAAGAGGGCTGATTTGCTAATTACGTTACATGGTGGAAATTTCCATTTACTCAGAAAGCCTTATACATGATCCAAGGCTTTGACAAGAACATATGTAAGGCACATTTTCATTTTTTTAAAAATGTAGCATTTGGAAAGATTTATTATAATTCAACAATACAGATTGTTCTCAAGTCTGTACTGACTGAGGTTAGAAGAGCATCTTTAAGGAAAAAAAACAGGTAAAATTAATGACTATTTTATAAGTCCTGTTATAACTACTTTTGGTTTAATGATGAGAATTTGAGAAAATGAATGATTATAGTCATGGGTAATAAATCCTTTTGAACATCCGTGCTTCCAGCTGTTTGTTTTCAGAAAATTGAAGGATGACATAATTGAATAGTCAGCAGGGGTTCTTGGTAGGGGGCATACTCCCCAGGGGAGATCTGGCAATCTCTAGTGTCAGTTCTGGATGTCACAACTGTGGGTGTACTACTGACATCTAGTGGAAGAGGCCAGAGATGCTGCTAAAAAGGCCCCAATGCATAGAGCAGCTCTGTCTCCCCTGCAAGGAATGATCCCGGCCCAAAGATTCACAGTATGAAAGTAGAGAAACATGGATACACAAATAAATTTAAATCAGGAAAAAATAAACTCCACGTATTAAGAGATTCATTTAAATAAATTTTATTTGACAATTATTGATACTTGCATTTTAGTTGTTTAATTACGTTTTAATTAAATAATGTCCATTTATGTTGCTTTGATTAATTATGTAACAATAATAAATGAAATCATAACACAAGCTGGGGGAAATTTTTAAAACTCTCCGAGTTAAAACAGTTTTGCTTCAGACAATTGTCTTAGTCGTTTCAGGCCGCTATAACAAAATACCTGAGGCTGGGTAGCTTTGAAGCAACGGAAATGTATTTCTCACAGTTCTGGGGCCTCAAGTCCCAGCTCAGGCTGCCAGCACGGTCAACTGAGGGACCTCTTCCGGCTTCCTAGCTGTGTCCTCACACGGTGGAGGGGCAAGGTGGCTCCCTGGGCCACTTTTACTACATATATTTTAAAAGGCTTTATTTATTTATTTGAGAGAGAGAGAGAGCACAGAGGGAGAGGGAGCACAGACTCCCCATTGAGCAGAGAGCCTAATGCAGGACTGGATCCCAGGACCCTGAGATCATGACCTGAGCCGAAGGCCGATGCTTCACCGACTGAGCCCCCCCAGGCGCACTCTGGGCCTCTTTTATAAGGGCACTAATCCCATTGATGAGGGCTTCATCTTCATGACCTAATCACTTCCCCAAACCCCACCTCTGAATACCATCACGTTGGGCGTTAACATCTCAACATATGAATTCTGGGGGACACAGACTACAGCAGAAAGTAAAACAAGTTATCAATAAGAGATTTTCAAGCATCAAATATTACTTGAAGGTAAAATTCTCTGAGGAAAGTGAATAAAAACTAAAATTCAAGGAGGAAAACAAATGATGTAAAATTTCCCTATCAGGGACGCCTGGGTTAGTTGGTTAAGCATCTGCCTTCATCTCAGGTCATGATCTCAGGGTCCTGGGATCGAGTCCCACATCAGGCTCCCTGCTCAGTGGGGAGTCTGCTTCTCCCTCTCCCTCTCCCTGCCACTCCCCCTGCTTGTGCTCTCTCTCTCTCAAATAAATAAATAAAATCTTTTTAAAAAATTACCCCATTAAAGAAGAGCTTTTTCAGGGTTTTTAATTCTTTTTTATTGGTGTCAAAATTCTGTGGCAATTAGATTACATCAGACACGTTTGAAAGAGTGATGCGTTACGGTTTTGTGCTCAGATGCTAATTTCTACAACGTGCTGGAAATTTCACCCCTTCTATCTAATTAAAATGATGATGTAAAATTTTATGCATAACTTAAGTGTGCTACAAGTTGTACAAGTCGGCAAGATTCTCTCGGGAATATTAAAGCAAAAATGTCTGAAGTCCACCAGTGTACAGGGCTGATCCAATTCCAGACACATGGGCAGAGACAAATCCCTTCCCGTTCCAGGATCTCATGCCTTTTCTGCTCTCGCAGCCCCCAAAGCGTTGTGAACAGCAACTTCTCAAGTCCAAATATATTAGTCATTCATAGCACTGAAAGCTTTTAAGTAAGAATCCCCAAGTTACTGGAGTAACTAAATAATATTTGGATGCAATGAGATCAAGGTGAAAAAAATCCTGCATTGACAGACTTAAAGAGTAATGCTTCTGTATGAAGAGAAATTATCATGCAGATGCTTCTTGGATTTTTAATTTAAATATTCATTAGGTGAATTTAAAATATATTTATAATCCTCTTCCTTTGAAGAACAGAGGAAGGCATTTATCTGAGACTAAGAGCCTTCCCTACTTTGTGAAACCCAAGGTCTGGAAATTTGAAGATTTCTTTCCATTTTTCTCTAGGGCAGTTGAATAACATTTAAGAAAGGCAACACAAGAGGGCACTCTCTCCATCCTTTAATTCCCAGATATCCCCAAGCAGAAGGAAAACTGGTGTTTCTAGAGTGACCAAGGTGGGGTGGGGGACTTGAAAATCAGTATGGACAACAGGTACAGATGCTTAAATCAGGAAATTCTGTCTCTACTTTAGATAGGTAACTCATTTTCCCCATATTGTTCACTTTAAAAGTAGTGCACAATTCTTAATTTTTTTCTTATTTATTAAGGCAGCACCATACAGGCAGTCTGCCTATGTGTATATTGACAGAGAGTCAAAAGGAAAAAGGGAAGAAAAAAATTAAATGTAAAATTGCCAAACCAGCATATAATGTCAGCATCTTATGGCTTATTTTTCCCTGTAAATAACAAACTATATTGTTTCACCTGAGCCCAATATATTGTTTCACCTGAGCTGACGGAGACGACTAACATGAAGATGTCTATTTGCAGTCATTTATACATTCTGTGAAAACTACACATGCATTTAAGAAAGGACCACATATTCCAAAACTGATTGTGCGAACAAAAAATTGTATACACCTTGGGGATGTCAGAGTTTACCTGAAAATGTCTGTATCTGAGAAGCCAGCCAGACCTCAGCTCTGCTCTTTCCAAGTTGTGTGAATTTTGTAGACATTTAAAAAAAAATCTCTCAGTGCATTTAGTCCATTCCTCTCTAAAAACAGCTATAAGTGCATCTACCTACTTCTCAAGAATGAAAGAGCCAGTGAAAGTGTCTCATTGGCGCACATATCACAGAGGGGCTCATTAAAACAGTAAAAACAACGAAAGAATAAAATAAAACAATAACAACCACCAATGATCACTCTAGCTGTTAGTGCTGGTTAATTAGGATCTTCTTTAAAATGGGTATGTAGTGTACGAATCCTTCCACAATTAAGGATTTTCTAGCTTTGGAGCCTCTTCTTTCTATACTTTGTTGCCCATCAAATGGAGTATCAGCAAATCACACCTTTTTGGGAGGATAATTTTATATCCATGAGCTCTTCCTTCAAAACTAGATTTTACCTATTATCGTTAACTATTTAATAGAAGAGAATACTTCAGCACACAGATGTCTGTGCTTTACTATCTCATTTAGTCGACATAAAGAACTTGCAAATTTGACTCTATTACACTCATTTCATAGGGCAGAAACTGAGGGGTTGAGGAAGAAGTTTTGTGACTCGGGTCACAGACCAAGTGAAGGGTGAATCTCTGGGATTTCAGCAAACATCTGCCTTTTCGCAATTCCCACAGGCACTCGCTAATCCTGCATGCTGACTTTGGGTACATCTTCTCCTTCTTCAAGGAAACATAAAGTCCAGGTGAGCAGAGACGTTTTGGAAAAGGCTGCTGAGGGTGGAAGGCTCCTTCTGTACAAGTCATGCTTGCTCTGAAACTCAGAGCCCCATCGGCCCCAGCCAGGCAGTCAGCTGGCCTCAGAGGAAGGGTACCGGAGCTCACTGCCACCCACTCTCCTCTTTCTGGCTCTCCATCCTACTCCGGCTCCAAACCCGCATCCTCTCACCGTGCTCCGAGAATGCTGTCATTTGCTTGGACAGAGCTGGTCATGCCTTCTTTCTATTCTGAGTTCCCTATTTATATGCAGTTCTGGCACAGAGCCTCCAGACATTGATTTCTTCTAGTCCTGATGATGATGATGATGGTGGTGGTGGTGGTGGTGATGATGATAATGATGATGATAATGATGATGAATGATGATGACGACGAATGACAGGTTGGTGTTTCCTCTGTAGAGTTTCTCCCCAGTTGCTGGCACTCGTCTGGGAATTGCGCATGTCCCAGACTGCCTGGTGATGGCGCTGTGGATACTTAAACCCCCCGAACTCGCTTTCAGGAGCCAGAACCAGCTTCCGGAGCTCTTTGAACAAATGATACCTTCTATTAAGTGCAGAGCTCCCAGAAGCAAAGACCCAGCTGCTCTTATCTGAATGCCATCAAAGATCAAGGGTCATATTTTATCCCATTCACTGGACTTCCAAGGAGTCTCTGGTCAGCAAACTCCACCAAAGCTGGCTGTTTCCCCTAAGGGATCTGGAATCCCAGCACGTCACCACTGGCAGCTTCAGATAAAAAGCTCAAGTCACTACTCTCCACTGCCACTTTGTTCTGGCGTGACATTTTGTGGTTTTGTGCACCTGAAGTGGATGTGCGGGTCAGTGTGGAGGTTTTGGAATGGACACATATGTGTCTCTCACATGCATCTGAACACGCACAGCCACCAAGCATGTTGGAATGACCAAATCCCAAGAACACTGGCCTGCAGCCATCGGTGGCCTGGACAGTCCCATCTGAGCCCTTTCACAAGTCTGCTTGGGTGCAGAAGGCCTTTGGATGAGGTAGGTCTGCCAACACAGGGCATGGACAGGCGCCCCAAGCAGGTCCCAATGGGAAGCAGGCTGTGGGGTCTCCCCTAGACTTCCTCTGCCTTGCTTCTGCCATTTTCAGGCCTCGTGGCTTTGTTTCCTTTTGCTTTTCTCACATTCTCTTTATCGCAGGAAGTCCGCTTAAAGGATTTTTCGAAACCAATACAGTGTCAACTTCTATCCAATGAGACAGTGAAGAGACTTGGGGCTGACTGTCATCTCCTGCCACCAATGCGTGTTACCTCTTTAACATTACACAAGTAACCCGGCACTGGGCCCCCTCTTTCAGGATGTATAGTCGAAACACTTGTTAAACAGTAGGCTCTGTGACAGGGCTCTCTGTTTCCTTTCCAAACTCGCCCTGTGCCATTAAACTGCCATTTGAACTCAAAAGATCCAGTTCAGTTTCCCAGAAATACCCATTTGCTGCCTCCTTCTGGTGTAGCATCGCAGAACTGATTTGCTGCTGGTAGCTCTCCTTCTGGAAAGACGCTGTACCAGCATATCGGTTCTGTATTTCCAATAAGCATTCACACTCCAAGTCTCAGGTGCAAATAATGGTCTCTGAAAACAAATTCTTTCTTGAGCTTGCTGTCACCTAGCTGGTAAACTAGCCCAATGGGCTTGAATACGTAGCACTCAGTGAGGAGGAAATCGCCCCAGTAGACTTCTCTGCCAAAAGTTCTCACCGTCACAACACAAACTTTGAGCGGCCTTCACCGTACCTACAAATTCCCCGGATTCCTTCTCATTTTGACCCTTTGATTCCCCAGATAATGAGAAAATAGAGAAAACACACCCTTCAAATTCCTAAACAGTATTAAGAATGGAAGTCATTTTTTTATTTTTATTACTTTTTATTATAACAGGAATTGTCAAACACGGCCCAAAATAGACAGACTAGGGTGACAAACTGCTAGGTATTCACTGCTCGGTTCTACCGTCAACATCTTCCTAGGCCCCCCTGTGTATTTTTCCTTTGGCCAAACATTTTAAAACGACTCTCAGAAATCAAGTGACCCACTGTCCCTATTTGCTCTGGATTGTCCCAATATTAGCGCCGAAAGCTCCATATCTCAGAAATCCACTCAGTCCCAGGCAAAATGGAACAGTTGGTCAAGACATCATTGTTCTGGAACTTCTTCACTATATATCCCTAATAAATACGGAGTTTACAAAACTTAACCGCAATACGAATATCACACCAAACAAAATTAATGGCTATTCCATGGTATCATTTAATACCAGTCATGTTCATTTTTCCTTGACTTTCTGCAAAAAGATAACATTTTTGCTGCTGATGTGTTTGAATTAGGATTCCTCTGACCGATCCTGCTTCCTTTCCATCCATGAGAGCTCCCCCAGCCTTTTTCTTTCCTGTGTCAGTTATTTCTTTAAGAATTGAGTTATTTCTCTTACAAACTGTTCCACATTCCTGGTGTTGAAGGTTGATGTGTTTGCAGTAATTCTTATTTTTATTTTATTTTTATTTTTTTAAATTTTATTTATTTATTTGAGAGAGAGAGCGTGCATGGGCGTGTGTGCTCAAGAGAGAGCACAAGCAGGGTGAGGGGCAGAGGGAGAAGCAGACTTCCCACTGAGCAGGGAGTCCAGTGCCGGACTCGATCCTGGGACTCCGGGAGCATGACCTGAGCTGAAGGCAGAAGCTTCACCAACTGACCCACCCAGGCGCCCATTGCAGTAATTTTTAACATGCTCCTTTATTGCACGTATTTGTATAAAAAATGCTGATTAGCTCTGGAAACTTGATTAGATTCAGGGTTAATATTTCCTTGGGGGTGCTAGGTACTCCTGGCTGCATCCCAGCAGGACGCACACAGAATATGGATAAGCTTGACCTGCTGTTCTGGAGGGGCACTCATAAAACCATGAACGTGCCCTGCCGATCTCTCACCTGAAGGTTTCAGCGGCCACCGACGTTCATTGTCTTGATCTATGATATCATTAGGGGTGGCAAAGCAAGACATTCTAATTCTACTAGTCTTTCTTCATTTATTCATGTGATTCTCTGCAAAGAATAACTTTCCATCACTGACTACCTGATTATTATTTAGTACAATCCAGACGGAAAGACAGTATAAATGTGTGACACTTTTCTCTCCTTTACTCATTTTCAGAATAAATAGCTGGTTCCCTAAAGATGACCAATTAAGCTTTTTGAGCGGAAGGAGGGGGAGTAGAATTTGAACTCTCTGGTGCCTGTTCTCTGATGCATTTTCATAATTTACTTAGTTGCCATGCACATGCAAATGTAGTTGATACTCTACCATAATTTCCTTAGCAGGTGTGCACATGCAAATTTGCGTAGTACCTTCCTTCTGTTCTTTTCACAGGGGAACCTTTACCCATTTCAGGGGCGATCATGGTGATGACCATGGCAAGCACAAGGCAAAATTATTAAATCAGAAAAAGGTATACTTTTTTCTTTACATTATTATTATTATTTTTTAAGATTTTATTATTTATCTGAGAGAGAGAGAGCACAAGCAGGGTTGGGGGGGTACAGAGGGAAAAGGAGAAACAGACTATCTGCTGAGCAAGGAGCCCTGCGCCCTACGGACTGAGCCGCCCAGGCGCTCCTTGTCTTTGCATTATTACTTCTGTTCTTCCTGACCCTTGAACATTAACGTCTTGGGATGGCTCATTTTATGTCCGTTGTATCTAGCCTTGCAATCACCCAGCCGCACTAAGCTCCCAAGTTTCCTTCCCTCTGCATCCCATCTCTCTTTTTCCGTAAATTTTCCTTCTCACCATTACCTGAAATCTGGCCCACAATCTCTAATAATCTAATGTGCACCATGATTAGTCCTCCTAACCCCTGAACTCCAATGTGTTCCTTCTTTTCCGAACCCTTTCTTCAACTCCCAGAATTTAGATCTTGAGAGAAGTCAATCCTGGGGCACCTGGGTGGCTCAGTCGGTGAAGCATCTACCTTTGGCTCAGGTCATGATCTCAGGGTCCTGGGATCAAGCCCATGGGCTCCCTGCTCAGTGGGGAGTCTGTTTCCCCTTCTCCCTCGGCCCCTTCCGCCACTCATGCTCCTGCGAGCTCTCTCTCTCTCTCAAATAAATAAATAATCTTTTTTTAAAAAAAAAAGCCAATCCTTTGATCCAAGGGAACATAGGTTTAATTGCACTTTCCCAAAGTTCTTGGTTTATTCAACCTTAAAAAAGAAGGCAATCCTGCCTTTTGGGACAACACGGATGGACCTTGAGGGCATTATGACAAGTGAGAGAAGCCAGAGAAAGAAAGACAAATAGTGCATGATCTCACTTACATGTAGATTCTAAACACACACACACACACACACACACACACACACACACACACACACACAAAGGGTTGAACTCATAGGAACAGAGAGTAGAAAAGTGGTTGTCGGGAACTGAGGGATGGAAGGAGGGAGAGGTTGGTAAGAGTACAAACTTTCCGGTATGAAATGAGTACGGTCTGAGAAGCTAACATAGAACATGGTGACTGCAGTTGTATAACTGAAGTCTGGTAAGAGAGAAAAACAACTGTTCTCAAAAAGAAGGGAAGAAGGGAGGGAGGGTGGGGGGGAGGAAGGAGGGAATAAATGTGAGGTGGTTGGTGTGTTACTTAGCTAGGGAGGGGGTAATGCTTTCACAATTTATGTACACATGCATGAAATCATGACACTGTATACTTTAAATATCCTACAATTTAATTTGTCAATTATACCTCAGTAAAGCTGAAAAAAATGTTTTGAGTTTTTCTCCTTTAGAACTGTATTCACATTTTTCGAGACTCCTAGAATACTTCCCCCACTTTGTTGGAATAATCCAATCCTTCCTTCCTGTCAGGTCTGATCCCATTTGTCCTCCTTTGTCATGAGAGTCACCTGCCTTGGGAACTTATGTGATTATTACAGTAGGATGCCTCATGAATATGTCACTATTGTGGTCCCATTATATTTTCTGTAATATTGTTTTTTTTTTTTCTGTAACATTGTTTAACCCTTTTAAGGGCTTAAACTAAGATCTCCATACTAAACGGTACACTCTTTGAGGCATGGGCGGTGTGTTATATTTTAAATAATACCAAATGAGCTATAGGCACAGCATGAATACTGGCATTGATAGTAAAATGCCTGTAAATGTTTTAGATGAGAATGGGGGCATAGGAGACAATTCTAGAACATTCCATTCACCCCTAGGCTGACAAACATTTACACTGCCTCTAGTTCAGCATGATATTTCTTCTGAACTGTTCTAACATTTTTTAAACTTCCTGTTTTCATCTCTACTACTGGAAAGTGATGAATTTCTGTGTAAACAATCTGGCCGGTGTATTTTAGGACACACATAATTCCCACTATGACCTATATTAGCCGAATTGCCAGAGTTTTTATTAGCCCACCAGCATAGTCCAGGTGGGGAAATGGTGATTCATAGGTTCCATACACTGTTAATATGAGACACAAACTGATACACCCTTCTTTTTCTTAAAAAAATTATTTATTATTATTATTATTATTTGACACAGAGAGAGAGAGAGAGGACAAGCAGGGGGAGGAGCAGGCAGAGGGAGAAGAAGAAGCAGACTTCCAGTTGAGCAGGGAACCCAACAGATGCTTAACCAACTGAGCCATCCAGGCACCCCCACTTATTTATTTTGGAAAGGGAAAGAGAGAGCACAAGCAGGGGGAGCAGCAAAGGGAGAGGGAGAAGCACACTCCCCACTGAGCAGGGAGCATGACGCGGGGCTCGATCCCAGGCCCCTGAGATCATGACCTGAGCCGAAGGCAGATGCTTACCCAACTGAGCCACCAGGCGCCCCCTGATACACCCTTCTAGCGGGCAATGTGGAAATAAATACAAAACACCTTAAATTGGTGGTACTCTTAGTCCCACTGACTCCATCCCTATGAAGTCATTCTAAGAAAACAATTAGAGATATATACCCACAAAGATAGATGCACATTGATTCACATCATGGATATTTCAGAGAAAGTGTAAAAATGAACTGGAAGTCCAAAAATAACAAACCATATTAGATGTGTACGATGGTATAACTACTCAACCATCAAAAATATTTTCTAAAGGAATAGCTATAAAACAAAATTCACTATGAAGTAAAAGGAAATGGTTTAAAAGCAGTAAGTGAAATGTGCACATAAAAAAACTAGCTAGAACACCCCAAAACAGTATTAGTGGGTCTCTCTGGATGTGAGCATTACAAATGACTTTTAGTCTTCACCTCATGACTTACTGAGATTTTCAAGTTGTCTCTAATGAAAATATTATTTTTAAACCCAAATGACTACGCTATATGGCAGTTTTATGATTACCATCCATAGCTATGACCAGCAATTACACTTCCCTGTACGTTGTGCAGAAATGTACAGAAATGCATGCATACTGCTACCAAACAGATGCAGAAGGATATTCTGAACATGTGGGGTGATGCTCGCACACTGTTGTGAATGTACGAAATGCCACCGATTGTACGCTTTAAAACGGTGAGTTTAATGCTACGTGAATTTCACTTCAACAAAAAAAGAAATCAACGAAGAAAGAATATTGAGAGAAGTCATTTGTAATAGAGAAAAGCAGTGAAATAATGCAAATGCCTGACAGGAGCAGAAGGGATAAATACATGGCGGTATAATTAACCCAAGAGGCTACGGTACAGTAATGGAATCAAGGAGGTGCTGTCATAGGCAGTGACATGGAAGAAATCTCACAAACTCAGCACCGAGGGGAAGAAGACAGACACAGAGGGAACACATTGTATGATGCTATCTTTGTATGCAGGGTGAGAAACAAACAAAAGTCACTTGTAGTGTCAAGTCAATTTTGAGGTTACCTGTGTGGAGGGAGGGGGCTAGTGACAAGGGGTGAGCATGGGGAAGGGTCTGGGTAGACAGGGATGTCCCGCTGGCTCACCTGAGTGGTCGCTGTGTGTGCAAGTTCATAGTCATGAAAATTCACCAAGCTGTAAACTTGCAATACACGTGTTATTGAGAACATTCTATGGCTTTCATTCTTATCTGGTGCCCTGTAAATCTTCCAGTCCCTAAATCACCTCCCCTGTTGCTAAATATCTCCTTTAATTAATGAGATAATTCTATTGCTTATAAACTTGGACTCTATTTCTATAATTCCCAATTTTAGACATTGCATCCACTCATTCAACAACTGAATTCTAGTCTATTATGAACTCAGTCTTAGGTGAGGGGGAGACAGAGCCAGAAAGAAAACATATACTGAATACTTTATTATTTTTTTTAAAGATTTTGTTTATTTATTTATCAGAGAGAGAGAACGAACAGGGGGAGGGGAAGAGGGAGAGCCAGTCTTCCTGCTGAGCAGGGAGCCTGACATGGGGCTCGATCCCAGGACCCTCAGATCATGACCTGAACCCAAGGCAGACGCTTCACTGACTGAGCCACCCAGGTGCACATACTTTAACATCCTTTTAGGCTTGGACCTTTTTCAAACACAAGAACACAAAATTTGCATATAATTTAAAGAACTCAAAATTCCCCTGTAGACTCTTCTCCAGCCCAGAGTAAGAGCCCTGCTTTAGACACTGCTTCTCAAGAGTTAGGTGAGATCTGTCTCACAGTGTTATTAGGTACTATCTCTGCTCTTGCTTTTCTAAAAATTAAATTTGCACCTTGTAAATTGGTATTTTTAGTCAATTTATTTGTCTATGGGGTTGTATGATTTCCCCCCTCAATTTATATCACACTTTCAAACTTTCTGAAATTCAAGATTTCTTCTGAAAAGGTGTCCTATGAAATATTCCAGATCTCTTTAAACATATTAAACAGCAATAAAAATCACACTTTACTGTACTTGATGAACACAGTGATCTTAACTGCTCAAGATAAAACTGATATCATTGCAGGGGCGCCTGGGAGGCTTAGTCGTTAAGCGTCTGCCTTCAGCTCAGGGCAGGATCCCGGAGTTCTGGGATCGAGCCCCACATCAGGCTCCACTGCTGGGAGCCTGCTTCTTCCCCTCCTACTCCCCCTGCTTGTGTTCCCTCTCTTGCTAGCTGTCTCTCTCTCTGTCAAATAAATAAATAAAATCTTTAAAAAAAACAAACAAAACTGATATAATTGCAATTTAACTTCTCCAAAATATTTTGGCAGATATGTTTTTCATTACAATAAGGTAACTAATAATGATAATGTTTTTCTGTAGACTATACAGGACATTAGAATTTAAAAATCAATTTCTAAATTCTTCATAATATAAGGCCAAATATTTCACTACATGTAAAATATTCCCTCGTGTTTGCATCGTTGTAACTCGTGAAGACTATCAGAACACAACTGATCATAAATGTGACAAAAAAACAAGACTATATACTCATGTGTAGTGCTAATTAAACCATTCACATTTATCCCAACTTCCGCAAGCATTTAAAGGAAAAAGAAATATAATGAACGATGTCTTGTGTGAATAAACAAAAAGATGACATGCTCTTCTTTAATGTGATACAAATTTCAAAAAAAACCATAATTCCAGAAAATGCATTTATAAATTATATATACACATACGTATATACACACATGGACGTGTGTGCACGCATGTGTGTGCGTGTGTGTCTGCTTTTCAAGAAATCTGATGTGTTTCCTCAGGACACAACCTCCACCCTCTTCCCCGTGAGAAATACCTCTATGATCCAATCATGAGTCAATTGTTTTCCAGATTTTACCAAGTTCAGTGTTTTACTTTTCATTTTCTTACAGTTCTCTTGTGTCTTACGAGCATGGCCTTTGTGTTACTAACAGATTTGTAACTTTTTATTTGCTGTCTTTGTTCTGCTGCATGTATTCCACAAATTGGGTCCTATCGTGCATCTCCTAGCCTTCTTAGCAAAAACCGTATCTAATCCTACACTCTTTAGGACAACTAGATCTCCTTACTTTCCAGAGTTAGATAAATTATATGTTGTATGTTGTAGCAACAATATATCGATCGATCTTCTAGGTGAAAAGATGCCCTGGTGTCAAAATTATCTAGGACTTCTGTAATTCTCTAATCAAAATTTGAACTATTTTTGCCCTGTTTTATGTAAGATCATTCTCGACCCACTAAAAATCTTCCACTCATTCCTGGAACACATTGTATTGGGCTAAGACTTTGGTATAACTGTAAGCACTATTTTCTCAACAAACTCTGAGTGAGAATGTCAACCACTGGCGGTTGGTTACTTCAATCCCCTGGTCTTTTCACCATAAGTAACTTGGGTTTCTGGGGATGGTATAGATATACAGGTAAATAAAGGGCAAACATATTTTAGAGTAAAAAAGAAACTCCTATCAACTTAGACCCCTCCCTCTACCTCACATCATCAATTATAGGTTCTGTGGTTTCGTCAATTCTATTTCCAAAATGGTTTTTGGTCCAATTTCTTCGTCCCTCAAATGATTCCCATACGCTACTACAGACACTGGTCATGTCTTGTCTGAATGATATCCATAGCCGCTAGCTGGCTCCCTAAACTGAGGTTCTGCCTACATATGATATAATGGAATCTTACAGAATAAAAATGATGAAGCCCTAAGAATAATAAAATTCTGATTATATCCTGCAATTTTATTCAATATGGAGCTACACGCCTTTGCAAATCTTAGGCTCGAGGTATGACAGACATACCATGGTTCCCTGGGCAAGCCACTCACACTCAGGTTTCCATGCAGTCACTCTGCCTGGAAAGCTGCCTCCTTCCTCCCTTCTCTAATTGATGAACTGCTATTCACTCTTCAACTCATTCCTAATTTGGCATCATGTACTGTCTCGACTTCCCAATGCTGAATTAATGCCTTCCTCCTTTCTATTTCTGTTGTTTGCCATTTATAAGCCATAATCTTTTATAGTATGGATATGATATTAACTATATGAAGCTGGTTACTCACCCACCCCCTGACACACACATTGGGAGTTCCTTGAGAATAGCATTCATTTACTTGTTTTTGTATCAGATACGTAACAAGAATATGTTATTCACTCAACCAACACTCCCGTAATGAAATTATGGTGCCCTGATGCAAGGTACTAAGGATATGGTGTCGAACAAGAGACATGTCCCGCTTTTAAAGGACTTCCGGTCCAGTGATTTCGTGGTAAGTGTGTTCTGAAATATTTAACAAACATTTACGTATATCTTGTTTGCCCAGTGGCTTCTAGACTAGTTTGAACGGTTACAGATAGCCTGTCTCAACTCAGCCTTCATCTGAATCACAAACATGGTGAAAATTGCTTGGGCACATTTCATACCAAGGATTAACACACGGAGGAGTGTTTACTTATTGGTATGATGAGTAAAAAGGAGACGTGATAAGGGAACCCAATTCCCATTCTTCATTTTATCTACCTCTGGTCAGAGGTGAGAAAATGCTCAGCATCGACCCATCTTTGCTTGGGTGGGTGTGGAGGACAACGGGCACACGAAAACGGCTCATCATGGACTGCGATGGGGCTGCAGATGGGTGCTGGTCTTGTGAAGTGCTACGCATTTGGTTCTACCATGTACAATTCAATTAAGTCTCTAATAGCACTCGACGAGCGCTTCACTGGCGTGTGCAGCGGAGACGAGGTGCTGGTCTCTAGCGGTCCCTTGGAAGCTGGCATGCTCCACCTGGCTTCTATATCCTAATTCCCATGATGCCTTAGCACGATAGCATTCCACCGGAAGAGCATAAAGGAGCTATCCACGCATGCAGGCTCCTATGCTGTCACTAAGCTCTGAATTCTGACCTTGTCAAAGAAGGGACGTTTGGAAAGCTCTTTCCTTCATGGAAGGGTCATATTTGCATTGCTCTGCAAACCCTATTTGACAATACTCTAATGGTTCATTTTCAGTCTTCCTTTCTGAATGAACCAGTATGCCTTCCGTTTCAGGTGATGTTATTCTTCCCAAACCAGGTCAATTCCAGCTGCCAGTGCTAATAACAGACATCCTTGCCTCACTTATTACTCGGCCCTCCACACAATGTTTCATTATGGGAGAACAGTACCAGGCAACATCAACTGCCCATGGGAACTAATTCTCTCCTCTCCCCCAGAATGCCTCCCTTTATGGTACAGCTGCCTTCATAAAAATTTCACGGCACGCAGCATTCCTAGAAACCAATCCATATTCTGAAAGCATAAGGAATACAGACTAGATCATATTTTGAAGGCCTGTAAAATATACACATATTGTCCATCAAAACTCACTTCTGTAATTCAAAGTTTCCCATTTGGGGATTATGTATGTCCTTATACTCACATCTTTTTTCCACAGACAGTAACCCTTCACACATTATGGGAAGGCCAAGAAATATTTAGTATGCTTTTTGTCCTTAAAACGAAAGGCTATTGTTTGGCAAAGGATGAATAAACTCTGGTCTCCAGACGCCTGAATTCAATGCACATTCAACTGCTTTGTTAAGTACTAAACCCGCAAATTAAGTTCCCCATTTGAGGTGACCCCCCTGAGGCATGACTAGGAGGAAGGACAGAGGTTGCGGGAGAAGAATGAATCTTACATTTAAAATCATTATTGAGATTTGATGCAATAACTACTCACATTCAATTACAATAATATAAAGTTTTAAATTAGCCAAGGGTACAAGAGTGTGAAGCAGTCTTGGAATATTAGAAAGACCTTTTCCTATGCAAACTAACAGATGAGGAAATGTTGACAGCTTGCCTACTTTACACAAAAGAACGGTTGTGATAAAAGTATGTTGATAAAAAGATGAAAACGACAGTGATAACACTGAGAGAAAGAACCCACACTGAGAGCATTTCTGACCACAAGGAGAAATCAACCCTATGTTAGTTTCTTTTTATAGATTAATCTCTTTGCTCCCTGGGGCAAGTCAGCACAGCCAAATCATACCACTGTCAATCTGCAATGAAAATACGTAGTCAGATACGAGAGCAAAACAGGAAATCCAAAATGGCATCATTAATATGCAACACAAACTGTCTAAAGAATGAAATCTTGAAGCAGAGAGATTTGCTTTAATGAGGCTACTCTCCTTTGTCATGAGATTATTGCCTTTAGTTTTGATTCTAACATCAGGATTCTGTCTCAGGTAAAAAGAGTTAAATTGTTGTACCTTTAAATACTGGAAACGGATTATGGACTTGTAAGAAGTGAGGGTTTTAAAAAAATCTCTGCTTCTCTGCGAGATGTCAGTTTGTTAAGAGAGGAGTAGTGAAGATAGCGGGGTGATGCCTGCCCCTCTCGCTGTGCGAAATGAGGATAATGAGGACTTTCGGTTGTATTCTTGCTGTAGAATGAAGAATACTGCTTATTTATAGCTTGGTACCAATGACTAGGTGGGTGTGTTATTGTCCACAATTATTTGTAGTTATAGAATTTGGCAAAGAAATAGTTTTTCCACTAATGTATTTTTATATACCAAAGAATCTGATAGATCTCTAAACCAAAGATAACGCCTTCTACCATGCATACCTGTAATGTGTATACACACACACACACACACACGCCTCATTCACTCGCATACATACATGATAGAGCAGTGTTTCTTCACTGAGGAAATAACAACCCTTTAAGATGAGAAAAGATGTCATTTTCTCTCCTGGAAATGTGAGTGTTTTATGACATAGTAATTCAGTTATCTGTCAAAATGTCTACGGTGACAGGGGAGCAATAAGACCCTAATTTTAGCATCTTGAACCAAGGGTTTTAAAGTGAACCTTTACTTCTAAGAAATTAGTAACACCCATAAATCACATTAAAAATAGCTGTTGCTCTGCATAGAGACAGGAAGTAGATTAGAAGGTTATTAGGGGCTGGGGAATGGGAAGTTATTGCTTAATGGTACACAGCTTCTATGTGGGGCGAGGCCAAAGTTTTAGAAACAGTGGTAACGGTTGAACACCAGGGTAAACATAATTAATGCTATTAATTGTGCACTTCAAAATGGTTAAAATGCTATACACGGCTGACCTTGAACGATGCAGGGTTAGGGGCACCAACCCTCTGCAAAGTCAAAAATCTGAGTACAACTTCTGACTCCCCAAAAACTTAACTACCAATAGCCTACTGTTGACCAGAAGCCTCACCAATAACATAAAGTTGATTAACACATACGTTGTATGAGAAATGTATTATATACTGTATTCTTACGATAAAGTAAGCTAAAGAAAATGTTAAGAAAATTGTAAGGAAGAGAAAATACAGTCACAAGACCATACCATATTTATTGAAAAAAATCTGCGTGTAACTGAACTTGCGTAGTTCAAACCCATGCTGTTCAAGAATCAACTGCATTGTATTTGATATCTATTTTACCACAATCGTAATAATTACACAGAATGTAGGGGCTCCTGGGTGGCTCAGTCAATTAAGCATCAGACTCAATTTTGGCTCAGGGCATGATCTCAGGGTTGTGAGATCAAGCCCTGCGTTGGGCTCCGCGCTGTGCACGGAACAGGACCTACTTGGGATTGTCTCTCTCCCTGTCCCTCCGCCCCTCCCTGCCCCCTCTTTCTCCCTCTAAAAAAAAGAAGAAAGAACATTGCTATAACCCATCATAATGAAAGAGAACTCTTATCCACATGGGAATAATGATTCTTGAACGGTCGATGCATTCGCTTTAGATGTCTCCTTTCATTTGACTCATTTGTACATAAATATTTGACTACCAAAACTGGACAATGAAAAATCCATAGTCTAGAGCATGTGTCCTCTAGATTAGACTGTAAAGTAAATCTCCTCTCTTCTGGTGGCCCCACGTCTCAGGTCTCTACCGAGAGTCATGGATGTACCATTAAGGCAAACCATTCTACAGAGTAGGCATGTCATTTTCTGTGGACTCTGATTTAAAATGGATGTGCTCTCTCTGGAATTGGGGGTAACGCCTCATGCACTAGAATACGGCATTCTTCGCCTTTAGCTGGATGACCTAGGGCAAGTATTTCCTTAGCAACTGCATATGAAGAAAATGGAACTAAGCACTCCAACAACCAGGAATGTTCTGAGAGTTGGAGTCTACGTGTTTAAATCACTTGGCATGTGACATCTAAAGATTCACTACTTTTCATAGAAAATTTTGAGGCTTTAGAAAGGATGGTGGCTCAATAAGGCTAAGAAGGCCCTGTGAGTTGATTCTAAAATCAGTCTTAAGTGTTGCCCATGACGGAGAACAGAGAGGCTTCAGAAAGAAGCCGTGACGGCTGAGGTTTCTCTCTGATGTGCTCAGTTGAAGAGACTAGTCCAGAGCTGATGTTTGCATGTAGAGAGACAGAACACACAGAACAGATCTTCATTTCTCCCCTACTGTGTTTTATATATTAAGGAATAATTTTCATGCAGTAGAATGCAAATCTTAACTTTCTAGAGTTTCATGCCTTAGAAAGTTTCTTCCTACCCCTCCCAGTTACTGCCCGACCCTGCCCTCCACCTCCAGGAGCTGACCCATTCTGACAGCTATCTGCCTACTCCTGCACTCCATATAAGTGGAATCATACAGTTTGTGACTTTTGTGTCTGGGTTCTTGAGCTCCACATGATGCCCTAGAGATTCACCTATGTCGTTAAACTCCTCTGTAGTTTGTTCTCATGGCTGAGTGGTATTACACTATACGAATATTCCAAAAGGTGTTTATAAATTCTCTTATTGATGGACATTTGGGTCTTTTCCAGTTTGAGGCTATTATTAAGGAAGCTATTACGAACACCTTTCATAAATCTTTTTGTAGATAGGAGCACTCGTTTGTTTTGGCTATATACCCACAAGTGGAATTTCCGGGTCCCATGGAATTAATTTTATTAGAAACCGGCAGTTGTTCAAAGTGATTGTATCATTGTACATTCCCAGCAGCAATGAATGAGGGTAGACTTAAGCTACCACATACTGCAGTAAACCTACTTTTAATATTACAATAACAAAGTATGGAAACATCATGGAACTGGCTCAAGAACTCCTTCTTTCCGGGGCGCCTAGGTGGCACAGCAGTTAAGCGTCTGCCTTCAGCTCAGGGCATGATCCCGGCATTATGGGATCGAGCCCCACATCAGGCTCCTCCGCTAGGAGCCTGCTTCTTCCTCTCCCACTCCCCCTGCTTGTGTTCCCTCTCTCGGTGGCTGTCTCTATCTCTGTCAAATAAATAAATAAAATCTTTAAAAAAAAAAGAATTCCTTCTTTCCTTCCTTAAGAATATCCTTAGTTCTTGTAAAGAATCACACACAGTTTAAGGTGTCAAGGTTAAGTGGAGAAAGAGAACGGAACAAGATCCCTGATGTCATAGGGCTTCCATTCCAGAGGAAGAAAAAGGTCAATGAAGAAGGAGAAAACTACCAATACAATTTCAGATATTACTAAGTGTTATAAAAATAAGGCAGGCTTTCAGGACAAAAATGACGGCCAAGGGTGCAGAATGCAGACTATTTAGAGTGTAATACAGGTTGCTCTCTCTAGGACATACTGAACTGTTCTGTCCTCATCCCTCTGATGGGATGGATGGGATGGGATAGGAATTTGGTTAGACAGATTTCTCACTAGCAGCTGGGAGAAATAGTGTCGAAGATTTCCAGCACACTGAACCCGAAGACACCTGCAATTTTCTTACTCTTTCGGATGGGAAGCCAAGACTGTGGATGGGCTTGGTTGGGACTATACTGCCATCCCTGAGCTATTGGCTGTGGCCAGTGAGACAGGCTCCATTAATGCCATGTCTGGGCCACATGCCTCCTGCAGTGAAATGGTTCAGATCCTGTATATTACAATGCTTTTCATGCGGTATTGGGAAGAAATTCCAAAAAGAAGGTGGTATCCTGTTTTTAGAGGAAAGTGAACTGGGTAGATAAAGTTAATACACCAAAAGTAAAATTGGTAATTTGCAGGGGAAATAAAATTAAGAAGTGGTTAAAAAATAAAGATATATAGTCAAGTGTTTGCAACAAAAACAAATGAATACTAAGGGAGATAATTTAGAATGAGTCAGATGGGGCTGCGTGGTAGTTCCCAGTCGACAATGAGCACACCCAGCCACAGAAGCAATTACTGGTGGCCCTGATATAACAGAGCCCAGAGAGCTCCATGCATCACTCTTTAACCCCCCAAGCCACTCTCCCCCACACACGCTCCATCCAGCTCCAAGACACACACTATAATATGAAGGAGGAATTTTGTCTCTCTACTCCCTAGATCTACAACAATACCAAGCATGCAGCTGGTGCCTGATAATATTTGTTGCATACAAAATAAACAAGGAAATAGGGTTTTACAAATTTTGTTAAAGGAAAATTTTAAAGCAAGGTATTAAGAATGTAAAGGTCTTGCAGCCATGTACCACTAATTAAGATTGTAGATTAAGGAAGTTTTCTTCACTCTTGTTCTGTCTACTTAAACTTCAGAAGGAAGTGTCCATTTCTAAACTAAACTTATTCTTCATTCTTTCTCACCTTTATGGTCAAGGAGAGTCTGTGATTCTTCTGTCTGGCATAATAGGTTGCAAAATATTTTGCAAATTGATGGGATTTCACTTAGTTTAAAAATTCCTAGTCTCGACAAACATTCAATCGTAACAAGAAATAAAACCTCAAGATGGGGCTAATGTAGGTAGAAGATTTGTAAATATAACTTTGGACACTTCTTTTCAACTTGTAAAGGGCATACACTTCTGCTGCTGTGTGTGAATTTTTGCGTATTTGTTTAGCATAGAGTTTGGAGCAATCTGCCAAAGAGATGGTTCTAATTCTCTATGCATTTGCTGAATATTCCAAGAAGCAATGTTTTATAGCTTCTTTGGAAAATGAACATAGAATTAGTACAATTAATCCCACTGACAATGATTATAGCTAACTCTGTGCAAGCCATTACTGGTAACTTTACAGGTAATAATTCAATTAATTTGATCCATTATGCATAATGGTTTTACCCTGTGAGCCTGGAATAGAAAACGATCTTTTGATTTAAGATACAGCTCCATTATTCATGAAACAGTACTGGAAAGGGGTGATCAATTCACTTAATTGATTTGACATTCTGTTTTGAGTAGAAGTGTTGAATGTTCTTTGATGGGAGGATATGAGAATTAAGTGACTATTTTCAGGACAGATTTTGCCTCTAGTTTTTCTGATGCTTGTTCCAGTTTTTGTCATCATAATAGATTCAGGATCGTTTATTTTTGATAAGAAAATGTCACACAGGAATGATGACATATAAGCAGTCGGCTTAGATGATTTTCTTTGCTGTTTTTGTTTGCCTTGGAATCCAGTTCTCCTGGGCATTCTTTCCCTCATCTCCCTTGTGATAAAGAATGCTTTATTGAAAAGCAATGCACCAGGTGCTTAATGAGAGGAAAGACACATGACGGTTTGGGTTAGGCATCTTGAGACAGATACAATTTTTAATACCTAAAGATGGAAAGAGCAGGGAAGATTTGGAGAATGGCAGCAAGGCACCCCCAGCTGGGTGCAGAGGGTGTGCATGCAAATTGTAAAAGAGTGTCCCAACCTCCCCTGTGTGTGTATGCCTTTCTAGGTGGGGCTCTGGTTTCTCTCTTCCTACATCACAATGATCTTCTTTTTTTGACATACCCCTGAGAGCAAGGATGGTGTTCTATTGATCTTGTATCCTCAGCTCGTAGCCCAGCACACAATGGGCCCACCATAGATATTTTTAGACTGAATGAATGAAAGTGAAAATCACCCAGGGGGAGAATAATAAGGCTCCTCTGAGGATTTGGGACTTAAGTCTGAATGCAGAGCCCTGCCTGCAAACCCTTCTGCTCTTCCACCTGTTTCTTTCTCCCACCTACTACAAGGAACTTCATTCCCCTCAAGCCTATAATACACAGGACCTCCTCACTCACCCTGAGGTAACTTAATACTGTTTATGAAAACAACAGAAGCTATAGTTGGAATCACTTTATCTTCTTGCCTCAAAATCTACCTACAACTGGATACTTTGCTTTCATTCTCTTCTTATACATATGCTTACTACCATGAACCCTAGTCCTTAACAGCTGCCTCTTCAGCATCCTAGCTCTGATCATTAGCCCCTCTCTATCTCTCCTGGATTACCCACATCCCCTGTTCACTGGTGTCTTGTTATCAGCATTTAAATATGATGGCGTCTCCCTTGGCAGGAGTCTGTCCAAAGCAGTGCCATAAGCCTGGCATTGTGCAAGTAGCCCTGACGGGTGCCAGGATCACTCTGAAGTGACTCCTGCTCCAAGGACAGGGGAAGATAACCACACATGCCAGTCTGACTGAGGCCCCAGCAGTGGGCTGTGGCAGGCAGCTGTTCTAACTGCAGACCCTG
Organism: Ursus arctos; assembly: GCF_023065955.2. Classification (NCBI taxonomy): domain Eukaryota; kingdom Metazoa; phylum Chordata; class Mammalia; order Carnivora; family Ursidae; genus Ursus; species Ursus arctos. The sequence continues at coordinate 5,796,994 of NC_079873.1, forward strand.
CCCACCAACAAAAGCTTCTCTAGACACAACATAGAGAAAGCGCCATGTAGTTTGGTGTTACTGCATCTCTGGCAAATGCCTCGTCTGACTCAACTCAAGCCCAAGGCAGCCCCAGACTGGCCCACTAACAACTCAGGGACCAAACCTTGCCCACCACAAGCAAAGAGAGCCAGTGCAGATGACTGGACCAAAGGCAAACACAGCTCAACCACAAGAGTAGGGAGCATGCAACACACGTAAGAGATACACCTGAAGCACCAGGTTCTGGTGAACAGGGGACACGGCACTGCAGGGCACTACAGGACCTCTTCTACCTAAGGACACTGCTGTCAAGAGCAGGAGATGTAGCTGACTTTCCTGACACATTGAAACAGAGAGTTAGACAAAATGGGAACACAGACGCATATGTCCCAAATGAAAGGACCTAACAAAATCACAGCCAGAGATCTAAACAAAATGGAGATGAGTAATATGCCTAGTAGAGAATTTAAAATAATGGTCATAAAGATACTCACAGAACTTAAGAAAAGAGTGGAGGATCTTAGTGAGACCCTCAACAATGAGATAGAAAACACAAAAAAGAACCAATCAGAAATGAAGAACTCAATAACTGAAATTAAAAATGCGCTAGAGGGAGTAAACGGTAGACTAGAAGCAGAAGAACGACAGCAACCTGGAGGACCGAGTAATGGAAAGCAACCAAGCTGAAAGGAGAAAGAAAAAAGAATAATAAAAAATGAAAATAGATTAAGCAAACTCAACAACACTATCAAGCATAATAACAGTCACATTATAGGGATCCCAGAAGGAGAGAGAAAAAGAAGAAGAAAATGTATTTGAAGAAATAATAGCACAAAACTTCCTGAATCTGAAGAAGGAAACAGAAATCAAGATCCAAGACACACACAGAGTCGCCAGCAAAATCAGCCCAAGGAGGTCTCCACCAAGATACAGAGTAATTAAAACAGTAAAAAGTAGTGACAAAGAATTTTTAAAGCAGCAAGAGAAAAGAAAACACTTACATACAAGGGAAACCCCATAAGGCTATCAGCTAATGATTTAGCAGAAACTTTACAGGCCAGAGTGACATGATATATTCAAAGTGCTGAAAGAAAAAACTTTGCAACCAAGAGTACTCTACCCAGCAAGGCTATCATTCAGAATAGAAGGAGAGATAAAGAGTTCTGCAGACAAAGAAAGTTAGAGGAATTCATCACACTAAACCAGCCTTATAAAAAATATTAAAAGGATTCTTTGAGTGGAAAGCAAAGACCATAAGCAGGAGTAAAAAAAAGTTGGAAGCACAAAAAGACTAAAGTTAGGTATATCTGTAAAAATCAGTTTGGAGATTCACAAAATGAAAGGATGTAGTGTATGATGCCATGTACCTAAAACATGGGTTGGGGGGAGAGAAGTAAAAATTTTGTGTTTTTAGAATGGGTTCAAACTTCAGCAACCATCAGTTGGAAAGAAAGCCCAAGGCAGCACACTTATATTGTACAAAATAGGCCTTAAAACAAAGACTGTAACAAGAGACAAAGAGGGATACTACATGATCAAAACGGGGACAATCCAGCAAGAAGATTTAACAACTGTAAGTATGTATGCACCCAACATTGGAGCACCCAAAAACATAAAACCAGCTATTAGCTAACAAACATGAAGGAAGTGCTAGATAGTAATACAATAATATTAGGGGACTCTAACACCCCACTTACATCAATGGATAGATCACCCAATCAGAAAATCAATAAGAAAACAGTGGTTTTGAATAACACATTGGACGAGATGGATCTAACAGATATGTTCAGAACATTCCATCCTAAAACAGCACAATACACAATTTTTACAAGTGCACGCAGAACATTCTTCAGAATAGATCACATGCGAAGCTACAAAAGAAGTCTAAATAAATTTAAAAAGATCGATGTCATACCATGCATCTTTTCTGACCACAACACTATGAAACTAGAAATCAACCACAAAAAAACATCTGGAAAGAACATAAATACATGGAGGTTACATGCTACTAAACATACTACTAAATAATGGATCAACCAAGAAATCAAACAGCAAATCAAAAAATACATGGAGACAAATGAAAATGAAAACACAATGGTCCCAAATCTTTGGGATGCAGCAAAAGCTATTCTAAGAGGGACGTTTACAGCAGTACAGGCCTATCTCAAGAAGCAAGAAAAGTTGCAAATAAACAGCCTAACTTTACACCTAAAGGAGCTAGAAAAAGAACAAACAAAACTCAAAAACAGTAGAAGGAAGAAAATAATAAAGATTAGAGCAGAAATAAATGAAATAGAAACTAAAAAAAAAAAAAAAAAAACAACCAACTACAGAATACATGAATGAAACTAGGAGCTGATTTTGTGAAAAGATCCACAAAATTGACAAACCTTTACCCAGACTCGACATGGGGGGAGGGCCTCAAATCAGTAAAATCAGAAATGAAAGAGGAAAAATAATAACCAAAACCACAGAAATACAAAGGATTATAATAGAATATTACAGGGGCGCCTGGGTGGCACAGCGGTTAAACGTCTGCCTTCGGCTCAGGGCATGATTCCAGCGTTATGGGATCGAGCCCCACATCAGGCTCCTCCACTATGAGCCTGCTTCTTCCTCTCCCACTCCCCCTGCTTGTGTTCCCTCTCTCACTGGCTGTCTCTCTGTCACATAAATAAATAAAATCTTAAAAAAAATAATAATAGAATATTATGAAAAATTATATGCCAACAAATTGAAAAACCTAGAAGAAATGGATAAATTCCTAGAAACATATAACTTCCCAAGACTGAATCAGGAATAAATAGGAAATTTGAACAGACTGATTACCAGCAAGGAAATTCCAATGGTAATCAGAAAACTCCCAACAAATAAAAGTCCAGGGCCAGACGGCTTCACAGGTGACTTCTACCAAACATTTAAAAAAGAGTTAACACCTACTTTTCTCAAACTATTCCAAAATATTCCAAACTATTCCAAAGCTTCCAAATTCATTCTATGAAGCCATCATTATCCTGACACCAAAACCAGATAAAGACACTACAAAAACGGGAATTATAGGCCAATATCTCTGATGAACATAGATGCAAAAATCCTCAACAAAATATTAGCAACCTGAATTCAACAATATCGTAATGAAACCATTCTCCATGATCAAGTAGGATTCATTCCTGGGATGCAAGCGTGGTTCAATATTCACAAATCAATCAACACAATACATCACATAAACAAGAGAAAGGATAAAAACCATATGATCATTTCAATAAATGCAGAAAAATCATCTGACAAAGTACAACATCCATTCATGATAAAAACCCTCAACAAAGTAGGTTTAGATGGAACATATTTCAACATAATAAAGGCCAATTATGAAAAACCCACAGCTAACATCATACTCAATACTGGAAACTAAAAGCTTTCCCCTAAGATCAGGAACAAGACAACGATGTCACTCTTGCCACTTTTATTCAATACAGTACTGGAAGTCCTAGCCACAGCAATTAGACAACAAAAAGAAACAAAAGGCAACCAAACTGGTAAGAAAGAAGTAAAACTTTCATTATTTGCAGATGGCATGATACTATATATAGAAAGCTCTAAAGACTCCATAACAAAACTACTAGAACGATAAAGGAATTCAGTAAAGTCGCAGGATACAAAATCAATAAACGTAAGTCTCTTGCATTTCCATACACTAATAATGAAGCAGCAGAAAGTGAAATTAAGAAAACAATCCCATTTACAATTGTGCCAAAAATAATAAAATACCTAAGAATAGAGTTAACCAAGGAGGTGAAAGACCTGTACTCTGAAAATTAAAACGATGAAAGAAATTGAAGATGACACAAATGGAAATATATTTCATGTTCATGGATTGGAAAAACAAACAGTTAAAATATCCATACTACTCAAATCAATCTACAAATTTAATGCAATCTCTATCAAAATACCAAAGGCATTTTTCACAAAACTAGAACAAACAATCCTAAAATTTGTATGGAACCACAAAAGACCCCAAATAGCCAAAATAATCCTGAAAAAGGAAAACAAACCTGGAGATACCACAATTCTAGACTTCAAGTTATATTACAAAGTTGTAGTAATCAAAACAGTATGGTACTGGCACAAAATAGACATATAGATCAATGGAGCAGAATAGAGAGCCCAGAAATAAACCAATGATTATATGTTCAATTAATCTATGATGAAGGAGGCAAGCATATGCAATGGGAAAAAGTCTCTTCAATAAATGGTGCTGGGAAAACAGGACAGGTGCATGCAAAAGAATGAAACTGAACCGCTTTCTTACACCACACACAAAAATAAACTCAAAATGGATTAAAAATCTATATGTGAGATCTGAAGCCATAAAAATCCTAGAAGACAACACAGGTAGTCATTTCTTTGACATTGGCTATAGCAAGTTTTCTAGATATATCTCCTGAGGCAAGGGGAAAAAAAAGCAAGAATAAACTACATCAAAATAAAAAGCTTCTGCACAGCAAAGGAAACAACAAAACTGAAAAGCAACCTACTTAATGGGAAAAGATATTTGCAAACGACATATCTGATAAGGGGTTAGCATCCAAAATATATAAAGAACTTACAGAACTCAACACCAAAAAACAAAACAAAAACAAACAAAATCCCCAAATAATCCAATGTAAAAATGGGCAGAAAACACTAACAGACATTTCTCCAAAGAAGACATACAGATAGCCAAGAGACACATGAAAAGATATTCAACATCACTAATTAGCAGAGAAATGCATGTCAAAACCACAATGCAATATCACCTCACACCTGTCAGAATGTTTAAAATCAAAAACACAGGAAACAAGTGTTGGCAGGAATGTGGAGAAAAAGGAACTCTCTTGCACTGTTGGTGGGAATGGAAAATTGGTACAGCCACTGTGGAAAACAGTATGGAATTTCCAGTAGTTCCACTACTGGGTATTTACCCAAAAGGTAAAACACTAATTCAAAAAGCTATACGCACCCTTATGTTTGTAGCAGTATTATGTATGACAGCTAAAATATGGAAGCAGCCCAAGAGTCCTTTGATAGATCAATGGATAAAGAAGATGTGGTATATATGTATGATGGAATATTACTCAGCCATAAAAAAGAATGAAATCTTGCCATTTGCAACAACACAGATGGATTGAGAGGATATAATGTTAAGTGAAATAAGTTAGTCAGAGAAAGACAAACACCATATGATTTCACTCCTATGTGGAATTTAAAAAACAAAACAAATGAACAAATTAAAAAGGAAACAAAAAACCAGACTCTTAACTACAGAGAACACGCTGATGGTTACCAGAGGGGAGGTGTGGGGGAGAATGTATAGAATTGTTGAATCACTGTATTGTACACCTGTAACTAACAGAACACTGTACATTAATTATATTGGAATTTTAAAAATTAATTAATTAAAAAATACATGATGGTGTCTGTCCTGTATTAAAAATTTCTGTGGAACCTCCTTTTGTTCCATTAAAAACCACCTTTGCTACCCTACATTAAGTAGCTGTCTATAGCCACTATTTTCAAGCTTGACTTCCCTTGTTTTGTCAATCCCCCATAGGCAGTTTTCCACTCCCACCACTAAACCGAAACTCGTTGCTATCGCCAGTGGGTAAGGTGTCATGACAATTACACTTGATTTCTTAGCAGTGTTTTGTATGACCCCTTCAACCCGGCCTCCAGGAAGCCCCCCTCTCCGTTCTTCCTTATGTGCATTTTCTCTGCCCATCCCCCCTAAATGCACCTTTCACAGTGTGATATACTGCACTTGAAACTGGTGTGGACCCAGGTAATCTCTGCATTTGAAGTAAGATCCCAGGGGATTCTCTTCCACCAAGCTTTCAGAAGCACTGTCACAAGTACTTATATTCCTCAGAGACCAGTCTTCAGTTCATGATTTATAGTGCAGGTTGGCAAACTATAGCTCAACAGTCAAATCTGGCCCATCACTTGTTTTTGTAAATAAAGTTTTCTTGGAATACTAACACCACCCATTTGTGGACATATTGCCTACGGCTGCGTTGAAGCCATGATGGCAGAGTTGAGTAGGTACAACAGAGACCGTATGACCCACAAAGCTTGAAATATTTACTATCTGGCCCCTGGTTTCTCATCTCCCCATCTCCCCTCCCTGACATCAGCAGCCTTCTTCATGTGGATTTCTCTGCCATGCTTCAGACTCATAGAGCCAACAAACTTATTGGAAAGCTGCGTGTGAATACGCATGGGCCCTTCAATCCCATCATATCCAGTTGCATTTAGCATCTTTTTCCTCCTCCAAGATGATGGAGTTCAGGAAAAATCATCACCATCCTCCCAGTCGCCAAGCTCATAAGCACCCTTTCTCTCAGGCCTCCCTCTATGTAAGCTTCAACACTAGGCTAGGTTGGTTGCACCAACCCTGGTTCCAACTTAGTTTTCTTGTGGAGCCAGCTCACCAGTGACGTTAGGGCAAATGATGGACTCCGGATGATTTGCCAAGGTCTTGCACTAAACCAGGGGTCTCCCTGTCATCCACGGTCTGGGCGGGAGCACCTGTGGCTGAAGGGTCTTTCTTGGGGACAGTACTAGGAGGTCACAAGGCAATTCCACACTGTAGCCCGTTCAAAATACTATACATAAGAGGTCTCATCATGTGCATGTGTAGGACATCATTCAACACCAATTACAAAAACGAATTTTATGGACATTCAGACAAAGAAGAGTGAAGGGCAGTAGGACCGAGAACCTGAACCCTGGTCCGCTATCACTGAAGGATGGCCCTGCCTGTTGGGAAAATAAGGGGAAACAGTCCTTCTGACAAGTCAGCACTTGGAAAGACTTAAAAGTATATCTCCAACCATTGGCAGAGACAAAGCACACACAAAACTGAGAGATGAAAATTCAGAGAGATACGTATCACCTATTCAAACGCAATAAAACGGGTGCCAGGATTGATTCATTATCTTTGCATCTAAAGAATTCAGGAGTCGTACTTCCCAAAAGCAGATGCTGAGTGTTTTTATCACTGTACCCCTGTTGGGTATGCAATTTCGTTACTGGACCAAAAGTCATGTTATCTATGGAAATACAATAATCTCTGTGAAAATTTCTTAAAACAGGAAAAAGAAAGTCTGCCATAGGTGCATAATATAAATGTCATTTTTGTTTCTGCAAAATCTTTTTGCTGACTCCCTGAAGACTGGGAAATGGTTGAAAGGCATGGTCTTCTTACTTTTGGCCTCTTAACCCAATCTCGCTTCAGGTGGAAATCACAGCCCATCTTCTGAAATGACCATCTGCAGAGCTACAGACTTGGCGTGCAACCTCACTGAGCTTAAGCAGTGAAAAAGTGCATTTAAACCAGTTAGAATAGCTAGAGACTTTCTTTAAGTGTTGTAACCATTTATATGAAATCTTTTACTTATGGAGATAATATCTGACTCACATAACTAATATGCTCTGTGTAAAATAACGTATGCTGCTTGCAATTTGGGTGATAAAAATGGTTTCCAATTCTAGTACACAGCCAGATTGCTACATATATGGAAATCTACAATCCAATTTTCCCCGTGCAGGTCAATTTCTACCCTGACTGAACTGGTGCATTGTCATCCATTTTCTTGGTTCTTAAAGTCAGAGGATGGCCTTTACATTCATACCATTGCCACCTGCAGTGCCGTCCACAACAATATTGAAGGAAAAAGAGATACAGCCCATCAAAAGAGTGGTGTTTTCTGTAAAACAGAAATACTGGTAGTCTCTCCAAGAGTAGCAGACAGTACTAGATTTGAGAAGTTTACTATATTCCACTGACCCCAAGAGGAGCTACATTTTTAGGCCAATTCTTTAATGAAAGGGTAATAAAAAGAATGTGCAAATGTCTAGAAATATGGCCCAAGAAAATTATTATTTTGTTGTTGGTCAATGAAGTGGTTTGTTAGGACATAACCGGCTTGGGGCCTTTGCTAGAGAGCCTGTAAAGCATTTTCTCTATGAACAAGAGCTAATGCCATCCATTATTAACAGGCACCCCTAAAACTCCAGGTGTAAGGCGACCAGATTTGGGTTCTTTGCATCATTTGCATGCAGTCTTTCAATATAGCGAAATGCTCTGTACAGACATACAGACACACAAGGTGTGTTTACCTGTGTGCTTAAAAGACAGTCCACATTTCTCTCCATTGCAAGACCAAAAACCCCTTTTCAAGGTCTACTTGTGTACACACTGGCCATCTCACTGTTCTGTGTGGGGCCTTCCAGAGTCTGCTGTTCTGGCTCTGCTTTGGGGCTTTACAAAGAGTTAATTCATACAAGGCACATTACTGGCAGAATAATGGCCTCCAAAGAGGTCCACATCCTAATCCCTCGAATTCTGAGAATATGTTACTTTACATATCAAAAGGGATCTTATAGATGTGATCAATAAAGGATGTTGAGATGGGGAGTTTATTTTGGATTATTTGGGTGGGTCCAAACTAATGACCTGAGCTCGTAAAAGCAGAGAACCTTTCCCAGCCGGGATCAGAGAGATGCAGAAGAAAAAGGAAGTGGGATAGATGAGGCATGAGAAGGACTTGATCTGCCACTACAGGCTTTGAAGATGGGAGGGACCAGGGACCATGCAATGAGAGTGAACTTTAGAAGTGAGAATCACCCCCACTTGAGAGCCAACAAGGGAATGGGGACCTCAGAGCCCAGTGTGGAAGCGAGGGCTGCCAACAACTTGCTCTTATGAGTCTGAAAGCAAACTCCTTAATTAAGAACTTGGCCCAGCCAACACCTTGATTTTGTGAGCCTCATGTCAATGTCCCACCTACAACTGTGAGATAATAAATGTGAGATAATAAACATGTGTTGTTTTAAACTGCTGAGTCTGGGATAATTTTATATAGCAGCGACAGGCCACGAACAGAATTCTCAACATTGCTTACAACATTCCTCGCATTCTCTTAATTCCAAGACACCATCAGTTGTAAATCAGCAAAAATCTAACACGGGAGATTTTCAGGGAAAAGAAATGCCACTACATCCCACTGAAGGTAAGATGCATCCTGGTTTCTGAAACAGACAAAACTGTAGATGGGGAAAAAAATAAATTAAAAATACTTCCTTATCTTTGAATTAAGGAAATACAATATTCACTGGTGGTTATATTTAGGGAATATCTAACTTTATATAAAAACATCAGCTCTCCTAATCCCCTTAAAGGCATGTTTCACCATCCGTTCACATGCCGCTCCCCAGAAATTTTCCCCTCTCTGAAATGCAGACATAATTAAGAAGGCAGTTAATATTGGCTTCCTTCCCTGTGTGTACACGGTTGTTAAACGCTCAGAGCCCAATAAGGTTTATTACTGCTCAGCTCGTTCCATAAGAAACTCCTTAAACACAGGAAGAACAGTTGTGACTTAAAACCGAGTTAACACATTCTAAAGAATTTCAAGTCTCTTGAAAGGAATGACCCTTTTGTGATCCGAAGGTGTTCTCCAAGTTACGGCTTGTAATCATTTAAGACTGGCACAATACCTTTTTTGTTGGTGTGCAAATGCACTGGTGATGTTTCCGGCATGAAATGTAACATGCAACTCATTTACTCATTTTAGCAAGAGTTGCCAGGAATGATTTCTTCTTCAAAATCAAACCTTCCACAACTGGAGTTTGAAATCTCAACTATTACTAGAAGCTGGTGAAGATTTATTTTGGTGTTATTTTCTAAGGAATATATAAACTCAACTGAATTCTATACTCCCTATTCACATTTGCCAAACATAGATCAAAATTAGCAAAAAGTAAACAACTACTACAATACTTACAGCAAAAAAAAAGCCTTCTGAAAATGAGTAAACGATTGTTTTTGTTTTCTGGGATGATTAGGCAATGATCGTTGAACTTTTTTTTTAAGATTTTAATTTTCAGTAATCTCTACACTGAACACAGGGCTCAAACTTACGATCCCAAGGTCAGGAGTCATCTGCTCTACCAACTGAGCCAGCCAGGCACTCTAATGGTAGTTGAATTATTAAATTTCATACTCCAAAGTCACATCTGATGACACAAAATCAGTGGAAACTTTTGAGCTACTCGCTGCATGGATTCTGTCTCACAAGGCAAGTGTGTGTGGAAGGGGGTGTAACTGTTTGGTGTGTATGCCTTGGAAGTGTGCATGGTGGAAAATGCGAAGGAAGTGGAGGAGGGGCTTTACCTTCTACTTGCAAACAAAGGTTTGAGTTAGGCATAAGATTCTGCAACATGGTTTTAAGAAAGGATTTCCCAGGAGTGCCTGGGTGGCTCAGTCGTTAAGCGTATGCCTTCGGCTCAGGGCGTGATCCTGGCGCTCTGGGATCGAGCCCCACATCATGCTCCTCCACTGGGAGCCTGCTTCTCCCTCTCCCACTCCCCCTGCCTGTGTTCCCTCTCTCTCTGGCTGTCTCTATCTCTGTCAAATAAATAAAATCTTGAAAAAAAGAAGAAAGAAAGAAAGAAAGAGAGAGAGAGAGAGAGAGAGAGAGAGAGGGAGGGAGGGAGAAAGAAAGAGAGAGAGAGAGAGAGAGAGAGGGAGGGAGGGAGGGAGGGAGGGAGAAAGAAAGAAAGAAAGAAAGAAAGAAAGAAAGAAAGAAAGAAAGAAAGAAAGAAAAGAAAAGAAAGAAAAGAAAGAAAGAAAGAAAGAAAGAAAGAAAGAAAGAAAGAAAGAAAGAAAGAAAGAAAGAAAGAAAGAAATGAGATAAAAAGAGGGATATTGTTTTTTGTTGGTTTCAGGAGGCAGCCCAATGTGAAGTCACCTCATTTCTGTGAATCTGGGTTCTTTAATAGGGCGTGGAGCAGCATCGATGGTAGAATTCCAGAAAATGTCTGTCCTCACCAATAATGGGTCTGGTCACTCTCAGGCCTTCCTAGAAGAACATCACATGGTTTATTTTCCAAAGACTCCAAAGTGTCTTTAAATTTGTCTGTTCTTCTCGCTCTTCATTGTCCTTCCTCTGAAGGACCAGCTTCTTTATGTGTTTGTACCCCTTCCCCATATCTGTCAGATGAAGGCACCCAAAGAAATAAGTCTCCAAAAGTGTGAGTTTGGTGTCGCGTGTGATACTCTGCCACTCAGGTTTCAGCCCAGAAGCCGGATGCCATCCCCTCCTGCGGTGCTCCCCTCAGCTGCAGCTGGAAGTCACTGGCTGAAGGTCACCTCTAGGGTGGGGGAGGAGCTAAGTTCCTGGGCACTTCAGAGCCTCTGAGGAAGAGTCACAAGCACTGGGTATTAGCAGCAGCATTGGCAACGGGGAAACTGAAGGGACCTGTCCTCTACAGACTGCATCTGACGACCCTTCTTTTTGACACTTCAGGACACTCTCCCTACCCATGACTCCAGAGGCTTGGAGAGAGTCCCAGTGGCACAGCCCAGGCTCCAACTCAAGACTCACTCCCGATTGGCCCCAAAAGGAACCCCATTCCTTTGGAGTTCCACTGTGTCTTCACGGGGTTCAAAGCTTGGCTCTACTGATTCTTAAATGGGTGAGTTTAACTCTTTGGAATGCAAATTATTTTTCATCTGCAAGATTAAATTAGATGCTTGAGTGCTATCTTCAGCGTATTGGAAATACTCAGTGAGTATTAAAGCCCTCTATCTTATTAAAGATCTTGAGGGTGCTAAAGATTGCACATCTTCATTGTGAGTTCCCTTTAGGACCTTTATTATCACCGAAAGTAAGTTGGTTTTAGTCAGATCTCTCTTGCCATGAGTTAATGCTCTTCCTCGTGCTTCGAATATTAATTCTAACCCTAATTTTTCTTCTAATTCTCTTCCTTCAACCTTCTTCAATTTCTCCTTCTCGGTCCCCTTCTCTTCTTCTTCCTCCTCCCCCTTTCTGCATTTATACACACCGTCTCCATCAACTGTAAGACAAGTAAGACAAAGTGTATGTCCCAGGCTTCTTGTGCTAAAAAATCCCTTGAGTGAAGTGAGATGTGCCTCCCTCATCACTGCATTCATCACACATAGCTGGCCACTGGGCAGTGTTAAGTCTGGAGCTGGAGAAAAACAGATGGATTCAACTCCTTGTTTTGCCAAGTGTCAGCTTGTTTGACCCTCTTGAACATTTCTGAACGCAACCCTCCCAGCCTGGAACACTTTCATGACAATGCCAACTTTGCAGAGCAGTTGTGAAATAAAGGGGATTTCAGATGAACAATTGGCAGGCCTACCCTATGACGTTAATAAATGATGAATCACGGAAGAAATTACAATTCTTCCACTGATATACATGGACTACCTATTATATTCCAGGAAATTTGGTAAGAACTGGCCACACCAAGATGGCTGTCTTCCCTGGATGAGCCTCTATGGTTTTTGTTAAGGAAATGTTGTTAGTGTGGCCACAAAATTCTCTGGCAGATACCCCTTCTACCAAAGAATGGATGAGATAACCTGACAGCCTTTGGCTCTTACCCTGGAGACACCAAGACTGTATTTTTATTTTCTCTTTCCTTTTTGGAAAACTGAAATAGATTTGGGCCATCATGTCATTCTCATTATTACTCTATTGTGCATAAAACCAGCCTTTTTACATACTCGCTTTTTTCTTACGCTTTTAGAATCCATACAGATATCTACGATGCACAGATTTTATACCTCTGTCATTTTTTTCTTACTTACATTTTCAGAACAACTTCTACACAAAATTTCTAATATTTTCTTATGTCATATTTTTCAGCAGTCAGAACTGATAATCCTCACATTCCTTCTGTTGCTCCTGGTAATCCTGTCTTGCCCTCCAGTAGAAAGCTGTTATGAGATGCCTTGTGTTTCTATTTTAAAATATGTATCTTGTTTACTGAATTAAATTTGTCATAGAAACTGTATCAGCACCAACATTTCAAATCTGTGCTCCTTCTACAGAATTAAGATAATTTCTTCTTGCTTCATTCATCTGCTGATGACTCAAACTCATCTACTGAAAAATAATGTTTTAATGAGTTCCTTCTCAGTCTCATTTAAAGTATATTAACAATAATGATATGCAGAAGTCAATATTCTTTATTACTCTAGCAAACTGGATTTCTCAACCCACTTGACAGTTTAAAATTGCCACTGGGAAGAACTTGACTTTCAAGGAGAATTAAATGGGGTTTACTGTGGTGACTGATTATCAGCATAAGAACCATGCATTTTTCTACTACAGTAGAGGAAATAATTTAATTAGTCTGTTATTGTAAATGTTCTGATTTTAATACATTAACTTGTGGCCCATGGCTGATAGAAAAGAAATTAACACTGACTCTTTTTGACTGTGGAATGAATTGGACTTTCCAGGGCAAGAAAATTAATTATAAATGCTCTCTATTTAAGATTGCCAGATTTTTTTAATGATAAATGATGTAATTATTAGATGTCAAGTATACAAATACTCATGCATTGACATTTCAGCTTATTAATTCCAACATTCACCATTGTGTATAACATATTCATCACATTTAATTGCTCAGTAAAGGGGAAAAAAATCATTGTTCTCATGGTTCTCCCTGTGATTTTGAGGCAGTAAATTTATGAAGACACTGAATGCTAATGCACTAAATTTCTGATGACAGTCCCGTGTTTCGTTCGGAGCCAAGATCAAAATAAACAAAAAGAGTGAGCGCATAGTAGACTGAAGTTACAGCAGTGGTGACTAAGTTTTACAGAATTATGAGTTAGGCAAAATCTGTCTTCAGCATCCTCTCCTTTGTGTTTCCCCTTCTCTCTGCCACCCATTTTTGGGTGTGAGTGGTGAGTATCCAGGGCCGTGATGCTCACCCTGGCATCCCAGGAGCTTCTTCCTTCCCAAGAGATGCCCACCCTCATCAACCAGTGCTCCCATTCTTGGCAGGATGAAGACAACTGTCTAACTTCAAAAGATTTCAGGGGGCCCCTCACCCGTGACAAGAGATACAAGAGTCAGGAGAGATGAAGCACATCTGTTTCCCTTTAATTCAGCAACCCTTTCAAATTTGCATTTCACTCATCCCATCTGTGACCAGTTTTACATGTCAACTTAGCTGGGCTATGACTCCCAGTTATGCAACAAAATGCTAATCAGAGGGTTGTACTAAAGGTATGTTGTAGATGTGATTAAAGGCCATAATCAGTTGATGTTAAGCGATTCCGTTGATGTTAAGCGAGGGACACTGTCCTGGGTTATCTGAGTGGACCCAGTGCAACCACAAGTGTTCTCATATGAGGGAAGCAGGAGGACCAAAGTCAAAGAGAGAAGGTGATGGGGAAGCAGAGGTTGAAGTGATGTACTGTGATGATGGAAGAAGGACCAGGAGATCAGGAATGCAGCTCTAGAAGCTGCAAAAGGCTCTACCTTAGAACCAGAGGGAGCGAGCCCTACTGACATCTTGGTTGCAGTTCAATGAGACCCATTTTGGACTTCTGACCTCCAGAACTGTAGAGTCACGCATTTGTGTTCTTTCAAGCCACTAAGTTTGGAAATTTGTTGCAGCAGCTATAAGAGACTACTACACTATCAAATGCATTTGAGAAGTTTAGTGTCAAATCTATTGTTTATTCAATGTGCACTCTTTCAATGCATACATGGCTTCATATCTCCCCTGCAATAACTCTGTTGCATCTCTGGAGCCACCGTTCCGGGATGATAACTGCTGTCATCAACCACAAAAGGCAAGGGTGGGCCTGAAAACACCTCCCTTCAGTCCTGGCTGTACTGTTCCCTCCACAGCCCTGGCATGGTCTCATAGCCCTCCAGGCAGCCACTTCTGTGCATGCAAGGTCAAACCACTGGTTTCCTCATTAGACACCTATATCCTTTTTTTCTCCCTTAGTTTCCATCTGTGGTGGGCAGAAGTATCAGATGGACCCAGAGATCGCCACCCCTGGTGTGGACACACTATATAATCCCCTCCCTTTGAGCACGGACGTGATCCATGAATATGAAGGATGTCACTCCAATAATTAGGTCTCTAATCAGTTGACTTTGAGTTAATGTAGAGTTATTATCTGTGCTGGCCTACCTACTGAGTTGAGCTCTTAAAAGTGACAATATGCGGGGTGCCTGGCTGACTCAGTGGAGCACGTGACTCTTGATCTCGGGGTTACAAGTCTGAGCCCCATGTTGGGGGTAGAGATGACTTAAAAATAAAATCTTTAAAAAAATTCATTTAAAAAGAAAGTGACAAGATGCAGTGGCAGATACTGTCCTACTCAAAGAAGGAAGTGAAAGCCACGCTGTGAACTGTCAATGGGGGCCATGTGGCAAGGAACTGTGGGTGGCTTCTAGGACCCGAAAGGGGCCCTGGCAGATGAAAAATAGAGACCTCAAGCACACAGCCGCAAGGAAATTTATTCTGCCAACAACCTTCCAGGCTTAGAAGAGGACCATGGGCATGAGAAAGAAGTGCAGCCTGGCCAACACCATGATTTCTACCTGGTAAGACTTGAGCAGAGGACCCAGCTAACCCATGCCTGGGTTCCTGACTCACAGAAACTGTGAGACAGTAATTTGCGTTGTAAGCCACTAAGCTTGCAGTCACTGGTTAAACAGCAAGAGAAACAAATACACCACCTTGCAAAAAGCATTCTTCAGTTCGTTATCACTAAGCATGCAAAATTAATTTAAACTATGTTTGTAATCTTAAGTATGCCAAAGAACAGGAGAAAACTTTTCTAAATGAAAGTTGTGGTCTGAGCAGAATGAGTGATTGGAAGAGTTATCTTTCACCAGAATAAACTCCCTTCCAATCTCTCTACGTACATAGATTCCTCTGTCCTCACCTCAAATGCTGGCAGCAAACCCAGGTAGGAAAGAGATACACCAAAGATTGTAACCACTGCTGCCCATTCCAGCTTCCCCATCCTGACATTTCTCATAGCTTTGATGGTTTTTGTCACTCAGTGGTCCTTGTATACAATAATGGGTTCACGAATCTTTTGTCCTTTGGGAAAGGTAGGTTCCATCTTCACACACAGATTTGAAAATCTCCAAAGGCATGGTGCCAGGTCAAGTAGGCAGGACTTGGAATGGGAAGAACTGAGTTACATCCTGGTATTTGATGTCCGCATCTTGTATAGAAAGTAATTTACTGTCTCTGCTCCAAATACAATGGTAGTCATAATACATGAGGATATTTGTGAAGCTCGTATGATTCAGTTTATCTAAAATACCTTGCACGTGGCTTTTCAACTACTACGTGTTCAGTAAATATTTATTCACTTGCTCTGGAAACACGGCACCAAATATGATACTCCTGATAGGATATAATTTATCTACCTCTCCCCCCTATTTTTCCAGCATTCAGGTTATTATCAGCTAGAAGGGCATGAGCAAGTCATACCTCTGTGAGCTGCCCAGGGTATAACAAATCAGACAGCCCATATTCCGCACAGGGTACTGAACCCAACCGAGTGCTGCCTCCACAATTTGCCTCAAGAGTACAGCACAGATTTCCTACGTAGCAAAGGCAGTTTTCTTCACCTCATTAGCAAACCCACCAAGGATGACTTTTTGGGAGTGAGAGCCAAAGAATGAGTGGAATTCAAAGGCAATAAGGAAGATTGCTCACTCGAAACTGCAAATGCAGAGAGTGGAATTTCCACTTCAGCTGGAAAGTTCCCTCACTCCACATGCTTGAGAAGACGCATGTCTATGAAATGCTAATGAAGTCAAGCCCATTCACATGTAAATTTCTAGATTTTTTTTCTCCCTCAAAATTAAGTTCTTACAAGTGATTTAAAGAGTAATTGGCTTCTAGATACGTTTTCCAGCAAATTACAGCAGTCAAAAGCTTGTTTGAAGGGTAATGCCGCCTGTTCAAGTTGCCTTTGGGAGAACTCTAATAGAGAACAGTGTTTCTTTCCTTTCACTGCTTCTATAACTAATGCAGTGCTTCCCTCCAGAACAGAGCCGTAAAGGGGATTATATGTCACAAGGAATGGTGAAGACATAAGGGCATTTTTGCCTTATCCCCCTGAATCATAATCATATTGCATATTTTCACGATGTTCTTTTTTTTTTTCTTCTTACTCCAAGTCATACACCAGATGGTAAATCCTAGGAATCATTTAATAGGTTTGGCAAAAATTCTAAGAGCACAATGATTTTGAAAGTTGGATCTGAAGCAAAACATGGAGCAAAGGAGGTATAGATCCAACACGTGGGGCAGATAAAACAGTGTTGAATGAAGCAGAGGGAAAGTTTTATAGTTCTATAGTATTGTGTCTTGAACGTGCAGTTGAACAGTCTTCAAAGTGGATATGATTCACAGGAAACTAACGTCCACTGTGAGTGAGCATAAGAGAGGACCTGATTGTTTAAGATAAATTACATCTATGCCCAGACACACTATATCCCAGCTTATTCAGAAGACTTGAAGACATGAGCATAAAAACCCCATCAGCAAACTTTGAGGATGACAGAGTAGGTGAAATCCCAGACAGACTTCTGGCAAACACCCCAGCTTTCAAAAAGGGAACAAAGGGCATATTCAAGAAACTAGGTTTTTTAGCACCACACTAATTCCTGATTAGATTTTAAATAAATAACTCAAGCGTGCTATCATGTTCTGGATCACTGTGTTACTACAAAGAAAGATCCTAGTGGAACTATCCATCTAGCCAACCACCCGTCACTCATTCTATTCATTCACTGAGCAAGGACTTGTCGAGCTCCCGGAAAGCCAGGGACCATGATGGGCACATGGGGAATCAATGGGGCTCCTGTGAAGTCCGCTGCTCCAAAGAAGCACTCTCGTGCAGTTGTCGTAATGAGTGCTGTACAGTGATTGGAATACATGTTGTCATAGAACACACAAGGCGTTTCTGAGATTCCAGATAAGGGACAAATCATCCTGAGAACACCACAGAAGGCGTCCATGAATGTGAGGAGATCTTTCCCTTTTGGGAGTCAAAAATATTTTTTTGTTGCTGGCCAAGCCAGGGCTCAATAATCCCTAGAGTTCATGTGTCTCTGGCAAAAGCTGAATGAGAGTAGTAGCCGAGGACTGGTGCCTATACGGAAAACACAGAGGATAGGAACAGAGACTGAGTGTAAAGAAATTGATTTTCTTGAGGAAGCCACCAGAATAATTGAAAAGAAGCAATTATGACAACTTTTATTAAATAACTATGATGTCCTATGTGCTGCAGTAAGCACTTTATAATCACTTTTAACCCTTACAAGAATCTTTTAAAATATAATTTATCCCTGTTGTTCAAAGGGAAGCCTATAAATTACCCATAGTTTGCTAATAAATGGATAAATCAGCAATCGAATCCTGGGCTAAGTTTAACACCTGATATTCTATATCACAAATCAAAGGAACAAACAGATATTTTACTGAAAGGAGAAAAGATCCAACTTTGTTGATCAAAATGATATACCTCCACTGTGTTCCGAAGTAATGGAGAGTGATTTACACACCCAAACATTTTGTCATGTGTATACAAAACAAAAAACGAATACATATATTGGGAGGATGAGTTCAACCACCCCAGGAACCAAGAACGCGGTGTGCAAGAGCAACGGATATGATTTCATGCTACACCCATGGGAATGTATCGTCTGGCCGGAAGACAGACAATGATACTCTGTGCCTGACAAGCCACATCTAGAGTGAGGTCTAGTTCTGGGAGCCGTTTTTAAGGACTCTGACGAAATAAGCCCTAACATGGGTGACAACCAGCTGAGCACCACTGCATGAACTGTTCCAAGGAAGCGTGTAGGTAAATGCTGATTCACATCCGAAGAACAGAAAACCTGGAAGCCTGAGCGGCTCTGTCAGTTACGCATCTGACTCTTGAGCTCAGCTCGGGTCTTGCTCTCAGGATCATGAGTTCAAGCCCTACGTTGGGCTCCACACTGGACGTGGAGCTTACTAAAACAAAAACAGAAATAAAGCGAAGAACGGAAAACCCGATGGTAGAGCAGTGAATGCTAAGTGATGCCTTCCAAACAACATTCTCTGAACTAACTATCTCAAAGTGAAGTTTGATTGGGCTACACATTAACAAAGCAAAATGTAACCCTCCCATTTTGTTGTGTAAACACCATTGAAGTGACTTCCTGTGTAGTGAAGGTAAGTTTTGATTGAAATATTAGAGGGAATACTATTTCATTGTTTGTTTGGGTTTTTAGCTCACACTTCTGTGGCTTATTTTTTTTTTAAAAGATTTTATTTATTTATTTGAGAGAGAGCGCGCAGAAACAGGAGGAGCAGCAGAGGCAAAGGGAGAAGCAGACTCCACGTGGAGTAGGGAGCCTGATGTGGCACTCGATCCCAGAACCCTGAGGTCATGACCTGAGCCGAAGAGCAGATGCTTAACCAACTGAACCACCCAGGAGCCCCTCTGTGGGTTATAGAATAACCCAGCCTATTTCAATTGTTATTGTCATTTGGGAATTATTATTTTACATACTTGGTAAAAAGAAATGATCACGGTCTAAAGATAACTCTCTAAAGCCACATTGCATTGCCCCTGAAAAGGTTTTGGATGCTTACAGCAGTGGAGTAAAAGCTCAACACAGTAGAAGTGAGCTCCTCAGAGGGCAAG
Organism: Ursus arctos; assembly: GCF_023065955.2. NCBI lineage: Eukaryota > Metazoa > Chordata > Mammalia > Carnivora > Ursidae > Ursus > Ursus arctos. Next base: position 5,816,564 of record NC_079873.1, read on the forward strand.
GGTAGCCAAAAGAAACAGATAAATATGCAGGACACGGCTTCACACTTTTTGCCCCTCTTGAATTAGTAATATAGACACATCAAATGGAATGCATTAAAAGTTTTGTTCAGAATATGCTGAAACAATAACTGTTTTATGAATACCCATTTATGTCAATTATTATTCATTATTAATAGCCCACCATCAAATTAAAAAGAAGATATATGTGTGTGTCCTGTTCTACTCCATGTCTCTCTCCCATCTTATTATAATACTCAGTTGTTTCAAAACTAATTAATGATGTAACACAACTTGGAAATAGAAATTGCAACCTAAATACCAGATACTAAAGTTGATGTGGGGTGACAGTCTGCTCTGTTCTCAAGCTGTTGATAAAATTTTGATTACTGGTAAATATTTGATACTTTTCCTTAGATCTACTGTCAAGTTCCAACTAGTTTTATGTGATTACCTAATTCTTACTATTCTAATTTTGAAAGAGACTCCACTCCGCAGAGCCTTCAATTTCAAACCCTCTTATTTCAACCAATGAGTCTGATGGGAAAAGCTGTAAAGAGTTGCAGACATTCGTGTCAGTGAAGTCAATGGCATCATATCGAAGAACTCTGATTCTTAGGAAAAAGAGTGAATTATTTCATCAAGTCAATGTTTCTTCTTGAAACAGAGGAGACAAAAGTTCCATATATTTGTCTATCACACTGTTTATGAAGAGCTCTCCTCTTCCCACTTAACTGTCATCAAAGGTGAACTGTGGAGATAACACCAAAGCTGATTACGGAGTTTAAACCATTTTTTATGTGGTTTTCAATGGCAGTCTAAGTTTTCCCCACGGACAAGACAAAAGGGTCCGATACATTAGTCTCTGGACATGGGGCCGGTGTCTCGAGTGCGTCATGCCTTCCTCAGCAGCTAGCACAGTGGCTGGTGTGAAACAGGCACGTGATAACATGCCCGTGGACTGAGTTTGTAGCTCAACCTCTGTTCGCAGGATGTGTTACTGATTGGACTTCAGCTGCACAATGCTACACAAAGAAAACACCTATTTCATGCATTTAGCTTAACGAGCTGTCGGAGGAACGAAAGCCAATCAAACTGATTATTTTTATCAAGTTACCAAACTGACTTCTCATTTTGGGGAAGCAGCCTGTCTGCTCAATGCAACCATTCCCCCCAAGGAAGGATACAGACATGAGCCCCTGGTCTGAAGACAAGGACTTATCCTACAGCTAGCACAGTTTTCGTGTTGGGGCCAGAAGAGAACAATCTGTCCTCCTCTACACATTTTGATATAGTAATACAAATGAAAATGGCATATTCATCCCCAGTCCTTAAAATCATCGCTGGAAATTGAGAAGAATCTAGCAACATAAATTTCAAGCCTACATTCACCAGATTTAGGGCACAAAACCTCACAGAATTATGGAGAAAGTCCACCCAATCAATGGAATTCAGAGCTAAGAATTCAGCCACTAAGTGGCATAATTGCTGTAATTAGTCAAATGCTGTAATTACAGTAAACACATGATAAGCCGCTACTGAAGCATCTAATTGCAGAGCATAATGGTGTTATTATGATTTCTGATGATATAATATGATTTGGATATATAATAAATGCCCATAACAATATTAAGACATTTTTCATTCGTGAATTTTCTTAGTACTTGATTTGGCTTTCTTAAACTTTCTAAGTTTAAATCTCAGTCCTTTAGGAAATCAAAGTATTTTTTTCGGTAAAAGGAAAAGTGAACATTATCCAACACAAGACCTTGGTGAGAAGGTGGATAGGAGAGAAAGGATTTGAAGTGGAATGTAAAGTTGGTCATTAGGATAACCCAAAATGGAAATTAATGGCTGCAATGCAAGAAAATGCCTGCACAAATGTGATTATTTCACAGACATTCCTGTTTTCAGCAGTTTAAATTTTTACCTTAAGTTCAGTGCTAAACTATCCATGAAAATGAAAATGTAATGCTGTCAGCACTGACTCTGTTCATCATTCCTTGGAGAAGACAATGTTTTGAAGGCATTTCAAACAGGTTATGTATGTGTCCAAATTCTGTACCATGTAACAGTAGACTGGTAACTATGACTTGTCTTAAATTCTTGTTAGATGTAGGTTTTACATAATTGAAAATATTTTTACCTCATTGAATTTGGGAATTGGATGAATTCTTTGAGGGTTAAGAGATGCATAGTTCAGAGGTTGTTGAACTCATTTCATGGAAGGTACTGTGCATATCAGTGTAAGTGTATTTTTCTTGGAAAGGGGTTTTCATCAGGGTCTTCAGTGGATTTGTGAAGCAGAAAGGTGTACCTGGGAAATCATGCCATCCATCTCCACGTGGGCTGGAATCTTCTCTACAAATGTCCATCAGTTCCTTACTCCACTCAGCATCACACTTTGTAGTAATAAGGAGGCTCTAATCTTTCAAAGCCATTGTCCCATCATCTAGAAAACAGTCCAATCGTTAAAAACTTACTCCCATGTGTTGACCATAATTCTTCCTCACCGTAAACTCTGCCTTGCTGTCTTCATTCTTCTAGATGAAAGCCCTCTGAATATCTGAACATAATTCCAACCACACATATCATTCCTTCTCTAGAGTCTCTGTGACTTGTGATCCCTCCTAGTTCCCTCTCTGGTGGATGGCCAATCCATCAAGACTCTGTGGGACACAATGATCCAGACCAGAGGTGGGCAAACATTTTCTGAAAATGGACAGACGACAGTACGTATTTTTTGCTTTGCAAGCCATACGGTCTCTATCACAACGACTCAACTCTGCTGTTGCTGCACAGAAGCAGACATACACAACACGTCAGTGAATGAGGAAGTGTGTGCCCGAATTAAACCTCCTCTTAGAAAACAGGGGACAGGCTGGATTTGATGTGTGTGGTTTGCTGATCGCAGCTAGATGAATCTGATGCAGCAAAGAGCCGTAGGAAACTGTGACAACTCTTCTCCACCGCCGACTAAATGTCTGCTAATCCAGTTTAACTATTCAAATAAAACAATGAAGCATACTACTGATTTGTATTAAGGATACAGTTTAGAAAGCTCCCTAGACAAGCACCATCTAAAAGAACTCTCTGTACGAATGGAAAATTCTCTGTGCGGTACAGTGTGGTAGCCCCTAGCCACATGTGGCTATTAAGCACTTCAAATATGCCTGATGCATCTTAAGGATTGAATTTGTAATTTAATTTAACTCTAATTAATTTATATTTAAATTTAAATAGGGTCTGAGTGGCTACCACATTGGACAGCATAGCCCTAGGTTTTCTTGCACGGACTGGTCTTCAACAGTACTCATTTATGGCACTGTCCATAACATTTTATTAAATTTACACATGAAATAGTTTATTATCATTGAGGTAAATATACAGCTTTAAGCATCATACAAGTTCAATAAATATTAATGATGATCAGTAAATTGAATCATTACAGATAATGAAATAGCATGACAAAATAGGACCCATAATTAGAATCAGTTTTGCTTTTATTGACAAAGATTTTCCATGGAACTGGGAACCATGATCACATAATGGTATAGGCTTTCATAATTTTAAATTATTTTAATGGATTTCACACTTTTGATATTTATCTGAAGCTAATTCGAGCTTTTCCTATTTGACATTCCCCTGCTATGAATATGGATGGATTTTACTGTAGAGTGAATTTCCAAGTGTCTTTGTTTGTCTTGTTCCCTGAAGATTCACATTTTAGCATGCATTGTTCATTGTTTCATTTCATTCAAACTCTGGAGAAAGGGGAAGAGATCATTTTATCCTAATGCTCACTGAGCTCACCAAGCAGAATACTAAACAACAAAAGAATTAAGAACATCATCCTGCTGTAAAGTCAACAAGTTCATGAATTGAGAATCCAATTATTATTCAAAACACATTGCCTTTATTGCAATCCCTTCACTTATTTATTCAACAAACACTGTTCTTAACATTGCAGATACAAGAGAGAACCAAAACAAATGTGGATTGTGCCACCAGGGAGCTGACATCCCATGCAGATGACAGCCGTTAAACAGAGAACCTCAAAAACAAAGCATCTTTTACAAGTTATGCTCTGCAAAATTCCACAACACGCTGAGGGCCTCTGACCAAGGGGCCCAGCATTGCCCAGGATGAAGTGACATTTAGGGTGAACAAGAACAAAGCCTCCCAGGCAGACAACCAGCAGACACAGAGTAGGGTGAGGGAGTAAGCACATTAGGTCAACAGGGAGGGGGAGAGTGAGGTAAGGTGAGGCAGGGGAGTGCCCAGGATTGGACCTGAACATTACTGCTAGAGTTCTGATCCCTTTATATAGCAAGAGCAACATGGGGGGGTGGTCAGTGGTAAGAATCTTAAGGACAGAATGTGGGCATGGGGTGCAGCAGAACTCACACTGCATTTGAGCACTCTGGTTTCTATGGGGACACAGGCTGGAAGGCCAAATGCAAATGGTGAATCCAGCTTCTGCCTGTCCTCCAGGCAAGAAAGGATGGCATCTCGCACTTAAGAGCTCAGAGTGGAGGTGGAAAGAGGTGAGTGTACTTGAGACTTTCGGAGAAGATACAATTGCCAGTTAGTGCTGGGGGCCATGGCCAGTAAGCAAGGATGCCCCCAGGTCTCTGGCGGAAGGAACTGTGTCATGGAGCCTCCACTCTCTATGAGAAGAGCCTCCATGATGTCAAGAGGACCCACAGGAGTGCTCCAGAGAATGGGCAGCACAGAATGAAGCTGGTGCTGGAGAGCCAAGTGTTTCTTGTTATGGAGCAATCTTTCCAGAACAATTCAGACTGCCAAATTGAGGAAGAGCTTCCTTTTGTTGAGGAGTGTGTATGTGTGTGCATGTGTTTCTGTATATGTGTGTTGACCATAAACTAGGACGCACAGTAAATCCCCAAAGCTCACATTCTCCAGCTTTCGGGAGTCTGTTCAGTGTGCTGACTGACTGTACACATCTTTGCCTGGGCCTCTCTCTGAGCAGCCAGCCTGTCTTTGGCTTCCCCAGTTAGAGAAGAGCTGCATGAATATTTGCTTCCAACTGTGCCTCTGGGCGGGCAGCCAGTGCTCACCAAATGCTGCCAGCCCAACACAAGCGAGGCACCCACGGACTTCTGAATCTCTATTGCCTTGGAATAAAAAAGGGCAAACAACTGCATTCTGCGGGTTCCAAGTTGTTTGCTTATTCGTACAGGATATTCCCAATCACTCCCTCATTCTGGGCCAAGTCAGTGTGATTTCACTATTGTATTAGTTTCCCAGGGCTGCCATCATACAATACCACGAGCTAGGCAGCTGAAAGCAACAGAAGTATATTGTCAACAGTTCCGGGGGCTGGAGGTCCAAGATGCAGGTGTCAGTGGGGCCCTGCTCCATCTGAAGGCTCTAAGGAAAAGTCCTGCCTTGCTTCTTCCTAGTTTCTACAGGTAGCTTAATCCTTGGCATTCCTCGACTCGCAGCTGCTGGTCTGATCTCTGTCTCCCTTGTCACCAGGCATCCTCCCTGTGTGTCTCTGTGTCCAAAATTCCCTCTTCAGTTAAGGATACCAGTCATTAGGTTAGGGCACACCCTAACGACCTCATCTTAACAGGATCATATTTGCAAAAGCCCTGTTTCTAAATAAGGTCATATGCACGGATACTGGAGGTTAGGACTTCAGCCTATCTCTTTTAAGAGACACAATTCAACCCATAATGCTGTGCCTTAAGTTTTCCTAACTGAAGTGTATGTGACTATTTCTTCTCTACTATCTTCCCTTATTAGTCCTGGTAAGAAAGAAAAGGGAAAAGGGAAAAGGGAAAAGGGAAAAGAAGGAAGGAAGGAAGGAAGGAAGGAAGGAAGGAAGGAAGGAAGGAAGGAAGGAAGGAAGGAAGGAAGGAAGGAAAGAAAGAAACAAAGAAACAAAGAAACAAAGAAACAAAGGAAAAGAAAAACAGGGACACACAGTCACCTTAATTCTGGCTGTCTCTAATACTTGGCACATGATTTTATTGGCATTTATCTGATTGTAACAATTATTTGATTATGTGTCTGTTCCAACCCCTGACTTGAAATTGAGATCTTTAAAGACATAGGTTAATAAATAAGACCTGTGTTCCATTTATTAAATAAGACATAGAAGACATAGGTGTTATTCTAACTTAGTGCTTAATGCCTGTCACATAGAGGGACCTCAATAAATGTCAAGTGAAAGAAAGAAAGAAGAGGATAGAAGAAGGGAGAGGAGGTAGAGGGATTTTCTGGTTTCACAATCAGTCTTTGCTCTTAACCAGATTAACTTGCCTCCCCCTTAACCTTTCCTAATTGCCTCCATTAATTTCCCTCTGTAGCCTGGCAAGGATTGAAACTCATTATCAGACATTACTGATAAGCCATGAAGGGAGTGATAAAGAAGAATGCTTTAGATATTAATCTGTCTCAAATCTGCAGATAAGACAGATTAACTCTGGGGGACTCTTCAAGACCCGTGATTCTGTGGATTGCTAATAAAGACGCTGTGGTGGGGCTCTCTATGCTGTTTCCGAGGTCAGGAGCTCTGCTTCATTTAGAACTGTGAAGGTAGGTGTCACCCCAAGAGTACTGTAATTTAGTATCCGTTACCCAAATATCTTATCTCAAACACGTCTTCACCTGCATAAAGGTCTGTTTGAACACCTTCCAAAGCCAGTTCACTTGCTGTATTAGTTACCTACTGATGCATCACAACAGGACCACACATTAGCAGCTTGACAATATAACACACAGTTATACTCTCACAGCTTCTGTGGGTCACAAGTGCAAGCACACTCTTACTGGTTCCTCCTTTCAGGGTTTCTCATGAGGCTACAGTCAAGGAGCACACAGGGTGGGGGAGTCATCTGAGGCTCGAATGGGGAAGGATCTGCTTCTAAGCTCACATGGTTGTTAGCAGAATTCAGCTCCCAGGAGGGAGGTCCAAGTCCTAAGTTATGCAATCCCAGAAGTGATTTCCCATCAACCTTGCCATGCTGTGTTAGTTAAATGCAGATCACAGGTCTCACCCACACTCACAGACAGGGAATTCCATAAGAACAGGACACCAGGAACAGGGATCACCAGGGCTCTCCTGCACCTCTATTTACTACACTTGCCAACCAAGGCTAGATTTCTCACAAAAACTTGAATGGAATAGGCTTTTATGGATATAATGTTGCAAGGATGTACATGGCAGATGTCCTGTAAACACAAGACATCATCATTGATCGATGATTACCTTAACTCAGATTAAAGTTACACCATCTCCATTTGTTTGTTCAACAAATATCTATTAAGCATGTAGTAGTTAAATATTTTTTCCTGCCATTAAAGAAAGCAAATTTGTACAACTTAAACTAAAAGTAGAGACTTGCATTTCCAGAAAGCATTCTTGGTACAAAACATTTATATATTCTAGATAAACACATTTACCAGCGACTTTGGAATAATTGCTTCAGTGACGATAAAGTGAGGGCAAGAGCTGGAGGCCAGAAATGATAGGAACACAGGATCTGAGAGACATGAGCAAAGCTGCAGCCAGAGTTCCCTGGCCAAAATTTTAATCAAGTGTCCTGTGCTTCTAATTCTCTACCTGCATTGCAGAAGTACATGCAGAAAATCCTTGCATACCATTTTTTGATAATTCTTGTGTGTTGTGTGCATGTCTATGAAATAACAATCTTTGCTGCTGGTGCATAAAAATGGGAATTCTATATATTGATCTTATTTTTGGCAACCTGCGAAAATACCTCAATCATTCTGGTATTTTCTTAGATTCTTTAGTGCTTTCAATGAAACAATCATATCATTTGCAAATAATGGCAGTTTTACTGTTTGTGCTGGCTAGGACTGCTAATATAGTGTGGTATAGAAATGACTTCAGGCTTCTTTTGTTGTTTTCCTTCAAGATGTGAAAGGAGGATTCCTTGAGTGTAGCTTTTGCTACAGTATTTTTGAAGCTATGAATCAGCTTAAGAATATTCTATTATATTCCTAGGTTTTCAGAGATTTTATTTTAAGATCACAGATTAACATTGATTATTTCCTGCATTTATTGACAAAAGTATATGGCTTTCCTCCATAAATCTGTTAATGACGTAGCTTAGATGAATAGATACTCTTACCTTGAATATAAGAATGATCCCATAAGCATTAATGGTTACAAATCTGCCCACACGAAAACAGCAGGCACAACAATTATACAGATGGCTTCCTCTGTTCAAAGAACAGATATTTTAATCTGCTAATTGTGTAATGGTGTAATACATTTTAGTATAAAAATAAGGAAAATATCCTAACTAAGATAACCTATGTACTTAAAGCAAACAAAACAATGAAAGGAAGAAAAAAAAAAAAAAGGACTGCATGACTCCATTTACTGAAATATCCAGAATAGGCAAATTCAATGAGACAGAAAGCAAACTGGTGGTTGCCAGGGGCTAGGGGAACGCAGAGTGATGGCTAAGGGGCACAAAGTTTCTTTTAGGGGTGATAAAAATGCTCTGAAGTTGATGATGGTAATACTTGAGCAACTCTATGAATATACTAAAACCCATCAAATTGTATACCTTAAATAAATTACACAATAAGTGGATTGTAAGTCAATAAAGCTATCTTTAAATAGGTGTTAGCCAATCCCACTCATGAACATAGATATAAAAATCCTAAATAAAGTATGTTTAAATCTTACAGGCAATATACAAGGAAAGGTACTACATGAAGATTAACGTTGCTTCAATGTTGGAATATCTGCTAATCTATTATATAACAGATTTATGGAGGAATGCTCTATATCCTATATATTCTTTATGTAGAAAGTTATAGACAGAGAGTAAATAACATTTAAAGAGCTGAGTTTAGGGATTAAAATGTGACCTTTACTAGAAAAGTCAATAGCAGAGATGTCAATTCTCCTTAAAATGGGTCTACAGATTCAACGTCATTCCAATCCAACGTTTGGCAGATTCTCTGTGGCCCGTGACAAGGATTAATAATCACATGGACTTTTTTTTTTCTCTTCCCTTCCTCTTCTTTTCTCTTTCTCTTCCCTTTCTTTTCCTTGCAGGGGCAACATGGCCAGGGACCAAAGTATTAATGGGGCCAATAAATATATATAAATGTATGTATATGTACAAACATAGACATCAATTAACAAAAGCCTAAATAGGTAACATACATGAGCAGGTATTTAAAACACAGATGACCAATGAACATAAGAAAAAGTGTCAAGTTTCAGTAGGAGTCAGAAGAAAAAAAAATGCAGTTTTAATTCACAATGAAATTCTTCAAGTTAAAGATGGAGGATTCTGAACTCACTTCCTCCCACGAACATACCAGATCTATAGCTATATATGGAACAATTTCCTCTACATTCACAATGAGATTTCATTTCATATCCCATCGATTACAAGAAGTTAAAAAAAGAAACTTAACTTCATCTATGGGCAAGGATGGGGAGTTACAGACAGTCTCATATATTGCTGCTGGGAGTAAAAATGATTTGGAAAATTGGTATTATCTAGTAAATCTGAATTTCTGCATAGTCTAGAGAAGAAACTTCTGTGTTTGTACTCCAAGAGACATAGCTGCAAAATGTTTGTCTCAGCAACATTGTTAATAGCAAAGTTCTCAAGATTCTTAGTAGCTCTTTGATCTAGCTAAGAGGATCTAATTATTCTTCACCAGGTTAAATCTTTCAGTGATTTTAACCAAGGTTCACAGAAATATAGCCTTGATTTGATCTTTATCCCCAGGGTACCTTTTATTTTGAGAATCTAAGTTCGGGGAAACTGGAGATGAGAAAGTTTTATTTTCCAAGCCAATTCTGGCCCCTGTATCATCTTTCTGAATTCTGTTTGGAAATTGTCCAGATCTTTTTCTAGCTCATCTTTTTCACCACACTTGGTTAAAATGAACCAACTGATACTCTCAATAACCTTTTCACTTTGCAGGAAAGGAGGAGTTTCCATGATTTGGACCTATACCATTGTGGGGTTTTGTTTTGTTTTTTAGTGAGCAGACACATAAAGTATTTCAATAAGGATATATATTTTTTAAAAGATTTTATTTTAAAGTAATCTCTATACTCAACCTAGGGCTCGAACCTGCAACCCTGAGATTAAGAACTGTATGTTCTGGGGCGCCTGGGTGGCTCAGTTGGTTAAGCATCTGCCTTTGGCTTGGGTTGTGATCTCAGGGTCCCAGGATCAAGTCCCGCATTGAGCCACACATACAGCCCCACACAGAGCCCCACACAGAGTCCCGCACAGAGCCCCGCATCCAGCTCTCTGCTCAGCGGGGAGTCTGCTTCTCCCTCACACTCTCCCTCTGTGCTCTCTCTCCCAAATAAATAAATAAAATCTTTTTTAAAAAATTGTATGTTTCAAGGACTGAGCCTGCCAGGCCCCCCAAGGATAAGTTTTTTTTTTTTTCTTTTTAATTACATGCTAATGTGAAGGGAAATATCTACTTTATCCATAGGGCTGATTACAAACGGTTTTTGGAAGAGCCAAGATTAGAATACTAACTTGATTCCAGGCATGTGAAATCAGAGAGACCAACACTCTATGCAAAGGGGCAGCAAGTACAAAGGTCCTGAAGTGGGAACATGTCGGATGTGTCTGAGCAGAAGAAAGGCCAGTGGGTTGGAGTATAGAGGTCAGACAGAAAAGCTGCAAAAAAAAAAAAAAAAAAAAAAAAAAGTGTTGCTCTTAACTCAGTAAACTCTCGAAAAGATAGAAAACTACGCTTCTTTTGCAATGCCCAGTGCAAGTAGGTACTTGTTAAATGGTTTCTGTTTGTTACGTTGGTCAGAATACGGCTAATGAGGGGGTGACTGCTACTAGACGATCCTGGGTTACTCCGGCTCTGGATCAGAATTCTGAGGTTAGCAACATTTGCCTTGATGTCTACTATTTTCCACTTTCTGCTCCGTATTTCCCAATGTATCCATTGCACAAGCTCCTCATTCTTTCCATGCTGTGCTTCTGACTCGGGCCAGCCCTACCTACACAAGAGCAGCACCCAAAGATGAAGCCACTCCTTTGTAAACAGAGCTCAGGGCTGAATCACTGCTTTCCACGGCGACCAGAAACACACACGATGTGTGGGTTAACAGGACAACCTCCCTGAACATGTGTTCTTTAAGAGGGAACTCCAGGATAGAGAATATCTCAGCTACGTACAGATGGTCCCCGACTTAGGACGGTTCAAGTTAGTATTTTCCAACTTTCCAATGGTGTGAAAGCGATCCACATTCAGCAGACATGGTACTTGGAGATTTGAATTTGGATCTTTTCCTGGGCCAGCAATATGCAGTCTGATCTTGTCTCACGATGCTGGGCAGTGGCAGGGGCTGCAGCTGCCAGGAGCCACGTGATCACAAGGGTCTACAACTGATACAATGACAAGCATTCTGTCACTATGTTTGTCACAATCAGTATAGTATTCAATGAATTCCATGAGGTAGTCAACATTTTATTGTAAAACAGGCTTTCTGTGAGACAATTTTGCCCAACTGTAGGTTAATGTCAATGTTCTGGACACTTTTTTTTTTTTTTTTGTCAAAGCGAGAGAACAGGCAGCAAGCAGGGGGGGCGGGCAGACAGAGAGAGAGGGAGAGAGAGAGGGAGTCCCAAGCAGGCTCAACATCCAGCGTGGAGCCATATGCAGGGCTGATCTAATGACCCTGAGATCATGACCTGAGCCGAAATCACCAGTCGGATGCCCAACCAACTGAGCCACCCAGGCGCCCCTGAACAAGTTTAAGGTAGGCTGGGCTAAGCTACGGTGTTTGGGAGCTTAGGTATATTGCACGCATTTTCTTCTTAGGATATTTTCAGCTTATGATGGGTTTATCAGAAGGAACCCCATCGTAAGTCAAGGAAGATCTGTAACAGGGCTAGCCCTGACAGCATCAATGGGGACAGGTTTTTCTAACCCCTGCTATGATTCAGACATTGTAACGGAGCATCTATCTGTTAGGTTGTTCACTGTGCTAATTAAAAAAATGAAGAGAATGATAGGGAAGAAAGGAGTTATTTCTCAGTAACAGTCATTAAATTCTTTTGGACACTGCATTAAATACTGATCAACCTTTGTGTTTTCTCTGCAATTTTTCTTTGCTTCCTACACTAGATGTCACTGTGTAGCTCATTATTAAACAGCCTAAGGAAACTCTTCCTAGAGAAATGGAAACTATAAAAAATCATGAAGGATGCCTAATATGGCAGTGCCCAAAATGCGTGCAACCATTCTGCTCAACTGGGTGACATTCGGCAAGGAGACAGCTCATTTCCTATACATGACTTACCATTAGTCTAACTCAGTGTAACGCTAAGAAGACTTATCAACAACTTGACTTTTTTTCTCCTGTCTTTTCCCCATTTGCATACCTGTCAACCTGATAAAAACTGAGAATTTGGGAAATGCAAATAGCCTACTCATGAAATTTAATGATGTGCACATATGCTCTATTTTAAAACGTTGCAAAAATATGCCATCCCCTGGATGCTTGAAAAAAGTCTCCCCACCCCCAACAAGGTAATGGAACTTCAAGTGAGGACCCAACCCCACATCCTTTGCCTTTTTTTCACCTCCTTTTCTGCTGCATCATAGACCTTAAAGTCAGAAATGTGTTTAAATATGCTTTCGGTACACAGGGTGACCAAATGTCCCAGTTTGCCTGGGACTGAGGGGTTTTTAAACCAGGGGAAGTTGGTTAATCTACTGACTATGGACTTCATGAAGATTCATTTGTTTGCATTATGACAAAACCCCTGCCCCATCTGAGAACTCTTCTAGACACACACACACACACACACACACACACACACACACACACACACACCTGAGTTCTTATACTTAAGAATGAAGCACAAGAAAAGCAATGTAATTCAGCTGTGAAGGCTTTTAAAATTTCCCCAGAATGATGGATTTGAGTTGCTGGCTGGCACTCAGAAAGGCAAAAATATTTTCCAGGATGCTTTCCAGAAGCAGAAGTATTTGGCCATGTCCAAAGATTGAACAAGAGTGACGATAGCAATGGAAAGATTTGAACAATCTCTAAAGAGTACACTGTAAGAAATTTCCAGGCAGTCTGCTAAGGTAAATATGATGCCATCCTGGCAAAAAAGGATGTGCCTATGCTAGGTGAGAGGGTTAACTTTTTCTAAAAAATGTAAAGAACTAATGAGATATGTGGATTGAAGGTAATAACTATAGTGTACAATGCAATTAGTGACTTTGGTTCAAAGGCAAGGTTTTGATGTGGGCGTAAAATAATATATAAAGTCAGATTAGATCATCTTTCTCCAAAGAAGTACAAGTGAGCAAATTGTTCCATTATTGTTTTAGGAGATGATGATGATGGTGCCTCTAATCCCCTTCTTTGATCTTCGCAACAATACTATTTAGAATCTCTCCATCTCTCCATTTCACCGACAAGGACTTCTGGGTGCATCCCTGCTCAACTTTGCACAGGCAAGGTGATGGAAGCAGGTTTGGGAATGAGCTCTCTCTGAGGCAGGAAATGGGGCATTTCACCACCATTTCCTACTGTGTCTGGGGTACCAGCCAGGGCATTCTCAGTAAGGAACTAGGTCCCGCTCAGGAACCCTTATTCTTGGGAGCCATTTACGTGAGGATTGCCTATCAGCATGTGGAGGAACAGCCCAGTGCAGGGAACACACTTTCATCTTCCATCTGAAGAGTTTGTTTAAAAAAAAAAAAAAAGATGCACTGGAATGAACAGAATCCGCATGAGAAAGTACAATGCTTTCTATAGAGTCTGTAAAGCAGATAACATAAGATAATTGAAAATAATTATGAAAATCTCAGCAGAAAGAAAGATACGGAGGATGGTTTAAGAAACTGATGACTTGGGACACCTGGGTGGCTCAGTCAGTTAAGCTTGTGCCTTCGGCTCAGGTCATGATCTCAGGGTCCTGGGATGGAGCCCCGCATTGGCCTCCCTGCTCGGCGGGGAGCCTGCTTCTCCCTCTCCCTCTGCCTGCCACTCCCTCTGCTTGTGCTGTCTGTCAAATGAATAAATAAAATCTTTAAAAAAAAAGAAAAGAAACTAAAGACTTGCAAAGATATAGAGGGGAATGTTGAAGTCCCTGGGGCCAGGAGCACCGGTGAACAGCTACTCCTTGCATATCTTCAGTGGCAATGGATAGGCATGGTTCCCAGAACCTGGCAGTACGTATATCCCAAGGTTGATTTCCTGCCTCATGCCAGTCTCCTCCTAGAAGCCAACATGAATCCGGTTGGCAGATGTCCACACAGGGAGTCCACTGGTTACAGACAGAATGGTTACGGGTAGTTCCTCTTAGCTTACAGACAGAATGGAGAAGGAGAGAGGTGTGTCCAAGGGGGTATAAGAAACAGACCTGCTACAAGGTTTCACTGCTTCATGTAGGTTCTGGTGGGGTTCTCCGATTTGCCTACACTCCACGCAGCTCGAAATGACTTCTGTCATGGCTCTGCTGCTTGGAAGATCTAGTTGCTCATTCTGCTTACAAATGTTCCTAGTTCTACCCCAAATATAGAAGTTTCATCAGCACAGTATCAACCAGCAATTAATGTCTCCCCCAAACACCCCTGATAATTAAAGCAGATTGGGGAACTTTAGAAAGTCTTATACTTCTGAAAAATATGTTTTCAAAGATTCTATTTTGCCTTGTGAACCCACCTACACAAAGTTTCCTGAAAATGCTTTGTTGACACCACGGCAGAAGGGTGTTTATGTAACCCATTGTCTCTAGGCTGGAAAAGATGCCTAGGAGGTTAGTGTTTTCTGAAAGATGCTCCCAAGCTACTCAGAAGCAATCTCCTGCAGAATTATTTCCAGTCTCCCGTTCTCCAAGTTTCACAGTTACTGCAGATGAGTTAAAAGTCATCTGCCCACTAAGCTGTAGCACCACACTGTAACCCTCCCATCTCCACTCCCTGGCTTGGAGAGGAGCTCTGGTGTCCCAAGAGCTGCTCTGTGGGCCGAGATGTCAGACGACATTGGGCAGGTGTGTTGAGAACAGTGAGATCCCTTACCAGGAGGCACACCTGCATAACCCAAATCTGTTACCTTATCTGTCTGATCGCTCCTGTCTGTCCCTTAGAAAGACACTGCTTTATTCAATAGCCAGGGCTTTGATTGAGAAATGCTGGCAAAGAACTAACTTGATTTGTATTCTTATCACAGTTTTGAATGGTGCTATATATCTCGTATGTGCTTTCTGGTTTCTCAAATTGAAAAATTAAAAAGCAATTGAGAGGACTGCATTAAAAACAGGCAGATACATTTCTGCCACAGTCCTATCTCCTCTGTGCCATAGGTGATAAAGTGGAGAGCCTATAACACATGTACTGTCCTCCATCTCTAAAATCGGCAGCAAAGATGAGGACGCATAAGTCAGACCGTGAGCTCAGGGAGCGCACATGACCAAGGGCATCAGCTGTGGCATGAATGTGCACGCGCAATGACCAACTGCATTTCCACCACACGTCCCAACGTGCAGTGTGGCAAGGGTGCCGGGGTAAGCAGAATAACGCCTCCTCCCAAAGACGCCCACAGCCTAGTCCCTGAAACCGGTCACAATGTTACCTTCAATGGCAACAGGGACTTGGTGACTGTGATCAAGTTAAGGATCCTGAGCCGGGAGGATGATCTGGATTGTGTGGCTGGGCGTGATGCAATCACAAAGGTCATTATGACAGGGGGGCAGGAGTGGTAGGATGAGAGGAGATGGGAGGATGAAGCAGAGGTCACAGAGAAAGATGAAAACTGAAGATGCCACCCTGTTGACTTTGGAGATGAGAGAAGAAGGCCAAGTGCAAAGGGCTGCTGGTTGCCTGTAGCGGCTGGAAAACTCAGGGAAACAGATCTCTTCCTTAGAGCCTCTGAAAGGAACACAGGCTCGATTTTAGCCCCAGAAGACCCTTTTCAGACTTCTGATTTCCAGAAATAGTAAGATCATAAATTTGTGTTATTTTAAGTCAAACAATGTGGTAACAGGAAACTAATACATCTGGTTTTCTCGATCACATTCTTTCTATAATACCATGGGTCCCCTCCCCTCCTTTCTTCTTCTCCTTGGATCTTTTCCCCTTACATAAAGCTCTATGGTCTGACCCACCAAGCAGAGCTCTTGAAATATTAAATGTACAAATAAGAAATTTACCAGTTTTACTCAGCACTATAGTCTGCCTCACAGGGTGACTTGCTTGTTGCGAAATCCTAACTGGGTTAAAATCCATTCAATACTGGGAACCACACATGACCTTGATGCTTCTTTTACTTCTATAAGAGAACTTTCAGCCGCATTGTCATCCCTGGCTAGGAAGAAGAACAGCTTGAGAGAGCTATGGAAAAGGCTGCACTAAAAAATGAAAAGGAAAAAAAAAAAAAGAAACCAAAGTGGGGGAAAAGAGTAATTTAATACTATAGCTCCTGTTACAAAACTACCACCTGCAATGCCCTATTGCTGTGTCAGGGGAAAAATCAAATCTTTGTCCTTAGATAGCTTATCGTCTAGGTCAGCACTTTCAGAAATTGAGTTGAGCATCAGAATCATAGGCAGTGCTTGTTAAAAGAGCTTGCCAGGCCCCAGTCCTGGAGTTTTGAACTTAGTAGGAGAATTTGTGTTTGCAGGAGATGTTGCTGCTTATGTAATGGGAGAGATGAGATGCAAGGTGACAATGAAAGAGGTAGTGAGTGGAACCACTATCTGAGAGGTACAGCGAGGCAGGGACAGTAGTGGAAACCTCCACTGATGAGGGAAGAGAAGCAGCTCAGGGCCTCTGCAGCCCTGCAGCTGGCGCTCCCACACCTTGAGAAAGGACACAATTCCAGGTCTCAGGAAGGACAAGCGCAGAAGCAGAGCAAGGCTGTGGGCAGTTGTGGCCAGGAGATGGCCAGGAGATGGCCAGCAGAGCCCATCCACTGGTTGCAGGCTGTGTGAAGGAAACAAGTGAACCTGGGAATTTGGATAGGTCCAGGCTAGTTGACTAGAGGACCAGCTGAGTTCTCTGCAATTCAGTGCACCCATTCCTTACAGCACACTCTGTACCGGCTGGCAAGAGGACAATGAACAAGAACCGGTCACGTTATGACTTTGGAAACCAAGCTGCAGACAAGAGGACTATGTTGGAGGACTATATGCAGGGGGGAAACAGGATGAAAACATTTTAAGCAGCGATCAGAACTGGGGTCAGAGCCGAGCTGAGGTAACATGCACAGGGATGAGAGACTGACATAAAGCAGAGGCAAAGAGAAGAAATCCAAAGATTTACGTCAGGTGGTTCAGTGTAGGTCAGAAAGAGAGGGTCAGAGGAGGTGGAAGGGATGGAAGGACCCGAGTTGAAGGTTCAAGTCAGTGAGTCAGCGCCCCAACTCAGTGGATACAGCCAGACAGAGCTGTAGGTAGGGCTGTAGCAGGCACTTGATCTTTTCCAACTGACCCTCGCTCCACACACTGCATTTCCAAAAGGCCTGGCTTGCCTGCGAACAGGATGCATCGTGACAACGCACTGAAATTAAGTAGCACCTTGATCATAATGTTTTACTGGCAGCAATGAAAAAATACGGTATTTCTTTCTGAAGCCAGTATTTTGTAAGCTTCAGAGGTGGAAATGAATAAACAGCTCTCAGCAGTTTTCCTTTCTTTGAGCAGGAGAGGCAGAAGTCATTTTGAAGGAACACTGTACTTTCAGTTTGGGAACATGCGTATTTCAATGGGTCATTTGGATACAGAAAAAGAAAGCCTAAATCCTATTCTCAAAGGGAATCAGAATACAGAGGAGGTAGGTACTTCTGCGTAGTAACAAAGGCAACTTCTGCCAGTGTGAGCAGAGATGTGGCACCAGGGAGATTATTGTGGGATGGAAGCGGGGAAGGAAGGGTTTTCCGCTCTCTCTGGGGAAGACTGGAAATGGACCCTGAATTCCCAATGGTGGCAGGAAACGGCCCTGGAAATGGCAGCAGGCCAGGAAGTGCAGAGGGAGAAAGAGCAGGTAGGTGGATCCGGGCGCCTGGATGCATGAGACACGGTAACTGCACTGCTTTACTGCACGGTAACTCCCGCCCGCCAGCCTCAGCCCTCAGCACAAGTCCATTCAGGCCGTGGATGGTGCTACAGAGCGGTGAACGTGGAGGCAGGTACTGGTGAGGCGCAGAGGCGGCCGAACGTGTCCGTGCAGATGTACACATAGGTGCAGACGTACAGGAGAGGCACAGGAGAAGGCACAGATGTAATTATGGACAGGCATGTGCATGCAGATATACACACCTAACATGTCGGCATCACTTTAGATAGAGGCAAAGGATAGAGGTACACATAGCTGAAGTTACAGTAACAGACACAGACACAGATTTTTTTTTAAAGATTTCATTTATTTATTTGTCAGAGAGAGAGAGAGCACAAGCAGGGGGAGCCGCAGGCAGAGAGAGAAGCAGGCTCCCCACTGAGCAAGGTGCCCCATGCAGGACTTGATCCCAGAACCCTGGGATCATGACCTGAGCCAAAGGCAGACGCCTGACCAACTGAACCACCCATGCACCCCAGAGACACAGATTTTTAAAAAGACAGTGTTAGGGGCACCTGGGTGGCTTGGTCAGTTAAGCATCTGACTCTTGATTTGGGCTCAGGTCATTATCTCAGGATCATGAGATGGAGCCACGCATTGGGCTCCACACTCAGCGTGGGGTCTGATTGAGATTCTCTCTCTCCCTCTCCTTTATCCTCACTTGTGCTTCCTCCCTCTCCCTCTCTCTCTCAAAATAAATAAATAAAATCTTCAAAAAATAAAAATACAACAAGATCGTTTCAGAAATAGATGTAGACGCAGGTATACAGACATAGATGCAGACATACATGAAAACACGGAGCTCCTGAGCTGGTTCTCCTGGGTTCTCACCACTTACCAATGAGAAACATATGGAAGTTGAACATCTGGACGTTTTCTGAGTTCAATGCTATCAATGAACACACACACCTCTGGGGACTTTGTAAGCATCCTCACCTTCTTCCCCTGACCCACATAAAGTAAGTGCTGAAGAAAGACGAGATGAGCATGCCGGTTTGCTTAGAACCTATACGCGTCATTGACAAACATGGTCTTGTTGTCATAGATACGAAATAAATATTTACTTTAAAGTGCAACATATACTCCAAATTAGAGTTCGTGGTCCTGGTTCTACCAGCTCTAATTAGTCATGATTTTCATTAGGTGTGAAATGGGTCTCCTGTATGAACTTTGCAAGAATACTTAAAAGTCATTCAAAAGCATATTAAAAATCAGGTAGCTATAGCAACCAGCTATCATAATACGATACCTTTGTTTATATAGCACCTGGGCAAAGAGTTTTATAATTACCTTGGCTTATTAAATGATTTCACAATGATCTGGCATGTTCATTCTGTATTCATTTCAAAAGTAAATTTTGAATTTTCTGAGTATATTTATTATAGATGATTAGGGGGATCATCACTTTATAAAATATAATCTATGGCTACATATTTATTTTACACCTTCTATTGTAGGAATAAATAAAGTTGGAAAATATTCAAGCTAGTGTCAATTTTTAAATTCTAGAAAATATAGATAATTCAAATTTCTAGTATATACTGTAAAATTCCTTCTCAATGCTTATTTTGCTTAAATAATGGCCATGTGGATGCTTACATATCATATATATTACTTTATTGTCCCATGTTCCTCCAATTAATTGCAATAAAATTAAATGGGACACAGTTTATATTTGTAAAAGTGGATTCTCTATTAAAAATAGAAATTGAAGATGGAAGTTAAAATCTAAACTAAAAAGAGAAATGAGAATCACCCACCAAAATTTTATTTTCTTTAATGCTCTGCATACAAGCTTGTCTTCTCTTGAGAATACGGGTGCAGCCGCAGAGGGAAGGAAATGGAACTGGTGCTGGATCTGAGCCCGGGGGCCAGACATTTAGCTGCGCAATGTCACCGGAGAGAGGAGACAGTAGTGACGACACAGAAAACCAGAGCAGGGAAGGCTGAAGGCTCAAGGTGAAACGAAAACCTTGTACAAGAGATGAAATCGATGCAAAACGTAGACAAGAGCTGGAATGTGGTCAATTTATCAGATGCAAAATGGGATGAGAACATGGATTTGGAATGGTGTATAAATTCTAGGTGAAGGTGACCAAGGGCTTCATCAGCCAACAAAGGAAAAGAAACAGAACAGACACTTGTTTTGTGAAGAAATACTCATGCATTACCCGACTGTCAGAGGACTCTTCCAGAAGATCATGGTTTTGGAAGATCAGAGAGGTCTTAAAGTTTAGACTGGAATTGGAGAAAAGAAGTGCTAATAGGCAGTAAGTCTTTTTATTTTTTTATACTGAAACCTTCTTAGAAACATAAAAAGATCTCTTAACTTCTTAAAGAGATGGGAGTAAATCTTTTTTGCGGATTTTTCTTTAAGGAAGTAATCGAAAAATACAGAAAATCTTAGGCTCAGAGATTCCTTTCAGAATATTATTTATAATAGTGAAAAATCAGGAACAACCTAAACACACAAAATAAGGTAAGGCTAATATGGTTCATCCACTTGACAGGAAAGTATACAGAAAATAAATTGGAGTTTTAATAATAATGATGATGGTAAGAATAATTAGCTAAGAAAACAGCCGTGGATGAGGGAAGCTACTTAAAAATCTCTCAAACATTAAATAAAATGTCTACTAAGGTGATTCTTTAGACTCTCTGGGTCTATCCTTTTGTTTGCAGGACCCAAGAATCTTTAAGACAAAAGACCAGGGACACGTGGGTGGCTCAGTCAGTTAAGCATCTGCCTTCAGCTCAGGTCATGATCTCAGGGTCCTGGAATCCAGTCCAGCATTGAGCTCCTTGCTCAGCGGGGAGGCACCTCTCCCTCTGCCTGCTGCTCCCTCTGCTTGTGCTCTCTATCTCTGACAATAAATTAAAAAAAAAAAAAAAAAGACAAGAGACCAGACTTCAGATTTTTCCTACAATTTTCTAAGCTTTCTAAGGCTTTTAAAATCAATGACACCAGGATTTTTAACCTGGCTACATGAGCAACCCCTGCAGTACTTTTTGTAACTATGGGCTTACTCTGAGTTTCAGGCATTACCCTTAAATTCAATGGCAAATCTTCAGGTGAAAACCGGGGAAAAGGTTGCATATATTAATGCTTCTCAGAAACAGGGCTCTGGAAGTGGTTTTATTTGCTCTTTCTCCCTCAAGCCTCCATTCTAAAGACCTTATTGTGAATGGCGTCTACCTTGGTTTACCACCTACTAACTCTCAGTAGCTTTGTCAGAACCCATTTGGTCTCTAAGCCCATAGATCATACATACTGGGAGTCACAGATATAGATTTCACTGACTTCATTCATTTGTTTTTTAAAATAAACACCTATCACGCATCTAAATTTGCAAGGTGTCATGTGAACCAGACAGATACGAAGGACTTCTTCCAGGACGCCTACCACATAATCAGGGACACGGGCATGAAATACACAAACTGCTACACAGTTATAATTGAGAAAAGCGCCACTTGAGAAACAGAGAGTTAGAGAGGATTTCAGAGCCAGACCTGTCTAGATGGGGTTCCCACAGAAACCGATCCTGAGACAAGGGTTCAACCACAAGTGGTATACTTGGAGGTACTCATACTCTACTTGGGTAGAGGGGAAGTGAGATGGGGAAAGGATGGCAGCCAGTGAAGGGGTCGCTATTAAGCCAGCTATCATGGAAAGCAACAGAGCTTAATCCCATCAGCAAACTGTAGAGAATGGTGCAAAAATGCCAGTTCTGGAATTATCTCACCTGAGTAGCAAGGAAGCTGGGGAATCATATGCCAACGTGCATACACCATCTGTGGAAGATGCTTCCCAGGAGGTAATTCTTCAGTGCGTTAAGGCCTAGGAGGTAATTCCCCCGTGTTTTGAGGCCCAGGAGGTAATTCCCCCGTGTTTTGAGGCCCAGGAGGTAATTCCCCAGTGTTTTGAGGCCCAGGAGGTAATTCCCTAGTGCTCTGAGGCCCACACACAAGCACATCAACCTTCCAGGGTCCTGGAAGTGACTGCCACAGTGAATGGTGAAGGTGTCAGGAACAGGAGTGCTGCATGGGTAGCATCTGCTACTGGGCATAGTAATCTTATCGTACAACACTGTATTCACAAAAGATGGCTTTGGTTGAATGCAAAATCTTAGTCAAAATACATTTCAGCACCTAAAACCAGGATTACTTCTTTAAAAGAATGGAGAGTTATCTGTGCAGGCAGACTACACTGCAGAGCGATAGGCATGGAATATGTATGCTTCAGGACCTCCAAACCCAGTGGGGATGGGGGTGGTGGGTCTAGCCAGGGCACTGCTGCGGACGGTAGTACTGAGTGAAGGAAGACCCTCTGGGCTTCCGTCATAAGAGGATGAAGAAGTCCTGCATGTTGCCTAATCTGGGTACATACTGCATAGCATCTGACCAGCTAACAGCACTTCATTAATCCTGGCATCAAATAACATAACACGTGACCACGGGGCACAGTATGGGAATGCACACTCCTCATTTATTACTCTTGGATTCCCCAGGCAAGCACAGCACCGTCCACACACATCCCCGAGCCCAGTGCATGCAACCACACCAGGGAGAAGCTTCCAAGATGTGTCTGACGTTCAGGACCAAAGGTCTTGCTTGACTCCAGCTACGGGCTCTATGTTGTCTCTGCAAGGATCTGGGACTATGGTGGATTTCCAAGCATATTTTAAAATCTTCTCATTCAGACACTCCAAAATTGCATTGATGAGAATAGTAAAATGAAACTTAAAACAATATCAACTTTTAAAAAGATTACTATCACAACAGAGGTAATGGTTACATGGGAAATGTGTGCCCTAGGTCACAAACTTGCCTTCCTTACACGTGGAGAGCAGGTCGGTGATTTTCAACAAGTACTTTACTGTGCCTAAGTGTCACTTTCTTCATCTGTGAAGTTGCACTTAATAAGATTATAAAAGATTTAATAAGTTAATTGCTTAGCAAGAGTACTTGACAAAGGGAAAATAGCAATGAATGTTAGCTGTTGTTGTCATTGTTAATTACTGAGAGATGACGGTGTCATTTTATGGTCCAGACTTGCAGCCATTTATTAGTAAAAGGTGAAGTTATTACTACTTATGACAGGACTGTAGGCATAAACCGGCACCATTCCAGGAAAGGTGGGATGGATGGTCTCCGTATGTACAATCAATATATTGTAGGTATCAGCTGTTGCCATCAACATCTCAGCTGAGCTGAGATGAGCTATGATTGATGAGTTCCATCAATGGTATCTGTGGGGGTGAGGTGGTGAGAAAATGCCTCTGGCGAGGGGACAATTGAGAATTTCCTTCCAGAAGCACACTAAACCTCTACTCCAGTATTGGAGACTTGACTCCAGATTCAGAGGTTACACAAAACAGTCTGTCTGAAATTAACTTTTCAATATATTTTCTACATAAGTGCCTTCCCTTCACATAGAAACACACCAGCAGGTTATTGCTTGGCATACTGCCAACACCGCAACGTTTCTTTATGGTGTGAGTTTGTACAACAGCACAGACACGGTAACTGAGAAGGTGGCCTACCACAGAGAAAGGCCCGTAGCTGCTGGTGAAGTCATGCTTTGAGTGACGAACCACTTTTACTTCCCAGGATTCCCTTTAAATTACTCTAAGACAAAGAAAGACCCAGAGCTTTTAAAAAGAGGTCCAACTCCTGACGTTTATTTATACCCCTGATATTGAAGAAGCATTTCAAAATCTTTGAATGGGTTCTTGACCATCTACTCTAAAAATGTGCCTCTGATACCACCATTCATTCGGTGTGTGACATCTGTCCCCTCTGTGAGTTCTGACCCAATCTCAAGCTGACCCTCTGGTTACGTATATTAGCAAATAATTGCAGAACGTGATAAATCCTCTAGTGGTTGCATAAGTCAGGTACCATGAGGGCAAAGATGATGGTCTCTACTCTGTTTTGAAATGCCATCCACTTCTCAGATACTCCCTTGGACTGTGTCTTTGGACATAGGTCAATTTCTTGTCGGCCTGTCTTACAAGTGGAATTGTGGGAGCATGGAGTAGACGCATTTGCCACTTTCCTAGGTGTTTGCAAACTGCTCATACATAGTGGTCTTGCCAACCAAACAGTGTCAGATTCGGAAATTTTGCCAATCTGATGGATGTGAAATATATCTTACTTTAATTTCAATTTGCATTTTCCCAGATTACTGATCTCGAGCAGCTTTTCAAGTTGTTACTGCTATTCTTTATAATTGTTCTCCCTACTTTACATCCTTTGGGGAACTTTCCATTCAAAGCCTTTAAACATTTTTCCTTTCTTTTTTTTTTCCCATTGACTTGTTGGCTTTTATATCCTAAACAATAATCTTGAGGTCTGATATAGATACATGACAGATAGATGAAAAACAGATACATATATAGCTATATTGATAACAGATATCTTCATCTATTCTGCTGTATATTTTAACTTTTAAATTTATGCTGACTTATGTCATGAAAAAAATTTAGATTTTAATAAAAGCAAAATTATCAATCTTTTGTTTACAAATTTATTTCTTGGGTATGGCTTTGAAATTTTACTTCCTACCCTGAAAATTATAATTACCAATTCCATACAAATATTTTCAAAAATTTATTTTTCATCTTTAGGCTTAACCTGTCTCTATTTATGCTATGAGATAGAGATCCTAAATTGTTTTTTTTTTAATTTGTCTTATATGTAAAGTGAATTGTCTGAACACTGTTTACTAAATTTGAATATATGAAAAAGGCATATATTTGTGGGTCAGTTTATGGACTCTTTATTCCATAATTTCATTGCATCACTTTGCAAAAGTCTAAATTTTGAATTATGAAAGAACCCCTCAGTATGTTCTAATTTTTCAGAAGTTTCAGGATCATTATGGTTGTTCTGGGAAGACTGCTATTATTCATAAATTAATACAGGTTTGCTAAATCCCAACCAAACCAAACCAAACTTACTGGGATTTCTGTTGAATGCCCTTTGTATTTATTTCTCCCTTTCCGGAGAATTATTATTATTATTATTAAGTCGATCCATCAAACATATTGTGTCATGATGTCATTTTATTTAACGGTTCTTTCTATATTGTTTAACATTATTATTATTATTATTATTATTATTATTATTATTATTATTTTGTAATTTTTCTCTATAGAACTCCAGGGATTTTTTGTACGTTGAAAGGAATGAATACAAGTGCATCAGCACAGAACCATCCAGTGGCCTGTAATCAGCCACAAGCACGTTCTGTTGTGGGTTTTGCTCAAGATCCTTTCTAGAGCGCTAAATTTAAAAAGTGCTGAGTATACCAAGAGACACGTACAATGACACATTACACAACATATCCCAGAGTTGAAAACAAGTACGTAAGTGCTGAATTCAACCAGAGTTGAAGAGAGGTACAAAATGGGTGACCTCAGTGCGGAAAACCCACCCCGAACACGTAAGTCATATAGAAGGCTGTGAAGCAAAATATATGGTAAGCCTGCATGTAGATCATCTAACGTGTCATTTCAATTCTTTTTAACTGATACCCTTTTGGTGTATATGCATATTTTAAAAAAACCATAATTGGTATTTTAAAGTTCACATAGCAGATCCTAATCGGTAAAAACATTCTCTGTACCCTTGAAAGGATTAATGGTGTTCAGATGGGCCAGGTCCTCAGGACCTACAGAATCTTCTAGAAAAACCCTGTTTGGACGGCATCTCTCAGGAGTACCCCCTGCAAAAGGGAAAAAGATTAATTTCCCACTGGTAACCAGTAATCTGTGCATGATTAGAGCTAGAATTGTTCCTGGCCTCCATCATTAATACTCACCAAATGAAAACAAACACAATTTAGGAGTGAAAAAAACTTGCATTGCCTTCATGGAGTACTTACTTCACTGCAGTCAGACTTGACATTAACATCTTAATAGCTCTGATAGAATCACTTAGGAGCCTCGCTTCATGTAAATAGAAAAAATGTTAATGAGGACAAAATGTGGGTGATTAATAAATGTGATTGAAATGAAATGACCTTCCCTTATTCACTGGGTAATTAAAGTAATCAAGGGAGACCCAGCTGTGATGAGAAATGTCACAGAATAGACCAAAATACAATTAGCTATCATCATTGTGAGAAATACAGCATTTGATATGTTTTGTAGAGAAAACAGTGCTTTTAAAAATTGCTTTTAAAGTAAAGCAGGGTTTTTTCCCCTGACTGTCTGGAGAATGTTCGTACTTCAGGGCAACCACAGGAGTATAAAAACACAGGACTGAAAAATACAATCCCCGTGGAATAAGAAAGGAGCATGCGAAGATTTATCTTACACGCCCCTAGATATCCTTTGAATTCTAATTAGACATTCCCTATAGTGTACAATATCAATCAGAAAACAGTGGCTCAAAGGCAGCAGATCACTTCAAGCTCCTCTGATGTTACTCTTGGGGAAAGAAGGGATGAGGCATAATGCACTGTCCTTAAAATGCCTCTGTCTTCTCTTTTGGCAGCAAAACAAGCAACACTGTCCAAAACGCTGGAAAGGAAATCAACCACACTCAAGGGTCAGCGATACAGCCTTCCTATATTGGCGTGACCGGGGACATTGGGGCATTGCCGCCTAATTCCAGCTGATTAATAAACATAATGCAACGCGCTGTCATCACCAAATTTCATTAGAAAGTACCGACTTCTAAGCTCTCTCCTTTAAGAGGCGTCGCCTGAGGGCAAACACTGACCTTTCACCTCCAGAGTCCCCAGACCTTCCGCATCAACAGATGCTCGATGAATTCACTTCACAAACACAAGGAAATATATCACCAAGTACAGATCTGCCCCCAAAATTGTTTGGACTTGGCCAGTTGATCACTTTTGTCAAATACACGTTAAATCTGACAACATTGGCATCCCACATCAGTATTTCCCTCCTGGTGCTACATGCTTCTTATTTTGAAATAACTGTAAATGTATGAATGTTGGAGCCACTGATCCACACAGCATGTGTGTCAGAATCTTCCATTGCCGCGAAGTCCTGTTTATCGTGTTTAAACGTCAAAAGGCGAGTCGGGCCGATGGAAACACTGTGGAGCATTATCAGAGCTCCAGGAGGGTTCTTTTCCTGACACTCTCGACCACCTTCTGAAAACAAATGACCATTTTCTCCATTTCCGTTCATTTCATGGTGGCTTATCTTTCTTTTCATTCTTCTTCATTTTTGGTACTTTTCCATTTTATCTGCCGGCCTACATTTTGTTTCTCCGTTCTATGCAGACGTTAGTTTTTCCCCATCTTCAGCAAATTTGTGGATGCTTTTTCTGGCATTTTTAGCCTTCTCTTTATAGCCCCCTTCATTCTTCTGAGTGCTCTTCTCCTTTCTATATTTGATGCGTTGACTTGAACGTATCAGTCACTTAAACACTCGTGTGCCACCCACAGAGTGAGCAGGAGTGGCCAGCAGTGAAGTGGGATTCCACGAGCAGTCACCTGAATCACGAGTGTGTGACCAACACAGACGGAGGCCGTGCTTATTCCAATGAAGACAGATGGAGCAGCCGCATAAAAAGACAGGTAGTGAGGGCAAACTGGGCGCAGGCTGGGCAGGAAATAAAGAGAAAAAATATCACCCTGCCAATCCCTGCAATGGTCCAATTCTATGCATTCAGTATTCAAGCAATGCAGTGTAAGATATTCAAGTTGAATTGGAGCCTCTAACTTTAAGTCTTAAGAATCCTCCTTCCATGGTGTCAATTTCTATATCGTCCCATGCTAAACATGATGTCAGTATTTTCCAAGTAAATTCTTATGCAGATCAAAAGCTTCATCCCTGCAGAAGCCACCACCGGGAAGACTGAACCAGACTTGCGTTCAAAACCTCAGGATAGGGGCGCCTGGGTAGCGCAGTCGTTAAGCGTCTGCCTTCGGCTCAGGGCGTGATCCCGGCATTCCGGGATCGAGTCCCACATCGGGCTCCTCCGCTGGGAGCCTGCTTCTTCCTCTCCCACTCCCCCTGCTTGTGTTCCCTCTCTTTCTGGCTGTCTCTCTGTCACATAAATAAAATA
The DNA here is from genome assembly GCF_023065955.2 of Ursus arctos. Classification (NCBI taxonomy): domain Eukaryota; kingdom Metazoa; phylum Chordata; class Mammalia; order Carnivora; family Ursidae; genus Ursus; species Ursus arctos. Next base: position 5,844,695 of record NC_079873.1, read on the forward strand.
AAAAAACAAAAAAAAAACAAAAAAAACCTCAGGATAAAATTACGATGGTTAATTTCATGTATCAACTTGACTGGACACCCCACAAATTCGGTCAAGCATCATTGTGGGTGTTTCTGTGAAGCTGGTTTTGGATGAGATGAACATTGGGTACACTGACTGATGCAGACTGCTCTGTATCATGTGGTGGGCTTCATCCAATCAGCTGAAGGCTTGACTAGAACAAAAAGCCTGACCCTCCCCTGAATAAAAGAGAACTCCTCCCGCCTGAGAGCCTTTGAACTGCGACATCAACTTTTTCCTTCCTTTGGACTCACACTGACACATCAGCTCTTCCTGGCTCTCAGGCTTCGGGCTCAGACTAGAACGAAACCATCAGCTCTCCTGGGTCTCCAACTTGCCGATGCACCCTGCAGATCTTGAGACTTTCCGCTCCCCATGATCACATGAGCCAATTCCTTATCATAAATCTCTTTCTGAACATATGCACATCCTATTGGTTCTGTTTTTCTGCAGAATACTGATGAATACAGAAATCTTAACTCTGTAAGAAACCTTAGAGTCATTTATCACAGCATCCTATTCTTACGTGTAAGGACGATAAGGTCCAGAAAGACTGCGAGTCTCATGGAATTTAAACAACAAATTAATGTCACTGCTAACTTTGGTTCTTTTCTCATGACTTGTGGGGGTTCCAGGGCATGCACAGCTTTGTTTATGATCTGGAGTGTACTGGAATCCAGTTCTTTAGCCTTCAGATGTCAGAGAAGCTACATGTAGAAGAAGAGGCAATGATTCTTGCAATATGAGGAAGTCCGCTCCACCCCAGCAAAGATGACCTGGAAAGCTTCTGTGAGTATATTCTTTATTAACTTCATTTCGTGGAAATGTCTACAGTACACCTCCAGCCACTGAGATAAACACCTACTTCTGGTTTCCTTTGTCAATTTAATGATGCCAGCACTGTAGCTCTGCAACGTACTTGAGAATATCTGGATCAAACCACTGGAAGCACTTTGGGGTGTGATAAGCAGAATAACACCCCCCCCAAAACATGATCTCTTCCTAATCCCCAGAGTTTGTGAATATGTTACTTATATAGCAAAATGAACATTGAAGATGTGAGTAAGCTAAGAATCTTGAGATGGGAGCTGATTGTGGATAATCCAGGTAGGCCCAATATCATCCGTTGTTTGTTTTTTCTTTCCAATATCATCACTTGTAAGGGTCCTTATAAGAAGGAGGCAGTGGGGCCAGGTGTGTGAATGCAAGCAGAAGTGAGACAGACAGAGAGAGAGAAATCTGAAGATATCATGCTACTGGCTTTGCAGGTGTCATGGAGGAAGGGGCCACAAAACCAAAGAATGCAGGTGGGTTCCAAACCTGGAAAAGGCAAGCAAGCAAGCAAAGAAACAGAAATCAGAGTCTCCCCTAGAGCTTCTGGAAGGAACGCAGCCCCTCAACACCCTGATTTTAGTGCAATATAACCCACTCTGGGCTCTGACCTCTAGAGCTCTAAGACAACATGTTTCTAACATCTTAAGCCATGAAGTTCATATTAGTTTGTTCCAGAAGGAATAGGCAGCTCATAGACTGAGGCTTGTAAAAGTAGATGCCCAGGCCCAATCACCAATGATTCTAATTCACATCTTCTTCCCCCAATCAAATTTTATATTCCACAAATTTTGTCAATTACTGGAAGTACAACGAAAGCTGAGTCCCAGTGACAACGAGCTTCCAAGGAGCTTGTAGTCTGAAGGGGAAAACAGTTCTGTCAACACGAAACACATCTCTTTCCTGATCAAGAAGCTTAACCACCACCCACAAATAGTATATTGATAGACTCATGGTGATCCATCAACCTTTGCCAAAACCACGAAATTTCATTCATGTGGCTTTACTTAAGTCAGCTTTCCTAAAGGGATATCTTGGGAGCAAATCCTTATGTTTTCCTTGCAGCCCTCCACATTTATTCCACACATTTGCTTCCTGAGAACCCTGCTGTTATGTTTCTTCATATACGGCCCGAATTTAAAAACTGGGGGGGGGCGGTTAGTGATGAGTGCATTTTTGATGGGCTTGCCATCTTCTGGGACCCTATCTTGTTGCTCTGAAAGCTCCCTAGGATACAGGCATGGTGATTGAAGACTCCAGAAGGCAGTGATGGTTATCGGCAGTGCCGCTCAGTCTCTAGGCACATTAGCATTCTTAGATCCATAGAGCGGTCCATGGTGTGACATGTTAGAACGCCTTTCTATCTGCTTGTCTTCCCCCAAAGAGCAAGACAGTCAGGATTTTCTTATGTTTCTTTGAAAGCACTTTTCCTCCTCTGTATTATTCCAGAACATCTGCAGAAAGTTACACAATCCAGTGACTGTTGTGTTGATTAGATTCTGTTCTCTCATCCCCTCAGCTGCCCCATCCTGTGTCACATGACTTTGTTGTCTCTCCCGTCACTGGCGAACATCCTCTCCTGCTGCACCAATGTTCGGCTTGGAAATTAGATTAGTCTCCTATTACTGCTGCAACACATGACCACAAATTATCTGTTTAAAATCACACACATTTATTATCTTACAGTCTGGAAGTCAGAAGTCGAAAGATGGTTCTTTCAGCATGAAAATCAAGATGTTGCAAGGGTTGTGTTGCTTCTAGAGGCTGTGAGAGGTAGTTAGCTCCTTGCCTTCTAGATCCTAGTAGCCCCCCATCATTCCTTGGTACAAATTCCCTTTCCAGCCCTGGAACTGCTGTGACTTCTTTTGGTTTTTTTTAAAGATTTTATTTATTTATGTGACAGAGAGACAGCCAGTGAGAGAGAGAACACAAGCAGGGGGAGTGGGAGAGGAAGAAGCAGGCTCCCAGCGGAGAAGCCTGATGTGGGACTCGATCCCAGAACGCCAGGATCACGCCTTGAGCCAAAGGCAGACGCTTAACGACTGCGCTACCCAGGCGCCCCGTGGAACTGCTGTGACTTCTGTTTCCGCCAGCACATCTCCTTCACTTAGCCCAATCCTCCTGCCCACGTATATATGAGGATAACCTTCCAACGCATGACCCTGCACCTAGTCACATCTACAAAGCCCCTTTGCCATGTAAGGGAACACATTCACAGGTTCTGGGGTAGAACATGTGTATCTTTGGGAGACTATTATTCAACCCACACAGCGAAGTTACTTGCTTTGCCAGATGGTAGTTATACTTGTGGTGAGTGTAGCATCATGTATAAACTTGTCAAATTACTACGCTGTACACCCGAAATTAATGTAACACAGTATGCCAACTACAGTCAAATACAAAAAAATTTCATATTCCCTGCTTTGGTCAGAAGAATATAGGTAGAAGTGATGGTTTGCTAGTTCCACGTTCAGGACTAAAAAGGTTAACACATGTGTCCACCCACCCCTCTTAGGTTCTGTCACTACCAGGAGAGGAATGTATCCCAGCTGCCTGCTTTCCAAGGAAGAGCAGAGGTACGTGAGGGAGACTGGAATTCAACTTACAACTTCAGCCACGACAAACCCAGTTAAGTTAAGACCATTTAACCCTGAGTCAACTTGATTGAGGCTGGGTTGAGAGAAAATGGGCTGCTAATTTATGAAAATGGGTATCAGAATATTTTGTTATATACTAACATCATGGTAATGACTAGCTGATAGAACTGCATTCAGTCCAAAGTTTGAAGTAGAAAGTCTTGGGTTGGGGGCACCTGGGTGGCTCCGTCAGTAGAGGTCTGATACTTGATTTTAGCTCAGGTCATGATCTCAAGCTCTGTGTTGGCCTCTGTGCTGGGTGTGGAACCTGCTTAAGATTCTCTCTCTCCCTCTCCCTCTGCCCCCACCTGCTCATGCTCTCTCTCTCTCTAAAAAGATAAATAAACAAATGAAAAATAAAGTCTGGGGTTGTATGAGTCCTCCGGAACACGGAAACACTTGCCCTGAAATGGTAAAGCATTACAATTATATTTGCACCTCTGCTTTGACATCGCTTTTATTATACACAATACTTATCACATATCCTACTGTTTCTTGCACATAGGAGGATCTGATTATATGTGAAGAATTTCCAAAGTGTTTGAAAAAAAAATGTATCCTAACTTGAACTTCCTCCAGGGACTTCCTTGCTTCTTCAAGCATGACTCCATAGAAAATCTGAATTAGACCCCATTACACAGACTTTATTCATTAAGTTACAGAAAGGAAATGGTCTCATACAATACAGGCCTGATTAAAATGACAACAGCATGTACGTCTGATTTTCTGCTTGAACTGGGCTTATAATAACAACTGATCAAAATTTCCAACACACTCCTTGCCTCAAACACTGTCCTGTACCATATATACCTCAGTGAAGTTAAGCGATTATAGTGGTATGGATTTGACATTACTGGATACTTAGGAAATGAGGAATACACTTGTTTTTAAACTGTCTGCACTTGGGGGATGTACCTAGAGAAGGAAGTTGGAGACTTAACAGGAGGATGCACTCCTTCTTCACATTCAGGGACAATCTCAGTTTCTAATGTCCCAGGCCATATTTCAAATCATTTGACAGCCAGTGTGATCTGATTTAGGGGTCAGAATATAAGAACATGGTGCTTTTTTCCAAAGAAGACATACAGGTGGCCAACAGACACATAAAAAGTTGCTCAGCATCACTCATCATCAAGGAAACACAGATCAAAACCACAAGATACCACCTCACACCTGTTAGAATGGCTATGATCAAAGCAACAAGAAACAACAGGTGTTGGCAAGGATGTGGAGAAAGGGGAACCCAAGTGGTGCAGCCACTCTGGGGAACAGCATGGAGGTTCCTCAAAAAATTAAAAGTAGAAATTCCATATGATCCAGCAATTCCTATGTCTAGGTATTTACCCAAAGAATATGAAGCACTAATTTGAAAAGATATAAGCACTCCCATGTTCACTGTACTGTTACTTACAATAGTCAAGATACAGAAACAACCTAAGTGTCTATCAGTAGGCAGACAGACACAATGGAATACTACACAGCCACCAAAAAGAATAAAATCTTTGACAATATGGATGGACTTTGAGGGTATTATGCTAAGTGAAGTCAGTCAGACAGAGAGACAAAGACAAATACTGCATGATTTCATGTATATGTGGAATCTAAAAAACAAAACAAATGAACAAAAAAAGACAAACAAAACTCACAGATACAGAGAACAAAATCAAGGTTGCCAGAGGAGGGAGGAGGGAAATGAGTAAAGGAGGTTAAGAGGTACAAACCTACAGTTATAAAATAAGTAAGTCATGGGGATGTAATGTGCAGCATGGTGACTAGAGTCAATAATACTATATGATAAATTTGAAAGTTGTCATAAAATCTTAAAAGTTCTCATCACAAGAAAAAAACTGTTGTCACTTTGTGTGGTGACAGATGGTACTAGACTTGCAGTAATCATTTCACAATGTCTACAACTGTGGACTCATTATGTACACCTGAAACTAATATAACGCTGTACATCAATTATACTTCAATAAAAAAAAAGAATATGGGGCTTTGATGGCTCTTTGCAGGTTTTTAACCATTTATTCTCCACCCCAAGAGGCAAACAAGTGAGCTGCTCGTTTTTTATTCTCAGTAAAATATTTTAAGGTGTTTTCCATGCAGAGACAATTAAACTAGAAAGGGACTAACTCTAAAATATGCACATTTCTCTGAATGTTGGATATAATTTTTACTTGAAAAGAACACTCAAAACATAAATGGCAAGTATTCAATATAAAGATCTCAGCTTTTTCAGAATTGTAATTTTAATTGCTAAGACGAATGTTGAGGCTGATTTAGCACCAGAATCATAATTGACCATAAATTTTCTCTTGTTTTTACAACCATTCCTGTGATACAGAATATAATTTTGAAGCTGAAGCAAAGTTTCCTCCATAAGAGTTTGTTATGGGTTGAACTGTAACCCCTGAAGAGATGTCGAAGTCCTACCCCTCAGAACCTGTGAATACAACCTTACTTGGAAACAGGGTCTTTCATATGATTGAGTTAAGATGATGTCATTAGGGTGGGCCTTGATCCACAATGATTGGTATCCTTGTAAAAGAAGAAATTTGGACACAGAGACAGACTTGCAAAGAAGGCAGACAATGTAGGAAGAATGCCATCAACAAGCCAAGGCATAGCTGAGGCTGTGAGAAACTGGAAGAGGAGCATGAAACAGACTGTCCCCAGCACCCCCCAGAAGATACCAACTCTGCTGACACCTTGATCTTGGACATCTGGACTCCAGAACCATGGCAACAAATTTCTGTTGTTTGAGCCACACAGTCTGTGGTACTTTGTTACGACAACCATAGGAAACTAATATAGATGTCAATTCAGCTTAAGTTTCTTTGATAGATTACAGATTAGAAGCTATCAATCATTATAATCAGATGAATTATCCACAAAATATTCACTACTCTGTTCCTGTGTGTGTGTGTGTGTGTGTGTGTGTGTGTGTGTGTGGTGTTACTAAACAAACACCCGTTTCCTGTGCTGAGGTTCTTCAACCATTAAAACCTATGGAAGTAGAGTCTCTTTGTTTTTCTAACTTAAAATCCCTCCTGGAATGTGAAATGGGCCCCAAATATTTCAGGCATCAAAATCTAGAAAAAGTGTCAAGGTTAAAAAATAAGATAGCACTTAATACAAGTTATTTATATTTCTTCTGGCTCTTTAAAATATTTAATTGGTCAAACAGTCAAGACAGAATCTAACCCAAACAGTTTCTTTCAATATTACCAGAATATTAGTTTAGATAGCGCTAATGCACTCAGATTTTCAGTGCTGCTGTAACTAATTTGAAGTCACTGGGCTAACTCTTGTAGGGAGCCAATACTTTTACTTCTGCTTTCTGCATTTCCTTTACAACTTTAGGAAGCCTCTCCCTCTTTTTCAGTTGTGTTCTCCTTTCCTCCCTTGCCAAAATCTGCTCTCAGGATTGCCTCTGTAATCCTTCACATTGTAGTATGAATCAACTAAAGTCAATGTATTCACTCACCCAGGACCAGCCTGTGCCTATTTTTACAATAAGGTTTTCTTGTAACACAGCCAAAAGTAGACTTACATATGGCTGCTCTGATCTACCTTGGCAATGCTGAGTGTATGTGGCCTGTGAGCCTGAGAAGATTTACTCCCTGGTCCGTTACAGAAAAAGTTTGTCAATTCCTGTTCTAAGGCTTCTCTCTCAAAAAAGCAAAACAAACAACATAATGCCTGTGTAATATTTATATTACATTTGTAATCTTCAGGATGTAAGAGAGTACATAGCTTGGTTGTACAGAATGTAAACAGTCACAGGTTCTCATCAAATGAACTACAAATCCCCTTCGGCTTTGAGTCCAACACAAGCAAGGGGAAATAGGTGAAATGGACTCAGAGGCCACGTTTCAGAAACTACATATGTATATGGAGTGCTGTATGTTTACGTATAAGGATTTGTATGTATATCGTAGATATTGTTCATTTCTGTTCTCATCATCTGACCTGTTGGTTTTGGGACATGCAAAATATTGGTGTATTTCCAAGTCTTAAAGTTGAAGAAATATGTTTTAGTAAATATGAACTAAAATTCCATTTTCAAAGTTAGTACTTGACTGATTTGGTTGTATACCATGTGTCAGTTTCCTGAGTCATACCCCCAAATTACTATTGTTTGCTAAGGAACAATCTGGACGCTGGCACCACTGAATCCAAACCTACAAATTGAAGTGTTATAAACAGAGATGGATTCATTCCATGGTCTCCAATTAGTTTTCTGCATCCCAACTCCAACAGCTGTTCCTGCCTTTAGATGATGAAAATACAATGCCTATTACATAACCAAAACAAAATGCTATTATTGCCTTTTGCAATTATATTATTCTTCTTGATAAATCACCATCTGATTATCCTGCTGCATTATGCGTTTGCCACTCCTGCTATTTACCTTTCTGTTGCTTATTAGTACCATGACTATAAAGGGAAGGAAGTCAACCAGAAGTGTCTCTATTATATTATTTCTGGAGAAGTTTTGCAGTCTCTGAGCAATCAAGATAGAATTTCCAACCATTTTCTCACAGATATGGGGCACGGAGCATTCCCAGTTGGAAAGTGTAAAATCCCTTAACAGTGAATGGAAAACATCTTGGATTAGATCATGAGGACTCCTGGGTTTGCTTACTCTCAGCTTGACTTTTTAAAACACATGTACCGAACAAATACAAATAATCTAGAGTAATACACACAATTTCTCAGTTTGGACTGCAGTCAATTGCAATCTGTTTATTCATTTAACAAATATTTATTTCATGCCTACTATGTGTCCAGCACTGTTCTATGTTCTCGGAATATACAATGACCCTTGAACAACATGGATGGTTAGGGGTGCCAACACCCCCTCACAGTCAAAAATCCACACAGAACTTCTGATTCCCCTAAAACTTAACTAACAATAGCCTAGTTTTCACCAAAAGCCTTACCAATAACATAAACCAGTCAATTAACACGCATTTTATATATGTATTATATACTGTATTATTAGAACAAAATAAGCTAGAGGAAAGAAAATGTGATGAAGAAAACTATAAGGAAGGAAGAATACATTTACAATACTGTCCTGGCTTTACTGGAACAATCCACATATAAGTGGACCCACGCAGTTCAGATCTGTGTTGTTAAAGAATCAAATGTAGGAACATGAGATGAGTTGGCTAAAGTGCCTTTTATAGCTCTCTCAGAACTGTTGGCCTGTTCACTGTGTTATCAGTATGTCTCCTTCTCATCAGCCGTTTCCTTTCCTTTCCCTTGTTTTATATCTTACCGGTGTTTCTCCATTCCCTAAGTCTTCTCCTTTTTGTAACAAAATTTTCACATCATCTCTCCTTTGTCTAAGTGTTTGTTTAAATGCTTCAAGTAATTCAAAGTCGTATTGTTGTCCTAACTGCCGATTTTCAACGATGCCAACTTTCCCAGTCCCTCACCCGAGAGATATTTATTGAAAAGTGCAGAATTTTATTACGGTGTAACAACCATCCCCATACATCAAGTGGCTTAAAATAACCACACGCATTTTTCGGGGTCGGGTTAGGTGGTGATGACACATCTCCCTTCCCAGTAGTACTGGACGGGGGAAGCTCAACTAGAGCTTAGACGATACGCTCACTGGCAGATAAGCTGCCGCTGTCTGTTGACTGGGAACATAGCTGGGATCCTCAGCTCATCTCCACACGGCCTTTCCAAGAACATATTGAGCTTTCTCAGAACACGGCAGCAACGTTCCAAAGACAAGTATTTCAGGTGACAGGAAATAGAGGCTGCCAGTCTCTTTAGGCTTGGGTATGGGAAGTGGCACAGGGCCACTTCTGCTATATTTTATTGGTCAAAGATGAACACCTCACTTCTCGATGAAAGAGGTATCAAAGGATTTGAGGGCTTCAGGATGCCAGGTATTATGGAAGGCACTAGAAATGCACAAATAAAATACAGCAGAGCTCCCACAAAAAGCTCAGAGTTTAGCAAAAGAAGTGAACCAGTGAAGAGTCGGCTATAACACTCTGGTTAATCTATGGAAAAATGCCGAGGGTACACAGAACAGAAAATTTGGGAATATCTTATAAGTAGGAGTTTAGGCAGTTAAAACAAAACAAATACACAACAACAACAACAACAAGAGGCAGAGAACACAGCTTCCCTGCTGAGACTGTGGCCAAATGAGTGAGCTTTGCCACAGAATCCTCATTCAGCCATGAGATACTGCCAACTTCCACTATCTGTCCTTCCTGTCATTAAACAAACCAAACACCCAAGCAAATATGTATTGGGCCAGAGTCAGCAATGACACCTTGGTTTCACTAACTACAGGCTGTCTTTCATCTCTCTCTCTCCTGCACCTGTGGTCTCCTCACTTCTGTGTGACAAGTCCTAGAAGCCTCCCAGCTTCTCAACCAAAGACACACATGCTCCCCAGCCTATCTCTATGGGGGCTGATTATAAGAGCCTACTTCTCATGAGTCCCCCTTGCCAGACTGGGAGTTTCCTTAGCTGTGGCTCCACTGACTAGATCTCAAGTAGCTGTGGCTGATTGCAATAGACACTGAAACATTCTCTTAGGTTCTTATGCACACACTCACACATGCACTCTCGTGTGCACACTTGCTCAACTACACTCTTATGCATACATACCCAAAACACAAATAAAATTCACACTCTGAGCAACAGGCTTCAAACCCTATTGGTATATTTAAAATGGTGTGTTTTATAAGGTTTATGCAAAGACCGGACCACAATACATGTCACTTTAAAGTTAGTTTGACTATAATATGTAAAAATCAAGAAGATTAAGAATCATCCCCAAGTCTACAAATGATATATTTTTATATTGTAATTAGCCTCTAAATAGGGGGAGATTTTATTTTATTTTATTTTAAAGATTCCATTTATTTATTAGAGAACGAGGGCAAGAAAGAGAGAGAGCATGAGCGGGGGGGGGAGGAGCAGAAGGAGAGGGAGAAGCAGACTCCCCGCTGAACAGGGAACCCAACTCAGGGTTCGATCCTGGGACTCAGAGATCATGATCTGAGCCTAAGGCAGACGCTCAACAGATGCAGCCACCCAGCGCCTAAAAAAGGGGAAATTTAGGTGAGGGTTGGAGTTAAGATGGCGGAGGAGTAGGGGACCCCTTTTTAAGCCGGTCCCCTGAGTCGAGTGGGATAGGTACCAGACCAGCCTGAACATCCATGGAATCAGCCTGAGATGAAGGAAGATACATCTGGATCTCTACAAATGAACATCTCCAGCGCTGAGTATTGAGGGCACACGGAGACTCTACCCAAACAGGGTTGCCTGAGTATTGGCGCGGCAGCCCCCCCGCCAGAAGGCAGGCTGAAAAATCAAGAAGCCCACATCCCTAAGATCCCTATAAAACAAGGGCACATGGCCTGGGTCTGGTCAATAATTTGGGCTCTGGACAACCCCGCAACCTCTCCTCATCAGAATGACGAGAAGGAGAAATCCCCCACAGCAAAGAAAAGACAATGAGTCTGCAGCCTCTGCCACAGAACTAATGGATATGGATGTAACCAAATTATCAGAAATGGAATTCAGAGTAACAATGGTCAAGATGATGTGTAGACTTGAAAAAAGTATTAATGAAAATGCTAATGAGAATATAGAATCTCTAAGGCAGGAAATGAGAGCGAATCTGGCAGAAATTAAAAATTCTTTTTTTTAAGATTATTTATTTATTTATTTGACAGAATGAGACAGCCAGTGAGAGAAGGAACACAAGCAGGGGAGTGGGAGAGGAAGAAGCAGGCTCCCAGTGGAGGAGCCCGATGTGGGACTCGATCCCAGAATGCCGGGATCACGCCCTGAGCTGGAGGCAAATGCTCAACGACTGCGCCACCCAGGTGCCCCAGAAATTAAAAATTCTATGAGCCAAATGCAGTCAAAACTAGAGGCTCTGACGGCCAGGGTGAATGAGGCAGAAGAATGTATCAGCAAATTGGAGGATGGGTTAGTAGAAGAGAAAGCTAAAATAGAATCTGGACTCAAAAAAATCCATGCTCAAGAATGTAGGTTATGGGAGATTACTGACTCAATGAAACGTTCCAATGTCAGAATCATCGGCATCCCCGAGGGGGTGGAGAAAAACAGAGGTCTAGAAGAGATATTTGAACAAATTGTAGCTGAAAACTTCCCTAATCTAGCAAGGGAAACAAACATTCGTGTCCAAGAGGCAGAGAGGACCCCTCCCAGCTCAAACATGACAAACCTACACCACGTCACGTCATAGCGCAATTTGCAAATATTAGATCCAAGGATACAGTATTGAAAGCGGCCATGGCAAAGAAATTTCTCACGTACCAAGGCAAAGGTATCAGAATTACGTCAGACCTGTCCACACAGACCTGGAATGAGAGAAAGGGTTGAAGGGGCATTTTTAAAGCTCTTTCAGAGAAAAACATGCAGCCAAGGATCCTTTATCCAGCAAAGCTGTCATTCAGAATTGATGGAGAAATAAAGACCTTCCAGAATCGCCAGTCATTGACCAATTTTGTAACCACGAAACCAGCCCTACAGGAGATATTAAGGGGGTTCTATAAAGGTAAAAAGGCCCCAAGAGTGATACAGAACAGAAAGTCGCAATCTATAGAAACAAAGACTTTACTGGCAACACAGCATCATTAAAATCATATCTGTCAATAACCAGTCTCAATGTAAATGGCCTAAATGCTCCCATAATGCCACAGGGTCACAGATTAGATTAAAAAAATAGGACCCATCCATTTGCTGTCTACAAGAGACTCATTCTGAACCTAAAGATACATTCAGACTGAAAGTAAAGGGATGGAATACCACCTTTCATGCCAATGGACCTCAAAAGAAAGCTGGGGTAGCAATTCTCATATCAGACAGATTGGATTTTAAACTAAAGACTATAGTTAGAGACACAGAAGGACACTATATTATTCTTAAAGGATGTATCCAACAAGTGGATATGACAATTATAAATATATATGCCCCCGACAGGGAAGCAGCAAGATACACGAGCCAACTCTTAACCAGAATAATGAGACATATAGATAAAAATACGTTAATAGTAGGGGACCCCAACACTCCACTATCAGAAATAGACAGAGCACCCATGCAGAAAACCGACAAAGAAACAAGGGCTTTGAATGCCATACTCCACGAGTTGGACCTCATAGATATATATAGAACACTACACCCAGAACCAAAGAATACTCATTCTATTCTAATGCTCATGGAACATTCTCAAGAATAGACCATGTTCTGGGTCACAAAACAGGTCTCAACCAATACCAAAAGACTGAAATTATTCCCTGCATATTCTCAGACCACAATGCTTTGAAATTGGAACTCAACCACAAGGAAAAATTTGGAAGAAACCCAAACACTTGGAAAGTAAGAACCATCCTGCTCAGGAATGATTCGATAAACCAAGAAATCAAAAATCAATTTAAACAATTTATGGAGACCAACGAGAATGAAAACATAACGGTCCAAAACCTATGGGATACTGCAAAGGCAGTCCTGAGGGGGAAATACATAGCCATCCAACCCTCACTCAAAAGAAGAGAAAAATCTAAAACTCAGTTTTTATATTCTCACCTCAAGAAGCTGGAACAGCAACAGAGGGACAGGCCTAATCCACGCACGAGGAAGCAGTTGACCAAGATGAGAGCAGAAATCAATGAATTAGAAACCAGAAGTACAGTGGAGCAGATCAACAGAACTAGAAGCTGGTTCTTTGAGAGAATTAATAAAATTGACAGACCTCTGGCAAGACTTTTCCAAAAGAATAGAGAAAGGACCCAAATTAATAAAATTATGACTGAAAAGGGAGAGGTCACGACCAACACCAATGAAATTGGAAGGATTATTAGAAACTTTTATCAACAGCTTTGTGCCAATAAATTAAGCAATCTGGAAGAGATGGAGGACTTCCTGGAAACCTATAAACTACCAAGACTGAAACAGGAAGAAATTGATTTTTTAAACAGGCCAATTAATTATGAAGAGATTGAAACAGTGATTAAAAAAAAAACTTCAAAATAACAAAACTCCAGGCCAGAACGGTTTTCCTGGGGAATTCTACCAAACATTCAAAGAAGAAATAATACCTATTCCTCTAAAGCTATTTCAAAAAATAGAAACAGAAGGAAAGTTACCAAACTCATTCTATGAGGCCAATATTACCTTGATCCCCAAACCAGGCAAAGACCCCATCAAAAAGGAGAATTACAGACCGATTTCCCTAATGAATATGGATGCCAAAATCCTCAACAAGATCCTGGCTAATAGAATCCAACAGTACATTAAAGGGATTATCCATCATGACCAAGTGGGATTCATCCCTGGGATGCAAGGGTGGTTCAACATTCGCAAATCTATCAGTGTCTTAGATTTTATCCAGAAGGAAAAAGCCAAAAATCATATGATTCTCTCAACAGATGCAGAAAAAGCATTTGACAAAATATAGCATCCTTTCCTGATTAAAACCCTTCAGAGTGTAGGGATAGAGGGTACATTCCTCAAACTCATAAAAACCATCTATGAAAAGCCTACGGCAAATATTATTCTCAATGGGGAAAAGCTGGAAGCCTTTCCCTTAAGATCAGGAACATGACAAGGATGCCCACTCTCGCCACTATTATTCAACATAGTACCAGAAGTCCTTGCAACAGCAATCAGACAACAAAAAGGGATAAAAGGTGTCCAAATCGGCAAAGAAGAAGTCAAAATGTCTCTCTTCGCAGATGACATGATACTCGATATGGAAAACCCAAAGGAATCCACTCCCAAACTATTAGAAGTTATAGAGCAATTCAGTAATGTGGCGGGATACAAAATCAATGCTCAGAAATCAGTTGCATTTCTATACACGAATAATGAGACTGAAGAAAGAGAAATTAGGGAATCCATCCCATTTACAATAGCACCAAAACCATACATTACCTTGGAATTAACTTAACCAGAGACGTAAAAGGCCTATATTCTAGAAACTATAAATCACTCTTGAAAGACATTGAAGAAGACACAAAAAGATGGAAAAATATTCCATGCTCATGGATTGGAAGAATTAACATAGTTAAAATGTCCACGCTACCCAGAGCAATCTACACTTTCAATGCTATCCCGATCAAAATACCGAGGACATTTTTCAAAGAACTGGAACAAATAGTTCTTAAATTTGTATGGAACCAGAAAAGGCCCCGAATCACCAAGGAACTGATGAAAAGGAGAAACAAAGCTGGGGGCATCACAATGCCGGATTTCGAGCTGTACTACAAAGCTGTGATCACAAAGACAGCATGGTACTGGCACAAAAACAGACACATAGACCAATGGAACAGAATAGAGAACCCAGAAATGGACCCTCGGCTTTTTGGGCAACTACTCTTTGATAAAGCAGGAAAAAACATCCGGTGGAAAAAAGACAGTCTCTTCAATAAATGGTGCTGGGAAAATTGGACAGCTACATGCAAAAGAATGAAACTTGACCACTATCTCACACCAGACACAAAGATAAACTCCAAATGGATGAAAGACCTCGATGTGAGACAGGAATCCATCAAAATCCTAGAGGAGAACATAGGCAGCAACCTCTACGACATCGGCCAAAGCAACCTTTTACATGAAACATCTCCAAAGGCAAGAGAAACAAAAGATAAAATGAACTTGTGGGACTTCATCAAGATAAAAAGCTACTGCACAGCCAAGGAAACAGTCAAAAAAACAAAGAGGCAGCCCACAGAATGGGAGAAGATATTTGCAAATGATACTACAGATAGAAGACTGGTATCCAAGATCTACAAAGAACTTCTCAAACTCAATACGTGAGAAACAAATAAACAAATCAAAAAATGGGCAGAAGATATGAACAGACACTTTTCCAATGAAGACATACAAATGGCTAACAGACACATGAAAAAATGTTCAAAATCATTAGCCATCAGGGAAATTCAAATCAAAACCACACTGAGATACCACCTTACACCAGTTAGAATGGCAAAAATTGACAAGGCAAGAAACAACAATTGCTGGAGAGGATGTGGAGAAGGGGGATCCCTCCTACATTGTTGGTGGGAATGCAAGTTGGTACGGCCACTCTGGAAAACAGTGTGGAGGTCCCTTAAAAAGTTAAAAATAGAGCTACCCTATGACCCAGCCATTGCACTACTGGATATTTACCCCAAAGATACAGACGTAGTGAAGAGAAGGGCCATATGCACCCCAATGTTCCTAGCAGCATTGTCCACAATAGCTAAATCATGGAAGGAACCGAGATGCCCTTCAATGGATGACTGGATTAAGAAGTTGTGGTCCATATATACAATGGAATATTACTCAGCTATCAAAAAGAACGAGTTCTCAACATTTGCTGCAACATGGACGGGACTGGAGGAGATAATGCTAAGTGAAATAAGTCAAGCAGAGAAAGACAATTATCATTTGATTTCTCTCATCTATGGAACATAAGAACTAGGAAGATCAGTAGGGGAAGAAAGGGATAAAGAAAGGGGGTAATCAGAAGGGGGAATGAAGCATGAGAGACTATGGACTCTGAGAAACAAACTGAGGGCTTCATAGGGGAGGGCATGGGGGAATGGGATAGGCTGGTGATGGGTAATAAGGAGGGCACGTATTGCATGGTGCACTGGGTGTTATACGCAACTAATGAATCATCGAACTTTACATCAAAAACCAGGGATGTACTGTATGGTGACTAACATAATATAATAAAAAAACATTTAAAAAAGGGGGGAAATTTAAAAATATTTACTTATTTTAAGGTTTCTTGAATGGATGTGGAAATTCACTACTTGTTTCAGTTCAACTTCTACCTGATTGACTTGTCTCATCTGGCTTTTCTTAACTGGGTCAACCAATTTGTTCCTCTCTGATTGAATGCAGCACTTAGATAATTGTTTTAAAGTCTGGGATATGTTGTGTAATGTGTGATTTTATGTGCCTATTGGTAGACTCAGCCCTACTAAAACTCAGTGCCTCGGGGCACCTGGTGGCTCAGCTGGTTGCCATATCCGACTCTTGATTTCGGCTCAGGTCATGATCTCAGGTCCTAGGATTGAGCCCACTTGGGGCCCCCTGATCAGTGCTAGTCTGCTTGTCTCCCTCTCCTTCCGCCCCTCCCCCTGCTCATGCTTTCTTTGTCAAATAAATAAATAAGTAAAAAAATAAAATAAAATAAAATTCAGTGCCTTATCCAAAAAGAGACTGGAACAAAATTAGCAGCTACGTATGCTTGTGGTTGATAAGATGCCACTTAACAGTTCTTTAAAATGTATACTTTCATTCACTCACTTCACAGTTACTAAATTACTATATACCAGACACTACATTAAAATATGTGAGGGTAGACATACACACACACGTATTCACAAACCCATTTATACTGATGTATGTTTCTGTTCTCTAAGAGTTTATCAGGTAGACAGAGATAGAAAACATACAGTTTGATAAGAAACAAAAATGTGTCTACACCTCAACTGACCAAGGAAGGCATTCTGGCCAATGTGGAATCTGAGCTGCTCTTTAAATGGCTTCCAATATAGTTATTAAGAAGACATTAGATATAAGTGATGAAACACTAAATTTTATTCCTGAAACCAGTATTATACTATATGTTAACTAACTAGAATTTAAATAAAACTTTAAAACAAGAACAATAACAACAACAGAAGAAGACATTAGAAGTGATAAAAAAGTATCCAGATATAACACACAAACTTGGATTTGTATTATTATTTGATACCCAAATTTCATTTCAGTTACCTACAAAATCAGAATTATGAAATTATTTAAAGGTGGCCTGCTTAATATTTTTATTTTATTATGTTAAGAAACATTACTGGCACAAAAAACTGCACTCACATTCGCTTACACTTTCATCATATTTCAGTGTCATGATGCGTGTGAAGCCTACCAAGTACTGATTTAACTGTGAAAGAATAGAAGTAAAAGTATCAAGTTGGAATTTACCTTTAGAAGTTATTTAGTGCCCAACAGTACATCTAAGATCTACCAAAATGCAAAACAATCAGCTCTTCATTTATGAATTGGTCACTCTGAATCTGTACTAGAGCTCTGTCCACACACACAAAGTACTTCAAGCCAATGGGATGATATCCAATTATTCTGAATTCCTTCTCCTTGATCCAATTGTAGAGTGGTGATATTCATTGTATTTACCCACAACTTCAAAACAAATTGAGATTAAGGTACTCTTGATCAATGCAACAACACAGAGAATCAATCATGTGATGTCACAGGTACCCACAGAATACACAATTTAGACTTTTTATGCAAATAGGATGCAAAGTTTGTATAGTCAAAAATAATAGCAAACATGATCGTAACATTAAGGGCTAAAATACAGTCAGAGATTCATGCAAACTACAGGAATACATATTCCATATTTAAAGTTCATCTTTAGTTCCAGGGAACTGAAAATTATAATCTTTTATAGTATAACTATAGGATATGACACCCTGCTAAGACCTCTGAGAATAAAGGCTATTCCTTGCAAAATCTAAAATCATGGGGCACCTGGGTGGCTCAGTGGGTTAAGTATCTGTCAACTGACTCAGGTCATGATCTCAGGGTCCTGGAATCGAGTCCTGCATTGGGCTCCCTGCTCGGGGCAGGGGGAGTCTGCTTCTCTGTCTCCCTCTGCCCCTGCCCATGCTCTCTCTCTCTCAAATAAATAAAATCTTTAAAAAATAAAATAAAATAAAACAAAATCATACAGGTGCCTAATAAACGCTGCTTTCAGTAGATAGTTAAAAAAAGGACAACTCTTCAACCTACAGAATGTCACACTCCGTCACTTAGGTTCAGGTCTGCCATCAACGTGACACTACGATAAAGCCTTGTACCTCTGCAGGAGTCAGGGTTATTAGGGTTGACAGAAGAGATTTGTAAACTTTTTTAAAACTTTGTGGTACTTTATCACAATAGGGTAATTACATGCTTTGATTCTATACCGCTGCATTTCTGTATTGTCAAAGCAAAATGGATCACTCCATTGTCGAGATGGATAACCAATTTTTTAAAATACAGTTTATCAGAAGCATTTTGAACTCCATTTATCCTCCTCATTTGCTGCTCAAAACTGCAGAGTGGCAAAAATCGTAACTTGAAACTGAATGTCCTATTTTGTGCCTCCAAATAAGAGAAACCAAGGGAAGCAGTTCAAGGTTGTGTTTTGAAAGAAGAAAGAGCGAGCATTCTAGGTTGAAAAGGTCCAGTAAGACCATTTCCATCTATTCCCCACCTGGGAATCCTACCCAAAACAACACAATCTAACTAACCAACAACTTGAAATATTCAGCAACACAACTACTAGAAACCACAAATGACAGAGCAAACTTGACAAGTATTGTGAAGTGTGGGTAGAGGCAGAGTTTGACACTGGACCTCTAAGAGGGTATGGGTTCCCTCCGGTTAATTGCCAGCAACCTGGAAAGTCCAGCCCAAAGGTCTCTGAGGAGAGGCCTGAGATCAAGCCTGGGCGAGGCGGGGCAGCGCGGGAAGGAAATGTTCCTTCAAGCGGTGGTTCTCTGCCCAGGGGACACCTATGGCAATGACTGGAGACACTCTTGAGCTGTCACAACTGGGGAGGTGCTATCAGCACTCAGTTAGTGAGCTGAGGCCAGGGGTGCTGGTAAACATCCTGCAATGCCCAGGACACCTCCGCTCCAACAAAGAGCGATTGGCCCCAAATATCAATAGTGCCGAGGTGAAGAAATCCCAGTCTAGAGACTTAACTCAGCAGAGAGAGTGAGGGGAAGAGAGGAGATGCCATCTTTACAGGCAATTTCTTTCGTTTTTTTAAGTTTTTATTTAAATTCTAGTTAGTTAACGTATAGGGTAATATTGGTTTCGGGAGTAATATTGAGTGATTCATCACTTCCATACAGTACCCAGTGCTTATCACAAGTGCCCTCCTTAATGCCCATCCCCTATCTAGCCCATCCCCCATTGACAGGCAATCTCTACGGTGTGCAGTGCAGGCTTCTCCCCAGGAAGCCTGTCCAACATGACCTTCCTAGGAAAGGGAGGGAGATAACAAGTAACCCATGACAACACAAACAATTCCACTTCTGAGGGCTTTGCTGGGAACCCAGGAAGCTTGATTTTTGAAAGGGAAACACATTGACAGGGCACAGAAGTGACCACTTTGGAAAGAGTGTGTTGGAGACCACACATGCGCAGGGGAGGCTGTGCACACTTCTGCAGTGCCCCCTGCCTTCCTCCCTGCCCTCGGTGCCTCCTCATGGTTTCCATGCACACAGCGCGTCCCACTCAACAAGACCCAACAGTAGGAAAGGGCTGTACATGGCTCTTCTGTGTATGTGCGGTGAGGGGGATATGACAGAAAAAAGAAGTATGTATATGACCAGAAAATTTATCCAAAAAAAAAAGAGAAAAGCACAACCAAAAAGTTCTCCAGAGTCTCAGATAAATTGCAGAGAATAGAAACAAGATTATTCTTTAAATTATGAGACAACACAAGGAGATTTTTAAAACCAAGGAGATTTTAGTAAAGCGTAGGAAAGAAATGGAAGAAATATACAATGTAAGGGAAAACAACAATTAGAGTGAATATAATGGAGAGTAAATTCAGAAGCACGAACCCTAAAGTTGAGTCAAGAAATATACCAAAATGGAAGACAACAATGATATAAAAACAATTATGAAGATGGCTGGATGAACACAACACAAAGAGTCCAGTGTAGCATAACTGATATTCCTGGAGAAGAGAAGGAGAGGAGAGGAGAGGAGAGGAGAGGAGAGGAGAGGAGAGGAGAGGAGAGGAGAGGAGAGGAGAAAACGCACTGAAAACCAATTCAGGGCAATAAGAAAAGACATTTTATTCTGGAATAAACAATTGAACCTGTTGATAAAGAGGACACGGTCTCCCAAGAAATTTGCTCTGGAATTATCAGCATGAAGACATGGTGAAATTCATCAACTTCAAACACAAAGACTCATGGGGAAATGCAGGCAGAAAAAACAGCGGAGCTATGTGAAAGGGGAAAGACTCAGTCTGATCTCAGACTTCTGGATGGCAACACAGAGTGTGGGAAAATCACAGGGGAATGGCTACAAAAATTAGAGAGTAAGAAAGTGTCCTCCCCAAATTGTGTGCCCAGCCAAGCTGTCCTTCAACTATAAAAGCAATCTATAGACATTCTGCAGCATAAAAAAAAAAGCTGAAAGAATATAATACCCATGCACTGGTCTTCACAACATTCCTGGATGACAAAATTCCAGGCAATAAAAGATAAATAAAAAAAAATAAATACCTCAGGAATGGAGAAACAATGGTTAAACACACACACACACACACACACACACACACACACTGAGGTTAAGAATCAAATAATTTCAGATCCAGGAATGAAATTCTGGTTACATACAAAAAATGTTAAAATAATACAACAAAAAGTCAAGGGTTATTAGGAAAGGTACAAAGAGGAAGGTGTATTGTAATACATAACGCTTTTAACAAGAAGAGAAGAGAAAACGGCTATAACTGAAGCATGTAGTTAAAAAACAGCATTAAAAATTTTTTTGTTATGTTTTATGTTCCCTCACCGTAATTTGTGAATTGGGTATAACTCTTCTTGGAAATGACAACTTTCGAAAAAAAATATTCATCTAACATTTAATGATTTCTTCACTTTAATTTCCATTAACTGCTTTTAGTTAAATTTAAGTAAAACAATATAATCCTTGTTTTTTATTTCTTAATTTTTTAAAAGATTTTATTTATTTATTTATTTATTTATTTATTTATTTATTTATTTATTTGAGAGAGAGAGAGAGAGCGCAGAGGGAGAAGCAGACTTCCCGCTGAGCAGGGAGCCCAACATGGGATTTGATCCCAAGACCCTGGGATCATGACCTGAGCTGAAGGCAGACGCTTAACTGACCGAGCCACCCAGGCGTCCCAATATAATCACTGTTATTAAAAATAACATGTGTAAAGTTTTAAATGTACTTTTCACTAGCTATCTATCATTTAGTGACAATTTATGGATCTTTCAATCTGAATGTTTTTGAAGACAGATGTCTATAATCAAATGTTGACCAGAATGATTTCTGGGTGGTAGGCTTTGGAGTGAGTTTTTTAGAAATGTGTATCTTTCTGCATTGCTTTATTATTTTCATAATAAAAACGTATCTTTCTAGAGTAAAAAAAAAGTCATTATTATCTTAACAGAAAGGGCAGACAGAGACCAAATGGCCCGTAAAGCCTATTTAGTATCTGTCTTTTAGAGAAACAATTTGCCACCCCCAGCTCTAACACTCTGCTTGCTAAAGGAGACACCAGCCCATCGTACACCAACCAGGCAGACTGAAAGTGTGAACCTGCCTATTCTCACTCAGCATGCCTGTTTTCTCTTGACTTGTCTAAGGGGTCAGTAGCAACATGTTCCTGAGGATTCGGCGTTTTCATAATTAGAGAGCTTGTGTGCGCCAGAGCTAACACACATCATCAGCCGCCTCAAACGAGACCAAGCAAATATTCACGGATGGCTATGGTCCTGTCACAAAGAAGCCACACTTCTCTTAAACCACCAGACAGGAAGGTTAAAAGGGCAAAAAAGAACCATCACGATTTGCGACTAAAAAGAATCTGAGATAGGCTCACTAAGATAGAACATGCTGACGATTCTGAGTAATTATAGAAAAAAAGTTCAAATGTCTACTTCCCCAGGATGTTTGATTATAGCGAGGTATCCATCCCACTTCTTTTCAGAAACACAAGTCCAGACAAGGTGTGTCTGGGTGGAGATGATACTATTCTCTGGACATTTTTTTTCATCTCTTTGTGAAGTAACCGTGAGTTACTCGCAAGTATGGGTAAGAAAGAAAATTAGATAGCAGGCTGCATAAACACTTGAGACTTTAAAAGAAAAGGACACACACTCATTTTAGGAAGGCGGAAAATGTAAAATTATGGAGAGGTTCTAAAAATAACCCAGTAACAATTTGGGTCCAAACAAGACAGCAGAAATGAGGAAGTTTTCTAAAGATTGCCCTTCTAAGTCAAAGCTAATGTTCCTCAAGAAGTTGTTTTTTCCACCCATACCTCACCCCACAACTTTTGTCATCATGTGAGGACAACTCTGGACACTTAAGGTTTTCTTGTGCAGTTAAGTGGAAAAGCCTTGAGGCCTCCTCTGATGTTCACTGGAAGCTAAAGTGACTTCCAAATATCCTCATTCCTGCAGTCCTCATGGAGAATTGCTTCCATTCTTCCATGGAAGAAGCAAACACGCCCATGATGACAAGCCGTCCCTCCCCCTCCCTGCTTTTGCCTAAAGTGTTAAATGCAGTTTATTGGAAAGGGTCCTTAAAAGCAATTTATGTTCCAGTTCCTTATTCTCTAAGGTGGGAAATCTCTCTCATTACTGATGATTAGCTTCCTATTGATTCTGTCATGTGCTCACTGGAGCCTTACAAAACTGGTCTTTAAAATAAAATAAGATTTGGAACGACATTTAGCAACGGCATAGAAATCCAAAATGCAGCAGGAGGTGGGGACAAAACACTCAATAACGCTATGGGCAGCACCACTGAGTGGAAAATCTGCAATCTAGCGATAAACAGGCTTTAAATATCATTAGTCATATTTGTATATAAAAACCTTCCATAATACATCAAAGTCAATGACTCGTAAGTGCAAGTGCCTATCATAGTGCTCCGTTCAGGAACTGTTCTTCAGGGCGTAAGTGTTTTTGTCCTAAGACTGAAAATGGATGCATGGAAAATAATTCAATATAGCATCTAAATTTAAACAGAACAGATTTTCATTTTAAGTTTTAATGCTGGCCATTCTTCCTTTCTTCATTGCAAGGACAATCATATGAGCATGCAGACACTGACCGAATAGATAAGAAGAGAAGCAATAATCCATCAAACAACGAGTTGAAAATTGGAGCTATTTTTCTTCCTTATTTAGAAAACAATTCTCCCTTTCCTTCCAGGAAACAGCCCTGCTAAAATTGTTTTTTACAGGCAACAGTATTTATTTTATATGAAATGTATCTTCAAGCAAAGTTTACTTGTCTTGTTATGGTATTCTTTGTTTTTTTGTGAGAGGCTAATCGGGGAATATTTTCACCAAGAAACTGACACTAATTGGTGAAGAAGGTAGCAGATAAAATATGCATTATCAGGAAACAACTGTCTTGAGAAAACTGAAGAGCATTACACATGGATTAGGATTCCTTTTTATGATGTTACCACTCTAGTTAAGCTTGTATTATTTTCATAGTGTAAACTTGGGCATATGAGAAATGAAGGACACATTACTTCCCTTCAGTTTTCACTACTGAGTCATAAAACTATGAGATCCTTTAAAGTAAAAACACTGTCACTGGTTGAAGGGACAGAATGGGTGGATGAACCATCCCTAGAGGCTAGATATTACTCTATAGGTACCTAATTACCCCTACACGAACCTAATTACTCTCGAAATTTATCCAATAAACCATCTCCTAAATAAAAAACCAAGTCAATTGGCAAGTCAACAAAGTTGCTACAGAAATGTCAAAAGCCAAAAAAGCATGGTAGTTGAGGATACTGGTCAATGAGTCGGATGTATCTGGCTTTCAATTCCAGCTCTTCTTATTACCAGGGGCTAACTTCTCTGGGGTTCGGCTCCTTGTGATTTGAAAATAATCACATTAATAAGAGAAGAGACAAGAACCAAATGATCCTTTCAATTGATGCAGAAAAAGCATTTGACAAAATACAGCATCCTTTCCTGATTAAAACCCTTCAGAGTGTAGAGATAGAGGGTACATTCCTCAATTTCATAAAAACCATCTATGAAAAGCCTACAGCAAATATCATTCTCAATGGGGAGAAGCTGAAAGCCTTTCCCTTAAGATCAGGAACATGACAAGGATGCCCACTCTCACCACTATTATTCAACATAGTACTAGAAGTCCTTGCAACAGCAATCAGACAACAAAAAAGAATAAAAGGTATTCAAATTGGCAAAGAAGCTGTCAAACTCTCTCTCTTCACAGATAACATGGTACTTTATATGGAAAACCCAAAAGACTCCAACCCCCAAATTACTAAAACTCATAGAACAATTCAGTAATGTGGCAGGATACAAAATCAATGCGCAGAAATAAGTTTCATTTCTATACACGAACAGTGAGACTGAAGAAAGAGAAATTAGGGAATCAATTCCATTTACAATAGCACCAAAAATCATAAGATATCTCGGAATAAACTTAACCAGAGAGGTAAAGGATCTATACTCTAGAAACTACAGAACACTGATGAAAGACATTGAAGAAAACACAAAAAGATGGAAAAACATTCCATGCTCATTGATCAGAAGAATTAAAATTACCAATGACATTTTTCAAAGCAGTGGAAAAAACAGCCCTTAAATTTGTGTGGAACCAGAAGAGGCCCCGAATTGCCAAGGAGTTGTTGAAAAGGAAAAACAAAGCTGGGGGCATCACGTTGCTGGATTTCAAGCTATACTACAAAGCTGTGATCACAAAGACAGCATGGTACTGGCACAAAAACAGACACATAGACCAATGGAACAGAATAGAGAACCCAGAAATGGACCCTCGGCTCTATGGGCAAATAATCTTTGATAAAGCAGGAAAAAACATTCAGTGGAAAAAAGACAGTCTTTTCAATAAATGGTGCTGGGAAAATTGGACAGCTATATGCAAAAGAATGAAACTTGACCACTCTCACACCAGACACAAAGATAAACTCCAAATGGATGGAAGACCTCGATGGGAGACTGGAATCCAACAAAGTCATAGAGGAGAACATAGGCTGCAACCTCTTTGACATCGGCCACAGAAACTTTTTTCATGACACATCTCCAAAGGCAAGAGAAATGAAAGAAAAAATGAACTTGTGGGACTTCATCAAGATAAAAAGCTTCTGCACAGCCAAGGAAACAGTCATCAAAACAGGAGGCAACCCACAAAATGGGAGGAGATATTAGCAAATGAAACTACAGATAAAAGGCTGGTATCCAAGATCTACAAAGAACTTCTCAAACTCAATACACAAGAAACAAATAATCAAATCAAAAAATGGGCAGAAGATATGAACAGACACTTTTCCAATGAAGACATACAAATGGTTAACAGACACATGAAAAAATGTTCAGAATCATTAGCCATCAGGGAAATTCAAATCAAAACCACACTGAGATACCACCTTACACTAGTTAGAATGGCAAAATTTGACAAGGCAAGAAACAACAAATGTTGGAGAGGATGTGGAGAAAGGGGAGGAACCCTCTTACACTGTTGGTGGGAATGCAAGTTGGTACAGCCACTTTGGAAAACAGTGTGGAGGTTCCTTTAAAAGTTAAAAATAGAGCTACCCTATGATCCAGCCATTGCACTACTGGGTATTTACCCCAAAGATACAGACGTAGTGAAGAGAAGGGCCATATGCACCCCAATGTTCATAGCAGCATTGTCCACAATAGCTAAATTGTGGAAGGAGCTGAGATGCCCTTCAACAGATGAATGGATAAAGAAGATGTGGTCCATATATACAATGGAATATTACTCAGCCATCAGAAACAACGATTACCCAACATTTGCAGCAACATGGACGGGACTGGAGGAGATAATGCTAAGTGAAATAAGTCAAGCAGAGAAAGACAATTATCATATGGTTTCACTCATTCATGGAACATAAGAAGTAGGAAGATCAGTAGGAGAAGAAAGGGAAGAAGGAAGGGGGGGTAAACAGAAGGGGGAATGAACCACGAGAGACTATGGACTTTGGGAAACAAACTGAGGGTTTCAGATGGGAGGGGGTGGGGGATTGGGATAGGCCAGTGTTGGGTATTAAGGAGGGCACGTATTGCATGGAACACTGGGTGTTATACCCAAACAATGAATCATGGAACACTACATCAAAACCTAATGATGTACTTAACATAACATAATAAAAAATTTAAAAAAAAAAGAAAATAATAATGGTCTATTAGAAAGGGTTGTGCAAAAAGCAAAAACAACAACAATAAACAACTTACCAAGGTCTGGAACATACTAAGCATCCCCACTCAGGTAGGAATGACTATTATTAAGGTTGCTGGGCTGAATCTTGTGAGATCATAATCCAATTAAGTGTATCACAGTCCCTGTCCACCAAAAGCTTATCAGTTAGAGACATAAACGTAGGGGGAAAAAATGAAAACATAAGGGCTTTATAGTTGTGTGGCCAATGGGTATTACAATCAATAGTGGGTTACAATGAAATAAGACAATGAATAGAGAATTGGGTGTTCAGCAAAATCTCCTGTGGAGGATGACCTTGAATTTGGATTTAGTGCTCTTGCTCATCTCTATTACATACGGGCTTCAAGGGCTGACAAAACAGGAGAACAAAGCTGTTAAGTCAGGGGAGAATTGGGTTTGTCAGGCAGCAAACAGGAAGGCTGAAAATGCTGCAGTTACCTCCCCACCCAAAGTGTGTTTCATGGGCCAGCAGCACTGGCGTGATATCACCCAGGAGCTTGTTACAGACATGGAATCTTGGGCCTATCTTAGTAGGCTCTCTCATACCCACTAAACGGATCCGGATTTTAGCAAGATCCTTGGGTAATCCATGTATACACTAAGGTTTGAGAAATGCTGACAACTTCTAGAACACAGATTCCACTTATAGTCAGTCAGTCTCTGTGGGAGCCAGGCTCCAAAGATAGTCCCAAATATCTTGTCTTCCTGGATGTGCCTCTGCTCCACACATCAACAGGTGCAGCGTATTTCCTTTGCCTTCATTTTTGTCTGGTCTTAGAACTAGCTGTGGCCAAAAGAATGCCCCCCAATGTTGCTATTTTCTAAAACCCATGGAATGCACAATACCGAGAGTGAACCCTAACGTAAACTATGGACTTTGGGTGATAATGACTTGTCAGGGTAGGCTCACCTACTATAACAAATGTACCACTCTGGTGGGAATTGTCAATAGTTGGGGAGGTTGTAAGTGGGGAGATAGGGAGGCTTTGTGGGAACTCCATACTTTCCACTCAGTTTTGCTGTGAACCTAAAACTGTTCTAAAAAATAAAGTTAAGTAATTAGTAATAATAAAATGATGTTCTGGGAGTTCCAAGCCCAGGCCATGAGCTTCTGGCTCCTTGGAATCCAGCCACCATGCTAATAGAAGTCCAAGCTACATGAAAACGCCTTCTGGAAGAGATTGAAGGCACTCTGGCAGACTGCCCCAGCTGAGCTCCTGGTCAGTAGCAACTGGCCGCCATGTGAGGGAGCCATCTTGGATAGCACAGCATAGTCAAGACCCAAGATGACTGTAGCCCCAACCAATATCGCATGAAACAGGAGAACCACTTCTCAGAGCTCAGTCAATGTACAGAATCATGAGAATAACAAACGCTGTTGTGTTAAGCCACTAGGTTTGGGGATGGTTTCCTATGCTACAAAGTTATGAAAACAGTCTTATTTGAGGGTGCATAGCAGTACATCTCTGTTTGAAGATAAGCTTCCAGTAATATTATTTAGTTTGTTGATTATTA
This sequence comes from Ursus arctos, assembly GCF_023065955.2. Lineage (NCBI taxonomy): Eukaryota > Metazoa > Chordata > Mammalia > Carnivora > Ursidae > Ursus > Ursus arctos. Next base: position 5,872,791 of record NC_079873.1, read on the forward strand.
AAAAGTATAAATTCACTGTGGCTAAGGTTCTTGTCCAAAACAAGTCCTGATGTCATGATCCAAAGAAGTAAAGGGGATAACAGAGAAAAGGGGAACAAATGAAATCTTGGAGGAATTCCCTGTCAGGAATGAGGCTCTTTTTTTAAAAGGAACATGATATACCTACCTAAAAGATGAGCAAAATAATTTGAGATATAAATTTAAGAACGCTTTGAGAAGGGGTTTTCAATCTCCTACTGAACCAACTCGATATAATAATTGTGCTCTCAGGCTTTCAATGATGTTCTTTCACTAATTTTTTTTTAAAGATTTTATTTATTTATTCGACAGAGATAGAGACAGCCAGCGAGAGAGGGATCACAAGCAGGGGGAGTGGGACAGGAAGAAGCAGGCTCATAGCGGAGGAGCCTGATGTGGGGTTCGATCCCATAACGCTGGGATCATGCCCTGAGCCGAGGGCAGACGCTTAACCGCTGTGCCACCCAGGCGCCCCCTTTTACTAATTTTTTAAAAGATTTTATTTATTTATTTGAGAGAAAGTGAGAGTGAGAGCCCATGAGCGTGGGGAGGGGCAGAGGGAGAGGGAGAAGCAGACTCCCCACTGGACAGGGATTGGGGCTCAATCCTAGGGCCCCAGGATCATGACCTGAGCCAATGGCAGATGCTTAACCTACTGAGCCACCCAGGCGCCCAATGCCAATGATGTTCTTCTACTAATTTAAAGCATCTATTTACCTGAGAAATAAAAAGAGAAAATAAATTTTGTTTACATTTCTGGAAAACAATCTATATGTGAAATTTGAGTTTCTCATGAGCAAAAAAGGCATAATGTGGAATTCATTTCTCAACCATGGAGATATTGCCTAATGTTTATAGAAATGACAACAGTGATCATATTGAATTACCTCTATGTGATGTAATAATTTACAAGTATAAAGCTTCTTAGAGAGGACATACATTAAATGTATGGCACATTGATTAACAAACAAAACTCATAATATATTCTGTAATATTTTTATCCTACTATTTTATCATCTGTGCTTTAGTCGTGCCAAAATAAATCAGAACACTTTCATCATGGCAGAGGATGGCTCCAAGCCCAAAGAATGGAAGGGCACACCAGGGCTCCCAGAATGTGGGCAGGCCCTAAGCCTCATTCCATCATACGTGAAAAGAGGGTAAGGACAGTTCACACCCGTAAGACTGGGATTAGGACTAAATAAAGTAACCTACATCAAGTACCCCACTTAGTGTCTAACATGTCATGAGGGCTCCATGAAAGTGGAGAAATTTGGGGATGAACAGGAAATGCCACATCCTGCCCTCAAAACACTGCAGCCTTCTTACAGGCATCAGAAATGAAGATGATTTTTCTGCTGCCTTCAAAGCACGTCTTCCTGCTTTCTGGAAATGCCACTCAAGAATGATAAGTGCATTATGTATTCGTTCTGCCTTCACCATACACCGTGGAAGGCAGGGATGGACTGTGAGGTCAAAACCGGGAATTAAGTCACGTTCTCTCTTCTCAAACAGCACACACTTTTCTAAGATATTTCACTAAGTCCAGCTGGGGAAAATGTTATTCGTACATTCATTTCCCAAGTCTTACTGGGGGTATATTTGGGGAATAGTGAGGATTCCAGTGGCTGGAGCAGAAAGAGAGGGAGAGAAGCAGGGAAATAATAATGAAGGATGAAGTAAGATTGCATATGTTCTTGTAAAGAACAGTAAGGATTTTGATTTTTACTTTGAGTGAGGATTTTGAGCAAAGGAACTATATGATCTTTGAGGAGGAAGGTCGCTGGTAGCTGTGTTACACACAGACACAGGACTCGGGGTAGAAGCAAGGGGGCCAGTTAAGAGGTTTTTGCAATAATCCAGGTGAGGGAACAGGCGGGGGCCATGGGGATGGTGAGAAGTGGTTGGATTCTGGGCATAACATATTTTAAAGGTAGAGCCAACAGAATGCCATCACTATTAGATGTAGAGCAACAGAGAGTTCTGTAACAGACATACAGGACTCAAGAATGACACCGAAACATGTGGTCTGAGCGAACGGGGACGGAACTGTCGCTGACTGAGACGCTGCTTGTCAACACCTGCAACGCAGCGGATTCTCCTTCTTCACCATGGTTGTGTTTCGTAACGCTGCAGCAAACACTGAGTCAGCAAATACTAGCCATTGCTCCTCAGGGAAAAACATTCATCAACTTTGAACTCAAGGCCAACAGCGCTAGAACTCATGCCTAAAGGAAGTTACTCTAACACATGTATTGTCTCCCTAAGGCACGTCATAGTCTTTCTGTGCCTAGGAGCATGGGACAGTGCTGCAGCACTATGCTTGAGAGTCATTTTAAATGACAAAATAACCAATAAAAAGTACAAAGATACACCAAAGAGACAACAAAAAGGGCACTTCTCTATAGTATGAGAGCCAAAATGAGAAGGCACAGTTCACCTGGGAACATCAGGCAATTCAAATTGATCACCACTCTGTACACGTCCACAAATGACCATGAAGGCCATGCAAGTACTGATTTGGGTATTAAAACCAAATTTTAGCAAGTAGATGAATTTGCAAATACATTATCCATGGATAATGAGGGCCAACCGGATACTGAGTGCTCTGATGACGATTTTTAAGGACACAGGAGGAAGGAAGGAATAATAGAGATCAGGGAGAAGAATCAAAGAGGTCACACAGAGGCTGGTTTTCCTCGATTTGCCCTCTGCACCCACAGACTAAGACTGGCTTACCAGCCCCTAAGAATGCCTAAACTGGAAGTCACGTTCTCACCTGTCAATAAGGCAGACCAAGCATGTGGGGAAAAGAAACAGCACCCACCAAGGATAGAGGCAAGTCATGTGCACAGCAGTGGGGCCAGCAAGACAGTATGGAACCATGGAGATGCTGGGGAAAGGAGGCAGCTGGCCAGGACTGAGACACATTCAGCGGCCACAAATCATGGCCACCATGCTTGCAGCCCCAGTGTCACCACATTTTCCAGATTTTCAGGGGAAGCTGAAAATTATGCTTTTCATGAAAAAGGGGCTGGGGGGAAGTCAACTAATTCAATTTACAAAATAATGCCTGACAAAAAAACCCCCCAAAACAAAAAAAAACCCTACAGTCTCCATTGGGCTTAGATGTCTCACCAGTGGTTATAACGGACCTTATTTCCACTAGTATTTTTACTTTGATCTCTTTCTACATTCATGTTTAATGGAGGAAAAAAGTTCCACAGTTGGGTTTCAAAGTAACTAAACAAAAATGTATAAAAATTTACATCCTCAGAATACAGTGATATATTTGCACTTTGCCTTATATTTGTAGGGCATTACCACAGCTTTAAGTCTGCTTTTTTCTTTCTTGTCTTCCTTTTTTTTTTTTTTTTTTTTTTTTTGGCATAAGCATGATCATGGACTTTAATCTACACAGGCTGATTGAAAAATAGCTAGATGCATTTAAAAAATAAATCCACCAGGGTTTACACAAACAAGTACTATTTTACTTCACCAGTGTTCCCTGGAGGGCCTTCACTGTTACTCAATGAAGCTCTTAATCCTCATTCTTGGAACTGGTTTACCAGTGACGCCATGAGGCCAGCCATTTCTCCTTCACAGTCTAACTAACTAACTTGAGCGATGACACACCTTGGGAAGTGGGCTGCAAAGGGTGGGAGAAATTACGGAATAAGCAAAGGTCTATCTGAAGCATCAAATTTACCCAAAGTTTTGGCAAAGAAAGTTTGAATTTGTATACTAGGAAAGTCACTCTGTCATACATGAAAAGTGGTAGCTTTCATATTTGGGGAGTTAGCACTGACTTTAGGTAAATGGGGACAAAGTGTATCCCTAAGGTAAAAACAAATTATTTCAGTGACCTTCTGGTTAGAACATGTGACTCTGAGGGAGTGACAGTAGAACCTACCTTGTTTTCACATAAAACTGCTTTTCACCTTATGACTCGGTATTTCTTTTTAAGAGATCTGTTGGTGCTCTTCCACTGTTCAACAAGTTACCATAGACTTAGCAACTTAAAATAACGCTGGTTTACTGGTTTCCCAAGGTGTCAGGCAGCGGTGTCTACTGAGAAGCTAGGATTCCTCTTCTAAGCTTGCTGGCCCCCTCCACACTTCCTCTCACACATCCAGTATCTCTGATGTCAAGAAAACCTCAGTCCCTTTCAAGGGCTCACTTGATGAGGTCACACCCACATGAATAATCACCCTTCTGATTTAACAGCACCTGACCAGTAACCTAATCAAAGGACTGATCTTCCATCCTACCCACATGTCCCACCTACCCTCAAGGTGAGAAAATCATACAAGGTGTACGTATGCACCAAGGAGCAGGAATCTTGGGGCCACCTTAGAATTCTGTCCACTAGAAGAGGCAGGTGTCATTACACATCTGTAAATAACATAAAGAATTATCTGTTGCTATAAATTATTTTAGACTCTTGCTATAATTATGATGATGACCGCTGAGTAAAAAGAAAAAAACTCCTTATGGAGAAATCTAAATAAAACAAGTATCAAAACTACCGGGTGTTACGATGTGTGCCCTTGCCCACACACTACTTGGAGGCATACAAATTTATGTTTTTATTGTCTACCAGGATTAAAATAGGAAGCTTACATTGTAAATTTTAAATAAAATATAACAGGATAATAAGGTAAACTTAGAACACTCTATAATCTAGAGAGATTGTGAGAGTCATGGATTTATACCTAGGGAACCCATTAGTAAGTATTGTGTCCAAAACAAAAGTAGGTAACAGTAGTTATCAACCCAAGTAGTCAACAGCTGTCAACCCAAATGGTTGGCTGTACTTTAGTGCTTATTAAAATGTAGCTTTGGTTAGGGAGATGGAAGTAAGTGTACCTGCTGCATTAAGAAAGCTCTGAGCATGGGGGCGCCTGGGTGGCTCAGTTGGTGAATCATCCAACTCTTGATTTTGGCTCAGGTCATTATCTCAGAGTTGTGGGATCAAACCCTGCAGGGGGGCTCTGCACTCAGCACGGCGTCTGCTCAAGATTCTCCCTCTCCCTCTGCCCCTCACCCCACTCTCTCTCTAAAATGAATACATAAATAAATAAAATCTCAAGAAGAAGAAGAAGAAGAAGAAGAAGAAGAAGAAGAAGAAGAAGAAGAAAGTAAGCCCTGAGCTACATGAAAGCATCACTGAGCCAATGAGATTTTAAACTGATCATGCACAATATTTCTTCCATTGCTGGTGAGAGTGTAAAGAGCACAAGCCCTTTGGAAAACTGTTCAACAAAAAATGCCTATCAAAGCCGAACATACACATTCCTGTGATCCATCAATTCCACGCCTGGGATCATGTGCAATAGAATTATGATCTACAGGGGCGCCTGGGTGGCTCAGTCCTTAAGCGTCTGCCTTCGGCTCAGGGCGTGATCCCGGCGTTATGGGATCGAGCCCCACATCAGGCTCCTCTGCTGGGAGCCTGCTTCTTCCTCTCCCACTCCCCCTGCTTGTGTTCCCTCTCTCGCTGGCTGTCTCTCAGTCAAATAAATAAATAAAATCTTTAAAGAAAAAAAAAAAAGAATTATGACCTACTAACACCAGAAGGCAGAACAAAGGGCACCAATCTTTGTAACAGCCCCAAATCAGAAACAAATCCTCAGCAGATGGGCAACCCAATGATTGCCCATCAACAGTAGAAAGGAGAGAAAGTAAATTGTTATATTTACACAATGTCATGCAATACAGCAATGAAAATATACAAATTCCATCTACACAGAACAGCATGACTGAATTCCACAAATATAACTTCGAGCGAAAGAAGCCAGAGATAAAAGGGCTCATACTGTAACATCCCATTTATATAAAATTCAAAAGAGGGCAAACTAAAGCATTTAAAGTGAGTAGAGTGCTTACCTTTGGGGAGAAGGGATTAGTCATTGGAAAATCTCAAGGTGGGAGTGCTTCTGAAGTGCTGAAAATTTTCTATTTTCTACTTTTTATTTGAGTAGTGGTTACAGACATGTGTTAATTCCAGGAAAATTCACTGAGCTGTATAATCACGATGCATGCGCTTTTCTGTATGTGTGTTTTCATTCAATAAAAAGTTTACTTAAAAATCACTCATGCAGGGATAGGTAATGTCAAAAGAGTGAAGTGATCCCATGCACTTCGTTAAATTTTTAAAAATATACTGGAAAGCTTCTCAAAGGAGAGAGAAACTGGAGGGGAGTTAAACCTCAAACACTAGCACCTGTAAGAATAAGTAAGCATTGCTAGATTGCAGCTTCCTGGCCTCAGAGTACTGCCCTCATGGCTAAGAGTGCAGAAAACAGTGCGAGCAGCTCCACATCCTTATTGGCTAAAAGGGTAGGAGGTTAGCTGGAAATCAAGTGGGAAATCTTGGGAGCATGAGAACCTTAGGATTTAAATCCAAATTCAGAACATATAACCTGTCTAAATCACTGGCAGACAGCTCCACTACAAAGGCACAGGGAGATCCTGGTAAAAGATCACAGCAACAAGGAGCAAAAATATGCCAAGTTAATGATTTTCTTAAATGAGTGTACAAACGTGCTCAGCTTGGGCAACAGAAAGCCTGAGGGGTTAAAGTCCAGACCCCCAAACCTGAAAAGCAGCTGAAAATTAATAGTGTCCCTAGAAGCAGGGAAAGCACAGAGAGTAAGCCTTGTATCTTCCCAAAGACTTGGCTGATTGTCAGTTCTCACAGGGATGAGCCAGAGGGCCCAGGCAAAAAAAGAAAAAAGAAAAAAAAAAGTGTAAGTGGAAAGAAACAGAAAAGGGCAGAGGTCTAAGTGAATGCACATGATGGAAAGACAATGTGCAAGACGAGAAGAAAACGTCAATCAAGTACACCATATGCTGAGCCATAAAACAAGTCTCACGGGATTTAGAAATAATGAAGTATTGCAGAATAGGTTCTTTGTCCACAGTGAAATTAACTCAGAAATCAACATAAACACAGCTAACAGGTGGAAATTAAACAACTCATTGGAAAACAGAGCATATCAAAAATGTATAGGAAGTATATACAGCAGTACTTTAAGGGACTTTATGACCTTACATGCTGACATATAAAAACAAAAAAAGGTCACTAATCAATGACCTAATCAAAGGGTTGGCAAATGTTTTCTTAAAAAGGCCAGATAATAATTATTTTAGGCTTTGTGGGCCACATGGTCACCATTGTAACTACTCAACTCTGCTATTGTAGCTCAAAAGCAACTGTAGACAATACTAAAGAGGAATGACCATGACTGGATTTCAATAAAACTTTATTTACAGAAACAAGCATTGGGCCATACTTGGCCTCTGGGCTATAGTTCGCCGATCTCTGATCTCAAAGCTTTCACTACAGGAAACTAAAAGGCAAAAATAAACTCAAATTAACAGAATAAAAGAACACAGAAAATGGCAAGCATCAGTAAAATACAAAACAGAAAATAGGGGCGCCTGGGTGGCTTGGGGCGCCTGGGTGGCTTAGTCGTTAAGCATCTGCATTCGGCCCAGGTCATGATCCCAGGGTCCTGGGATCGACCCCTGCGTCCGGGCTCCCTGCTCAGCGGGAAGCCTGATTCTCCCTCTCCCACTCCACCTGCTTGTGTTCCCTCTCTCGCTGTGTCTCTCTCTGTCAAATAAATTTTTAAAAATCTTAAAAAAAAAAAAAACAAAATAACACTAAAAGCCTACTCTTTGAAAAAAAGTTGATAAATTTCTAACTAGAAAAATCATGAAAGAGAGAGAGGAGAGAGATATAAAAATTGCCAATATCAAGAAGTAAAGGAGGGAAATCACCAGAGAGCCTATAGACGTTAAAAAGATAATTAAAAAAAAAATTTATTAACAACTTATAGCCATAAATTCAACCATGTCAATAAGACGGACAAATTCTTTGCAAGACATAAATTATCAAGAGTATTTAAGAAGACATAGAAAACCAACGTATATCTATTTTAAAAATTGAATTCATAAGGCACCTGGTTAAGCATCTGAGTCTTGGTTTTAGCTCAGGTCATGATCTCAGGGTTGTAAGATCAAGCCCCATGCCAGGCTCTGCGCTCAGGGTGAAGTCTGCTTAAGTTTCTCTCCCTCTGCCCACACCCCTGCTAGCTCGCTCTCCCACAAATAAACAAATAAATCTTTAAAAAACTGCATGGATAGTAAAAAACCTGACCAAAGATTTCACACTCAAATGGCTTCACTAGTGAATTCTATGAGTTTTGAAATAATACCAATTGTAAAAGATTAACATCCAAAAGTTGTAATATCAACCTACTAAAAAAGAACACTATATAATCATCTTAAAAGAGGCAGAAAAAGCATTTGACAGAATTCAATACTGCTTAATGATAAAAAAAAAAAAGTCTCAGAAAACTAGGAATAATAAGGAGCTTCCTAAACTTTATAATGGATATCACTTAATGGAAAGATTTTCTTTCTCCCCCAAGTTGGGGACAATTACTACTTCAACTAAACATTGTGCTTTAAATTCCTAGCCAATATACTTAGGCAAGTAAATAAAAATAAAAAGCACACAGATTTTTAAAGAAAGAATTAAAGGTTTCTCTAATCATAGATGACATAATAATATACATGGAAAATCCCAAGTAGTCAATTTAAAAGCTGACAGAAATAAGACATGAATTTAACAACGCTGTAGGACACAATGTCCATACACAAATTGTATTTGAATACGATAATATCTCTATATTAGAGACAAAATGTTAAAAGTGGAAATGAGATGATGGGAGCTGCACAGGAGCATTTTGTGTTTAGATGGGAGAAATAACAGGAAGTTTTCTTATGGGTCTTATTCAGTAGGGAGAGAGAAAGATCAACATAAGTGAGCAGGAGAGGAGACAATTGCTGGGGCAGTGCACTGGAGTCAGTGAGAGAGCATGGCACCTAGGGAATGAAGGAAGGAACTGCATGAAATGTGATTATCTTACAGATCATTTCACCTGGACAAGAGGAAAGACATGGAGCGGAGTCAGGGGTAGTGCAGATAGATGCGGGCGTGTGTGTAGATGTAGCTGGGGAACGTGGGCTTATTTTCCGACTGCTTTCATTTTGTCAGCGAAGTCAGAAGCGAAACCATCATCTAGGCTCGAAGACAGGAGAAAGGACTGTCAGAGTTCTGAAAGGAAGAGACAGAAGGTGGGAAACAGCTAAGTAGGTGTAAAGAATCATAATACGAGGGGTTTCTGGGTGGCTTAGTCAGTGAAGCATCCGCCTTCGGCTCAGGTCATGATCTCAGGGTCCTGGGATCGAGTCCTGTGTTGGGTTTCCTGCTAAGTGAGGAGTCTGCTTCTCCTTCTCCCTTTGTGTGCTCACTTGCGCTCTCTCTCAAATAAATAAATAAATCTTAAAAAAAAAAAAAAAAGAACCACAGTATGATATCTTGACAGTGTTAGGGTAATTCCTGGAGGTCATGGATTCTGGAGACTAGACATTGGTTTTCCTCCATCCATGTTCAGCTGCATGTGGATGAATCGGGCAGAGGTGGAGCAGGTGTTTTACGTTTTAACGTTCTCAGCATTGTCATTTGGCCAGGCAAGTAGAAAGAAGTAGAGAATATACACAGAGGTAATGACGGATAGGGATTTTAAGGTGACTATGGAGGGCAGAGAAATCATCAGAGTTGAAGGACAGTAAAAGGTGGTAGAACTAATGGGCTGGAATTCCCAGTGAAGTCAAAGAAATATTGGGTATGTTACTAGGAGGTACATGCTTGCAGGATGGAAGGTGGTGATAAGAAAGAGGGATGAATGAAATCATAATTTTTGAGGGTGTATGATTATTGGTAATAAGAAATGAAGTGAGTGGATAAGACAGAGCAGAAGACACAGTCATTAAAGATAAGTTTAAGGAAGAGAAATTTACAGGGCACCTGAATGGCTCAGTTGGTTGGGCACCTGACACTTGATTTTGGCTTGGGTCTTGGTCTCAAGGTCATGAGTTCGAGCCCCATGCTGGGGCTCCACTCTGGGCATGGTGCCCACTTTAGAAAAAAAGAGAGAGAGAGAGAAATTCTGAAAAAGTGATATATATATGTATATGTGATATGTATATCACATATATCATATATTATAAAACATGATATATGTGATATATATCATATATAATGTTATATGTAAGAGATGAATTATATATAATTATATAAATTATTAAATGACCAAGAGTTAAAACAAATTATGTTATTCTGTTACACTATTATATTATTATCTATATTTATATATACATATATATCATATGTGTATATATTATATACATATTATTAAATGACCAAGAATTAAAACAAGTTACATTAAAAAAATAATAAAACGCCAAGAGCTAAAGTCACCCCAAAATGAACACAAATGACCCAGAAGTTGTGGAATGACAGCAAAGATAATGGGAAATTGGTGACATAATGTCATGACATGATCTTCAAATATGAAGCATTTAAGACAAGTGAAGAGGGAAAGATCTGGTAACTGAAATAGTAACAAAATTTGAAATCTGAATGAAGACCAATAATCCTAAGATTATGGGAACCAATCAAATGGAGATTTATATGCAAGAAATCAATAACCTCCTCAAGGTCCCTTCCAATTTTAACCACTTGCAGTAGCAATAAGATAGTTTGACATGCATTTTTCAAAATTCACTCTGAGTCATTTCAGGTTTAATTTTTTAAGAAACTATTCTGTTGGTAAAAAAAAAAAATCCATCAATCTCTACTGAAAAAGATAAAGAGTATGTCTATAAGTAAAAGGCACTAGCCAGTTGGTCCTTTCAGTGGATAGTGTAAGGGACTTCATTTCTCAGCAAATACACTCCCCCAAAACTTCTCCAACATGACCTAAAAATATCACACAGCATCCTCCAGGCATTTTATAAAATTTGTACTTCTTTCCTCAGAAATTACCCCAACAGGTGGGAAAATACTAAGTCAACGTTACCATTTGCATATCATATTTATGTAATCTTTCTTTCTGGAAATCGTGTGACACTAAATATGATATTTCTTTCTGGAAACACTGTGACACCAAGACCAAGAAAAGAAACTGCCTGATAGCCAGTGTTAACCTTTCGTCATTTCAGCCAATATTTCACAAGCGATAAACTCAATATAATAGTATTGTAACCAATAACCAAGAGACAGGCAAGAAATTTCCTAGTGAAAAGTAACGTGAAATATCATTTTCCAGGAAAAATACTATGATATGGAGGATAAAATGTGCATGAATTTTTTAAATTAAAAGAAGACGTGGGGAATCTTGACATTTTGAACATGTTTGGTTGTCTCAGCTCATTTTCATCAGTGGTCACGGCAGCCCACCTCCCCATCCCAAGCTTGCAGGTTCACTTTCTTTTGCTGTGGAGTTCATTGTTGGAAAGATGGAGAAGCAATGCTTTGTGTTAACTCCTTTCATCATGGACCTGAAAATTCCTTCAACCTCCTCTTCTTTTCCTTCCTCTTTTCCTCCCTAGTCTACCCTGCTCTGTTTCTGGAGAAAAGTGACTTCACAGGTGAGGCTTAAGCTAAGAGATTCCAAGAAAAAACCAGGTAAAGGAAGGGGCAAAGTTGGGGGCAGAGCTATGGGTTCAGATGACAGGAAAAGGACAAGGATCCTGGACAGAGGGGCTCCAGAAAATTCCAACTGACCATTTGCTGACCAGTGGTCAGTATAAGTGTAATTGGTTGAGAGCTACAATTATACATTCCTGAAGGTTATTTGACATGGGTCACATCTCTATATAAGCAAGTACGCATTTCAGAACCACTCACTGACTTTAAACAGCAAAAATTTTAAGAACTATACAGCCACTAATAACAATTACATGTTGATATTGCTTTTACAGCTCTAAAAGTATTATCACAGATGGAGGCAATGTACAATTATCCACAGACTATTTACAAATTTGTAGGTTTTCTAGACCTTTGGCATTTCCCCATCTCTCTGCAATTACCTTGTTTTGGGACATTTCACTGCATCTCACTGCTTTTGGGGGGGGGCACTGTGGAGAAAGAGCAGATCCCAGTAAGTCAAGTTCACCGTGTACTCGTAACCCCCAAAACAGCGACACATGGAGGAGGCTTAACTAACTAGTCCAGTCAAAGTTCTGGATTTGTGAACTGCTTTCCCACTCATGCATCCCTTCTATCCTTTAAACACAAGGGGAGAAATTTTTCTAACATGTTTCTCTGTTAGACCAGAATCATACCAAATACAACTTGAAACAGTCGAGTGCTCCTACGGGTCCCTGCATCTGCAGTTCCAAGAAAGTCACACTGCTGAATGTTTCTACTGCTTCTACTTCCAAATACCACCTTCATTTTCTCCCTCTTTTCTCCATTTTCACTTGAAATTATCTTTTTGCTAGCCAAACTCCTCCTACAGAGAGGTCTTAGAATTCTTATGCCCATGTTAGCTGCCATATCCACCACAGAGAGAAACAGTAAGATGTGAAACTAGGTCCACTTGGGACCAGAAGTGGAAGGTCAATGAGAAGAGTGAATTTTTATTTTGTCCACTATACGTACCAGGAATAGTTTGTCCATAACCCCTATTAGGGAAAGCGTGTTTTTCCCCCTTTCACTTTCTTTTTGTGTGAATGAGTATCAAGGAACAGTTAGTGGAGCCTAACGTGAGGCAGAATTTAAGAATAAGATTACTTAAATATTTCAGTTCAGATGGCTCCTTCAAATGTGCATGTCCCTCTCATTGCTTTGATCTCCATATTTCACCACTTATGATTTGAATAACTGTTCAGATTGTTTATAAAGACACATCATGCACCATGGAGTAGCAGGGGATGTAGCAATAAACAAGAAACTATGCAAGCATCCCATCTGTGCAGGAAGCAGCTGCCGCCATGGCGGGATGGAGGAGGGAAGGATGGTGGGATGGAGGAGGGAAGGGTGGCAGGACAGAGTAGTAAGGACGGCAACGGCTCTGCCACGGCAGCCTGCAGTCAGCTGAAGACATATATGAAATTACCTGTAACATAGGAGTTTGCAAGCAAGAATGAGAGCAACTTTCTGCTTTCTCTGTATATGGAGCCATGCTTCAGGGAAAAGTGTTAGAAGGGGATATTCTGAGGAAGCAACTCAAAAGCCCCACTGCCCCACCCTGGTCTCTCTTTCCCTTTCCACATAATTCTCCAAAGAGCTAACATAAGATGATGAAATTCCCCACTATATGAAAGATAACACAAAGTCATCCACCCAGAACCACACAAATCTATGGCAACAAAATAAGAAGAAAAGATTAAAAAAAAAAAACCCACAACCCTTTCCCCAAAAAGGCAGAGGAAAATGGACACTTCAATCAAATTAACATACTAAATGGAGTCGATTAAGTTAATTCAATTAAATATGGATTCTCTGAAAGGAATCTACCTATATCACTAAAGAAAACCAACTAACCATGAGAGGAGAGCAAGAGAAGAAAGGGACAAAGAGGAACTACAAAAACAACCATAAAACGAGTAACAAAACTGCAATAAGTATATACCTATCAAACATTACTTTGAATGTAAATGGACTAAACACTCCAATCAAAAGACATAGGATGACAAAATGGATTAAAAAACAAGACCCATCTATATGCTGCCTACAAGAGATTCATTTCAGACCTAAACACACCTGCAGATTGAAAGTGAGGGGATGGAGAAACATTTATCATGCAAATGAATGTGAAAAGAAAGCCAGCATAGCAATACTGATACCAGACAAAAATATTTTATAACAAAGACTGTAATGGGGCTCCTGGGTGGCTCAGTTGGTTAAGCATCTGCCTTCAGCTCAGGTCATGATCCCAGGATCCTGGGATTGAGTCCCACATTGGGCTCCTTGCTTAGCAGGGAGCCTACTTCTCCTTCTCCCTCTGCCTTTCCCTCTGCTTTATTTCTCTGTCAAATAAATAATGAAAATATTAAAAAAAAACAAAAAACAAAGACTGTAACAAGAGACAGAGTAGGACACCACATGATCATAAAGGTTATAATCCAATGGGAGGATATAACAATTGTAAATATTTTGCACCCAACATGGGAGAACCCAGATACATAGAGCAGTTAATAAGAACGAAAAGGAAGTAATTGATAGTAATATAATAACAGTAGGGGACTTTGATACCCTATTTACATCATTGTATAGATCATCCAAACAAAAAATCAACAAGGAAACAGTGGCTTTGAATGATACATTGGACCAGATGGATCTAACAGGTATATTCAGAGCATTCCATCCTGAAACAGCAGAATACACATTCTTTTCAAGTGCACATGGAATATTCTGCAGAACAGGTCACATATTAGGCTACAAACAAACCTCAACAACTTCAAAAAGATCGAAGTCATGCTACATATCATATCTGACCACAATGCTATGAAACTAGAAATCAACCACAAGAAAAAATCTGGAAAGAGCACAAATATATGGAGGTTAAATAACATGCTACTAGACAATAAATGGGTCAACACAGAAAATCAAAGAAGAAATAAAAATACACATCAACAGATGAAAATGGAAACACAAGGTCCAAAATCTTTAGGATGCAGTAAAAGCTGTTCTAAGAAAAAACATTACAGCAATACAGACCCACCTCAAGAAGCAAGAAAAATCTCAAGCAAACTAAACAAGCTAGAAAAGAAGAACAAACAAAACCCAAAACCAAGAGAAGGAAGGAAATAATAAAAATTCGAGCACAAATGAACAAAATAGAAACTAAAAACCCAATAGAACACATCAATAAAACCAGGAACTAGCTCCTTGAAAAGATCAACAAAATTGATAATCCCTTTGCCAGATTCATCAAATTAAAAAAAAAAAAAAAAGAGGACTCAAGAAAGCAAAATCAGAAACGAAAGAGGAGAAATAACAACACCATCGAAATACAAAGGATTATAAAACAATGTTATGAGAAACTATATGCCAAGAATTAAGCAGCCTAGAAGAAATGGATAAATTCCTAGAAACATATAACCTACCAAATCTGAATCAGGAAGAAATATGAAATTTGAACAGGCTGATTACCAGCAATGAAACTGAATCAGTCATCAAAAAACTCTCAACAAACAAAAGACCAAGACCAGATGGATTCACAGGTGAATTCTACCAAACGTTTAAGGAAGAGTTAATACCTAGTCTTCCCAAACAATTCCAGAAAGTAAGCAGATGAGAGTGGGGAGGGTGGGGGGAGCCCTTTTCTCAATGTACTCTATGTGAGAAATCTCCTCACACTGATGAGGGAGCAGAAGGCAAGCCGAGGACAAAGCACAAGCTGACACCCCACAAACCCTACAACCCCCCCACACCCACCCCACACTCCCAGGTGGGATCTGTGAGCCATCCCTCAGGCACTCTGGGCTGCCCTAAAGCTAAGGGAAGGAAAAACAAACTGTTAACTTACGGAGATTATAGTCCTGCAAGACAAGTCTCCCTCATTTTACAAATGTCTTAGTGATTTACAAGAAAAAAAGCATTATTATTAATAATTTAACTTCCAGAAGGAAACTCCCAACTGTCTTAATGTTAATGCTTCCCTTGAGGGAAAAACTACCTTGACTTGACAATGGCAAGGCCTCCAGAATCTTGTAGGTCCACTTCAGCATTGGAAAGTTCTTTTGAAAACCACAGTTTCCCATCACCCAGGCCTTTTCAAAGATGTACCACTCTCAACAACCCTTTTGTTAAATAAAAATCCTATAGTCTGAAACGTAAAAAAAACAAAAAAACAAAAAAACCTCCCTTTTTTCCTTAACCCCAACTCCCAAGTATAGAATCAGTCACACCTCACAATACCCAGGCAGCGCTCTTTCTGCCCATGGGTCCTGTCCTTATGCTTTAATAAAACCACCATTTTGCAGCAAAGATGTCTCGAGAATTCTTTCTCAGCTGTCGACTCTGGACTGCACCAAATCTCACCAAAAACATTTCCAAAAACATCAACACTACCTAAGATACTGCATAATTCACACCAAGAAAGAAGAGATCCTAAATATGAAAAACCATCGTGCACCACCCAGACCTGATTCAACAACAGAAGCTTCATATGGTGGCGGGGGAGGGGGGAACACCTTCAGGGCCTGAATGCTTTTTTTTCCACCACCAAAGAAGACATACTGGGGAGAAGTCTTGGAATGCAATGAAAAGTAGTTGGCGGGGGCAGGTATCAGAGAAATAATAATGCAAAGAAATACAATATGATTACAGGGAACAGCATTACCGTGTGACTCAGTCAACAAACCTCCTTGGTTTGAGGTTACTTCTCATTCAAGTCCCGCTACACTGGCTCTTACTGTTCATCCCTGCCTGAGGGCCTTGCGAAACTCTCCCTTCCTCCTGGCATCCTGCAGGTATCTAGGACAGGCTCCTTCAAACCTTTGCTTAAATGTCAAGGAGGCCAATGAAGATTGACTCTGATGTTTGTCTGACGAACCGGGAAAAAGGAATTTTAATTAATTGCCAAGTTGTTCATAAAAAATCAGCATGCATTTGGAGAAGTAGTAAAGTGGCTATACATTTATGAAGGAGAACAAGAAAGAAAGGGAAAAACTGTTGGGCAGCAGAGCCTTTCAGGGTAGAAATCGCAGAAGGGTGATGCTGGGGACACGGCTGGCTCTGTGTGCTCTCAGGCTCCAGGGGAGCACAGCCGAGTACCCACCCTTCTTATGCAGAATCACACATCACAGGCTCAAATGCTCCCAGGCAGTGCGACTAAAAAACCACCAGGGGATAAATTCAATGATCACTGCAGTGGATACTTTACTTAGTGTCAGCAAGATGATATGCACCGCAAATGCAAGACCAGTATTAACAGATTTTCCAGTTTTTCAAGAAAAGCTGAAACTCTGAATTTTTAAATGTAAAAAATTCTTATTTGAAAGGTTGGGAAGCCATTCAAAATTTTTAAATGCTATAACCCAAACAAAACATTAGGTCTTAAAGTTGCATTCTTACATTCAAGTGAAGAAACAATTAAAGATTTAGCTATTCCATGCATATCATGACAGGCTGGAATTGAAGACTTAACGAACTCTATTCCAAAATATATTATACAGTTGAAACAGAATTCTTACTGTCTGAAAACGTGTGCTCTTGTCAGCAGGGATTATTTTTGTTTTTAAATGCTTTTCCGAACTAGGTGGACGGTTCTGTCGCTAGGAGAGATTTATTTAATTTGTAAGGGTCAGTCATGATAGTTTTATTTGGTTTGTTTTTAAGGTTTTATCCTAATTCTAAACACCTTCTAAACATGGGTAATCCATCTATTTTGGTGAGGATGTAAAACAAGAAAACGGTCCTATGATTACCCCAGGACTCAATCCACCCATGTGTCATTGCTAAAGAAAAGAAAATCAAGCAAATTCTCCAAAAACCTATAATGTTAAGACTACAGACACGATACTAGGGAGAGAAGGAACAGAGAAGCAGTGGTACAGAATCAAACCAAAAACCTTACAATTAAAATGACAAGATTGATGATATAGTTGAGAAGTACAAATGTGAGTACCACATTCTTAAAATAGAGGACGGCTAATATAAAATTCCAAACGAGGATGCTGAAGTGCATGAGTGTCATGTGGTGGGGGACAGAATTAAAAATGGTAAAGGTATTTTCTTGTTTCTGTAGAGGGAAGGCAGAATGATTACTTAACTTTTGATATTAGTGAAAGTAGACAGGGTAGAAAGTGGTTGTAACAACGAAGGGGGAGGTTGGAATCACAGAAAAGTATTGTCTCTCGGTCCAATGTAGGTAAGTCACAGCATTGTTGAAATTTAAATACACGGGAATTTGAGCATGATAGTAGTATTACTATTAATACCTGATTAATATTAATAATTAACTTACTAATTAATAGTAATTACAATAAATGGTAGCATTATCCAGAAATTAATAATAACTAATATTAAAATTATTAATAATACTATCCAAGAATAAACAAAAAGCCTTTTGGTCTTGCCCAGCATTTCATCCAGGGGAAAGGAAAGAATAAACCTAGTAAAATGAAGCAACAAAGCTAAAGATAAGTTGTGAATTTATCCTACGGAACTCCACTTACTCCATATGATGATTAAACTCTTTAAATTGGGACACAATATAACAAGATAAAAATCTTCCTAATTTTGAAAAGCCTGCATTAATATTGGTAAAAATTTCTAATCAAGTTGGCACAAGTGTAAAACAAAGAAAAAAGTAATCCTACTTGTTAATGCAAATAAAATCACAAGCAAAATATTAGCAGAAATCAGATGCAATTTTATTAACTAAAGCATCATCCTCAAGGAAAGAAGTAGCTTCAGGAAAGCTACTGAATCATTAACCATTTCAACAGAAGGCCATTTTTTCATGGGAATTGAAAGAGCAATGGATGAAAGTCACCTCCCATTCCTCATGAAAACTCCCTCTTTAAGGCAGGATATATGTACCCATCCCCAATATGTCAAACAAACAAATAAACCACACACACACACACACACACACACACACACACACACACAAGCCAATATCCTGTTTAATGAAGAAACATGCAGAAAATATATGTAATGCTAACAAAAGAAAGGGGATTAATTTCCTTACTATAGAAGGATTTGAAATCAATTTTAAAAACTCAACAACTCAATTAAAAGCAACGAGCAAAAGACATGAACAGGCAGATCACACATAAAACAGTAATGGCTTAAAATCATGAAATGATAGCATAATTCTGTTTAAAGAAATGTCCCTTAAAAATAGAATATCATTTTCAAAGTCCAGATCGGCAAGTATTAATATGTACAGTTGCACACACAGTTGGCTGGCTTGTGAATAACAGGTTTTCTCATACGCTACTGGTGAAAGTGAAAATTAGTATACCTCTGGAGAAAAATCTGGAAAAATGTCAACCCTGCTCTTGATTTCATCTCACAGGTAAACTCCTAATTGAGCACTCACACTTGAGTTCGTTGCAGCATTACTGGTATAATCAAGAAACTGGAAACATTAGAAGAGATTCAGCAGCTATGGCTGAGAAGGGTGAACACAGGAGGCAGAAAAGTTACTCTTCGCTTCAAGCTGTTGTAGACCTTCTGGTTTAGAGCCAACCCTTGTGGGCAGCCCTCTGTCCAGGTCAAGTTGTACTGTTCTCAGCTCCCTTACCAACTTTTCTTCCCTTAGAAGGCACCCTTACACCTCAACTTCCAGTCCCAGCCCTAATCTCCAAAGGTGTTCCAGTGCTCTCGGGCATCAGAGATGGGAAGAGCCATCTGGTTTAGTGCGAATGCAACACTGAAACTGGGTATTTACTGGGAATGCAACACTGAAACTGGGTATTCAGTAGGAATGCAACACTGAAATGGGGAGCAATCCGTATTTCTTGGATCTCCTCTACTTTTCACTGCAGCACGGGCACACATCGCCCATGCACGTGATCACCTCTCCAAAAGCTGTTGGCAAACAATGGAAGCTTCTTCCTAGACCCATGGCATGATCTTTGGGGACAGTGCTGAGATGTTGTGCAGCAGCTTCCCGGCAGGGCTGACATCTCCGCCACCCCCTGCCCCAGGATTCTCAGAGGTGATCCATCTCCACTGGTGCTGGGGGCTCATGTGTGTCCGTCCCATGCCTCAGCTAGCTCTGAAGTAGAAAGGGGCTACTCTTGAGTGTGAATCTTTCTAAAGGTCTCGGGAGATTCCCCCCCAAGACCCTCCACACCACTCTCTTGCATATTGTTCTTGCCATCCTGGAATCATGCCCTCTGCCCATTGTTTAGTGCACCAACTCATTTTCTATTGCTTTTCCAGGCATGGGAACAAACCTCTTTTCTCTTGCATATGCCACAGGCATTTCCATCTTGTATCTGACAAGGATTCATTAAAAGTAGCAGTTTACATTCTCTTGACATGTTGGTATGTCTTTGCATGTGTCCTGTATGTGCATGTACTTGTGTGTAGTGTGTGTAAGTGTGTATGTATGTACGTGGTCGGCAGACAGTGAAGCAAATCTCACCATGCTGTCTCAGGTTATTACTAAGGCAACATGCATTACAACGAGAATATTCACAAATGGGGGTTGTTCACACAAGAGTGCATAGGATACGCCCCATTTGCAGGAGAAACATACACATACATATAGACATATTTCTGCTTGTACATACATTTATAATTTCAAAAAACACTTGTAAGTCTGCTGACAATTTCTGGGGAGGGTGTCTCTAGGTTACTTTTGAATGTCTTATTTTGCTTTTTAATGTTTTTTACACAAGCACTTTTTAAAAATATAGTTAATGAAAATGCAACTGAAAAACCACAAGAGAAAAATTTTTTAATGGCGGGAGGGAAAGAAGCTAGAAGATATCATTAGTCTTTTTTTTTTTTCCTGGTATTGATTGTCCCAGCTGTGCTGGTCCCTTATGCTTCAATCATCTGAAGTCAGAAAGCATGAATGCTTCCAAAAGGGTTATTTATGTTGCCAGCACTCTCCTCAAGGGTGAGTGAGAAGGCATTTTCTAGGTAAGCAAACTGCTGGGTAATAAGTGTGCTGAGCAACACACTTACAGAAATGTTCCAGGGAATGGATTTACTTGGAAATAGAATTAACCCTTGCTATAGGAGATTGTTGAGGCAAAGCACATGTCTATAAAAACAAGCTACTGCGGTCCTAAAACTATTCTTTGGGCCAAATTTTCATTGGTTTAACAAGTTGTTCGAAAGACCTCAGGGTCTTTTCAATTTGCCTCCCCCAGAACTATTCAGAGCCGCCCGAAGGGTTCCTGAACAACGCCCACCTATGAGAAACATCATCTGCCATTCGGTGCACTCCCCCCCCCCACCACCACAGTCACCACCTTCAATTGACGCTGACAGCAAACTCAGACACACACATATCTCCCCCTGACTCAGGGAATGCCCTCTCAAGCTAACTCAAGCCTTTTTCTGTTTTCCCACGCCCCCTGTGAAGCGGCCACTTAATACTTTATAAGGGGGAGTCTCCAGTTAAATGTGACACCCACAGATCCTAAAACGTGCTCTCACTGAGAAAAGCATGCACTGTTTACTAGTTCAGCTTAGCTGCACATTACCAATACTCTTGGTCAAAACAGAGTCCTAAATAGAAAACTCAGGCAAGTCTTTATTTAAGTAGATCATAAACTCTCAGGCAATATGTGTGTGTTTCTTCTCTGTTCGTTGTTCAAGGAAAGGAAAGAGACCAAGTACCATTCCCACCACTGGACACGGAAATGCTTGAAGAGTCTCTGCTCACAGCCAATCCATCTGGCTCTCATCACAGTTCCAGTCAGTCTGTCCAACTGGGACCAGGCACATCTGGGTTCCTTGTAGGCAGCGTTTTAAATAGCATCCCTCTCAAATGCTACAACATAAGCATCACCAGGTAGAAAGTTGCCCCAAGACTGGAGCCCCATTCAACAGCTCATGGCAGGGTTGCTAGGTAATCGATGCCACTGTTCTTGGGTTCTCAGTGGCTTCGGCATGAACTATAGTGACAATTCAGAATCCTGAAATTCTCCCTTACAATCTAACTTAATGATCATGAGACATAACTACTTCATCTTTTCTTCCAAGGTGCCCTCAACACAGCTAAAGCATTTAGCATTCAGCACATCTTTCCTAGTCCAAATTATTCCCCATTATGTAACCCGTGTCTGTTTCTCTTTCTAAACGTGTGAAAATGTCTTCTTCAGGTTATCAAAGTAACTTGCCCTTGCAGGGTGAGCTCTCCCAGCTAAACAACTGAAAATGTCCGAGCAGTTATAACTCTGAGTCTATGGGATAATTATTCTCACTGGAAATGGAACAAAGAAGAGAGTTTGTCAGGATTTTTCTACTGTGTTTTATTCTGCTCACATTTAGATTAAACCAGTAGAATGTATATAGCCAGACTCTCAAATGATTTTGAATCTTTTTGACATAAATTTAAGATAGAGTATGTCTCTACTGAAAAAACAGTATTGAAAATAAGTAGGCAGGAATGTTCATGTGCGAATTTGATCTCTAGAAAGATCTTTGGTTATGGACATCAGTGCTTAATGTATAAGATTTTTATAAGTTTAAACTCCCCAAATCCTCTCACCAAAAAAGAACATTTAAATAAATCCCAAACACAGTGTCTAAAATTTGACAGCAGTCTATTTCCAGTTACAAATAAATACATCTTTAAATTTAAAGATACTTCTTTCATTGGCTAACTTTTCCCTATGTTAACTAAAATTATTTTTCAAATTAGATAAATTTTAGATGCATTGTTGTCCCTTCCTCAACTGGAAATAATTCATTTAATCTCCAAGGATATGGCCCTAACAAAATGGCCAAGAGCTAAAATATAGAAAGATCAATGACAAGCTTGTATAAGGAAAAACTAACATGCAGATCCATGTTACAAGGCAATGATTTGGCAATCATTATAAAGCAAGTTAATGGTTACATAAGCAAGCATATAATATTGCTGAGGATAGAATATTTCTTGCAGGCAAAAAAAAAAAAAAAAAAGAGCAAACCTTAAGGAGCGACTGGCAATTTGGTCAACACCTTGGAGGCCTAGAAGGAGCTGATCTAGTGTATAATATGAATGGGCAGCAAGAATGTGGAGTGATCCAACTTCTACAATATCCAGGTATTTGTCATTCCATTGGGTCAAACCCTAGCTCCACAAATACCTAAGAACAAGGAACCCTCTATGCTTGTAGAGAGCATTAAACTTTCCCAGCAGTGATTGTGAAGGTGGGGGCGTGGAGTGACTGGAACCACCCTGAAAGGGGGAGTATTTTATCACTGACATTATATGGAATTGCTAGCACATGGTGATAATAAACAGAAGATTGACATTTGGCCTGTTCTATCATTGCATTTAGTTCTCTGGAACTCCTGCTGTGGCACCGCAGGCTGCTCATAATCTTCCCTTCCATAGACATGGCTGTAGCTCTTGCAACTAGGAAGAACCATTCCCATTGCCAGCCAGCCCAGACACCACCATCCAGGCATTTTACATCTTAGAAATGTGGTGGATGTCACTGCTGGTATTTTAAAGTTAGGACACTGAGTCTCAAAGCTGCTAAATGACTTACTGAAGGATGCTAATGAGTTCACACTGGGATAGGAGGGCAAGCATTTTAAACCATTCAGCCACTGTTACACCAGATATTCTATATTCTGAAAAAGTAACTGATAACCTATGATTGCTAATGTTTTAGCAGGAGAGTATTTTTGTTAACATGCAATGGTATTTAGAACTCCAGTGTTCCTTTCAGATAAAAACCAAAGCCCTTTTTTTGCTCCATGGTCCTGAGGACTCCACAGAAGCCCTAAAAAGAGGATGTTGTTTGTATACCGGGGAATGGGTATACAGAGACCATACAGGGCATCCTGAGAGACCACACACCAGGATCCTGGGCGGTCAATAACTCCAAGCAGGGCTTAAGAGACATGGAAACAAAAGGGAGGCTAAGTGTAATGGGCAACACACCCAGCGCTGGCATTATTTATAATTTTGACTCATTTCAGTCCTATACTGGGAGATAATTCTGTTTCCAAAGACAGTTGGTCTTTACTCTCTCAGTTGAGTACTCCCTTCAGGGCAACTCCAAAGTTTCTTTATGAAATATGCTTACATTCACTGCCTTTGAATTTCTCTGGCCAGAGTTGACCTTTCTATGCAACTAGGAAGGGAAAAATAATTACCATGCCCAATTTTAATTCTCATGCGCTTGATCCTACAATTACTGTCCCTTGAAAATATGAGTTTAACCTCAGGACATTGACAGGCCCCATGTTATTAATGCACGGGTTTTTCCCTACCACTGTGAAGGAGTTCTGAGAGAAGACAGAGACCTTGGACTTTCTCCAAACCTTGGCCTTTCTAAATCTCTCCACCTTTTGTCCCTACATGTGGAAAGAACTGCTCTTCCTGCCCAGCTTTCAGTTTCTGTGGTTCTCTGTTTCAGCCATCCCAGTCTAAGCTAAGCCAGGAGGTGCTTTGGTTTGCACAGTTGAGCCAGCTGTTCCAGCTGTTCAAGCTGTAAATGAATTTTCCAGGACAGAAAGG
Source organism: Ursus arctos (assembly GCF_023065955.2). Taxonomy (NCBI): domain Eukaryota; kingdom Metazoa; phylum Chordata; class Mammalia; order Carnivora; family Ursidae; genus Ursus; species Ursus arctos. Next base: position 5,896,832 of record NC_079873.1, read on the forward strand.
CAGCCAACTCACTTGGTCAACAAAGAAAGATTCATTTACCAGCCCAGGAGATCCCTGCAAGTCATTCCGTCCACTGAGGAGGGGGCACAGATAGATAGTGAAAATAAAACTGGCAACCTTTCCTGTTCCTCTGGAATTACAATGCTTCTGAGAGATAACAAATCTCTTCCCAGCTATTTTTCTCATATTATATGAATCTAGGGACACTCTTCTGGGGAAACCTCCCCCAGGACACACTGTTGGAATGTTAACTTTGCCAGGGCCTTCTAGCTTTGTCAAAATAGGTGCCTTGGAGATATTCCCCCTGTGCAGTCTGAACTTAGTTTTTGTTGTCACCAGATTTTTAAATGAACTGAATGTTGGACAACCAAGATCGCAACTTGTTTTGTTTTCTTACATTTTGGAATGCACAGATCATGGCAGTTTATCATAATTTGCTTGCATAAGGCAACTCACTCACAGTGGTGTGTGTTAGCTGTAAATGCATGCAAGCAAGGGTTTATCTCTAATGCATGTGCATGTGAAGTGCTCACTTTTGTCCTCATTCCTCCTCCTATCCTCCGGAAGTAGCCATCCCAATATACATTTGTTGTACATGTTCGTGTAAAATGTCTGTCCTTGGTTTCAGCCATAGATCCATGTCTACATGATAAATTTTATTGTTATGAGTTGTTGCAAAACGGGCACAACTGTGTAATAGATTACATTCTATTTCTCACTTTTTTTTTTCACTCAACACTGTGCTTTGGGATCTATCCATGATGCAGTATTCACACACGCTGATGGCTTCTGACTGCTGGATAATGCTCTGAAGTACATACTTTCTGCATCCTACACATCTCATCCTCAGTGATGTCTCCAGTTCCTGGCCAGTACATACAAGATCATAATGAACCCTCCTGGACATGTCTCCCAGTCGTCTGAGAATTTATTTGGGTTATATACTCAGAGTACAAATTTGGATCATAGACTCTTTCAATACTTAATTGGATTAAACACTATGTATTTTTACATTGTTCCCAACTGAGGCTTCCTATGGTATCCTAGTTGTCTATGTTTTGGGCTTAGATTAAAGCCATGCTATTTTGATTACTATGGCTTTTGTGTATGTCTTAATATCTGTTAAAGCAGGTCTTTCCTATCCAGTATTGTCATATTTTTGTCATTTTCATGGAAATATGTTCTTCAATACAAATTTTAGATTAGGTTCATCAAGTTTCTGAATAAACCCAACTAAAATATTGGATTTAAAGATTAATTAGGAGAATTAGCATCTCTATAATATTAAAATTGTATCATTTCAGGAAAGGAATGTCTCTTCAGATATACAGATTGTCTTCTGTCTTTACGGGAATTTTACCTTTTTCTCCATAGACATTGTGAATACAGATACTTGATAGTTTTTGTTGCTATTGTGAATGGTATCTCACATTGGATTATATACTCAAATTGCTGGTATAGAGACCTGCTTCCACATTTTGAGTTCATCTTGCTTCCAGCAAGATTGTTGAACTCTGATTCTAACAGTTTGTCTATTGATTCTGTTGTTTTGTATGTAAACAATTGTTTCATCTGCAGATGATGTAGTGTAAGAAGTCCTGTTCCATACCCTAAGTAAAAGAAATGAGAAGTGTATATTGGACCATTTCAGCATATGCCCTGTGAGTTTGCAAAAATAACACATATTGTTTGCTGGCTAGAGTTCTATCTAAATATAATATCTAAGCTTATTAATTATATCATTCAGATTTTTTTATAATGGTGTTTTGGCAGCTTGATCAAACCACTTCTTAGAGGAATATTTTGCGGTCTCCAATTACAATCTATTTCTACTAAATCTATTTTCCCTGAATGTTTTTCAGTGATAGAGTATTCTTATAGTAAAGCTCCTTATACAATGTAGTATCCCTCTTTGTCCTTTCTGATATTCATGTCCTGGAATCTATTTTGTTAGATTTTAAGTTTGTTACCCCAGTATTCATTGGTTCATAATTGATATTCTCTTATTTTCATGTTTTCTCTCTTCTGATTTAAGCATACTCTTCTAGGCAACAAATGGTCAAATCTTATTTTGTAATCTAGTCCTGTAGCCTCCATCTTTTAACTGCTGAGTGTAGCATATCTAAAGTTTTTATATTGATTTATTCCTACAATCTTGTGCCACATCTCCATTTGCTATATTTAATCTTAGTTTTTATTCTCCTTTTCTGCTTTCTTTTGGATAGATGAATTTTCTTCTCTTCCCTGGCTCATGTAAATGTAACACATTCTATTTTACTTCTGTCCGTGGTCACTCTTTATTAAGATCTATATTCACTATTGAGTTTTTAAACTTATTAGTATCTAGATCTTTCCCTTATTATGTCTTTAAACAAGTTCTCATATCCCTTTGATCTCCTCACTGTGTTGCCCACTGTTTGGTACTGTCCAAAATTTTAGTTCTGAGTTAAGATATCCTTTGGCTTTTTGCTTTTATTTTTTCAGCTTGGCCTTATTAGACAACAATCAAATACCTAACATATATTACCACCCTTCTATATTTGTTACAGCCTTTTCCTGGGGTTGAGCAATTCCCTTCTGACTGTTTTCAAAGTGGATTTTTGTCCAGCAAATCTTTTGAAAACCAGCATGCCTGAAAATAATTTCAACACACTCTCACATTTAATTGAAAATGTGGTTAGACATAGAGTTTTCATGTTCAAAGTAAGGATAAAGTATTACTTTGACTATGTTGGTCTGCTCAGGCTACCCTAACACAATACTGTAGATTAGCTGCCTTAAACAACCGAAATGTATTCTTCCTACAGTTCTGGAGGCTAGAAGTCCCACATCAAGGTGCCAGCCAATCTGGTTGCTGGTGAGAGCTCTCTTGCTGGCTTCTTGCTGCATCCTCACATGGCCTTTCCTCAGTGGGTACACTCAGAGACAGAGCAGGCTCCCTGTGTCTCTGCCTGTAAGGGCACTAATCCCATCATGAGGCCTCCACTCTCATGACCTGATTACCTTCCCAAAGCCCCACCTCCACATATCATCACACTGAAGGAAGGTCAGGGCTTCACCTTATGAAATTTGGGGGACAAAAATATTCAGTCTACAACACTTCTTAAAGTTAGTGCTGATGTCGAGAATTATGTCGTTGGCTTGATTCTTGTTCTTTGGAAGTCTACTCCTTTCCTCTTGGAATTTCTGGAATTCCCTTTGTTTCATCATTGAAAATTTTTACTCAAATATGCCTAAGTATATGTTTTCCTCATTTATCATGTTGAAAACTCTCTGAGCCATTTCCATAAATTATCTATAATCTTTTTCCTCCTCTTCTTCTTTTCCTCCTCCTCCCCCCCTCCTCCCCCCTTCTTTTTCTTCATTAATAATGGAGCTTCTCTTCATTATTTTTTTTTCCAAACAATGCTTCCTTTCCATTTTTTCTTACACTTTCTAGGTCTTTCTTCCATTTGTTGCTAGTTACATTTTTACTTGCCATGTCTTTGGCACTTGTGTTGTAATTCTCTTCTTTTTAGCCTTTCCCAACATTTTATGGAGGGGTCTTGAACCTTACCTTGCAGCTCACCCATTGTTCTTCACCTGTATTCATTCTTCTAGTCAGTCCAACACCTGCATCCTTTACTTTTTAATGCTCATGGTTTTCATACTATATATTTCTACTTGGTTCACTTCTGTAACTTATTATTATATGCTTTATATTGGTACACTCTTCTGCTATCTTACTGAGTATATTTATTATGTTTACATTCTTGGGCCATCTCCCTCTGCAACTGCTTTCTTCTTAAAGGTTGTATTCTTTGGGTCTTGGTTATTTTAGTCTGTGAGTATACATTATTCTAGGACAGGGTTCTCACCTGGAGGCAATGTTGCCCCCCAGGAGACATTTGGCAATGTCTGGAGCTATTTTTAGTTGTCACAACTGGGTTAAGGGAGATGCTATTGGCATCTATTGAGTAGAAGAAGCCAGGAATGCTGTTCAATGTCCAACAATGAACAGGACAGCTCCGCAACCCCCACAACAAAGAATTATATGGCCCCAAATGTCACTACAGCTAAGGCTGAGACGTCCTCAGTTAGAAGTCTCAGCTACTCTGTGACCTAGAGAGGGCCCAAGTCTCGAGGGTAAAAGCCCCTGGCAGTACAGAACAACTGTGGGCCCCTTCTTTTCCCTCAACAATACCAGGCAAACCTCAAGTCCAGGTTTTCTCTAAGGCTCTTAGCTAAACTTCATTTCTTGAGGTTGAGGCTCACCATTGCTGGGTGTTTATAAGGGGAGTGGGCAGAGGAGGAGATGCACAAGGAGGGCGGGTCAGACACAAGGAGATCCCTTTCATCAATTCCTCACCCAGTGAGGATGCTATGCTGCCCTGATATGATCACCCACCCTAAAAATATTGTCAGTGGCCTGGCTATTGCAGTAATTTTCTTGCAGCAAAGAGGGCAAGTAAGGACATACATACCCAAAGCAATATGGGGAAAAGTAAGAGGAGATACTAATTTTTTCCACTAATTCTCTCACTAGCCTTCTGGAAGCCTGGTTCTACCTTAGTGAAGCAACCTCCCACCTGTCACCCCAAAAGAGATGCTAACCCATTTCCAAGATCCTTCAGGGAGCTTTGGTACTTTTTATAGGGTAAAATCTCCTCTCTTCCAGCCTTTCCTTCTGCTTCCATAGCTGTCTATGGTTGCTGTTGAAGTTTCATGGGAAACCCTATCAACTTTAAAAGTATTAATTGTAGGTGCGTTGTAAGAATTAAGATACTGAAGTGAATATTTCTATAAATTCTACTCTTCTTTGATGGGTGATATAATAGATTGCTCTAAATATGTTTGAATGCTGTGGGATACATTTTTGAGTTGTTATTTCCCCCCATTTTGAACACAAAATGACTTTTCTCTTGACTCTGACAGTTACCATACACATGGATATTTAAATGATAAGAAAACCAAATGTTTTTCTCCTTTCCAGTTTCTATTGAATACTGTTTAACATCACAGGTCCTTCTTTTATCTCAGGGAACAGAATCCCATTCCTAGCCACTAATAGCATTAATCAAAGCAGTCTTTTATGGCATGTAAATAAATGAATTTTCCTTTACGCACATGGGACAATATAGATGATCTGTAGAGACTGGATATTTATCACAGTGATATATTCCTGTTATCACACTGCCATTATTTAGCCATTGATTCAGGGAAGGTAAACTGCTTAGGATATCAAGATATGGAGATGGCCATACAAAGAAAGAAAAAAGCTTATGGAAATTCAGAGATGACTTTCATGGCCCACTCCCCGTTTTATTGTTAGAGATTACTTATATGCCGTATAATCAGACTTAAGATTCAGACTTAACATTAATAACACTTTTTCACGAAAAAGCACTTTTTCCCGTGTATGTATGATACACATTGCAAATAATCCATCTCAGAAAAAAATTAAAAATAAGCTTAAATTCTCTTTTAGTGAGATTTGTATACATTCAAATGTGTAAGGGAAAAGTGATTTTATTTTTTATCTATCTATCTGTCTATCTATCTATCTATCTATCTATCCTTCTACCTATCATTTATTTTTGTGGTTTGGTACTTAATCATTTTCCATAAACTGTCCATTGAGACCAAGTGGTAAAGTACAGCAAATTATTTATAAAACTCTAGAAATAATAACTGTGGATGCAAATATTTTTACCAATTCTAGTATATCATAAGCACTGATGAGCAGGAAAAAAAACCAGATTTGATGAAAGTTGCACATAGATATCCTCAGAGTAAACTCAAGAGTCACCTGAACACCTGTGAACATTTTATTCAAACACATTTAATGTAGTTCTACAAAGTGTATTTTCAGAGAAAAATAAGAATTCGAAATTTTTGAATACTCCAGATTACACAAATACTAATCAAGATAAAACAATTGTCTTCTAATTCAAGTTTTCCATTTTGGTCTTTTGTTTTAGACCAAGGGACCAGCCAACTAGTACCCTCAAGCCCAATCGGGTTTATTATCACTTTTGTAAATAAAGTTTTATAGGTACACAAACTCATCCACTTGATGATGAATTGTCTGTGACTCTTCTCATACTACAGTGTCAGAGTTGATGCCATCTGACCCACAAAAACATTTACTACCTGGCCCTTTCTGGAAAGAGTTTGTTGACCTCTGTCATAAGCCATGAATAAATGAATACATATTGAAGTTGCTGCCATGTTCTCTCCACTGTTACTTTATCTCTTGGTGGTTGGAATGTTCCTCCCACCTCGGTAAGGCAGTCTTGGCATCTTCCCTATGTCTCCTACATGATGAACCTTGTTGTTAAGTACTCTCTTCTCTTGCTGTGGGCTGACATGAACAGTCTTCCCTGCCACGGAACTGCTTGCAACAACTTCCCAGTGATTTTGTACTTTCATTCTATGTGCACAAACATTCCCTTTGTGCTAAGCGTGGACAAGCAGTGATTCATACTTTTGTCGGCAAAATGAGAACCTTGATTAGAATCAATAATATCAAATAGCTGCCATCAATTAAAAATGCTTCGACAAACCCTTTGTAGCAGAGTTGTATAAATGGATATGACCTTGATTTATTAGGGAATGGGTGGATGCATAGTGAAAGGTATTGATTTTTCCATTTTTTCCCAGATAGTGGTAGCATGCAATTGATTTACAGTATCATTAGTGTTGTTATGGTTCTAAGCATTTTTTAATTGCCGTTGTTATTTCTCCTGTAATTCACGAGTCATTTAGGGGTGTATTTTTAAATTCCCAAACACTTGGGATTTTATTAACTATCTGTTTATTGTTGATTTCCAAGTTATTGCCTTGTGGTCATTCTCAATATATGGGGTATAAGTTGTGTATGTATAACACACCTGGCTTCTTAATGTCATTGCTAAAATCTTCCATCTACTTTCTAATATTCTGTTATTTTGATGTACCGATTTCTGATACAAACATGTTAAACTATTAAACTGCTAATAAATGTGTCCATCTCTTCTGGTAATTCTGCCAGTTTCCTTTTTGGAGTTCAAGGTACATACTGTTTCATATTGCTCTATCTTTTTAGTAGACTTGCCCTTTGTGTTTATCATATACTATCTTTTTTTTTTTTAAGATTTTATTTATTTATTTGACAGAGATAGAGACAGCCAGTGAGAGAGGGAACACAAGCAGGGGGAGTGGGGGAGGAAGAAACAGGCTCATAGCAGAGGAGCCTGATGTGGGGCTCGATCCCATAACACCGGGATCACGCCCTGAGCCAAAGGCAGATGCTTAACCGCTGTGCCACCCAGGCGCCCCCTATCATATGCTATCTTAACTTACTAAAAGTTGTGCATTAAATTCTATTGCGGGATACTGGCATTACTAGCTTTCTTTTTATTAGTATTCTTCTTAATTTTGTTTAGGTGTGCCACTTGTATATAGCTGGATTTTTAGATCGATCCATTTACATCACAATAATTACTGATATAGTGGGGCTTACTTCCACCATTTTATCTTGTGTTTTATATATTGTCATTGTTTCTCTTTCTTTGCTTTTTTGTCCCCTTCTATTTATTTTTTAATTTAACATTTTTTCCTTTTATTTCTTCTCAATTTTGGTTGTTTATCACGTTTTATACCTTTCGTGGTTGTTTTCATTGTTATATACTAAACATTAATTTAAAATAAAAATCTGAGGTTAATTCTTATAAAATCTGAAGTTATTCAGTCATTGTATACTTCATCAAAATACTGCATTCCTGCCTTGTTATTGTTGCCAGAGACTGTTTTCAACATTTAGTGCAAAATGCTATTTTTACATTTAGCATTTAATTAAATTAGTTGCTATTTTTTCCACCACTTTTGTACCCCTTGCTTCTGGATCCCCATCTCTTCTCTCTCACGTTCACATTTATCTTCTTAATGAAGAACATCCTTGAATATTTCTTTAAGTGCTGGTTCCATAGTCTATGTATATAAACTACTAATGTGAAAAAAAAAATGCCTGTATTTGATGCTTTTTCTTGAGTATTAAGGTGGCAATTGTTTCCCTACTAACCTCGACTACCATAGATGAGAAGTGCACTGTTAGTCGAACTGCCATTCCCTTCAGGCGATTTGATGTTTCTCTGTGGTAGCTTAGGAATTTCTCTTCATTCTCAGTGGTTTGCAACTATTATATGCCATGGAATGGACTTGTATTTATCTTTTCAGTTCACAGAGTACACTTCTGATCTGAAGATTGCAATTCTGAATCATTCTGGCTATGACTTCATTCAGCTCCACTCATGCTCCAGCCATTTATCTCATATGAAACTCCTCTGAAATAATATTAAAGGATCTCCATCTGGGCTCCAACTCTCACAGCTACTCTTCTATATTTTTATATTTCTTTGTAAAAATCTTGTTTCTTACTATTCTGTTTGGTCTAATGTTGTAACAACATCTAATCACCAATTTATCTTTGAATATGTGTAGTCAGAGTTTATCCCCAAAACAGTTTGGTTTTTAGTTATAGATAATTGCTAAATTTTTCTATGATCTCTTTTTATGCTTATTTCTGCCCACCTCAATAATTTCCCTGCCCTTTTAAAAAGGATGTTTTTAATTCATTTAGGCATCTTAAATATATTACTTTTAAACTCTCAGACTGCTCTACGGCCCTCTTTTCATTTCAAGTTAATTACATTTTTTTAAAAGATTTTATTTATTTGACAGAGAGAGAGAGACAGCCAGCGAGAGAGGGAACACAAGCAGGGGGAGTGGGAGAGGAAGAAGCAGGCTCCCAGCAGAGGAGCCTGATGTGGGGCTCGATCCCAGAACACCAGGATCACACCCTGAGCCGAAGACAGATGCTTAACGGCTGAGCCACCCAGGCACCCCTCAAGTTAATTACATTTTTTTTTAAGATTTTTTTATTTTTTTTATTTTTTATTTATTTGACAGAGATAGAGACAGCCAGCGAGAGAGGGAACACAAGCAGGGGGAGTGGGAGAGGAAGAAGCAGGCTCATAGCGGAGGAGCCTGATGTGGGGCTCGATCCCATCACGCCGGGATCAGGCCCTGAGCCGAAGGCAGATGCTTAACAGCTGAGCCACCCAGGCGCCCCTCAAGTTAATTACATTTTTAAATGTTGATTGTATTGACTATAATAGATTCTTATCAACCGGTTTCTTCACAAGTGTTGGAAGTTTGGATTGTCGCTCATTTGGAGGGTTGATGTTTGTTTCTCTTTTCTTTCCTCTTTCCTGGTCTCTCCTCTCTCTAGGCTTACTCCTTGTGTCTAATAATTTCATGGCTGGTTGAACTCCCAGTCCTCCTGTGATGGTTACTTTTCTGTGTCAACTTGGCTGGGCCATGGTGCCCAAATATTTGGCCAAACATTTTTCTGGATGTTCTATGAGGGTGTTTGGGGGTGAGATTAGTATTTACATTGATAAACTAAGAATAAAACAGACTCCATAATGTGGGTGGGCCTCATCCAATCAGCTGAACACCTAATAGAACAGTAAGACTGACCTCCCTTGAGCAAGGAGGAATTCTGCTGACAGATGATCTTCAGACTTAAAAGCGTATCAGCCGTTCCCTAGATCTCCAGCTTGCTGGTCTACCTGCAGATTTTGGATTTGCCAGCCTCTATAATCATGAAAGCAAATTCCTTATGATAAAGCTCTACCTATAGGTACACATCCTATTAGTTAAGTTTCTCTGGAGTATAATGACTAATACACACCCCCTAAGCCCGTCAAGATGAGATGTAATAATGGCATTTCAACAGGGAAATTCAGCTAGAGCAGGTCTTGTCCCTGAATGACTGGATTACTTGGCCCAGTTTCTGGTCTTGAGGCTATGTACGTGTCCTTAAGCCTCTCTAAACCTGGCTAAAAGCCCCAACCACAGGCAGTGGTCAGTAGCTCTTTTCCCCCAGCTTCTTCAGTGGGGTAGGAAACACTCTCAGTTAAGCTCCTAATGTGTCACAGTGAACCTGGATCCATGACTACTGTGACAAGAAATTCACAAGATACATCTGCTGACAAGTAGCAATACGGATACATCTGTCTTCTTCCTGGGATAACCAAAGAATGGAAAGGAGTGATGGCTTCTGTGAAAATATATTTTGGAAAATATCCCTTGAGGAAAAAGAATTTTATCCAGAAGACTCAAAAGAAGAACATCCTGATAATTTTTTGTTATAGAAGAATTTCTACAATTGACTGGAAACGGGCATCATTAAGTCATGGTTTCTACAAAATCCACTTGTCGCATAGGTTGAGACTAAACGATGATGTGATGGGCTACAGAGAGACGGCGTTCTCTACAGAACGCCACTCCACCTACCTCAACCTTGTTCTTCTTTTAGATCTCAGATTAAACATTTCTTCTTCTTTGCCTTGCTCACACTTCACTCCTCCCCACCACACTACCACTGCTATCATCATGGCTTACTTTTTCTCCCACTTGCTCCTATAACACTCTGGACTTACTCTAGTGACACATTCCACAGGGTACTGTGTTATAATTTATTTATCATCAGTGTCACTGACAATGAAATGGCAATCTTTTAAGGGCTGGAACCTCCGCTATTTAATGGATATTTGAGTTGGTTGTGCCTGGACCCATCCTTAGCACATCACTCATCCCCCAGTAAATATTTTCTGAATGGTCGACTGGCTTCTCTTCATTCTGAATAGCCTTGCTATTCCTGGACATTTGTGGCCTACATACAAAATTATTCCTATGAGACTTTATGGATGTACATTACGCTTTACAATAAGCATTGGATTGACTGAGACATTCTCTTTTTTGGGTATATGTGGAGTCTGTATATCCAGCAACGGCTGTTGCCTTTGTCTGCAGATCCCACAGTGTTCTCCTAAGCGGGAGCAACTCCGCTCAGCCTTCCACGCTCTGGTCTATAGCCAGTGGAGGTCTAATGTTTATGATTCTTTCCCTATACTTTCCACTTCATCTCACTGGAAATTTGAACAAATGATTATAGAAAAGTAAGTTTAAAATACAAATGCTATGTGAAAACTTTTTTCATACTGCCTCAGATCAGAAAGTCAGCAGGACTCAGACAAGGAGTGAGCAGTCTGATGTGATCGCGGAAAGGTCTGCACTGATGACTGCATTCCACCTCCTCATCAGCAAGAAGGGCCCCTGACACCTTAGTAGGAAACAGAACCTTAAGGGGCAGAATCATTGCAAACATATTATAAGGCCATTATAGAGTAACTGGAAGGAGTTCTGGAGGAAGGCTGCCCCACCCCTTCAGGTCTTCACAAATCAGCCCCTGAAAACCTCCTCAAAGTCCAAAGGATCACTTGGAAAGGCATTCGGAAGGAGTGAGGTAATGTGCGACACTCCTTTCAGAACCCGCACTGGAAAAGATGAGTGGAATAAGAAATGAAGAAATGGAGAATCGACTGCAGGCAAAGATTTCTTCTCCCTCACATTCAACCATGTGATGTTATTTAATGTTTTCAAATGGGTGAGGAGAAGGGGAATAAAGGCATCATCATACAGACATCTGAATGTCTCAAGGAAAATATCAGATTCTGAATATAAATTTTAATGGTTATTTTTCTCCACTAAATTTGCGATGGTTTTTCAAATAATTCACCAGAGTATAGATTTGTGTCAATGTTCATATAAGCATTCTAAGCTTTAAGTGATAGACATAAAGGAAATTCTTTCAAATATTTTATTATACATTTTTAATCTAAAGACGCAAAGACTAGTTGAAACAATAATAGTATCAGCAGGAAAGGAAGATTCAGGGGCTGGCCGTAGGACAAGAAAATACTAAATGCTTTAATGCAACACTGATTAGCATTTTCTTTCATTATAATTCTCATTGGCTACCTCTAGGTAGAAACTGCAGGATCTTTGTTCTACCAAGTACAACTTGAGTTGTCCATCGTGATTTAGCAAATCTAAGGCAAGTAAGATGTAGGACCCTGGGAGATGGGTATATAGACTTTCTCTTCTTCCCCCATTGTGCCTTTCACAACTCCAACCCTTCCAATAACCCCCTGCTGTCAGTGCGTTTGCTAAATTACAGAGCTATGGATGAGTTCCAGATATCAAAGAGACAACATCAAAAAGTCTTTTAAGTTAAATGCATTTGGAACCTCTGCTCAAATGAGGGAGTTCTTCTGACAGGAAGAGGCCGCTCTTCGAACACAGGAGCATCTGGGCTCATATTCTGTGCTCATTACGAAACCTAAATGGTGACGAGGAAAAAGCTGGTTCGGACAGAATCACTGCCCAAGCACAGGAGGCCCCTAGCCTTGGGATCTGTGGCTGCCCCAATGAGGACGAGGTGGAAAGGCTGCAACATGGCAGACGACAGCATGGCTGGGAACCTCCTCCGTGAGCACAGAAAGTAAATCATTCGCACAAGCACATCCAGGAGCACAAGCGTCAGAGGAACCCCACACTGGAACAGCAGCCCCAAAGCAGCAGGTTTCAAAAGCCTGGGTTCTGTGCGCCGTTTGTAAATACGACTGAGTTCTGTGGCTTTTCCCTGAAGCCTACCTATCATGTGACTTTCTGATCTCAATATCTGTGCTCATCTGAGTATCCTACGGTCCAGGGAATTCAGGCCTCAACCTATTTATTCTTCCTTTTGTGGTATCTAGATGCTCTCAACAAAAATAATAGCAAAAACCGATGAGATACAATTGCTGAACAGCACCTACTCTCATGAACAGATGAAATCCTTTAGAATCCACTTAATGTTTGTCTGCAAATATTAGCTATGCCACCCTGGTTTAAGATGCTTGAGAAAGCTGAGCTGTGCTAACACAATTAATTTGCTCATTATATACATCTTCATCAGCAGGGGAAAGGTAAATTCCAGGCCAGCCGGGGATGGCATTAAAAATTCCAAATGAGTGGGTTTTACAGCTGTGAATGCTGAACATTTTAAAGTGTTTTTCTCTTTTCCCGTAGTTCCAGTGTTATTGAATTCATCGTCAATGGCTATTCCGTGTGCCCATGTCAACAATACTAACCTTTTATAATCCCTTAACAATCCTTTTACAGCTTTGGCTGAGAATTTACCAGCCCGGCCGTGAGCTTCTGGATGTGGTTACAGGCTGGTAGGTCACAGAACCCCGTGATCTAAGAATGCTCTTGCTCCATTACATCATGTTGTAATGTTGGGGGTGTCTCCACCCCTGCTTCTCCTCCCACCCCCTTCAATCTGCCTCCTGAGTGCTTGTTGTTGTCTCGACTATAGAATTTGCACTTTGAGTCTCTGCACAGCGTGCCGTGCTGCTCCCTGTGTCTGGAAGACACAGTTTCTATGTGTTGAGAATGTACCTGACCCCTCAACCCCACCTCTAATGCTGCCCTCTCCGTGCACGCTTCTGTGGTAGGACAAATCCCATGACTCTGTACACTTCCTCCAATGACGTTTATCAGCTTCATCTTGGCTATGTATTTATTATTCATATTCAAACCTTATTTCTCCAGCTCTATTTAAGAGCAGGGGATTAGCCTTCTTTGGGATTCTAAACTCATTTCTTCCCTGGGCCGTAACAGGCTCTGCGTTCTGATTACTGATTTGCCTTGCTAGTGCAAGAGCGCCTCTAGGGAGCATGATCTATTTACCCATACCGGGAGGATTTAAGGTCTTCTCCACACGGATATTGCTCCTCGTCCTGCAGCACCACAAAGCAGAAATTCCACTGAGAGAAATAAATTACCTTCCATTGAGCATCGGTGTCTCCAAATGCCAACTGTCATGGCAAAGAGAAGGCAGTGTTATCTGCACATTTTGTCTATGAGATGGTTTCCGTGGGATGGAAGGAGATGCGGAAGACCAACCCAAGGGCTGGCTACTTACTGGGGAGGAGAAACCAAAACAGAATAGGTCAGAAATGGAGACGGGAGGGTCTAAAACTAAGTGAAGTAACTGATGTCACAGGGCTGGCTCTGCAGGTGACAACAACATTATTAGAAGGGGACTGCCTGCAGGTTCCTCAGTGCCTCTCCCCGATTGGCCACTGTGCACACATCCTCCAGACGGCGTGCTAATGGAGGGCACGAATTATGACACAACCTGTCTACGGGTTATGGTGCCCACACTGCGCTCATCTCTGGAAAACATCTGATAGTCTTTCACCTTTTCCTGGAAGGTGAGGCTTCTGGTGATACATTTGATTTCAACTATGCTACATTTGTTCTTCTTTCCACCCAAACTGGATTTCCAGACCCAAGGTAACTAGACTGAGAATCCTTCCAATACTAACTCTCCACATGGCCATGAGGATAAATAGAAAATGAAATAACTGCATGTTGTAGGCATGGGAAAAAAAACACAACCCAAACTCGACCTTGGGCTTAATTTCTCAAAGAGCCCGGCGGACTTGCTTACAGAGGGAATGCATCAAAGGCAGATGCATCCCTCTGTGCCAGAGAAAAGGCAAGAGCAGGCACGACTGGGTAACTGTGTGTGCACATGGCCAGCAAAATGCACCCTTATCTGATGGATTTGCACAAAGAAGGAGCAGATTATCCAAGCTACTGTGTGTTTCCCTGCTGAACAGATACAAAGAGCATATTCTGAAACTTTCCACTGTGTGTTTCTTCATTCACGGGAAGTGTAGATTTAATAGCTGTCACAAGAGGTGGAAGCTTCTCAAAGCTCAGTGACTCGTTTCACTTTTGGATGATTAAGACAAAAGAAGTAATTCTATAAAGCGTTCTTCGCTGCACATGGTCAGAAGCTAACCCATCTGCAACAGTGCATAACACACTCACCTTAAAGTAATTAAATGTTACAGAGAAGCAAAACATCAGTGCAGATTAAAAATCTTTTGCTGTGTCTGAAGAGGGCCTCTAACTCTGACGATGTGGAAGGAGCCCAGGCAAGCAGGACGGGTGGTGTCCCCAGTGGTCAGCAGGTGACAGCTGCTTGGCAATGGTCCTCCTTGCAAAGCAGGGGAATCGCAGCATCTGACACTGAGGATTGGTTCCACCAGTAAACCACTCTCTGGCCACAGTGTCACAAGTATGTATCTTCTTCTTCTCATTTATGAAATGGAAACGATACAACCAGGGACAGGGACGTTGTAAAGACAAAAGATTAAAACACATAATGATGGAAAAGATCTTTGGAAAACTAACACCGAAAACAATACACCATACTTTGTGGCACGTTGCTATTGATCCAAAATTTACCTCTGCACATAATAGCTGCTCAGCTACTATTTGCTGTGTCTGCTGCTGACTGTTGACCTCCCAATTGCTAAACGCAATGAATTCTCTACAGTCGTCATCCATCTCCACCTCTCTAGCTTTTGTGTGCCTTTTGTTAGTTCTTCTCTGCAAAACCTCTCTTTGCTCAACTTGTACTCTATTGGTTCCTTTCCATTCAAATCTAAAGTGTGGCTGCAAGCAGTGTCTCGGTGGCTTGTAGCTTGCTGGCTTTGGACTGTCACAGGTCTCTAGGAGTCTTGTCCCAGGGCCATCTCCTCTGCTCCTGTATCCCAGTCACTCCTCTGTTTGTCCCTGCCTCCTGGCTTCATCACCAGCCCCACCATCTCCTGTCAACTCCAAACCACATTTCAACAATTTCCGGGGTGCTTCATCATTGTGTCCTTCAACCAGATGGTCATGTGTTCAGTCCCTGCCCTACAGGTGTCTGCTGCGAGAGTCCACAGTCCCCTATGTTGTCATTACTACGAAGGACCACCGTTGTTCTCGTTCTCTTCATCCCCTGACCTCATCAAACTGATCACAAGCCACCTAAGTTTGCCTTGGACAAACTTCTTGAATCACTCACTTTAGTCACATACAAGAAAGATGCATAGTTTCACCGAATTATTGCCAAAAACACTGTTGATTTCCATGACCTCCAGACTTTTCTCCTTCCAATCTCGTCTCTGCACAGCTGAAGTTGAATTCTTCTACAGCTGAAATCTGGTCCTGTCACTATTTAATGCTCTCCCCTCCCCCAGTGGCTCTGCTTTGTCTCCAGGAGCCAAGCACATATTCTTTAGATGACGGCCATGAAGACGTGCCTCACTGAGCTCCCGCTGTAGGGAGCACAGTGGGGTGAGAGCCCCGAATGCACAATCCCTCAGTGCATTCGCACTGAGCCTCCCAGGCACTGCTCCCCACGGATGATTCAGCACGATGGAAATACGGACACAGACCCACTGCTGGGAGATATGGCACTGCTTTTTGGCTGCAGGACTCCCTAATGGCTTGGCTGAAACTCCCTGAGAGCTCATCACAGTCTAGGAGGCTTCCGCCCAAACTTCTTTCTCCTTCATTTGGGGTCAGATTTTATTGAGGCCAGAATCCTCTCTGTCCCAATTTCCTTTCACATGGGCGTTTCCTCTAATAAGATCCTGGAGAGTCTAACGCTGCCGTGATGTCTGCTTCTCGATACACTCACAGTAACACACATTACAAACACTCTTTTTTTTCAAACACTTATTTTTTGTTTTGCAAATTCCCACTAGCACCATAGATCTTGTGTTCTTGTTTTGTTTTGTTTTTTTGTTGTCTCTGTCTTCACCATTGTCTTGTCTTCTGGATCAGTTCTTACTTGTAAATTCAGCATCACTTATTTTTAGCTAAATTAGGTGCCTGTCCTTGGTAATTATCTATCATAACATGTACCATTCTCTATTCCCTGTTATGACTGTGAGTCCTGCCATCCATTCCCACTATTAGAATGTGAGCTTTTCAAGGACATGAATAGTCCCATGCAGAGCTGACACTTAGAGTCTCATACAATATATAGCAGCAGTGGCCGCACATTCTCACATTTAGCTTTTTGGTTGGCTATTGCTATGGAACAATTTCCCTCAAATTTAGTGTCTTAATACAGCAACCACTGCATTAGGTATGTGATTCTGTAGGTCAGGAGGCATTCAAGCAGAGCTCCGAGGGGACGGCCTGTTTCTGTGCTATGATACCCGGGGTTTCAGCTGGGGTGGCTCAAACAGCTGCAGATGCATGGGCCACATGGGAGAGGTCTTGGTTCTTCTCTGTTTTTTGGAGCTGTAATGGCTCCTTTCCTTGCAGATCTAATGCCTGGACTGGGATGGTTGAAATAGCTGGAGGCTAGCCAGCATGACTTTTTCTCTCTCCACATAGCCTCTCCATGGGGCTAACTTGGGCTTCCTCACAGCCCAGTAGCCTGGGAATAGTCGAATTTCCTATAAGAGGGCCTTTCAGAGGAAAAGAAACAAGAGCTCCAGTAGAAGCTGCAAAGAATCTTCTGACTGAGGCTTAGCAGTCCTAGAACGTCACTTCTGCTATATTCTATGGATCGAAGCAAGCAGAAGCCAGCCCACATTGAAAGGGATGAAGGAATGGACTCTTCTTAATGAGGAAATATCATGCATGTACAGGGAGAAAAAGAGTTGATGGTGGTCATCTTGAAATCAAGCTACCTCAAGATTCCATCCTAACTGACACTTACTCAGAAAGACCTCCTTCCTTAGATATCCAATCAGAAGTATGCTGTCCCCACTAGCTAGTCTTTGTCACGGTGTTTACTCCCTTCAACACCTTTATCAGTCTGTGATTCCTTGTCTATGTGTCTATTATTTACGTACTGTGCGTTTGCTAGAAGACAAGCCCCACAGGGACAAGTTCACCCCTGCATTCCCAGCTCCCAATGCAGAACACAAAGCATAACACATATTAGTAATGAAGTGTGCAAGCTAGAGGGAGACTCTGTTGTGTAATGGATACATATGGAGCAATTTTGCCTCCCAAATTAGATAGTTTCTACAGGACAAAGACTATGCCTTTCTGAACCCTTCTCAGTGCCAAGGACAACACAGAGTTGACACAGCCCAATAAGTCCTTGTTGAATAGTAGTAATAATCTTGGTCCTTATCCAAAAGGTCATCGGAGGCCCATTCTTCAAGTATTTTTAGTGGAAACCATGTTATATTGCCATAGGGAATGACCACGGGTGCCATGCTAATACTCACACTCCTCATACTTGTTGATGCTACTTCATGATGAAAAGTACCTTGCCAGTAAGTTTCCCACCATAGTAGTTTATCTCAAAGTCTCAGCTAGAAGGTGGGATAGTGAAAAGATGACAGGCAAAGAGCAAGGTGACTGTCCTTGTGCAAATAACTCATCGTCTCTGAGCCATTTATCTAAAATGTAGCTATTGTACCCACAGTTATTTTAACTGAGATAATACACATAAAGAACTTACTGCCAAGTTTGTAGGAGGTTAAGTGTTCAGCTCATGGTATTTTCCGAGTCTCTAATGCCTGTGGTTATAAAGGTTCAATATCGCTAATACTAAAAGTCGACACCCTATGTATTTGACATGCTTTAAATCTAAGTGAATTGACGGGTTTTATCTTTTATTTTCAAAAAAAGAGGAAATGACAGGACATGAGAAAGGGCCACACAGTGTTTCAATTCCATCTGAAATAACAGAAGTGAAAATATGCTTCCATCTAGACGTTTTATATTGGCTTGAAAGTGACTCACAAATGATCCTGAGAAATGGCATGGCCACGCTTGATCAAAGTACAGTAAGGCCATCAGAAAAAACCAAGGGTGATCTTTGTTTTCTAAACCACACTGACTATTTAAGGTTAAAAAGAAAGAACTGGTGTTTGTAACCATGCTAGTGAATCATAAACACTTCTTGTAACTCTGGACATCAGGAAGACAAATAAAAAATAGATACCAAGACTTAATGCCAATGAATAATGCTACTTTCACTGACCTTTCAGAAGAATATTTTTAAAGGTATTTCAAATGCATGAACAAAAATGTATATATTGCACAAATACCAATGTACTGTAGTCCAATGTACTGAAGAAAGTGTCTGGTTTTCAAATCACACGTGTCACTATCTTATTCTATGTTTCTTCCTCCTCCTAGGAAGCTTTTAACTCATCCACAAAATAATAAAAAGTTGTACCAAGTAGGAGCCAGATGAGGAAAGAATTATAAAATAAAAGTAATTCTTTTTTGCACATAAGATTTTCTTGCCAACTTGTGGATAGCTAGAAGAGAGCTGAAATATGTTTCAAGGTCATGTTTAGATTACATTTATTTATGCTTTCTCTCACCTCTTAGCAGTGAGAGCAAATTATGTTGTTGCAAATAAAATGTGTAGTGCCAAAAGGTAGAGGCCATTTATTTTTTTAAGTTTTCTTAAAAATTGAAAAGAGAGAGAGAGCACAAGCGGGGGTTAGGGTGAGAGGGAAAGGGAGAAGCAGAATCCCCACTGGGCGGGGAGCCCGACGCAGGGCTGGATCCCAGGACCCAGGATCATGACCTGAGCTGAAGGCAGATGCTTAACCAATTAAGCCACCCAGGTGCCCTGGTAGAGGCCATTTAAAAGAAATTACATATATGAAGGAAAGGAAAGAGGGGACACTCTGATTATTTGGAGGGGGCAGTGCATACAAGGTACAGACCTTCATGTAAAATCATGCTATTATTTTAAAATCTTCCTTTGGACAATCACAGCATATTTTTTTTTACTATATTGAAACGGTACAAAGATCTACTCCTTGGTTTAGGTAATAATACTATAGGCGAGGGATCAGCAAACTTTTTCTGTTAAGGGATAAGTAGTAAATACTCTGCTGTTGTAGCATAAAAACAGCCATACGCAATACATAAATGAATGGATGTGGCTGTGTTCTAATAAAACTTTATTTACAAAAACAGATGGGAGGCCAAATGTGGCCCATTAGTGGTTGTTTGCTAACACCTGCCATAGAATAGCATAAACCTACACTTCCTAAAATAGATAGCTCTACAAGTGAGAAAAATAAACTAAAATGCATGTGCATCACCTGAAGGAGCTAAGAAAAAGTCAAAATAAAATGTAAGTTTTGCATGCATTTTTTAGTAGCTGCCAAAGACAGACACCCCCTCCTGCTACTCCTTCATAGTCACCCCCCATTCCTTACCCCTGGCAACCACTGATCTCATCCCTTGTGGCTTGTCTTTTTGAGAATGTCAAATAAATGGAATCATATTATCTGTCATTCTTTGAAACTGGCTTCTCACTCGTGAAAGATTAGGTATTTAAAATTCATCCAAGTTGTCGCATGTATCAGCAGTAGGTTCACTGTACTGCTGAGTAGTAAACAATTGTATTCAACCAACCTGTGTGTGTGTGTATGAAAGAAGAAAGGAATTGTGTGTGAAAGAAGAAAGGAATTTGCTTCAGTGAGGCCAAAACTGGTAAGACAGTGGACTAGCATCTCGAAGACTGTCTTCCTCCAAGCAACTTTTTAAAATCCGTTCATGGGTTAAATGTATTTGGGTTGTTTCCAGCTTTTGGCCATCACAAAGCTACTACAAACATCTGGGTACAGGTTTTTGTGGAAATGTAAGTTTTCATCTCCCTAGGGTAGATACCAAGCAATGGTATTACCGTGTTGTATATTAAATGCATATTTAATTTTATACAAAACTGCCAATCCCATTTCCCATTATACAGGTTTTCTAATCATCACATTTATTCTTCTTCTATATTAGGAAGTAGCATCCACTCAATGAAGCTCCCAAATGTACTGGCTGAGTGACCCTGAGCAAGTCCTTAAGGATTTCACCCTTTCCTTGTTTCAAAGCTGGGGATAACAATGGTTCTTGTTCCTTATGTTTCATGTGAGTGAACAAGACGATGCTACCTCAGCACTTGGGTCAGTGCCCACGAGAGTGGCTCTCCATCACGGCCATTCTACCCCCACAGGAACTTGGCAACGTGTGGAGACATTTTTGGTTGTCACAACTGAGGGAAGTACCATTGGCATCTGGTGGGTAGAGGCCGCGGATGATTGTAAACATCCTACAATGCACAGGACAGCCCCCTCCACAATGAATTATCCATCCCCAAATATCACGGATGCCAAGGTGGAGAAACCCTGGCCTCCACAGAGAAAGCACTCCACAGATATCTATTATCATCATCAGCATCATTATTAAAATGGATATTTATTCAAACTCAGCATATACTCAAGTTACTCAAGAGGGTTAGGTACACGGCTCAGAAAGAGTAATGACTTTAAAGGAAAAGGAGTAGTTCTCTATAAAGCTGAAGTCAAGAAAGTGAATAATAAATAAAATAAATCACCACTGATTTTTTCCCTGAAGTTTCCAAAGAAAAAGTTAATGTCCAAAGATTTTCTGAAGCTCCCCTTACATAAACTTAGAATCTTAATATGGTTATCACTGATGTTGAAAATGACAGCAAATATTTTCACATTCTTCACCACAAAAAAGTCATCTTTGATATATTAAAATACACTGAAAAAGAAACATTTCAATGTCAGTCATCCATTCAAGTCAGCTCAGCTGAGATACTTCAGTTAGGCACCTGAAAGAATTACTATAGATGTAACCTAAGATAAGACGGGATAACAAAAACAAAGTCCTAGAATACTCCCATGATTGAGTGTGAATTCAACAAATATTTGTGCCCCTCAGATCCTTCTCCCCAACCTTTATTCTTCTGGTAGAAGCAGACAAGTGATGTGCAACACTCTGTAATGCCACGTAGCTTCCCCAGCACACTGCCACATATCGCCAGCTGCGCAATGCCAGCTCCCTCGGACCACTAGTCTCTTCATCTCAAACAGGTGCAATGAACCATCAAGGTTCTGTCAAGTCACATATGCTCTGGGGAAGTTCTACGGCCAGTCCCTTTTAGGACAGACCTTAGAAAGAGGCTGGGGAGAAACTTCCACTACTCCTCCTCCTGCTCTGATCCCAGATCTAAAGTAGCAACCCATCTCAGGTGAGCCAACCTGGGGGTCCTGGGTAAATCAGGTGAGTGGAGGGGCTGGCAGATGGGTGAGGTTGCAGGAAAGACACACATGGAGTTTGCCTGTGTGTGTATTATTTAATGGTTTAAACACAGAATTTATTCAAAGTACATCAATCAGTCCTTAATGACCTTTAAAGGACCTCCACCTTACAGGACCCCCCACCACAATCTCCCCACAAAATGCTTCATTTAGAAAAACAAAAAAACACTTACATTCTATTAAGAAGCCCGAAAAGGAGGACAAATGTCCTGTACACAGTTGTATTTTAAACAAGAGATGCTGCTGGGCGAATACAGCACAAAGTGCATTCAGCAGTCCTTGAAATAATGCAAACATGATCCAATTTGCATTTTTTCGTTTGCTTGGTTTTGTTTTTCCCTTTTTTGGGGGTAACAGTTTTACTAAGACATGATTCACTTTTCTACACAATTCACCCATGTAAGATGTACAATTCAACGGTTTAGTGCGTTCAGAGACTTCTGCAGCCATCACCACTATCAATTTTAAAGCATTTCATCACTCCAGAAAGAAACCCACACCCCTCCTATTCCCCCGCCCCCAATCAAGTCTAGTTATGCTGATAACCCACCAAAGTAAATTTTGCAAATCCTTTAAAAGCTGCTCAATGTCCATTTTTCCTTTTGAAAGTTATTGACTATCTTTTTTTTCTGGATTCTGACTGGCAACATTTACTACAAGGTTAGGACAAGCTGAGGGAAGTACCTGTCTCTGGCCCAAAGTCTAAGGCAGCACTGAAGCACTCAGTTATCATGAAAATTACTATTGTAATCCAATATTTTAAAAATTAAAATGGGGGCACCTGGGTGGCTCAGTCGTTAAGTGTCTGCCTTCTGCTCAGGGTGATCCCAGGGTCCTGAGATCAAGCCCTGCATCGGGCTCCCTGCTCCGCTGGGAGTCTGCTTTTCCCTCTCTCACTCCCCCTGCTTGTGTTCCCTCTCTCGCTGTCTCTCTCTCTGTCAAATAAATAAATAAAATCTTAAAAAAAAAAATTAAAATGAACGCAAAAGCCCACCACTGTAAATAAAGGCTGAATTCCCTGATCCTTTTTGTGATAAAATGTTATTTACAAACACAGGCAGGCAGACCACAGGCATAGCTTACCAACTCAATTTTTGAACATACTGCATTACAATGTTACATACATTACATATCTTTGTGTGTGTGTTTGAGAGAGAGTGTGCACCCATGTTTGCCCATGTGAGTCGGGGGAGGGACAAAAGGAGGGAGAAGCGAGAATCTTAAGCAGGCTCCACACTCAGGGCAGAGCCCGATGTGGGGTTCAATCTCATGACCCTGACATCATGACCTGAGCCAAAATCAAGAGTCCGATGCTTAACCAACTGAGCCACCCAGGGGCCCCTAATGTTACACATCCTAATGCCTGAGTGTTTTTGGTGGCCCCTTAAATTTTGCATCTTAAACAAGTGCCCCACTCTCCTCACCCTGGTCCTAGCCCACATACTGTTTCCATTTTTCTCCCTTCATTTTGCCCTTTGTCAATGGATTAGTGTAAAACAACATGATTTTGAAAGGCTAGGGAGATTGGTAGAAGAAAAGCGAGAAAATCAGATGCTCCAGGCACTGGGCCGTCAGCCCCTGAATAACGGAGGCACTGAGTCTGAGCATTTGCAAGGACTCAAGTCTGGGACCTGACAGGTAAACACACAGATTTTCTATTAGCGTGCTGCTCAACAGGGGTGTATAAGAAAACTCATGCTGCCTGAGGTATTTATGAATGACTTCAGGGATAAGGGAAGTACACAGGTAGTAAAAGTTGCTGATGCAAATTTATTAAGTTAATAAAAATTATAGAGGGACATAAAAAGCAGAGTAATCTAATAGGGCTGTGTGAATGAGCCACCTGATAAAATTTACCCCAGAGGGGAATCATTGAAGGAGGAAAACCCAGGGCTACTCAGGAAAAACAGCCAGTAACCAAAAGCTTTAAGAAGCCACTGGCTTGGCAAGATCCAAAGTGAGTTCAAGGTATTTGACTATATTGACGGAAAGATATATAAAAATTCAGACACTATGGCTGCCCATGTGGCACCTTAATGAACCCCCTCCTTATCTAACTCCCCTACGACAATCTCTCCCTACAATGGTTGCTGTTTGGGAAACTGGTACATTTGGTTAAGGAGCCCAAGATGGGGAACAAATGTCCAGAACATAGTAACATTTTATTTTATTTTTTTAAGGATTTTATTTATATGACAGAGAGCACAAGTGGTGGGGAGGGGCTGAGGGAGAGGGACAAGCAGACTCCCCGCTAAACAGGGAGGTGATAATACGGGGCTCAATCCCAGAACCCTGGGATCATGACTGGAGCCAAAGGCAGATGCTTAACTGACTGAGTCACCCAGGCGCCCCTGTCCAGAACAGTCATATTTTAATTAAGAGGTGCAGTTAGGTCAACGCAGCTCAAAAATTAGGAGCTTCAAGAAACACATGCAGAGGAAACATGTTAAAATTTGGGCCTTTACTCTCAGAAAGTTTAGGAAGAATCAACATTATTTTATCAAATGTGGAAGGCATACGAAGAGTAAAGAAAAATGGTAAAGCAGGATCTCACATGTTCATTAGTCACGAAATACAAGAGAGCGGATGATGAACAAGCGAATTATACTGGCAAATAGAGGAAAAGGAAATGCTTCCTACAAACAGCACGATCGATAGGAGTTATTGACATCCGGCAGTGAGCTCGTGCTTGGGATTATGATAAAAGGAGCCATAAATAGGTTAGAAAAGAACAGAGCCAGGGCCTCTAGGTTCCACCGCAAGCAGAGACATGGGAAAAGCATCCTGAGGATATCAATGTCTCAGCTCACAAAGCTCCACTGGAAACAAAGAGGAGTCTGAAGACACTATGTGTCAGTGTGTGTTGGTTTTTCCCTCTTTGTGCCGGTTGCACTACCAGCTTTGACCCTATTTGTGCTCTAACGGTCCAACCGGTACGGGCTGTGCGGCGTGAGTTCCAGCGTCTAGCTGTGTAAGAACCCTGGCTCAGGACCGGGGACGCGCCTCTGAGGCTTCACAGTAACGACTCACAGCACATCTGAGATTACCCCAAATGACGGGGATGCGCTTGAGATCCCATCAACCTCACTCAGGCAGCTGAGGCTTCTCCCTCGTACTCCGGGGTTTCAGAAGGATGCCAGGTAGCCATAGGACAGCCCGACACTGGCAACACTTACGTTATACTCAGCATTTCTCCATAGAGGTGGTATCATTACGTCCATGTGACAGACCGGAGCCCTGTGATACGGTGACAGCATCACATATCAGGATTTTGTTATTACCGTGGGAAGACACACGTCATGGAAAAGATACCATTTTGGCCATTTTTAAGTGTGCAATTCAGTGGCATTATCACACCCACACGATTGTGCCACCACCATATGTTTCCAGAATTTTCCCATCACCCAAATCTTCTATCTCTCTGTAAAAATTTTTTGGGTAAAGTATGCGTAACATTAAACTTGCCATTTTAAGTGTATGCTTAAATGGCATGAAGTACGTTCATACTGCTGTGCAGCCTTGCCACCATATACCTAGGGTTCCATCTTCCCACACTGGAACGCTACTGGCATTCAGTGACAACCCCACTCCCTACCCGCGGGCCCCGGTGACACCATCCTACTTCAACAACAAAAAAATAAAAGGCTGGAACCTGTGACTTACATGCCCATTATTATGTAATTTTAATAAACAGATACTAAACCTGCAAGAATTTCCAGCGGAACCATCTAAAGAGCTATTTAAAAAAAATACATGGTATCTGGGAGGGTAAAAATCCAATTCCTATAAAAAATCTAATTCCTGTAAAAAATTCAATTCCTGTAAAAATCCAAGTCCCGGTGCCAGACTGATTAATACTGATTCCTTACGCCATTGCTGAAAATGCAATAATGTCACAATGGAGGCATCAGCATTCTTTGGAAATTAGTTTCAGAAACACCTTGTTAAACTTTACTTCTTCTGGTGAAGTAGTGAGTTTTATACTACTATTTTTAGGAATATAATTGCATGAAAAAAAATCCTTATTTTGAAAATGAAAGCCCTGCCACACCTACACACAGAGACGAGAAGGGAGAAAGACTAAACTCTCCTTCATTCCTCCAATCTTCGAGCCCACACCTGCACTAAAATAACCTCCATCATACCCCACCCCGGAGCTGCTCTGTAAGGCTCTCTTTGCTCTTCCCCATTAAATCTAAAAAAGTCTCAGGGATAACTCCGTGCTTTTGCCTCAACAATAAGAAGGGAGTCATTTATCATCTGGCAAGTCAGGTGTGCAATCTTCCACGCGTTGATTCCTGCTCAAAGCTGGGGTCAGGACAAAATGTCAGCCGCGCATCCCTATCTAGTAACCGCATCAGGTGGTGAGGTGCACTTGGAAAAGTGATGATAACACAGGTCATGCAGAGCAGGTCTGATTCTTAGTGATGACTGACATGTCAAGCTGGGGAACTCAGTGTTGCTCTTGCAAACTTCATCTCTGAAGTTCAGTTTGGCGTTGGGATCTCCATGATGGCAGGGGCCTCAGGGAGACTGACACACTCATCCCAATTTGTTTCATAGCAGGGCTTAACTAACACCCAGAATATTGAGTCTGCAGGTCTCATGAGACCCAGCTGCCTGGATCCCGGCTTGTAATTCGATGCCTTCCAAGACAAAAAGAAATGGCAGCTCCTTTTGCAAGAACAGTCAAATCCACTGCGTTCAAACCCAACTCTGATTCAAACATGGGAGGAAAAATGTATCTTCCCTTTCTTTTCTTTCTTTTTTTCTTTTTTTTCAGTTTTAGGGAAAAGATGGTGGACAGTTTCTAGAGAGATTTTTTAGAACTCTCTATTTCCTGAGGAAGTGGAGGATGAATTTATCATGCACAGGAGAGCAGCCAACAGATACACTCACTCCATGCTTCTCAGATTTTAGGGTGCCAGAAGTTACCTGATATGTGCTGGTTATGAAGGCAGATGCGTGGGCTCCACCCCAGAAAGTTCTGAGTCTTTAGCTCTGAGCCCCAGGGATATGTATTTGTAGCCCCACATCAGGTAATCTGATGGTGGCAGTGTGCTGGCTTACTGCTGCTATCACAACGTGAATTTCTTCTCTCGGTTCTGGAGGCCAGAAGTCTGACAAAAGCCTCACCGGGCTAAAATCAAGGTGTTCGCAAGGCTGTGTTCCTCCTCGAGGCTCTAGGGGAGAATCTATTTCTGTGCTTCTTCAAGCTTCTAGAGGCTTCTGCCATTCCTCAGCTGATGGTCCTCGTCCTGCATCTCCACTGCACACAGTGTTATGTCTTCTGACTTTGCTTCTGTCCTCACATGTATTTATCTTTGGCCTCCGCTTGGAAAGGTCTTCTCATGCTGTACCACTCTGACACGCCTTTTCTGTAGTCAAATCTTCCTCTGCCCTCCTCTGAGAAGGATCCCTGTGATCATCTCGGACCCAGCTCGATCATGCAGGATCCTCTCCCACCTCAAGGTCCCTAGCTAATAATGACATCTGCAAAGTCCCTTTGACCCTGCAGTCAGCATACTCCCCGTTTCAGCGATTAGGCTGTACATACATTTTGGGGGAGAGAATGGGCATTATTCTGCCTAGCACAGGTGGTGCACAGGCCAGACCCGGAAAAAATCTACAATAAGCAGTGTTTACTTCATTTTTCTCATGACTCACCACACCCACAAGGCACTGGTACTCAACTGGGCAAGGGAGGGGTGAGTTTTCTGCCCTGGGGACATGTGGCAATGTCTGCAAGGAGTCCTGAATGAGGATGGAGATGGAATTGAGAGAGAAGGAGAACCACGAAAAGAAATGTACCTTGTCTTCTAACCCACTAAAAAGCTACGTAGTTTCTACATGGTCTCTCCTCCCTCCTGCAGTGCTGACGGAAAGACACTGAACGTGGGGTCAGATGAAACTGGGTGTGTGTCCCAGCTCTGCTGGGTGTGATACAGAGACTGCTTCAGTAGCTCTCCCAGCCTTAGGTGTCTGTAAAGGGAGAAGAGTCAGACCTCCCTCAGAGAGGTGAGATGAGCCCTGGGGTGTGATGGCTAACACACCTGGTTAGTTCCCGAACCATTAACCTAGGAGTAGCGCTCTCAGTCTTGCTCAGATAGATGTTCCCAGAAGGCAGGGACTTTGAATTCTTGAACGTTGCATTAGAAACTGCCCAAACCTGTGTCTATCTAGGTGCTTACACCTAATCAACTGTGGTCAGATCAAAAGGAAAACAAGCAAGGAAACAACTGTGTCTAGGACACAGGCCACAGTATTGGTCAAACAGAAGACTTAAATAAACAACAATTTAGGAAGGGATTATGAAAAGTCATCAAAAACCAGAAATATGCGTGTTACCTATCCAATCCCCAAAGCAGTGCATACACAGTGACTGTTGTGAGCATAAACGACGGATGGCCAACCAAACACCTATAAAGAAAAGATGAACGGAAGGGGGAAGGGGTCTGTATGCTCTCTGGATGAAGAGGTGACCTCCGCAGGAGTGACACAGCATTGCAGATGGGCTGCAGGAGGTAAGGATGGCCTCGCACAGCCGATGTGGCTCAGGTGCTAGTAGCATGCCAAGTTAGCACACCTAACCTCATCCACACAGGCCTCAGCTACTGAGTTAGCACACCTAACCTTACCCGGGCGGGCCTCAGCTACTGAGTTAGCACACCTAACCTTACCCGGGCGGGCCTCAGCTACTGAGTTAGCACACCTAACCTTACCCACGCAGGCCTCAGCTACTGAGTTAGCACACCTAACCTTACCCGGGCGGGCCTCAGCTACTGAGTTAGCACACCTAACCTTACCCACGCAGGCCTCAGCTACTGAGTTAGCACACCTAACCTTACCCGGGCAGGCCTCAGCTACTGAGTTAGCACACCTAACCTTACCCACGCAGGCCTCAGCTACTGAGTTAGCACACCTAACCTTACCAGGGCGGGCCTCAGCTACTGAGTTAGCACACCTAACCTTACCCAGGCGGGCCTCAGCTACTGAGTTAGCACACCTAACCTTACCCGGGCAGGCCTCAGCTACTGAGTTAGCACAACTAACCTTACCAGGGCAGGCCTCAGCTACTGAGTTAGCACACCTAACCTTACCCACGCAGGCCTCAGCTACTGAGTTAGCACACCTAACCTTACCAGGGCAGGCCTCAGCTACTGAGTTAGCACACCTAACCTTACCCAGGCGGGCCTCAGCTACTGAGTTAGCACACCTAACCTTACCCGGGCGGGCCTCAGCTACTGAGTTAGCACACCTAACCTTACCCACGCAGGCCTCAGCTACTGAGTTAGCACACCTAACCTTACCCGGGCGGGCCTCAGCTACTGAGTTAGCACACCTAACCTTACCCGGGCAGGCCTCAGCTACTGAGTTAGCACACCTAACCTTACCCACGCAGGCCTCAGCTACTGAGTTAGCACACCTAACCTTACCAGGGCGGGCCTTAGCTACTGAGTTAGCACACCTAACCTTACCCGCGTGGGCCTCAGCTACTGAGTTAGCACACCTAACCTTACCCGCGTGGGCCTCAGCTACTGAGTTAGCACACCTAACCTTACCCGGGCAGGCCTCAGCTACTGAGTTAGCACACCTAACCTTACCCACGCAGGCCTCAGCTACTGAGTTAGCACACCTAACCTTACCAGGGCGGGCCTTAGCTACTGAGTTAGCACACCTAACCTTACCCGCGTGGGCCTCAGCTACTAAGTTAGCACACCTAACCTTACCCGCGTGGGCCTCAGCTACTGAGTTAGCACACCTAACCTTACCAGGGCGGGCCTCAGCTACTGAGTTAGCACACCTAACCTTACCCGCGTGGGCCTCAGCTACTGAGTTAGCACACCTAACCTTACCAAGGCGGGCCTCAGCTACTGAGTCTTGTTGAAACCAAATAGATTCTGGCTGAGACTCCCTGTGCATCCTGCCAGGACCTGTTTGGGAAATGAGCACAGAGCTCAAGCAGGTGAGCACCCCTAACTGAAATCCAGCAAGCTTGTGGGAGAGTCTGCTGTGGAAGGCAGCTACGCAGCTCATGCCTGGCCCCGGGGCACAGCAGCACACACCAGCACCAGCACCCAGGATCCCTGAATGTGGGCGTCAAGAATGTGCCCACATCCATGAAGCCGGGAAGGGTCCCCATGGAAACGCTTCATCATCACTGACATTTCAGCTCCCGCTGCCAGTGCCGGTAACTGGAGGCACTGCCTGTGACCTACTGCTAACAGTTTATCGAGGTAATGAGGGAACATCTTACCTTTTCCTGGTCAGAAACAACACTGGGTAGAGTCTTCCTTTCCTTGTTTCCTGTACTTAGGACAGGGCTTTAAAAAAATCCATATTGCACCCTTTTTCATTTGGGATTATCCCACAAAGTAGAATAAAATTTACTAAAAGCCAAAGATCTATCAAATTTTATTTTAAAGATTTTATTTATTTGAGAGAGACAGAGAGAGAGAGCACACACAAGCAGAGGGAGAAGCAGTCTCCCTGCTGAGCAGGGAGCCCGATACGGGGCTCGATTCCAGGACCCTGGGATCATGACCTGAGCCGAAGGCAGACACTTAACCGACTGAACTACCCACGCACCCCAAGATCTATCAAATTTTAAAGATGAGAAGGCATGCGGTATTTATGCCAGACCAATGTGTAGGGTACAGCTCTGTTACTCTAAGAATTACCCTGTGGAGTCCGAGGATTGTGAAAAGGTGTGCAAGACTGCCTCTCCAAGATCACTGCAAACCGAGCGCCACTGCATGCTTCTGAACGCCAGGCGATGTGTTCAAATTCTTAACTCCATCGTGGTTGACAAATGGGTCAGTTTATCTAAAATGCAGCCCCTTTACATCCATTTATACCAAAGGCACAAAAAATTAAGAGAAGGATTTGTTATTCTGGCTTTAATATTAGCAAACTGAAAAGCCTGGCTCGTCCCTGAATGTGTATCATGGCTTCACGGGTAAGACTAAAGAAAATATTAAGGAAAGAAATGCTCAGCTTTGATCTCTATAAATATAATCATCTATATTGATTTACTACCTTCGACTTATTGAAGGTCTCATTATCTTATTAATCATCCCTATTCTTTTTAAAGAATGCATTTACATATATTGTTATGAGCTGAACTCCCAAATTCACATGTTGAAATCCTAAGCCCCAGGGTCTCGGAATTGGAAGTGATGGTTTCTGGAGATGGGACCTTTAAATAAGTTAATTAAGGTAACACGCGGTCACTAGGGTGGGCACTTATCCCCCATCACTGGGGTCCTTATAAGAAGAGGAGATTAGGACACAGACAGGCACAGAGGGATGACCATGTGAGGACACAGCAAGTGTGAGTCTACACGGCTAGGAGAAAGGCCTGAGGAGGATCCGGCCCTGCCCACGCCTGGATCTTGGGCTCCCAGCCTCCAGACTGTGAGACAGGAATGTCTTCTGTTTGAGCTCACCAGGCTGTGGCAATGTGTTAGGGCAGCCTGAGCAGACTCATACACATATTTTCTATATCAACTGCTGCAAGTTCTCCTTTCTTTGTTTTACAGCCTCTCTTGAGGACCTGCTGTATGTCAGGCCCAGGACAATGAGCTTCTTATCTCTAATTCGGTTAATTCTCTGAGCAAAGATGCACAATATGCATTAGTAGCCCTAGTTTATGCATAAGGACACTGAGGCTCGGTGTTAAAACTTTGCCCCAGATCACACTAGACGGTGCAACTGGACCTCCAGTCCAGATAGATCCAGAAGCAGGTCTTGTGTGGATTCACTGCCTCTTCCTCCAGGATCCAGATGCTTTAATGAGGATCATGTCTCTGCATATCAGGAGGAACATTTGTGCACAGGTGATGCCTGGAGAGAGCTGAGAGCTGTACCACACCCATCTGGGAAGGGCCCACCATCAACGCCATGGTCACCAAGCGTGGATCACCCTGAGCAGGGAAGCGAGGCTGTGACTCTCCCTCCCTACATACTCAACCACAGCAGAACGCAGGTGCAATACACTGGGCGGGAGATGACACGAGCCCACCTCCCGCCCCTCTCTTCCCTGTTCTACCACATCTCCAGGTATGGCCCCTTCTGCTCGCTTCAGATCTAGATCAGTCAGCTACTGCTACAAAACAAATGACACCAACATAGCAGCTGAAAACACCCACTTCTTAGCTCACAGGTCTGTGGGGCAGAAGTCCAGGATGGCATGGCTAGGGTCTCTGCCATGGGTCTCCCAAAGCTGTTTCCCGAAGACACTCCCAGGGTATCTGCGAGGCTGGGCTGTTGTTACCCGGAATGTTCAGAAAGGATTCATTTCCAGGCTCCTTCAGGTTGCTTCATCAATTCTGTTCCAGTGGTTGTAGGACTGAGGTCCCCAGCTCCTTGCTGGCTGTCAGCCAGAGATCACTTTCTGCTCCCAGAGGCCACCCAAATGCTTTCTCACACGGCTCCTCCCCTCCCCAAACCACCAGAGGCACCTGGAGTCCCTCTTATACTTCAACTATCTCTAACTTTTCCTTCTGCTACCAGCTGGGCAAACACCTCTGCATTTAAAGGGCTTGTGTGATCAGATGAAACCTACCTCACCCCAATACTCTGTTTTACCAACAGAAGGCAACATAATCAAGGAAGTGATGTATGATCATATAATAGGCTCCTACCCACACTCAGTGGGGAAGGGATTGCACAAGGGAAGGGCAGCCTTAGAATTCTGCCAACCACAGCACGTCACATATATACCCCTGTCCTCGCCATGTCTGTCATTCCTTCCACACCAGCATTCTAACCAACCTCTCTCTTCTAACCAACATCCCATTTTCCACCCTGGAGAAACAGCGATCTGTTATCAAACATGAGTGTGGCCTTGCCACTCCTGTAGTTAGTGCTCATTTTATTCACTCCACATTTATTGAGCACCTCTGTAAACCTCCCCCCAATATATATATATAAATATACATATAAATTTTTTATAAATTTTTATAATTTTATAATTTATAATTATATATAATTATTATATGTATATATTATATATTATATATGTTATATATAATATATATTATACATATATGTATATATAATTATTATAATATATAAATATATATTATATAATTATATATTATATAATTATAAAAATTTATAAATTAAAATTATAAAATTTATAAATTTTATAAATTTTTATAAATTTATATATATATATATTTTAAAGATTTTATTTATTTGACAGAGAGAGAGACAGGCAGCGAGAGAGGGAACACAAGCAGGGGGAGTGGGAGAGGAAGAAGCAGGCTCCCAGCAGAGCAGGGAGCCCGATGTGGGGCTCAATCCCACGTCCCTGGGGTCACGCCGAGCTGAAGGCAGATGCTCAACGACTGAGCCACACTGACACCCCCTCCCCAATATTCTAAGCACCATAATGAGAGAAGCCAGTCAGAGAAACTTCATGAAGGACACACCCTCAAGAAGGAAAGATGATCCCCAATAAGCAGACAAGTGTGTGGGTAAGGGCACAGGGCAAGACAGAAGCTATGGAAAAAATGAACATACGAAGCAGCTGGTTGGACCGGGAATGGTCTGGGAATGCTATTCTAGACGGGCAGCCTGGAAAGGTCTGGCTAAGCACAGACAGACCCGCATGGAGCCACCCACAGGAAGGTATTGAGGATGGAGTGTTCCACAGAGGGACCAGCAGTTGAAGCCCCTGAAAAGGGGAAGGACTGGCTGTTGGAGGAGCTAGGGACAAACACAGACAGGGTAGAGCTCGCACTGATAAGGAACTCCTTAAAGAAATGAAGTCAGCAAGACGCAATGATTTATGGAAGGCTGGTCTATTCACTGAGTGTCAACTGTGCAGGTGTACAAGGCAGTCACTTCCATCACATGAGCTATAAGCCTCAGTAGAGCAACACAGACAGCCTAAGGTGATCTCATGGGGAAAGGTCTCAGGGAACAAATACCCCCTCTCCCTCTCTCTTGGCTCCTGCCAGGGCTCACTGCAGGACACTTTAGGTGGGACCCAGTGCAAAGCCCAAGGGCATGCATCCAGTTGATGTGGTCCACAACCATCAACCTTCAGGGGTGGAGTGGGGGATGGAGAACAATGCAGAGTGCATTTGGGGACATAAAAGGACCATCACAGCCCCAACCCTGAAATCTGGAAACCTGCCCAAGGGGACAGTTGGCGCTCCCTACTTTCAGGTCTCCTAAACACTGAAGATTCAGCAATTAGAAGGTATTGCTGATTTCCCAGGTTCTCCACTTCAGGAATCTCCCAGTTACTTATGAATCCCAGCTGAGAGTTCTGCTTCCCTCTGGGCTGGGCTGCTGTCTCTGCCGCTGCTGTTGCCCAGAAGCGGAGGGCACTGCCCTGTTCCATGCTGGGCAGGCAGCTCCCTTCTCACATCCTCCCAGCTGCAGCCTCCACACCCATTCTGGGACAAGAGGGCTCATCAGCAAAATGCGTCATCTTTTCTACAGAGATTTTCTATAATGGGCCACGTTTACTTGTGGCACAGTTATCACTCCCGTGTCACTCTGTCATTTCCAGCTGAACATCATCTCTATCCCTCCCTAGTAGAAAGGCTCTTGGAAGTCTGCAAACCCTCCAAGCCCTTAATGAGACTCCCTTTTCTCCAGTAGGAGCGATACTCTGTCCATCTCACACCTTCTTTTATCCCCAGTCCTTTGAACAGTGCCCGACTCGTATTAAACATTTACAGAAGGATACGGTCTGACAGGAAATTAGCACAGAAGACTCTACCTGTTCACGGGGATGAAATAAAACGCCCTGAACCAAGTCAGGAGGAGAACTCTGATCCCGTGAGATTAACAGATCTGGCTGAAAGCATAGATGTCCTGGGTCTTTTCGGCCAAGATAAATAGACCTTATCTTCACTCTGAGATCTTCTGCTTAGAAGTCACCAAGATCCATACTAGTTCCAAACATGCCGTGGCAGCCAACTCCCAGACAGGAGGGAGGTATTGTTGAAAGTGCACTTTTTGGGGCGCCTGGGTGGCTCAGTAGGTGAAGCATCTGCCTTCAGCTCAGGTCATGATCCCAGGGTCCTGGGATGGACCCCACATCAGACTCCTTGCTCAGCGGGGAGTCTGCTTCTCCCTCTCCTTCTGCCCCTCCCCCTATTTGTGCACGCGCTCTCTCTCTCTCAAATAAATAAAACCTTTAAAAAAAAAAAAAGAGCATTTTTCTGTGTGCCTGCATGCAATTCGATGACAGTTGCATACGGTAGTGGAAACATGGGAATTGTAGTCATATTTACTTAGTACAAATTTAGGCAGTGAAATGGCCTTAGTTGGTGCCTCCTTACTGACGGGGTGCACAGTAGTGAACTGACTGCTAAGCACTCCATCGCCTGCCATCGACTTGTTCACACAGAGCGGTGTTGGAAACTTTGGAGTTACGGGTGTTTCGGCCAGATAGCTTTTTGTTGTGGGAGTTGTGGGGGGCACTGGAGGATGTAGAAGCCTTCTATATATTTGGGCTGAGCGGCTTTTGCACCCAGTGGTTTCTAACTGGAACTGGGTTTGAATGCCTGGCCGACTGGTGTGTGTTGCACTCCCCCTAGATGGTGAAAACCACAGGAGCAAGTTGTGTGCAGACTTCACCTCAAATACATGCTCGGTTCTGTGCTTTTTAGCTGAACTCCCGTTTTCAACAGCTCCACCAAGATACCTGCCCTTTCAGAGCATGTCTTCTGTGCATGCCTAGGTGTTCTTCTGGGGCCCATGAGAGATCCAGAGGCACTCTTCCAGCAGGACATCAGTCACAAGGATAGAAAGAGGAGGGTTTAAGGTGCAAAGCAGGCCTGGCAAGCAGGCTGTTTGCAGACCCAGCTCAGTGACTAAGGGGACTGACCAAGAAGCGCACTTCAGCGGCCGCTGAGCTCTGTTCTGTTTTATCCTTACAGTATGGTAGTATGGTATTGAAGTCAGTGTACAACCTCCTGAATGGCTCACCTGCAGGGTTTCTTCTCAACCAGTAATTATATCTTATGTCCCAAAGGGCAACCCTTTTAGTTCAGCCCCTGGCTTTAGGAAAATAAACACCTTCTCCAGCAGCCTGGAAGGCACCATTAGTCTCTTTTGTATAGCCAATGCTCCTAATGACATTTAATAATTATTAATGTCTCAAACGGCATCTTATTTTGTTGTTGTTCAGTAAGCTTGATTACTCCTGATTACCTTAAATTACAGCATCACCCAGGTTCACGGGACACTCATGGAAACCATGGGTTCCACCTCCTACCCAGCTCCCCCCCAAAAGCTTTATGAAATGCAATGCCTGCTTTTTTCCAGAAACACAGCCTATGTTTCTAGGCATCGTTTCCTGTTTTTCTCATGTACGGCTGGAAAAAAATGTAGGCTTCTCCAGGCTTTGAGTTTGGTCTGTCATTCAGCAACTGTGACCTTCCATTGGTGCCTCAATGACACTGTCATTGTCCCTAGGCTGCCTCTTGTTGTTGATCTTCTTGGATACTCATTGGATGCTTTTCCCCCTTTGTTTGGGGAAACTAAAGTGAGGATGTGTTTCCATGTGGGGAGGGACTCTCAGTGTTGCTCCGGAGAAGCAGGACATACTCTACTCCTGACCTCCCCTCCTACCCTGACAGACCGTGCCCTTTTGCTGGCTGAATAAATAAATGGATGTATGAAAAAAATAATGGTGGCAGAAGCTGGCTTCCTGTCCCGTAGACATCCCAGCATGTCTTTTCTCTCCTGGCTTTCTTGCGACATAACTGACACAGAGCCCTGTGTAAGTTTCAGGTGCATGATGTGTTGATCTGATATATTTATAAATTGCAAAATGATGACCACCACAGTGTCAGGTAGCCCTTGCACACCATCACATAATTACCCTTCCTTTTTGTTGTGAGAACTTTCAAGCTCTTACTCTCTGAGCAACATGCAAGTATATGGTACAGTATTATCAGTTTATAACCACCATACTCTACATTAGAGCCCCAAACTTGTTAATCATATATACTGGACGTTTGTACCCTTTAAACAATATCTTCCAATCTCCCCTACCCCCAAGGCCCTGGTAACCTACTCTCTGTTTTCTGAGTCTTTTTTAGATTCCACATTTAAGGGAGATCATACAGTATTTGGCTTATACCATTTAGCATAATCCCCTCATGTAATATATGTGGTGATATATATATGACATAAGTCATAATGCATAAAATGAGATATATTATATATAATAATAAGTATGTCATAATATGTATGTCATAATGCCTAATCTGAAATATTATATATATAATAATATATATGTCATAACAATATATGTCATAATACCGAATGTGAGATATATATACAGGTCATAATAATATGTCATAATGCCTAATGTGAGATATTATATACGTAATAATATATTTATATCATAGTATGTCATAATGCCTAATGTGAGATATATAAAATATGTCATAATAACATAATATCATAATGCCTGGTGAGATATATTATATAATAATATATATCATAATAATATACCTGACATAATGCCTAATCTGAGATACTATATAATAAATGTCATAATAATATGTCATAATGCCTAATTTGAGATATTATATATAATATGTCATAATAATATGTCATAATGTCTAATGTGAGATATTATATACATATAATATATATGTCTTAAAAATACGTCATAATGCCTAATGTGAGATATATTATATATAACATATCATAAAATATATGTCATGTTTAATGTGAGATATATTATACATATGTGATAATAATATACATGTCATAATGCCTAATGTGAGACATATATAATAATATGTGATAATAATATATATGTCATATCTAATGTGAGATATTACATATATTAAAATATGTCATAATGATATGTTATAATGCCTACTGTGAGATATGTTATATATGTCATAATAATATATGTCATAATGCCTAATGTGAGATATTACATATCTAATATGTAATGTCATGATGACTAACGTGAGATATATTACAGATAATCTACAAGTCATAATGTTTAAAGTGAGATATACTATACATATGTGATAATGATATATATGTCATAATGTCTAATGTGAGATATATATAAAATATGTCATAATATATAATATTATGTCACAATGCCTAGTGAGATATATTATATATTTAATAATATATGTCATAATATGACATAATGCCTAATCTGAAATATTATATATATTATATATATAATAAATGTTATATTATATATATAATAAATGTTAAATAATATATGTCATAATGCCTAATCTGAGATATTATATATATAATGTAAATGTCATTATATATGTTATAATGCCTGTGATATCTCACAGGCATTATATATATATATTTATATATATATAATATATATAATATGTCATAATGCCTACTGTGTGATATTATATATGATATAATATATATGTCATAATAATATATGTCATAATGTCTAGTGAGATATATTACATGCATAATATATGTCATAATAATATATATTTCATGCCTAAATTGAGATATATCATAATAATATATATATCATAATAATATATATCATAATGCCTAGTGAGATATATTATATATATATAAAATATGTCAATAATATATCTGTCATAATGTCTGTGAGATATTATATATAATATTTATGTCATAATATATTATAATGCCTACTGTGAGAAATATTATATATATGTCATAATATATATGTCATAATGCCTAATCTCAGATATTATATAATATATATGTCATAACAATATGTCATAATGTCTAGTGAGATGTAGTTTATATATAATATGTCATAATATATGTCATAATGCTTAATGTGATATTAAATATATAATAATATATGTCATAACAATGTCATAATGCCTAATGTGAGATATATTATATATATATATTTATGTCATAATATATATGCTATAATGCCTATGTGAGATATTATATATGTAATAATATATATGTCATAATATGAATGTCATAATGCCTAATGTGAGATATATATAATAATATGTCATAATGATATGTCATGCCTAATGTGAGATATTACATATATAATAATATATATACAATAATGCCATGTTAGAATGCCCACTGTGAGATATATAATATATAAAATATGTCATAATAATATACATGTCATAATGCCTAATGTGAGATATTACATATATATAATATATATCATGTCATAACGCATACTGTGAGATGTATTACACATATAATAATAAACATGTCATAAAAATATGTATGTCATAATGTCTAATCTGAAATATTATATATAATAATATTTGTCATAAAAATATGTCATAATGCCTAATGTGAGATATATATGTAATAATAAATATCATAGTATGTCATAATGCCTAATGTGAGACATATTATATATATAATAACATGTCATAATGCCTAGCGAGATATATTATATATAATAATATTCATAATAATATATGTGACATAATGCCTAATCTGAAATATTATATATATAACAAATATCATAATATATGTCATAATGCCTAATCTGAGATATTACATATATAATAATATGTGTCATAATATGTTATAATGCCTACTGTGAGATATGTTACATATATGTTATAAAAATATGTCTTATAATGCCTAATGTGAGATATTACACATATAATATATATATCATGCCATAATGACTAAGATGATATATATTACATATAATATACATGTCATAAGACATTTGTCATAATTCTTAATGTGAGATATACCATACATATGTGATAATAATATATATGTCATAATGCCTAGTGAGAAATATTATATATTTAATAATATATGTCATAATATATGACATAATGCCTAGTCTGATATATATAATAAATGTTATAATAATATATGTCATAATGCCTAATCTGAGATATTATACATATACTATAAATGTAATAATATATGTTATAATGCCTGTGATATATATCATATATAACATATGTTATAATTCCTACTGTGTGATATTATATATATAATAATATATATGTCATAATAATATATATGTCATGTTTAGTGAAAGATATATATAATATATATGTCATAATGATATATTTCATAATGTTTAAACTGACATATTATATATCATAATAATATATATGTCATAATGCCTAGTGAGACATATATATATGTCAATAATATATGTCATAATGCCTACTGTGAGATATTATATATAATACATGTCATAATATATATTATAATGCCTACTGTGAGACTATATATGTCATAATTATATGTCATAATGCTTAATGTGAGGTATTGCCTACATAATATATATATATCAGAGTATGTCATACTGTCTCATGTGAGATATATTATATATATAATATATATGTCATAATAATATATTTGTCATAATGCCTAGTGTGATATATTATATATATAATAATATATGTCATAATAATATATGTCACAAATGCGTAATCTGAGATATTATATGTATATATAATAATATATATGTCATAACAATGTCATAAGGCCTACTGTGAGATATATTATATATAATATATATGTCATAATAATATATATGCCATAATGCCTAGTGAGATATATTAGATATATAATACATGTCATAAGGCCTACTGTGAGATATATTATATATAATATATGTTACAATGCTGTGAGATATATTATATATATATATGTCATAATAATATGTATGTCATAATACCTAATCTGAGATATTATATATATAATAACATATATGTCATAATGCCTAGTGAGATATATCATATATATAATAATATATGTCATGCCTAATGTGAGATATAATATATATGTCATAATAATATATATATATGCTCTAATGCCTTCTGAGAAATATTATATATATAATAATATATATGTCATAATAATATATATGCCATAAGTGCCTAGTGAGATATATTACATATATAACATATGTCAATAATATATATGCCATAATGCCTAGTGAGATATATTATATATATAATACATATGTCATAATAATGTTACAATGCCTACTGTGAGATATATTATATATAATATATATGTCATAAGAATTATATGTCATAATGCCTAATGTGAGGTATTACACTTATTATATATATATATATATATATCATAAGGTCTCATGAACTATATATATTTATGTCATAATAATATATATATATCATAATGCCTAGTGAGATATATATAATAATACATGTCATAATGCCAAGTCCGAGGTATTATGTATGTCATAAAAATATATGTCATAATGCCTAATTTGAGATATTATATACCATAATAATATATATCATAATGCCTAATGTGAGATATTATATATATAATATATATGTCATAACAATGTCATAATGCCTAGTGAGACATATTATATATATGTCATAATGCCTGTGAGATATATTACATATAATATATATGTCATAATAATATATATGTCATAATGCCTAATGTGAGATATTATATATCTAATAATATGTCATAACAATATATGTCATAATGCCTAATGTGAGATGTATTATATATAATATGTCATAACAATATATATGTCATTATGCCTAATCTGAGATATTATATATAATAATATATGTAATATATGTCATAATGCCCAATGTGAGATATTATATATATAATATATATCATAATAATATATGTCATAATGCCTAGTGAGATAATTATATATATATATATATGTCATAATATATATGTCATAAAGCCTAATGTGGGATATATTATATATATAATAATACATATGCCATAACATATATGTCATAATGCCTAATGTGAGATATATTATATACATATTATTATGCTACACATTACATATATATCACATCATCTTTATCCATCCATCTCTGTGGACACGTAGGTTGTTTCCGTATCTTGGTTATTGTGCATAACGCTTCAGTGAACATGGGAATGCAGGTATCTCTTCGGGATACTGAGTTTAATCTCTTTGGATGAACATCTAGAAGTATAGCTGCTGCATCCAATGGCAGTTACTTTTCAATTTTTTGGGAAATCTTTAGACTGCTTTCCCTACTGGTGGCAGCAGTCTGCATAGCCAATAACAGTGTACAAAGGTTCTCTTTTCTCCACACCCTCGCCAACACTGGTTATGTCCCCTCCAGCTCATTCTTGGAGCAACCACTGCACTATTTTCTATAGCCTTGGGCTTTTATTTCCTAGTTGCATTTATTTTCCTCCCATTTTTTGTTCTATCTAATTTTCGATGGACAAATTAGTTGCAAACCAAGACAGCAGGAATTGTGGTGTTTCTGTAAACCAATCTCCTCTGCTTGAGGACTGAGCCGGCAGTATCTTTGCCCTCAAGTTGAGACAATCACCGTTGCTACATTTCACATCCCAAAGCATGCTACATTTCCAGACTGGTTACTTGAGGGCTACAGTCTTGTGTACCTTTACAGCGTCAAAAATCTTCCTCAGAGCCTGGCCCACGGTGGAATCTCCAATGTTTGTGGGATAAAATGAGAATAATTTTATATTCTCTCCTAAAATAGAGACTATCCATTCCCTCAATAAATACTGAATGAGAATCAACTGTTTCTGGTACTGGAATATTGGCACAAGCCACACAGACTAGCTCCTAGGAATTTAATTTCTTATAGGAGAAACAGACCAAAAGAAGGGGGGGGTGATTTCATATATATGCTATGATGAAAAAAAAACAAGGTGGTGTGATACAGAAGGGACAAATAGACAAATGGTCTTGGTCTGATTCAGTGACTCATGAACTGAGAGAACTGAATGATTTTTTAAAAAGCCAGTCATGGGGGCACCTGGGTAGCTCGGTCGGTTAAGCATCTGCCTTCAGCTCAGGTCATGATCTCAGGGTCCTGGGATTGAGCCCCACATCGGGGTCGCTACTGAGTGGGGAGTTTGCTTCTCCCTCTCTCTCTGTCGGTCACTCCCCCTGCTTGTGCGCACTCTTTCTCTCTTTCTGTCTCAAATAAATAAATGAAATCTTTAAAAAAATAAAAAAAAATTTAAAAAGCCAATCATGTTAATACCCAACCACACCCCATCTTCTCCATTTCAGCATATGGCTTACTTAAACAGTAACCAACAACTGAGAAAGGAAAGAATTGTCCCAGATCTGGACATTCTAAGATAGATAAGCATACTTAATAAATGTCAATAAATAAGCGAACAAGATGTGATTTCACACATATCAGACTGTCAGAGACATGAAAAGTGTGATAAAACCAGGAATATGAGAAAGTGGGAACGCACACATGCGACCAGAGGGAAAGAGAATTGGTACAACCCCTTTGGGGGCAACTTTGCAAAATCTAATAAAGTTCAGGATTGGTATAATCAACAACCCAGCAATTCTACTTCTAGATCTACGACCTGGAGAAACTCTCCCGTGTGCCCACAAATAGGGAGGTGCATAGATGTTTACCAAAGCATTGCTTGTTACAGCAAACAACAAAGCAAACAGAAAATCTAAGATCCAGCAAGAGGGAAATGGATGGATTATGACATATTCATACAGTGAAATCTCTCATGGCAATTAAAATGAAGAATCCAGAGCTACTTGTGTGAAGATGTTTCAACCTGAAACACCATCTTAAATGGGGGGTAAAACAAGTTGAAAAGTTATTGGTAATTGCATGAATTTTTTAAATATACTTTTTTTAAAAAAAGGTTTATTTGTTTATTTGAGAGAGAGAGAGCAGGAAGGAGGGACAGAGGGAGCAGGAGACAGAATTCCAAGCAGCCTCCGTGCTGCGTGCAGAGCTGGACACAGGGCTCAATCTCACAACCCTGAGATTACCACCCGAGCCGAAACCAAGAGTTAGATACTTAACCGACTGCACCATCCAGGCGCCCTGGTAATTGTATGAATTTTTAAGAATTCAGAACAATCCTCATGTAGTAAAACTCTAAGAAAGATAATTTAAATAGCACTGACTGGCTCTGGGAGAGAAGGGAGGAATGGTAGCTATAGAAACATACCTACAATATTGTGTCTGTTTCAAAAATGCTGAAGCAGAGTCCACAGTCTCTCATGGTTCATTACCCCTTCTGTTTACCCCCCCTTCATTCTGAGAAACAAACTGAGGGCTTCAGAGGGGAGGGAGTGGGGGATTGGGTTAGGCTGGTGATGGGTATTAAGGAGGGCACGTATTGCATGGAGCACTGGGTGTTATACGCAACTAATGAATCATGGAACATTACATCAAAAACAAGGGATGTATAATAAAAAATTATTATAAAAAAATTAAAAATAAATTAAAATGCTGAAGTAAATATGCCAAAACGCCAAAATTGTGAAAATCTTTTTGCTGGGTATTGTTAAGATACCTTTTCATAAATTAGGTTTTGGAGCACTCTAAGTTCTTTCAGTGTAATTTATTAATTCAGCTCAGCAGTGGAAGGACTGGAGGAACCATTTCTTACTTGTTGAAAACTCTGGTTGCTTAAAAAAATAAAAGTGACACCATCTGGATTACTAAAGGAACAATATAACTTCAAAATCGCAATGTGCACGTTATTGAGAATTTTTTGTTTTTCCCGAAGAATGATGACCTCAAGCTCTCCCGAAGTAATCTTATGTTTGTCTTAAAAAAATCATGGATTCTCTAGTAACCTGAGAATGCATCTCCTGTGTTATCTGAACTCTTATTCACAACAGTAGTTCTGTATTAGTCATTAGAAGGGACATAGAATTTCTTGAGAGAAATGTGTGTCACAGTCCCTGGAAAAAAAAAAAACACTAGAAAAAATGCAAAAAATATCTGTATTAGTTAGGAATCTGTTTACTGGTGTTTAAAGAACATCATGTATGGGGCACCTGGGTGGCATAGCGGTTAAGCGTCTGCCTTTAGCTCAGGGCGTGATCCCGGCGTTATGTGATTGAGCCCCACATCAGGCTCTTCCGCTATGAGCCTGCTTCTTCCTCTCCCCTGCTTGTGTTCCCTCTCTCACTGGCTGTCTCTATCTCTGTTGAATAAATAAATAAAATCTTTAAAAAAAAAAAAAAAAAGAACATCATGTAATGACATTGGTGAACATGAGTGAGCTCTTATCATCACAGATGGTAAGAAAATCTCTCTTTTTTCCCCCAAACAACCCTGAAATTGTAATACTGAATAATACTGAGTTTCAAAATTGTTAAAATAAAATTGGAATGTGCACCAACAATGGG
The DNA here is from genome assembly GCF_023065955.2 of Ursus arctos. NCBI lineage: Eukaryota > Metazoa > Chordata > Mammalia > Carnivora > Ursidae > Ursus > Ursus arctos. Next base: position 5,941,766 of record NC_079873.1, read on the forward strand.
AAATAAGAAACATCTACAGTTGCCATTTACTTTTTCCAAACATATCACTAGCAAGAGTGGCTTTTCTAATAACAAGAAATTTCTATTTAAATCCAATGGGAGGGGCTCCTGGGTGGTTCAGTCATTAAGCATCTGCCTTCAGCTCAGGTCATGATCCCAGGGTCCTGGGATTGAGCCCCACATCGGGCTCCCTGCTTGGCAAGCCTGCTTGTCCCTCTCCCTCGGCCTGTCGCTTCCCCTGCTGTGCTCTCTCTCTGTCAAATAAATAAACAAAATCCTTAAAAAAAAAAAAATCCAATGGGATTATACAAAAATATTCCCTGCTAGTTCTATAATCCTTTAAAAATGATTTGATATATTTATTTGAGAGAGTGTCAGCAAGCACATGCGAACATGAGTGGGGAGAAGGGGCGGAGGGAGAGGAAGAAGCAGACTCCCCGCTGAGCAAGGAGCCTGATGTGGTACTCGATCTCAGGATCCTGGGTTCATGACCTGAGCTGAAGGCAGACACTTAACCGACTGAGCCACCCAAGCACCTCTAGTTCTACAATTCTTTATCTGAAATTTTGCAGAGTGCCTATACTGTCTCATTTTGAGGATGGTCTGCAATCATTATACTGACTAACTCAAGATGAATGATGGAAAAAGTCAGTCATAAAGCATCGTGTATTTGTAGCTTCTGCCTTCTCTTGCTCTTTACAATATCCCTTCAGCCCATCAATACAGCATGCTATAATACTTGCTTGGTGCACCCTCACACTCCTTTAAATATGTGTTCACAAATGAAGATAAAGAAGGATAACAGACTGGCTCTTCCTGGAAGAGAAGAGCAAATGCCTCGAGACTGCCCAAACCATCCTGATGAGAGGTGGCCATTAGCCTCACCATCCAGAGAAGCAAAGGATTAGGGAAAAAACACCTGAGGAACTTAGGTGAGCATCTGAAAATATAGTACGTGAAAGTGCCACTACTAGTTTTCTTTCGTCTAAGCAGCTGCTCCCCAGGGGGAATTCCCACTGTTCTATTGCGTAATAAATGCGGAGAGACTCATTACTGCTTAATCCTATAACAAGCACACTACCCCTTCGGAGTTAACCCACTGAACCCTTTCAGGGTCAAAACTGGCACTTGGAAGTGTGCCCCCCAAAGATCCTTAACTTCATGACAGGCTGATGCACCGAGGTGTGGGTGCACAAGAAATATCTTGATTAAAGAATGACCTTGTTTAGCATCTTAAGAAATCTTCACATTTTTAACTCACAGGTCCATGCTCTGATATTTAAAACCAGGCAGACGTCCTATGTACCTCATTACAATTCTAAACTGTGGCATGCAAAATCAGAAGTTTTGTTGAAAAGCACTTCCTTTTTGGTTTCCTGGTTTGTAATAGGGTATTTCTTCTCCCTACACCACTGGAGCACGGAATACCACAGTTTCCCATCACACCTCTTCAACTGATAGAGACAGTGCTAGTGATCACCTTTCGGTCACTTATTCACTTGGCGGTATTTGTTTGAGTACCTCTTATGTGGCCCTGCCAGCAGTACACACTGGGAATCATGCAGGCAACAGAATCCCAGATGCTGCAATCATAAGCTAGATGCTTTGGAGGGAGGTGCAAATGGCCTGGGGAAAGGGAGACAGAGTGCCGAGCGGTAGAGAGGTACAGAGGTTGAGCAGCAAATGCAGAGACCTGAGGAAGAACAAAGCAGTGAATCCTGCAGACCCAGCAGCAGTGGGGTGTGCGCTTCCGATAAATGCCCAGAGGTGAGAGCATGCTTGAGGCGGGTGAGGACCAGCAAGGCACCAGGGGCTGAGACGGGATGGGAGAAGCAGGGGAAGTCATCAGAGGGGAAGTCAGCCGAAAGCAGGTGCCAACCACACAAAGCCTTTCATGTCATTATAAGAATAAGACGGGAAGCTGTTAGAGCATTGTAAAGAAAGAGTGGCCATGAACTAGCCTGTTCTGAAAGCCTCACTCTGTACGGGGGATGGGGGGGTGGGGAAGAGGAACTTTACAGGGAAGAAACCTGACAGACAGCACTTAAGCTGTGATCAGGGTTGACATCACAGTGACATCGAGTGATCAGGGTTGACATCAAAGTGATAAGATGTACAGACATCACATATTCTTGTTATGATGAGGATGGCCCTTCACCTCTGTGATGTTCTTGCCCAAATCCCAAAACCCCGGTCTAACTGTGAGAAAACAACAAACCCAAACTGAGGATCCTCCTACAAAATACCCAACGAGTCCTCCTCAAAACGGTGATGAAAGGGAAAAACAAGAAATTGTCACAGATCAGAGGAAACTAGGAGACATATTACCTAAATGCAACGTGGGCTCTTGCATGTGATCCTGGGACAGAGAAGGGTTATTACGGAAAAACTTAGGAAATCCAAATATGGTCCCTAGCAGAGTTAATAGGATTGTGCCAGTGTTAATTTCTTCGTTTTGACAAATGTGCTGTCATTGTGTAAGATGTGAACATTAGAGAAGTTGGGCAAAGGATATATGGGAAGTCTCTGTAGAGTCTTTGCAATTTTTCTAAGTCTAAAATCATTCTAAAATAAAAAGGGTTTTGTGGGGAAAAGAAAGATACTCTGTCCACTTCCTGGAGACACAGGATAACAAGATAAAGAGTTGGATGTAAGAAATGAAAGCAACTTAGATCAGGGTGGGAGAAGTGGGGGTGATGAGAAGTAGGATGGTTTGGGGCACGTTGTGAAGGAACCCATGGAATTTGCCGGTTGGTGGGATGTCCGCAGTAAGGGAGACGAGTCAGGGAGGGTTCCGAGTCTGGGGGTCTGGGACACAGGCAGCATGGAGGTGTCGGTGAGTGAGATGGGCCAGATGGGGTGAGGAGCACATTCGGAGGAGAAATCAAGACTTCCTTCTGGACATGGGAAGTTCAAGATGACTATTAGCTGTGCAGCTGACAGGCAAAGCTGATATACTGGAGAGAATAAGGCTAGAGCTCAGGACAGCGGCCAGGGTTTGAGGCCCAAATGGAGCATCCACAACGGGCATATAATCCCCACAAAAGTGGGAGACAGACAGGTCCGAGAGCGCAAATGGGTGGGTACGTGGGAGGGAGGGAAGGAGGAAAGGAGCGACGTGCAGGGAGGGAGGCGGGTCAGCGGGCAGTCTTTCCATTACCAGCTAAAACTCCTGTAACATAAGTAAGCCTTGCACAAGTGAAGGAGGAGGCTGAAGAGCCAGGACTAGTGAGGTCAGAGACGGTCATGGAATGTACCTGAATGTGTCTGTGTGTGTGAGCGTGTGCATGTGTGTGCGTGAGCCAGTGTGGAAACATGGGTATACACAGTTTGCGTACACACAGATATGTATGGATTCCATGCTGTATATCTTCTTTCCTTAAAATAGGGTCCCTTCCCAAGATCCTTGGGGATTTCTGCGGTTTTGCGTCATGAGCTGCATCCGTTCAATGCATCTACAGAGGAAACCGCAGGTAGGTGAGGGCAATTTTTCTCTGCCAAGGGTTTAATCTGGATATTGTTACCACTGAAATTACGGCAAGAGGTTAGTTACTCAGGAAAAACTCTACTGACTTAAAAAAACAAAAAACAAAAAACTCAGTAAGACAAATCTACTACCAAAGGCCAAGTTCACAGGGATTTGGTATAGTCAGTGAGAGCTTTTTCCCCCGTTTCATTCTAGCCTTAGTGTAACGTTCTTGGGTCCTGTAGGGAGAGTTCTGTATAAAATTTTCGGAGACTGGAAAACCCTGGGTCACAGCCCCGTGTGTTTCCCTTACGGAGAGATCATAGCTCAAACTGAATCTGAGAGTACACGAGCCATAGTACTCTCTTTAGCGGATCTTTCCAGGCCGTTTGTTCAATCATACGGAAACAAATGGGGATACATTAACCCACCCAGACTTTTGTGTGCTTCGTCAGCTTCCTTATCTTTTATGCAGTCCTTCTCAAAGCTATGTCGTGGACTTTCAAGCCTCGGATTTGAATGGAAGTGTAGTACTGGTGAGACCCCATTCTACATGACTCACGAAGACTCACCAGAACGCCTTCCTGTCAGGTACCATTCCACTCGTACCACAGCAGGTACCAGGCCACAGGGAGGTGCAGATTCAAAGGGAAGTTGCAGAAAGGGACTCAGGTATTGCTGTTCTCAAAGAATACCACCAAATAAGAAACAAATCTGGACTTGGTAAGGAGACACTTTTGGAAAGGATTATCACAAGGGAGGAGACAGACTGTTGCACTATGGGGAGAGTGACCATAGCCAGAAGGAAAACACTCAGACTGTAAGGACTGCAAGTGTTTCAGAGGTTAGGCAAAAGGGGTTTTCCTTTACAAACAGGAGTGAAGAGGCTAGAAAAACCAGGTGTGGGAAGTGGGATAAGAGGGTGGCCTGACAGGATAGTAGATTCGAGAACAGTTTATGCTGAGGCCAGACTGTCCTCATGAGGGTCTGGGCTCTGGCTCAGGGTGGGCCACAGTGCAGGCCGTGGGGGCAGAGAGAAGCTGAACCAAAGCTTGGTTAATAAGTATCTTAGTCTGTGCTGGCAGCTGAACTAAATGCCACATTAATCATACAGGTCGCAAATCATTGTCTTGTACACCTTAAACTTGCACAATGTTATATGTCAATTAGTTCTGAATAACCCTGGGGGAAAAGAGCACAGACTGGGTAGCTTATAAACAATGGAAATGTATTTCTCACAGTTCGGGGGGCTGCGAGTCCCAGATGAGGCTGCCTGCGCGGTCGGGTGAGAGACCTCTTCCTGGTTCCTAGAAGGTGCCTTCTCTCTGGGTCCTCACACAGCAGGGTGGGCGGGGGAGCTCTCTGGGGTCTCTTTGATAAGAGCACTAATCCCATGCATGCGGACTCTACTCTCATCACCTAATCACCTCCCAAAGGCCCTATCTCCTAATATCATTATCTTGGGGGTTTAAGATTCAACATGTGAATTTGGGTAGGACACAAACTTTCAGATCACAGCAACGAGCATTTTATTCCCATGCATCGGTGAGGACAAGCAACTCAGCTAATCATCTGTGACGCAAAGAATGGAAATTTGGAGAGTGTGTGTCTTGCCTCCCCCTCAGTAAACAGAGCATGGAAGGGGTATCTGTGAGTGCGAGTGCGATCGAAGTCATATGGGGATTGGGTCTTTGCAGACAGCTGTTTTCCAGAACACCAAGGGCAGGGGCAGTTCTTTTTTTTTTTTTTTAATATTTTATTTATTTATGTCACAGAGAGACAGCCAGAGAGAGAGGGAACACAGCAGGGGGAGTGCGAGAGGAAGAAGCAGGCTCCCAGCGGAGTAGCCCGATGTGGGACTCGATCCCGGAACGCCAGGATCACGCCCTGAGCCGAAGGCAGACGCTTAACGACTGCACTACCCAGGCGAGGGGCAGTTCTTAATCACAGGCCTTGGGTAAAGTTTACATTATCAGTACCAATGAAAGGAAATTCAAACGTCTGTAATCAAAAGACGAGACGGAGCCTTTAGAGGTTACACACTGAGGATCTAAGCAACCAAGAAAGCCTGCTCCAAACTCATCCCCAGAAAAACATGCCATTTTGCAACTTCTTGAAGTCAAATAATTGCTGTTTTTTTCATGTCCCAAGAATAAGAGATCCTGTGGCTGGAAACTGCACTAACTGTTGAAGTAACTATGAGAATATCAATGGTGCCTTGCCATTTAGAGCTTCCTGGACAGTAGAACGTGCAGAAATACCAGATACTTGAGCCATATAAGCTTCACAACCTTTCTTTTGAGCTGGGATTTCAGGGGAATGACCAGAGAGATGAAAACCCATCACTGTAGACTCATCTTATTTTACTCTTGCTTTCGGAAAAATATTTTATAGTTCCCCTCTAAAAGGTCAGTGCTTCTGGGAAGGAAGGACCTCAAGTTAGGAGCGGGTCAGAAATTTGCAGGATTCATGGGGCGCCTGGGTGGTGCAGTCGTTAAGCGCCTGCCTTCAGCTCAGGGCGTGATCCCGGTGTTCTGGGATTGAGCCCCACATCAGGCTCCTCCGCTAGGAGCCTGCTTCTTCCTCTCCCACTCCCCCTGTTTGTGTTCCCTCTCTCTCTGGCTGTCTGTCTCTGTCAAATAAATAAATTAATTTAAAAAAAATAAAAGAAATTTGCAGGATTCAGACAGAGAGAGACTTGTGGAGAGAAAGAATGGGAAGGCAGCAAGGAGAAGGTGCTTCCCTGCAGATTTTCCCCCAGAGCTGGCCGCAACATGGTGGAGAGGCCCATTTGATTGTGGATTTTGTTCACTCTTACAATGAGTGTACAGAGGAATTTGGATTTTGATTGGGTTTACGTGAAGGACCTTTCCGTTTCCATAGATCACCTGCCTTCCCTCCACCCTTCTCCTTCTCCTTTGGGGAAGCTGCTGTTTTTCACAATTCAACAAGCTGCTGAACACTGGGACCCTCTTCTCTGGATGTTAATGCCGTTCTCCATCTCAATGGAACCCAAGCAGGATACTGTCTTTCTTTAAATGTGTCCTTTCCATATTAAAGCAGTTTATTTTACAAAACGCTGCTTTTATAAGAAGACCAAGACATATAGTTTCAATGCAAGAAAAACCCCAGAAACAAAATAATGACATTGACCTCAGAAACAAAAAAATGACATTGACATTTATAATCATCAAGATTTTAGTGATTCGTTGTAGAGATAATGGGATTTGGGTTGCTTGTATTTATTAAAAAGTAACAGCATGTATGTAGAAAATCCATAATTTAGAATTTATGTTGCTCATTGTGAATGTAGAAATGAAATCACCACCACCAAAATCCTGAAATAGGGTTGTGATTTCCAATACTACTTTGCTATTTATACAGTGTTGAATTATACGTGATTTTATTTAGTGACACAATAAATCTATCACAGCGGAAGTAAACAATCCTATTATCTTTGTTATTAAAAGCTCTCATGTATCTGAGAGCTGACCCTATTAAATAAGAGTTAGAAAAATCAAGAAGAAGCTTAGTCTCTCGTTTCTAAAGGAAGTCGAACCATACCAGAGGTTACTTACTGACAATGAAATCTCTAACCACCTCGCAAAAGACATGACCTAAAGTATTTTAACTTGGATTAATAGTGCTTAATTAAGGCCAGGTTGATTTTATAGCCTGTGCCACTGTGTCCAAGAATAGAATTCAATGAAGGCTGTAATAAGTAAAACGGTTTAAGCTTCATCCGGACCCATTTAAGTTATGAAGCTATTAGATAAAGTATATAAAATATCTGATAGAACACATAGAATCCACATGTATTTTTAAACATAACTGAAGTTGCAAATCCATGCTCCCACTGCTACTCTGACACTGGGGGTGTGGGTGGGGTGGGACGAGACGAGCAATGAATACTTTTTTTTTTTTTAAGATTTTATTTATTTATTTGACAGAGAGAGAGGCAGCGAGAGAGGAACACAAGCAGGGGGAGTGGGAGAGGAAGAAGCAGGCTCCCAGCGGAGGAGCCCGATATGGGGCTCGATCCCAGAACGCCAGGATCATGACCTGAGCCGAAGGCAGACGCTTAACGACTGAGCCACCCAGGTGCCCCTGAATACTAATTTTTAGTAAAGAAATGGAAAAACTCATAAAGAAAAGGATGATGAACAGGTGTTCACAGCAATCAAAATAAAACAAAGTTTCATAAATTATATCCAGTCAATTAAATGCCATTCAAGCCAGTTTTATGCCCACTTGCAACAAAGAGACCCACTGCAGATGACGGGAGAGACGGTCTGAAGATGCCACTGCGTAAGAACTACTTACAACGGATTCTTGCAGCTGCAGTCGACAAGTGGGCTCCCTGGAGCTGGAGCTACGGAGCATTATTTGTATTATTGATGCTGAGTGTGTCAGAACTCCTAGAGGTTGGGAGAGGTGCAAGTCTTATCGTAGAGAAAACACTATCAGACTATTATTTATATAAAGGTTTATTCAGGATTTTTTTTAAAAAAGAAAACATTAGATTTTAATGCAGATTATACACGCAGGGGATGCAGGCCCCTAAGATGAAGAATATTTTACCTAGTTAACTCTTCATTAACCCAAGCAGATTCTCTACAATTCAGTCTGACACAATTGTTGACTATCGCAATGTACTATGCTAAAAGCTGCAGATAAAAGAAGAAAATAGCATTCCTGCTGTCTGAGGACTCACAGTCTAATGCAAGGGAAAATACATAAGCAGCCAATTAAAATGAAATAGGATAAATGCTACACAGAGAAGAGTAAGGGCACAGTTTTGCCGGTTTGGTTTGGTTTTGCCAGAGGCTGAGGAAGGTCTCAGAAAGACAGACAAAAGTGACATTTAAGCTGGGCATGTAGATTTCTGGGTTAAAAAAAAAAAAGTGGGGATGGATATTCCAGGGACAAGGGTATGGAAGTCAAGGAGGAGCCATGGGGCTATGAGGAATCCAACGCTGGCACGGCACAGAACGCATGGAGAAGATCATGGAGGGACTGGAAAGGCAAGGCTGAGACAAGGAAGTCAAGACCACCTCAAGTTTCTACGCAGTGGAGTGGTCTGACTAGATCTGTGGTCGGGGATCCATAGCGCTGTGTGCAGGATGGATTAGATGGGGAGATGATGAAGATCCAGGCAAGAACTGTGCGTACAGTGCAAACCAGGAAGATCTGAGAGATTTTACAGATCAAAGTGAAGGTATCTGATGACCACGTGGAAGTGTGAATTCAGGAAAGGAGTCCAACAAATCTGCAGCTCCTGCCTGAGGCAACTGGAGGCCGCCCTCACCCTCCGAGCGAGTCGGGGAGTACCGGACGAGAGGCGCGGAGGCCGCCCTCACTGCCCGAGCGAGTCGGGGAGTACTGGAGGTCAGGCGCGGAGGCCGCCCTCACTTCACGAGCGAGTCGGGGAGTACCGGACGAGAGGCGCGGAGGCCGCCCTCACTTCCCGAGCGAGCCGGGGAGTACCGGACGAGAGGCGTGTGACAGAGGGTCTGAAGGGAACAGGGTGTATTAGCTTTGGGACACACTGATTTTGAGTGGGACACTAAACATCCAGGTGGACATCTCTGTCCAGAAGGCAGTTAGTAAAAGACTCAGAAGACTGGCGGAGATGGAAAAATACACGTGAACACAGTCATCACGTGGATTTGGCAAAGAGCCAGCAGTCCTTTCACCACATATCCCCTGGAAGCACCCACTGCTTGTTGTTCCTACCCACTCGGTCACAGCTGACTTCACCACTTGCTACTGCTGACATTCCACTCAATACTGAATACTAAATATAGGTCAAGGTAACACTACAGTACCGTTTAACTAAAACATTAAACCTTGTTTCATGTATATTAATTCACCTGATGTCAAACCATAAATTCACGTAGAGGCTACCCGTTTAGGTAAACATTCTTTTGTTTCTTTTCTTTAAAAAATGCAGGTTTTGCTTTGATTCCAAATTTCAGAAAATATGTAAACGACTGCTTTGAGGATTCACGACTCTCGGGTTGCAACGTGGCAACGGGGCTTAAGGGGCAGGAGAAGTTAGAGTCCCACACTGGAGCAGCTGCAGAGCTCTATCTATGGATCGGCAGCAAACCAGCAGAAAAGCGGGCTCCCTGGTGAACATTATGACCATAATGAAGCATAAAATTGAGCCTCCAATTTCTCTTCATAACATGAAAGGCACCTCTAAGTTCGAGTCTCACTTTTTCTATTACTTCGTGTGTCTCAAATTCACATAATGAAGAAAATATGCTTATTAGATTTTACCCAAACTACACACTTAAAGTATGCTTATTGAAAAAAGGATAATCACAGCAAGAAAAGAAGCCAACACTCTCCTCTTTCCCCGCCTCATTTTACTCCACTTCTTCACACACGTACACACCCCTCCCTGGTAACAGTTTCATATACATTACGGCATGCTTTCTTCAATGCAGATATTGTGTACAAACATAATTCTATTCCTTTCAATGAAAGACACTTGTAAAATGTATAGCAAAATGCATTTTAATTTTATTGAGACTGGAAATCTCATAAAGTACTTCTGATTTGTAAATTCTAACAAATTTTTAGTTCAAGAAATAGGGAGAGCATAATTCCAGAGCAGCAGGGAAAATGACGTCAACATTTGAATTGATACCACTGATATTTGTGTTCAGCACGAAAATGCCATTGACATCCATTTCCAGATTTCAAATTCGGTCTTGCATCACACAAGTACCCAGAGTATTTCTAACCACCCTATATAGCCAAATTCCCTAGATCCTTCCAGAAGTATACAGATAACCAAGTAAGTCCATTAATCAATGTTCAACTAACAGGTGAATTAAATTCTATTTGGTGGTTGATTGATTAAAAAATTTCTGAACTGGATAATTTGATGTTTATTTAATTTAAACATTTATATGCTAATTTAATGTTAATATAAACATTTAAATGTTGATACCTGCCAGCTTCCAAATATCGCTGAAATATTCTGAAGTCAAAATAACTGCCTGATTTTCATGCCCAAGGCAAAGTCTACACAGAATACTAATTGTTTCTTATTGTTTAAAGCATCTGTATTTTTTTAAATCCTGTTCTTGCACTTTCTCCCCTTCATTCCCTGCATTCATACTGTTAACTATAATTGGCTTTAATGTGTAAGTTTAGTATTATGAATATCCTTATAATTTTTTTTTTTTTGCTAAATTCCCCCAATATAATAAACTGGGGGAAAAAAACCTTCTGAATTCCCCGGGGTTTTTTTTTTCTTTTTTGTGGAAAAGTTAAAAAGTCTAGAACAGGAGCAATCTAATAATTGGTCATCCTAACATATCATTGAAAATGTGATGCTGGGACATCACAAGATTTTTGCCAAAAAAAAAAAAAAAGGAAATACAAAACTTGCTCTTTATGACTCACGGCTTTCTTTTAAATGGAAAGAATGAAATGCTATAGAGATTCATCTTTTCAAGATCCCATTCATTTAAGCATTTATATCTGGCCAAAAATAACTCGGAAGCAGTGACCTTTCAGTCCCTTGGAGCTCTGAACGATGTCTCAGAAATTCTTATGAATGTCTGTGTTGCTGGGGCCTTGCAAGCAGAGCTGACCCCTGGCAGGACAGAGCCTTTTCGCAGAAGAATAGAGGAGCTGTGCGTGGAAGTGCATGTCTTCTGTCACTACTGTGTTGATTAGCTATGGCTGCATAACAAATGTCCCCCATCCCAGTGTCTTAAAGCAACGATATGTCTCATGACTCTGGGGGTTGACTGGGCACTTCTGCTGGTCTTGCCCAAACTCACTAGTACAGCTGCTGAAAGTTCTAAAATGGCTTTACTCAAATGTCCCAATCCCTAGTGGAGATGCTAGGATGGTGCGGAAGGCTGGCTTCCCTCGCCATGTGGTTTCTCAGCCCCCGATTCCACAGAAAGGGTGATCTCAGAGTCCTAGGAGTACAAGAGTAAGAGCTGCAAAGCCTCTAGAGATTTTACCTGGAAGGTTCACAGTGTCCTATTCTAGTCATCAAAAGCAAACCAACTCAGACTCCAAGGGGTACAGAAACAGACTCTACCTCTTTTTATTTTTTAAGATTTTATTTATTTATTAGAGAGAGAGAGAGAGCACAAGCGGGGTGGAGGGGACAGGGCAGAGGGAGAAAGACAAATAGACTGTGTGCTGAGCAGCAAGCCTGATGCGGAGCTCGATCCTAGGACCCTGAGATCATGACCTGAGCTGAAGGCAGACGCTGCACCAACTGAGCCCCCCAGCGCCCCTAGACTCTACTTCTTAATGAAGGAATTGCCAAAAATCCAAGTCCATTTTTAATCCACTTCAGGAAATTAAAAATCCCTTACACCTCTGCCCAGCCCAGTCCCATCCGAGCCTGGACAAAAGCTGATGGACTAAGGGCCTTCATCACTTCCCAGAACTTACATGATGACTTTAAAATGGGATTCTCTATGGTGTACTTTTCCACATGAAAAGCTAGAAGGACATATAATACCACGTAACGCAATACAACACACCACGATTGTAACAAATGAAGGACAAGTTTAAAAGTCGTATTTAGTTGGAATAGGAACCAGAGCCACGGTCAGACAGGAGCCTTAAATTTTTATAATTACCATTTGCAAAGGTCAGTGATTCCTTGCATGATATATGCCAGTTTTAAAAACAACTGTTCACAAGGGCAAGAGATAAGATCTTAAGTAATTACCTCTGTATCATTAATTCCCAATTAATAAGCAATACACTATAGACTGCTGGCCTATATATTTCTACACTTACGAGAAGAGTTAAGAATGGCTCATTACAGGGGCGCCTGGGTGGCACAGTCATTAAGCGTCTGCCTTCGGCTCAGGGTGTGATCCTGGTGTTATGGGATCGAGCCCCACATCAGGCTCCTCCGCTATGAGCCTGCTTCTTCCTCTCCCACTCCCCCTGCTTGTGTTCCCTCTCTCACTGGCTGTCTCTCTCTCTTTCAAATAAATAAATAAAATCTTAAAAAAAAAAAAGAATGGCTCATTACAGTCTCCTCATGAATAAATAAGAGTCAAATTACCTACCTCATAGGATTTGCTTAATAATTAGATATTTTAATATGCACAAATTTTATCAAACAGTATCTGGAACATAATAAGTAATCTATAGTATTTAATGAAATAAAAACTATTAATGTCACCAAAAGACTTTATCTTTTCAGTAGTGGTGAATATTATATTTAATTTCAGAAATCAGGAAAACAATTCATCCTGCATTTCTATAACAAATAATAAAAAATAAATAAAGCCTTTTTAAAAAGGTGGGAAGGGATGCCTGGGTGGCTTAATTGGTTAAGCGTCTGCCTTCAGCTCTGGTCATGATGCCAGGGTCCTACACATCAGGCTCCCTGCTCAGTGGGGAGCCTGCTTCTCGCTCTGCCTGCCACTCTCCCTGCTTATACTTTCTCCCTCTCTCCTTTCTAACAAATAAAATCCTTAAAAAAAAAAAAATCTCTCTCTCTCTCTCTCTCTCTCACACACACACACACACACACACACACACAATTTGAGCCATCTCAACCAAAACTTTCAGAGTAAGGAGATAGAGCTTGCCTTTAGAGTTACTTAATTTAGTAAACACATACACAATGCCTGTCTTATGCCAGGGAGTTCTAGAGAGTTTATAAACAGTAATTCATTTGGTCTTCATAACAAACTGATAAAGTGGGTGCTTTCATGATATACATTTTAAAGATGAAGGTATGCAAGAGTTCCCATGATTAAACGGAAGAGCTGTGAGTCCAATGCAGACGGTTCTGCCATTAGAATCTATACTTCTGTCCTCTAGTCTCCCTTTCCACATGCGGGCTGAAAAATCCCTCATTCGAATCACCGCACAGCTATGAAGTTAGCGAGATATGCCCTCTGTTAAAGTCTTATGAGAACTAATGTCCGAGAGAATGCTCTCTGGCTATATCGACACTGGCCTAAATACCAAGGACTGAGGGATGGAAAACAATTATGAACAACTGTGAGGCTTTGTTCTGGAGGTTCAATTGCTCTATTGTAAAATATTATGTATCAGAAAGCCCAGGGGGTTGGGGTAGAGTTGGAGGACACTGGGGATCAGGATTATAACTTCAAATTCATCTGTCTTTAGATTCTAAATTTGCCAAGAGGGACAATGGATTATGTACTCATATAACTGTCCAATTTTTGCTTCTGAACCCAAACTAGCTGGTGACAAGAGGCGGTTCTCTGAGGACTGATTTCTTCCCATGCGAACTAAGAACAAAGAGAGAACAGAGGAGTACAGTTCTCCATTTATTCTGAAAATAGGCCATGCTTCGTAAATGCTTATTAATGTTTCTCTGCAAAACACAGTGATCGAAACTCGGCTTCAGTTTAATTTAAAATGGAGCAGAATCCCAGAAGCTATGGTTTGCTAGGTCTACTCTCCTGGGCCCTTACATTTATTCTTCAATACCCTGCAATTAAAAAAAAAAAAGTCTACAGCAAATGGCATTCATTCTCCCATGCAGCTGAAACGTGTTGGGGGACTTGGCAACAAGTAGCTGACCTCCGTGAGAAACAAACACTTCAAAAGAATCATTGTTTTGTGTTAAGAATTCAGCCCACAATGATCAATTCAAGCAACATTCAGAAAAGTAAAGCAGGTCCCTTTTTCTCTCATACGGTCATGGAATCCAGAAGTCAGGTTAATTTGGGGATCTGGCTCAGCTGCAGTGACCACTGTCCGCCTCTCCACAGAATGATAAAAGGCACACTCCTGCTAAAATGAGTTTAGGCTTTCAGGTCATTTTAATCCCCATGGTCTATTCCAAAGAGCAGAACATTCCTTAAAAGCTTTATATTGTGATTAGATGATTAGGGTTTTAGGGTTTAAGTGGTATTTTCCTTTCAGCAGAAGTCTGCAAAAATTGAATGACTTTTCAACAAATATTTGCCTAAAAGGAAAAGCTTTCATTTTCTTAGCGTGATCCCAACCTTGACCATATCATCATTGGTCTTGGCTGCTTTCAGACAGCTTGGCTTACCCGGGCAGGCAAATAAATTGAAAATGCCCTTATCTGAAACATTCAAATTTCCTTTCCAAGGCAGCAAGTTTGAGCACTACCTAATTTCCCCAACCTCGTTTAGGGATAATAGGCCACACTGGAGATGAGATTATTAAGAGTACCTCCTATTACACAGGGGCATCGTTTCATGACATTGACTATCCCTGGGGAAACCACCAAGGCTCTTTGCTCACAATCCCACGTCAGGCCAGCCCTGGAGGTTATGGAGTGCAGCCCACTGTTTTTTTCGACAACAGGGGTCAGTTTTAGTTTCTGTCTAGGACAATATGGAAACTAAAGAACAGGAGATGCCCTCAAGACAAAGCATGTAAAAATGCTGTGTAAAATAGAACCAACATTCTTTTCAATGTTTAGTTTTACTTGGGAAACAAAAACAGTAAGGAAATTCCCAGGGACCCAAAATGACAAGGACACTGAAAGCAAAGTTCCGGGTAAAAGCCTGAGAATGCCTGTCGTTGACCGTGTGCAAAGCCAGAAGAAAGCCTTGCATCCTCACAGATGGAAGCTGGCCTGGAGACTGCGTCAGAGAGGAGCGACCCTCAAGGAGATGCAAAGGAAGGACTCAGCAACATTCACCCTCTAGCCTGGTTGTGGAAAAAGGATTTTCGTGAGTGTTAATAAATGAAGGTCACCTTTGCAAGAAGTTAAAATTCACATAACTACATCCTGTACATTCTGGGAACACTCAAGCTATGATTTTTTTAGAGTGGTCCTGTGATGCCAGGAAGAAGCAAATGAAATCGTATTTTCCAAGTCTTTGCTCAGAAGCCACCTTCTCAGCAACACCTTCCCTGGCCACGGTATTCAAATTTGCACCCACCCACATTCTTCTTCTCCTCAGCACTCACTGCCTTCTAGTATTATACTCTGTAAATTACCGTTTTATTGGGTTGTCTGCTCTGTTCCAGACATCAAAGACGTTTCCCTTAGTGGTCTCCGATATGACTGGCAATCACACGATTGGATAATCTCAGGAAGCATTCGAGCCACATCACTGCATGCGTATCTGGATGACCCAAGTTATGTACCAGCCCTTCCCTAAACCTGTCAAGGCTCTTTATTGAGTCTTGGGGTTGGGCATGTGGACTTGAATTTGGCTGTGGCAAAGTGAAATTCAAAAATCGCATGCTTGTGCGGTCAAACGATTTGGCAGTAGGGGAGCAGGAGGCTTGCGGGGTGAAACAGTGGAGCATAGATGGGATGCAGGAACCGCAGATAGAAAACCTCGCATGCCCAGCCCGGGCAAAGTGATAGAGGGGCCTGACATATCTGAAAGAAGGTGATACCACAGTGGATATTAGCAGCATAAAAGGTTTTAAATATCTTTCCAAGAGAGAGAGTCAGACACTGATAGATAAAACCCGAGCAGTGCCTGGGGAGGTGAGCTTTCCCCTCACCCCCCAACTGAAAAGAAAATGTCACTATTCATCAATGGAGTTTATTATCTTTCTTCCAAGAGTACCCCAGAGAGCAGCTAAGAAGATAGAATGGCAAACCCCAACAGTACTCATAGCACAGAACCCCATCTAGGAGTCCACAGTGAACGGTGCTCTGAGTTTTCCGGTAATTGTAGGAAACAATTAAGGACTGAAAACCCAAAGAGCTTGATGGTTGAATCTGTAATGGTCTGACATTGACCAGGCATCCTTCCTCATCCACATTCTTCCTCTCTTCTTCACGTGGCAGCGCGGTTTCTCTGTGATGGTGCCATTAAGATTCCAGTTGCAGTGTTCCACGGGTATCTTAGAACTAAATTCCTTTCTGAGGATCATCTTAAGAGATCTGTATTTTACACACACAGAAGATGTTGCCTGCCGCATTTCATCCCTGTGAAGGTCTCCAAGGGAACGGAGTAAGGACTGGAGGCTTCCCTCTTTGTTGTTTTTGGTTTTGCTTTTTATTTCCAACACTCCATATCTTTTCTTTTTTCTTTTTTTTTTTTTTAAGATTTTATGTATTTATTTGACAGAGAGGGAGAGAGAGAGAGAGAGAGAGCACAGGCAGGAGGAGTGGGAGAGGGAGAAGCAGGCTCTCTGCTGATCAGGGAGCCCAATGTGGGGCTCGATCCTGGGACCCTGGGATCATGACCTGAGCTGAAGGCAGATGCTTCACCACCTGAGCCACCCAGGCGCCCCTGACTCCTTTTCTTTCAACTGACCACATACACAACTCGTTGCCTTTCCCCCACCACTTGTCATCTGTTTCGTGTATCTTATTTTCTTTGGGATGCAGTACCAGTAAAAAAAAAAAAAAAACCTCCAATTTTAATTTTTAAGTAACTTTCAGTGAAGCCTGTTATAAGGTAAACACAAATCTATAACAACTGGGTAAACACTGGAGTCTGTCACTTTCCATTTTACTCCTTGATGGATTAATATAATAAATCTCTTTGGAGATACATTTATCAAATTTAATACCACAAAATATGAGATACATTATTTAGCAAAGTGCTTCAGTACCTGTAATCAAGAGCCATTGTTCTGTGCTCCAAGACACAGAATCTATTTTCCTGTATTGCTTCACATAAAATAGCTCTTTTCAATTCATACTTGATATGTACAACATTTAATGTACATTCTGCCCGAAGAGAGGCAGGCTGTGATTCATTCTCACCAAGCTCCGTGCATACAAATGACCAGGAGCAGCTTCTTGACAGTCAGGGTTACAGACACAATCTTTCTGGGGTTACACAGGGAGGGGACCAAGAGCGGTGGCTCATTTATGAAATAAAGAAAGCTGTCAGAGAAAATTACCTCATGTGTAATGCAGAACTGGCCAAGACATACAGAAATATCTCAAGTTAGTTTTTGGGTTTTGTTTTGTTTTTTTTTATTCCAAGGTGGAGGGAGATCTGTATTCTGTTCAAGGGGGTTCTACTGTGGCGGGCTCAATAGGGGACCTTCCCCCAAAATGTCCACATCCTAATTCTAGATCCTGTAAATATGTTACGTTATATAGCATAACAAACTTTGCAGATGTGTTTTAAGGACCTCGAGATGTGGCGATGATCAGAGAACATCAAGGTGGGCCCAGTGTCATCACAAGGATCCTCACAGGACAAAGGCAGAAGGCAGGTGTGACTACAGCAAAGGAGGTGATGGCATTTGAGACAGTCAACCAGCTCGGTGGCTTGAGGAAAGGCACCACAAGCCAAGGACTACAAGTGGCCCCTGGAAGCCGGAAAAGGCAAAGAAACAGTGTCTCCACTAGAGAATGATCCAGGAAGGAACACCGCGCTAATAACATCTTGATTTTAGCCTCGCATAGTCAGCGTTCTCCAGAGAAACAGAAGCAAGGGGAGATTTATTAAGAGGAACTGGCTCACATGATTCTGGGGCTGATAAGGCCCACACTCTGCCATCTGGAGGCTGGAGACCCAGGAGAGCTGGTGGTGTCACTCAGTGTGAGTGCAAGGATCTGAGAACCCAGGGAGAAGGTATAAATCCCAGTCCAAGGGCAGGAGAAGATGAGACATGTCTCAGCTCAAGCACTGAGGCAGGAAAACAAGGCATTAATTCCTCCATCGTCTACTTTCTGTTTTATTCAGGGCCCCAGTGGGTTGGATGAGACCCACCATACTAGGGAGGATGGTCTGCTTTGCTAATTTGAATGCTAATCTCACCAGGAAACACCCTGACAGACACACCCAGAAATCATGTGTAATCTTGGCACCCTGTGGCCCAATCAAATGAACACATCAAACCAACTGTCACACCCAGTGAAACTAATTCTGGACTTGTGACCTCCGGAACTGGAAGATAATAAATTTCCACTGCATTAAGCCCCGGAGTTTGCAGTAGTTACAGCCGCAATCAAGTGACATGTAGGAGTCAGGACAGTCTGGCAGTCTGGCTGTTAAGAGATGGAGGGGAGAATGAGCCTGGCTGGATGTGGACCCATTCTGCCACTTAGAGGAGCACTTGGCCTTAGGCAAGTTTCCCAAACTATTATCCTGAAAAAGGATATGACAGGGTACTACCTGTGCAGCTTGGAGCTCCTCAGAAGCAGAACCTAAGACAAGGTTTCAAATGTAGGACTTTCTTTGGGAGACCAGAGGACATGTGGGGGGAAGGGGGCGGGGGGCGGGAGGGATACAGGAATGCAGCAGCAAGGGTAGCAAGTACATGCTGATTCATTAAGCCACCCATCACAGTGGGCACCTGACACTTAATCCCACAGGGAAACTGGTAAATGGTGTCCCCTCAGAATGACCTTATCTCCCTCACAGCCCGACCTGCCCCTTCCCAACTCCAACCAGCTCCCAGGAAGGACATATTTAATGCAAATCCCTGAAAATCATTGGTTCATGGCTGCTTCTGGGAGGTGTTAATTTTCATTACTTCCTACCTAGGGTTTGGCTAGAATGGCCTTCAGCATTTTCAGTTCCAGAGGAAGGAAGGAAGGGGGGGAGGGGAGGGGAGGGGAGGGGAGGGGAGGGGAGGGGAGGGGAGGGGAGGGAGGAAAGAGATGCAGATGGTGGCAGATGGATGCCAGATGAAGGTCGGAGGGACAGGGGAGAGGGCTGAGTACCTGCGGTAGACTTTTGTAGCGTGGGAGGGAGGGGTGTGAATCCCATGTTTCCATCTTTCCCTCACTCAGTGTCTAGCACTCAGAAGGTGCTCAATCAAGGTCACTTATTATAACCACTAGCTCCCTTTCTTCTGTGTTCCCACAGCATCCCAACTGAGGCACTTGGTAACCACTGCCAGCAACCTGCATGCCACCCTGATTCAACTGTAAGCAGTCGCGGACAGGAACTGGGACATCTTGATTCACTTATGAATGCTATGAAGGTACATGGTGGGAATTTCATGAATGTCTGTAGAATGGCTGTTAAATGAATAATAAGCGAAAACCCATAAGCACTTAGCAATAGGAAGAGCATTTTAAATGAAGGGGCGCCATAGAGATACTCCATGAGTGAGCAATTCCATCCCCAGCTCTGTACCCCAAAAGAACGAAACACAATGACTACAACATATCTTCGTACGCGGACGTTCACTATAGCATTATTCACAATAGCCAAATGGGGGAAACAACCCAAAGGTTTATCGACAGCTGAGTGGATAAACAAAATGTGGTGAATCCATACAATGGTGTATTATTTGCCCACAAAAGGGAATAAAGTACAGATATGTGCTATAGCCGGGACGGACCTCAAAAACATTAAGGGAAGTGAAAGCAGCTATTCACAAAGAAATGTGTCATATTGTAGGATTCCATTTACACAAAATACCCAGGATAGAGAAATCTATGAAATCTATGTGGACAAAAAGCAGATTAACAGTTACGAGGGGCTGGGATAGAGGTAGGGCAGTATGTAGTGAGTGCTTAAATGGGTATAGAGTTTTGTTTTTGTGAGATAAAATGTTGGGGAACCACACGGAGGTGATGCTTGCACAGCCTTGTGAATGTACTAAATGCCACAGAACAGTTCACTTCAAAATGATTAAAATGGCAAATTTAAATTTTATGTGTATTTTACCTCCTTTAGAAAAAAAAAAAAAGATAGGAAAATAACTCTCTCGATGTCAGGAAATCAGATTACCCTTGGAGCAAAGGACCAGCTGTTTCCATATTTCTGGAAGCAGAACACAGGGAAAATCGCAGAGTTTAAAAGTAAGTAAATTGGGTCCGAATCCTAACTCTATTCTCTATTGGCCATGTGAGCCTAGCCAAGTGTTTTCGGTGGTGGAGCACACTTTTCTGCAGGGTGGAGATGCCTGCATCCTAGGACTGTTTAGAGGCATAACAGGAGGAACAGATGAAGGTTGCAGCACCTAGTAGGCCCTTTAATGACTGTGGACGTATGGCCGTCCTGACCTTGGTGGTTCTATCCTACTCAGCAGTGTTCCCAGCTCTTCCTCAAGTGCAGAAGAAGCCTCATCACAGGCTCACACTGTGATGACTTCTGGATGTATCCAAAAGCTGCTGCACTTTTTGTGGCCAGGCTTCTCTAGGTAAAGGACTCACACAATGAGATACTGTCCTTCACTGATGAAGACCAAAAGAGCCCAGGTCTTCACTGAAGGACCACCAATGCGACAGGAATACCATTCAGGTGATATTTTCAGATTGTGCAAAGAACCACCTACGAGAATGGCCTCTACTTAACTCTTAAGATTGATTTGGAACCAGAAAAGACCCCAAATAGCCAAAGGAATGTTGAAAAAGAAAACCAAAGCTGGTGGCATCACAATTCTGAACTTCAAGCTGCATTACAAAGTTGTCATCATCAAGACAGTATGGTACTGGCACAAAAACAGACACATATCAATGGAACAGAATAGATAATCCAGAAATGGACCCTCAACTCTATGGTCAACTAATCTTTGACAAAGCAGGAAAGAATATCCAATGGAAAAAAGATAGTTTGTTCAACAAATGGTGTTGGGAAAACTGGACAGCCACATGTAGAAGAATGAAACTGGACCATTTCTTTACACCATGTACAAAAACAGACTCAAAATGGATTAAAGACCTAAATGTGAGACAGGAATCCATCAAAATTCTAGAGGGAAACACAGGCAGCAACCTCTTCAACCTTGCCTGCAGCAACTTCTTACTAGACATGTCTCCAAAGGCAAGGGAAACAAAGGCAAAAATGAACTACTGGGACTTCATCAAAATAAAAAGCTTTTGCACAGAAAAGGCAACACTTGACAAAACTAAAAGACAATCAATCGACAGAATGAGAGAAGACATTTACAAATGACATATCAAAGGGCTAATATCCAAAATCTATAAAGAATTTACCAAACTCAACTCAATTTACCAAAGAACAAATAATCCAATCAAGAAATGGGCAGAAGACATGAACAGACATTTCTCCAAAGAAGACATCCAAATGTCCAACAGACGCAGGAAAAAATGCTCAACATCACTCAGAATCAGAGAAATACAAATCAAAAACCACAGTGAGATACCACTTCACACCAGTCAGAATGGCTAAAATTAACAAGTCAGGAAACGACAGATGTTGGTGAGGTGTCGAAAAAGGGGAACACTCCTACACTGTTGGTGGGAATGCAAGCTGGTGCAGCCACTCTGGAAAATAGTATGGCCGTTTCTCAAAAAGTTAAAAATAGAGCTACCCTATGACCCAGCAATTGCACTACTGGGTATTTATTTCAAAGATACAAAGGTAGTGAAAAGAAGGGGCACTTGCACCCTAAAGTTTATAGCAGCAGTGTCCACAATAGCCAAACTACAGAAAGAGCCCAGATGTCCATCAACAGATGAATGGATAAAGAATATGTGGTACATATGTACAATGGAATATTATGCAGCCATCAAAAATGAAATCTTGCCATTTGCAATGACGTGGATGGAAGCAGAGGGTATTATGCTAAGCAAAATAAGTCAATCAGAGAAAGACAATTATCACATGATCTCACGGATATGAGGAGTTTAAGAAACAAGGTAGAGGATTATAGGGAAGACAGGAAAAATTAAGATGAAACCAGAGAGGGAGACGAACCATAAAAGACTCTTAATCATAGGAAACAAGCTGAGGGTTGTTGGAGGGGAGTGAGTGTGGGGATGCAGTAACTGGGTGATGGACATCAAGGAGGGCACATGATATAATGAGCACTGGGTGTTATATAAGACTGATGAATCACAGACCTGTACCTCTGAAACCAATAATACATATGTTAACTAATTGAATTTATATTTAAAAATGCTAAAAAATAAAATAAAAAACAAAAGGTAAAAAAAAATATGTTAATGTCAAAAAAAATAAATAAAACAAAAGACTGATTTCCCAATTCCTGTCTTTTAAAAGAGACCAAAGCAAGGCCCTAAACAAGAAGCTGAAACAGCAGATCTCGCACGTTTTGTCGTCTTCCATAATCTCCACCCCTCAAACATACTGGGCTAAGTTTATGGTCTTAACAAAGGTCTAGCTACAGTCAAACTTAGTGCATCCCCTTTAATCCAACGGACAAAACCCATGGATTAAGACCCCCCAAACTTCACTGTTGCTCTGCCAACCTTCCCAGTCTCGCAGGAACGCCTGTAACATGGAGAATCTTTGCAGACCAGCGAGCAGTAAAAGCCTCCCCAACAAGGGCATGCATTTACAGATTCCTGCCTTTGCTTGCCGCTTTTTTTTTTTTTTAAGATTTTATTTATTTATTCGACAGAGATAGAGACAGCCAACGAGAGAGGGAACACAAGCAGGGGGAGTGGCAGAGGAAGAAGCAAGCTCATAGCAGAAGAGCCTGATGTGGGGCTCGATCCCATCATGCCGGGATCACGCCCTGAGCCGAAGGCAGACGCTTAACTGCTGTGCCACCCAGGCGCCCCTGCTTGCCACTTTAAATGCATCACAGTTGCTGAAAGACACCTGCTTTGGTTTTAAAAACTTTTGTAGTAGGGTCACAGAGGTCAGCCCTCGGCTCTAGCACACAGCTCCTGTCAAGTTCAGATTATAAAGGATTTCCTTGGCACCGTCAATTTCCCAGCCTTCACGGGAATCAGCAATATTCCTATTAAATGTAAGAAGTATTTAAGACATGTCAACAGGGAGTCCAGATCCATTTAGAGTCGTGGTTCCCAACCTGGGGCCATGTAGCACCCTCAGAGGACCTTGGGCAACATCTGGTTGTGCAAAAACATTTCTGGTTACTGAGACTGGGGACTGGAGTTGCCATGGGCATCCAGTGGGCAGAGAACAGGGATGTGCACCCTACCATGCACAGAACAGCCTCCCCCACCAATAATATGGGTCCCAAATGTCAATTATGTCAAGGGAACCTACTGGAACCACCTAATAATTCAAACATTTATCTCGCTGCCCCCCAAATGAAAAACCACAATGCAAATTCTTTTTTAAGCATCTGTTCATTCTTCATTTACTGATTCATTCATGAATTTGCGTCTATGCTGAATTTAACTGGGATTTCCTCTCAGGTTGCTCTAGAGCCTCTCTGTGTTGCTTCCTCGTTTTCTCCAGGAGTTTGTGAGGAAGAGAGAAAAGCCTGTGTCTTATCCCTAGGATAACTGACAGCACAGTCAGGCAGAATTCCTGCAGTGTAGTCTGGATTTTTTTTTTTTTGATATATCAGATTTATGCCATAAAATATGTCAGCAGGGGTTTTGTTTTATTTGGGTCATTCTTCAACTTCCGGAGGACATGTATCAGCACGACATGACCTGAACGAAAGAAAATTGAAAGTGAAATGCTTTCTTAGGTACTGAAGTTGGTCCCCTACACAGGCGCTGCATCCTCAGGGGGGAGGGGTCCCACCATAATGGGGGCAGAGTCCCTTCCAGATTCACGACGCAGAAACAGAATGGCGCTGCTCAAGCGTGGCGTGCATCAGAATTACCTGGAGGGCCTGTCAGAACGCAGATCCCTGGGCCATCCCGAGATGCACAGGTAAGGAGCTCACGCTGAAGCGGAAGACTCTATGGGGTGGAGTCACACATACTCACTCAGATATCAGGTGAAGAGATGCGTGGATCCAGAGAAACTGTCCACAGACAGTTGCTTCTTCCTGACACGCCGCTTGGGTTTTGCTGCATGTCGTGTGGAATGCACTATAAATGCAGGGGCAGCGTTGAGACAAAACCCACAAAACATGAAGGGAGAAGAAGGGAGCTCTGTGGAGCACGTGTGCTGGTGTGGACGTGGTGTTAGAGTGTGACGGTTCCTATTTCACCCTCTCCAGAAGGAATCCCCTCCGGCACAGAGATGGCTTCATTACTAGGCCTGTCATCCACGTCTTCATAAAACTGGGCATGGGGTGGGGCACCTATATGGCTCAGGTGGTTAAGCGACCAACTCTCAGGTCCTGATCTCAGGGTGGTGAGACTGAGCCCCACGATCCTCCACACTTAGCAGGGGGTCTGCTTAGACTTTCTCTCCCTCTGCCCCTCCTCCCCCCTGCTCTCTCTCTCTCAATAAATCTTAAAAACAAAAACAAAAAACCTGGGCACTGGGTGCTGCCTATGAATCTGTGAAGCATTATGCTAAAGAGATTGACGTTAGTCTGCATTTATACAGAAATTATCTGTCAACAACCACGCAAACAGAATCAATGCACGTGCTTATCGCGTTTGAAGCAGGAGGCTGTAAAGCCAAGCAGGGGCGGCGGGGCGGGGGCGGGGGGAGTGCTGCAGGTGTCTGCAGAGTCGCATTGTGGGGGTGCTGCTGTCTCCATTATGGGGACACAGGAAGGTCCATGCTGCACATCCAGACCAGGCTCATGGAAGAGACAATGCCGCACTCACACAAGCCCAACCATGATGAGACCCCATGAGCAGCACTGGCACGACCTGCTGCTCCTTTCCTGGCGGCGATATGCCTTCGCTCCCGCTGACCACAGGCCGAGGGGGATGGCGGGGCCAGGAACATATGTGTGAAAACAGGAAAGATGTGTTGCTAGTACCTATCCTTCAACGAAAGAACAAAGCAAGAAGCATCATTTTCTGTATATAACATTTCAGAAATCCTCCAATGAGGACAGCTCTGAATACGGAACACCGAATACGTAGAAAGTACCTAATAGCCTAATGTCATATTGGGGAGAGAAAAAATCAGGGATCAGAAGAGGTTTATTTTTCTTTTTTATCTTTCATATATACATAAAAGGCATTAGTATCTGAATGATTTTCCCCTAAATGTTTCAGGTACTGATAATGAAAACATACAAAAAGGAAAGTGGTTGCAGTTGCTGTGTTACGCCTGTCTTTGGGGTTGGTACGTAGCCTCTCTACGGCTCTGTGTGGTGCCATCGGATGTAAAGATCAGATTCACCACAAATAATCTGTAAGGCAGTACTAGGTGACGCGTAGTAGTCTGCCCGGGATGCCATGACAAAGTGCCACAGGCTGGGTGCCACAAACAACAGACGTTGATTTTCTCAAAGTTCTGGAGGCTGCGAACCCACGTTCAAGGTCCCCACAGGGCTGGTTTCTCCAGAGGCATCTATGCTTGGCTTGCAGACACTCACCTTCTCATTGTGTCCTGAAGTGGTCTTTTCTCTGGGCATGTGCGGCCCTGGTGTCTCTTCCTCTTCTTAGAAAGATACCAGTCCTACTGGATTAGTGCTTCACCCTCATGACTTCATTTAACCCTAATGTCCTTTAAAAGCCTTCGACCCAGGGGCGCCTGGGTGGCACAGCGGTTAAGCGTCTGCCTTCGGCTCAGGGCATGATCCCGGTGTTATGGGATCGAGCCCCATATCAGGCTCCTCCGCTGTGAGCCTGCTTCTTCCTCTCCCACTCCCCTTGCTTGTGTTCCCTCTCTCGCTGGCTGTCTCTATCTCTGTCAAATAAATAAATAAAATCTTAAAAAAAAAAAAAAAAGCCTTCGACCCAAATTCAGTCATGGTGAGGGTTAAGGCTCCACATGTGTACCGACAGTGGGTAGTGGGGAGACATGATTCATCTAACACAAGACGAGGGATCCGAAGAAGTGTGAAACTCTAATGTGTCCTCAAGGATGTGATGATCAACACAGGTTCCTGACCTACAACTCAGCCAAGCACAAAATACAAGCTATGGGTTTAGAAAGCTTACAACTCAAAGCTCAAAAAAGAAGGGACGTATTTTAAGCTTTAGTACAATTTTGGTGAATAGAGTCTCACTCCTGAAAAAAACAACATAAGAGGTGCTTACTCTTCTACAGGCCTTTTAACTGTAAAGACGCGTTTTCAATCAGTGACTAATACAAAGATGGAAATAGCCACAGCAGACAAACTTAGAGCAAACAGCACATGGACCGGGTTCATCTGTGGTAGCTCAGCAAAACATCTGATTTCTCTCTGAACTCCAAACTTGCAGGATTGATTATTTCCACTCCCTTAAGTTGTCAAGGGGTAGGCCCAACTAGTAGAATGTCTGCATAACTGGGAGTTTTCCTAAGGAACAGAACTTCTCAGTTCTACATTTACTCATCCATCCTCACAAGGATATTACGAAGATCAATTAATCAAATGTTCATGGCAATTGGAGGGGCTAAATATGCACCAGGGACAGATCTGGAACAGGACTCCATTGCCCTCAGTTGGTCAACCCAGTTACACAAATTCAGATTTAGTCAAACCTGGGAGGGGTTGGGAATGTTAACATTATTGGTATCCCTCCTTCAATGGGTTTGTTACTGAAGTATCTGCCAGTTCTCCACTGTCCATCCTAAAGGAGAGACATAAGGGCTGATGGTTTCTCCAAGGTAGTTAAAAAAAACAGACTTTCTCACATACTGAATAATTACTTTAGCTTTTAACTTCCAAGGGAGCTGACAAAGGTCCTTCTCCCTGGTTTGCCAGAGGAATGGTTTTCAAATGTGGATGTGTAACTTCAGATGCATCCTTTCTGATAACCTGGCAGGCTGAAGGTCACAAGGGAATCAAGCCCACAGAAGCAATGCGTGAAAACACAAACCACCAATTTACCCAGCGAGGTAGACTCTCAGAGGGGATACTGGGTGGGGTAGGAACTAGGAAGATGCCTCAGGAGGTAGTAGGACATAACGCTCTCCGTTCTTCCACTCATCCTGTTCCACCACCCAAACACCTTCCTGTCAAGTGAGAAGTAATGTGCCAGTCCTATCACATTTCTGTTCTTCTTAAATGGCTATTTCTATGCCTTGACTTTGGCTAGGTCAAGAGAAAAAATCAGCATGGATTAGAGAAATAAAAATTCACTCAGGATGATGGGAAATATTACCTAGGATTGGACAGTAAATGAAATGAAAGCAAAATGAATGGTACTAAATGAAAATGTTTATGAAATATCCCAACAAGGAAATTCCTCTAAATCTAATATAAATGACATTTCTCTAAAGCATTTACCTCTTGTGAACTCTACAGCAAGAGTCAAGCAAGATTAAAGATTTACTCAGGAGCATGCAACCATCAATTGGGACTAATGGGAGGGAACCCAACCCAGACTCCTTCTAACTCTGGCCCCCAAGTCCCTTTCCAAGGAGCATGTGATATTCATATCTCCCTCCCTGTTCTGCCCTCTCTCATCATTTCTCTATTATCTATTATCTATCAATCATTATCTATTATTTACCCATTAATTATCTACCTACTTTTATCTATCATCTATCTACCTGAGCCAATACTGTCTATCAGTACCTGAAACAGGCAAAGATTTAAAAATCACACTTCTTAGAATTGACCTAAGTATCATAAACCAAATATGTACACGTAGGACCTTAAACAGACAGCAGTTAGTGATTCCTGTCTTATTCTTATATTCTGTAAATTGAGGAAAATTATTTTTCATTTACAGTATTTCTTCAAAAAAATCATCACCCAAAATTATTTTTTATAGGGGTGCCTGGGTGGCTCAGTCAGTGAAGCGTCTGCCTTCGGCTCAAGTCATGATCCCGGGGTCCTGGGATTGAACCCCACATCAGACTCCCTGCTCAACGGGGAGCCTGCCTCTCCCTCTCTCTCTCTGCTGCTCCCCCTGCTTGTGTTTGCTTGTATTCTCTCTCTCTCTCTGTCAAATAAATAAATAAAATCTTTCTAAAAATGTATTTTTATAACCACTTGTCAGCATATTATGAAAAACATAAATCACCTTGATTCATTAGAATACCCCAATTCCAGGTGCCTGGGTGGCTCAGTCGTTTAAATGTAAGACTCTCGATCTCAGTTCAGGTCTTGATCTCAGGGTCCTGAGTTTGAGCCACACACTGAGCTCCACACTGGGCATGGAGTCTACTTAAAAAACAACAACAACAACAACAACAACAACAAAACCCACAAAGAATACCCCAATTCCTGTGGCAGTTTAAAAAAATTCTATTCACACGTGTTCCAGAAACTACTTAAGATGGCTTGCTGAGGTAACTGTACTTAAAGGCAAGACCTATCTACTTCACAAGTCTTAAAAAAGAGTTCCAAAAGACATTGTCATGTTCCTAGGTATGAAAAATGCCTTGTGTCTAATTAAGGAGCCCTAACACCATGCAGCATTTTCTCAAGGCATATAAATCAACCCACACACAATGTCTGTCTCATGACTAACCCCACGTTCCCATCTCCTGCTTCTGTCTCCTTTTTAGCACTGACAGACATGGTGCCCAACCTTCAGGCACTTATGCTGTAATTGAGGAGATAAAATGCATACACATAAAATAATTAGAGCACAATTAAGTGATAAATGTCATATGACTGAGTACAAAGCTTTGCAGAGAAAAGAGAGGACACTGAATGCTTAAATAAACTGAAGAAAGGAGTGGGTCCCTGAAAAAGGTGAGAAAATGAGCCAAACATCATGACTCATGAGTAAATGTGGCATGCAAAAACAGCAACGAAGTACCTGAAGATGAGACAGAATGTGCAGCGGCAGGCAATTAGGTTGATAAGATGGTCAAGGTGGGGGGGACAATTCAAACCGGACCTTAATAATTGACCTATATTTTTAGAGGCATACATTGCATTTTTATCCTTGCCTTCCAAAAAAAAAATGTAGTAAAGTATATTCTCCATGGAGTGAAACTTGTTCAGTGTTGGAAATGGAAGATAAATTTCTCCTCCTTTTGGGGTGCCTGGGTAGCACAGTTAGGCAGCCGACTCCTGGTTTTGGCTTGGGTCATGATCTCAGGGTCTGAGATGAAGCCCCATGTCAGGCTCTGCACTCAGTGGGGAGTCTGCTTGAGGATTCTTTCTCTCTATGCCCCTCTCCCCACTCACTCATGCTCTTTCTCTTAAATAAATACATCTTTAAAAAAAAATTTCTCCTCCTTTCTCTACATCATGGACACTTCAAGGTGGAGCTCCTACTTGCAGATCTCTCGACGAACGCTAGATACATTATGAACACATATTCAGAGAGATGTGCTATGTTTCTTTGGGACTTATCATGAACTGGTAGTTAGTATGATTGAACATCACATCCCATTGGTTTACAAATTTTCTTTCCTCATTTCCCTTTTTTCCTCACCCTCATGCCCCAGATTTACCCATCTCCCCCAACCCTCACCCTGAATCAGTCCTTTAATATTTAACACAGTTTCTTCCTACCTCCACTTCTCCTTAATTGGATAGAAAGTTGTCCTAGAGGTGGGAGTAAATAGATATTGTCTAAAGTTGATAAGCCAAGCTATATAGGTTTATTATATTAAACTATAAAGACAGTTATCAGAAAGAATACATAGCCTTAAATTTCTATGTATTCAGAAAGAACATGCACAAAGCATATACAGATAATATGGCAAACATTGGCAAATAAAAATATATTAGTAATCATAACATAATATAAAGTGACAGAATTAAGACCAAGTGAATCTGTTTATCAATAAATATAAATGAGATAAACTCATACTAAAAGGAAAGGATTTCCAACTTGGATCAAAATTTAAAACTCAGTATATGCTATATGCAAGCATGCAACTAAAGCAAAATTATATCCATAAAAAGACATATAAGGAAATACAAAGAAAAAGAATATAATAGGTCTGGATATGAATATCTCACAAACCTAAAATAATGCAAAATAAATAAATAAACCAAAGGCAAGGCACATTAAATAATAAAGTGCTCTATCTCACATGAATCATTTTGTGCTTAAGAAAGCATCAACATGCCAAAAACCGTAGGAAGTACAAGAAAAATAGCAAATGAAATTCAATAGTGATGTGAGTATTCTCTGTATGTCCTGGAGAAACCAAACACAGGGTGTATTATTGTTAGTTCCATCTGTATAGCAGCAGCGGTACCTTAAAATGCCCTTGGCATTACAGTAGAGAGAACATTTTCTTTTACTTTCAAACAATAAGCCCTTATCACCTTCTTTTGTACTTACTCACTTGGCTACGGCTATATTCTATTCCAGCTGCAGTTTCCTGAAGGTTTAAAGAAAATCAAGAAGTCTACCTTTGTTGAATGTGTATGTGTGCACATGCCCACACATGAATGTGTATTGTGATGTTTCTCGGTTATATTTTTAAATATGGAAACCAGCACTAAAGGATCTTACAAAGGGTCTTTACAGGGCGCCTGGGTGGCTCAGTTGGTGTCTGCCTTTGGCTCAGATCATGATTCTACAATCCTGGGATGGAGCCCCGTATCAGGCTCCCCGAAGAGAGACTGCGCAGGGAACCCATTTCTCCCTCTCCCTCTGCAGCTCCCCCCGCTTGCGCTCTCTCAGTCTGTCAAATAAATAAATAAGATCTTTAAAAAAATAAAAGGTCTTTATAACTTGAAAGAAATTTTAACATGGTATCTGTTTCCCTGTCAATATTAGTAAAGCATGGAAGGTAATGTCCCATTCTAGTGCATTAAAAACATAACGGCATTGTGTTGGAGGAAAGAGCATGGACACTACTGCCCCAGGAAGCTACAGAAAAGCCACATTAGAGAAGTTCCATGCCACTGTGAACCCCTACTCTAGAAGCTGGGCACACTCAGGACAAGAGTTCAGTTTTGGTATGTGACACTGTACTGGACACCTCAGCTTCCTTTATTGCAGACTAAAACCATAAATTCCTTTTACCTTTCTTCACAGTTTTTAAAATTAAACTTTTAAATCACTTCTTACTAAAGGCTTTAGAAGTGCTTCAAAATTACACATATATATGGATTATATATGTATACACACACACACACACACACACACACACACACACACACACATCTAATCAAAACCTAAAGCCGAATACAAACTTAGTAGGTATCTGACTAGGCTATTTCAAAATTTGCAGAGATTTTCCTCATAATCTCTGTGTTTTATATACTCCAGTAGTAAATTCTGAAACCAATGCTTTCCTAATAAGAATATTTGCATACTGCTTTATCATTTACTTGATGTCTTTGTACAAACTAGCATTTGTTTTCTTAAAACAATCTAATTGGAAATGTATTAAGAAATTGAATTAAAGGGGAAATTAAGTTAAAATATAATTAAAAGGAAATTATTAGATCCAGATATAGAAAAATAGAGGGGCAAGGAGGTAATCAGGGCCATTAGTGTATGCGTATGGCGGGGGGGGGGGGGTCTCCGAAAATAATGCTCCAGACCCATGGCTTACCTTCTTTATAACAGACAAATATCCCAAATTGGAAGAAAAGGAGACTAGCATTTTCCAAACGCCAGTCTCCAAAGATCACATTATGACCTCAAATACCTTTTATGTTTTTTATATGGGTTCCCTTTTATTTGACTGATTTCCAGGAAAACCAGATTTTTCTCTCACATGTCCCTGAGACTAATTATATCTAATTATGTTACTATTGTCTATCTCAGGCTCACAAAATGCTATCTGAATTTTAAACTCAATCCAAATATTTCCTCCTCAATGTAACAGTTCCCACAGTAGTTTAAAATGTGTAAGACCCCCTTCCTCTTTTAAACCCTTTCAGGGCTTCTATCTATTCATGGGAAATTGGCCTATGTTATAGTTGTTTGGGAAGTCATGGTCCCCATTAATCTACATCCCAAGATTGGGGACAGTTTGTTACACCTCTGTATAATATGGATCACTCAGTGTACACTGACCACATTGAATCAAACAAAATGGAAAGAAATGGAGCTTTTTATCTTAAAATAGCCCTTTTAAATGGAAGAAAATATAATGAAAAAGCCCCAAATTATATAGTACTTGAACTTGAGTAGTTCTCCTAAGTGCTATTTTTATGAATTCTAAATGCCCTGCTCTACACTCATGAAAGACAAGATTGCAAATAATTGGCCATGCCTCACAGAGAGACGTCAGTAGGCGACTGAGACCTGCTAGTTTTTTTGTTGTTTTTTTCCTCAGAACACAGAAATAGGTTTATAATTTGCATAATAGAGGCCAGCTCCTTTCTAAATTATGTGTAGACAACCCTGGTATGTGTATTTTAAATCAGTTAAAGTCTTTATTGAATCTCAGGATGTATCCATAACTCTCTGTTAACTCAAATGGAGTTTCGGGTGTGCTTTCCACCCTGCACAATTGCAGGTTACTATAGAGAATGGAATTCAGAAGTCAGAAAAACCTCTTTCTCAAGTGTGACTTCAAAGTAACAGAACTTACATGGAACAGTATACATAAATGTCAACTCAACCATTATGAGTGGCATTGCTATTTTCCAAATGCCAAAATGGTGAAATACTCTTTGCAAAATTATGAATAAAACAATGTACAGTCTACCCCAAATTACATAAGAGTTATAATCTGGAGAAATCCAATGTATATTAAAATGGTGGGAAAAAATTGTTTCACATGTAAATTTGTGTAATTCTAGCTTCAGACAATTATACACAATTTTCTTTTTTATGTATTTGAATGTGAAATGACATCTGGATTATCAGGCTGCATTGTTCAGTGTATCTGCTGGACACTACCCCACCTCTATCAGATGTAGTACAACCCTCCAATCATCAAGACAATAAAAGACTACTCTATGAGTATCCAGAAGTTCCCCTGGGGGTAAACCACCAAGCTTAATTACAATTCATTGCCATATAATGTGTTATATTTGAGTTTAGTGTAATAACCATTTTTGGCTTGACCACCTCTTCAGTGACCTGAGTCATGTATAAAGGTTAAATAGTGGGAACAATGTGGTTATTTATTTCCAAAGCATTAAACATGTTGGGGTCTGCCGAATCACCAGGGGATGTTGAAAAAGAAAACCAAAGCTGGTGGCATCACAATTCCAGACTTTAACCTGTATGATAAAGCTGTCATCTTCAAGACAATTTGGTACTGGCACAAAAACAGACACATAGATCAATGGAACAGAAAAGAGAACCAAGAAATGGGTTCAACTTACTATGGTCAACTAATCTTCAACAAAGCAGGAAAGAATATCCAATGGAAAAAGACGGTCTCTTCAACAAATGGTGTTGGGAAAATTGGACAGCCACATGCAGAAGAATGAAACCGGACCACTTTCTTTTACCATACACAAAAATAAACTCAAAATGGATAAAAGACCTAAATGTGAGACAGGAATCCATTAAAATCCTAGAGGAGAACACAGGTAGCAACCTCTTTCACCTTAGCCACAGCAACTTCTTGCTAGACACATCTCCAAAGGCAAGGGAAACAAAAGCAAAAATGAACTATTGGAACTTCATCAAGATAAAAGTCTTTTGCACAGCAGAGTAAACAGTCAACAAAACTAAAAGGCAACCTATGGAATGGGAGAATATATCTGCAAACACCTTATCAGATAAGGGGCTAGTGTCCAAAATCTACAAAGAACTTATTATCAAACTCAACACCCAAAAAACAAAAAATGCAGTCAAGAAATGGGCAGAAGACATGAACAAACATTTCTCCAAAGAAGACATCCAAATGGCCAACAGACACATGAAAAAATTCTCCACATCACTTGGCATCAGGGAAATGCAAATCAAAAGCACAATGGGATACCACCTCATACAGGTCAGAATGGCTAAAATTAACAACTCGGGAAATAACAGGTGCTGGTGAGGGTGCAGAGAACAGGGAACCCTCTTACACTGTTGGTGGGAATGCAAACTGGTACAGCCACTCTGGAAAACAGTATGGAGGTTCCTCAAAAAGTTAAAAATAGAGCTACCCTATGACCCAGCAATTGTACTACTAGGTATTTATCCAAAGGATACAAACATAGTGATTCAAAGGGGCACATGCACCCCAATGTTTATAGCAGCAATGTCCACAATAGCCAAACTATGGAAAG
Organism: Ursus arctos; assembly: GCF_023065955.2. Taxonomy (NCBI): domain Eukaryota; kingdom Metazoa; phylum Chordata; class Mammalia; order Carnivora; family Ursidae; genus Ursus; species Ursus arctos. The sequence goes on from NC_079873.1 coordinate 5,975,940, forward strand.
AGCCCAGATGTCCACTGACAGATGAATGGATAAAGAAGATGTGGTATATATACATATACATACACATAATGGAATATTACTCAGCCATCAAAAAGAATGAAATCTCGCCATTTGCAAGAATGTGGAACTAGAAGGTATTATGCTAAGTGAAATAAGTCAATCAGAGAAAGACAAATACCATATGATTTCAACTAATATGTAGAATTTAAGAAATAAAACAGATGAACATAAGGGAAGGGAAGGAAAAATAAGAGGAAAACAGAGAGGGAGGCAAAACAGAGACGGAGGCAAACGGACTCTTAACTATAGGAAACAAGCTGAGGGTTGTTGGAGAGGAGGAGAGGAGGGGGATGGGGTAACTGGGTGATGGGCATTAAGAAGGGAACTTGAAGTCATGAGCACTGGGTGTTGTATGCAACTGGTGAATCACTGAATTCTACGTCTGAAACTAATAAAACAGTATGTGTTAATTAAATTAAATTTTAATAAAAAATTTTTTTAAACATGCTGGGGTGTAATAAACATGCTCGGTGTGTCACAATCGATTAGAAAACTGTCCAATATGAATGAGTTTCCTACATCGAGAAATGCCACTAGCATCTGATAAACAGCAGAGACTGGACTCCTGAGTCACACAGCTGCCTTTCAGCTACATTCCCCTTCGGACACCAAATGCATTTCCAACCGCCTGGAAAGAAAAGTTCAAAAGCAGCTGCCCATTCTTTGGGACTAAAAATATATTCAATTCTCTTCATGGAGTAGGATTTTTTAAAAAGATTTTATTTATTTATTTGGTAGAGAGAGCATAAGCAGGAGGAGCAGCAGAGGGTGAAGGAGAAGCAGGCTCCCCGCTGAGCAAAGAGCCCAATAAGAGCTCAATCCCAGGACCCTGGGACCATGACCTGAGCCAAGTGCAGACACTTAACCCAGGCGTCCCATGCAGTAGGATGTCTTTTGACTCCAGAACAACCTGGGTAGCTCAAAGACAAAGAATGGCCACACTTCACAAGTTTCAACATGAACTGTTTTCTTTATGGGTGAGACACATACACTTAAGAATGGACATACTTAAGCAAAACATCCCCATCATTAACAGTCTACTTGCTATTGTGACAGAAAACTAGTATTTGGGCGGAGGGCAGGGGGGGAGAGGCCAAATTGTATGTTGCAAAGTTATATAGTAAAGAGTCATGAGTTTATAGCTTTTTGCACACTTCTAACATTGCATCAGAGCACAGTAACTCTGTACAGTTGAACAAGAAGGAAGGCACATTTAAAAAATAAATCTGGGTACCCCTGGGTGGCTCGTCAGCTCAGGTCATGATCCTGGGCTCATGGGATCAAGCCCCACATTGGGCTCCCTGCTCAGCAGGGAGCCTGCTTCTCCCTCTGCCTGCCACTCCCCCTGCTTGTGCTCTCTCTCTGACAAATAAATAAATAAAATCTTTAAGAAATAAATAACTAAAAATAAATTTAAAAATAAAATAAAAATATACCTGGTTGAGATTTAAAATTCAACTGAAACATTTTGTTACTTTGAGAAGATGGAGATAAAATTATGGATTGTTATATAACATATGTTTCAGCAGCATTGGGTCACCTTTAACAATACGCCTAATTAATGTGCTTATATTAACTATATAACAGAAAACTAGCAAAATTTGTTATGTCAGAGTATTGAAATTGGGTCATATTTCACACGGCCCAGAATCAGCTTGTTAATAGAGTTGTAGGCTATCTCTGCAAAATGCAGAATATATTTTTATGTACATATTTGCCCTTTTTTTTCACAAATATAGATATTTACCTACCAGTATTGGATGTCCTTAGAATAAACATTTTTGACTATAAAGAATAAAATCATTATCTCACAATAACTTAACAGGAAAAGTGAACTGGAAGTTTTACTAACTTATAGTCAATTTAGATGATCTGTATCAAATATCCTTATTCTCAGTAATAAAAATTTGTGTTTAGTTTAGCTGTACTGAAGGAGCAGATGTTTTTGTTTGCCTGGAAAATTATCCAATTATCCCTTTTCATCACTTGACATTACCTCTGAAGACTGACTAAACAGTCTACATTTTTCTCAGTTAAGACAAAACACTGAACAACATTATTAAACAAGTTCACAGAATTGACATTTACAGAAGACATATATACAAACTGTAACTGAATAATACACATTTTTTTCAAGGACATTTGGAACATTTGCCAGGAATGACCATATACTGGTCCATAAAACTACTGTTAAGCAACTGGAATTATACAGATCATATTCTCAGACCAGAACATAACAAAAACAGAAATCAGTCACAAAACAGAATAATATTTTCAAATCCAGCAGCACTCTTTTAAATAACCTAAAGGCCAATGACAAGTGAAGCTATAAAATATTTTGAAGTGAACATTAATGAAAATAAAACGTATCAGATTTTGTGGGATACAACTACAGCAGTCCTTACAGAGAACAAAACTGCCATGTCATTAAATGAATGTTCCTTGTCAATTTTCTCCACTGCATGCCAGTTTATCCTCACTCTCTGCCTTTTAGGAAAATAGTATTGTCTCCTGAATTGAATTAACATAAAAGCACATAATTTTTTTCTCTCTTATGCATAATATTCTGCCCTTCATTACAGACTTCTAATATGCAGCTTGAAGCTATAGAATTGTCTAGCTGTGTTTTGCTATTGCTTGTATATTTCTAGATCTTTGCTGTCATTTTATTGCCTTTCAATCTAACAAAAGCTGGATTTTGTTTTACTTTCTTTCTTCTTCTACTTGATTGATTGCTTAAAGAACAAAATCTGACATATAATCTGATTAAAATGCCAAACACTCGCACATCCCATCTTCTTCAGATGTGCTTAGAAAATCTCTCTTATATTAACCAAGTCGTTCATTGTGCATCATTATGTCTAACCCAACTCCACAGCATAGAATATAAGGCTGTCAGGAAGACCAAACTGAAGGTTATTGTTCACTTTCCATCCCACCAGAGCCTCAGATAATGATGGCATTTATGCAATCCTTCAAATGAACAGTTATAAATAGGATAACAAAAGCCTTGGCTGGCCCACACCATTCTTTCCATTTGGGTGACAGAGCTGGCTCAATGTTGGAGGTAGCTGACATCATCAGCTTCTACCAACCCGGCATAAAACAAAACTCAGTAGTTCCCTTTTCAGGGAATGCCATTCTATCCTGGACAGACTCTTTGAAGGTAGATCAAGCCTCCAATGTATGCAATGACAATAAATCCCAGACTCTTGCTGCCTGACAAGACCATGGAGACAAGCTAGTTCAGTGAGCTTCACCCCATGCTGTGAAAGCCCACTGGGGTTCTGGGAGTTTCTCTGGCAGCCCTCTAGCAGACTGGAGCATGAGACGATGGCCACCACTTCATGTTCAATCGTCCAGCTTCATGCAAAGCTACCTCTGGTTTCCACACAGAGCTTTCGAGTGAGATTGCCTGAAAACAAGTGTGATCCACTCTGCTAGACGCCAAGTCCAGTTTCTATTGATTAGCCCCAACATCATTCTGTTAATTAAAGACCCTTCCAGACAGAGGTTGGAAGATGGAGGTGGAGTAGGAGGACCCTCGGCTTGCCTCATCCCAGGAACACAGCTAGGTAACTATCAAATCATCCTAAATACCCCAGAAACTGACCCAAAGACTGGCAGAACAAATTCCACGACTAAAAGTAGAGAAGAGGCCCCATCAAAGAAGGTAGGAAGTGTGGAGACGTGGTGTGGGAGAAAAACGGATAGTGGCCACTGTGGTGGGAAGGGAGGTGCAGTCTCGGAGCAGAGCAAGAGACAAATACACAGCACATGGAGAAAACGATTCCCCATAGTCACTGGCTTGGAAATCAAGAGGGGATGAATTTTGTGACTTCCTGCAACTAGCAAGACTTAAGGCCTGGAGTTTGAAAGGGTCAGTGTGCATGGCTCTAAAAGAGCACAGAGGGCACTGGGGCTGCTCTTGGAGAGAAGGCAAACAGCCCAATAATACACAGCATGGAAACAGCGATCTGAAGAGCTTCTGGGGCACAGAGTGAGAAGGTTATTCACTCATCTTGCATGCAGTCCAGAGAGACAGCATTCATGGAGGGACCCCTCCAGGAACAAAGGAACTGGCCAACAGCATTTACCTCTCCCTCGCCCCTCAGCATAAGCAGAGGGCCAACTGCAGGAACCAGCCCAGGGGGGACACTGGCTACCTAACTTGCTTACACCAAGCCCCACCAACCCATACTCTGGTGAAACCACCAGCCCCAGTCTCTCTTGCCTCAGTTCCGGCGTGATTAGAGCACACCTATTTAAAACACACCATGTTCAGCCCAGGAACCAAACACTGTTCACAACAGGCAAAGACAACCTCTGAAGACAACTGGCCTGAAGGATAAAGCAACCAGGAGAAAACAGCAGAGCACACACAGCACACATTGGAGACACTCCGGGAAGCACCAGGCCCTGGGGAACAGGGGGCACTCCACAGCAGGGCACTACAGGACCTCTTCTTCATAAGGCCATTACGCTCAAGAACAGGAGATAAAGCTGACTTTCCTAACACATAGAAGCAGGCAGAGACAAAAGGAGGAGACAGAGAAATTTATCCTAAATAAAAGAACAAGACAAGGCCATGGCCAGAGATATAAGCAAAACAGATATAAGTAACATGTCTGATAGAGAATTTAAAGTAATGATGACACGGATACTCCCTAGACTTGAGAAAGAGTGGAAGACACGAGTGAGACCCTTAACACAGAGACAAGGAATAACATAGCAGAGATGAAGGATATAATAAACAAAATGAGAAACACACCTAATGGAATGAACAGCAGGATGAAGAAGCAGAGGAATGAATTAGTGACCTACCAGATAGAGGAAAGGAAAGGAATCAAGCTGAACAAAAGAGAGAAAAAAGAATTATCCAAAATGAGAATAGACTTATGGAAATCAGTGACTCCATCAAACTTAATAACATTCATATTACAGAAGTCCCAGAAGAAGAAAGAGAACATGAATTTGAAGAAATAATAGCTGAAAACATCCCTAATCTGGAGAAGGAAACACACATCCAGATCCAGGAGGTACAGAAAACTCCCATCAAAGTCAACAAAAGCAGATCCACTACAAAACATATTTTAATTAAGTTGAAAAATACAGTGATAAAGAAAAATTTTTTAAAGCAGCAAGACAAAAGAAGACAGTAACTTACAAGTGAAATGCCATAAGGCTAGCAGATTTTTCAACAGAAACTTTGCTACCTAGAAGAGAGTGATATGATATATTTGAAGTGTTGAAATGAAAAAAATTGCAACTAATAATACTCTACCCAGCAAGGCTGTCATTCAGAACAGGAGAAAGAGTTTCCCAGACCAAAAAAAAGAGAGAAAAAAAAAAGTTTTCCAGACAAACAAACACTAAACCAGTTCATGACCACTAAACCAGTTCTGCAAAATATATTAAAGGAGACTCTTTGAGTGGAAAGGAGAGAACAAAAATGACAGTGTGAAGGAAGGAAACACAAAAGCAGTAAAAAAAAAAGAAAGAAAGGGAAAAAAAAGTATTTCTGTAAAAAAATCAGTCAAGGAATCATAAAATAAAAGGATATAAAATATAATAACATATACCTAAAACATGGGGAGAAGAAGAATAAAGAATGGTTTTAAAATTAAACAACTCAATATAGATTGCTATATGTAGAAGATCTTATATGCAAACCCAATGGCAACCATGTATCAAAAACCACTAATAAATATGTAAAGAATAAAGAGAAAGAACAAATATATCACTAAAGAAAATCAGCAAAACATGAAAGACAAGACAGGATCAGTGCAGATCTTCATAAACAACCATAGAACAAATAATAAAATGACAATAAATACATATATATCAATAATTAGTTATGGACTAAACACTCCAATCAAAACACATAGCATGAGGGGCACCTGAGTGACTCAGTTAAGCGTCTGACTCTTGATTTTGAGGGTTGTGGGACTGAGCCCTGTGTCAGGCTCCATGTGGAGCCTGCTTAAGATTCTTTCTCTCTCTCCCTCCCTTAAAAAAGAATGACACAGCATGACAGAATAGATAAAAAAAAAAAGACCCATCTATATGCGGCCTATGAAAGATTCGTTTTAGACCTAAAGACCCATGCAGATCAAAAGTGAGGGGATGGAGAAATATTTATCATGCAAATGGACATCAAAAGAAAGCCAGAGTAGGAATGCTTATATTGGACAAAACAGACTTTAAAATAAAGACTGTAACAAGAGACAAAGCAGGACAGTGTATAATAACAAAAGGGAAAATCCAACAAGAAGGTATAACAATTGTAAATATTTATGCACCCAAAATGCGATCCCCAGATACGTAAAACAATAACAAACATAAAGGAACTCAGGGATAATAATTCAGTAAGAGAGGACTTTCTCACCCACTTACATCAATGCACAGATTATCTAAACAGAAAATCAACAAAGAAACAATGACTTTGAATGACACACTGGAATAAATGGATTTAACAGATAAATTCAGGATATTACACCCCCAAATCTCAAATAAATAACCTAATCTTACACCTAAAGGAGCTAGAAAAAGAACAACCACCAAAAGCTAAAACTGGTAAAAGGAAGGAAATCATGAAGATTAGAGAAGAAATAAATGACACAGAAACTGAAAAAACAATAGAATGTGTTGATCAGTGAAACCAGGAGCTGATTCCATGAAAAAACTGATAAAACTCTAGCAGACTTATCAAGAAAAAAGAGAAAGGACTCAAATAAAATCACAAATGAGAGAGCAGAAATAACAACCAACACCACAGAAATATAACGATAAGAGAATATTATGAAAAAGTATATGCAAACAAATTAGACAACCTGGAAGAAATGGATAAATTCCTAGAAGCAAATAAACTACCAAACGGAAACAGGAAGAAAGAGAAAATTTGAACAGACCAATAACCAGCAAAGAAATGAATCGGTAATCGAAAAACTCCCAGCAAAAAAAAGTTCAGGGCCAGACGGCTTCACAGGCGAATTGTATCAAACATTTAAAGAAGAGTTAATATGTATTCTCAAACTATTCCAAAAAATACAAAAGGAGGAAAATTTCCAAATTCTTTCTATGAGTCCAGCATGACCCTGATACCAAAACCAGACAAAGACTCCACTAAAAAAGAGAACTACAGGCTAATACCCCTGATGAACACAGATGCAAAAATCCTCAACAAAATAGCAAACTGAACTCAACAATACATTTAAAAAAATCATTCACCACTATCAAGTGGGATTTATTCCTGGGTTGCACAGGTGGTTCAATATGTGCAAGTCAATCAACAAGATACATCACATCTATAAGAGAAAGGATAAGAACCACATGATCACTTCAATAGATCCAGAAAAAGCATCTGAGAATGTATAATATCTATTCATGTTAAAAACTCTCAGCAAAGTAGATTTAGAGGGAACAGACCTCAACATAATAAAGGCCAACTATGAAAAACCCACAGCTAACATCATACACAATGCTGAAAAACTGAGAGCTTTCCCCTAAGATCAGGAACAAGACAAGGATGTCCACTCTCACCACTTTTATTCAACATAGTACCAGAAGTCTTAGCTACAGCAATCAGACAACGAAAAGAAATAAAAAACATCCAAATCAGTAAGGAAGAAGTAAAACTTCCAGTATTTGCAGATGACATGACATTATATATGGAAAACCCTAGAGTCCACCAAAAAATTGCTAGAACTAATAAAGGAATTCAGTACAGTTGTAGGATACAAAATTAATATACAGAAATCTGCTGTATTTCTACACATCAACAACGAAGCAGCAGAAAGAAAAATTTAGAAAACAAGTCTTTTACAGTTTCACCAAAAAGAATAAAATACCTAGGAATAAACCTAACCAAAGACAGAACTGTACTCTGAAAACTATAAAACATTGATGAAAGAAATTGAACACGACACAAAGAAATAGAAAGAGGTTCCATGCTCATGAACTAGAAGAACAAATATTGTTAAAATGTCTATACTGCCAAAGTAATTTATATATTTACTGCAATCCCTATCAAAATAGCAACAGCATTTTTCATACAACTAGAACAAATAATTCTAAAATTTGTATGGAACCACAAAAAGACCCCAAACAGGCAAAGCAATCCTGAAAAAGAGAAGCAAAGCTGGAGACATCACAATTCCAGACTTCAAGCTGTATTACAAAGCTGTACTGATCAAGACAGGATGGTACTGGCACAAAAACAGACACATAGATCTATGGAACAGAACAGAGAACCCAGAAATGAACCCACAGTTATTTGGCAAAAATAATCTTTGACAAAATAGGAAAGAATATCCAATAGGAAAAAACAGTCTCTCAACAAACAGTGTTGGGAGAAGTGGACAGTAATATGCGAAAGAATGAAACTGGACCATTTTGTTATATCATACAAAAAAATAAATTAAAAATGGATCAAAGATCTAAAAGTGAAACTTTAAATCATAAAAATCCTAATTACTTGGTGTCACAGTCTCCGGGACCCTTGTGCTACCTGCTGTCATCCCTTGCCCATTCTACTGCCTTCCAGGGCCAGAGACACAGCCCCTGGCCCCCATCTCCTAAAGCACTACTAACAGACTTTGCAAAATACTTGGGTAAAAGAGGGGAATGTGGACATAGAGTAAAAAAAATTACTAAAAACTGAGTATCAGGTACCATACTAAAAGTCCATCAGTGGTTCCATTCAAGTTGGCCACAGAGGAAAACTATGAACTCACCTCCTCCACAGAACACCCCAAATTATACCTATTAACAGAACAATTCCCCCTGAAGAAGAACTGAACAGCTACTAAATCAAAGACACAGAGAATGGCAAAAGAACAGCAAAAGAACTGGTGGTCCGGACCTGCCATCACAAGGAGCTTGCGACCTCAATGAGACCAGGGTCCTCAAGCCCACACCAGCTGCCCCGTGATGCTGGGACACAGAAAACAAGTTGTGGTTTGCGGAAGGTGGGGGGCGAGGGGTTGTTTGTTGTTTGTTCGGTTTTAATTCTTTTTAATTTTTTTTTTTTACTTTAAAAGTTTGTCTTGTTTTGTTTCTTTTTGGTTTTGTTCTTTTCTTGTTCTTTCCTTTTTTCCTTTTTCCTCCTTTGTCTTTTTTCCCCTTTCTTCTCATATTTTACTACTTTTTCTTTTTGTTTTATTACGATTTTTTTCTCTTTATTCTTTCTGTAAAAGGCCATGGTTTATAAGAGAAACCAGCATATACGGCCACAGCAATAGCCAGCAAGATAAAGTCCCCACGCACGCACAGTCCACACTGGGGACACCATACACAAGGCCATCCCTTCAAGTTTAGGAGAAGCAGCCATTCTGCCTAATCCATACAAAGAAAGTCAAGCAAAATAGGGAGACAGAGGGATATGTTCCAAAAGATAAAACAAGAAAAAAGCTCAGAGAAAGAACTAAATGAAACAGAGTAAGCAATAAGACTGATGAAGAATTTAAAGGAATGGGGCGCCTGGGTGGCTCAGTCAGTTGAGCATCCAAGTCTTCATCTCAGCTCAGGTCATGATCTCAGGGTCATGGGATCGAGCCCCACATCAGGCTCCACCCTCAGCATGGAGTCTGCTTGGAACTCTCCTTCCCTCTCCCTCTGCCCTTACCACTCCCCCCACCCCGACTGATGCGTGTACTCTTTCTCTGTCAAAATAAATAAATCTTAAAAAAAAAAAATTAAAGGAATGATTGTAAAGGTGCCCACCAGACTAGAGAAAAGAGTGGAAGTACTCAGTGAGATCTTCAATAAAGAGACAGAAACTATTAAAAATAACCAATCAGAGCTGAAGAATACAATAACTGCAAAAAAAAAAAAAACACAGAGGTGAGAATCAACAGTAGATCAGAGGATGCAAAAGAACATATCAGGGATCTGGAATACCAGGAATACAACACCCAACAAGGTTACCATTCAGATTTGAAGGCATGATAAAGAGCTTCCCAGACAAATCAAAGTTAAAGGAGTTTACCACCACTAAACTAGCCCTACAAGAAATGTAAAAGGGACTTCTTAAGTGGAAAAGAAACGGCTATACTTAGACACAAGAAAACGAGGAATAAAAAGATGTAAAATATGACAACATATATGTAAAATGTGGAGAAGGGAGTAAAAAGGGAAAAGAAGGGGAAAAAGATAAGGTTTTCACAAAACTAGAACAAATAATACTAAAATTTATATGGAACCCGAGAAGACCCCAAATAACCAAAGCAATCCTGAGAAAGATGAACAAAGCTGTAGGCACCACAATTCTAGATTTCAAGATATACTACAAAAGTGTAGTCATCAAAACAGTATGGTACTGGCCCAAAAATAGACACCTAGACCAATGGAGCAGAATACAGAGCCCAGAAATAAACCCACAATTATATGGTCAATTAATCTTTGACAAAGGAGGCAAGAATATACATTGAGGAAAATACAGTCTTTTCAATAAATGGTTCTGGGAAAACTGGACAGCTACATCTAAAATAATGAAATGTACTATTTTTTTAAAAACCATTCACTAAAATAAACTCGAAATGGATTAAACACCTAAATAGGAGACCTGAAACCATAAAAATGCAAGAGGAGAACATAAACAGTACTTTCTCTGACACCAACCAAAGCAACATTTTCCTACAAATGTCTCTTAGGACACATGACACATGAACAGACACATGAAAAGATGCTCAATGACACTCATTGACAAGGAAATGCAAATCAAATCCACAATGAGATATCACCTCACATCTGTTAGAATTGCTAAAATCAAGAAGACAGGAAACAAGTGTTGGCAAGGATGTGGAGAGAAAAGGAACCCTTGTGCACTGCTGGTGGGAATGTAAATTGGTGCGGCCACTGTGGAAAATAGTATGGAGGTTACTCAAAAAATGAAAAATAGAAATTCCATATGATGCAATAATTCCACTATTGGGCTTTTACCCAGGGAAAATGAAAACACATTGAAACAGCATTATTTACAACAGCCAAGACATGGAGGTAAACTAAGTGTCCATCAATAGACAAACGGATAAAATGTGGTGTATATATATATAGATATACAATTGAATATTACACCGTCACAAAATGGGATGAGATCCTGCCACTTGTGACAACATGGATGGACCTAGAGGGTATTATGCTAAATGAAATAAGTCAGACTGAGGAAGACAAATACCATATGACTCCATTCATAAATAGAATCCAAAAAAAAAAAAAAAAAGGAGTAAACAAAAAAACAGAATGAGAACTATAAAAACAGAGAACAAACTAATGGTTGCCAGAGGGAAGGGTGGCTGAGGATTGAGCAAAATGGGTGAACTGGAGAAGGAGATAACAGGCCTCCAGCTATGCAATGAGACGTCAAGAGAATAAAAAGCAGAGCTTAAGGAATACAGTTGATGATACTGTAACAGCAATATAATGAGACAGATGGTAGTTATATTTGTGGTGAACATAGAATAATGTATAAACTTATCAAATCACTAAGTTGTACACCTGAAATTAATGTAACATTGTGTGTCAAATATATAGAAGGAAGGAAGGAAGGAAGGAAGGAAGGAAGGAAGGAAGGAAGGAAGGAAGGAAGGAAGGAAGAAAGAAAGAAAGAAAGAAAGAAAGAAAGAAAGAAAGAAAGAAAGAAAGAAAGAAAGAAAGAAAGAAAGAAAGAAAGACAGACGGGAGGGGGGAGGGAGGGAAAGATAAAAGTCCATCAGCTCTTCTTGCACAGAGAACTCCTTATTAAAATCTCCCTGTGTTCCTGGAGCCTGCCCTTACTCTTATAAAGGATCTTTCATTTATCCAACAAACATGTGATGAACGCTTATTGATTTACCAGGTATAAATCTAGGTGCTAGAAATTCAGCAGTAAAGGAAGCAAACTCCCCCCTTCTGAAATGACATTCTCTATACTCCCCCCACCTTTTCTGAGCCCTGGACTTCCGAAGCCCCTGGATCAAAAAGTAGCAATAGAAAATTCATGCAGCTCTAGTATGCCAAGCATCTTTATTTCCCATTGTTTTAACCTCCCCCTTTCAATCTAGGCAAGGGACCTTACTTTTTATAACCAAAAGAACAATTACAGTGTTTTCCTAGACAAAAGAGCAGCTTTCTTTTTGATATGGATTCTGCCTCCTCCCTAGAATGCTGAAATGGTTCTAGTAAAAAAAAAATTTTTAAGATTTATTTATTTGAGAGAGAGAGGGTGCACATGAGAGTGGGGAGAAGGACAGAGGGAGAGAATCCTCAAGCAGACTCCCCACTGAGCACAGAGCCCCACACAGAGCTAGATCTCACGACCCTGAGATCATGACCGGAGCCAAAACCAAGAGTCAGATATCCAACCAACTGAATCACCCAGGCACCCCTCTAGTCAAAATTTTTAATCAATGTTTCCTTCTCTCTATATTTGACATTTCAAAATTCCACTTAATTCAAATAATTTCTCAATATAATATCATCAATATATAATAAGTCAGTATAAAATCTGCCTCTTTACGTTATGAAAACTTAATATTCCACAAAATATCTTTTTTTTTAAAGATTTATTTATTTTAAAGAGAGAGCGTGTGTGCACGTGGGGGACGGGGCAGAGGAAGAGAGAATCTTAAGCAGACTCCACGCTAAGCATAGAGCCCACCCATCCCAGGGCTCAATCTCACAACGCTGAGATCACGACCTGAGCCAAAACCAAGAGTCCAGTGCTCAACGGACTGAGTCACCCAGGTGCCCCCCGCAAAATATCTTTTTTTTTTTTTAAGATTTTATTTATTTATTTGACAGAGAGAGAGACAGCCAGCGAGAGAGGGAACACAAGCAGGGGGAGTGGGAGAGGAAGAAGCAGGCTCATAGTGGAAGAGCCTGATGTGGGGCTCGAACCCATAACGCCGGGATCACGCCCTGAGCCGAAGGCAGACGCTTAACCGCTGTGCCACCCAGGCGCCCCCCCCCCCCACAAAATATCTTAATAGAAGCACTAGTTCTAGGAGAAGCCAGCCAGAAATTTGTATGTATTTGAATCTAGATTATATAACTTCAGAAATCTAACTTATATTATTGAAGCAAGAATATGTTTAAATGGTGCTCTCATGCTCATTAGTCAAGAAGAAACATTATAACAAGCCAGCAAAGGGAATAGAAATGATAGGTTTTCCTATAACACTTGAATACTTGCTATCCCTCTGAGACTATGTGACATTTTTTAGAGAAATAAAATGATGTGCCCTTGATTCCTTTACTTATATTCCCCTCTCACCTTTCTTTAGAGAGAAACTTCTTGAAAGTTCATCATTGTTAAGTTCATTTCTTCACCTCCGATTTCTTCTTGATCTGTTGCTCACTGGCTTTAACCTCAACCACACCACTGCGATTACTTCTGTCAAAACCATGGCTTGCTTTTGGTCCTTGTTTTACCTGACCTTTCCACAATACTTGACACCACTGACCATTACCATCTTTTGGAAACTGTTTTTCTCCCTTGGTTGTCAACGCAATATGTTTTAGTTTGAGTCTCTCTCATGGGCTCCAATGCGGCTGCTACCCACTGAAATATTGGTGTTTCTCAGGGTTCTGTCCTAGGCTCTCAATTCTCACTCTCATTATTTCTGAGGGACCTCATTCACATCCGTCCTTTCCATCCCATGGGATGTCTATAATCACCTATTATATGCCACTAGTTCATCTCTTTACTAAGCCTACAGAACCATATTTTTAACTGCATATTGGACTTTTTCCATCCAAATGGGTGGGTTTTTTTTAATATGTCAACCCTACCATAGTCCAAACTCAATGCATTATGCTTTCTTCCTCTCTGCTCTCATACCCCCTAAGATGCATTCTATACTCATGGTACCACTATACCTTAACCGTCCACGGCAAAAAATTCCAGAGTCATCATACCATCTTCCTTCTCCATCACCTTTCCAGTCATTAGCTCCCGTCAATCCTATTATCTTAACACTGCACATCCACCTTTTCCTTGCCATATAAATGGCTACTACTTTTGTTAAGGTCTTCAAAATTTATCATCTGGAGAATATTTCAATTGTTTCCTAATTGGTCTCCCTAAGAAGAGACTCATCATTCTAATCTATTTTTCATTATGTTATGATATCCATCTCGCTAAAGCACAATCAAGTCCCTCTATTTAAAAGATTACTAGTTATCTCCATTTTGTAATCATAAAGTCCAAATTGATTAGCATTACATACAACCTCATACATGATCTGCTCCTATCCTTCCAATCTCATCTCTTATCCTTTCCCAGGTTTCAGCCATATTAAAAAGCTTATGATTCCCTTAAAGACAGGTCATTATTCCCTCTACACATTTACACACAATTTTCCCTTGAAGATATCCCTTTATGATATCTCTGCCTATGTAGCAGCCCTATTTGTCCTTTGAGGTATAACTCAACGGTCTCTTCTCCTTGAAACATTCCATGAGCCCCCGGAAAAAGTGGATTCTTGCTCCTGTGGGCTTTGAGAAATACACTGGAAATAGACTGCATAAGATGTTACTTAATCGATGTAATAAGGAGAGAGAGAGAGCATGAAATGAGTGAAACAGTTCTATGGGTTGAGCCTGGAAGCCAAGAATGATGGTGAGGTATTACTAGAGAAAAAGGAGATTAAGGTTTTATAAGAAGGATGAAAATCTATGAGGTTATTGTTTTAAGCAAATTCTTTTTTGAAGAACAACATATATATAGGAAAGTATAAAAGTATGCAGCTTACACATACTAGAATGGCTAAAACTCAACAGACAGACAACACCAACTGTTAGCAAGGATGTGCAACAACACTAGTATGCTCTTAGGAGTATAAATTATTGCGTCATTTTGGAAAACCATTGGGCACCATCAAATAAACTGAACACACGCATACCCTATAACATATCCTATTCCATTCCTAGGAATACACCCAGGAGATATGCTGATGTAAGTTCAACAAAAAACCATGTATAATATGTTCATAACAGCTTTATTCATTATGATAAAAAGTAGAAACAACCCAAATGTCCAACAAAACTGTGAATGGAGAATAAATTGCATTAGATTTACACCATGGAATACTATTCAATGATAAGAATGAACAATATACCTCAATGCAAAAGCTTGGATGAATCTCAAACATAATACTGAATGTAAGAAGTCAGATACAAAAAAGAACATACCACATGATACACAAAGTGCAAAAAGAAACACCATCTATATTTTTTGAAGGCAGAATGGAAGTTAGTGACAGGAAAGGAGTAAAAGAGGTGATACTTGGATGTCAGTAAGGTGCGTTTCTTCATTTAGATGCTGGTTCCATGACTGTCTTATTTGTGAAAATTTACCAAACTGCCACATTAGGTATGTGCATTTTCTGTATATTAAACTGCAGTAGAAAGGTTTTGTTGGGTTTCGTTGTTTTTTTTTTTTTTTTTTTTAGTATACAGCCTAATTAATTTTTGCTAAGTAACGCTCCCATGTAACAAACACCCTGCCAATAAGCGGAACATTGCCAACACCTCAGAAGACCCTCAGGTTCCCACCCTTATTCACCCCCAACAGCAAGGTCTATTTTGACTGAGATCATAGAGGCAGCCATGTCTTCTGTCCTGTTCACTGCTGTTTCTTCCATACCTAGAAAACATGTGGGCATGCTATAATATTTTATAGATACATGTTGAACTAATTAATTATAGACAAAAACTGGAGAGTCAACCAAGATATGTGAAACTTGGGTTGGCCAAGTCCATCAAACGATAAACTGGGCAAAAAGAAGTGAAGGACGGAAAGGCAGTTTCCTGGAGAATGTCTACACTCAAGAGTCAGAAAAAGCAATACTGAAGGGGAGACCAAAAATCAATCAAACCATAGTTTCATTTCATAAGCTCAATGGAGTAGTTTTTTATTGTCTTATTGTATGACTAAACAATTATTGATCAATAAAAATTATCTTATTCATGAACTCTTTCTGATGACTTATAAGCATCACTGTATTCACAATACAAAGCTTTGAAAGGTATGACTTAGCACATGCATCTGCATTTTTTTTAATCAATTAGAAGATAGGAAGACTCTCGTCTTCCTTGGATCGTTAAGATTTCAGCAGTTGGTAATTGTGCAAAGATCATCAAATCCGTTAAAAAATTTTAACATTTGAAATGGTCATCAGCCAAAAAACTGATCTCTCTTTAACTTTCTGATTCATTAAGTCTGATATTGGGTGTTTACTGTGCAGAAAGGAAGAAGCACCAGGACCCATGGTAGGAGGTGTCCTATCCATCCATTCGGACCTGCGCCAGTATGACCACTTCTACCTCAGCCACACGACAGGAACTGCTGATGCCCAGGCAGTAAGCCATCTGGAAGTTAGTACAAAATAGAAACACAGACATGGGCACAGACTTTGCCTGCACTGCATCCTGGCTGCACACGAAGATCCCTGAGCTGACTGTGGTGTGTGCATGCCCACGGGCAACTCTTTCTTCTCTAACTCCGTTTACTGGTATTTGAGTTTCACACACAGCTTTGTCACATCGCTCCCTCTGCACTTCTATAATGTCCAGAGCTTCAAAGAAGCTATACAATTCAACTACGTATTCATTTGTGTGACTGATGCTACACTAGATAATCTGTATCAGTCTGTCACCCCAATTACATCAATTTCCTTAGCTTGAGGGTAAGGCCCTGACACACTATTTGGATCACAAACAGGTCGTATGGGATCAAGAAAGTGTGTAAATACTCAAACGGTTCTTAGTTAATTGAGGTTATTTTTACACTTAGAAATATTGCAAAATATCCCCATGTGTTGGATTTCCATGATGATAACTAAACTTAGCATAGTTTAGCAAAAGATCATAATTACTCATCCATATAGTTGGGTAATTATACACCATCCACAGACAGTGCTGAGACGACAAAGTAATTAAAAAGAATGGCAGCTTCTCCTCACTAATCAGCAGAGACATCACAAGGAGGACTTGCATTTTTGGCAAAGCCCAATGCACATCTCTATGCCAAGACGTCCCTATTTCCTTGATCCTCTCAAGACAGAAAGACAAAGCCAGGCCCACTCCTAGTAGGCCACGTGGCCAGAATCCAGGTCTGCTCCTAAACTGAGTGTTGTCAGGTATTACCTGGGTGGACATTTCTCATCTTCAGCTGACTATCTTTTTAAAAACTTTTTTTTAGTGTAATTTTATGGAAATTGGAAAAATACCAAAAAGTAGAAAAACAGAGACCATAGTGTTAGTGTTTGGATGTAGTTAATCTTTGCTGTGAATATATCTATATATATGAATGAAAATTTCTAAGTATGATGATGATATGGTATATTCAAAATTGCATAAATTTTACAAATCAACAGGCATAACTTTGTAAATAATGTTTATTGTTAACCTTTCGAATTAAAAAACTTAAAAAAATAAGAATGAAAAGAAAAAGATGGTTTCAATCAGTATAGAGCTTTCTCTGAGTGAGTGTACCTTTGTGTGCCAACTGTTTCTGAATGTATCATATTCAGATTTCTTGATGCTATCTCATAGTAAGCCCATTATTACCTAGCCAAGGGCTGACTGTGGGCAGAGATGTAAATCAAGCACCCATCATTCCATCTGGGTAAATCCTCCATCCTTGGTCTAAGCAACTCTGGTGACATAAACTCATGTTATAACAAGGATGACCACCTCTGACCTTCTCAGAGGAAGCTGTGGGCACAAAGCGTAATCCAACTCTTCTCGAAGTAGATGGAGGGCAGCTGGTCAACCAGATCTGGGAACCAAATCAGGTTCTGCGGTTTGAATCAATGCCCATAAATTGGACTAAGACATCAAGCATTTGTTTAGGACAAATTCCCAGGTGCCATATATTCTGAATCCTTATATATCTAAGAATGCCTTTTCCCCAAAATTCACACTTGGGAAAGTCAACTTAGTTTGGTGTAACACTCATAAATTATAAACACTTTTTTTCTTGAAAATCTGTAGGTGCTTCTCTATTATCTTCTGACAACATACTTTTTCAGAGATTATATGAGCTTATTTCAGTTACAAGCAACAAAAACCCAATTCACTTAGTATAATTAAAAAAGAAATACTGACTCATATACTGAAAGACCAAACAGCAGCTGCCCTCAGGGTCATACCACATCACTGAGACTGTCACACTATCCCCACTTCTATCCTCTTTAATTCTACCTTTATTCCCAAATTTTCTACATAGAAATAAAGATGGCTGTCAACAACTCCAGACACAAATTATTGTCACACACAAATATCTTTGTCCTGACAGCCTGAAAGAAGGTCCAGGGCTGGCATGGGTCACGTGCTCAGCTCTGTTCAGAGGATGGTTATCATAACTGATGAGGTTGAATCCCAAGGTCAATTTTGCACTGAGTGACAAAGTTTCATTTGATTGACAACCCCAGGTAGGAGAGCTCCCAAAATAAATGAAGGGCTATGTCACCTAAAAAAGAAAGGAAAGGGACACCGGAGTGGCTTAGTTGGTTAAGTATCTGACTCTTGATCTTAGCTTAGGTCTTGATCTCACGGTGGTGAGTTTAAGCCCCACACAGTTGGGAAAAAAAAAAAAAAAAAGGATACTGGGTTGCATATATTGATGGAAATTCACTGAATTCTTCATGCTTTACAGATAATTTTCTTTCTTCTTAAGGACATAAACTGTCAACCCATTTTCTTAGTACTTTTTTTTAAGCTACAGAAATTTTTCAATTATTTTTTTTTCTTTTTTCCCCTCAAAGCAATCCCAACTGCCTCTGAAGCCCATTTTTAATTCTGCTTTTGCATCTTTTACTTCCTTGCATTCCTTTCCTATCTCGGCCATCTTGTTTCCTCATGTTACCCTTTGGTTGTTCATCTTACCCTATTTTCCTCTTAGGGCTTCATTCTCTGGCTCATTGCCTTGCATCATATTTTGGATTCCAAGTAGTTTCCTAGAATTCTTTCATATTTCTGGATTTGCTTAATATTAGAAGCTCGCTCTCCTTCTGAGTTTTCAGGATGATACTGCTTTTTATTCTACAGCTGCTCCCCTAGGCTCTGTTTGTTTTGCTTTGTTTTGTTCTTATTTACTTATATAAAAGAGATTTACCCATTTGTGGCTTCTGTCCCCAAATGGATTACACTCATCTTCACTCTATATTCATTTGGACTATTTTTCGAATTCCATTCTTTTATTTATATTGAGATCAACTGGCTGCTAAACATAGCTCCTAGTTTGAATCTTAATGGATAGCAAACATTAATTTATCACTTGCCTGCACTCCTGAAATGAGATCCTGAAATGGGTTCCACCACTGCAGTATCCCCAGTCTGTACCAAAGGAATCCATGAACAACTACAACCCTCCGCTGCTTTCCTGTTCCATTTATGGTGGTTATTCATCCCAGGATACTGCCTGCAACCACCAGCTCCCATCCAATCCTCTTCCTGCAAATGTTTCTTAAGTCCAATTTCCAAACAAAACAGTGAGAGTTTACAGCAGCTAATTTTAAAAGATATAAGTCAGTCTTTGCTTTGGAGGCTTTGCTCTTCTGACCTGTGAGACAGGAAGTAGCAAAAGAAAGAAAGATCTTTACACCTACTTTCACGTGAACCAACAGATTTGTGGCATTCTAGCTAGTTCCATCAGGTGAAATTAGTGGAAACTGCTCATAACTTATGGTGCTAGGTTAGCTATTGGTTTTCAGAGGAAACAGGGTGAGAAGCAGAGAGGAGTCATTGTAGGAACTGTAGCTGGAAGTCACTTCAAGTGAAAGGGCTTCCCATTGATTTAAGCCGAAATCCATTCCTACAGAATATGCCAAAATGGAGACATATTACCTATAAACTGATATTCTAATTCTGGAGTTACTCTCAGAAGGCCACTCATTAAGGTCTTTTCATTTTTTTTCAAAGTTACTGCATACAGAAGGACAGATGACTTTCTCCCTAAGTTTGAATGTTCCAAAGAAACGTGATTTCAAGAGTACTCACAAAACCTCTTGCAAAGTTCATGATCCACATCCACTAGAAAATCCTTCTTTGCATCACACCCAAAACTCTCCTCATGCTATGTTTTAAATCTGTCTTTCTCTTTTGAGCTCCATTTACAGAGCAGCTTGGCCAGTACTAACATAATATCACCACTTAACCTGGTTTGTTACGTGGCTCAACCAAGAGCCAAAGAGTCCAATGCTCAGTGATGGCATCATTTAGATAAAGAAAACTGTTCTCACGTAAACTGTGCACCATAAAGCTTCATCTTAACTGATATAAGATCAATGTGATTATTTAGTATATTATGTAAAGTCAGCCTTTCCTTACACAGTGTTTTCATCATTAGGGAGTGTGAAAATTATGACCAAATTTGATGATTCCTATATGGGACTTTCTTAGTTCAGTGTGCTGAGGAGATGTACCCTGAGATGGAAATGTGCATGCAAGGAGTCGAGTCAGGAGCAATCTCAGAAACGATCTACCAAGGTGAGAGTAACAAAAACCTGAGCTGTGATGTAGCTAGTCAAGGTCTCCACCGATCCAATGGGAACTGGAGCTAGAATGGCCCTTTAGAGTTGTTCTAAACTGAAATAAGGGGACAGGCATTTCTACTGCCAAACTGCCAAACTGTCAAACTGTTCTCAGGGAGCACAGAAGACTTGAGCCAGTGTTTGTCTCACCAAGTACATTTCCCAGAGAGGGATGGAGCTGTCAACATTCCCAACAGGTGTGGAAATGAGTGCCTTCGTCCTGAAGGGAATCTGAGAGGCATGTGACAGCATTCTCCACAAGGACAGAAAGTTGCCATAGACTGATGTATCAGTCAGGTTGACTAAGTTATGCTGAATAACAAGTAACCCTAAAATTCTACTGAGTACATACAAGACTTTGTTATTTACTCATGTGCCCTGACCAACACAGAGGGCTCTACTCATTAAGGTCACTTGAGGACCCAGGTTGATGGAGACTCCGTAATAGCAGGTATCTTTATGATCATTTAGGAAGGAGAGGAGAGGAGAGGAGAGGAGAGGAGAGGAGAGGAGAGGAGAGGAGAGGAGAGGAGAGGAGAGGAGAGGAACATTATGAATCATGCACTGGCTTGAATACCCCAGAAGTGAGTCATGTTTTTTCCAATCAATTTTATTGGCCAAACTGTGTCACATCACCATGCCCAAAATCCTACCTAGTGCCCAGAAATAGAGGAAAACCAGAATAACTATGACCTAATGACCACCACAAAGGAATGACCTAGCCTGGGGTCCAGAGATATAAATTGCCCATTTGAAATACTGAGATACTTTTGTTCATCAGTATACATTTATTCTTTAATTATAACTAAAGAAGAGCCAGAAGGAAAAGTACATTTGAGAAACTGTAACCTCTCAATAATAAAACTGCGAAGCTGAATATTTCCATTAAGCATTCCAACAAAGGAATCATAAGAAACCCCAAAGAAAGCAAGAATTGATGACATTTAAAGAGACCGGAAACAGTATATTCTCTAATGTTTTATCAATTTTTCTAAATCCCTAAAGTTATTAGCATAAAAATCCTCAAAACAAAGTGTCTCTCTGTTTTGGACAGAGGGCACAGCAAAGAAATGAAAGAGTGTGTGCTTCTTTATTCCATTATAGAGTAAAGAAGAACCCTCAGACTTAATGAATGATAGTATATATTTTTAAAGAGGGGAAAAATTTTATCTTCTGCAAGGAAGAAAGAAAGCCTCCGGTTTTGGAGCTAATGCTGTATGGCTGTCCCAGCAGCTAGAAGCATATATGACAGGTTGCCTTGAGAGTGTGTATGTGTGCTGTGCGTGTGTGAGATGTATTTATGTGTGTGTGTATGCCCAGAGAACAGGCACTTCCCAGCACACCGTTCAGATGATGATAGTGTAATACAGCCAGTCTACTCAGGAGCTAAGAACCTTAGCGTTATAATTACTTCCATATATTTGCTTGAAAAACTTGAGAGATGTCTTCAAAAAATGGTGCTGGGAAAACTGGACATCCACATGTAAATAAATGAAATTAGATCCCCACCACACACCACTCACAAAAACTCATCCTCAAAATGGATTAAGGACTTAAATGTAAGGTCAGAAATTATAAAACTCCTAGAATAAAACTTCATGGCCCTGATTTAGGCAATAATTTCTTTTCTTTTCTTTTCTTTTTTTTTTTTAGTTGAACTATAGTTGACACACATTACATTAGTTTCAGGTACACAATGCAGTGACTATATGTAGGCAATGATTTCTTGAATATGACATGAAAACCACAAGCAACAGAAGCAAAAATAGACAAGAAGAACTATATAAAAGTAAAAAGCTTCTGCATAGCAAAGGAAAAAACCAAAAAAGTAAAAAGGTGACTTAGTGAATTGAGAGAAAATATTTCCAAACCAAGTATTTGATAAGGGATTAATATCTACAATATAAAAGAAATTCCTACAACTCAAGAATTAAAAACCTAATTTTATTTTTTTTATTTTTAAAAAATAACCTGATTTTAAAGTGGGTCAAGAACTGGGATAGGCATTTCTCCAAAGAAGACATATAAATTATCAACAGGTAATATGAAAAGGTACTCAATATGACAGCATCAGGAAAATGAAAAATGAAAACCACAGTTAGATACCACCTCACACCTGCTAGGATATCTATTATCAAAAAAAACAAAAGATAACGAGTGTTGGCAAAGACGCGGAGAAATGGGAACCCTGTACACTGTTGATGGAAATGTGAAATGCTACAGCCACAGTGGAAAACAGTACGGAAGTTAAATTTTTTATGAAGAACTGCCATATAATCTAGCAATCCCACTCTGAGTCTCTATCCAAAAAACCCACTTCTGGGTACATATCCAATAGAACTGAAATCCAGATATCAAAGAGATATCTACACTCTCGTGTTTACTGCAACATGATATAGAAGACAAGATATAGAAACCACCTAAATGCCCACCAATAGATGCACGAGTGAACAAAACGTGATAGAGGGGCGCTTGGGTGGTTCAGTCGGTTAAGCGTCTGCCTTTGGCTCAGGTCATGATCTCAGGGTCCTGGGATCGGGCCCCACGTCAGGCTCCTTGCTCAGCGGGGAGCCTGTTTCTCCCTCTCCCTCAGTGTCTGATGCTCCCCCTGCTTGTACTCTCTCTGTCAAATAAATAAGTAAATAAATAAAAACTTTTTTTAAAAAAGAAAATGTGATACAGACATACAACAGAATATTATTCAGCCTTTTAAAAAGAAGGAAATCCTGCCATTTGTGACAACATAGATAAGCCTGGAGGACCTTATGCTAAATGAAATAAGCCATTCACAAAAGTACAAATATTGAATGATTCTGCTTATAAGAGGTACCTAGGGTAATCAAACACGTAGAAGCAGTGAGTAGAATAATCGGGGCTAGCAGGGCCTGGGGGAGAGGGAAAATGGGCAGTTGTTTTTCAATGGGCATAGAGTTTCAGTTCTATAAAATGAGTAAGTTCTAGAGTACTGCCTTACCACATTGTGCCTATAGTTAACAATAGTGGACTGTGCACTTAAAATGTGTGGAGGGTAGATCTCATGTTAAGTGTTCTTATAATGATTTAAAAAAAAAAAAAAAAAGAGGGGCGCCTGGGTGGCACAGTTGTTAAGCGTCTGCCTTCGGCTCATGGCCTGATCCCGGCATTCCGGGATCGAGCCCCACATCAGGCTCCTCTGCTGGAAGCCTGCTTCTTCCTCTCCCACTCTCCCTGCTTGTGTTCCCTCTCTCGCTGGCTGTCTCTATCTCTGTCGAATAAATAAATAAAATCTTTAAAAAAAATTAAAAAAAAAAGAAAAGAAAAACCTTGAGAGTTGTCAGTAAAAAAACAAAAAAAATCAAAATACGTTTTTGGAAAACCAAAACAGAAATCCACTAAGCAAAGCGTTTCGGGTTTGCAATAGACTTGAACATGTAATAGCCCTTGACCGTATCATCCTGGACTTACTGAGGATAGACTGATAGCAGTCTGAGTCCTGACCAGGCTTTACCCCCTCCATTGCTTTCCCTCCTGATAGACCTGGCTCCCCAGTGACCACAGCAGAGGACATCAGCTTCTGTCTCCGCTCAGTCCCCTTATGACCGTGCTTTCTAATGTCACTACTGAGGGCCTCAATTTTCCACTAACTTCCTCCTTTTACCCATTTGTGATGCACTCCTATCCTTCAACACACTTTACTTCCCTCATGTCGACTATTAACACCCACTTCCTCGAGGTGTACCGGGTATTGCGCACAAGAAACGCTCTCTGTAGGTCACTTATAGCAGCATATAATTTCCTGATAGTCCCATTCCAAAATAAAATACATATGCAAATAAGTCTACATATACACATTTCAGCAATTGCTTTTTTCCCCAAAGTGTATCCTTTGATTCCTCAGTTTCTTCGCACTTGAGGGAGTCAGTAAATGTGGGACGGTGAAGAATACAGCTCTCTTTGGTGCTAAACTTCATCACAAATTTACTTTTTTCTTCCTCTTTTATAGGAAAGGCTAACTAGAGTCACTAATCATCACGTTAACATTATGCATCAAAGGCACAGTTTAAGGTAATGAGCAATAAAAACATAAATGAATATTTTATTTCTAAGTGAGTTTCCCCCTTGAGTTTTCTGAATTGTGAATTTCCAGACTCAAATGCCAGGCTGCATCTCCCGCTCTTCAGCGATGAGAAATGGCAGACAGGAAAAGGATCTGTACACATTCTAAATGACAACCACACTTCACAAGGCTATGCTGAAGGTTTGAAAGTTAGTGTTAAAGGTTTTAGGGTAATTTTATGTTTAGCATATAAACCCTAGTTTTATAATCTGAGAGCAAGTAACTAGCCATTTTGGACATTTTTTATAGATTCCATCTTAAATATAGTTTCACCAAAAACTGCTGTGTTTAAATTGCCTTAACATCGTCTGTGAATTGTATTCACTTGACAAAGGCATGTGAGGAGTTTAAAGTATAATGATTTTCTAAAAATACTAATGATTTGCACATTCTTTTCCATCTCAGAGCAATTGGATTTATTACATATTTTTATCCACTTGTCAGGCATGGAGAAAGTGGCTCGCAAGAACTCTCCAAGTCCTATTGTGCTTTTAAAATAAAATGATCAAGCCAAAATCTAAATTTATAAATGGAAGCACAATGCGTATGTTCTCAATGAGACAATTGAATCCATTCTTCCTTTAAATCGGAGGATCAATTTATGTTCTCTAACTGTACTCATCAGCTTGCATTTCAGCCGTTCAGCAAATGGGGTTGTGGCAAACATCTTGGCCCAATTTCTTTGGAGAACAGAATACATTCCATGAGTCTGAATGTATAGATTACCTGTCTGTCACTATTATAACACGTCCTCACATGGACATTTGATCAATAGCACAAAATCTTGCTCACCTGTCTTGTCACAAATCTTCTTAAATTGCTTCTAAATGTAACCACGCATGATAATGAAGAGAAAAGAGAAAAAAATATATATTCCCCAGTAGTCTGTGGGTTGTATTCATGTGAAAATACAGAAACACCCTTGTCTTTAAATGTTGGGTATAGAGGTAAAAGTTACATAAATTCTTTATGCAATATGGCTCTCAAAAATGTATAACTGAAACAGCACAGCTAACTGAATTTAAAAAGAGAATCTAAATAGTTTAGTCATTTATAAAAGATTACCCTTCTACAAGAGTATTTTCTGTAAA
Organism: Ursus arctos; assembly: GCF_023065955.2. Classification (NCBI taxonomy): domain Eukaryota; kingdom Metazoa; phylum Chordata; class Mammalia; order Carnivora; family Ursidae; genus Ursus; species Ursus arctos. The sequence continues at coordinate 6,001,703 of NC_079873.1, forward strand.
TTTGCATGTTTCTTTAGATTCTGAAAGAGAGGGATATTAACAACTCTTTCCAAGTGTGATATTCGAAATATTTAACTACCAGCCTTGTGTGAGTACCAACCAATGAAAAGGGTCACCAACAACTCACACTGGCCATAGACCATAGTGAGCCACGCCAAGAGACATCAGCTGACAATCAGTCCTGCCTACTTCACAGGGTGGCAGGGTTAGGAGATTGATTACAAAGCAGTGGCCTTGGCAGAGCTTGGCACACAGGATACATCTAGAAAATTTCAGTACGATCCAAATCAAGTCTCCTGCCATAAACACTTCTATCATAATTCTGGAGAGCTTCCTCTAAATATGAAATACCTTTTAAATAGTGTCTACTTGATACAAAATGATCTGGAAAATGGGTATGAAAACCTCAGTATTTTGACTGTTTCTTTATAATCCAAAGGTAGGAATAGAAAGAAAGTTCCATACTAGCACAAACCATAGTCAGAATGCAGGAAGAAGCATTAACACTGATAGGCACAAAGGCTTCAACAGCCTTCAGTAGGTCACTCACAATAATCAGTGAGAAGTAGGTAGAAAATGCTTTATCTTCCACAACTATAGGGCCCATCTTTAAACACTAGGGCGTTAGAAGAATACAACTGGACAAAATTCACAGGTGTACTTTGCTCATGTTCAACGTGGCTTATACTACAAAGAAATTCTTGAGAGAATGGAAATATCCCATTTATTAACTGATTCCGTGACTGTCTCCCCAAACCAGGTCCTCTTGATATGCTAATATTTTATGTGATTTTCCAGAATTCAGAATAAATGTTTTCAGGGGACACCTGGGTGGCTCAGTTGGTTGAGCATCCAACTCTTGGTTTTGACACAGGTCATGATCTCAGGGTGGAGAGATCGAGTCCCACCTGGGCCCTGTGCTTATTGGGGAGTCTGCTTGAGATTTTCGCCCTGCCTCCCCTTCTGCCCCTCCCCCTGCACTCATGCTCTATCTCTCTCCCTCAAATAAATAAAGATTTTATTTACTTATTTTTTATGTTTTTATTTAAAAAGATTTTACTTATTTGATAGAGAGAAAAAGAGGGAGCATAAGCAGTAGGGGCAGAGGGAGAGAGAATAATCTCAGACTCCGCACTGGGTGTGAATCCCAATGTGGGCTCAACCTCACAACAATGAGATCACGACCCCAGCCAAAACTAAGAATCGGCCGTCTAGCTGACTGCGCTACCCAGGTGCCCCTAAATAAATAAAATCTTAAAAAAAAAAAAAAGAATGAATGTTTTCAAAAGCACACAGATCTATTATGTAACATACATATCCACTCTCTCCTTTTCCAAAATGCCGGACCTGTAGCTGTCCCGGTTGCTATGGAAACAACAAAGATCTTGGATTAAGTTCATAGTCCAGAGCTTTGGGAAGCACACAGCCAGCAGCTGCAGGAATCAGAAACTTGCCGCCATACGGATTCCGCAGCTGCCAGACCAAAATTTTAAAGAAGGCACAAGGAAGAAGGGCAGAGCGGAGAGAGAACTCTTTGTTTTCTATTGAAAATAGGGGGAAAGACAAATAGTGACTGATCTAAATGCAATTATAGTACTTAATGAATGCACCCTAGCCTACAGTGTTTTAAACCATCTCAAATGGCTGGGAAATTAATTCTAGCATGACTTTAGTCAAAGAATATTTGTGATGAATTTGCACTATCTGAATAATTGCAGCTATCAGCTGAAATAACAGCAGGGAGGTGGGTAACTAGGTCAGATATTCCAGGCCTTGTCTCAGCAAGGATGAAATTTGGTTTGAGTCTTGAAATGGGCATTTGGGGAGAAAAATCCAGTACTTCTGATTCTAGCAGTAGAAATGCCTTGGAATTACAGAATATTAGAGCTGACGAAAGATTTCAGAGGCCCAAAGAACCACACCTTCTTGTTGCACAGATGACACAATTAAAACTCAGGGAGTTTAGGTAATTTGTCCCATAACTGCTATTGTGTAGTCACCTTAAAGCCATGCAAGCTGCCATCACATGTTGGGAAAAGAACCTGCTTTTCACGTGCTCAAAGGCTAACTATTAACGACAGATGGGTATTCTAGCAGGAACCCCCTGTCCCACTTAGAGCAAGAGCTCTACTCCTCGGGACTTGGCCAAAGTCGAGCACAGAAAGGAACTGAAGTAATAAAGTTTGTTACTGTTATTAGTCAGCACAACCCTACTGAAAAGACAACTGATGACTGGTCAATGCAAATTAGAAATAATGGACAATTATAGTTATTTATATTCTCCTACCTTATCCTCCACTTCGTCTCATTAGCATGAACTAAAAAGTTGCTTTTGATGTGATTTTTTTTTTTTTGGAAGATTTATTGATTTGTTTGAGAGAGAGTGTGCAAGTGAGGGGAGGGGACAGAGGAAGAGGGAGACAGAATCTCAACCAGACTCCAGCTGAGCCAGACACAGAGCTCAATCCTGGGACTCTGGAATCATGACCTAAGCTGACATCAAGAGTCGGCTGCTTAACCAACCGAACCACTCAGGATCCCTCAAAATAATTCTTAATTTAATGGCCACACTGCACCATTTTTGTTTAAGTATATCAAGAATTTTCAGCACTCAGCCAGTAGTACAACGTATGTTTTCTTATTACAATTCCACTCATATTTTCTCATTTTAATACTACTTTTCATTTATTGAGCAAGTATTCTGTGCAATGCATTGTGTGAGTAGCTTTTTTTACATTAGTTCCTACTCTTAAAGCTGTCCCAAAAGGAAGGAATTATTCGTCCCATTTTTTCCATGCACGATTTTATTCTCAGAGGGATTAAGCAATGGGGCCAAGATCACAGTATGAAGGCAGAACTACAGATTCGAACACAGAGAGCCCTCTAGCTGCAAAGCCAGATTTCCACCACACAAATACAGCTTCCATACTCCAGGTCGGTACCTCCACAATCGGAGAAAATTAATTATTCACTTCTTCGGAAAAGATTACCCCAAAGCCATCTAACATGTCATCATAATGGAAAGATAATTAAAGATCATGCTACAAATTCCACAAATGCCAATGAATAATTAAGACTTCCAGAGACAGCTAGAAATTGGAAGCTGACCTATTGTACGGCTTGAAAACAGTTCCAGGTTACCTAGTTGAAAAGAAAAATGGGCAGTTGATGGTCACAGGATGTCTGGAGTCATTTCAAATCAGCCTCACAGAGGAATAAGAAATGAAACCCTCTGCAAATAGGCAAATATTGATTAAGGATATTCTAGGGCATGACCCAGAACTATGAAATTAACAGAATACAAAGGCAAGAGAAACAATGGCATTTTCCCTCAAACAGTTTTGATCAATGATTTTCAAAAGCGATAGCTAGAGCTATGACGGGGGATTTGAATATCAACTCAACATGATCTGTCATTTCAAACACCAGACGCTCTCTTTCCTTCATCTTCTGCTCAACCCTGAATTTCCATTCCTAGGATGATTGCACAGTCAGCTTCAAACCTATCCCTTTGGCTCCTGCCTCACTCCTTCACCAGGAAACATACTGGAAAATACTATCTATGATTAACAATATTACCATCAACATGTGCACACCGAGGGATTAATGAATGCACAGACCGTCCTACAGCTATGAAGTCATAAGGCATGATATGAACCACAATGTGTCTGCATTTTATACTTCCCCAAGAGTCTCCCTGGTAAATTACCACAGCCCAAAGCAAATAGCTGTAATTTAGCTCTTTTATACACATCCTTCTACCTGAGTGGGGTTAGGCAGGGAGCTAATCAGGCCAGGGAACATGCCACAGATTGAGGCAAGGGTCAGCAGACTGTGGCCCATGGGCCAAATTCAGCCCACCACTTCTTGTAAATAAAGCTTTACTGGAACACAACCACACCCATGAGTTCACATCTATATAGATGTGGCTGCCTTCATGTTTCAATTAAGTAATTGGGACAGAAACCATATGGCCCACAAAGTGGAAAATATGTACTATTTGGCCTTTTACAGAAAAATAATGTGCCAATTCCTGGTTAGGACATGGAAAGAGAAGCCCTTGGCCCAAACATGCTAAAATCAGGTGTAAATAGTCAATAGAAAATCATAATCCTAAACTCATAAATGCAGGTAAGAAAAACATGAGAGTACGATGTCAGCAAAATGGCAGAATAGGAGTTTTCTGCCACCTTCCCTAGAAGGAACACTGACTCTGACAATCTTTCAGATGAGAGTACCTTTAGAAGTCCGGGAGTCCAGCGGAGAAGTTCCGGCGCACCACTGGAAGAAAAAAAAAGATCCAAGATCAGACAATGAAGAGGGTTAAGAGGGACAGTTTGACTTTACCCACGTCATCCTTTAAGGTGGCATACCTCAGTCCCAAAGGAGCGCTTCTTGGCCTGTGATTTCTCCCAGGGGGGAAAGTGAGAGCATGTGAGAGAGCACCCAGCTTCCTCAGCTGTGCGGGACACTGCCGAAGAGGCCCATCTCGTTCTTGCCCCACCGAGAGTACTGTGATGAACTGCATGAGTGGGAGGCACAGAGCAGATGACAGAAGAGCAGCCAGGGCTCCTGTGATCACACTATCCCCCTGCCAGGTGAGCAGGGGCTGGGGTTCTCAAGGGGCATAGAAGGGATGCAGAGCCTACTAACCACTTCACAGATGCTATCAGAAAGCCTGCAAATGAGCCAGCTGCTGGGGCACTTCATGAGTCCATCTCCCCAGCTGGCCCATGGGTACCCCTAATGCTCTGTACACCTCACCCACACACCCACATCACAGTAGCTCCCTGTGTGCACCCCTGACAGCGGCCAGAGTTAGACTTTGCAGAAGGCTAATAAGCACACACAGAAAGCTGGCCCAACTCTGTGGCACTGAAAGACAGCACACAAACTTGAGCTTTCAGGACCACCCAGAGAGCTAGAACAGGCTGTAGGCACCCAGCCTGGGTCAAGAGAAGGGTCAAGGAACAGGAAGTGGAGTAGGCATATTCACAGAAAAGGCCTGAGGAAGCCTCAGCATCTCTAGCAGGACTGATAGAAGCTATTTCTCTTCCAAAGCCAGTCAGTAAAGACTGGTGGAGGTGAATCCTTCTTCAAATGTAAAGACAGCTGTGCAACACTTTGGGGAACATGAAAAATCAAGGAAACATGACACCATCAAAGAACACAATAATTTTCTAGTAACGGACCCCCAAAGAAATGGAGGTCTGAGGTTTGCCCAATAAAGAATTCAAAATAGTTGTTTTAGGAAGGTCAGTGAGCTACAAGAAAGCACAGAAAATTCAATGAAATCAGGAAAACAATATACAAACAAAATGAGAAGTTCAACAGAGGGATAGAAATCATAAAAAGAAAATTGGACAGCTACATGCAAAAGAATGAAACTTGACCACTATCTCACACCATACACAAAAATAAACTCCAAATGGATGAAAGACCTCGATGTGAGACAGGAATCCATCAAAATTCTAGAGGAGAACATAGGCAGCAACCTCTACGACATCGGCCAAAGCAACCTTTTTCATGATACATCCCCAAAGGCAAGAGAAACAAAAGATAAAATGAATTTATGGGACTTCATCAAGATTAAAAGTTTCTGCACAGCCAAGGAAACAGTCAGAAAAACTAAGAGGCAGCCCACGGAATGGGAGAAGATATTTGCAAATGATACTACAGATAAAAGACTGGTATCCAAGATCTACAAAGAACTTCTCAAACTCAATACACGAGAAACAAATAAACAAATCAAAAAATGGGCAGAAGATATGAACAGACACTTTTCCAATGAAGACATACAAATGGCTAACAGACACATGAAAAAATGTTCAAAATCATTAGCCATCAAGGAAATTCAAATCAAAACCACACTGAGATACCACCTTACGCCAGTTAGAATGGCAAAAATAGACAAGGCAAGAAACAACAATTGTTGGAGAGGATGTGGAGAAAGGGGATCCCTCCTACATTGTTGGTGGGAATGCAAGTTGGTACAGCCACTCTGGAAAACAGTGTGGAGGTCCCTTAAAAAGTTAAAAATTGAGCTACCCTATGATCCAGCCATTGCACTACTGGGTGTTTACCCCAAAGATACAGACGTAGTGAAGAGAAGGGCCATATGCACCCCAATGTTCATAGCAGCAATGTCCACAATAGCTAAATCGTGGAAGGAGCCGAGATGCCCTGCAACAGATGACTGGATTAAGAAGTTGTGGTCCATATATACAATGGAATATTACTCAGCAATCAGAAAGAACGAGTTCTCAACATTTGCTACAACATGGACGGCACTGGAAGAGATAATGCTAAGTGAAATAAGTCAAGCAGAGAAAGACAACTATCATATGATTTCTCTCATCTATGGAACTTAAGAACTAGGAAGATCGGTAGGGGAAGAAAGGGATAAAGAAAGGGGGGGTAATCAGAAGGGGGAATGAAACATGAGAGACTATGGACTATGAGAAACAAACTGAGGGCTACAGAGGGGAGGGGGGTGGGGGAATGGGATAGGCCGGTGATGGGTAGTAAGGAGGGCACATACTGCATGGTGCACTGGGTGTTATACACAACTAATGAATCATCGAGCCTTACATCGAAAACCGGGGATGTACTGTATGGTGACTAACATAATATAATAAAAAATCATTAAAAAAAAAAAAAGAAATCATAAAAAGAAACAAAGAGAAATCCTGCAGCTGAAGAATACGATGAATGAGAGGAGAAATGCCACAGAGAGGTATTTCATGGGAAGGCATTTAAACATCAAGATGGACAGCCTGTGTTTTGAAGGCACTGCCTTTGAAGGCAAAGTAGTTTCCACATCCACTAATTGGGCTTCCACAGACATAGCTACTCTCTGGAAACAGAGACCATATGATGTGAAACAGAACAATGAGAAGTGAAACGCCACCTGAGTTCTCGAATAATGCCTCTGTTGCCCTTGTTCTTTCATGCGCAAAGTGAAAACATTTGTATTCACATTCAACTTATATGCATGTATTTGTGATATACGTGTGTGTATGTGTGTATTTGTATCCATATGTTGATATTTAGGTGTTTAAACTAATATTGTACGTATATATACAATCTAATAAAGATGACATTCACTCAAGTATGAATGATTTTAGCTTATTTGTAAAGGATATGGTTTAACTATGTAATTCCTAAATACATGTTGATTCATTTGATGACAAGCACATTGGACAAATAACTGTGTGCCAGGCATGATTATACGGTCGATAAATGCATTGGTGGGGGAAAAACAAGACAAAAAGCACATGCTCTTTCTTCTTTTTTTTTTTTTGCTAGTTTACATTCTAGTGTTGGGGGAGAAACTGACCATAAACAAAATAATATTTTCTACTGCTGTGTAACAAATTACATAACCTTTAGTGACTTAAAACAACATACACTTATAATGTCCATTTCCGTGGTCAGGAGTCTGAGCATGGCTTAACTACATCCTCTGATTCAGAGCATCTCAAGGGCTGTGATGTCATCTGATGGCTTGATTGGGAAGAACCTGCACAAGGTTGTGGGTAGAATCCGTTCCCTTAGGGCTGTGGATCTGGACCTCAGTACCTGGCTGCTGTTCATGCAAGGCCATCTGAGTCCCTCGTCACACAGGCCTCTCCACAATGGCAGCTTTCTCTAAGCAAGCAAGGGAGGGCCTTCTAACAAGACAGAGTCCAAGTCTTTTGTAACCCAACCAGAGACATGACATGCCATCACCTTTGCTGTATTCTAATTTTTGGGGACGTAACCATCACAGCCCACACTCAAAAGGTCAGGATGACACAAGGCTATGACTACCAGGAGATGGGGATCATCAGGAGCCATAATTAAAGTCTGCCTACTACACGGGGCCAGAACATGGAGAACGTGGTGGGCCACTAGAAGGAATCTAGATTTTACTAGGATGTAGAAATCAATGTTACAGTAATTTATGAGATGCAGCTCAGGATCTACTGAGGTGTGATGTCTACTGACAGTGTTTACTTTGCAGCCACCCACACATCATCCCCCGGGAGACCCCTCAAGCTCCTTATCTCATGGAAGTTGATTTTTCAGCTTCCTGTGCTGCTCCCACAGCCATTGTGACTTGCCCTGATGCTACAGGCTTGCTCCCAGTCACTCATAATCTCTCCCTGCATCACCCCTTTATATAAATTTCCTCCCGTTTTTCTCTCCACCTATATCTCTTTCCTGCTGAGAGTCAGCTCTTACATTAATCATAGTCTTCTCTTCCTCTTTTGGCCAACAGTATCACTACCAGACTATTGACACCATTAAATTATTTACTATCTTGGTAAGTGAGCCTTTTCATCCAATTCAGAAAAGGGAGATGGAATTACAACAGGTAAATTAAATTGCAAGGTTATTCTTTGACATTTGATGCATGTGCTAAAGGTTGCAGAAGCAGAAAGTCAGTGACCATGACTCCTGTTTTGCCTGTGTGGAACACGTGGCCAAACTGCTGTTTGCTAATGGGCCCTTCCAGTTCCTGACAGAGCCCATACACTATCTTGCCACCTTGCTTCTCTTTTCCCATTCCTTTTATACATATGTTCATGATCTCCTCAGAAAGCTGGATCCGTCAGGCGAACACTCACAGTTACAACCAGTTTTCTCCATGAATCTATAGTTTTCCTATCCAAGCTCTCTTTCAAATGCCCTCCCAGCAATCTCTTGCCCCTCACGTTCATTTCTGCACAACTTCTTCTTTGCTGGCATATGAATAAACTAATAATTGGAAACTTTGAGAAGAATCCTCCATTTCTGTACATAGACTATATAACAGTGATCAAGGACAACATCATAACGATACAAATAAAAAAGTACGGCTAGGTTGTAAAGGAACACCTTCAAATATTTAAACAGATAAGAGGTGAGATCTTAGTTTCCTAAAGTACTTTCAAGCCATGTGACCACATTGGCCTTAAGGCCACATTTTTTGAGGGAGGAAAAAAAATCATTATGATCTTCTTTCCTTAATAGGAATTTTGTTGATGTTTTTCAGGGAAATATGTTCTCGGAAATGGCTAAAAACATCTTTCCAAGATTTATTTCTCTCCTCATGATCAAAGAAGTGTAGCAATGCCTATATTTGCCAGAAACAGTACAATATTTTCCCTCAGGTTTTGAAACTCCTTGAAAACCTCTGTAACCTGCTGCTTTGTTTTTATAGTAATCAAAGCTAAACTGGGGTTTAGAGAAAAACGAAGCATGTAACACAACTGAAGAAATTCCATCTCAATGCTGCACACATTTTCCAAATATTCAACTTTTTCCCCCTAGTATAAACATAGCCTTTATCACGAAATTGAACAGTTTTCTAAATTTGTCTCTTAGGAGCAAGCCTACTCTGCACATCATGGAACATTTTATCCTCCCAAGATAGACTAAAAGCTCTAAATTACTCATTACACGGCTTAACAAAAGAAGCTCATCGTTAGTTAATTGGAGATAACATGGCCTTGTTCCCTGATGCAGATATACTAAAAATTGCTGGTTATTTCTGTAGTTAATTTCTTCTGGAAAAAGTTCTCAGTCATAAAATTTATCTTCTCATGATAAAGAAATGAGATAGCATGAAATAAATATTCAATTTGGAGCTAAGAGGATGTAGAATACTAACGAGGAGAGAACTAAATTTCTGAAACACTTGCAAAATGTCAACTGTCCCAAATGATATGCAACCCAGTCCCCTCAAAGAAAACCATTTCAGTTAGTTGGACTTCACAGAGCCTTGCTAGGGTGAGGCAGTGCTTTGGGTGCCAAAGGTAAGGGGGGAGCCTGAGGCAAGTGCCTTGCTTGCTTCGCCCTAGTCTGGGCCCCAGTTACACAAAGGAGCTATCTCCCTGAAATGGCCTCTTATTTAATTTTGAATGAGTCATATAACTGCTCACTTGTTTTTGGATTTCTTTCCTGTAATCCTATTTATTTTGGCTCCCTGGGTCTTTCATTCAATCCATTACAAGTTAAAACACAGATAGTGGGTTCCTACAAATAATGGATTACCAAAGGGGCATCTTGAGGAAATAAAGACCACTAAGATGTGGGCACAGCTGTAAAGGGCTTGTAATCCAATACAGAAGACGTGTGTTTCTGCTTTCTACAAAAATCCTTGCTTAGACCCTCCACTGCCCTTCAAACTGGGATTCTAATTCCTCATGCCCTACATTGCCAAGTGTCACCCCATCACCCACTATTCACTTTCTGGTTCATGACAAGCACTCTTCTTCGCATGCAACTAGAATGAAAGCCCTGATGAGCTGTCTGAGGCCTTCCAATTCATTGCAAACCCAAGACTTTAAGCATCATTGAATGTCACTGACCTGAGGCTTTTTCTATTGTTGAACATCCTTTCCTTCTTGAGCATTTCTCCTTACTGTCACTGTGGCTGGGCTTCAATATGTCTGATCCCTGCTCCATCTACTTCAATAGCATCCCCTTCTTTTTGTTCCAGTACCATCTTCTTCCTAAATGTTGGTATCGTTTATGATCAGAACTCTCTTTTCTTGCTACTGTACATAATTTCCCTGGTCAATCCCAGCCACTTGCAAAAGTTTACTTCCTATGCATGCACATTTGACTTCAAAATCTGCATCTAGGCCAAGCCCTTTTCACTGGAAACCATGTCTTTTTGTCTTGTTAGGCACATGTGTTAAATAACAACTAAGTTCCTAGGCATTATAAATGCACAGATAAAGCAGATAGCCTCTAACCTCAGACTGCAACCTGGTGGAGGATATAGATCATTCCAGAAAAAGTTATAACACAATATGTGTTATAATTAAACATGTATCTGGTGCTCTAGGGCATTGCTGCTCAAACTTCAATGTGCAACTGAAACACCTGGGCATCCTGTTCAAATGAAGATTTGATTCAGAAGGTCTGCATTGGGGCTGAAAATTCTGCATTTCTGTGAACCTCCCAGGTGATGCTGCTGCCGGCATTCCATGGAGCACACTCTGAGTAGTAAAGTTTGGGGAGATTTATCTGACCCTAACTCTGTCTGTGAAGTCGAGGCAATGATGACTGACCTAAGTCTTGAGGACAGCCTGAATTTGACAGGGGAGTAAATGGGAACAGATCATCTGGGAAAAGGGAAAAGCATGGTAAAAAGGGCAGGCATGTGTCAGCATGGAGGTGTGGGACACCTGTGCCTACAGCCCATGGCAGCAGCGGTGGGAGAGTCCAGTGGGTGGAATGGGGCGTGGGGGAGGAGGACCTAGATACTTAGAAACCACATGATGAGGGACCTATAGCATGTCTTAGAGCAGAGACACGCAGAATAAGACAGAGACAGCGGAAGCACTATAAATCAACAAACACGAGGTTCGGTCTATGCTGAGTGCTTGTCTCCAGTGTCTGGGCCTCTCCCAACAGAGAGCAGCTGGCTATGCCTGTTTCCCCCTCGGATGCCCCTCTGGGCATGGCTGCTGTGCCTGGCGTTCCCATCTGTTGCTGGAGGAAACCATTTTCTTAAACCTCCGACTTGCTCAAGACAATTCCTTCAGTGATTAAAAATTGTTTTCATACTTTCCCACATAGTGGGGATTGAAAACAAACCACCAAAACATCATACAAATTCACACACAAAAAGTAACCTCTGCTAATGAATGAATGAATGGTGTAGGACGGTATTTCAGGTGGGAACTCAGTAGAGAAGAATCAGTACTATTTATAGCAGTGCTCTCCAAAAGAAATACAATGTGAGCAACACATGTGATTTTAAATTTCCTAGTAACTACATTTCAAAGAGAAACAAGTTTGGGGTGCCTGGGTAGCAGAGTCAGTTAAGTGTCCGACTCTTGGTCTTGGCTCAGGTCATGATCTCAGGGTTGTGAGATCAAGCCTGGCTTCCAGCTCTGCACTCAGTGCAGAGTCTGCTTGAGATTCTCTCTTCCTCTCCCTCTGCCCTTCCCCACTGTGTGTGTGCATACACACCCACACTCACGCTCTCTCTCTCTCAAATAAATAAATCTTAAAAAAAGAAACAAGTTAAACTAATCTTATTATACTTTATTTAACCCAATATATCCAAAATATTATCAATTCAACATGTAATTAATATAAAAAACTACTGATGAGATATTTTACATTTCCTTTGTAGTAGGTCTTTGAAATCTATGTATGGATTTTACACTTATGTCACAGCTCAATTCAGACTCACTCTTTTTCTTTCTTTTTTTTTTTTAAGATTTTATTTATTTATTTGAGAGGGAGAGAGAGTGAGCAAGAGTGTAAGAGCATGGGGAGGAAAAAGCAGACTCCCTGCTGAGCAGGGAGCCCAACCCAGGACTCAATCCCAGGATGCTGGGATCATGGCCTGAGCCGAAGGCAGACGCTTAACTGACTGAGCCACCCAGCTGCCCCCAGACTCACTCTTTCTCAAGTGCCCAGTAGCCCCATGTACCTGCTAGCTACCAAACTGGACAGCACAATTTTCAAAAAGTATGCAGTTAACTCCTTAATCTATACCTATTCCTAACTCACTGTGAGCTTAGGTCACTTCCCCTTCCTGTACTCACATGTCTCATCTGAAACTGAAAACGGTGGATTATCAGTGTCCCCACATGATAATGCAGATTCTGAAGACATCCTGTTGTAGCCAAAGGGAAGAGCAGTGTGTGTGTGTGTGTGTGTGTGTGTGTGTGAACAAACACTGAAGTTACTGTAGCTATCACCCTGGAAATCCCAATCTTAAAGTAGGTTCCTACCCTCTGAAAGGATAAGAAACATGACACTGAGACTGCTAAGGTCACTCAAACTCTTGACACTTTCCAGCCATTTGTAGGTTTTGGGGGGTTGTTTCTTTGGTTTGGGGGCATAAGGGAAGTATTTTGGGGGGGATAGGGGTTTTTGAAGATTCTACAAATAGAAGCAGAAATCAAGTAGTAACTTGTGCATTATTCTCTTGATTAGAACAGGCATGTTTACTGCACTCGGACAGCAGAGAAACGAGTCTATACCCCAATACCTGCCTCTGCACTATCGCAAGATAAGTGAGCAACAATCTTGTCTTGACGCACAGAGGAAGACATGTGATGACACAATGAAAACTGCTTTCAACCAAGGTCAGTGCCACCACGTTAGAGAATGATGGGAAAGACTCCACGTTCTTCTTTTTCAAAAGGTGAGTAAAATACACTGATACTCAGCTTCTTTAAGAAACTCTGTTTTTTCTGTCTTATTTGTTTTTAAATGTTCCATTTTAAGGGTGTCTTGTAAATTCCAAACACATCAAGGAGCACATTGGAGGCAAGGGTTCCATATTATTCGGTTGTGTAAGCCCCGTGTGTAGCACAGTACCTTGCACTCGGTGTATGCTTATCCAGCGCATGAGGCAGCATTTCAGTCCTCACCAGGGGTTCTCCAATAGATTGCCTACGTGTGGCAAAGAATAATACTGAAACAGGACTCCAGGGGCTGTGCACAGCACTCCCTAGAAGAGAGGTTGTGCATTTGAGGTTTTGTCTGCTATTAACAGGGAAGGATGAAGAGCTGGAAGGGAGAAGGCAGCCAGACAAAGCTCCAGACAAGGCTCATAGAAGCTCCTGCCACCTCCCACCACCTGGAAGGCAATGAGATGAAAGATAGCTCTTCATCTCTCCCCTCAAGCCCCAGGCCAATCACTGTAACACTTTTTCTTTACCTTAAAGAATGTCTTTCTGGTCAATGTACTTTAAAATCTTTTCATACATATATACACATATAAGTTTACATAATGCCCAAATGTGATTATTTCATATATACTAATTCATTGTCTTAGTAGTAGTTCTTGTGTACATCTGCAGTTTTACGTGTCTTCTTCTATCCTCCACCCCCACCATTCCTCCCTACTACCCACGGTGCTGCCACAGCCCTCCCTGGTAACCCAGGTGAAGAATCTAGAATATATCTTTCCATATTTTTCTTCATAGTTAATCACACACACACACACAGAATTCTGTCATTGCTTTATAAAAATGGGAAATTACATCCCTTTCTGCTTCTTGCTTTTCTCTCTTAACAATAATACACTGTAGAAATTCCCATACACCAACTAATACATTCCAATTCACTCTTCCAAATGGCTGCATGATGTGATATGTCATATATGATCCAATATATTCTAATTTACTCAATGACTCCTCCACTGAAGGGCAGTTACTTTGTTTCCAGTTTCTTGTCAGCTTGAACACTGCTCAGTACCTACCCTGGAGCATTGGTCTTTACCTACTGAGCTGCATTTCTACAGGATGGAGCTCCAAGATGGGACGGCTGGGTCAAAGAGTATATATGTTTAACATTCTGATAGTTGTAGACATTAATATACAAAAGGCCTATAAACACTCATATTATCACCAATAATATATGAAAGTACCCATTTTCTACATCTCCTGGCAATATGTGGTATTGTTTCATATTATTTTTAATTTCTGCACGTGAAGTAAGTATCAGGTGAGCAATATGTACCCATAGGTGTCACTCTTTTAGGGGAAACCAGAAAGTCCTGCTATGACTGAGTGCAGTGGGAAGGATGCTAGTTTTGGATTCATACTCTCCATCCTGAACTGAAAAACTGATTAAGTCTTTTAACCTCACTGAGCCTCTTTCTACATTTGTTAAAAGGACACAAATACACATACACATATATACACATTTTAGTATCAAAGGCTGACAAAACAATGTGACCTTATCAGGCCAAAATCACAGTGAAGCTGAGAATTAAGAAGGGATAGCAGAACACTAATGTCATTCTTCCCTGAGGGCATGCCAGGTCAACCTGGCAATTTAAGTTTTAGATTTTATTCCTATGATGTGCAAGAGGTAGAAGAAAAAAAAACAAAACAGGGCTCATTAAGGGTGGGAATCTAATAAAGGACCCTTCTACTTCAAATTTGGGATCTCCAAAGTGCTACACCTTCCATGCAAATTTGAGGCAAAATAGACTCATACCAAATCTGAACCATAAAAGGAACACAAAGACATTTTCCTATATCCCAAAACAAGCAGCAAAGAAAAAATGAAAAGTTGTTATTAAAAACTGCCATCCACGTGGATTTGCAACCCCAATCCGTATCATCTCAGAAGTCCAAACTAATGTTAAGCTATCAATTTAGCTCAAAACAGAACCTCTAAAACTACTTGTGGTGAAGAGCTGGGCTGTTTGTTTCATTTCCAATCCATGGGAACTCTCATATTTTTATAAAACACAATAAAAATGAATTATAGAAAAGTGATATGGAAATAAAAAGACAAGCACAGCATACTGATGCTGTCGCAATGTCAAGTGACTATGAAAATTTCCAATGTCACTCTCCATTTCCATACTTACCGCACAAAAGGTTGCAAGCATTTTGGGCAGCAACACCTGGTCCCAAGTACTGGGTGGAACACGTGCAGTTCCTCCCTGTGAACATACCTCCCTCTGAAGCCTTAGGGAATTTCCAAAATAATTTCCAAGGAGAAAGAATATTTCACAAGCAGAAGAAAATCAGCAAACATACAAGGAAACTAGATACTATGAGGCAAAATTAAAGAGAAAAATCAGATTCGCAAAAGCTTCAGCTATTGAAATGATGAGACACTGAATCTGAAGCAACTTGATTATATTTAAAGGAATAAAATATAACATACTACTATAAACAGTGACCCAGTAGGCTTAAAAAGAACAAAACAGAAATGGAAAATAAAATAACAGAAAGTAAAGATTCAATAAATGGGTTTAACAGCAGAGTGAAACATGGTTGGAGAAACGACTGGGTAACAGAAAGTTGGGGCAAATATTATCCAGAATGCAGCACAGCAAAACAAACCAATGTAGAAGATGAAAGAGAAGTTGAGAAACGTAAAGACTGGATAAGATATAAAATATTTTCTCGGAATCCCAGAAGGAAAGAAAGAGAATAGGGCAGAGAAAATATTATGAAAAGATTTTTTTCCCCAGAATGGGTAAAAGACATCAATCTATAAATTCAAGAGTCCCAGGAATCCGAAGGAAATTTCATAAATAAAAATGCACACCTAGATAATTCAAAGTTTGAGAACACCAAAGAAAACCTTAAAAAGAGAGGAGAAAACCCAGATTGCCCTCCAAGGACTGACAGGCTGACAGCTGATTTTCAACAACAAAAACAGAAGCCAGGTAAAAGGAGGTGAACACTGCTGTCGGCCATATGAACAGGCGTGGAAGCAGACCTTCCTCCAGTGGAGCCAGAAGACTGCACTCCAACACCATGACTGCAGCCTATGAGACACTCAGCCAGAGGACCCAGCTAACATGCACCCAGATTCCTAGCCCAGGGAAATGGTGAGATAGTGTATAATAACTGATAATAATGAGATTACATGTAATAATAAATATTCCTTGTTTTTGAACTGCTGAGTTTGGGGCTAATTTGTTATGCAGCAACAGACAATGAATACAGTTAACCTTCATCTGTTCCACCTGCCATTAAGTAGAGCCAGCAATTTAAAAATAAAGATACAACACAGACTGGGGGAGGGGGAGAGCATGGAAAACCCACAATCTAGCCAACTCTCAGCGGGGAAGAGAATCTGCCATGGTGTACTAGTTTTCTAGGGCTGCCATAACCAAGTACCATAGACTGGAAGCATAAATAGCAGAAATTTATGGTCGCAGTTCTGGAGACCTAGGGTTGGTTCCTTCTGAAGGATGTGAGGGAAGGCTCTGTTCTAGGCTACTCTCTTTGGCTTGTAGATGCCTGTCTTCTATGTCTCCTCACTCCACCTTCCCTCTATGTGCACAAATTTCTCCTTTTTATAAGGACACCAGTCATACTGAATTAGGGCCCAGTGAGTGACCTCTTGAGTTGATTACCTCTGTAAAGACCCAATCTCCAGAAAAGGTTACATTCTGAGAGACGTGAGGGTTAGGACTTCAATAGATTAATTTGGGGGGTGGGGGACCCAGTTAAACCAATAACACATAGTGAAGAGTATTTAGATATGTACTATTATTCCGTCATACACTCAATGTTTGAAATCACGAGTTCATTCTAGCTCCAAATAATTCCCGCATACTGTTTTACTTGGTTCGAAGTGAGGCTGTAACTATAACATTCATTTGTCTTGCCTGTCATGCACGCGACTGTGAGGTCTGATATGGTCTGGAGGGGTTCTTTATTACAGTTTTGCTCTTTTGTTATCAGTTTTAAGAACACATAATGAAAACCAAAATGCTGCAAATACGTCAACTTGGCATTAGATACAGCTGGTTTAATGTGGCACTTTGCTAAATTCAATCACAGCATTGTTTATGGATGAACTTTTTCATTCATCCTCATAAATCACATCTAAGCTAATTAAAATCCCAAATGGAAGTGGTATCTCAGCTGTCCCACAGCCGACTTCTCCACTGACTCTACCCATAATGAAATATGAAGATAATAAAAGTATTCTAGGGGTCACAGTCTAGGATGCACTTCCAAAACTCATAAACAATCCTCACTTGCATGCCCCCTGAAGCTGAGACAGTGGTAGAAATGAACCAGATAAAACCAGGGGCTGTGTAAGATGTCCTGAGTGCAGCCCGCATGGTGAATTGAGACTTTAGCTTCTTGGGTACAGGGGAATCACTAATGGCAGAAATGCAGAAGTCAAGCTCATGTTCCAGAAACAGCTCCATTTCTTTATACATGGGAATTAGAATTGCTCTAACACTGTTCAGGTGTCTGTATATTTGCCTCAAATACAGCCCTGATTTCCCTTACTAAGAACAAAGTCCTTTAGTCCAAAGAGTTTGGGACAAGGCGGCCCTGGAGGACATCTGGTATATCAGGCACAAGCTGTGCAAAATTGTGGATGTCTTTGCTGCTGAAGGCAAGGATTATAGGAAGGCTGTCCAATTTCTACTGGACTGGACTTTCTGGAATGAAACACAACAATGCAATTATCACAGCAGAAAACTACATGGAAAAGATGAGAAAAAAGAGATGGAAACCAATTTGTGAAACAGCATAGCACACTAAGTTCATTGAACAATAATAAATATTGCGACATTGTCTGAAGGCTTTTAAAGCTCAATATTGGGGGAGAAAGAAAACAATAAAAGAAGAATAGCATTATTTCAGGCAAGGCAACATACTGAAGCAATGAATGTTCAAAGCAGGATACATGTCACAATAATGAAAGCTATATTTAAATCAAAGGTTCTTAGCTAATGCCTGCCAAACCCCAGCGGATGGCCAGTAAAAGAAACTACGAGGGAAAGAGTCCAGAAACAAAGACAAGGGGTGCCATAGCTGGCAAAGAACATTGCTCCTCAAAGGAATTGCCTGAGGTTTTCTGTTCAACTGTGGGCTATGCTCTCTTGGTTCTCATTTGAAGGCACAGAGCCATTCAAAGAGAGCTGGTTTTACAAAACATGCAGGATGGGCTCCTAAAGAAGAAATTACCAGCATGCTTGCAAACTCTGCTCCACCACAGGAAATGTTTAGATTCACCAGGGAATAAAGAGAAGAAAAGAAAAGGGCAGGGCAGGGCAGGGCAGAGAAGGGAAGGGAAAAAGGAAAGAAAAAGGAAAGGAAAAGAACAAACGAGCAAACAGGTGTCTTTCCTACAGTTATTGACAACACTCAAAATGGAAGCAAGTCAATGAGAAAAACACACCCAGCTAAACTTTTCTAAGCAAGATGGACATAGTTATAAAAGAAGTGTTTGAAAATAATATTACTCCAAAAAAATTTGTGCTTAAAGCTTATTTGTATCATTGCCCACAAATCTCAAAAGTCCTTCCCTCAGTAGGGATAGATCAGCTTATTTAAATATTCACACATGACTGAAATATAAACAAGAGAAACTTAACTGAAATTAACTTAAATAACTTACATATTTAGCAGATGATAACTATACATATGTTAAATACATATAACTTACACTGGGAAGCAGTGGTTATTAAACTTTAGTGTGATCCTACTGCACGTGAAAGGAATAATAAATGGACATAACTGTCTGGAATAGGCATGTTGGTAGACTTTCCAAGCCTTCTGTGTGGACAGCCAAGCCAGCCTCTCACCATGGCATCCACTGAACAAATATTTATGGAAAGCCTGCTTTATGCCAAGCTATGTCCAAACCACTCGGGCCACTGTGGGAGATGAAATAGTCAAAATTCTCTGCCCTCCTGGCATCTACATTCTATCAGAGGAAGATAGATAATATACAAAATAAAAAATGGATCGTATTTTACTGTTGGTATATTAGTGTCCTATGGCTGCTGTAACAAATTACAACATATAGTGACTTAAAACAACACAAACGTATTACTGTCTACTTCTAGAAGTAAAAAATCTGAAATCCTTCCTTGGAGTTGCATACATAAAGTCTAACGGGATACTTAGCAATTCAGTGGAAGTAATAAACTGAATTGAATCTGTAACTTCTGCAGATATCCATTGTCTCCAGAGCTGTGTTCTTTGATCCACCAGCTCTAAAGATCTTAATTCTTTGAAATCATGTGGCACCATAATCTGACTTGAGTTTCTCTAGAAATTGCTGGTATTTGTGATTGCATTTTTGTGTTTCTTTGTTGCCTTGACTAGAATTATGAGACTTCCTTAAGCTCTGTAATGGTAATGAAAAATATCAGCCATATCTAGTGTTGGAAAGAGATCTTAATACCCTTCGGTGTAGTGGTCAAACCATGATGTTGCAAAGCCACTCCCTTCCATGTCAATACGTTTCTCCTTCAGTGAGCAGTTCATAAGCTCATTCAAGGGCAGACTTTTCATTTGCTAGTGATGATATCAAGGTTATTTTTTTTTGAAATCTGTAGCCTGCTGAGCTACAAGGACATATCATGTTCAGGACCAGCTGGACAGAATCCACAGGTATCTTGCAAACGCACGTGAACCAATCTAAACTCCATTAACAGAACATTCTTTAAAGGCTGCTAGTGGCTGTCCCAAGTCTGTGTACCTGCTTCCTTGAATGAAAGAGTTAGATGGGGGCTACCCAACGCAGACATTTGCCTGTAAGAAAATGCGGAGCAATTCCTTTAACTCAGAGTTTTACAAAAATACGAAAATAATTAGTTGAGACTATCTAACTCAAAATACAACAGGCAAAATATAATTTCCTAGAGGGTACCCTTGAATATTATGGACAACTAAACATGACAGGTAATACAATTGTGTTATTAGTTTCCAATGCTGCTTCCTAAGAAACTGATTAACAGAGCAAATAAAAATTCACCTTGGAATGCCAGAGAGAAAAATTTCTCTATGAAGTACTCACTTTCCTTCCACCGTCCAAGTTTCCAAGTTCTGCCAATTTACTTCTTCACATACCCCACTGTTCTGATCCCATGATACTCTGCCCTAAATACTATTTTCTTTGATGAAAGTCCTTACTTTCTGCAGGAACTTGGGTTAATGCTTATGTACTTTTTCCAGGCTCTGAGCACTCTGCCCTGTGTCCGAGCGCAATGTACAGTATCACAAAAATACAATAAGTTTTCTGGCTCTTTTGCCTGGAGAGGTCCTTGCTCATAAGGAGCTGAAAATGGATACTTCCTTGCAGACACAAAGCCTCAACAGGCATAATATGGAAGCTATGCCATGTCCTGGGTGCCATTAAATAATCCCATCACTATAACAGCTCATCTTCACTTTCAGTTGGTAATAGTGGGCTCTCAACTTAGGGGAGGAGAAAGGGTTACTAAACTGAAGTATACCTCTGGTAACAGGGATGAGGGTTTAGTGGAATCAGAGATGTAGCCTTGGGTCTTAAGGAGGTGACAAGCTAGAACTAAAATCTAATAGAGCTGTCTGTCCACTAAAGATTGACTAGAAAAACTTCCTATTATAGAGAAATGTGCAATTTTCCTGGAACTCTGAGCTGGGGAAAATTACTCCTACAAGATATCACAGTCGAAATGTGGATGACCTGCATAGTGTAGGAATCCAAGAACAAGAAACCTCATCAGTCATAGCCTAAACAAATGCAAAATCATTCTATACAACTCACCCGGAACCTGACATGGAACACCAAGGGGAAAGACTACACCTGCTGCAGATGAGCTCGTTATAAACTTCAAGGTACACGATGAAAGTGTCCACTATGAAAATGATAACTGACATCCTAAACACTGAAATAATTACTTACTAGATTCTGCAAGTTCCTTTTATGTTTAACACAGATTATTTTTTTTTTTTAAAAAGGAATAGAAACCATAGTAAAAGAATAGGACACTATGTGAAGGTGTCTTGTTTACTATGTGAACAAGATTATTTGAAAGTCACTCAAGTGGATTTCTAGAGACAAGATATTACAGTCAGTGACAATCTACTCATGGAGAGGTTGCCAGACCACCTTTCTGAAATAGGAAAAAATGATCCTGTATTGGGACCTGGTGACGTTCCTCACTGCACTGTACTGCATACCTAAGATACTAATTTACTCTCCCCGTGCCAACATCTAGCACCAAGGCTGCATTCTTTATAGGCTTCACTTATACTCTGTGATATGAAAAACTGCATTCAAGGTTATGGAAGCATCTAGAACATCAGAGAAAAGGGATCAGAGAAAAAAAATCAGAGAAGGGATGAAGAATTATAACCGCTATTAGGGTTCCTGAAGCTTTCAAGAACTCAGGTATGTTCGTTTGTGCAGACAGCAAGCCTCTTTGTTCTGAAATAATATAAATGCAAAAACTTGTTAAGCAAACAACATTGAACACCTTTCTTATTTGTGTCAATAGAATTTATATTTTTTTTACAACATAGAAATTAAACATTGTTCTTAGAGTGCAATTTTCAGTTGTGTATGCCCTGTGTATGAGAAAGGATATCTGTGTTAAATGAGATTGTTTGGATGACTCACCAAAACCAGATCAAAGCTAAGTCACTGCAGGTACAGTAAAAGAATTAAAAATATTTGAACACTGGGGCATATTCCCTGAGATCTAGAACTTATTTAGTAATAAGTATTTCAATAAGCCACTAATAATTGAGCAAGAGTAGGTTTTAGCTGGATATACTAAACCTTCTACAATTAAAACATAGTATTCCAAAAGCTACGATTCTCCCATATTCACCTAAACTGTAACCTGACTTTCTGAAAACTTAACCTAGACACTGGGAGTACAGAAATGGTCTCTCTCACCTATGATCCTTTCATCCTACTTTCATTATAATTTCAAGCCAGCATAAGAAGTTACAGAAACGATGGCGTGTGGTTCAGGAGATATTACTGCTGCTATATTTACAAGTATGAATGTAAATTTCTGCTAGAAGGAGCCTCCTGATGGGATTAGTCATCCAAATTCCCATCAGACATGCTTTCTGATAAAAGTGGGACAAGAATAGCAGGGAAGGTCCCCTGAGGACTCAGTTGCCACTTCTAATGAAGTGTTTTTCCATGCAAAGAAATGCTTCAGACAAAACTAGCAGAGTTAGCTGGGCCTATTTTCCTGTTTGAATGTGGTGGGGAAACAAGTGACTATATTCTAGCCACAGAAATTAGCCAATCTGTAAAATCAGGTAAAACACAGAAAGTTAACATGGGGTGTGGATAAATGCTAGATCAAAACAAGATTAAACTGTTTCAGATACATTTGCCACGCTGAAACTATCAAATCTGTAGAAAATTCAAGTCTACTCACCTGCCCCTTCATATCTAGTGTGTACACATTTTTTTAAAGTAGGCTCCATGCCCACCGTGGAGCCCAATGCCAGGCCTGAACCCACAACCCCAAGATCAAGACCTGAGCTGAGATAAAGTCAGACGCTCAACCGACTGAGCCACCCAAAGAACTCTAGCGTGCACACATTTTAAGAAAAGGACTCATCCAAATAATAAAACATAAGGAAATTTCTTCTCACCCTTCTACCTACCCCTCTTTATGAAAGGGCACAAAAGTATCCAGACTAGAGAAACATTCCTGTCTCTGCCTCTTTCCACCCCATGCTTGGCCAGAAAGAAACACAGAACATCAACAGAAGGTTGAACTAACAGAGGTTCTCAAATCATCCTCTAAGTATCCCCAAAAGCAGCAGAACCAAAAGAACAACCCAAGAGAATGAGAGGAAGAGGTTACAGCAATTCCATCAGTCTGAAATTTCTGGCAAAGGATTGTATTTTTCATAAATTGTGATTTATCTCAATAAATTGATGCAAATTTTGCCTTTTAAGTCATTATACAGCCATGTGAGTTTTAACACAATAAAGATGGTTTAAGTTACTTGTCATGCAGACTATACATATAGGTCTATGGGGAGATGAGCTGTTTATCCTATGGCTTTTCAAGATCCCTGGCACACTTCTTCATACCCCTGAGAATAATCTACATGTCAGAATGAGATACGAGGTTAACGGATTTTAAAGTCTGCTGGCTCACTGTGACAACTGATAGCACTGAAACTCACTTTTGCCAACTTACTCAAGTATAGAGCTAAAAAAATCAAACATTTTGCTAGAAATACTGAAGGAAAAGGAAGTACATAAGCAAACTAAGTCAGAGGCTTCTTCTACGATCATTACATTCTTCACAAATCCTGCACTGACATCACACCTTTTCTATATCCCATATTACTCTATCTTCCTTTCACCTCTCAACCATGATCGATAAACTCCCAGAAGGCAGATACTGTGCCTAATCATTTCTCTGAATGCCCTTCTACCTTTAGCAAAACAGGTCATCAGGAATTCGCGGCTAGTACAATTAAGCAATTGGTTATGACAAGGACAGCTTCTGTTTATGCCAGTGTTCAGGAGCTGAAACAGCAATGCAAGACAACCTTCGAATCCACCAGGAGAGTAAGAATCCATAAGCTTACAAAATTCCATGCAATCTCTTCCAAAAGTATCTGGGAAGAAGATGAATTTAGGGAGAAAGACAGAAAAATTGTAAAGTCAACCCTCTGCAGTGGGGTTTGACTATTTTGTTTAAAATAATGAGGAAAAAACCAATCAGAACATGCAACATTCTGTACCAGTTTTTCAGTTCAGGGTCTTCCTGTTAAAGTCAACAATCAGTAAATTCTGACCATTCACTATTGTGATTTAACCCCCAGAATCCCTCAAGCCTAAGTAAAGCTGACTTTGTTTAGGAATATCATCTGCTTACTTGATGGGATTGTTAGGGGGGCAAATTCTTTCCACAGTACTCCCTGGAAACAAGATACACTCATCTGAACAATGCTTACTGGCATTTTTAGTGGTCATAGACTTATGACAGCTGAAATACATTCACTATTCAAAAAAATCTACATTATTTGCCTAATCTCAAGACAAAAAAGTTGGATCTACTCTCAGCAGCAATATTTCTTGGGATTACAGCAGAGAACATGGCAGGCATCAAATGCTCTCAGTGAGCTTATATTTGACATTTTTACCGTAAATGAGTTAAGACCATACATATACTGGAAGCCCAACCTGAATTTGGCTGACCAACATATTTTGTTTTTCCTGAATATCATTTAAAAGAAAATCAAAACCAAACCTGAGCTGATATCTAAAACTCACGAAGATTAAAATATCAATCCAGACAGCAGGAATCGTGAATGTCAGAAGTTTTTGGATCACTGAGCTTGTATTCATACCTGTCAATGACTGGTTGGAGCTGAGTAGCAGCTGCTGCCCTTTACACAGAACCCAGGCTCTACAGTTAGCCACAATCCTCAATGCTCCCTATAGTCCTCTGGCACTGAGATGGATCTCAGTTCCCAATCATCACTGCATCAGAACTGTTGCTTTGAGAACAGAAAAATATTTATCTGACCTAATGTCTCTATTAAATGTGGGGAATAAATAAACAACAAAAGATCCATATACTTCCATACTTCCATTCTTACATATCTCCTATGTAAACAGCCTACTTTAGTCACATCTGTTAACTGTCTGACCCCAATACGCCAAAGACTCTTCAACCACTGTGTTGAGAAGATCATCTACCTAGTTCAGAGGAAACTTCACTTGCATGTTATTAGGAAGAATGTTTGTAAAACACAAAATTTTATGCGTTCTTTGAGCTCAATCTCCACATAGACATAGTAGGGTCAAGAACTGGAGTAGGGGATAGATTGCAGCAGTTCAAGGCAGTTCTGCCATCTGTGTCTGACAGTGCTAAACAGCTTCACAGATGGAAAAAACAAGTGGTGAATTACCTGGAGCATTCCCCATCTCTAAACAGCCATGAAATCTCTGTAGTGTCCAACTGTGGATACCTGCACAGTCTCCACTCCCCTGATCATCAAACTGAAGAGAAGCAAGATTCCAACTGGGAGTCACAAAGAAAATGCATCTGCCCTCTGTCTTCTCAAGCACGAGGGCAATTTCAGCTTCTGCTTAGAATATATAAAGCTGGACAGAGTATTATCCCTATTCTAATAATACATCCTTTTAAAAAGCCAGCTCATCCACAGAATCATTGATTTCCTTGAACTCATCAGAGATCTAGGGTCACAGGGCAATCAACAAGCTTGAAATGTAAGACAGACAGAAACCTCCAAAGAGAAATAGCATATAAGCATTGGCTCAACTATAGGAAAGCACAAGAAAGGGATAGTTCTCCCATAAGAAGAGGTAAGAAGAATCCTGCTAAAAATTGAAATGAACTACTAAAAGCCAAATGTGGGCTAGCAGAAGAGTAGGGAAGCCCTGAAACCACGGACACAAGGGGGCTTGCACCCCCCACAGGCTCTCTTCGTGACACCCACTGTGTTCTCAATTAGGAAATCAGGGAACAGGGTGAGAGATGGGAGAAAATCGAGGTTATATGAGCTTGGTAGAGAGCAGTAGCCCCATTGGCAGAAGAGCCTTACAAGAGAAAAAGCAATCAATATAACCAGACTAAGAGATAACCATGTATTAGAACTATCAGACAAGGAATAACTATGAATATGTGAAACGTGCTATGTTAACACATGGAAAACACACATCAAGAAATGTAGAATTTTGGCAGAGACAATGGAAACTCTCAGAAAGAGTCACAAAGAAATGCTAAAATTTTTTTTAAGCATGATAACAAAGATGAATAATGCCTTCAACTGGCTCATCAGTGGACTCAGACAGCCAAAGCAAGAATTAGTGAACTTGAATACAGGTCAATAGAAATTACCTAAACTGAAAACTAAGAGAAAGAGGACTGAATGAAAACAAACCAGAGGAGAGCATCCCAGTTGTGGGACAATATCAAATAATCTAACAGGGATGACTAGATTTCCAGAATAAGAGAGACAAAACATAGCAAAATAGATATTTGAAGAGATATTAGCTAACAGTGATCAAAAAATAATGAAAGATATCAAGCCACAGGTCCAGTAAATTTTCCAAGAAGGTTAACCACACACACATCCTTAAACACAATATAATCAAACTGTGAAATGTCAAAGATAAAGAGAAAATCTTTTTAAAGGCAGCCAGATCTGGGGGTGGGGAAGATATAATATGTAATTACACAGAGAAATGAAGATAAGAGTTACAGCATATTTCTCATCAGACACTATGAAAACCAGAAGATGGTGGAGTGACATCTTTATTTGTTTTATTTAAATTCAATAGCCAACGTATAGTACATCATTAGTTTTTGATATAATGTTCAATGATTCATTAGTTGCATATAAAACCCAGTGCTCATCACAAGACGTGCCCTCCTTATTGCCCGTTACCCAGTTACCCCATCCCCCCACCCACCTCCCTTTCTGCAACCCTCAGTTTGTTTCCTGGAGTCAAGAGTCTCATATGGTTTATCTCCTTCTCTTGTCATCTTTAAAGTACTGAGTAAAAAAAGAAAAACTGCAGCAAGATACATGATAGCATGTATTACCATTAGCATGATATGAGTATCTCCCTGGAGAGAAAATCAGTCCTAAAATAATATCTAAAAAAAACCTGCAGCAACTCAATCCCCATTATATAAAACAAAATTAAAGTTACTACAATGTACCTGTATGTTTATAGACCAGAGAAAATATCTTTTAAAATGACAGAGAAATAAAAACTCTTTCAGACAAACAAAAACCAAGAACATTTATTACCAGCAGACTGGAGATACAACAAACATCAAAGTTCTTCAGATAAAAGGAGCATGATAACAAATAGAAACTTGGTTCTAAACAAAGAAATAAAGATTTCTAGAAATGGACACATTAAAAATAAATATAGAAGATATTTTTCTTGTTTTTAATTGCTTTAAAAGACCATAGATTTTCTAAAGCAAAAATAGAAGCACTATATCGTGTGTTTATAGCATCTGTAAAACAAAATGTATTCCAAAAATAGCATAAAGATGGGAGGGAGAAAGCGGGTATACTGTTGTAAGGTCTTTATACCAGTTGAAGTATTATATTTGTAGGCAGATTGTAACTAATTAAAGAAGTATATTGTTAACCATAGATAAGCAAAAAGAAGTTTTAAGGTATTAATAAAACAATGGCAGAGATAAAATTGAATCATAGAAAATAATTTCTCAAGATCAATAAGATAATTGATATACCATAAATTAAGGAGAAATGGAGCCTTCTTAAATGCAAAAAAAATGTTTTAAACATAAAGAAGCATAGAAACCAAAGATCAAGTCTAGGCTCTAAGTATTTCCAGTAATATTCACCAATAAAATGCAAAGACTAACCATCTGTCTTTTAAAAATTAGGTTAAACAATTAGAACAAACACTAATTACAGACATGATTGAAGATTTGGAAGCATAAGCTGTGACATAGAGTAACTCCTGTTTAGAGAACAAGCTATCTAATCAAGGACTTCACATTATCCATCCAGCAGCTTAAGCTATTGATTCAAATTCAGCTTCACATTGAATTACTCATTCCTGGCCTGCATTTTTAACACTTTGTTCTCTTTGACCTTTAATTGCTGATTCAAAAGGGAAAGCTTCACTAGAAAAACTTAATAAAAGCAATTTCATTTCATTTCATTTTAGTCTCTCGAACCTGGGTCAAATAGATCAGTACAAAACTAAAAGGTCGATTTGGCTTATTAGCATGATAGGAACATCTTCCAGAAGAGAAAAATCAGTCCTAAAATAATCCCTAAAAAAACCTGAAGTAACTCAATCCCCATTATATAAAAAAAATCAAATTTATGACAATGTACCTGTATGTTTATAGACCAAGATTTAGTTATAACTTCACTTCTTATAAAAAGAATGTACTGTTACCATCTTTCTCCACTTCTTGATTCTCCCCAGGAATGGTTATTAGTTATTCTATGTAACATATCCGTGCCTGGGATCAGAAGACTTCTTGATCTCTAAAGATATTTATACATCTACATATGTAATTCTGATTCTGAATTAAATATTATAAAATTATTTCCATTACAATAACAATAAATTGAAGCAGCAACGTAGTGTGTCACAATAAACAGTGTAAGAACAAAAGATTCATTAAATTTCCAAAATTGTCTTTCAATGCGTCTACTTAAGACATAGTTATAAAAAGGCCAACTTCAAATATTCATTTGGTACTTTTTTTTTTTTTCAAGTAAGACCTTTCTGAAACTCAGCATGTCACAAAAATTGCATTCCATTTCGAGGCTTCTGAGTTTTCTGTTGACCCATCAGCAAATACTTATGTTATGACTGTGTCTACACAAACACTTTAGGTTGAGAAGACTTCATAGAGATGACAAGATGTGGAATGTACCCCACATCACACTCCCTCCCTAGTTCGATCATTATTTAGGTTGAATGATGTGTGAAACTGCCAACTGGACTTGCTTTCATCTACAAAAATGGTAGTTTCATAAGGTTCAACTGAATAGCCTTATGACCTGGATAAGTAACATAACATCTTTCTTGTTTCTTCTTCTCTAAAACTAAATTGTTGACTTATTGGATCATCTCTGAGATATTGTCATAAAAATATACGTACATAGGGGGCACCAGGGTGGCACAGTCAGTTGAGCACCCAACTCTTGGTTTCAGCTTGGGTCATGGTCTTGGGATCATGGGATCAAGCCCTGCATCTGGCTATCAGCATGGAGTCTGCTTGGGACTCTCTCTCCCTCTCCCTCTGGCCCCCACCAACGCACGCACACACACTCTCTCTAATAAAAAAATAAATCATATATACATATATATATGTATTATTATATATATATACATAATCATACATACATACATATATATACATATATATATGTGTATATATATATATGTGTATATATATATGTATTTAGGTACCAGAAGGCATGTATGTGTGTATATATATATATATATATCATGAAAAAATCACAGAAGGTGAAGACATCAACCCAAGAAGTTGACAGTCTAATCTGGGGAGGTAAAATACCTATAAATGAAAATCCTAAATACCACATATCAGGCCAGAGAATAAAATGCCCTAAACTGATTTTTTAAAATATTTTTCATAGAATTTCTGATCAGATAAAGGAGACAAGAAAAAATCCTGAAATTTACCTTATCCTAATGAGGCAATTTCTGTTAAGATAAATGAGGTCACATCACAATCATCACTATTTCAGTCATCATCTTTGGGAAGTACTGAGGATTATTTTTCAAAGCTGGGTTGTCTGGTTACCACATGCCAGTGTAAACAGTTGAGATTATTGGTAGCACTTACATAACTTACATAATCCCCTGTTTTCTTGATACACCCAAGACCACAAAATAACACTATTCCCAGACCTGCCTAAACAACCCATTGTCTTGATAAATCCAAAAGCACAGAATATACTTTCCCAGGACTTATCTTTGTAGGGAGATTACCTCCAAAAACTAATAATACTTTATCTTACCAGAATCACTTTCTTACTCCACCCCAATTCTGTTTGTCATTTTCCTTTTCTTGTCACCAACCCAAGTGTCTGTTACATCTACAGTTTCTGCTAATTGGGAATTCTTGCAGCAAGCTCCTGAGGTCACAAAAAGAGGCCAACCATTTCTATCTCCCACCTTTTTATCTACTGAAAACAGACTCAATAGAATTTCCTCACCAAGGTAAAAAGGTGAATAAATCATCTGCTAATGGGCTCACCTTTGAAAGGAAGGGAGGGAGAAAGGAACATGATTTCAGTGATGCTTAACAGAAGAATGAACACAAGTAGTACTTTGCTCAAGAAGTCCACAGAGGAGAGCTATTTAAATATACACATCTTCTTCCTTTTCCTCCCTTTATTGTTTCCTAGCATGTCAAAATTTAGGGAAACTTAACACTAATAAAATTCTACAAGAATACATTTGCCTAAGATATCTGTCCCTACTAATAAATAACCTCACCCAATTAACTCCAGTGCCTTCCACAAATATGACACTTTCGTATGTAAGCCATGACATGAAAAACTCTGGAACACTCTGAAGTATTCTGAGGATGGCAACTTATATCACCCATGGGATGATTTACCTTTAAAATAGTTCAGTATAAGACAGAGCGATGTATGAGCACAAGTCTCTTGAGCTTGGCACACGCATTGCACAAGCTTTAATCCACACACTAGAGATGGTTCCTTAGCATAATCAGGAATTCAAACTTCAGAGGCAGCTTTCAGATATTTCAAAACTGTCAAAATGGATACCATGAGGCACATCAACTGAAGACATGAGTATTCTTCATGTCTTCATATGTATTTAGATACCAGGAGGCATAAAAATTAGCAAGCTGGCCAGGAGAATTGCTTCAGGGCAGGACTCGAGATGTGAATCCCCTCACTGTTCCATCACTTGACATTAAGGAGAAACCTATAGTAATCTGCCTCTGCGATCCAATAGTCTGGTTCTGCCTTAAAAGTACCAGTGTGTAAAAATGATAAACCATTATAATAAAGAAAGCATAGAAGACCAGTCATTTAGGAAAGTACAGAGAGAAACACTAACAGATTGCATTACATTATTGGGTGAAATCAGATGGTAGAAGAAAAAGAAGGGGAAGGAAGAAAAACTTGCCATTTTTTCATTAAAGTAGAAAAAAACAAGTAAGTGATGTTTAAAGAAACAAAGGATTAAATGTATTCTGTAAAGGTAAGCATTAAAACAAAAATATACACGTTCTAAGACAGAGAAGTATGTACCAAAAGCAAAGTCTACATAGGGAAAGACTTTTTTTAAAAGGCTATTAAAATGGAAAACATAAAATAATTTGAGAGCAATACTCGTTAATAAATGTAAACGCAGTCAATGCTTGATAAACACATACTCTAAACCATACTCTCTAAAATCTATTGCTACATAAACACCAACTCCAAACTTATGGCTTAATATCATCATTTACCATTTTTTAAATCTGTTACTATTATGATTTACTGTTGTATAGGTAAACCATGCTCTGTTGGGGTCCTTCGTGTGGCTGTAGGCAAGCTGTGACTGGAGCTCAGTGGAGCAGGGTTTCTCCCCGTCACGTCTTGCTTCTCAGCTGGAAGTCTGAACACCTAAGGGCTGGTCAGCCATGTAATTCTCTCCAAGAGCCTTGCTACAAGGTTAG
Source organism: Ursus arctos (assembly GCF_023065955.2). Classification (NCBI taxonomy): domain Eukaryota; kingdom Metazoa; phylum Chordata; class Mammalia; order Carnivora; family Ursidae; genus Ursus; species Ursus arctos. The sequence goes on from NC_079873.1 coordinate 6,033,111, forward strand.
CTTGGGATTCCTCAAAACATGGTGGCCCCAAAACAATCTTCTTATAGCACAGCTGACTTCTCAAGAGTGAGTATTTTAAGTAGGTGAAAGTGGCAGACTTCATTTGACCCGGCTTTAGAAGTCATACAGCATAACTTCCACCACAGTCTACTGGACAAAGGCAAGCACCAAGGCCAGCCCAGAATCACCAAGGCCAGCCCAGAATCCAGAGGAAGAGATCACAGGAGGTAAATACCAGGCAGCATGGTTCATTGACAGTTAGGGCCACCTACTAACAACCATGCACAGGACTCAACGTGTTTCAAAGAGGTAAAACAGAAAAGAATGACCAAGATGTCAGATAAATGCCCACAAAAAGAAAGCATAACTCACCATCTGAATAAAGAGGATAGAATTTGGCAAAATGATATAAACAAAACAAAGAAGGATACTTCATAATACTAAAGGTTGAGTTCTTAGGAAATATATAATAACTGTAAATATTAATATGTCAAATAAATACCTTTCATAAAACAGAAATTACACATAACAAAAACATGCCAGGAGTCAGAAATAATTCATTTCCTCTGGTCCATGAAAGAGCAACTCTATCTTTAAAGACCTCATTAACGTGATTAAAAAGACATCAAACTGGCAACCAGAAACAGGAAACACCATCTTTTTAATATTTTTTCAGATTTTATTTATTTATTTGAGAGAGAGTACAAGTGGGGTGGGGAGGAGCAGAGGGAGCGGGAGAAGCAGGATCCCCACTGAGCAGGGAGCCCAACGCAGGGCTTGATCCCAGAACCCTGAGATCATGACCTGAGCCAAAGGCAGACACTTAACCGACTGAACTACACCATCTTTTCAACTCCCTGTGTGGCAGTCACAAAAAAAACCACCACATATTCACCCATTAATAAGACCTCAACTTATTTTTAAAAATAGAAGTAGTACAGAAAACATTCCTTTTTTTTTTTTTTTAAGATTTTATTTATTTATTTGACAGAGAGAGAGACAGCCAGCGAGAGAGGGAACACAAGCAGGGGGAGTGGGAGAGGAAGAAGCAGGCTCCCAGTGGAGCAGCGAGCCCGACGCGGGGCTCGATCCCAGGACCCTGGGATCACGCCCTGGGCCAAAGGCAGATGCTTAACGACTGAGCCACCCAGGCGCCCCCAGAAAGCATTCTTTAATCAGAATGTGAATAAAAGCAGGATAACAAAATCAAAAATACAAAAGCTCTGCGGCTAAAAATTTAAAACAACTTTGACTCTTTCAGTCACAAAGGAAATTCAAACTGGAAATGCAGAGTTTCTAGAAAACAAAGATAATAAAACCACTATTTATAAGACCCTATGCCCCAAAGATACAGACGTAGTGAAGAGAAGGGCCATATGCACCCCAGTGTTCATAGCAGCATTGTCCACAATAGCTAAATCGTGGAAGGAGCCAAGATGCCCTTCAACAGATGAATGGATTAAGAAGTTGTGGTCCATATATACAATGGAATATTACTTAGCTATCAGAAAGATCGAATTCTCAACATTTGCTGCAACATGGACGGCACTGGAGGAGATAATGCTAAGTGAAATAAGTCAAGCAGAGAAAGACAACTATCGTATGATTTCTCTCATCTATGGAACATAAGAACTAGGAAGATCGGTAGGAGAAGAAAGGGATAAAGAAAGGGGGGGTAATCAGAAGGGGGAGTGAAGCATGAGAGACTATGGAGTCTGGGAAACAAACTGAGGGCTTCAGAGGGGAGGGGGGTGGGAATGGGATAGGCTGGTGATGGGTAGTAAGGAGGGCACGTATTGCATGGTGCACTGGGTGTTATATGCAACTAATGAATCACTGAACTTTACATCAAAAACCAGGGATGTACTGTATGGTGACTAACATAATAAAATAAAAAAATATTATTATAATTAAAAAAATAATAAAGTTTTATGAAAAAAACAAAAGGTCCCTATGGAACACACTCAAAGGTGATATCAGAAGAAAATCTGTATCTTAAATATTTATTGTTCTTAAATATTTGTTCTTAATAAAGAATGAAAACAAATAATTTAAACATCATGTTTAAACACTTAGAGAATAATGAAAGAAACCAAAGGAAATCAGGAAGAACCAATAAAGATTAAGAGGGAAATCAAATCAGGTACAAACACAAAACAATTAATACATAAATATAAAAGTTTAAAAAAATTAAAAAGACAAATTACCCACCTCAATTTAAGAGGAGAGTGTATAAAACTAAAAAAAAAAAAAAAAATGAGGATGCTCATGGGTTCAGAGGAAATGAAAAGAATCGTAATATACTTCTTAACCCTATGTAAATAAATTTTAAGACCCTGATAAAATGAGTAATTTCTAGGAAAATATAAAATGTCAAAATTGATAAAAGATACAAAACCAGATCTTTTGAATGGAAGTAATGTAGAAAACAGCAAGAGCTAGTCACTAAACAAATAACAGGCAGAGGGTTTGATGACAAATTCTGCCGATTCTTGCAGACAGACCCAACATTCTCTGAACTGTTCTTGGGCACAGAAATAGAAGGAAAACTTCACAATTCTTTTTATGAAGTAAATATAATACTGACTCCAAAGTCTGAGAAAGATAACAAATTATCTTATTTATAAATAGTAATAGAAAAATTCCAGTCAAGTATTAGCACCCCAATCCAACAGCAGGTTAATTCAATAATACAACATAATCAAACATATTTTCTTCCAGAAATAAAAGGATGATTAAATATGAAGCATACATTTCCTCATATTATGGTTCTAAGTAGAAAAAAGTAAATGATCATCTCTATAGACACTGAAAGGACATATTCCAAAATTCGAACATCATTCTTTATCAAAACAACCCAATACAATAGGGCCACCTGGATGGCTCAGTCAGCTAAGCATCTGACTCTTGATTTCAGCTCAGGGCATGATCTCAGGGTCACAGGATTGTGCCCGAGTCAGGCTCTGCACTCACCACACAGTCTACTTGAGATTCTCTCTTTCCTTCTCCCTGTGCCCCTTGTCCTGTTTGCGAGCATACTCTCTCTCTCTTTCTCTCTCAAAATAAATAAACAAAATATTTTTTTATAAAATAGAAATAGAAAATATTTCTATATATAAATATAAAAAATATTCTTTATAAAATAGAAATAGAAAGATATTCCTTAACTTGGTAATATGTAATAAACTTATTCTGAATATTACTGGTGATGAAAAAGAAACATGTGCCCCTGCCAACACTACTATATAATATCTTACTGGCAATATTACCCAATTCAATGATAAGGGGGGAAAATGCTAGGCATAAAGTTAAATAATGAAAGTAAAATAATCCTTATTTACAGATGTGATTGTATACCAGGAAAAGGTATGAGAATTAACAAACTACACAAACTAAAAGAGAACTTAGAAATCAAAAGCTTTTGGGGCGCCTGGGTGGCTCAGGTGGGTAAGCATCTGGCTCGGGTCATGATCTTAGGGTCATGAGATCGAGCCCCACATCAGTCTCCGTGCTCAGCACATAGTCAGCTTGAGGTTCTCGCTCTCCCTCTGCCCCTCCCCCGGTCTCTCTCTTTCTCCCTCTCTGAAAATTAAAAAAAATAAACTTTTAAAAAAATCAATAGCTTTTAAATTCATAAAAAAGCAACTTAGAAAAAATAGCAGCTTAAACAATCGCACGACTGCAGTAAAAGGTAAAGTATCTAGGAACACACAGAAGTGTGAACATTTATTAGAAGGAAATGTGAAAAGTCCACTGACAGACACAAAAAGGGCTTGAGCAAATGGAAGTAACACACTGTGCTCTCATCTAGGAAGAGTCAACATTGTAAAGATGTCAGTCCACCCTAAGCTGTTTACAAATTTAACATCTCAATAAAAATGCCAGCTTTGGGAGGGAGAGGGGCACAGACTGGTGGAGAGCAATTAGGCAAGCTGATTCCCATGGTTGTGTGCAAAGATAAACGGAAGAGGCAAGAAAACCTTAAACCAGAAAAAAAAAGGGGGGGGACTCCAACCCTCTCAGACATGAAAACATGTTGTGAAACTACAGAAATGAACACATGAAGAGACTGATTAATGGAACTAAAAAGACTCCAGATATAGAGCCAATACATAAGGGGATTTAGCACATGATAAAGGTGTCACTTGGAATTAACAGAGAAGAACAGACCCTTCCATAAACAATGCCAAGATACGCGTTAGCCATTACGTACTGAACCTACAGCTCACACCACGCAGTAGGATGAATTCCAAATGGAGCAGAGACTGACCTCTAAAAAAATTAAACCATAAAAGTTCTAGAGAAAAAACATGACTAAATATTTTCATAAACTGAGAGAAGGGGAGGCCTTTTTACTCAGATATAAACAAGAAGACATAAAACAAAACATTATTGACTTTACCTATATAAAAATAGAAATCCTCCTTAAGGCAACCCCCCTCCTTTTTTTTTTTTTCTTTCTCTTTAAACATTTTGTGGGGTTCTTTTGTTTGTTTGCTCTCCGCTTGCTTAGAAAGCTAACGTCTCAAGTGCAAATAGACAGATTTCTGGTGAGCTCAACTTTCTAACCACTCTGTGAAAGAATCACATAATGAGGCATCTGCCATATCTTGCTCCTGTCCGTTTACATGGAGTCGTTAAGGCTTTCATGAGGTTATCCACTTAATAATCACTTGTTTTAGTCCCTTACTTCCTGGAGTCTGGACCACGCTGGAGTTGCTTGCTCACCCCCTCCTAGAGTGCAGGCACACTTCTAGGGTCCCTTGAGGCTCTCTCTTAAATGCCTCATTGGCTTTCAAATTGGGTGGTTGACCCATGCCTACACACTGGATTTCCTCAGACCCCTGCATAACCAGATGCCCCATTTATACAACTGTAACACCTACCCCATTGGGCCCTGGTTGGAGATAATCATCGTTCTCCTAGAACGATGCCTAGAGCCCCTGGCATTGGAGCTGTTAACTCCACAACTTGCAACTAATCCTTTCCAACCTGGAAGATACCACCCACTTAGTTCCCGATGCAGAGACCTTGCTGACTAACACTTCAAAAGTGGATTCAGGTAAGATCAGTACACCAAAGGCACGTTGCGGTACAGCTGTTTGTAACTAATCTAGACTCCAAATAAAATTCTTATTTCCCCAAAGGATTGTTTTTAATTGTGTGAGTAGCACCCCCAGGTTAAAAATAGACATCTACTGGCCACATAATCCTACCAAGAGCTGCTCCTGTTTCCTTTAGGAAGAGAAATGGAGGATCGATTCACTTGGCCATTTTATTCCTTAATTCCTTTCACAATTGGCATTGCCTCAGAGCTCCAAGGCATACCCAATATATTTTAACCAACTGTGAGTTCCTTCTACCTTCTTCCATGTAAGAGTCCATTCTCTAATTTTTTAGCTCCTGAATAGTATGAACCCAAATTATTTTCCCTTCCCATAAATTTCCTTCTAATGAGAGTATCACCAATATAATGGACTACGTAACGGCCTAAGGGGGACCTTCATGTGTCCTATATCTTGTCCCCCTGACTTATGTGCAATTATTATCTCTTGGCATACCTGAGCCAGGTAGGCAAAGATATATTATGCCCCTCGTGACATGGAAGCAGTCTGACTCTAAGACATCGTAGTGATTGGACTGTGTGGCTGCCACGTACATACCAGTGAAATTATTTATTTGGTGATGGGGACAATGTCCGAGTTTTCCATTTCTATTGCTTTACTTAGTAACAGAGACTCCATTATAAATCTCCCTAAGCCTGTAGTTTTTTCAATCACGAATTACACGGCTGTCGAGTCTTATGAATGACTCCTGTGTCTTTGAAACCTTTGATGATTTGCAGGTTTGCAAATCTCTATTGCTAGCTATAGCTGTGAACTATGTACTTAGCACTGGGTCGTTTGACAGACTGTCCCTTGGCCTTATTCTTGATTATAAGTGTACTTATTTTCATCCAAATGCAAAGGGTTTTCTCCAGAAAAAAAATATCCATTTAGAGATTGCATTTAAGTACATAGTAGAGTATTATAAAAGTATTATTAAAGAGATTGGTATTATTAATGGCTTAAACAAGGTAAAAGTTATTTTATCTTTATTTGTTCTCCTGCACAAATTCCAGGCCGGCACAGTGGACTCGTTGCCTAAATCACCAGGGACTGAAGTTCCTTCTGTTGGTGAAAAACTGAGGCTGCAGCTTTTCTAGGTCAGGATCTCGGATTTCATGGGCAGGAACCATACACACTCCAGGCAGCCAAGGAAAGAAGAGAAGCTATGAACTTGGGTAGCTGCTAAGCCTCCAGAAGAGATGCAAATGTTCTTTCAGCTATAGAGTCTGTCCCGAATGATTTTACAAAACGAACCAAACTACAGACAGACACAACCTCAATGGTTCTCGAGAGAACCACCTGAGTGAACCATACTGAGTGAGGGAGAAAGGCCAATCTCAAAAGGTTCAATACTCTATGACTCCATTTATATAACATTCTAGAAATGACAAAATTGTAGAGATGGAAAGTAGATTAGGATTGCTAGGGTTTAGGGGATGGTAGGTGTGGCTATAAAACGGTAACATGAGGGAGCCTGGTGGTGATGGAAGAGTTCTGTCTTAATTGTGGTGGGAAGAGGAATCTACACATGTGATAAAAGACACAGACACACAAATGAGTGTATGAAACACAGGAAATGTGAAGAAGGTCTGTGGATTGTACCAATGTCAATGTCCTGGTTTTGACATTGTACGAGAATTATTAGAGTAGATGTTGCCATGGGGGAAACTAGGGGAAGCATACATGGGACTTCTCAGTACAATTTTAATTCTTTTAACAATTTCTTGTGACTCTATTATTTTTTAAATAAAGGAATTTCAAAATCTAAGCAAATACAGTAACAGAGGAAAGCATACTGCATCTTATGAACGTAACTGCCACTCTGAACCCCTCATCACCACTACATCAATGCAGGAGGCAGATGCCTTTCTTTCAAGGCCATGATGCAGTTTTTCACAACATGTCCCCTCACGGCCCACTGGCCAAAGAGCTTCACCACATGACCTCAACAAGCTGCAAAGGCAAGTGAAAATGCAGTCTTCATCCTGGTGGGCAGCTAAAACTCAGGGGGTTTATTACTGAGAGAGAAAAATATTCCTTTTCTGTAGTAGCAGGCATTACAACACCATTTCAAATTCCCTGAAAAACCAGCTATTTACAATTTTAACTCAGCTTTTACTGCAAAGGTAGCTACATTATCAAAATCCTTGACATCTAACTTTTCAGACCTTTAAAAAAAAAAAGATTGACTTACTTATTTTAGAGAGAGAGACAGCATTGGGGGTAGGCAGCACAGGAAAAGAGACAGAGAATCTTAAACAGTCTCCACACTGTGCCAGATATGGGGATCGATCTCACAACGCTGAGATCACGACCTGAGCCAAAACCAAGAGTCAATGCTTAACCGACTGCACCACCCAGGTGCCCCTAACTTTTTAGCCCTTTTAAACATATCTGGACTTCCCAGATCTCTTGATTTCATCTGCTGAAATTCTGAATCCTCTCACTAGCTCATTATGGTATGTGTGATTTATTCCCAAGCCACACACTACTCTGCTCAGGGCACCCAACACTGCAAAGTGACCTAAGCCAACTTGGGCAGGCAAAAGAGGTTTACTTTTATTTGCCCTACCTTCTCACTAATGCTCACAGGCAGGCCTCTCCTCCCCCCTGCATTCCAGGAGGTCGGTATTCCAGCCTGAGCTGGAAGGACATGGAGCCTCTTACTGCATTTTCTCCTACCCTGGAGCAACACAGTATATGGTTCTTCACGTGTGTTTGAGATTGGACAGTGGAGAGAGACTAAAATGGAAAATGATACACAAGGGAGAATATTTGTAAAAGGAAAACTATAGTCCCCTTACAAGAGTAAGATGGGATTATGAGTTTGGATTGACTCCAGTCAGGGGTTAAATCCTCAAGTGGTCTAGAACTTTGAAAGACAGATGGTCAACCTGGAAATATTCGTGAGACCCCTGATGATGTATATAAAGATTCAGCCAGACTCAAGATTTTTAACAGAGTCACAATTTTGTCTAGAACGGAAGATAGGTGATATCAGTAACAGTATAATTTGTACAAATTGTTTGGTCATATAATTTTTGTCAATGGGTTTATATAAATATATACTAGAGGGCTGTGCAATGTGTGTAATACATTTTATGTGACAGAAATGATTCCGTGGTCAATTAAGCAAGTTTATTGGAGATTTTAATATATAAACCTATGGAAATCCTCAGTGGAAAGCAAGGGACAAAATGCAGAAAGAAGCATTTTCCTAAACATGTTTCAGCATACAATCCATCTGGACAGTTACACTCTGTTCTGTTTCTATGAGGTGAAGCCCACTTTGGGAAGACCTGATATACTTGTAAATACACATACTTCATGTTATTCTTTGTTTTGAACCAGCAGATGGACTCTTGAATCTTAGTGAAACTAAATATAAGGTATGTGAGACCTTGCTGTATGAGAAACAAGGGAAGGACAGAAGAAACGAAAGTTGGTCTGAAACATATGGAGGTCTGTGGTGTTAAAGACAATGAAGAGGTTGAGGGGCGCCTTGTGGTGCAGTCGGATGAGCCTCTGACTCTTGGGTTTCAGCTCAGGTCATGATCTCAGGGTCGTGGGATCGAGTCCTGCATTGACTCTGCACTCGGTGGGGAGTGTGCTTGGGATTCTTTCTCTCTCTGCCCCTCCCCCTGCCTGCTGGCATGCACTCTTTCTCTAAAATAAATAAATAAATCTTAAAAAAAAAAAAAGACAATGAAGAAGTTTGAAAACATTCGACTACAGGCAGTCATGCACAGAAGTGTCTCTTATGTTTTCCCTTCTTCCCATCACGTCTTTGCACCAATACCAAGGTAGTTAAGACAAATGTGAATGCAGATCCTGTCTGCACTACCATATCCTCCAGGCCACCAAGACCCCAGCTCAAAGCAGCATGGGGGTCGGGCAAAAGGGAAGAGTTTTTGACTAAGAAATTTAAGTTCAAGATACATGGCACTAAGTCTTAATAACCAAATGGGACTCTTCCAAAAATAGAAATTAAATAAGATATCATAAAAGATAGCTTCAAAAGATTTCAACATCAAATGAGCGAGAGGATTCCACAGGAACCCATGGTAGTTTTAATTGGAGAAAATGAAAGCCATTTCATGGTTATTCCTCAGTGAATTGAGAATCCTTCATCCTACCTGAGTCCCTTCCTAAACTTCTGCATACTCAGTTATCAATGCATGGATGCTGTCATTGTTCCTGCACAGAGAAAACTCAGAGCAAACGTGGAGAAACTGCAACAGTGAAAATAATCTTCCTAAGGACCAGAACTGCCAAACGGAGCACTGCCCTGTGAAAGGCGAGAACACTGGGATGTCAGGACACTGAGCCAAGTTGGATGGCCAACAGTGACTGGAGGAGAATTCTTCCATTGGGTGGGAGACCGGGGTGAAAACCTCTGAAGTCCTCTCCAACTCAGACTATGAATTCCTCATTCCTCCTCTCTACATAAAATACTTCAAAGCACTTTGCTTGCTCTTAGCTAACCTTGCCAACAAAAGCAAGCAGTGATGTAAATGATCCAAAAACTCTCCATGATTTGACTTCTAATGTCATGCCATTTTCTTGGTGCAGAATACTAGCACTCGTCTTTCCGTCTCCGTTCAAGTACAGTCTCAGTTACACGCAGTCTAGATACTGAAGGAGAGGACAGAGGTTTGAACTTCATTTGGAGTCATTCTGTGATTTAAACTAGATACAGCGGCAAAGTCACCAACCGTAACTCCCATTCAAGCATCAGGAACTAGGCAACACTGTGGGCCAACAGGAAGAAACAGTTTTGCCCATTTGCTTTCTCTTGCTATCCTCTTCGCTTCCTTTCAGCCTGCCTAGCTGGTAATGGAAAAGGTTCTCTCTTCCTTTGTATCCTTTCTTTTAATGCAGTCGAGTAAGGGTCTGTTGGTTTGGCCTGTGCTTTTATACACTTAATTCAGAATCACAAACGAGCCTGCTTCTGTCTTACAGCAATGTGAGCCAAAACAATGTACGTGTAAATGACTGTCTTTGCAGATCACCAGGATTCCCCCAAGCTCCAGGCTCTCCTTCCTGTGTTTTTTTTTTTTCCCTTATAAAGATCAGTTTCCTGCAGAAATGATATATCAATAGCTTTTGTTTGCTCCAAACCCTATAAGCATCATTCTGAGGTTTCCAGACCTTAAGGCTACTTACATAATTTTTTTAAATTGGTTACGTTTACCCTTGTCTACATTTACACAACCTAGTCATCTTCAGTGCACATTTGAAACTACTTCTCACCCTGTCAATTTACTTCCTATCCTCTTCATATGATAATTCACCTTTATCCCTCTCTGTATCTACTTCCTTTTCACCAAAAGCTTGTATGGCAAGCTATGTTTACATCAGGGGTCCCTGAACCTGTCACTATTGGCATTTGGAGCCACATAATTCATTATTGTCAGGGCCCATCCTGTGCATTCAAGGAGGCTGAGTGGCATCCATGGCCTCCAGCTACTAGATGCAAGTAGCCAGCCTATCCTCTAGTTATAGCCACCACCATCCCCTAGTTGTGGCCACCACCGTCCTAGTTGTAGCCACCACCGTCCCCTAGTTGTAGCCACCACCGTCCCCTAGTTGTGGTTACCACCATCCCCTAGTTGTGGTTACCACCATCCCCTAGTTGTAGCCACCACCGTCCCCTAGTTGTATTTCCTGATAATTGTCAAACAGCCCTAGGGAAGAGGGAACAAAATCACACACATACTCACACACCCAGCTGAAACCACCAGCCACATAAACAATGGGAAAAGGGCTCTTCAGATCCTTCCAGTGTAATATTTAGGGAAAGCACTCACCCAGCCTGATAAGCAGAGCTTTTGCTTAGACACCAACATGAGAAGGATGCCCCATGGCTGTGACTGAGGGTATGAACAATGCTTGGAGAACGTTCACCCTCTTTCTGAAACACCACGGTCACCCAGGCATCTGTCTGAGCAGAAAGGATTTGACATTTGGAGGGGACCACACAGAAGGAGCACCCAGGAGGGGTGGAGTGTGCACGCCACGCCAGCTGGGAGAGGAGATCCAGGAGGACTGAGCTAAGGCAGAAGGGATCTGCTGGGTACAGGATATCTGGGCACGAAACAGAACTGCCTTTCTGGGAGTCAGAAAGGCGTGGTTAGATAATCCAGGTTCAAGTCGGCTGGATCCACAGTCACCATGTCCAAGAATCACAGAGCATGGAACTAACACACAGAGAGCTTTGGACTACACCCAGATTCCAAGGCAATGCTTGCTTTCCTTGGAGCCTTTCTGATGTTGTTGTGGAATGCAGCCCAGGCCCAAAGATGAGTCAAAGATAACTTTCAGTGAAAGGTGCTTTGTGGGTGCTGAGCAGATGAGAGGGGCCTCCTAACCTCCACGCCCTTGCCTATCCCTGAATGGTTGCCTCAAAACACGTCCTCACTCCCTTTCCTCTGGGAAGTCTCTTATTTGTCCACATGTCTAGAATTTCCAGCACCTCACACTACTTCCTCACCTACTGGGATGAATTACCCTTTAACCAAGAGACCCTAGGAAACAAAAAAGCGAAAGAAACAGAACACTATGGAGTCAGGGAGACAAGGATATTCTCCCACTTGAAGTACTTACTTCTACATCCAAAAACCTAGGATTAACTTGTTTAGTGACTGCTTTCACATGGAAGGCCAGGAAAACCTATTTATTTTCTCTCCACTTTCCTCATCAGGATAAAAGTGTACAGTGCTCTGCAGTAGAAAAGAATGAGCTAGTGATCCATGTATCAACATGGATGGATATCACAGAAGCCATGTTGAGGGCAAAAGCCAGACAGAGGAGTCCGCACCGCCTGCTTCCTCTTGCACGAAGTTTTAAGGATAGGCAATACTAATGTCTGGTGATAGAAGTCAGTAGACATGCAGATTGGTGCAGACGCAGATTGGCAGGGGCAGGATCCACCGTGGATAGTGCACGTGCGCTGGATCTTGATCTTGTGTTGGTTACACAGGTGCAGACAAATGGAAAACACATCACGTTGTACACAAGATTTCTACGCTGCGTCTCCCTTCCTACTTATAAGTTATCACTTAGTTTAAAAAATTCAAGTTGCTTTCAAATAATGTAAGATACGGTCAACAAAAATGACATAGGAGGCATGCTGCTTCCAAAGAATCTCTTCTTTTCTGACCCTAGAAAAAAAGCACAAGATATTTGTTCTCCATGTACCGGAGAGTGTTACCAACCTTCTGAAGAGAACACCCACGTACATTTCCCATTCTAGGAGGGTGACATTGTAAATTAGGTGAAATATTCTTGTAGCCTTGTCTGTGGATAAGAGGCTGGTAAAAGTGAACAGAGACACAAAAAACTACCAGCAACATGAGTACAAACCCTCTGTGGATGGCTGCCACTTAGAAACAACATCCTGTATAACACACATCCTAGGGGGTACCATGGATCTTTGTCGCTGGGGACCACTGGATACACATCTCAAAAGGTCACCAGTGCATCGCCTGCATTGTGGCGTGCAGGACTTCAGAGCCTGGCCTCAGCAGCTTGAACAAAGACTTGCTGGGACACGATTCATGAAGACAGCTGTGTTTTACTCTCCGTGTCAGACACAGCCAAGGAGACTTAGCAGCAGCCCACGGGGATCTATCATCTCAAAATCCACCAACTGCAACAGGAGACAGAAGGTGCCTGCAGCTCATTAACACTACAGAACAGTGTTCAGGTTTTTTTAAGGTGAACAGATTTGAGAAACCTGAGGGCCACTGGGTTACTCCCCTAATTTGACTGCAAATCTGAAATTATGTATAGAAGAGAGAGGGAAGTCTGCTGTTAGTGCCAATCTCTTGAGGCCAGCGTCTAAGCGTCCCTGTGAAAGGTCACACCTGACTTTCCATTACATAACTGATTAAGTATTGCACAAATGTGGGGGCCTTGGCTGCCTCACAGATGTTGGCACCTTTTTTAGATAGAAGGTTCGTCTCTACATGGGGAAACAACTTGGGCTCTGATCTGTCAGGGTGGTGGTTCACTGATTTGCCAGGGTGGAGTTTCTCAAAAGTCAGCAAGCATCAGCATCATCTGATAGGCTTTTTCAGACCCAGATCCCCAGGCTCTATCGATCTTTGGAACTTCTGATTCAGGAGCTTTGGGATAGGGCTTAACAATGTGCATCTCTAGAAGCTCCCAGGTGATGCCGATGCTGCCCATCCCAGGAGCGCACTTGGAGTGGCCTGGGTTAGGGCTGGTCCTTCGGATCCGGTTATCGCTCTCTGAGAATTCACTTCAAGCAGCTAAGACACCAGGCACCGGCATTCAAAGGATCTGCACAGGTAAAGCTTATGCATCCACCACCAAATGAGCTTATTTACATGGTTTCCCTGTGTCTGTATAACTTCTAGCACTTGGCATGTTGCCACAGGAAGACGTGAGTAACCTGCATCTGAGTAACTGGATTGGAACACCACACGGGAGTCTGCAATCTGTCTAAAACACAGATGGCCCAGACAACTAGATTCACCTTTATGTCTATCCTGTAGGTACTCATGTTCTAGGATCTATTGATATTTTTATTTATTTATTTATTTATTTTTTTTTTTAGCTGAAGATCTAGATCTAGGAATACCAATGTCTTTGCTGTCTTGTTCCAAATATTTTCAGGGGTAATAATGTAAACCTCTTTTCAGCCCCCAAGCTGGAATGAAACATGAATTCTATGGAATAGGATGCTGTCAGAAGTAGCAAACAGGGGCGCCTGGGTGGCACAGCGGTTAAGCGTCTGCCTTCAGCTCAGGGCGTGATCCCAGCGTTATGGGATCGAGCCCCACATCAGGCTCCTCCGCTAGGAGCCTGCTTCTTCCTCTCCCACTCCCCCTGCTTGTGTTCCCTCTATCGCTGGCTGTCTCTCTCTCTGTCAAATAAATAAATAAAATCTTAAAAAAAAAAAAAAAAAAAGAAGTAGCAAACAGACTTCTCTGGTGAGTCCCATGGGCTATACAGTCTCCTCCCTGAGCGGGCAGACAATGACACAGATGAGCAGCCAGAAAAGCAATAAAAGTATGACACAGAGATGTTGATGCAAGGAAGCTGTTTACCACAAATACTCTCTCTGGGTTGTCTTCAGGACACACGCCTGGTGCTACATTCTAAAGACAGCGAGTAATGATCGGAGGAAATTTTAAATGTCAAGCAAATTCAAAAGAAGTCAAGAAAATGGTTTCAACACCATCTAATGGCATGTACTTTAAAGCATTAGGGTGCAAATAAGAATTTCCTGGAAGTTCAGCTGGCAAAACATCCCTACACCAACATTCTAAACCACTGCCTCTCTGAAAGCTGCTTATTTTATTTGCCCCTGACTGTGCATCCCCAGGGTTCCTCTCTGTTTCTTTCCAGCTGGCTACAAACATGACCTCTGGAGTCAGAAAGTCCCAGGTTCAATTCTCATCTGTGCCGTGTGACCTTGAACAAATTATCATCCTGAGCCCCTGCTTCTATCTCTACTAAAGGGAGATAAGAACACCTATGTCCTAGTAAACAAAGCATTCAAGTGCATAGCATGTAAGAAGCCTCAAATACAATATTTAGGATCTTATTATGGTAAGAACATTTCACGTGAGATCCACCCTCTTCAATATTTATTCACAACACTATTGTTAATCATACCATACACCACGCTGTTCGTCAGATCTCTAGAACTTACTCGTCTTGCCTAACTGAAACATTATGCCCACTGATAGGATCCAGCAATCCCACCACTGGGTTTTCATCCAGATGAATTGAAACTGGATCTCAGAGAGACATTAGCATTTCTGTTTGCACTGCAGTGCTGTCCACAATAGCCAAGATGTGAAAATGACCTAAATGCCCATCAACAGGTGAATAAAGACAATGAAATACTATTCAGCCTTAAAAAAAAAAAAAGCAAATCCTGCCATATGCAATAACATGGATGAATTGTAAGGACATAATGCAGAGTAAGGGAAGCCAGTCCTAGGACGACAAAGATTACATGAGTATTTGCATGCTCTCATTGCTGACGTGGTCTGCCTAATGTGCTCTAAATTTCAAAGTATAGAATGAAGCAAATATGCCTCTCTATAAAAATCAACCCTTCACCAAACCCTCTTGAGATTTATTAACCCTAACTGCTTCTATGTGATTTTCCTTGCTTTTCTCCTAACTCCCATTTCTTCCTGATTTGACTTTTGCCTCAAAAGTTCCCAGGCATGGACTCCCATTTCTCTCACTGACCCTGGCTTATTCTTCCAACACCAACTACGGTGCAAGTTACAACCCCATCAGAGCCACCATGCAACACAGTCTGCTTCTTCCAGCCTTCTCGTCCTTGACTAGTATGAGCAGTGTGCCCTGTCTGTGGTAAGTTGTGGAGCCTCTTGGAAGTCTGAGTGGAATTACTCCAGGTCTAAGAAAGAAAGTCCACATTCAGAGGTGTTCTAGCCCATTCACTTTTCATCAATGATAGAAGCAACAGCCAAGATCTGAAAGAGCTGTGGGTACCATCGCCCACCCACCCACCATGCCTGCCCTGACCTACAAAGTCATGCCCTGGGTACGTGGCAATTAGGAGAAAACACTGGGAGAACCACTCTTCCCAGCTCACTGCATCACTTCCATCTCCTAAGCCGGCCATTGGTGCTGACCCTTTCTGACTTATTACCCTTACCGGTCCCCTTGAAAAGAAAGATCCTAACTCCAAGCTTTCCTTAATCTGTTGTAAACTTTTAAAGCTCTAAATCTACCCTGTATGATTCTCGATCAATAAATGTTGAATAAGGACATAAATCTCTGGGAAAGTTCATGCAGCTGTAATAACAACAGTATAATGATTAAAGATTCATAAATAAAATCCATTTGCTACCCTCAGAAAGAGTTCTTGATATCCACTAAAGCTTTCATTCGAATCAACCTAGTAGACTGTTAAATTATATCGGAAGATCAAAAATACACATATATTCTTCATATTAACACATCTCTTTATCTCATTTACTGACAGGGCACACAATCAAGGTCTGGAGACTACTGTTTTCAACTGCCCAGACCAATTTCTGCCTCTAGGTTGCCTATGCCTTCTCAATTCTACATGCTAAGATTGTAATAAAACGTTACTGAATATAATATTCTGCCAGCAAGAACAAAGCTGAACGTGCTGGGGTCGTCTACTTCCTCGGTCCCTAATTCCCTTGCACGGCCACCTCTTATCAACTTGGTGTGGCAGTTTGCTGCAATTTATCTGTGGCTGAGGCAGAGTTGCTGCCTCACGGTTATATTTGTCTAAATCATGTGTCACCTAGCATTTCCTTTATTTTTCCATTAGGTAATCATCCACCTTGCTCAAGCAAGGAAACAAGCAGGAAAACAATGGTGATAATTTTCCATAAACACTCCCAAGGCTGCGTCCCAGGAACGCAAATCTCTTAGCATGCTAATCTTCAGAAAATCAGATCACTCCACTGAGTTTAAAGAAAGATGAAACTCAACATTTACCATTTTAAAATACGGGAATTAAATATTTGGTCATGATTCCTGAATGACCTACATACTTGAAAAACATAAAAATGGCTTCAGAAGAAGGCTCACAGAAACGAATGCTCTCCAGGGCCAGCTGTGGTAAGCATGCTCAGTGCTTTTTAAAGCACGATTTAGTCCTCACAAGGATGCTAGACAGTAGGCAGAGCTGGGACTCAAAGCCAGGTCTTCTGCTTTTAAGACTGGCAAATCTCCCTGCAACCAAAACCATCTGTATCACAACAGAACTCACATGTTGAGTTTCCGCCCTGCAAGTTTCCTTTGCATGGTCAGCACCATGCACAATTTAGGCAAGTACATTCTGATAGGCAAACAGCGGGCAGCCCACAAATGCTTGCCCCTTGCTGGTCTCAAGAGCTCTATTGTATTTAAGACCCTTTGAAGGTGAACAACAGGGTGCCACAGTGAGAAGGGACACAGTCCATTCAAGGGAAGGAACGGTGAGGCTACTGAGAGCCACAGGTGATAGGCAGGTAGGTAAAGGAGCCTGCACAGGACTCGTCTATAGAACATACTCGCAAATACCCAACAGAAAGTAGGACCTGGCCTTTCCTGTTTATGTCTATCTTATGCTCTTCTGAAATTCCATACCTCCAGAATTTAACTCAAAATTGCCTTACTTTCTGCATGCAGACTTTCTGGGTAAATTTTGGTAATGTTCACTTTGCTTTCCCCCAGCATATCTCCTGCTACGACCCACAAGCACACTTGTCCAGGATTTCTGACCTACCCACAGTTTCCCTAAGGCACCATGCTCCTTGGTACATTCACATGAGTTATTTCACATGCCCAGACATCATGTCTTCCCTTCTCTCTCCAGCTAATTCCTGCTAGTTCGTCAGGACCCCACTGAGCACCACCTCCCTCTGTGGTCCTCCCTCCCCACCCCACCACCCCAGGTTGCACGAGCTCCCTGACCCTTTGTATCCTTCAGCATCTTGAGCATTCTTCCTGCCTCAGTTTTTACTGCCTATTAATTTCTCTGGCTCATTCACCAGATCACAGACACTTTCGGGGCAAGGATTGACTCTTTCTTCTCCATATCTTTGAGGCTTAAAGCAATGCCTTCCCACATTAGGCACTCAATAAGTATTTATTGAAGAAACAAGAGAGTTTTGCCCAGATGCATCAAAACCAAATAAAGTGCTTTAAAAATTTCTGTCTCTCCCAGGTGCTGCCTCTGACATAATTATAGATTGTTGTATCACACTGAGTAACAGTTCCACCAAAACACATTGACTGTATCTTTTTGATCTTCCATTATCTGTCAGTCCTTGAATGTATCTCATCTTTTCTATCTCTTTCCATTGAACTCTCTCCAAATTGTGTCTTTGAGCTACTAAAGGATCTAAAATATTAATGATATCTCTTTTAATCTCACTGATTTCTTTCTACAACACATGGTAGCCGTGAAGCAGATCACAAAATCATCCCAGAGTGTAAGTATTCTAGAGTTATTTTCTCTGACAGAATTGAAAATAATAGTAACCCAGGTTGATTAAACTCCTCAAAATTCAGGAGCATGAACAGCTTTATTTACCTCTTTTTGGTTGACAGGAGTTTGTGTTACTAATTAGGTATCATTTATATAGAATAAAAATCCATTACAGGTGGCACGTTTACAATTTCTAATGTGATGTTCATAAATATACAAATACAAGCAATTTATTTTAACCCAGCATAGCAAACAGAGGTTTGATCAGAAATCACACACCAGCAGCTGAGTTAAGAAAGAAAAACAAATCTTCATCCTCACTTAAAACAACACCACAGTACGGCTCCCTCAAAACTACCTTTCTTAGAAGAGCAACACATACTCTGCTTTTCTTGCCTTAATAAATGCTACATCTTGGATGACCTTTTTTGCTGCTATTTGTTATTTCCAGAAAGTTCATAACCATCAACTTTTTTTCCTGAGTAGGAAAAATTGCAAATATATAATAGCCTCAAGTAGATCTGTATTTGGATGAGAAACTACAATGATGAGAAAGCAACGGTTTGAATAAGAAGGGCTTATGTTTCTCACATAACAAGTCAGGAAGTGGGTGGCCAAGAGCTGGTGAATCTGCTCACTGACGCCTTCGGGGACAAGTGCTCTTTCAAGATCTGCATCACCACCCTCAACATCTTGTTCTTGGCTCATCACGGATGTGGCCTCATAGTCACTATCGTCGGCGTGCATCCAGGCATCCAGGCATCCAGGAAGGGAAGGACATTCTGTGGAGTCTCTCTCTCTCTCCTTCTTTTTTATCAAGAGAGCAAAGACTTTCCAAGACCCCACCTGGCAGATACCCACTAGCATGGGGAGAACAACCATATCTCCACCCAACTTTTGGTTAACTCATGGCCAGCTGATTAGTAATCTTGGGCATGATGACTCATCACATTCAAAGGCTCTGCCCACGCTCAAAGGTAGGGAAATTACGCAGGGTATGCAGACCAGGGATTGGGAATCTCTGGGACCGTCTTAGAATTCTGGCCAACAATTGTCCGCTTTTGTCTTCTAACAACCACAATATCCAAATAGAAAACACAGAAGTCTGGCTCCAAGCCCTTTAGTGCTCTAGGCAGAAATTCAAAGTCACAAGCGATGCATTACAGATCCCTTTCGGTAATGTCATCTGAGTCCACATGAATCAGCAGAAATGGGAAGCTGTTGGGGATGTGGAAAGCTCTGGTAGACTCTATCACAGGACTTTCCAAAGGCACTCCACTGGACAACCAAAAATGAAATTTAAAAACCCTACCTAAACAAGAAGTTTTTCCTCTCTCTTTTTATGGACACATGTTTAAGGAAAAGCTGTTGAGGCAAGAACCAGGTCACTCGGCTAGACAAGTGAGACATACCACATGCCCTCATGGAGATTATATTGTAGAGAGAAATCTGCCTACCACCAAGAAAAGTAAACCAATAAATAAAATAGTAACACATTATAATGTGCACTATAAAAGAAACGATATAAGAAACTATTTGCTATGGAAGAAAACAGGCTATTCTTCTCCTTGAACATGGTACTGTACACAGGTTAGCAGGCACCTGTCTTAGCCTTATTTTGCCTTCTGAGGTGTCTCCTAAGGGGCTTCAGGAAACTGCTCTATTTTATGTGAAACCTGGATTAAGATCATCTGGGCAGTCCCCGACTTTCAGCAAGGATCCCTAACCAGGACAATGTTCCTTTAGCAGCTGGTAATATGTTTCCTTCTATCTGCAAGTGCTTGGACATACTCACTGCCCAGACACACGTGACTGTTCAGTCGCTATAGATGTGTACCTGTTTATGTGTTATTATGTCCCCTGACAGGGAATTTCCATGCAATTGTTTTTGATAACTTCCTTGCAGAAGTTCTGCTAACCCACTGACTCTTCCAAGTCTTTTGAGTTTCTGCTCTTCACTCCTAAGTTTTCCTTTCTGGGTATGGAAACTACATTGTTACTTGAAAGGAAGAACTCAGATTTCCCTTCTCCTCTAGCAAGACCAGTTGCATATAGAGAATGCATATTTTACACCCATCTCAGTCAGAAGGTAAGAGTAACACAGGCATACACCGCAGATGTCTTCATGGTTAACATTTTCCCAGCGGAAGGCCTATTAACCTTTAGCTCCCAAACTTGAGAGAATGTGCACATTTATGAAGACTCTATTTTTGTTGTGTTTTAGGCTCCCTGTGAGCATTTTTATGCAGATCTTTGATTTTTCAAGAACAGAATAGTGACATTCAGGGAAGGAGGCTGTATACGTGTGCAGTCTCAGACCCACTTCCTCATTGGCGAAACTTTTTACAGCCAATTATGGTTCTCCTTAGAAAACACACCCTCAACTCACCCGGATCAACTCCCTCTCTGGCATTCCCAAGCATCCCCAGGTCCTGGTGTACCATGCGTGTAGGGAGTGTTGGGGGGGACGGGGAAACACACTGCCTTAGTTCAGTCTATCCAGGCACCTCCCTCACACCAAACCTTTGCTCCTTTGCTAATAAGCTTTAGAAGCTACTAAGAAACCCATAGCAAGTAGGGCAATTCTCTGCAACAGTGCAAATGCTAATGCAGGGAAGAAAGTCAGACAGGGCAGCCTTTAAGGAGCCTTTCAGATTGATGGTAGTATTGCAAATGATCCTAATGAAAACAAAGGGTAACACCCCCCACCTTCCTCCTTCCCCACCCGACCCCCCAACCCCACTGTGGTTGCAGAGAGAACTCTTCAATGAGCTCCAATTTTAAAGAAAGGTGAAGAAAAGCTAGAAGGAGGAGACTGTGCACTGAACTAAGACTAAGGCCACAAGGAGCTAAGGCTACAAAGAATGTCCTAGTCAATCTAAACAGACTTAGCTAAGTATGGGCAAAGAAGAACCATAACCAGGAGGAACAGATGTCTTATGTGGTACAGACAACATGACACTAACTGGTAAGAATGAGAAAGTGTTTGGTATGAAGGAGAATGTCTTTAAGCTGGTGTAAGTTATTCTACTGCCGTGTAACAGATGAGCACAAACTTAGTCCCTTAAAACAATACACATTAGCACACCGCTTCTGTGGGTCTGGGGTCCAGGCACAGCATAACTGCATCCAGTGCTCAGACTTGCACAAAGATGTCATCAAGGACTCAGTGGACTGTGCTGCCTGGAGCCAGGAGCCCTCTCCCAAGCTCATGTCCTTGTTGACAGAATTCGGTTCCTTGCAGTTCTAGGACTGAGGTTCCAGCTTTCTAACTGCCTGTCAGCCCCTGGAGTCTGCCCTCAGTCACGACCCATGTGATCCTCTCACAAAACAGTAGTTTATTTCTTCAAAGGCTGCAGAAGAAGCTGTCTCCAGTCTGTTCCAGTGGAGCCTTACATGGCATAATCACAGGGGGACATCCCATCATCTTTGCCACAAGGAGACCTAACTGCAGGAATGGAATTAATCATATCCCCAGGTTCCGCCCACACTCAAGAGCAGGGGATTATACTGTACTAGAAAGGAAGATAGAACACCTAGAAAGGAAGATAGAACATAGATAAGATGGCACCAAAGTGAAGGATAGTCTAGTTTAAACTCAGTTCAACATGCTAGACTCAGGTGATTACTCTAGGTCCATTAGAGCTTACTGAAAGACTATACCAAAGGAACTACAAAGAACCACTCTTTCTAATCCTGCAATAAAGACTAATTTCTAAGTCTAGAGTTGACAACCCTAAAAAAGGAAAATCAAGAGAGTTAATTACTAATTCTCTCCCCAAATCTAAAACACAATAGACAGATTTTGTAAGGTCCTAGAAAATGTTGTGTTGATTGCCAGCAGTTCGTACTGACTCAACAAATCCATTCCTTTCAGTCTAATCCATTCCTTTGACAGAGCTAGCTGGAGAAAATGCTGAAAATACGGTCCCCATTGACTAGAAGCTAGTTCACAGAGGTGCTTCTTGAAAGAAAATGAAGTGTCATCTGAAATAATATGCGCTTTTTTTTCTTTTTTACTACTATACCCAAAAGTGGGTCAACCAAAGTGAGAAGGCAGAATGACATTTTTCAGTGAGACAAAGGACTCAGCACTGGCCTGCTCAATATTAAAACTATTATTTTGAAGTGTTTATGGATTGCCTACTTTGGGAGCACTGGTCCATGATATAAATCACAGACTAGAGATTTAACATCACCCCTACAGGCTTAACCAATGGGCAACAGTTGACTCAACTGAGTTGACTCAATCAATATTGCATGCTGTCTTGCATATAGTTGATCTTTAACCCAATGAGATCAAAGAAAATTCCTCCACAGAGGTTCAAAACCTTACCTAGAGAAGTGCAATATGAGGAATTCCTGGCTTACCATCTTCTTTGTGACAAACAATAACAGTTCTAGTCAACTCAATGCAAAGTATTAATAAGCACCAACAGGGAGAGCACACAGTCTACAGAGAATTACAACAGCTTCTTTACCCCTCGAAGAATGTTCTGTGTGTCACCTGTGTCCCAAAATGTTAATAGGAGGTAAATGGTGGAGAAAAGTGTCTTAAATATATGTGGAAAAGACAGTCAAAAACAGTTAAGCAAGTTTCTTTACTACGAGCCTTCAAGATGTCAGTGTATTTTGAATATCTTAGAGTGGATGATAGTTTTGCAGAGAATCTCATACAACTAGATTCTGGAAAATCTCAGGGAAAAACTAAATCACCACAGCCTCAGGCTGTCCTAATTAATGTGCAATTTCTATACTTAAAAAACTCAAAGTCAAAATGTCATCTGCCCTAGACACCAGACTTCTAGACTACTGAGTTCAGAACTGGGGCCTGGCAACATCAGAGTTACCCTGACCAACAACAGCACACCCACAAGGGAAATGTCGGATAAGGCAGAGGATGCTTCCTGTGTCTCGCTGTATCTGGTTTGAAGTTGCCTTGCTCACAAGACTGTCTTATGAGCCACAAAAGCGCATGGAATCCCTCCTGCCTTATGGTGAGAGCTAATGACTCATTTTTAATCAATCGAATATGGCAAAATTAATGGAATACCAACCCTGAGAACAGGTTATAAAAGTCTGTGACTAATCCACAGAGACTGAAAGTAGATTATGTGGCTTCCTAGAGCTAGAAGGTTGGAGGTTGAGGGATGAGAAACGTTTTGGAGGGTGAGGAAAACGTTCTAAAACTGACTGTGGTGATATAGTTGCACAAATCTGCAAATATACTAAAACATATTGAATTTTAGAAATTGAGTGGGTGAACTTTACGGTATATAAATTGTATCTCAATAAGGCTATTACAAAAAAACAAACAACTTCTATCTTGCTTGCACTGTCTCTGGATCTTTTCACTTGCTCACTGGTGACAGAAGCTGTCATGCTATGAGCTGCCCCGAGGAGAAGCCCAAATGGCAAGGAACTGGTGGGCATCACAGACAGCAACCAGCAAGGCACCAAGGGCCTCAATCCTATAAGCCTGCGAGTAAATGGATCCTCTCCACAACCATATGAGTGAGCTTATAGCCAACCCTTCTCCAGTCAAGTCTGGAAGTGACTGAAGCCCTGGCCAACATCATGGTTGTAGCCTGCAGGAGAGAAGCAAAGAAGCCAGCTGAGTCACCTCCAGATCCCCAGTGCACAGAAGCTTGAGACAAAGCCATTCAATTTAGGGCATTTTGTTACACAGCACTATATAACTGATATACTTCAAGAGTCCTCTACTCCATTTTCTTTTCTGTTCTTTGCCAGATTCCTTTTCAACTTCCAGAAAAGAGCCTTACAAAACCTTTCTGATATAATGATTCATGTTGGGTTGTTCAGAGGATTCCTGTCCCCAGCGCTTATCTCTCACCATTCTAACCTACAATGTCCTGTTCCCCTTCAGCATATCTACGACGTTGATCTCTCCTTTAAGCCCTTGTATTTTCTGTAAACTACAAAACCCACCTTCTGGCCACACCCTATTTCTGCCCCAAAGTGATTTTTCCTGACTGGAAATTTCTTGGACACAAGCAGACTCACTGAGCATCAATATCTCATGCTATCATCTATGTGTAGTTGACCTACTAGTAAGATTTTTTTTGAAATCACTTTTCAGGAAGAAAAGACACTCGTTTACTCTAATACTCAAATTTCTGTATAAATTTTCACAGATTTACATTTACTTTATTCATCCTTTGCTATGTCCCAATTTTTATTTGCCCTTCTCAGTATTCTTTTTCTTATAGAGCTGAGGAATTCCCATGTTTGTCCTTTCAGACATTGATTACATCGCATTGTATTTTTTCACATATTTAAATTTGCCTTATCCAACTGACAGTAATTTAGATTTCCAATTGTCTCCTACATTGTAACACTGATTTACTTTTAGTTATCCACCATTGATGTATTTTTAGTTCCCCAAATAACATTTAGGTTCAGCTGCTATAACTACTTCATCATCAATCTTTTATATCCTCAAGTGTGCTGTGCCCAGTACCTTTAAACTAATTTGTACTAGATTAACTATCTTCCTTGGCCCAAGAAAGTTATTCCAGTTTTTAAAGTCCTGAACTTACTACAGACGTTTTGTAGCAAAGGAAAATTGGTTCTAGGTTTGGGGACTCTAACTCACATGAACTTCATTTCACCCAAGGTTCTTCTTTATCGTCCTTGGATGAAATGAGATTTATGTGAAAATGTTCTTACAGATAAATAAAGGCTGATAGACTAGAAAATGAATAGTGATGGAATACAGTAAGAAATTAATAATGGGGAAACATCAAGAAGTCTCTTCCGGGCTACATATTTGAAGGGTGGCCAAGGTTGCTGCTAACTGGTTTTGGACTTCTCCACCCATTGTTCGAGAGAAATGGTTTGCATCCTACTCCCATATACCCACATGCTCAAGTGATCTACAATCTGATTTATGCCTTGTAAGCTCACATACATTGTAACAGAGCTTGTCTGATATGATTCTAACGTAGAATACACTTTTAGAAACCAGCTGATCGAATTTAAGAAAACATAATTTGGAAGATAACTATATTAATATATTTTT
This sequence comes from Ursus arctos, assembly GCF_023065955.2. NCBI lineage: Eukaryota > Metazoa > Chordata > Mammalia > Carnivora > Ursidae > Ursus > Ursus arctos. The sequence continues at coordinate 6,058,228 of NC_079873.1, forward strand.
CGTAGCCAATGTTTTTAAGGGCTCTTTGACTTCCGATATCATCTCTACAATGCCTTCCATTTAAATCCAGATTCATTCAGATTTCTTAAAGAACAAATGATAATATAGATATTATATGTATAATAGAAACCATTTTTTTACTAGCTAGTGTTTGCCTGTGAAATAGAAAATAAGAAAACCGGGTGGCTCAGTAGGTTAAGTGTCTGCCTTTGGCTCAGGTCATGATCTCAGGTCCTGGGATCAAGTCCCACACAGGGATCTCTGCTCAGTGGGGAGTCTGCTTCTCCCTCTCCCCCTGCTTGTGCTCTCTCTCTTACTCTCTCTCTCAATTAAAGAAATAAAATCTTAAAAAAAAAAGAAAGAAAGAAAAGAAAGGAAAGGAAACCAATTTGGTTCTTTTTATATAGATGCATGCACACACTGACTTTTCTCTCAGATTTCCTCAAGGTTGAGAACACAACATCTCCTGACTCATCAGGTTGTATGTCTTATTCTCAGTGACCGTAAGCAAGGGTGTCATGGTGAAGAACCCTTCAACAAAGACAAAATTCTTCTGTGCTCTGAGAAACTGCATTATACTGCTTCCTATTGTAGGAAATCACTGGGAGACTCTGTGCCTGTCATTTCCTTTGATGCACGTTGAAAAACTAAAGAAAAGAATTCCAGGTTTCCATATATTCAACCTCTCCCCACAAAGGTAACTTGACCAAGTTCTTTGTTTTTAAAGATTTGCTTACTTGAGAGAGAGAGAGAGAGGGCACGCACGCGCGCGCACACACACACACACACACACACGCAAGTGGGGGCAGGGGCAGAGGGAGGGGGAAAGAAATCCTCAAGCAGACTCCCCACTGAGCAGGGAGCCCAAAGCTGGCCTCAATCCCAGGACCCTGAGATCATGATCTGAGCCAAAACCAAGAGTCAGACGCTTAACCAACTGAGCCACCCAGGCGCCCCAACCAAATTCATTGTTAATAATAACAGCAGCATTCTGGAAATTCTTTATAACTCCTGCTGAAATTCACGAGTCGAGCCTTGTCACCTCTGCAGCCTTCCTGCCTTTCTGCTTACCCAAACCTCAGCACCTACAAATCTCATGTTACACTCACAGCTGCCACAAACGCCATTCCCCAAGAAGGCCCCAAAGTATAAATAAAAAGGGAATGTATAATTTGTTAAACCTCAAGTTCTACTGATTTATGTTTTCAGGTTTTAGCATGCAGACATCACCTACTCCCAGTTAAATGGTACTCAGGAAAACTAGGTCTCCTTGGAACCCAGATTCTGAGAAGCAGAGTAGAAGGAATGTGGCTATTCCTCCCGAGTAAAGTCCCAGTAGGTCAATAAAAAACCTGTGCCCTGGTTAAACTCTGTAAGTTTTTATTTTTAAGAGTTCAAGGTCCTGTTCTACTTGTAAAGACATTGCATAACACTCAGGAACTAACCAGAGATGATAAACTCATTTTTTATACAAATTCCTCCTTTTCTATTCTCATCCTTAAATCTTCATTCTACTCTACCATTCCCCTATTATTTTTTTCCGTTTTAAAAACAATTACAGGGGCGCCTGGGTGGCGCAGCCGTTAAGCATCTGCCTTCGGCTCAGGGCGTGATCCCGGCGTTCTGGGATGGAGCCCCACATCAGGCTCCTCCACTGGGAGCCTGCTTCTTCCTCTCTCACTCCCCCTGCTTGTGTTCCCTCTCTTGCTGGCTGTCTCTATCTCTGTCAAATAAATAAATAAAATCTTAAAAAATAATAAATAAAAAATAAAAATAAAAACAATTACACTCAACTAATATTAGACATTTTCTTCTGAGAAGTTTGATGTTGCTTAAATTGAGCAATGGCACACCATAAGGAAGGGCCGATTAAAACTCCTGCTCTACCACTTACTAGCTGTGTGATCTTGGGCACCACACCACCTCTCGTTCTTCAGTTCCCTCTGTGATGTGGGCAACGTGCTGTCACCTATCTCGTGGAGATGGAAGGAGTGAAAACATGCAAACTACTTACAATGGTGCCTGACACAGGAAGGGCCACATAGGGCTGGGGTTTAGTATTTTTAGATACCTACTGTAGTAAGATCACTTCTTTACCTTAGTGTTCAAAGCCCCATCTTCTAGCTCTCTCTTACCCAGTGCTACGAGACCATACCTCCCTGGACTCCCTCCTACCTTCCTCAAAAGTCCTTCTCGACCATGGTAACTAGTTCTCCTCTACTCATCTTTAAAAGCAAGTGAAGCCATTTAAAGGCCCTGTGATGTCGTGCAGAGCAAACTAGACCGAGGTCTGAGCAGGCTGGGGTTTTGGTCAGGGTCCCAGCGAGAGAGAGACACATTTGAAGGGGTAACTTTAGAGAGTTTAATGAACGAGGTGAGTATAAGCAGAGGTGTGAGCAGGCTTAAGGGAACCAGCAGGGGAGGGGAAAGCTCTCAGAGACTCACAGGAGCATTTGCTTCATCTCACCCAAATGCCTCAAGGTCTCGCCTTGCCTCCAGAGGCATTAGCAGCCTCCTACTCCCTGGTTATTGTTGGAAAAGGGTCTTCGGTTGTGCTCATGTATAAAGTGCTGGGATTTTGGTACGTTGAGGATTTAGGCTGCTATGGTCTCCAGCCCCCAGCTGATCAGCATAGCCCTGCTTGCTTTCTCCAGAGCAGCTCTTAGGAATGACACAGCATGACTTCAAAATTGGAGCCTGCACTGGTATCTTTCACAACACTGTTCTACTGAGTCACAGCCCCATTCCCAGCTGCCTGTTGGTACCATCTCTTCTATTTAAAATGTCTCTTTTGGGGCACCTGTGTGGCTCAGTTGGTTAAACATCCAACTCTTGGTTTTGATTCAGGTCATGCTCTCAAGGTTGTGAGATGAAGCCCCGAATGGGGCTCCATGCTTACCAGGGAGAGTCTACTTGAGAGTCTTTCTTCCTCTCCCCTGCCTCTGCCCCTCCTCCCACGTGCACATGCAATTTCTCTCTATCTCTCTAAAATAAGTAAATAAAATCCTAAACAATAAAATAAAACTCCTCTTTCCTCAAATGTCTGGTCCTCCAGCTGCATTCCTGAGAAGCTATCATTTAAATTGGAGACCCCCGGGAAAGTTGTGGAGACCTCTCCTCTCCCATTGGGAGCCCTGCAAGTTCTCCCTCACTGCCTCCCACCCTCATCACCTCCAATGCCTTCTTGCCAGCCCTCGCCATCCTCTTGGAAGACACAATGGTCTGAGCACTGGAATCCTTTTCTTATGTTGTTCTCATTTCATCTGCTCGAAAACCATCTCTGGCTCTTGTGGATTACAGAACAGAGTCCAGAGTTTTCAAGGTTCACCCACATCTGAACCTGAACTAGCACATCTCACTTCCCAACATCATGCTCCACACTACCATTTACTCCAATTTTAGCCATGTGCGTATACCATTCATTTCCGAAACATACCATGCACCTGCTATCTCGTTCCTTTCATAGCCAATCTTCCCTGGAGTCCAGAATCTCTCCCCAGCCCATCTGGCATTTTGACCTGACATCTTCCTTATTATCTCTGGGATAGCAGATCAAACATTCCATTCTCTTAGTAACCTGGCGGAAGCCATCAATCGTCTACATCATGGCTACTCTCACTGTTGACAAAACTTACCCCTCCACCCCAGGGCTGAGAGTGGGAGGGTTCACTGTGACCCCATGAGAAGTGAAATTCCGTCACGGCAGGGAGCACAGCGGCACCTTGTCCTCATGGTGCTTAGCACAAAGTGGACCATTCATACGTATTTGCCAAACAATGATGCCCTGGTTACTCTCACCTTGGACTTCATATAATACTTTAATATAAAAAAAAATACTTTGTAAACCCTCTCCTGTAGGGCTTGACATTAAAGATCCCTAAGGCAGGGATTTTCTTTTTTTTCAGAACTGTTCACTCTGTCTCCAAGCTTGTACAACTCAACAATACTATTATGAGCTGTCAATAAAGTGTTCATTGTACAAAAAGGTGGGTGAATAGATATTTTAAGTCATCACAGTAGACAAACAGGTGTAAGAAGAGCCAGGACTTGGCGATTATGTTCATTGATCAGCACATTCTTCCTCAAAAGTCTGGTCTAAAACCTGCCCACAAGCGTTTGTTCTCAGGCCATGATGAGGCATACACAGAAACTGGCCACATAGACCCCTGGTGGCTCAGTAGGTTAAGTGTCCGACTCTTGATTTTGGCTCAGGTCATGACCTCAGGGTCACAAGATCAAGCCCCATGTCAGGCTTCGCACTGGGGCATGGACCCTGCTTAAGATTCTCTCTCTCTCGGGGCGCCTGGGTGGCACAGCGGTTAAGCGTCTGCCTTCGGCTCAGGGCGTGATCCCGGCGTTATGGAATCAAGCCCCACATCAGGCTCCTCTGCTATGAGCCTGCTTCTTCCTGTCCCACTCCCCCTGCTTGTGTTCCCTCTCTCACTGCCTGTCTCTATATCTGTCAAATAAATAAATAAAATCTTTAAAAAAAAAAAAAATTCTCTCTCTCTCCCTCTCCCTCTGCCCCTCCTCAAACCTTCCCTCTCTAAAAAAAATTAAATTAAAAATTAAAGTGGCTATAAATATCTAGATTATTTTAGAGAAATTGACATTGTTACAACATCCAATTGTGTGTAAAACTCATTGAGTACAAATGTTATCGGTCTTCCAGAGAATGTTAGCCCGTGGGACATGCCACTAGGTCCCATCAACAAAGACATTTCAGAAAGGAAAAGTGCGTCAACCGAGTGATGGAGGAGAGGCCCCATTGAGAAACTTGTGTTCTCCTTTGCTTGCTCTCTGAAGTCAGAGGGACAGATTTCAAACAGCCTTCATGTGTTCATTCCTGTTAGGTGCTAGGCAGGGTGCTAGAGTTCACTGAGGAAAGAGAACACAGGAAGAAGTAGAGGAGTTGACAATGACCAACAATAATGTAATAATGATGGTAGGCATTGTGAAGCTTTACTATGCACCAGTCACAGGGCTGAGAGCTTCCTGTACCGTGAGGTAATTCTCATTGAATGTACACAGCTTCCCTGAGATGTGGGGCTGAAAGCCCAACACAGCGAACCAGCTAGCTGTTCTTCTAAGCCTGACCAGGGGAATTGTTTTTTAAAGTGGGGGGTGGCAGGCGCCTGGGTGGCTCAGTTGGTTAGGTTAAGCATCTGCCTTCAGCTCAGGTCATGATGCCGGGAAATTGGGATAGAGCCTCACGTTGGGCTCCCTGCTCCGCGGGGAGTCTGCTTCTCCCTCTCCTTTGCCTGCCGCTCTGCCTGCATGTGCTCCCTTGCTCTCTCACTCTGTCAAATAAATAAATAAAATCTAAAAAAAAAATAATGAAGTGGGGGGTGGGCCAAGTGAATTTCCAACTCTGACTCCTATCCTCTAATCTAAAACCCAATGAAAAGACATAACATAAATCAGTTTGGATTTAATTCAGACAAGCTGCAGAAACACTGTCTGCACTTCAAGAGCATATCTGTGTAAGGAAATGGAAATAAATTCATAAAGGTAACTATTAACATCAATATATAGATTGGCTTAGGTACCAAGCATTCAAAGCATTGAAATCTACGAACTTGTAGAAATAATTTCTATAAAGGGTATTATTTTCTGATCAAAAACTAAAAACATTCACCTGTTAATTACATTACTGGATAAAGCTCTAGAATGGAGATTGCTAGATGGATGGATAGCTGAATAGATGACAGACAGACAGACAGATAATGGATACATAAACCACAATCTTGCCAAATGGCTCTATGATGAAGACTTGTTATTTATTACTTTAAAGAAAGAGCCAGCCCAGAATCCAGCAAAATCAATAGGGCATTTAAGTAACAGTGCTGAAGACAGAAATGTCATTTAAAACGGAAGGAGAAAGACATCTGAAATAAAAATAAAATATCCTTCACAGATACCTGAAATGAATGTACTTTCATCTTCAAAAATTAAACTGACAGCAATCATGCTAAGATCTACATCCTCAGCAAGGCTTAGAAACCCACGACGCATGTGGGGCCCATTAACCAAAAGAGCCTTAGCTTTGGGAATAAAAGTATCTGCAAACAAACAGATTTAAGACACAAAGTTGTCCAATTTCCTCTGTCATGAGACTTCCTAAGAGCAAAGTTAAGGAGAAATTATGTTCATTATCTAAAATGTCTATCTGGCACCAAATCAGCATTGTGTCCCCATTGCCCCAGCAAACTCCAAGTTTTTATTTACTCTATGTATTTATTTATATCCCAGTTCTCTTCCCAAAGGATTTGAAAGACAGGGAAAGAAGCTGTCAAAGAGAAAGCCACGTTGTTTTTTCGTTGTTATGGTTTTCTATGATAAGCCATTGCTGTGGTCCCTAAGATAGTGGAGAACCACCCGAAAAAGCAAAAGGGAAATGCAAGCATTACAGGAGACTACGCTGGCACAGAGGAAATCACCCTTTCTGCAAAGACATGGCAGGGTCAAATGTATACCTCCCCCAGCTTGGGGAGGAGTGGGAACTGGGTGGGGGGATATGCCCAGGTGTCAGGCTTGAAGAAGCAACCAAAGCTTGAGTCATAAATGGAAGACAATAAGAAAATCATCATAGGAAGCATCTCTTGCTCTGTGCACTGTGGTTCTAAGGCTCATGAGAAAACAGGAGGTGTAGCCTTGAGCGTCGGCAAGGTGACAAAGCTAGCACTGTCCTCTCAGGGAAAGCAGAAAGCCTAGATGGCTGCCCCACCCATTAAACAGAGACGGAGAAAAAATATCCACTGATTCAGGGACAAACAGACTGGTCATCTCCCCAGCCCATGTCAAGCAGGAGAAAACAGTTGTCACCACCCACAGGAGAGCCAGGTCCCGCTGTGCTGAGTAGGTAGACTCCAGCTTTATTCATTTCTTGACTTGGAACCTAAAACCAAGAAATCACCATGAAAACTCAAGGGGGGCCAGCAGAAGCAAATATAATATTGCTCTGAAGGACACTTTCACAGCCCAGAGAGGGCACACAGAATAGCCTCATTATTTTTTAGAGGTCTTTTGAAGATGAGCTAAAGTAAAGGCACCACAGGAAAGATATTTGGCAAAAGAGAATTAGCAGCCTGAGGACAGACGATACCTCACACCATCTAAGACAGACAGTAAGAAACACTTACCTACAGAATTAAAGAGGAAGAAGAGAAACAATACTGCCATAACAAGACGCTTTTTTAAAAAAAAAAAAGCAGTTAGAGAAACCCTATGTAGAATTTTACAACTGCAGACGTGTCCACATACATAAATGCACATACGTTCATCTGAATAAAAAAATTCAGCTGAGAAATTGGAGGGGGCTTCAGTTTCCAGGAATACAGGTTAGGTTCAACTCTGCACTGAAGACACCAAAAACCAGGATGGTTTATATGATCTAAAATCACCAGAAAACACGGGAAGGCCTCATGAGCCAGTGGGAGCCTCCCACACTGATTTTTAGATGAACATATGCAACTAGAGAAGAAAGCAGGTATCAGAACCAAACCCATTTGTGCCCTCATGTCATGAAGACCAGGGATTCACTGCCGGCCTTTTGTCCCCAGGCCATGAAAAGCAGTGTCCATGACGGAAATCTGGTGGGGCTTATTGGAGACCCTGCCCTAAAATCTGGTATTCCTAAGGGCTACAGCCTTCAGATGGGAACAGGGAGCAGAGCATAGGAACACGACCACCCTCTCCCAAGCCAGAGGACTTGGATCTAAAAAGAAAAGAAAAGAAGGAAAGGTACACATGTGGACATTGTGGCCATTAAACCACCCTGCATAACTCAAGAAGAAAGAGAAGGATAGCTTCTATCATCTTTCTGTTCAACACTGTTCTGCAAATCTTAGAAAGCCGACACGGCATTTTATATATACATACATACACACATATATACATATATATTCAAATCAAAAAAATTCTAGTTGAATCTACAGACCAATTCTTGGAACTGACAAGGGAGTTTGGCAAGACTTTTGGACACAAGATCGAACTACAAACATGGCAAGAGTCCCTATATGCCACCAAAAATCAACTAGATAAAATATTAATCATCCCATTCACAATAGCAGCACAGTGTGAGTCACCCAGTCGTAGATAAAGGAAGTAGAAGGTCTATCAGAGAAAGTGATGAGGACATAAAAGAAGATCTAGTCATCTCACCCTAGGCAGTCAGGCCCTGAAAGATGGAACCTTACGTATGTGCGTGCATACAGCAGCTCTATTCATAATCGCCCAAGCCTGGAAGAGAAGAAATGCCCATGTGGTGAATGAATAGACAAAAGACAGACCATCTTTACAATGGAACACTACTCGGCAACACGTGAAATGAACGGTTAATACGCACAGAATCGTGGATGACCCCCCAAGGCCTTATGAGGAAAGAAGGCAGTCCTACCAGGCTACGTTCTGCTGTGACCTCATTTATAGCCATCCCCCAAGAGAAAAGTACAGTGTTGGAACACAGATCCGTGGCTGCAGGTGCTCGGGGTAGGAGCTTGTGAGTGCAAAGACACAGCATGAAGGAGTTCTGGGGAGGATGGAACTGTGGTGTATCCTGCTTGGGTGATGGCCACATGAATTGATACGTGTGTTCGATTTGACAGAACTGTGCACACTGAGTCAATTTTACTGTGTTAATGCAGAAAATCAAATGTAAAAGTATAAGAACAGTGTTTAAGAAGACCTTAAAAACTGTCTATGACGGGATGGGAAGATAATTCAATATGGTAAAGATGTCCTTTTCCCCAGGTTCATCTATAAAGTTAGTGGATTTAACAAAAACCCAGCAGAGTTTTATGAAATTTAACAAATGGATACTAAAATTCTGATGGAAGAATAAAGACCTAGGTACAGCCTTCAGGAGATGATCTGAAAGATGAAGGACACATCCTATTACATACCGAGATGTCTTATAAATCTCTAGTAATTAGAACAATTAGGAGGTGGTGCAGGGATAGATAGAGAGATTCTAAAGGAGTGACACAGTTATACCAGGAGCTTAATAAGTGGCTATTCATCTGTATAGATAGACAGGGGTAGGTACGGGGATAAAGATACACACAGAGAGATACATCCATACGCACATCTATTTAGGTCTCTATCTTTACCCTAGGCACAAAAATAAACTCAAGTGACACTGAAGTCCTAAATATGAAAAGCAAAACTTAAAAAAGAGAATGTAAAGAATTCCTATAAGTCAATAAAAAATAAACCAAAAAAATAAATAAATAAATAAATAAATAAATAAATAAATAAATAAGCAAAGGATATGAAAAGTAAGCCCCAAACCGCCATGAGTGGAACAAAAATGAAAGCAATACAATTCTATTTCACGACCATCAAAATGTGCAAAAATGTAAAAGTCTGGCATAGAGAATGTTGGAGAAGAAAAACAGGGAAACAGATTTTTTAATGAACTTTTTTAGAGCAGTTTTAGATTAGCAGCAAACTTTCAGAAAGCATAGAGAATTCCCATATACCAAATCACCATCACCATTAACAACCCGAGTCAGCGCGGTACTTTTGTTACAACTGGTGAACCAATATTAACATGTTATTGTTAAGTAAATGTTATAGTTTACACTACAGTTCACTCTTTGTGTTATACGTTCTCTGAGTCTTGACAAATGTATAATGTCACATACCCACCATTACAATATCACACAGAGTAGTTTTGCTGACCCAGCATCCGCCGCATTGCACTGATCCGTCCCTTCCTCCTCCCCAACCCCCGGCAACTACTGACGTTTCAGTGTCTCTACAGTTTTGCCTTTTCCAGAACGTCATGTGGTTGGATCGTACAGTCTTTTCAGATTGGCTTTCACTTAGCAATATGCATTCATGCTTCCTCCATGTCTTTTATGGCCTCATAGCTCATTTCTTTATATCGCTGAGTAATATTCCATCGCGTAGATGGGCCAGTTTATGTTCTGTTCACCTGCTGAAGAGTAACTGGGTTGCTTTGAATATCTGGCAACTGTGAATAAATGGACTTTTCATACAGCACTGGCAGGAAGACAAAATGCTACAACTACCTTGGGGATCAGCTGGCATGATCCAGTGCAGTCGAAGATGTGCACACACAGAACTCAGAATTTCCATTCCCGAGTAGACACCACACTGAAACTCTTGCAAGGAAACATACAGAAAAATGTTCATGAAACATGCTGTGGAATAGGGAAACCTGCAAACAAACTAAAAGTGTGCCAAGAAGCAAACTGGAATGGGACACAATTCTCCATGAGTCCTCTCGAATTTCTGCACATCCTGTCCACAGAAGCACTAACAGCTTCTGTCCTGGTCTGTGTGTTCAAGGGTGTCACACAGTGGACAGCCTCAGAAGACAAAGATCGCGTCTCCCTCTGGAGCGGTCTCGGCAGACTGGCTTACTGCTCATTACAGAAGACTCACGTCTTCTACGTGTGGGGTTCCTCAGCTGTGACACAGACCCACCGCGTGGGCAGCATCTGCAAGGACCCCTGCGTTACCCCTGAGGAACTCGAGGGGTGAGGACAACCAGTGCAGACGGGAGGCTCATGGTGCACCAAAACTTAGATGGCAGCAAAAAGCTAAAATAAAAGGAGGGAGGCTACTGCTACTCTTTATTTGCTGCCCTGGTGTGAATATTCATACGTTTTATTGCAGAAACCTGAATGTAGCTGTGGTGAGCTTCCCTAGGCTGTGCTGGTGGTATGGGCTACACAGTGGCTGATACGCATACTTCACCTTTCAATATCTGGAAAATTCTGAATTCCAAAAGCCCCTAGCTTTCAGGGTGGTGTAAGGAACTGTACTCTGAAAATATTCTCCTGAAATTTTGTATTTATTTCATCATTTAAGATATAAAAATGAAGGGGGGAAGCTCTAGCACTTTTTAACATGGAAAACCAAACGTGCATTGCAAAATACACAGGCTTCTGTACAAAACAGAGTAAAGAGAATACGGAGAGGGGCCTCAGAAGGGCCACATCAGCTCACTGTCTCTATCTAGTCTCAGAGTGGCAAGATAATCTGTCCCTTTTATACATTGTGGGGAGGACCATTCTGGAAATACTGACCCCTGGTTTTTGTAATTACGAGAGCATGTGCTGGGAAACAAAGATATTATTTCCAAACGTGGCAAGATAGGGTCACACGAGATTTTCCCCGTAACTGTGAAAGAGCTCGTGCTGATTGCTGGTCCCATTGTTGCCTTTAAGACGCCTGCTTATTAAACTCATAACTGATCTTGAAGCTCCAGCTCCCCACATTGCTAACAGACTTGAGTACTCGTGTCCTGGAACAGGACGCCATTTATGCCCAACTTCACATGCTCTTCGCCGCACCAGTCCCCTCGGCCAGCCACTGCTGCAATCCCCAGCTCTTCAAGAGGCACTGATCTGCTGCATGCAACTTCTCCCGCCTCCCCTCAGCCCCATGCTGTGTCCCTCACCTGCCTTCTCTCTAAGGGCCTCTCCGCAGCGGCCGTGGTATGGGACAGTTTGGGAATCAGCTCACTCCCACGCAACGCAACCCAGAGATGCAGGGAGTGGCTGCCCCACAGCTCATTTCTTTATATCGCTGAGTAATATTCCATCAAGGGCAAATGCTTGATTGTTACGGTGGAAAACAACACATGCTGCCCCTTCTCATCCTGGCTGGTTGGTCCTGAGAAACCACAACGTTCCCATGACTTCACAGACAGACTCACAGCAACTTGTCCCCAGTGGCAGTGCTCAATGTGTGATAAATCATTCTTGAACTGGTATCACCTACCTTCCTGCCTGACCCACTCTGTCCCTGTCTCCTGCCCACGGGGGGTCACTCTCCTCCATAAACCATCCTCCGTAACCCTTCGTCTCAGGCTCATTCTTTGGGAAATGTAAGCCAAAGCAGATTTCATACCACTCTCACATTTCCAGGCCCAGATATTCTGGAAGAGGCTTCTTTCATAACTACAGAAGTCGGTTAATCTCAGGAAATCAGGAAATCAAGGCGCTCTGTTGCTATGCATTTTTGTGCACCATTTTCTACCTAAGGCAGTGAAACTCTTCCTCCTGAAGACCTAGTTTCTTCCAAAGCACTTACCTGAAGTGCCCTCCTTGTGACTGACAAACCTATCTCAGCTTTGGTCAAACGACCCAAACTGATTAGTTAAAACATACCTGTGATTTCTGGACATTTTATTTTTTAAAGATTTGATTTATTTGAGAGAGTGCATGCACACGAGTGGGGGAGGTGTAGAGGCAGAGGGAGAAGCAGGTTCCCCGCTGAGCATGGATCCTCGAAGCGGGGCTCGATCCCAGGACCCCGGGATCATGACCTGAGCTAAAGGCAGATGCTTAACTGACTGAGCCACCCAGGAGCCCCCTTCCATTTAACTTATGCCTTTTGCACACCGTTATTAATGTTAACTACACTTGCTAAGAGAGTAGACCTTAAAGGTTCTCACCACCAAAGAGAAATGGTAGTTACACGACATGATGGAGAAGTTTGCTAACACTTATAGTGGTAACCATATGGCAACATATAAGTGTATCAAATCCATTAAAGTTTGCATACCTTATACTTACACCATGTTAGATGTCAATTATATCTCAATAAAGCTGGAAAAATATAATTTATGCCTGTCAGTAACAGATGTTTTGTTAGAGTGGGTTCCTGCTTTGCTTCTCTCCTCCCAGTGATGAGCTTTTGGCGGATTTATCTGACAGTGGTGACAGACGCCAACTAACTGCGGGCCTCAGCTTCCCTTCTGTGACCCAGAGGCAGAAATGAAGTCATTGACCTGCCATAGAAACAAAGCTCCTGGTCTGGACTCCCTCTGTATTCTCCTTAATGCCTTGCACGGTACAAAACCAAATCCAAATAGCAGTAAGTAAACGACTCTAGCTGTCCCTCTCTGACCTTCCATGTCAACACTAATTTTAACTTTTCTTCCTGCCTTCAGCCACGTTCTGTGAAGCAATAAATAGAACTAAGTGTCTTTTTAGGACATTTTTATTGCGGCATATTTTTCCTGCCTCCTGCCACCTTATTATGTTATCTTGCCAAATGCCAGAGAAACATGAAACAGACGCTCCAAACAGGAGACATCACAGAGGGAATTTCCCTTCCAGCAACTATGACAAGGAAGCTCTCAGAATTCCACTTTGCGTGCCAGTCGTAGGATTCTGAGCCCTGAATATACAGTACAGGAAGAGGCTCGCGTGAAAAATGTAGGGTAAGTTGATTTCTGTGGAATAACACAGAATGAAAGAAACACAGCTTGGCAGTTACATTAAAAAAAGGAAATCAGAGGTCAAATGCCTCCAATTACAAATGCTGTCAGATAGTCTCCAAATTTCTTCATGGAAATGGAAACAAATATGCAAAGTGTTGCTGGAATAAGTATCTATTTCTGCAATTTTTTTTCCTTGGGTGGCATGTCTACAATGCATTTCAAATGAGCTTTCTATCTGATGTATTTAGTGCCGTAGGTTTCCATGCTGATATACACAGAAAGTCTTAACCCTACACTATGTGAGTAAGAAGAATGAGAATGAAAATAAGGACTGGAACACAGCAATTTATAAAGTCCTACTTGGTTCATTAAATATATTTAAGACAAAGGTACTGGAGTATTTGTAATCTGAGGGAACTCGGTGCCTCTTTTTAGAAATATAAGCAAGAACAATGAACAACACAGCTCACAGGCCTCCAGTTCAAGAATGCACACTTAGCACATACTTTATATCATCTCTCTCTTAGACTTCATAAGTGATGGTAAATGAGTGATTAAAATAACAAATCCATGACAACGAAAAGTTTATGGTGCGAAGTTATTAACAGATGTGCGATTTCAACAAGATTCTAGCTCAGGGTTTCTCAACCACAGCATAGCTGGCATCTGGGGCTGGGGAGTTCTATGCTGTGGGGCCGCCCTGTGCGTCACTGGACGCGCAGCAGCATCCCTGACCTCTACCCACGAGATGCCAGGAGCACCCTGCCCTCACTCCCAATTGTAACAATCCAAACATCTCTGCAGACATTGTCACGTATCCCCTGGGGGCACACCACCGGCTCTGGATAAGAACCACCGCTCTAAAGACAGAGAGCAAACTGAGTCACACAGCTGAGGGAGAAGACACAGCCTAGAAGATCTGTAGATGGCATGGTGACGCAGGAGACAGGTGAGCCAGAGCAGAGCACTGAGGAGAGTTCAACAGGGATGCTACGCTGCACTGAAGAGGCAAGTACAGAAGGAGGGAAACGCAGGAACACGGGGACTGAGTGAAGGCATGCAGGCAGAAAAGCAGAAGCGCACACACGTGCTCTCTTCCGTGCACACACGCATTCTCTCATACGTGTATACACAAGCACACATGCATACACACACTTGTGCACGCACTCACCTTTTGTCTCTCTCACGCACATACCACATACATATACATACAGACTCTACAAGCAGAAAAGTATGCAGCCAAACACCCATTCCTGAGGTAAAAGAGAGTTCTCCTTTAACAAAACTGAATAAACAAGGAATGCTATCAGCTAGGAAAAATATCAAAATTCTAGCACTGGAACACCTGCCAACCCAAACTGAAGGCTGCCAGCCAGTAAGTATCTTCAAGGCATGGAGCCTTCAGCCTCCTTTCTGTTGCATAATGGGTTGAGCAAGAATCAAGAGGCATTTCAGGAAAGCCTGGATTGTGAAAGAGAAAGGTTCAGATAAAGAGAAACACTGAACACAACAGAAATGGAGATAAATGGGGGTGGTGTATTAAAGAGAAAAAATCAAATTGACATGCTCAGACACACTTAGGAAGACATTTCATTCAAAACAAAAATCAAAATCCTTCTAATAAGAAACAAATTTTAAAAATCAGAAAACAAGAGAATGCTGGAAATTTAAAAACATGAGAGCCAAAATGATAAGGTTAATCCAGAAGATGAAACTAACACAAATTCTTAACAAATAACAGAGAAAACAGAGGAGGATATTTTCAAAGAAGTAATTTTTTTTAAAGTTTCCTAGAATTGACGGAAAGCAAGTGCCCCCAAAACAGAGGGGCCCCCACAGCACTGAAGAGGCTGGATAAAATGGTCATCACCCTGGCACAACCGTGAGAAATTCTACAAGTGATGATCTAATCTGCCATGTAAAAAACAAGCACTGACGCCTTCAAAGTTCTGATTACAAACCCAACATTTTATGCAACCTAGAAATGAAGTGTAAAAACAGAATAAAGACATTTCAGACTTGCAGGAACACAGAGAGTTTTCTCAAGCGACCCTCCTTAACCAGGGATTAGCGGTCACAAAATAAGTCAGTGAACCGAGAAGAACAAAAATTAAGATCCAAGAAACAACGGCACCGACTCACAGGAGCAAAGAAAGGAAGTCCCAAGTGGACAGTTGTGAGTTTGTTTGGAACAAGCAATCAGTTGGTTGAGGCAGAAGGATGGAGGGAGAACAGCAAGGGGGGTTCTATAACAGTACAAGGAAGAGCCTAGGGACATGAGGAGGCCTGAAAACAGCAGAGTGACAGATGACGGTAAAAGCAGAGAAAACAGCACTGGAGGAAAGCCTAACCCACTGCCCCTGTGTAGCGGGCTGACCCTACCCAATGTCAAGCTGGGGTTGAGAGGATGCTCTCACTTGGTCGAGAGATTACAGTTTTGTTACTCGATTGTAAAAGCTGAATTGATGTCTGCTCAATGAAGAGCTACAGACTCATTAGACATTTGGAAAAAGAGATGCAGCATGGCACAGATGAAAGGCAGGAACCAGAGAGAAATGAAGCTGGAGTCTATGAGCATCCTTCTGAAACCCATTCATCCAACCGGCTATGTGGCAAACTGCAACGACTGTTCTTTCCCCTGTACACTGGCTCCCAGGTCCACTCCCACATGTCTGTGCCCTGCTCTTCACTAGAAGGCCTTACTATTCAGATAAGAGCATCTTCCAAGAACTTGCTACAAGTGAGGTTTCTAGCCCCATCCCACAACTGCTGAATGAGAAGCTGCATCTTATCCACATTGGGTTGAGGTCTGCGAGTTAGGAAGCCTTAATAAATGTGCACTTTTTAAGCTTCTGATTTGTGGTAATTTGTTGCACAGCACTAGATAATCTAGATAACTAATACAACAACCCAAGATTAGGGAACAATCTGTATTGGAAAGATGCACAAGAAAAAGGGCAGTAGGTGAAGTCTATGATCAACCCTCACAGAAAGAAGCCAGCAAACTGTCTAAATTTGCTACATCCAGAAGGAGGATTCTAAAACTACTGTTTCAGATATGGACTAATCAGATAGTAAAAGCAAAAATAATTTAAAAGTGAGCCTATGAATAGAGAGGGGCAGGGTTAAGGACTATACTGTTTAATTACAAACATTTCATTACTCTGATGCTTTGACCATATAAAAATTCTACTTTTTAGTTCTGCATTTATAGATCAATTGACTCTTAATGTTAGCAGATATCTTAAAGGTCTCCTGGTCCCATGTCCCACTCAAAACAGGAAGCTATAGAATCTCAACCCTTTCTTGCATACGATTTTTGTCTGGGTACACATTCCATCCCATAACACACCCATTCTAATGAGAGACAGCTCATTATTAGAAAGGATCTTTGGGGTACCTGGGTGGCTCAGTTGGTTAAGTGTCTGCCTTTGGCTCAGGTCATGATCTCAGGGTCCTGGGATCGAGTCCTGCTTTGGGCTCCCTGCTTAGTGGGAAGTCTGCTTCTCCCCGCCTCCCTCCCCACCCCCAGCCTTACCCCCTTGTGCTTTCCCTCCCCCTCTCTCAAATAAATAAATAAAAATCTTCTAAAAAAAAAAAAGAAGAAGAAGAAGAAGAAAGTATCCATACGTTGAATCCAAAAACTACATCCATTTAACTTTTAAGCAGAACTCCCAGTTGTAACCCTTGGAGCCATAAGGAATACTTCTCCTCTTATTGCCAAACATCAACCCTTCAAATTATGGACAACATCTGTCACTCATCCTGCTAAATACTCTTTAGAGTAAGAGCCCCGATACATTTGGCATTTCTCCAGATGACATGATGCTCGGGTTCCTTTTAGCAACATGTTACCCCTCAGCATTTCTTAGTTTGGTAGTGTCTGACTTTAAAGTGGACCCCACAGCACCCCGTGAATGGCTTGACGTGGGCAGAAAAAGTGGGACAAGGATCTGCTCGATTTGCCTAAATGACACTCTGTGTTAGTCAGGTTCAAGCACAGTGGAATTCCTCAGGTCCTTTCCTCATGACCTTCTTTATTAACCCAATACTCCCTGAACATGGTCTGTTTTTAAACTAATAGTAAACCTGGCACTTTCCCCTGTTACATTTCATCATTTTCTGCCAATTATTTAAGGATTTTTTTGGAGTTTGGCAAATACTTACACAGGACTTCTTTGGTGGCAGACACTGAGCATGTCACCAATATTAAATCACTGGATCTTCAAAACAACCCCATGAGGCAGGTGCAAATATCATCCACATTTTACAGATGCAGAGCTGCTGAATAATATGCCAAGATCCCTTAGCAAGCAGGGCTAGGATTTAATTCTCGGCAGGCCGGCCCTAGAGCATCTTCTCTTGACGACTGCACCCAGCTGCCGCAGGAAGGAGTCTGAATCCCAATTCTGACGCCCCGTGACTGTGCCACGTCTGTGTGTCCCACCTCTGTGTTACCTGCAAAGCTGACAAACAGGCCTTCCATGCTTGCCTCCAAAATGGAAAGAAATCTTGAGGAGAGGGAGATCAGGGGAGACTCTTTTATAAGAACAAATCTGAAGAAAAGCTATGAACACCCAAACAGCACCCCGCCAGGGAGAATTTTCCCTTCTGCAAGACTTTGGGGAACCCTGCAGTCCTGGGGAGCATACATGCTCTGAGTTGTTGGCTGTAGATATGGTCTAGACACTTTGTTGGGATGCCGCACCCACCCAAGGGACATTTGGCACAGTTTGAAGATAACTTTGGTAGTCACAACTGGGGTGGGGTGCCAGGAGAGTGCTACGGGCATCTAGAATGGTGGGCACTACTCAACGTCCTACAATGCACAGGACAGTACCCCCTCCCAACCAAGAATGATGCAGCCCAAAATATCAATACAGATCTTCCTCAACTTACAGTGGGGGGACAGCCCAATAAAGACATCATAAATCAAAAATATCCCAAGTCAAAATGCATTTAATACACTTAAACTCCCAAACATCATAGCTTAGCCCAGCCTACCTTAAACTGCTGAGAACACTTACATTTGCCTACAGTTGGGAAAAAAACATCTCACATGAAGCCTAGCGTACAATAAAGTGCTGAATACGTTGTGTAATTTATTGAGTTGTACTAAAAGTGAACATCAGCATGGCTACATGGGTACAGAATGGTGTTAAGTGATCTGTTGTTACACTCATGATTGCATGGCTGACTGGGACCTGTGGCTCACTGCCACTGCCCAGCATCACGAGGGACCATCTGTAGTGCCAAGGTTGAGAAAGACAATCTACTCATATTAAAGCCAAATATATCAGAAATTTCGACACAGTGGACCAACTAAGGAAAAGGTCCAGGTGAATTAGCAAAATACATCTTTTCAGCGAAATTTTTGCACACTGGCAAGGAGGAAAGGTCAATAAATTAGACTCTGAGGTCTCGTCTATGACACTTCTCTATGCTCAGTTTAAAATTTGCAATATTAAAGCATGTTTAGGTTGCTTCCCATTTTAAAATGCGATCAACTGCAACTTTATTTCCCCAATACGTAGGGTAAGCAGGATATTTTTAACACAAGTAGTGTTCCAAAATGCTCTGTGTTAATGACTAGTTAAGAGCATTATACAATTATCATTTCAAAGCGTCAGCCTAATTCCCCAGGTTTGCTTGTTTGCATTTTTATTACAATGTTTTCATGTAAACTTCTGATTTAGTCTCCTTAGATAAACTTCAAATGTTATTTCTACTGTGTGTTTTCCTAGTACTCCTAAACTTTCATAAATGGTACAAATATGATTTGTTTGCAAACCAAGCACCCAGTAGAATGTCACCAAGTAATTACTCCTTTCTAATGTTGTTTGATGTTTATTTTTTTATAATGTTCATAAGAAAAACTTGTTTCTTACATATCTAATTTCTACCATATTTTGTTGGCTAAAATAATATAATGATAAGGAGGTAGGGAAAGAAGCCATATGTTTTATTTTCCTACAACAACCTGGAATATAAGCCTGCAGGGGTCAGAAATCCCCAAATCCTCTGTGCTGCTGAAACCACACTTAGAAGCTAGTGGCCAGTGAACTGTGTTTTTCCTGATTTTCAGTGGCCAGAGGTTACCGCCTTAAGAATCCCTTAGGCACATGGTGACTGAAAAAGAAACCTTTATACTTGATTTTTACCCCCCAAAGTTTCCTAAGAAAGTGTTCTGGGGGCATTATAGAATCATGATACTATCCATGTCCTCTAAAGACCAGAGGGTAACACCAGTGCAGATAATTGCGGTTGCATTTATTAATTCATTACCACCAGAAAGAACACACGTCGTGGGGACCCATGTTCATCTCTCAGTAAGAAGGTGTTAGAAAAGGTACTATAGGATACTGCACTGTGGTAGGAGATTTGAGGGAGGGTTCAGTAAACCAGGGCTTTGCCTTGATTTGGATGCTGTCAGAAAGCAGAGGTCACTGGGCATCACTGGGAATCTTGATGAATGTCATCTAGAGGACAGGAAGTGAGACGGAAGCTCTAAGTAGTAAGAAAGACGTGGTCCCTCAGATTAACCAGGGAAGTGGAATCTTTGATTCTTTCTGGGATTCAGGGGATGTATTTGTGACTGTGTTCAGACATGACTGCAGAGTGGTCATGGTTTTGTTTTGTTCTTTTTTTTTCCCTTGGCCATTGCGTTTGTAGAGTGGCCTTGTCTGAGGCTGGTATTCTATAAAACCATTTCTTTTCAACAAAAGAACACCAAGACTCAGCTGTGAACGCCAGGCTTGCTCCCAGCTGCTGCTACGGGCTGCTTTTCTCTTTCTTGATAATACTATTGCTCCACTCACACCTAAGGGGAGACTTGGTCTCCTGCTATCTAAATCCATGAAGAGTTTGCTTCCACGGGCTATCAACAACCCATCCTCCCTACTGCTTCCAAAGAAAAAAAGTCACTTCAAGACCTATGTCATTCAAAGATTTACATTAAGGCTTTAATTTGATTCTTCCCTTCTGACCGTGTATTTCTCACCTTGCTCCATTTCCTGAGGTGAGTAGGGACTCCCACAAAGAGAGGCATTGTAGGCAAGATATTTCACAGTGGCACTCACCCATTCGACTGGATGCCAGTTAGGTCTTGGGGGTTCCCTGCAAGCCTGGCTCTAACTCTTCAGTGGTTGGATTTTAGGGAGTATGAGGTAGGCAGAGAAGAGACCAGGGTTGGGTCTGAAGTAGGGAGGGCACTTGGCAGCTGGGAGCAGCGGTTATTACTAACTCATCCAGAGATGTTTCAATTATTGAACCACCTGGGAAGTTTGTTCTGGTACCCACCACTGAACATTAGCATCGCCCTTTCTTGGAGATAAACAACATTCACCTTTGAGGCTTTCTGGCATCAAGAATGACAGGAAAGATTTTATTTGTTTCTATTTTGTTAAAGAATGAGCCCATTCAAGTAGGCATTCCTTTACAATATGTTTGTCTTTGTATATTATCCTTCCCAATATAGTTGGTTTAAATGTTTTAAAGAACGAAGACAAAGATGAAATATTTACAGATGTGTTTTAAAGATCTTAAAGTTCTCTTTTGCCTATAAAGATACATCTGATTTTTTTAAAGATATAATGCCTCCAGTCATGACTAAATGCATAGCACATTCAGACATATTTACTAACTTGGAGATTAATAAGTTGGCTAATAGTTAATTAATTGAGTCAAACAACTTTTTTAAAAATGCAGTCATTTCAACAACAAAAAAAGAGCAGTCCGGTAGCAGCGAAGTCCAGTGTAGATGGGGATGTTACTGGTTAAGATCTTCTGCCACATTAGGAATTCCAACTACCTAGACACTGACCAACCTACCACTAATCTTATTCCTTTTGGTTGAAAATGCAGTTGGTTTTTTTTAAACTAATATTAGCTATCAGTTGTTTTAATTGTTCAATTTTTTAAAATTTAAAATCATTATTCATAGCAGCATTGTCCACAATAGCTGAATTGTGGAAGGAGCCGAGATGCCCTTTAACAGATGACTGGATTAAGAAGACGTGGTCCATATATACAATGGAATATTACTCAGCCATTGGAAAGAACGATTGCACAACATTTGCAGCAACATGGACGGGACTGGAGGAGATTATGCTAAGTGAAATAAGTCAAGCAGAGAAAGACAATTATCATATGATTTTACTCATTTATGGAACATAAGAAATAGGAAGATTGGTAGGGGAAGGAAGGAAAGAATGAAGGGGGGGTAAACAGAAGGGGGAATGAACAATGAGAGACTATGGACTCTGGGAAACAAACTGAGGGCTTCAGAGGGGAGGGGGCAGGGGGGAATGGGATAGACTGGTGATGAGTATTAAGGAGGGCATGTATTGCATGGTGCATTGGGTGTTACACGCAAGTAATGAATCATGGAACATTACATCAAAAACTAGGGATGTACTGTATGGTGAATACCATAACATAATAAAAAATTATTATAAAAAATAAAATAAAATAATTATTGCCCAGACACAATATTTCTTAAATATTAACTAAGGTTAAGCAATTATTTATTAAGTTAAGAAAGTTCCCTTTTTAAGGTCATTTTTACCAATGAGTTCATGCCAACAGAATTAAAGTTCATTCTGATTACACATCAGACAGTAGGGTAAAGGATTTCTCAGTCACTTATGCTGCCCTAGCCTTTTGAAACATTAAGAATTTTTGCTAAAGAATTCTTAACTTTTATTCTAAAAGACTTTAGAACTTACAAAAGAATCACAAGATGTATACAAAGTATTTCCATGTACCCTGAGAAAAAGTCACCAACTGAAAACACTTTGCCCCATTTGCTTATTATCTGTTTTCTGAATCATCTGTTTTAAAGTAACTTGCTGACACAATACCTCTTACCCTACACACTTCAAACTATGTTTTCTGAAAAGAGCATGATTATCAAATTGAAAAAATTTAATACTGATGTATTATTATTTTTGCTTTATTTAGATTTCAGCAATAATATTCTGTATGGAAATTTTTCCCCCTGGCCCACTGTGTTAACTTGTGTTTACTTTTCATGTCTGTTTTCTT
Organism: Ursus arctos; assembly: GCF_023065955.2. NCBI lineage: Eukaryota > Metazoa > Chordata > Mammalia > Carnivora > Ursidae > Ursus > Ursus arctos. The sequence goes on from NC_079873.1 coordinate 6,080,477, forward strand.
TGACGTGAATGACACTGGCATTTTCCAAAAGTACAGGACCATTGTTTTTTAGGATGCTCTCAATTTGGGTTGGCCTGATGCTTCCTCATGATTAAATTCAGGTTATGCACTTTCTGGCAGAAATGTCAAAGAAGTAAAGTTGTGTCCTTCTCAGGGCATGACATCAGGAGCAACGTGGCATTTTGTCCCACTGTTGGTGGTGATTAAAAAAAAATAAGAATTTTCTTTTAATGAGGTTTATTAATATTGCTTTTTGCCCATATTGTGAAAACAGACACTTACTGACTTTATAAAAGTAGAGTGACTTGCATGGCATGACTCATGCCTTACAATCTACATCTCCATTGCATTTCTTTTCTACTTCCCTAGAACAAGTTGGTTCTGCCATTTACTTTCATTCCCTTGAACAGAATGGGAACGAATAAACAGATTGACACAGACTGTTGTCAGTGTGGTGATGACTACAACCGAGAACAGGTCTACAAAAATATCCAGCTCGTTCAACTTTCCATAAGAAAGCCTGCCTGGGTCCAACATGCCAAAAGCAATCAGGCTTAAAGGATATTTTTAGAAATTGATTATTTTAGCTTATTTCTTAAAGGAGACTAGCTGCCACAATGGAATACACATTAAACAATGCAATAACGACCTCAAATTTAGAGCCAGCTGCACTAAAAATGGAAAACAAAATCCTGCCCATAGATAGTCATTTTGCAAAGACCAATGAGAAAATCGTGGGACTGTGGAGTCATTTGGTCCTGCTCTCCAACCACTATGTGGCAGAGCTAAACATAAAACCCTTCCCCAAGATTTTTCTATACCCATTGCCTAAGTATCTCCCAGAAAGGAATTTTCAGAGCTTCGACTGGAAACTGCTTCCAGAGTCTGGGGATACTTCTAGAGATGAGAATATAATTTGGGGAACCTGAAACCTCTCCCTTCATATTTGTTCTTGTCTCAATCTGTGAAAAAGTAAGAACAACTGGTCATTCCTAAAAAACATGGAGGTGGGAACCCATGGTGGGGGAGTAGGCAAGGGGCCAGAGAGGGGAGTCCAATCCACTGACTTTTTATTTGGAGAAATTTTCTTTAATCCCTATAAAATTCTCACTAGAAACCTCTGGATCCTCTATTATAACCTTAATGAAAACAGGATATGTCTTTCCCACTGCTGTCTTCCTAAATCCCAACAGTGTTGGAAACATTGTACTTTTTTATCAATAAATGTTGAATGAATGCACCAATAAATAAAAGTCTTATTTTGTATTCTAACAGTATTATTTGTGGTCACTCACATTATAATTTTATCATACTATATTAACATACTCATTTTTCCCTTTTGTCAATACATTATTCATCCTATCATCACTCATTTTTCATCTATAGATGATATTAAACACACTATCTGTACAGTATGGGATTTAATATGTGAATGGAAAACAGAAATAATCAAGTGATTGGCTCTGAATTGTAGATCAGTGTTCAGATATTCTAGTCAGCGTCTGCTACACAAGAAGCAAACACAGAATTTCAGCAGCATGCGATAATCAGCATTTACTAGCTCACAAGTCTGTGGGTTGATGGGAATTTGGCTGATCTAGATTGGATTCCGGAAGGTGTTTCTGCTGATTTCGGCTGTGCATGTTTGTAAGTCTGGTAGCCAGCGAGCTTGAGCTTGTCTTTCAAGCCTCATTACATCATGTCTACTAATATTCCATTGGTCAAAACAAGTCATAGGCCAAATCTAACATCAATAGCATGGGCAAGTATGTCGCCCACAACAAAAGCAAAGGTAGGGAATGAATATATCTAGAAAATAATCTAACTCCTGACACCCTACCAACCCTCCTAGTTTTTTTTTTCCCCACTTGTGAACTACAGAATTAAACTTTGATTTTTCCAAAATATTATATTCTCTCTAACCTCCAGCCTCTTACACATGCTGTCCCTCTGCCTAGAATAACCTCCCACAATTTCCTCTTATGCCATAAGCCCGTCTCTATCATTTGCCAGGCTAACACCTACTCATTCTTCCAAACTATTTTATTCTAGAAGCATCTCTAGATCCCAGAATCCAAGAATGCTGCGAGCCCCAGATCTTTCCATATATCCCCATATCCCCTATGTTTCCCCCATGGCACCTACCATATGTTAGAAAATCGCCTATTTCTCTCTTTTCCCACATGACCATCTCTGTGAGGGCAGATTCCATCCCTTTTATTCATCTTTGTGCCCCCAGTCCCTAGATTAGTCCCTGACATAAGTAAACACTCTGCAGATGTTTATTGGATGAATACTTTGGATATAGTTACTCATCCTTTGTGAAACATCAACACTGACCATACTACACGAACATATACTACCTACTGACATTTTCTCTTTATCCACTTTTTTCTTATTATGGTTAAAAAGTGAAAATCATTTTTATGGAGAACTATAAGCTCAAACACATGAGTTCTGATTCAATCTGAGCAACGTGCCCCATTCATCTGCAGATGACCTGATGTTCACTGGAATTTTCGTAACACAAAAAATGAACTATTTGGACCAAAACTATCCTAGACATTGTAGTTTGAACCCTCTGTGGGCGAGAATATATTTTTATACTTAAATAATATTCCTGGGGCACCTGGATGGCTCAGTCAATTAAGCATCTGACTCTTGATTTGGGCTCAGGGGTCATGGGATTGAGCCCCATGTCAGGCTTTACACTCAGTGGGAGTCTGCTTGAAACTGTCTCTCTCCATCTCCCTCTGCCCCTCCCCTCCTCTCTCTCTCAAATAAATAAATCTTTGGTAAAAAAATACTCTTATTACATGGGGAGATTGACCACTCCAAATTGGACTCTATTCAAGCAAGTAACTTTCCTCCTTCTAAAGCTCATCCCTAACAAAACCCCTAGAACAAAATGTCTCCCGATGACTGAACGTTTAAATAATTGCTTGTAGCAAATCAATTGTTGCCTGCTAATATAAATACAGTATACATTTTCATGGTCCTTTGTAAAAATATGAGCTTCGCATGCAGATTTACAGCCTTCTAGACTACATGTGAAGGGTTTGTCTATTTAGCATCATTGCTGAAAATAATCACTTCATCGCAAATCCATTCATCAAAACTAAACCAATTTTGTCTCTCCACTAGAATGTATCCATTTCCCCAATACATTTTGGTAAGTTCAATGAACATTAAATTCACAATGGCAGTGATTCTCAGAGAGAACATTTAGCAGTAAATTCTCGAAAGTGTTTACTTAGACTTACAATATGATGATCCAGAACACTTTGAAAAGGACTGTTAAGAGGATTTCAACAATCCACTGTGCCTTCCAATCAATAACTAATTCATCGCTACCAAATGGCTTCTTCAGCACAGAGCCACAAAAGAATCAATGGGATGGAATGTCTACTGCAGTGTCTCCATATATTCACTTAGCTTTGTAGAAAACAGTGAGAGGCTGGGAGACATCATCAATGAGTTCTAACAAGCACAACTAAAGATTACTTACCGTGATGCCTATGACTATTTCTTGTACCTTTAGTTCTAATTTGATGATATCTGGAGACATTCTGGTTGGCAAATCACGGAAGGGCAATGCCACTGGTATCCAGTGCGTAGTGGTCAGGGACCCTGCTTAACATCCTACAGTGAATGCCCAGGACCGCACCCCCACGGCACGCAACAAACATTATCCAGTCCATATGTCAACAGCGCTAAGACTGAGAAGCCTTACCTTATAGAAAGTTAGTAGATGAAGAGTCTAGAACTGTAGAACTATGCTACCTAGTATGGCAGCCACTAACCATATATGACTATTGAGCCCCTGAAATATGGCAATTCCAAATTGAGATGTGCTATTAGTGAAAAACACGCTCCAGATTTCAAAGACAGCATGAAAGAAAGAAAGTAGAATATCCTAATACCTTTATAGTGATTAGATTCCGAAATGAAAATATTTTGGTTACATCGGACTAAATAAAACACAGTATTAAAATTAATTTCACCTCTTTTGTTTTACTTTGAAAAATGTCTATCAGAAAATGTACAATTACGTGTGTGGCTCTTGTTACACGTCTTTTTGGACACCACTAGGCTAGGAATTCCTTCTGCTTCCCTGATGACACACTGTCTCTACCTATGAAATGCACATTTCAGTAAGTGGAGTCTCAAATTAATTTAAATACAAAAAGCAGCCAGTTGCTATGTTACATAAGGCGAATATAAGTGCCAAGGTATTTAATCAAATCAGAGATACATGTGCAGTGAGATGCAGCTTCCTTATTTACACTGATTTACAAAACTGGTCAGAGATGGAAAAAATAGAGTCATCGGGCTGTATTTTTTTCTTTATGTCCAAATAGTTAGGAATAATTCAGTAGCAAAATGTCCTACAGATCAGACTCCAGGGAAGATAGCAGAGTAGGAAGATCCTACCTCAGCTCATCCCATGGATACAGCCAGGTAACACCCACATCAGTGTAAATAACCAAGAAAATGCCCCAAAGACCGACAGAACAAACTCCACAACTAAATGTAGAAGAGGCCACGCTGAAGAGGGTTAGAAGGTAGAGATGTGGTAGGGAGCTAAACTCCACTGGTCTGGCCACCTGACGGAGACAGCCATGGGCATGGAGAGGGATGAGAAACAGACTATCACACCAGGGGGCCTGCAAGGGGAAGAGGAATTCCCATAGTATTTGGCTTTGAAAATTGGAGGGGCCAAATTTTGAGAGTTCTTAGAACCAGTGGGACTTAAAGCCTGAAATTTTAAAAACCAGCAGGCTCAGCTCTGGGAGAGCCAGGAGGGTTACAGGAAGCTGAGTCCCTGTCCTTACAGAGACAGCCCCCTCCTGCAGCAGACCAGCATGGACCTTGCTGGCATCACACCTTACCCCTCATTCTCCTGTCCCCTCCAATACACCCTTGGCCAGAGCCCATCCAAAGCAGCACCACAAGGCTGCACTGTGTAAGCAGCCCAACAGTGGCCAGCACCACTCCAAACTGCCTCCTGCCCCAGCAAGAGGGGAATATAACTACACACACTAGTACCACTGCAACCCCAGCAGTAGCCTAGGGGCAGCCATTGGGTCTGACTGTGACCCATGCCCACCAATGAAAGCTTCTCAGGGGACAACACAGAGAAAGCACCTTGCAGTTCAGTGCTACTGCAGCTCTGATAAACACATGGTTTGACTCAACTCAAGCTCACGGTGGCCCCAGACTAGCCTACTAAACAACGCAGGGACCAAACCCTGCCCACAGCAGTCAAAGGGAGTCCAGATGACTGGACTGAAGGCAAATGCAGCTCAGCCACAAGAGTAGGGCACATGTAACAAATATAGGAGACACCTCTGACGTGCCAGGCTCTGGTGAACAGGGGACACTGCACAGCAGGGCATTACAGGATCGCTTCTTCATAAGGCCGCTTCTTTCAAGAGCAGGAGACACACCTGACTACTTTCCTAACACAGAGAAACACACACAGAGCTAGACAAAATGAAGAGACAAAGGAACATGTCCCCAGTGAAAGAACAAAACAAAATCACAGCAAGACAACTAAATGAAATGAAGATAAGTAAAAACAACCATAAAACAAGTAATACAATGGCAATAAGTACATACCTCTCAAGAGCTACTTTGTGGGTAAATGGACTAAACACTCCAATCAAAAGACACAGGGTGACGGAATGGATAAAAAAGCAAGACCCATTTGTATGCTGCCTACTGGAGACTCATTTCACAACTAAAGACACCTGCAGATTGAAAGTGAAGGGATGAAAAAGCATCTATCATGCAAAGCGAAGTGATAAGAAAGCATGGGGAGGAATACTTAAATCAGACAGAAGAGACTTTAAAACAAAGACTGTAACAAGAGACAACGTAAGCCACTTCTAACCATAAAGGTAACAATCCAACAGCATGGGAGCACACAAATACATAAAGCAACTAAGAACCAACATAAAGGAAGTAATCGATAGTAATACAACAACAGCAGGGGACTTTAACACCCCACTTAAATCAATGGATAGATCACCCAAACAGAAAATCAACAAGGAAACAATGATTTTGAATGACACACTGGACCAGATGGATCTAAAAGACATATTCAGAACATTCAATCCTAAAACAGCAGAACACACATTCTTTTTGAGTGCACATGGGACATTCTCCAGAAGAGATCACATATCAGGCCACAAAACAAGCCTCAATAAATTAAAAAAGCTTAAACGTATACCATTCATCTTTTCTGACCATAACACTATGGAACTGGAAATCAACCACAAGAAAAAGTCCAGAAAGAGCATAAGTAATACATGGAGGTTAAATAACATGCTACTAAATAATGAATGGTTCAACCAAGAAATCAAAGAAGAAATTAAAGAATACATGGAGACAAATGAAAAGGAAAACAAAAGTTCCAAAGTCTTTGGGATGCAGCAGAAGCAGTTCTAGGAGGGAAGTTTATAGCAAGAGAGGCCTACCTCAAGAAGCAAGAAAAATTGCAAATAAACAAACTAAACTTACACCTAAAAGAGCTAAAAAAGAACCCATACCTGCAGAAGGAACGAAATAATAAAAATGAGAGCAGAAATAAATGAAATAGAAACTAAAAAAAAAAAAAAAACAATAGAAAAGATCAATAAAACTGGGAGCTGGTTCTTTGAAAAGATCAACAAAATTCATACACCTTCAGTCAGACTCATCAAAAAAGAAAAAGAAGATAAACAATATCAGACATGAAAGAAGAGAAATAACAACTGACATCACAGAAATAAAGAGGATTATCAGAGATTACGAAAAATTATATGCCAACAAATGGACAACCTAGAAGAAATGGATAAATTCCTAGAAATATATAACCTCCCAAAACTGAATCAGGAAGAAATAGAAACTTTGAACAGACCCATTACCAGCAATGCAATCAAATCACTAATCAAAACACTCACGACAAACAAAACTCCAGACAAGATGGCTTCACAGGTGAATTCTACTTCTCAAACTATTCCAAAAAACAGAAGAGGAAGGAAAGCTTCTAAATTCATTCTATAAGGCCAGCATTACCCTGATATCAAACCCAGATAAAAACACCATGAAAAAAGAGAACTATAAGCCAAAGTCCCTGATGACTATAGATACAAAAGTCCTCAACAAAATATTAGCAAACTGAATCCAACAATACTTTTTAAAAAAATTATTCACCACAATCAAGTGAGATTTATTCCTGGGATATAAGGGTGGCTCAATATTTGCAAATCAATTAACATAATACATTACATCAACAAGGTAAAGGATAAAAACCAAAAAATTTTTTCAACAGATGCAGAAAAGGCATCAGACACAGTACAACATCTATTCATGATAGAAAAAAAAAATCCTCAGCAAAGTAGGTTTAGAGGGAAAATACCTCAACATAATAAAGGCCATATATGAAAAATGCACAGTGAATGAACATCAGACTCAATGGTAAAAAACTAAAAGCTTTACCCTAAGATCAGGAACAAGACAAGAATGTCTACTCTTACCACTTCCAATCAACATAGCACTGGAAGTCCAGCCACAGCAATCAGACAACAAAAACAAATACAAGGCATCCAAATCAGTATGGAAAAGGTAAAACTTTCGCTATTTGCAGATGACATGATACTACATATACAAAACACTAAAGACTCCACCAAAAAATTTCTGGAAGTAATAAATGAATTCACTAATGGTGCAAGATACAGAATCAATGTACAGAAATCCATTGCATTTCTTTTTCTTTTTTCTTTTTTTTTTTTTTGGCCCATACGAGTGGTTTTCTTTATTTTGTAGACCTGCATAATGGACTCATTATTTATTTTTAATTTTAGGATAAAGCTTTGTAATTTAAAATTCTAGTTTAATAAATCCTCTCCCCCCCACCTTTTTTTAAATGTTTTTTTATTATGTTAGTCACAATACAGTATATCCCTGGTTTTTTATGTAAAGTTCGATGATTCATTAGTTGCATATAACAACCAGTGCACCATGCAATATGTGCCCTCCTTACTACCCATCATCAGTCTATTCCATTCCCCCACCACCCTGCCCTCTGAAGCCCTCAGTTTGTTTCTCAGAGTCCATAGTCGCTCATGCTTCATTCCCTTCAGATTACTCCCCCTTTCTTTATCCCTTTCCTCCCCTACTGATCTTCCTAGTTCTTAGGTTCCATAGATGAGAGAAATCATATGATAGTTGTCTTTCTCTGCTTGACTTATTTCACTTAGCATTATCTCCTCCAGTGCCGTCCATGTTGCAGCAAATGTTGAGAAATCGTTCTTTCTGATAGCTGAGTAATATTCCATTGTATATATGGACCACAACTTCTTAATCCAGTCATCTGTTGAAGGGCATCTCGGTTCCTTCCACGATTTAGCTATTGTGCACAATGCTGCTATGAACATTGGGATGCATATGGCCCTTCTCTTCACTATGTCTGTATCTTTGGGGTAAATACCCAGTAGTGCAATGGCTGGGTCATAGGGTAGCTCAATTTTTAACTTTTTAAAGGACCTCCACACTGTTTTCCAGATTGGCTGTACCAACTTGCATTCCCACCAACAATGTAGGAGGGATCCCCTTTCTCCAAATCCTCTCCAGCAATTGTTGTTTCTTGCCTTGTCAATTTTTGCCATTCTAACTGGCGTAAGGTGGTATCTTAGTGTGGTTTTGATTTCAATTTCCCTGATGGCTAATGATTTTGAACATTTTTTCATATGTCTGTTAGCCATTTGTATGTCATCATTGGAAAAGTGTCTGTTCATATCTTCTGCCCACTTTATGATTTGTTTATTTGTTTCTCGCATATTGAGTTTGAGAAGTTTTTTGTAGATCTTGGATACCAGTCTTTTATCTGTAGTATCATTTGCAAATATCTTCTCCCATTCCATGGGCTGCCTCTTAGTTTTTTTGACTGTTTCCTTGGCTGTGCAGAAGCTTTTTATCTTGATCCCACAAGTTCATTTTATCTTTTGTTTCTCTTGCCTTTGGAGATGTGTCATGAAAAAGGTTGCTTTGGCCAATGTCGTATAGGTTGCTGCCTATGTTCTCCTCTAGGATTTTGATGGATTCCTGTCTCACATCGAGGTCATTCATCCATTTGGAGTTTATTTTCGTGTATGGTGTGAGAGAGTGGTCAAGTTTCATTCTTCTGCATGTAGCTGTCCAATTTTCCCAGCACCATTTATTGAAAAGACTGGCTTTTATCCACCGGATGTTTTTTCCTGCTTTATCAAAGATTAGTTGCCGAAAGAGCCGAGGGTCCATTTCTGCGTTCTCTATTCTGTTCCATTGGTCTATGTGTCTGTTTTTGTGCCAGTACCATGCTGTCTTTGTAATCACAGCTTTGTGGTACAGCTCGAAATCCGGCATTGTGATGCCCCCAGCTTTGTTTTTCCTTTTCAACAGTTCCTTGGCGATTCGGGGCCTTTTCTGGTTCCATACAAATTTAAGGACTATTTGTTCCAGTTCTTTGAAAAATGTCCTTGGTATTTTGATCGGGATAGCATTGAAAGTGTAGATTACTCTGGGTAGCATGGACATTTTAACTATGTTAATTCTTCCGATCCATGAGCATGGAACATTTTTCCATTTTTTGTGTCTTCCTGAACGTCTTTCAAGAGTGATTTATAGTTTCTAGAATATAGATCCTTTATGTCTCTGGTTAAGTTAATTCCAGGGTAACGTATGGTTTTGGGTGCTATTATAAATGGGATGGGTTCCCTAATTTCTCCTTCTTCAGTCATATTATTCGTGTATAGAAATGCAACTGAGGGGCACCTGGGTGGCACAGCGGTTGGGCATCTGCCTTCGGCTCAGGGCGTGATCCCGGCATTATGGGATCGAGCCCCACATCAGGCTCCTCCGCTATGAGCCTGCTTCTTCCTCTCCCACTGCCCCGGCTGGTGTTCCCTCTCTCGCTGGCTGTCTCTATCTCTGTAGAATAAATAAATAAAATCTTTAAAAAAAATGCAACTGATTTCTGAGCATTGATTTTGTATCCCGCCACATTACTGAATTGCTCTATAACTTCTAATAGTTTGGGAGTGGATTCTTTTGGGTTTTCCATATAGAGTATCATGTCATCTGCGAAGAGAGACAGTTTGACTTCCTCTTTGCCGATTTGGATACCTTTGATCCCTTTTTGTTGTCTGATTGCTGTGGCAAGGACTTCTAGTACTATATTGAATAATAGTGGCGAAAGTGGGCATCCTTGTCGTGTTCCTGATCTTAAGGGAAAGGCTTTCAGCTTTTCCCCATTGAGAATGATATTCGCTGTAGGCTTTTCAGAGATGGTCTTTATGAGATTGAGGAATGTACCCTCTATCCCTACACTCTGAAGGGTTTTAATCAGGAAAGGATGCTGTATTTTGTCAAATGCTTTTTCTGCATCTATTGAGAGAATCATATGATTTTTGGCTTTTTCCTTCTGGATAAAATCTAAGACACTGATAGATTTGCAAATGTTGAACCACCCTTGCATCCCAGGGATGAATCCCACTTGGTCATGATGGATAATCCTTTTAATGTACTGTTGGATTCTATTAGCCAGGATCTTGTTGAGGATTTTGGCATCCATATTCATTAGGGAAATCGGTCTGTAATTCTCCTTTTTGAGGGGATCTTTGCCTGGTTTGGGGATCAAGGTAATATTGGCCTCATAGAATGAGTTTGGTAGCTTTCCTTCTGTTTCTATTTTTTGAAGTAGCTTTAGGAGAATAGGTATTATTTCTTCTTTGAATGTTTCGTAGAATTCCCCAGGAAAACCATCCGGGCCTGGAGTTTTGTTATTTGGAAGGTTTTTTATCACTGACTCAATCTCTTCATAATTAATTGACCTGTTTAAAAAATCAATTTCTTCCTGTTTCAGTCTTGGTAGTTTATAGGTTTCCAGGAAGGATTCCATCTCTTCCAGATTGCTTAATTTATTGGCATATAGCTATTGATAAAAGTTTCTAATTATCCTTCCAATTTCATTGGTGTTGGTCGTGACCTCTCCTTTTTCATTCATAATTTTATTAATTTGGGTCCTTTCTATATTCTTTTGGATAAGTCTTGCCAGCGGTTTGTCAATTTTATTGATTCTCTCAAAGAACCAGCTTCTAGTCCTGTTGATCTGCTCTACCGTACTCCTGGTTTCTAATTCATTGATTTCTGCTCTAATCTTGGTCAACTGCTTCCTCATGCGTGGATTAGGCCTGTCCCTCTGTTGCTGTTCCAGCTTCTTGAGGTGAGAATATAAAAACTGAATTTTAGATTTTTCCCTTCTTTTGAGTGAGGCTTGGATGGCTATGTATGGCTATGTATTTCCCCCTTAGGACTGCCTTTGCAGTATCCCATAGGTTTTGGACCATTGTGTTTTCATTCTCGTTGGTCTCCATAAATTGTTTAAGTTGATTTTTGATTTCCTGGTTTATCGAATCATTCCTGAGCAGGATGGCTCTTAGTCTCCAAGTGTTTGAGTTTCTTCCAAATTTTTCCTTGTGGTTGACTTCCAATTTCAGAGCGTTGTGGTCTGAGAATATGCAGGGAATAATTTCAGTCTTTTGGTATCGGTTGAGACCTGTTTTGTGTCCCAGAACACGGTCTATTCTTGAGAATGTTCCATGGGCATTAGAATAGAATGAGTATTCTTTGGTTCTGGGGTGTAGTGTTCTATATATATCTATGAGGTCCAACTTGTCGAGTATGGCATTCAAAGCCCTTGTTTCTTTGTCGATTTGTTGCATGGGTGTTCTATTTCTGATAGTGGAGTGTTAAGGTCCCCTACTATTAACGTATTTTTATCTATATGTCTCTTTATTCTGGTTAAGAGTTGGCTTGTGTATCTTGCTGCTCCCCTGTTGGGGGCATATATATTTATAATTGTCATATCCACTTGTTGGATACATCCTTTGAGAATAATATAGTGCCCTTCTGTGTCTCTAACTATAGTCTTTAGTTTAAAATCCAATCTGTCTGATATGAGAATTGCTACCCCAGCTTTCTTTTGAGGTCCATTGGCATGAAAGATGGTATTCCATCCCTTTACTTTCAGTCTGAATGTATCTTTAGGTTCAAAATGAGTCTCTTGTAGACAGCAAATGGATGGGTCATGTCTTTTTATCCAATCTGCAACCCTGTGTCATTTTATGGGAGCATTTAGGCCATTTACATTGAGACTGAATATTGAGAAATATGATTTTAATGATGCCATGTTGCCAGTAAAGTCTTTGTTTCTATAGATTGTGACTTTCTGTCCTGTATCACTCTTGGGGACTTTTTACCTTTATAGAACCTCCCTTAATATCTCCTGTAGGGCTGGTTTTGTGGTTATGAAATTGGTCAGTGACTGGCTATTCTGGAAGGTCTTTATTTCTCCATCAATTCTGAATGACAGCCTTGCTGGATAAAGGATCCTTGGCTGCATGTTTTTCTCTGAAAGAGCTTTAAAAATGCCCCCCCCACCCTTTCTCTCATTCCAGGTCTGTGTAGACAGGTCTGACATAATTCTGATACCTTTGCCTTGGTACGTGAGAAATTTCTTTGCCCTGGCCGCTTTCAGTACTGTATCCTTGGATCTAATATTTGCAAATTGCGCTATGACGTGACATGGTGTAGGTTTGTCGTGGTTGAGCTTGGGAGGGGTCCTCTCTGCCTCTTGGACATGAATGTTTGTTTCCCTTGCTAGATTAGGGAAGTTTTCAGCTACAATTTGTTCAAATATCTCTTCTAGACCTCTGTTTTTCTCCACCCCCTCGGGGATGCCGATGACTCTGACATTGGAACGTTTCATTGAGTCAGTAATCTCCCGTAACCTACATTCGTGAGCTTGGATTTTTTTAAGTCCAGATTCTATTTTAGCTTTCTCTTCTACTAACCCATCCTCCAATTCGCTGATATATTCTTCTGCCTCATTCACCCTGGCCATCAGAGCCTCTAGTTTTGACTGCATTTGGCTCATAGAATTTTTAATTTCTTCCAGATTCGCTCTCATTTCTACCCTTAGAGATTCTATATTCTCAGTAACATTTTCGTTAATACTTTTTTCAAGTCTACACATCATCTTGACCATTGTTACTCTGAATTCCATTTCTGATAATTTGGTTATATCCATATCCATTAGTTCTGTGGCAGAGGCCATACTCATTGTCTTTTCTTTGCTGGGGGGGATTTCTCCTTCTCATCATTCTGATGAGGAGAGGTTGCGGGGTTGTCCGGAGCCCAAATTACTGACCGGGACCCAGGCCGTCTGCCCTTGCTTTATAGGGATCTTAGGGATGTGGGCCTCTTGATTTTTCAGCCTGCCTTCTACCCTGTTTGGGTAGAGTCTTTGTGTCCCCTGCGAGGGGGCATGGGGGTGAGCGCACTGTGAGCCGGTATTTTCAGGCTTTTGTTCTCTGGCGGCTTTCCCTGGCAGTTTGCTGTGCCTCTTCTGAGAGTCAGAGCAGCAGTGGCCGAATCTCAGCCTCTGTCTCAGAACAGAGGGATCACGGACCGTTCTCCACTGATGTTCTGGCCACTTTAACTCTTTCTGTTGGTGCTGCTCAACGCTGCAGCGTCTGGGGATGTGCGCCCCACACCCGGCGTCCCAGCCCTCACTTCCAGGGCCGGCTCGTCTCTGTCCTTTGTGATTCTAACACCGCCAGCCGCCAGCTGCCCCCCCACGCGCTCCCGGAGCTCCCGGTCTCAGTCTGGTTCCAGTGAGCACACCGGAGCTCTGGAGCTCCGTTTCAGTCTGGTGGCGCGCCTTCCTGGCTCACGGTCTCAGTCTGCTCTCTCACAGGTGCCAGTCCGCGAGTCTGCCCGCTCCCCCATGCACGTGGCTACCGCTTCCCGGCGCCCGAACGCGGCAGCTCCCTCTCCCTTTCTTTTATCTTCCGATATCTGTGCGCAGTTTCACAGCTCCCCGCTTCATACCTCAATACTCAGCGCTGGAGATGTTCATTTATAGAGATCCAGATGTATCTTCCTGCATCTCAGGCTGATTCCGTGGATGTTCAGGCTGGTCTGGTACCTATCCAACTTGACTCAGGGGACTGGCTGAAAAAGGGGTCCCCTATTCCTCTGCCATCTTAACTCCTCTCCCCTCCATTGCATTTCTGCACACTTAATAATGAAGTAGCAGAAGGAAGAATTAAGAAAACAATCCCATATACAATGTCACCAAAAAGAATAAAATACCTAGAAATAAACTTAATCAAGGAGGTGAAAGACCTGTACTCTGAAAACTACAACACGTTGCTGAAAGAAACTGAAGACAACAAAAACAAATGGAAAGATATCCCATGCTCAGGGACTGGAAGAACAAATACTGTTACAATGTCCATACTACCCAATGCATTCTACACATTCAGTGCAATCCCTATCAAAATACCAACAGCATTTTTCACAGAACTAGAGCAAATAATCTTAAAATTTGTACAGAACAAAAGCCCCCAAATACCCAAAGCAATCTTGAAAAAGAACAAAAGTGGAGGCGTCACAAACCCAGACTTCAAGATATACGTCACAATCCCAGACTTCAAGATATACGACCTGTCGTCATCAATACCATATGGTACTAGCACAAAAACAGACACATAGATCAACAGAACACAACAGAAAACCCAGAAATAAACCCACAGGTACATGGTCAATTACTCTTCAACAAAACAGGAAAGAACATGCAATGGGAAAAAGTCCTTTCAACAAATGGTGTTGGGAAAACTGGGCAGCTACAGGCAAAAGAATGAAACTGGAGTACTTTCTTACACCATACACAACAACAAACTCAAAATGGATTAAAGACCTAAATGTGAGACTCGAAACCATAAAAATCCTCGAAGAGAGCACAAGAAGTAATTTCTCTGACATTGCCCAAAGCAACAGTTTTCTAGATATGTTTCCTGAGGGAAGGGAAATAAAAGCAAAAATAAAGTTGGGAGTACATCAAAATAAAAAGCTTCTGCGCAGCAAAGGAAACAATCAACACAACTTAAAGGCTACCTACTGAATTGGTAAGATATTTGCAAATGACATATCAGATAAAGGGTTAGTATCCAAAATATATAAAGAACTGATGCAATTCAACACCCAGGAAACAAATAATCCAATTTAAAATGGCCAAAAGACATGAACAGACATTTCTCCAAAGAAGACATCCAGATGGTCAACAGACATATGAAAAGATGTTCAATATCACTCATCATCAGGGAAATGCAAATCAAAACCACAGTGAGATATCACCTCACACCTGTCAAAATGGCTAAAAGGAAAAACACAAGAAACAACAGGTGTTGGCAAAGATGTGGAGAAAAGGGAGCGCTCTTATGCTGCTGGTGGGAAGGCAAGCTGGTGCAGCCACTCTGGAAAACAGTATGGAGCTTCCTCAAAAAACTAAAAATAGAACTACTATAGGATGCAGTAATTCCACTACTGGGTGAAGAGTTTAAAAAATCAGGAGGTAGGCAAACATTTTGACAGCAGGCAAATATTTCTGAGAGGAAAGCCCAGTAGCCAGCTAATTAAAAATTAGACCAACCCGTTAAACTGTCAGTCATGAGACTTAAAAGCTTCTACACATAATACCACAGGGACAGTGCTGTAGAGTAGTATCCACGGTTCCCTTCTTAAGGATCCACCCAAAAACACAGTACAGACAGATGCAAACATGACGTAACACGTCATGACACCGAAGGAGGACACTCCGAAGAAGAGTTCTGCGTGAAAACCGGCACCATGGAGGGTAGGGCTTGGATTTGGAAATAAAGGCAGCATTTAGGCCAATAACACTGAGAGTGACCATGTCACGGAAGAGACGCCAGAAAGCAGAGTGAGCTGTGGCTCAGAGCGGAGCCCCCCATGGGGTTTGCGACTGTGACGATAGTAAGACTTGTCTGCCTATGGCTGTGCAATAATTTTGGGAAGAGCTCAGCAGTGAGACAAACCTCTTTGTCTTAACGAGCAGGAAGAGGATTCAGGACTTTATTCTCTGGGCAGTGGGGAGCCAGGAAAGGATATGGGGGGGGGGTGTGTAAGAAGAACAACAGGCACATGGGATGGACTGCAGAGGGAGGCCCTGGCAGGAATGGATGTGTCATCAGCATACAACGTGCAGTGCTGTTCCCACTCTGTTCTCCATAGCAGCCCTACAACTGACATTCCTACCAACAGACAGCAAGTGCACCCTTCTCACCACACCCCTGCCAACACTGGGTATCTCCTGTCTTTCTGACAACAGCCATTCTAACAGGTGTTAAAGCTTTCATAAAGGAAATAATTAACAGGTAATGGGTTTCACACACTTACCTTGAACTTCAATGAATGGCTCTTCCCCCCTGGCTTCTGAAATGAGGTGTGTCACACAACACCATCCGCTCATCCCAGCACCACATACGAGAGACTTCATTATCTGTCCATTTTTTATCATCAATAAAATAGTAAGCAAAGGACTGGGGCACCTGGGTGGCTCAGTGAAGCATCTGCCTTCAGCTTAGGTCATGGTCGTAGGGTCCTGGGAACCTGCTTCTCCCTCTTCTCCCTGCTGGTGTTCCCTCTCGCTATCTCTTTCTCTCAAATAAATACATAAAATAAAATCTTTTTTTTAAAGAAACAACACTAGGCAAAGGTATACTCAGCATTTTAAAGTTAAGTATGCCAGCCATCAATGATGCCTAAATATTATTCAGCATCAAAATGAGAACTGGTAAGGGCATTTGATATTTTGTTACAAAATATCGTGTTCCCTAACGTCCAGACCCACGGAAGCCAACAGTGAAGCCAATCTAATCAGGAAGCAGGACATATATCTTCCTTGGCAAAAGAACAACAACTAATCACAAACGAAAGACAATCAAAGACAGTAATATTATTGTCTGAATATTATTATTCACTGAATATTATTAAACACTTTCTGAAAGTCCAGTACGTTCAGAGTAGGACCCAAGTTTCCATGTGACATGGAAATACAAAACATAAGGGAAAAAGAGAATGCGTTGCTGCTGTCATTGTTATTTTAAATCAATTTGGGTAAAACCAGAAGAAAGCTAAACCCCAGACTTCAAAGTATGCAAATAACTGCCCATGTCCTTGAAGACTGATCAGGGCACGTTGAGAACACGGGAGCAAACAAAACCATCGGGATCACGCCACAGCCAGAGATCTGCCAGCGAGCCAGGAAAAGCACACTTCTCAGACACAAAGGGCACCGAACCAAAGGCACACAACTTGGATCCTTGTCTGCAAGAAGAGAAATAAGAGGAAATCAGCTGGCAGCAGGAGCTTCTTGTACCAAATCAGCTTCCAGAAGCAGAAAAAGTAGAATGAAAGGAAGAATCACATGGACAAATTATATTTGCTGGCATTGTTCTGTCTCAATGGCAGTAGGAAAAAGAAATTTAAATTGTTAACAAAGAAATGTTTAAAAATCAGCCTTTGTCACTCACTGAGAAGTAAGGGATAAATAAATTTATACATCAAATATCCTGGCACATCATCTTGCCTCTTTCCCACAAAAACATCCAGGAATAAAACAAAAAACGTATATATAAGTAGAAATCAACAGCTCTCTTATATGTAAACAACACATATTAGAAGACAGAATTGCAGACAAGGCACCATTTAAAACAGCAATAATAAATATAAAATGTCTAGAAATAAACTTAAGAAATATGTAAGAACTTTAGGAGGAATATTTTTAAGTTCTTCCAGGGGAGGGGAGAAGAAAATTTAAACACATGAAAGGCATTCCAAGTTGCTGAGTATGAAGAATCAACATCATAATATAATTGTCTCTAAATCTATCTAAAATAGTACCCAACCAATTTGTTTTAGGAATCTGGTATGCTGATTCTAAATTTTCTAGGGAACCATAGGTAAGGAAGAATAGCCAACAAAAATCTAAATCTAAACTGAATTATGTGATGAAAGCAACTCAGTAAAAATGGGCAAAATTTTAACAGACATTTCATAGAGGATATTCAAATGGACAATAAGAATATGACAAAATGTTCAGCCTTGGGGCACTTGGGTGGCACAGTTAGTTAAGTGTCTGCCTTTGGCTCAGGTCATGATCTCAGGGTCCTGGGATCGAGTCCCGCATCAGGCTCCCTGCTCAGCGGAGAGCCTGCTTCTCCCTCTGCCCCTCACTCTGCTGGTGCTCTCGCTCTCTCTCAAATAAATTTTAAAAAGGTTTTTTTTAAATGTTCAGCCTCATTAGTCATCAGTAAAATGCACAACAAAACCACGGTACGTCAAAACTTAAAAAGACTGACTTTGAATTGTTACTGAGGATTAGAGGAACTAGAACTCTCACCCATGTTGGGGGAAATGTCAGAGTGCAACCACCTTGGAGAAAGGACTGGGAGGGGGGGAGGGGTACTGGTCTTAAAAAGCCAAAAATCTGCCCTACACCTGAGCCATTTCACACACTATGTATCCCGTCCCCACAAAAAAGGAAAAGAAAACATATGGGCAACAAAATGAACTGTGCAAAAATGTTCAAAACAGGCAAAAACTGCGAGCAGCCCAGGTCTTCACGAATCGGTAAGGAAATAAACCAAATGTGGCATATTCACACAACGAATACCACTCGTCAATGAAAAGAAACAAGCTACAGATCCACGAAACAACATGCTTAAGTTTCAAAAACACTGTGCTCCTGAAAGAAGCCTTCCGCAACAGAAAGCCTGCTTTATGGAGTCAGAACAGGGCAGTCTCTGTGGGAGTGGGGCTGGGGGCTGACGGGCAAGGGGCATGAAGGAGTTTTCTGGGATGACGGTAATGTTCTGTATCTTGAGAACAGTTTGCGCTGTGTAAGCATATGCATTTGTCAAACCCCAGTGAATTTCACTGCATGTAAATTTTGGCTCAAAATTTTAAAAAATAATACTATAAGCAAATGTTAAACTCTGGTTAATGGTGAGGCAATGCTAAACTATTTGGGGGAAGTGTACTGATGTCTTCAATTTACTTTGACATGCATCAAAAAATATGATGAATTAGTATACAGAAGGATGAACAGATGGATAGGTAGGTGTTAAAACAAGGTTAGTAAAATGTTAATGGCAGAATCCATGTGATGGGTAAGTGGGTATTCACTGTAATCTCGACACTGCCACACACTTGAAAATCTTTTTAATAAAATTTTGAAAACAGTGTAAAGAAACTAAAACAGTGATGAAGGAAGACTAGCTCCGTAGCGTGCTGAAATTTACTTATGTCCCGTATTAACTTTAACATAAATAGGAAAAGAGACCAACGGAACACAGAGTAGAAAATGTCTATTCAAAAACAGAACCCCCATAACATGAAAATTTAGTGCTGTCCAAGGGGTATAAAATTTCAGTGACACATGATGAATAAGTTCAAGAGATCTGTTGTAAAACGTTGGGCCTATTGTTAACACTACTGCACTGCGCACTTAAAAATGTGTTAAGGGGGGGCGCCTGGGTGGCACAGCGGTTGGGCGTCTGCCTTCGGCTCAGGGCGTGATCCCGGCGTTACGGGATCGAGCCCCACATCAGGCTCCTCTGCTATGAGCCTGCTTCTTCCTCTCCCACTCCCCCTGCTTGTGTTCCCTCTCTTGCTGGCTATCTCTATATCTGTTGAATGAATTTAAAAAAAAAATGTGTTAAGGGGGGCACCTGGGTGGCTCAGTTGGTTAGGTTAAGCATCCGCCTTCAGCTCGGGTCATGATCCCAGGATTCTGGGATGGAGCCCCATGTCCTATCAGGCTCCCTGCTCCCTGCTCAGCGGGGAGCCTGCTTCTCCCTCTCCCTCTGCCCCTCCCCCTGCTTGTGCTCTCTCTCAAAAATAAATAAATAAAATATTTTTTAAAATGTGTTAAGAGGGCAGATCTCATGTTAGGTTTTCTCACACCATCAAAAAAAATTATGGAAATATAGTGTATGTGTCAGGTGAAAACTCCAATCAGAAGGGAAGACATGGACTATTTAATAAATAGCTTTGAGACAAAGGGGCTGCCTTCTGGAATAATATATTTGGATCTGTGCCTCACAGCTTGTGCCAGGATATCTTCCAAACAGATCAAATATTTAAATATATATAAAATGTAGAATGTGGTAATAAAACTGAAAAAACCATAGGAAAATTCTTCTTTAACACCAGGGGGAAAGGTCCTTTCCAACCATAACCAAATGCCAAAAGTCGTAACAATCCTAATGAATTCAACCACATAAAAGTCAGCACTCTTAGAGCAAACCTATAATAAACTCAAACACAAATGACAAACTGGGAGGAAATTGTAGTATTTCACACAGTTAATTTCTCCAATAAATAAGCAGCTCATAGATATAATGTCAGCAACCCAACAGGAAAAGCAAAAACAAAAAACACAGGGAAATGATATGAACTGAGAATTCATAGAAAGGGAAAGACAAATGGTCTTTAATCCCATGAAAATATCCTCAACCTCAAACACAATAATTGAAAAAAATGTATCTTTGTGTAGTTTTAATTTGCATTTCTATCAGAAGTGAAAAAAGAACACCATACAGTGTATAATTCACTTCAAAAGGAGAGAAGGAACACGCACACATATATATAACAACACATATAAAAACGTGTTTGTACATATTTTTTAAAGCTCCAGAAAGGAACACAAGAAATAATAACACGGATTGCTTGTTCGGAGTGACAGAGAGATTTTTTTCACGGTACACCCTTTCATACTTCTTAAATTTTTAATCATGTACTTGAACTACCTACTAAAGAATTAGACTTAAAACAGTAAAAAGAAATCTACTGCAAATAAAGGCAGCAGAGTGGGAGACAGCCTGGGTTCCAGCCACACTCCGCTACTAATTAACTGTGTGAACTTGGGCCAGTACCTGGGAATCATGGACGCTTCTGGCTGCAAAGAATCTCAGATCTCATCCCTCCTCTTGTTCTACAGAATACGAAACAGAAACACAAAAGAAATGGCTTAGCAACATCACTGCGGTCAGTTGATGGACAGAGCCACAGAAGCTGTCGATATGTCCATTTCGTCTTGTTCGTGATGGGAGTCTTGCCATCAAGAGATGAAAAGAGAGGCCACGGATGCCAGCAGACAGTATGTGTAAATCACACAACGGATGGAGGATGTGAATTCAGACTGTATGCAGAACTCTCAAAATCCAACAAGAAAACACCACCTAAAAAGGTGCTCAACATCTTCAGCCTTCAGGGAAAGGAAAATTAAAAAACCATAGCAAGATACCACTACGCATCTTTAGAATGGCTAAAACTTAAAAAAAAAAAAAAAATGACACCACCGGACAGTGGAGAAAATATGGCACAATTTGAATCCTTACGCATTGCTGGTATACAAAATGCAAAAGGGTACAACACTTTAGAAAACAGTTTGGCAGGGGCGCCTGGGTGACTCAGTCAATTAAGCATCCAACTCTTGGTTTCAGCTCAGGTCATGATTTCAAGGTCGTGAGATGGAGTACTGTGTGGGGCTCTTCTCTCAGCACACAGTCTGCTTAAGATTCTCTCTCTCTTCTCCCTCTGCCCCTTCCCTCCCCACCACCACTTTCTCTCTTTCTCTCTCTAAAATAAGTAAATAAATAAACTATTTTTAGGAAGTTTGGCAGTTTCTTATAAAGTTAAACATACACTTACCGTATAACTCAAAAACCTGTACGCAAACACGTATAGCAGTTTTATTCATAATCACCAAAAACCTACAGAAACAAACCAAGTACCTTTCAACTATTGTACATCCACATAATGGAATATTATGTAGCCCTAAAGGGAATAAACGACTGATACATGCAACAACCTGGATGGATCTCAAAGCTATGATGTTGAGTGAAAGCACCCCATCTCCAAACGCTACACAAGGCATAATCCCGTTCGTGTGTCTTTCGGCAAAATTGGAGGAATGAAGAAGAGATCAGTGGTTGCTAGGAGTTCTGGCAGGGGGAGACACAGACTAAAAGAGGAAGCATGAGGAAATCTGGGGTACACTAGGACTGCTCTTTTTTGTGATGGTGGTGGTAGCTGCCCAACTCTATGCATCCACAGAATCCAGAGAATCGTATACTTACAAAGAGCAGATTTTACTCTGCACAAATTAAAAGTGAATTTTTTTAAACAGAGTCCTGATCTCTTTGGCTCTTTCCATCTCTAAAAATATAAAGATTCTTTCATTTTCAGAGGATAACAATTCAATCCCAAAGACCAGTAGGGATTTATATTATATGTGACAAAAAAAAAATTCTTATCCTTTTTCTTTTGAAAAAAAAGAAAAAGAAAAGAAAACTGGAATGACTATGAAATTCACAGAGCAATGACAATGTGGAGAAAAGCCTGAAAAGGATGTCAAAATAATGGTTCAGAATCTCATCTCATCTGGAAGTTCTACACAAATAGAAAAGTAGAGCCAGTCCCAAATTTCATTGTTTCAAGTTTGTTATCATATTCCTCAATTCCTCTTTATGTAAAGGTGGAATCATTGGCTGGACAGAGTCTGGATCTCCCTCTACATATCCTTTTGCCTCCTGTTCCATCAACTTCACATAAAACACCAGCGTTTCACACCTTTTCAGAGTTACGTACCCCTTTGAGAATCTGATTAAGCTCTGACCCTATTTGCAAGAATTTCAAAAAACCAAATCCATAAACACCCCTACACACAGAATTCTGGTTACAATGTCAGGGGCTCAAGGATTCCCTGCATCCTGTGGACACCAGGATCCCAGGCATGTGGAACAGGGGCTCCTGTGGGGATTCCTGGCTTCAAATCCTGGCTCACTGCCTAATTTAGGAAGGCAAGTTCCCAAGAGGCTAATAAGGCTGTGACCATGGGGTGGACGTACAAGGAGTGGTCTTCAGCTCCTCTGATGGTTCGACAGCTCCTCTCCATCCCTGAGAGCGCCCTGGAAACCTCAGCCCATTGTACAAATGTAAGGTATCATTTTCATGTCATTACACTGTGTCCCTGCTACTCCCGGCGATAAGCCAAACCTTTTTATTGCTGAGATATAAAAAAATGCCAGGGGAAAAATAGAAAGGTATTTATTTATATTATTGTAAGCTTTTAAAAATGATTTCCCCTGAATAGGCTATTTTCTTCTTTTCTGTCTGGCTATTACCATGTTTATCTTCTGGTTGGAAAATATATGTTTGCCATTTGTCTGAAGAACAGGGCAACCCTCGCCAACTCATCACACAGCCCTACTCTTACCAACCCTCACAACTCCTCAGGAAAACAATTGCCTGATTAAACAAGCACATCCAAGATCTAGTATCCTCAGGATGTGCAGGGAACTCTCAGCCCAGACTGCACCTCTTACCAAATGTAATAAGCATCACCTGACACAAAGGGCAAAGAGCGAGAGGAAATAGCAGTTTTCAAAGGAGAATCACCTCCTTCGTGACCAGCAGCTTTTGTTAATGCTATTTTCCAAGCAATTATGTGAACTAATTTCTGGAAGATGATTTGACTCTTTCAGCCTGATGATTCAGTAAAATGAAAACCAGAGAGAGAGACACAGAGAGAAAGAGGGAATCATCAGGTGATTGTTCTCCTGACCAGAACTCAACCTACGTAATCTATGGGCTCCACTGAAGCAGTTATTGTGGATAAAGTCCCCACTGATCATTTATTTTAAAATATTCATGGTCAAATTAGCAAAACTGCAGTCCAGAGCTTCTGCAAGTCCTGTGACCCAGATTTCAGTATGAGAAGCAGAGCTGACTTAAATCCTATCTGCTACAGAAAAAACATCCACAGCCTTGACACACTGTGACTGGAGAGATTAAGTCACCCATCATCTCAAACTCAGTTTGCTCATCTGTAAAACGGGAAAAAATAGAAATTGCCTTATATGGTTTTCATAATATATAATGATATATATTATATATTTTATATATTTATTATATAAATTAAATAATACATAAAATATGTTTATGTTATATATTATATACACATATACATGTACACACATGCATATTTTTATATATGCACACACATATATGTATATATATAAGCATATATAGAAAGATACCAATATAAACTTCTTAAACTCCTCTTAATTCATTCCCTAGCCATAGTATGATCGCCTGGGCTTATAAGACTTGATCTTATCACTGTCCCTGGTTGCAGTGTTTGTGGATTTTAGGAGTTTTGTCAGTTAGCTTTTAAGACCCTCACAATGGCCAAAACCCTTCCAGGTATTTTGTCCAACCTTAATTATGTCCAACTCTTACTCCTATGAAAGGCGGGGACAGCACTTCTCATTGCACAGCTGAGTCTCTACTGCACTAGGGTCAGAAGTCTGGGGACTGGACCAAGGTCCACACAACTCCAGAGCTGCTGAGCTGCCACTCACACTTCAAGCAAAGCCCATATTCTTTCTGTCTGTTACACTTCTCCATAATCATGAACACTAGACAAGAAGATCCCTGTGGATCCATCCAAGGACAAGGTTTAAACCACCCAGACCTCAAAGATAGGTAGCATGGCCCTCAGACTCTCTTGTTCCAATATACTTTGCTTCACCCAGGCACTGGAGAGGAACTAAACTGACAGCAGCCAGGGTCAGGCAGGTGAGGTCAAGTCCTCACCCAAGACTGCACCACACTCAAACCAACACTGGTATGAACATCACAAAGCCTATCCAGTGACCTTGGCCAGGTGAGAAACCCTACCACAGACACCCAGAACAGAGTCCTGGGTGTTAGTTATTAGTGCCAGAGCCAAAATTCCATGCTGCCAGTTCTCTGTACTGACCATCCACTTCCTCGAGTCCCTCCAATCTAACGTCACCAAATTCTGCCTCAAAGGAATTGTTTTGACATTCATTTTGTTCAGAACCACTCACAGTCCTTAACTGATTCTCTCTCTCTTGTCTCAGCTTTTCTGATCCTGTTATATGCTTGTCTAGCTTTCTCTTTCCCAGGTCTCTAAGTTCTAGGACAGTGATCTCTACAATTACTCCCAGCCCTTCTGATCTCCTTACTTTTCCCCCCACATGTACTTCTTGGAAGAATTGTCCTTCATAACCACCCAAATTTCCTCTTTGGTCTACCAAATTTCTTTGTTTTTTTCTTTAAAGATTTTATTTATTTATTTGACAGAGAGAGACAGCCAGAGAGAGAGGGAACACAAGCAGGGGGAATAGGAGAGAAAGAAGCAGGCTCCCAGCAGAAGAGCCCAATGCGGGGCTCGATCCCATAATGCTGGGATCACGCCCTGAGCCGAAGGCAGACGCTTAAGGACTGAGCCACCCAGGCGCCCCATGGTCTACCAAATTTCTGCTTCAATACTTTCACAATCCTGAAAGCTCATGCCCACATATCCCAACTATCTCATGACGTCAAACTCAACATTTCAAAGCCAAACCTTCCACAGTCCTCCCAAAACATTTGCTTTCTCAATACCCCCATTTGTTAACAAGAACAAATTTCTTTCAGCTTCAGAATTTTTAATTTTCCCTGTCTTTTGCCCCTCATAATCAGCTATATGTTTAATCAATTTTTTTTTGACATTTTCTTCTTCATTCTCTCTCTTCCTTCTGGAACTCTAAATATAATGATACTACCATTTTAATGTGTCTTCCCTGTCCTTCCTTCCATATATTTAAATTCTGAGCTGCCCTGAGTGATTTTTGAAAGCTCTGCCTTCCAGCTCACTCATTCTCTTTTCAGCTGTATCTAATCTATCTACTCAACTTTTGATGTTTTTACTTTTGGCTGTTTTATTTCATGTCATTCATATATAAATACATATATATATATATCTATATGTATATATATATATATTTCACATATATATATTTCATGTCATATATATATATATATATATATATATATATATATATATAATCTCATTACCCTTAATATCTGCAAAGCCAATTATGTTCATTGTCCCTCCTTACTGATTCCTTTTTCTATTTATTAAGTTCACTAAACTTACAGTCTGATTATTCCAAAACTAAAGCCTCCCTGGGTCTGACCCTGCCACTAGAGATTCTTGCTGACTCTCACTCATGGCAGCTTATTAGGAGTGACAGAGTTGTGTCTTTAAACTAAAGCTGTCTCCAGACACTGCCAAGTAACCACTGAAAGGTAAGATGGCTTCTGGTTGAAAAACTACTATGTGAGACAAATGTGTACACACTTTGAAAATCCCCTGGAAATGCTTCTACTCCGTCAAGCCCTCCGAAAAGCCCCACATTTGCTTCTCCGTTACTATGTAACTAACTTGTAATATCATATTCTAATCTAAGGTCAAATTGTGCAAATTAGCACAGTGAAGATTATCATCCTATTATTCCACATTTAAGAAATCCACTTCAGAACCATTTTACTTTTCATCTCACCTGGTTTAGCATAGGGTATAGGTAGGAGCTCCAAAATATTTCTGTTATGTGACCAAAGGGAAAATTTCAATTCAGTGCTTTTAAAAATTTTGGTCAAAATGATCAGTGCATGTCCATTAACTGAGATGACTCAGCAAGGGGGTGTAGGAGTATGAAAAAAATCAAATTCGTTCTTTGCTTTGATCAATCTATTAAGTATCTATATCATACAGTCAGACTTAAACACCCAATTTTTAATAATTTCATTGCTAATTCTAAAAGTGTAAATTAGTAATACTATATTCGAGCTACCTAAAAAAGTTCATGTGTTATTTGGCTGGCTTTTAAACTTGAATCAAATTTTAAATAGCCTTCAAAAGTGTTAGGAACACTTTTTTCTTGCAAAGAAGACAAACTGGCTAATGAAAATCAGTGGCTTTAGTCACTCAGCAGTAATTAATCAAGAGGTATTTTGAATAAAAATCATTAAATGGCTTATCACACAAGACATGATTAAGACATAATGATTGTCAGTAAGCATAAATGTGAATAAATGGTCTAAAAATGTCCGTGACATTCAGTTAAATTCTAGGAACAACCCTTAGATACATTTCCCATCTGTATCTATATTTATACTGGCAATATAAATTTGACTTTGGAAAATCCAAAAATTACGCTGATATTTAAATAGAGAATTATGCTTATTTATGTGTTTTAAGTTAAATCAGACTTTTCAAAGCATATCTGATCACACTTCTCTTTCAACTTTTGATATAGAGAAAATGAGTCCTTAACACTAGACTTGAAGTATTTGTGTTAGTCACAAACATTTCCAATGGTTTTCATTTTTTCAGAAAGTTATGTCCTCAGTGCTGAGTTCCCAAATGTTAGCAGGTGTTTGAGGCATTTGATTTGGAGGAGCTTACATTTAGTACATGTCCATCGTGGCTTATTCCTTATCCATATAATGCCCAACCTCCTAATGATCATTTCCACGTATCCGTGTTTGGTGTCTCAGACAAAACAAATCTGTTTGACTGCTTTTTTCTCTCTTTGACCTGATGTTCCAGCATCATGCTCACACAGCAAAGGAAAAGGATGACATTGTGGGAGAGGAAAGACAAACGAGGATTGTCTACGATGAAACATGTCATGATTATATTAGAACAAAAGGTCAGGAGACATCCAAAATTACACACAATTCTACCACCAACTAAAGAATTTAAGCTGGAATTTACTTTTTTGCATCCTGCGGCCATTTCATTCGCAGATCTCTCTTTTCCTGGGTCACTACCACGCTCTGATAAATTACCTGCAAAGGGTGGCGGCCTCTCTAGATTTGAGCCTCTGTCTCTCTGTGACTGTATTTGAACTGAGTTCTTGAATACCATCAGATAGCCCAGAGCTGACTGGGTCTATCCAGGCTGCGCTTCCCAAAGTTGAGATTCATGAGGATCTCTAGACCTGTGCACGATTCCCATGGATTACCACCTCAGGGGAGAGTGAGTGTATGAGAAGCAACACTGAGGTGTTCTGTGAGCCCATCCCTGTTAGCCTTGTTTCACTTATAATATCTGCAGTAAAGGAAGACACAGGAATCCCTTAGCTTGGTGGAGGTGCCTGCATTTTTGCCCATTTCCATTTCCTATGCCTCATCTGCCTGCTTCAGTCAGACTTGATGTGGGCTCATGATCATTCCTCCCCCTCCAAATTTTTGGGGAATTTCACAGATCCTACTGCAGGAGCTCAAGAAAAGGCAAGTCAATTGTATTGCTTGTCTATCTTGAAAACTGTGTCTCATATCTAGAACTTGGATTCTGCCGTGTTCATTGGTTAAACCAAATCATAAATCCCAATGTCCTAGCTCATCCCTTTGGTCTCAGACATTATCTTAAATACCAGACTCTATTCTAGTTCTATTATTTGCCTTCCATTTTCTCCACGGGCTGCTGTCCAGTCTGAACCAGGCAAGAATTGAGGACCATGATCTGTCCCTAATCCCATCCCACCCCAACTGTGTTTCCTGCCAGCCAAGACTTTTCTCTCTCCCTATGTCTAGGAGACCTGGGTTTATATCCTAGCTCTACCACTTGCTAGGGTATGTGGCGGTCGACTTAACTTCTTGAATGCAGACTCCTCGTATATGGAATATTAATAACCATTCTGACAACATGGTTTTATTTCTAAAATCATATATGAAATAACATATTTGAAATGCCTAGTTCAAGACCTAGTACATAACTGGAGTTGAATAAATGGAATTTTTATATTCCTGGCTAAATATACCTACATTAATAGGAGAGCACTTTCTAAAGGACCAATATATACTCTTAATCAAGGTTTCTCAAACTTTAATGCGTGAAAGGACTTTCAACCACCATCCCCAGGTCCTTTTGATGTGTGTGGCCATTGTGTGGGATCAGGAGGTCTGAGAGGGGCAATTTCCTGCCTCAACAAGGAATGAGAGGGCCTAAAAAGGCAGTGATGATCACAGATATGGGCAATGGCTTTTACATGTTCACCCTTTCTGTAGTTCCTCAAATCAACACCCTCCTCCCCACCCCTACTCTTCCACTGTGCTATGCTTATGCTCTAAACACTGAACACCTGAAACTGGTACTTCCCATTTCCTGCTGCATTACCCACATTTCTGGGACCCCACTCCTTGCCCCACCCCAGAGCAGAATCCTGCCTCATGGGCAACTCCTGGTCCCTCCAGGCCCCCTCGCCTCACAGAAGCAGGTTCCCAGCACATAAGCCTCATGCACATTTGGGCCACATTAACTGAATCCTTGGTGATGTGACCATAGATAGCTCCGTGAGTGCAAATTAGAGAAAACAGCTCAGGCGTATGTTTCCAGTATTTTATACAACTTCCAGGACAAATAAGTGGAGCCCTTGCCTGTTTGCTCTATGCCACAAAAATCAATCTGTCTTATTTATGTGGGTTCCATTTATAGCTTCCTCTTTTCTCTCATTGGGTTTGAATGCCTATTTAAACCTATTATTGAGCTCTTTACCCATTCCTATGATGTCCTGTCCCTCTGTCAGATGCCAGCTCTGGGCACTCATCGGCCAACATCATCCTGTCCAGAGTCAACCAATCTACATTCTCATCACAGCTCCAGTCCTTTTTGTTTTTGTGACCTTGAACAAATTCTTCACCCGCTCAAAAAGTGTGTGTTCTCATGTATAAATAGAAATACTGTATCATCGACTTGTCATAAGGATTAAATAGAAATGTAAAGTAGTCACGGGGGCTTGGAATATAGTAAGTGCTTAATGAAAGCTCTTTCCTCCTTCCTCTCCACTGGGTAAAAATCATACCATACACTGCTTTTATTCCCCACCTTTTAGAAGTTCCATGTCCTCTCAGATTATAAAGGAAAGACATCTTTCCAATTAAAGAGAGGGCCAGAGTGCCTTGAAAAATGTAAGTCAATTTGTCTGAGCTCGTCTGTTCATGGGCACATTGGCAGGAAGAATACCGGCCTCAGAGGGACTGTTGGAAAAATCCAGCATGATTAACCTCTTGCAAAGAGCCTAACCAAGCATCAGGTCAGGTAGGTGCTCAATACATGTTAACTCCATCCCTGATACCCTGAAACCAGAGCTCTAACTCTGTCTACCATTCCCGCCATGATGCCCATGCTTCAGAATTACTCCCCTTCCCAAACAAGAAAATTAAGTTTTCCTTCGAGTGCAGCAGCTGAAGGAGGTATTAGAAGAAAAGCAATCTGGTGAAACAGATGTATAGCATGTTACCAGTCAAGTTCTTTTAACCTCCCATGGGTATAAGCTCTGTGAGAGAGGAATTTGTTTGCCCAAAGAAAGCCACCACTGCAGACACCACCAGGCATGAGAGCGAGGATTATCTTAGCAGTTCCCTCCAAGGGTTCTCCTTCCCCAGCTCCTTATTCCCCTTACAACGCCTGCTCCAGGTACATAATTCTGCTCTGCTCTGGGCAAGTCCTCTTGACCAAACTTTGTTCTAGTTTCCCTGGTTCTGATAAACAAAAGCTGCTCTCAATTTCTGCTTTCCTGGGCAGCTGCTCAATAAACAAAACAAAACAAATTAAAAAAAAAAAAAGCTAGTAAGGTCAATTCCTTGCCTGAGGGTCAACAGAAAGCAGGGTGGGGTGCTACTTCTCAGTAAGGCTGAAGTTTGAAAACACAATACCCAGCTCTCCCATTAGTACTCTTCTGACTCACCAAATACTTTTTATAGTTTACGAGCAAACACTCAGTTGACCCACAAAGTATGTGGTTCAGGCAAACATGAGTGCCTGCTCAACTGTGTAAGGAAAAGAACAGACAGGTGAACAGCTGATAAATATTCGTAGTTTGTTTACATGCAGAAAAAGTAAGGCTATAGAGCAGGTAGAGGGAAAACAGAGTAAAGTGGACCTTCCTGCAGTTTGGCTCAAATTGACTTTACCTTGAAAGAGAATGCTAGAGTTCCTTTAAAGATTTCACATATAAATGGATAGATAGATGACAGACGGATAGACAGACAGATTGGGGATATACACAGAGACAGCAACAGAGAGATATACAGAGACAGAGAGAGAGATCTGCAGACTTCAGTCCAAACCACTTTGTTCTTCCTGATGTTGTTTACCTTACCTGAAATGCCCTCCCTCTTCACTCCCACATGCTCAACAGAGCCTAGCTATCATTCACATCCTGGGGGGAGAAGTAGTGGAGATGAACACTGTGCCAACTTGGAAATCAGATGACGTTTCAGCACCTCTTCTCAATCTCATAATTTCACTAATTAAATCCTGCCTCTCTGTGCTCTATGTTAAGTAAGATGCCATCATTGCAAGCTCTCCATGAGCTGGCCCACACCACCACAGCCTTCCTTCCATGCCACCCCCCCACCTCAAGACTATTCTTCCACCAGGGCAGCGATCACTTTGCTATCACATCTGCCACCCTTACCTGCACAGTGGTAGAGCCCACAAAGGTATCACTGGATAGCCTCGAGGGTGGTAAAAGGAACGCAGTTCGGAAGTCATGGCAAGCTAAGTTTGCACAATGGCTTCTTTGTTCACAAGCTGAGTGCCCTTGGACACATTATTTAATCTCTCGGAGTCTCAGCTCCTTTAGATGTAAAATGTGGACAAAAATAATAACCCCACTTTTGCGGGGATGCTATGAGACTTGAATGACATCATTTATTTGAACACGGGGCTTAAAAGCATCCAAAACTGTGAAGGCTCTGAAATTTTACCTACCAGCAAGCAAACAGGTATACCTGCCACAGGTTCAAGGAGGCTGGCATAAGATAGGAAACTGCTGGGTCAGAGGCGAAGGACTCCATTACTCACCAGCAACAGCAGCAGCCAGAGTGACATTGATTGAGCCCATTCCCCATGCCCCAACTTCCACCAGATGATGCAAAGGCCTGAGGATACCGGTATACACAGTGAGCTGCATTACAGGAGGGGAAACCATAGCTTAGGGAACCTGAATCTTTTATAATGGGCAGAATCCTGCCTGATCTTTGCCCTGGAGGGAGACATGATGTTTCTAACAGTAGAGGGTAAGCTAACCTGCTTTCTGACCCAGAACAAGATGCTATTTCTGTCTTCCAAGCTGTTCTCTACATAAACATCCTTGCAAAGACAGCCTGGAATACAAGAGCATCCTGTGCCTGACTCGCAGGACATGCAGAAATACAACTGACCCCTCCAGAGTTGTTTCCCAATGAGACATACCTTGATAAATCTCCACTCACGTCCCTTTTGTTGCTCTTGCTATTTCTCCTGCCTGGGATTTTCCTCTTCTCCCCTCCAAAGATCCAAAGGTTTTGCTTCATTCAAAGCACAAGTTAAATAACCCCTTCCATGAAGAGCTTTTTCCAAACACCCCAGCATTATAAACTCCTACTCAGATCCCTTCCTCCATTTGTGGTCTGTTTCATAAAAACAAACCATTCTTTAATTTTCTAATTGCTTCAATAAAATTCAATACTCATCCCACATATTTTTTTCTTAACTCCAAGTTAAGGAATATACTGTAGGGGGTTGTGGTGGATGCTGGTGGGGCCCCACCTGTAGCCCCCCGAGCCTTCTGGGTACCAATCAGCCTGACCCCTCACTTCCTGAGGGGCTTCCCTCTAGTGCACCTGCAGGCCTGAAGTACTAGAGAATTAAGTTCCACCCCTCAACAACCCATCACCAAAGAGAGATGCAAGGTGGTGTATAAATACCCCAACTCCCTTGCTCTTCGGGGGTGGGGTGCATGTCTTACACTGCTTCCTGGAATTCCTATGGGGCATTAAGCTCCAGTTACCCTCAGTGCAACCTGGCTTAATGACATACCATTTTGTGGATGCCCTCCCCTGTCTTGCTTCTTCATGCCCTTCTGGTGTTTTCCAAGAGGACCAACTCCCCATTAATCTACATGCACTAAATCTTCATCTCAGGGTCCTTTTCCAAGGGAACACAAACCAAAAGGGCATTGATAAATGACTGTTCTTGAAATCACACCTTGAAATTATTAAATACTCACTGACATAAAGTTTTCAGTCAAAAACCACTGTCACATTTATTATGAAACATCGACTCCAATAATATCATAAATATTTTTAAAATCATCCTTATGTTTCTAAAGAATAAAATAATCATATTGCAATTATGCTATCAGTAGAACGAAGTTTGGAACCAAATGAATCTATATGTGAAAGTAGCAAAAATATCAGTAGTCAAGGAGATGCATTTGGCCCCAGAGTATGTCTGAAATGCTTCCAAGTGTCTGGCAATGACTTAGAGATGCCCTTCCAGCAGCCCTCTGTGGAATGTGACGTGACTGAAGACACTTCAAAAATACTCTTCAGGACAGTCAAGTGCTACAGGGAAGGTTGACAAGGTCAATTGGCTCTTCTCCAGGGACTTCTCTTGCTTCCTGTTTATCTTCACACACACCCTGGGCTGCTTTTGATGACATCAAATTCAGACTGAGAAAATGTCCCCCATCCCCTACCATTATGGCATGAAGTGCTAACTTATTTTTCTGATGGTCAAAATGTATGGGTTGCTGGCTTCTTACAATTAACAGGGTCAGGTTAAGTGGTATGTCAATGTCCCCCCAGTAGGGTATGAGAGGAGTTACAGTCCTTTGGGCATTTATGATAGAGCCACTCTACTGAGAGCATAAGAGCAGCCCCAGAATGAAAAACAGCATTAAATATTTGAGAGGCAGGAGGATGACACAACAAAAGTATCTACCATTACTCTGAGCACGGAGCTCTTTCCATCCCCAACACACCTAGGCTGGCACCGGTTCAAAAGGCTGCTTCCACCACCTAATGCAAAACGGAATTAATTTCAGAATAGGGCACGGAACATAACTCATGAATCCTTCCCTCACAGCTCCCCTGGGACCTGACAGGAGCTCATGCCACTGGACCACATAATCTGTTGCAGAACAGCTGTGGAAGGGGACCTTGACAAAGAACCCAGTTATTTTACCCTGTTGACTTATGCAGCAGACTAAAGACACTCTGATTGTAATTCGTTCCAAAGGAAAATCTAAAGTAACAGGAAAGGGAAAGTCTTCCTTGCCAAGACCCTAGAGATCAAGTAACTAGTGTCAGGTAATTCAGAAAGACATAGAAAGCAGCAGGAAAATAAACCAGCACCTACTACTCCAGTACTGTTACAGTATAAGGAAGTTACATTTAAGAATAGGTCAATTAAAGCATGACTCCATGAATCAGAGTCCAAAATCCTTCCCACTGTGGGTACTGCTCCAGACAGAGATCCACCCTGAGCACCACAAAAAGACCAGAGATAGTGAGGAGTGGAACCACGTAGGACACGTGAGAGCTACAAAGAAAGAGACCACGCTGGATATTAGGCTTGTTGGAGAAAATTATCAGTGCATTTAACAGAATGTGGGTGTACTCTGCAAATAGTTACTATTTTAAGGAATTTGAAAGGTAAAGGGTAATTAAGTCTCAGTGTGAGTCTCACATCTGAACTCAACTAAGGAGGAAAAAAGTCTCCCACAACCTCAGAGCAGGAGTATCTCAGAGTGGGTTACATGCCCCAACTGCAGAGAAAATGTTCCCTGGTGCCAGCCCCACCCCCACTGGTGCAAGCATCTCAGTCCGAGTTTGGAAGCCCTCATTTCCAGCCTTGAGTCTCCTGGGACCGCCTTGCCCTGGCCCTTCCATCTCACAAATGCGAGTGTGCGGAGGGGGTGATGGATGGAAGGAGCTGTTGCCCAGGCAAAACCACCCTTCCATGGATCCAGCTTCCTGGATGCTTTTCGCTGGACTCCCCTCTGCCCACGGGGACATGTACAGCTTCCGTCACAGGTTTAGGGCAGCCGAAATCATGCCTTTGGCCAAACCATCCCTGCACGTCCCCCTGCACTCTGAAACTGTCACCAATGAGCTGCCCTCGGACTTGGTGGTGCAAGAGAGTTCCTAGCCAGACCCATCATTGTTCTACCCCTGTGCATCTCTGTGGTCTCTATGCTGCCTGTTCCCTAAAGCCATTCACTCTTCCCTCTGCAAGAGACAGTGAGACTACCCTTCCAGCCTCTCGTGCAGTCGCATGCCGCTAAGACAAAAGAACAGTCATACAAAAGAAGGGTCAGTGTGGATAGAGAAAAGTGGGTAGTGGTTCGATGACTGCTAGCATCTACCTGATTCCCCAGCGCACTTTCAACTTCCACACCTCTTCTGAAGTACGTCCAGCTACAGAGTCTCATGTTCCGACCGACAGCTCTGGAAGATAAGAAAAGGAAGAAAGCTGGTACCCCATTTAGAGACAGGAAAGCAGGGGCAGTGAAATCACCAACGGACCCAGATTTACGAAACTGTAGAGGCAAGGCTGCAGGCAGAAGTCAACCCTGACAACAGATTTTTTTTTACGTTCACTATGTTGTATTCAGTTTCTGCTAAAAACTGCTCGTTATTGGTCACCTTTATTAAATTAGTTCTTAAATTGTAATAATGTGGGACACTGCATTTTATTTTATTCTACCTGTAATTACATAGAATGGTACAAATGAAAAGAAGGCCTACACTCCCCAAAATATGTACCTAAGAGCTTTTGGGGAACATAATTTTAATCATTTTAGGCAGAGCTTATGTTTACACGTAATCCTTTATAAAAGAGCATACGTGTGATTCAGGTCCCGGCCCACAGTGTCATTTTATCTGCCAAAGCCCCTCGTGTCGTCACTGAGGAACATCACGATCACACGTTGATTGAATTTCCCCTCCCACTCAGTCTCCTGTCACATATTCTCAAACCAGTGAGCCCCTCTTGAGGCTCTGCGCTGGCAAGGACATGAAGCCAACAGAGCCCTCCCTTAGTGCTCCTGGCGGGGATGTAAAATGGTGCGGCTGCTGTGGGAACCAGTCTGGCAGCCCCTCAAACAGTCAAACGTGGTGTTACCGTGCAACCCAACAATGCCACTCCTAAGTATGTCCCCAGGAGAAGTGAAAACATGTTCACACAAGAGCCTGAACACAAACGCTCGTGGCTGCATTATGCACTGTAGCCAGAAACTGGAATCAACCCACGCGGCTATCAAGTAATGAATGGAGGAACAAAATGTGGTCTCTGCATACAACAGAATGCTACTGGTTCCCAAAAAGGAAGGACACACTGACATGCTACAACACGGACGTACCTTGAAAACAGAATGCTAAGTGAAGGCAGCCAGACAAAGGATCACACGTTATAGGATTCTGTGGATATGAAATCTCCAGAACGGGCAAAGCCACAGAGAGAGAAAATAGTGGTTTCCAGGGGCCTGGAAGAGTGGGGACATGGGGGGTGATGGCTAAAGGGTATGGGGTTCCTCTTAGGGATGATAAAATTGTTCTAAAATTCGATGATGGTGATGGCTGTTCACCCCTATAAATAATGAACGTCACATGCTTAAAGTAATACAAGGCACATGATTAGCATTATAAAGTTATTAAAATAATAATGTTATCACAATATAATAATACTTCAATAATTATTACTCTTACAATTATTATTGTAGTTACTATTATGAATAATAATCCCACAGCCTCCACACACGGTTTCCTTCGGTGTAGATCAACAAAGTAGGGCCCACAGACCAAATATGACGAAGGGTGAACAGGATTTATTCTCCTGATTCATGTGCACAGTTAGATTTTTTAAAAAACTATGCTGTTTAGGGAGTAAGATTCGCCTCACAACATTATTTGTGGGTCTTCGGTAATGATAACTTCGACTACTTTGAAAATGAAATCGATGTGACACAGAGCTGCCCACACCCCAAATGCCAATGCACCTAATCACCGAGAAGCCCCATGTCAGCACCTCCTTCCAAAATGGGTTTTAATCCGTCACATACCTTCTACCATGGTAGAACATTCTTAATCTACTAAAATAATATGGTATTTGACGCCTGTATTTTTAAAGTGGATTGGGATTTTTTTTAATACCAAAAAGGAAAGAAAAGGCAGTGTGGGAGGCAAGAGAGGGCAGGACATAGGAAGGGAGAGACAGAGAAAGACAGAGAGATCAAACCTATGGAGAAAGAATTCGCACGGGGCCCATTTCTTTCACACATCCATTAATTCCCCTCATGCATGGGGCTCCCACCACCTTCAAAGTGAGCTTTCCTGTGCTGGGTGGAAGAGATCAGCTTTAAGACAACTGCATGTAAACTTTCCAAAAGAAAAGAAAAACAGGCAGAGAAGAACATAAGCCTTTTTGCCTTTCCCAAGGAATCAAACAATGACTCAAAAACAGCACATCAAAATCAAAGATGACAGCAGCTTCAAAGCTTCGCCAGAAGATCAAAGGCAGAGCAAGGGGAAAGAAGACACAATCTGAGACGGTGCGGAGAAGGGTCCTCGCAGCCAGTATGAAGCCATAATAACCATTCTCTCCAAGAAGCTAACTTCGCCTTTTAAAATCAGCTCTAGGGCTCTCATGAGGAGCTCTGTGGAAAGCTCTTTAACAGAAATAAAAATGAGACATTTTAGCAAAAATACTGAAATCCAGTTCTACTGGCAGAAAGCTTCCAGGACATCACCTGGCCCTATCTCCCTAAAAGGACCATCTTGCCGGACCTCACGTATTTTAAACTGAACTTTAGTAGAGTGACCCAGAGTCCAGTAATTGTTTCAGTTAGATCACACAGGAATTGTTTTCAACTCGATATATTTACCCTCGTGGCATTTCAAACTCTGACTTTCCTACAACCTCCCCCAGGTGCTGGAAAGAAGCACGAATGCTAGTGAAATGTTTGTTAAGTTCTTAGAATCAGGTGACTATCTCTGTATAATGGTCAGAAACCACCTCTCCCTCACTCTGTGGCCATTATAAAATACTTCTCTCTTTAACACCTGCTTTCCAGAATCGTGTGCCGTAGAACACGGGAGTGTGTCAGTGGAGTGGACTCCACATAATTAGTTGGCCGTAACCGAGCTGTAATGCCTAGTGATGGATAAAGGTCATTGGGTCTCTTGCACAGGAACATCTCAAGAGCAATGCTGTGTTGTTCCCAATAATTGTGCAAAGCATTGCCTGTAGGACTATCTCCTTTTTCACTTTGGAAACATCACTTCCAAATGATGATTGGAGCACTGTTTGAGGGAATATTTCCTCTAACGCAGTCTCCTTCCCAGAATATGCTCCAGGTTCCTCATTTCTGAGGGAGCAGATCAATAGCAGCTGAGAATTTACTATAGTCCCTGGCACATATTAGGTGTCCAGGAAAAAGCTGTTTGACAACGATTTTTAGAAAACTTGCTGACACTGTTCTCTCAGAGAGAAAACGCAAGACACACATACTTCTAATCTCACCATGTCCTCACCACCATCTTTCCTGTATCTAAATAGATGTTTCCCATTGCCTTAGGGACAATCACGTGTTCCTGAAAATAGCTCCTGAAACTGCCACTCGAATGGCAGTTTCTACCTATACAGAAACCTTCGTTACTAAAATCCTGACCCAGGGTATGTAAGCCCAGAACAACAGACACACACACACACACAAACACACACATTCTCAATGCAAAAAATACGTAAATCCAAAGCAACCTTATGAAGTGTTTGCACTGGTTGTGATGTATTGAATCTTGCTGAATCATACCAAGCCTTCTACCTGTACCTGAATACCAGCTACGTGTGTCTTTTGCCTTATTCAAAAAGGTTATACGGACCATCTGCAAATCTGTAAATGAGCAAATAAGGGTATATATATACTTCACCAAGCATTTCCTACTTTATTTATTTTGTATTCTTAAACTCAGGCTATTTCTATAAAGTGCATCCAACTTCGCCCAACCTAAGAATTAACTTCTCAGCTATGTTTTCCCTAAATGTTTTATTCTCATATTTGTTCCTCTGAAACAGGTTAAAGAGTTTAAAAAAAATAAAAATAAAACAACTGGGTGATTTTTAATGCAACCAGCTTCACAAAAACAGATGGTGTATGACCTGGCTAATTAGATAACACAAAGAGAATCTCATTCCCTAAATAAAACTGTCTTTTGAGTAAACCTTCCACATATCACTTAAACCAGCCATAAAAATGAGTCTGCCGGGAAGGGTTTTTCCCACTAATGTCATCAATCATGTCATTTCCCTTCTTTCTGTCATCCCCCTTCTGCCCTCATGTCCTTTCTCCCTGTGTTTATCTACCTTCAGAAATATAAGACAGAAGACGCAGAGAAGAGAGGCAATTATTCTTACCTAAGCACAGGAACATCTGAACACTGAAAACTTTTCCAAATGTGTATTTTTCACTGCCAAGCAAGTCCATGGGATATATTTGTGCTAAATATTGTAGTCTTCCGTAGCTAAGAGAACGGACTCTGAGTACCCATACCGACATATCAAATTAGAGAATCTTGGGGTGCCTGCGTAGCTCAGTCGGTTAATTATCTGTGTGCCTTCCTCTCAGGTCATGAGCCCAGAGTCCTGGGACTGAGTCCTGCATCAGGCCCCCGGCTCAGTGGGGAACCTGCTTCTCCCTCTCCCTCTGCCTGCTGCTCCCCCTGCTTGTGTGCACTCTGTCAAATAAATTTTTTAAAAACCATTAAAAAAAAAAACCAACAACAAATTAGAGACTCTTTCTATACTTTGATCCATGCTCCCCTCAACCCCAATCACCCACAAAGCACACCTAGAAGAGAAGTACCAATTGGGCCCATTAGGACATCGTCTCTGAAATAATAGCAGGTGGATCCCCTAGACCAACTCTTTAGTTCACTTCATCTCTGCATGAAAATCATACCAAAAAGGCTGCCCGAGATCCTCAGTCTCCCCACCGATGTGGGCACGGCCAGGGCAGCGTCTTTTCCCAGATTTTCCTGTGGACAATTAATGGATTACGGCACCAAATGCCACCCCCCAAAATACACCCACACACGTACACAAGCATAGTTCATTTTCTGAAACAGGGTCTAAGCCGACAATGAGAGGAAGAATCATTTCCAGTAGCCGATCTGCAGACGACAGTGCTTAGTTCTTTCCTTCCCTGCCTCTCTGGGCTGCCCAGAAATAACAAGTGGGTCTACTTCAGGGCCACAGGTCCCTTAAACCCTCCACCTTTAATCACACAAAGAGAAACACCGAAAAATCCAGCTCCAGTACAGATTTAATTAAATTCCTAGCACAGGGCTCTGGGTTGGGTGTTTTGTTTGTTTGTTTGTTTGTTTTTTCTGTTGTTTTTCTCCATTTCAATCTGGAGAAAAGGATTGCTCCATTGCTCAACACTGATGAGTCCTGACTCCAACTTCTGTTCTCTCTTCAGGTTGACAGTGCATGGAAGGCATAAACCTTGAGCCCTTCATCCATTCCTCTCTGGCCTCCAGGACAGGGCTGAGCGCAGACTTTGTGCTCCATGCTGGTTTCGTTCTGTGAGTGTGGTGTTTGCTGATCAGCTGAAGGCCCCCACGTGCCTCACCTGTGCCCTTTCTTTCACACTCACTGGCACCAACACTGAGATCACTGCCTGCTCTAGCAATTCCTACCTCTTCTGTGTTCAGGGTTTAACTCTACTAGATTGTAACAACAGACTGCGATGCCTGCCTGTGGATCAGGTTTGATCTCATTTTGTTTAGGCTCTGTGACGGACTGTGTTCATTAAATTCATGCACGGTCACATAGTTAATAATGTCCC
This sequence comes from Ursus arctos, assembly GCF_023065955.2. NCBI lineage: Eukaryota > Metazoa > Chordata > Mammalia > Carnivora > Ursidae > Ursus > Ursus arctos. The sequence goes on from NC_079873.1 coordinate 6,120,907, forward strand.
CGTCAGATCTGGGGAAGAAGCTGCCACAGCAGTGGCATAATTACTGAATATCCCAAATCTGTGAAAAAAGTAGACAGAACAACCAGACAGCAAAACCATGAACGCGTGCACCAAATTCACATCCAACTCCAATGGCACCATATATCCTTGCACCCCATACTACAAGGCTTGAGAATCAGTGTCTCTGTGGGAAGAAGCAAGGAAAACATCAGGGATTCTAGCAGACTCACAAACAGAAGAACCCCAAACAGCCAGTAGATTTTCACTAGCAAGCACAGTGCGCCAATTTGAGAAAAGCAGCTGGAATTGAGAAGAGTTTTGTAGCTCGAGAGCAAAGGAGTGCAAGATATCCCTACAAGTCCAAAGGGTTTGGGGCACTGTGGCTCACACATACTCTTGAAACTGTCCCCTGAAGGATTCCCTTCAGGCCAGGGCCCCCACACCGGGCATGGAATCCAAATTCAGCAGGACAGGGCAAGAAAGAGAGCGGCCAATGAACTCATAATTTTCTTTAATTGACATGAAAATGACAGAACAGGGAGATCTATGAAGTTACAAAGCTATTCTGAACAAAGCTACTTCTAAAAGTTGAGGGAAACTAATTTCATGTGAAAATGAATAATAAAAAACGATCACAGTTAAATTTAATTTAAATTTATTATAAGAAAAGAGAGAATATGGAGAAGAATAACATTCCCACAGACAAGAAAAGCATGAAAGAAAATACCTCCCTATAAATCACTTTAAAACTACAATTTGCTATTTCAAACAGAGCTAGAAGACACTAATAAAAATGACACATAACATGAAAGTACAACATAAATCAGAAACAAAAACTTTCAGAAACAGATGACAGAACTCAAGACAACTACAAATAAGAAAAAAATTTTTCAGAAGAAAAAACACAAGAAAATAAATAGATAATGACTTGTGAGAAATGAAAGATAAAAACGAAATTTTCAACTCACAAAATTTGAAGAGATAAAAGGATCTGACAGAGTGTGACAAATATTTAAATAGCAAAGAAGATCCAACATGTTGACAATAGGAATCCCTGAAGAAGAAAACCAAAACAAGGCAACAAATACTAAAAACCATAATTCGAGGAAATTTTTCACAATAAAGATTTGAAATGACATTCTGAAACAGCAAGTAACATCATTGAAAATACTGACTCTGAACAACCAACTGAAGATATTGTCCTATAAAACTGCTGTATTTTAAAGAAAAAGAATCCTATAGGTTTATAGGAAAAAAAATAAACTGACATACAATGGAAATAAAATTAGATCATTATCAGACTTGATGGCAAGGCTTTATTCCAATAAAAAATGAAATGATATAGGGGCGCCTGGGTGGCACAGCGGTTAAGCGTCTGCCTTCGGCTCAGGGCATGATCCCGGCGTTATGGGATCGAGCCCCACATCAGGCTCTTATGCTATGAGCCTGCTTCTTCCTCTCCCACTCCCCCTGCTTGTGTTCCCTCTCTCGCTGGCTGTCTCTATCTCTGTCGAATAAATAAATAAAATAAAATCTTTAAAAAAAAAAATGAAATAACATAATTAAGATACTCAAGGAAGGTAAACATGACCCAAGATCTTTACATTCACCAAACCTGACATCAAGGGAGAGAGAGGAGAGAGTTGCTAACCTGGGACACGAAATATACAAGACGACTTCAAAGATCTTACAATAGCCAATATCGAGAAAGCCATTGATGACTGTGAAGAATGTCAAGATGAGGCAGGAGTCAACACGGAGAGGCTCTCACTGGCCACAGATGAGACAACATGAACCACAATAAGGATGAAAATTGCAAAGGATGGAAACCTATCAGTTTGAAAGCAGGAGTTCACAATTAAATTTTTAAAAAAGAATTGATCACTTTCTAGTATTTTAAGAAAACAATGCATGACCTTGAAAACTGACACAGTTGAAGAATCAAGCATTTATCCTGCCCTTCCAATATGAATTATACCATTGGGCAACCAGAGGATAGATGAGAGCAGGCATTCTTTATAATGTTACTATAAATAATAAATGAAAACAAAATGACAGAATTAGAACATCACCATTCTGCAATCTCCAATGAATTAACAGAGTCGGCAAGTTAATAGCTGTTTCCATCACAAAACAAACAAACAAACAAACAAAAACCCACCAAAGTTAGATATTATTGTGGCTCTGGACAGAATTCAATAGCACATATAGTCTTGCCAAACAGACTGAAGGTGGGTCTGACGAAGTGTCTATATCCAGCCACAGGAAACACAGAGAATGGACCATGAGTAAGCTATTGGCAACGTCCAGACTTTGGGAAACGCAACAGGTCCAACAATCCAGGTTCCCTGGCAGATAAAGTATAAGGAACAATGGGAAAAAGGAATGGAGGAGAAAATTATAGATACAAGCAATTTAAAAGACATCAATCAAATTATAAAAGTACACAAAACCTCATGTCTAGGGATGCATATCTGGGGGACAGAACTATACAGAAATAGAAGGAATTACTGTAAAAGTTAGCAAGGTGTGTATTTGGAGGTGGGGGATAGAATGGGTATGACTGGGAAGGGTCACATAATGGAGCTGCTAGTGTCCCTTGATGTTCTGTGACATGTGTTGTATTTAGACGGGTGCTTGCCATATAATCTTATATGCACTTTTTGTGTGGTTTCTGTACATATGTCTCACTTTACAATGGAAAGATTAGTTAAAAAGAAAAATAATAATAATAATAATGGTAACACCCCAAATTATCAAGGAAAAATAGCAATCATACAGAAGTCAGAATCCAAAGGAATACCTGAAGATCTGGAGTAAAGCAAATGGCAAAGAACTTGGAGGTTCTGCCTCCAGAAGCTAGGGGCTTGTGAGCAAGGCTGTCCAGCTTAGTCAGAAATCCCAAATCCTGAGGTAGACATTCTGGGCTAAGAGGGAGCACTCGGTATCAGCATGAGACGTTGTTAGGGAAGGCACCATGATTCAGCTCCCTGAGGACAGAGCCAATGCTACAAATCACCAGCTGAGGGAAGACAAGATGGGGAAAAGAACACAGCAGAAAGTCTGAAATATATGGCTCCACCTCATCCGCTGTCACACCAGTATTTATGGGATAGGGATAGGCTGTAAATAAAAAAGCAATTTTAAAAAGAAAAGAATTCTTCAGAAAATAAGGTATTTTTAAAGAGAACCATGATTGTTTTTCCCTGAAGTACATGTTTGTGAAAACCTTCCTGTAGGGACCCAAGATCAACATCATTTATTACAGACCTGCCCTAAAATATCTAGTATCTTCTTCCCTCTCCTCTTATTGATACAAATGGCATGCCTCAGGTATCACCTCAGGTCCTCTTGGCCTCATCTGTCCCTGAGGCTGTCAGCCATTTACTGGCCTAGCCACCACTGCAGTGACCGGTGGGGGGAGGGGTCGGGGGACAGTCTCAGGATCACTTCCTTTGAGCACGGTTTGCCTTGCCTCATGCTGCACTGGGCATCCTTAATTCCACTTTGCCTTATAAGACAAACATATTCACAGTTTCAAAACCTCTTTGGGGAGACCACTGTTCTGTCCCCATATTCCACTTTCCCTTATCTCTGTGCCCCTAGGATTTCTCTCCTAACAAAGTATTTATCCTAAGTGATTTGCTCAGTCTCCACTTCCTAGAGAATCTGACCTAAGATGCTTGGTACCAACAGTGAGCCCAGGAAGCAGACCGCCAGGACAGTGTGACAGAAATAGGGGCCTGCCCACTGGTCAAACATAAGATAGTGTCTTGGATGGGCGTCACAGCTACTCACACTTCACCTATGGTTCATGGAGAGGAGGCATAGGTGAAGGTGAGGTTCGGAGAGGTGACAACAATGGTGACAAGGATTAAGTGCAGGGCAATTCTCTGGATGGTATTAGAAGCTTTGCAAAAAATATGTTCAGGGTAGCCATCTACCAATTTAGGACACACCTGCAGCAACCACAGGTCAGACTCTACTGAAAATAAGTCCCAGATTTTCATTTTTCAAGTGGCAGACATGCAAAAGACACTGAACATATCGCCTGACTTCTAAGTCAAGAATCAGACCTTTAATGAGAAAAGACTGGGGCTCTGACACAGAGGAGAGGGATATTGACCTGGACCTGACTGAACATCTTAAACCCCCAAATTCCTCCAGCACTCTGGGATTCCAGAAGCTGCCTCGCTCCTTGCTGTCAGAACCTTTTCTGGAGACCTCACAATGGCCATACCTGAAGGACGTGTTTTCCTAGATGTTCTTCTTCGTGATGTTGGTAGGTCACCAAAGTCTCTACAGAGCCTTCAAAGGCTCCCTCCACCAGCCTCCCCATTCAGCCATCTGGAGTCTGGGCAGTCAAGGACGGGCCTCTCCTGGAAAGCACTTCTATGCCCACCTCCTCTTCTCCCCCTCCCGGGGCCCCAGCAAATATTTTCTAGTTTCTTGAAAGAAACATCTCTCCTCAACTCACAAACTTTCCCGAGTATTCTGTCTAGAAAGAGTCCTCTATTTTTGCGAGGACATTTGGATCCTGGAAACCAAAGCCAAGAAGAAACTTTCCAGCTAATTTTCCGCTTTGCACACTGAGGCAATGAACTCACAAGAACCTCGCAACTTAAACAGGAAATAGGATAGGTAAGGGAACAATCAGGAGGGGACATGTAATTTCAAAGATTATGGAAACATCTTTGTAAAAATAAGTGTAAAAAGTGACACAGGGGAGAAAAAAGTGATAGAGGCACACAGGAGTCCAGGAAAAGAGTATAACTCCCTGTCAGAGCTAAATTCTAAATGAAGACATCTAATCTGAAATATTGACTGGATCTCAAATCGGTATTTGTCATCTATTTAAAATAGGATATCATAAAAGCAAAACTGAAAGAGATAGAAAAACTGACTCATACAACTCATCACGACCTTGATTCCTTACTGGTAATTTCTGAAAGGCTTGTTCCAATAACACAGGCCCAAATTCCTCTAATTATTACCAGGCTCCATGGAATGACATGGGCTCAAACATCTTCCAGATGAATTTTTTTGACCATCCTGTTTCAAAAGTAAGTCAGAAGTCACTGCTGGGAGATATTCATAATACTCAAGCAAGGCACATATCTCTGAATGGAAACAAAAACGTGTATATTGGAAAATGATTTTCAGAGGCCCCATTTAAACGCACATTTTTAGCCTGAACATCTAAATCCTCGTCACACAACCATTTTGCATTTACATTCTCATCCGGGAACAACACTATCCTAGGGAGGTATACACAATAGCCTAAAACTGACATGCCGGCGTGAACATCTATCTAACATCAGGCCTACGATGGGAGTGTCCCCAAATCCAAGCTGCAAATATAAATCACAGTTTTGATGCATTAATTTGTTCACAGCCAACAAGCAACCATCCATTAGCTATCAATTTAAAGAGATTTTAGGGCAATCCTGATGCCCTCAACCATCCACTGTGGCCACTAAGAGTTGCAGTAAATTAGTTTATCTTCAGTCCAAAGTCTCATCTCATCCATGAAATAATACATGTTGATCCCTTAGACAATAAAATAAAATAAAATAAAATAGAAGTTGGAGGCTTCCCAAAAGCCTTCGTGAATGTGGACTGGAAAGCTCGCCATCTGGAGGATTATTTTTCCATGCTCTCTACCACTTTCATCATCCTGCCTAATAAACAAGCATGGCTGATCAGAGCCAAACGACAGAGCGGGTCCCGCAGGGGGGACCCAAAGCGCTCATCTCCTGAGGATGTGACTGAGATGAGCGAGAAGGCATGCATCCCTTGAGAGGCAAACAACGATGAACTTCACAGCCCTCAGAAAATGGAAAACTGACACACTTCTGACGTAACTATCAGCATACATTCAACTCTTTCTTAAAGAGAGGAAATTAAATTGTGTTTATCGGTCACACTTGACAATTATCTGGAACTACTCCAGAAGCAGCAAATCTCAGCCAAAGCCTCCTGCATTCACCAAATAATAGGAACTTCGGCCAAAAACAAACAAACAAACAAACAAACAGCCACTGTATTTGGGGTGACTGAAACACAGCCATTCTGCCTGCCAAAGTATCTTATCTATTTCATTATAGACGCAGGATTATCTGATATCTTCCTGCAGCGTTTATCTGGAATAAACTAAAGAATGGGTTTAAGTATATTATCTTTAATGCATATGAAGGGAAAATAAATCTGTACACTTTTTTTTTTTAAGGATTTTATTTATTTAGGGCACCTGGGTGGCTCAGATGGTTAAGTTTGTCTTTGGCTTATGTCATGATCTCAGCGTCCTGGGATTGAGTTCCACGTCAGGCTCCCAGGTCACCAGGGAGTCTGCTTCTCCCTCTGCCCCTCCCCCCACTCATGCTCATGCACTCTCTCTCTAATAAATAAGAGGTTTTATTTATTTAGTTGAGAAAGAGAGAGCATGAGAGCAAGCAGGGAGAGGGACAGAGGGAGAGAGACAGAGAGAATCCAAGGAGACTCCACGCTGAGCGCAGAGCCTGATGCAGGATCAACCTTATGACCATGAGATCACGATCTGAGCCAAAATCAAGATTTAGACACTCAACTGACTGAGTCACCCAGTTGCCCCAAAACCTGTTTACCTTAGATATATGATCCAGGTGGATATCCCATTGACATAGATAAAAAGAGATGAGAGAAAGAGAGAGAGAGAGATAAATGTTTCCGAATTTCATTTTAAAATTTCCAAACTTGACTTTTTTTCTTGTTTAATTGAAAATAGTTTATCCGTATATCACATATTTGTCTGAGCACAGGGTGAACTGAGGTTATAGGCACCAATAAATATTAAAGGAACCGAAATTTTCATTCTGCACAAACACAGGCCAGAAATCAATTTTAATAATTTACAATGCAAGGAACAAAGAGCCTTTCCATTTCTATCAGTAGAAATGTTCGTCTATGAGCCCTCTCCCACCTGAGACCCAAAGCTTTCCTGCGTTCTCACATACCTCTACAGACATGTGAGAGGCAGCGTCAGTTGTAAAGTCAAGAAATGCATCTCCACCATTAATGTAGCGGGGTTTGGCCAAGGAAAACCACCAAGCTGGTGAAATACAGAGACAGAGCCTCCATAAGCAACATCATTTGAAAGCAGGGGATACTGTCCAACACAACATTGAGCGGCCACATTAAACAAGTGGATTTTATAAAGATTTCTTGCCATTACTCAAAGGTTTGCAATTCTGAACGCTGCATCTCTGTTTCTTTCGATCTATCCTTCTGACAGCCTTGCTTTCTTTCAGCTTGTGTTGCCCAACCGTGCTGAATTTTTTGCCCTGCCTATCCATCCCCTTTGCATATGCCAAGGGATTTTGGTCTTCTGATGCTTTCTCTTTGCCAACATCCCGTTTGGATTATTGATAGAGAGGCTGGATCTCTGGAAAGCTCTCATCTTTGAAAGAGTTGTCAGGCTGCAGTTTTGCAAACGGCAGAGCACAAACACTTCAATATTTATGCTCCTTCTATCGACACTGAGTAAATTAGACTCTGGAATACCTGCATTATCCAAACCATCTGCTTCACTGCATTTTTTTAAATGAGTAGGTGGGGGAAATTTATGAGCATTTTCTCTTATCTCTTGTTGCTAGGGAAACTACTTTTTTTTGGTAGGGATAATCCTAGAATCTCGAAAGAGCCAGGATGCAACCTTCCTTCCCCTCTTTCTTCAAATGAAATCTGTGTCTCCCCCGGAGAGAGAGCTTTTCCACTGGCTACTCAGTCTCCAAGGATATTATAATATTCCAAGCTAGTCCAAAATATGCAGGGCTGAATTTTCGCTTTGCATTTTCACAGTGAGCCCGTGCCAAATGGAGGGGTCCACAAAGTTTGTCTCAAAAAAAACAAAATGACTGTTTCATAAGGGGTTATTTTGTCATTCAGGCCCATAAAACTGAAGGGGAGCAAAAAGATCCATTCTGCCCCATCCGACTGGAAGTCGTTTTACTGAAAGAACCCCTTGTGTGATGAAGACAAAATAAAAAATAATTATGTTCGGTTCCATGGGGCTTTCTGCCTGGAAACATAAAAGAGAATGTGCAAGCAGAGTGGGAAACTGCCCACAGTTTTCATACCCTCAGGGGTCTTGGAAAACATCACTCCTCAGTGTACACAGCCCACATCCTACCATAGGAGAGAACGAACTAAAAAGAACTTCTGGAACGTGGCATTTGCGGATCACGGGTTTGCTCTTGGAGGTGCAGCCTGAGTCGCCAGTAGCACATTTTGTACTAGGAAGGCAACTGTGCCCAGAACAGAAAATGACTGTGCGCAAACAAGTAATTTGCATTCTGCTTTTGGAGACAATCGGACTCCACCCCCAAATCCACATCATATTTGCATAATTCATTTATGAAATACTGTTTTTCATTCTCTTGAGCCCACAGCTGCTGCTAGGGGAACGGGTGTGGTCCACACCCAGCTTCGAATTCACTCCTGCATAAACCCCAAGGAGAGGGTTTTCGCATGCAGTTAAGCAAGGAGGCCCAGATACTTAACTGGGGAGACCTAGAAGGACTTTTCGCCTCCCGCTCAGTGTGACGTCCAAGAAAGCACTTCAAAGAAATGGCCAAGAACTCCAATCGGAGATGGCAAAAAAAGTCACCATTGATTTGGGAGTTAGAAACAATTGAGAAAAAAACTTTACCTTGACCCCCTCTCTTCATAGTAAAGCCGGAAAATGAGTGCAAAAGGGACCTGAAAGTTTAGCTTCAATTTTTAATGTTAACTAAGCTGTACATTAACATGATCTCCCCCACAATAAATGCCATCTAACGACCAGTGAGGTCTGAGACCTTTGCACGGGGTGTATGAACTTGCTTGCCTTCATTTATTACCAAAAGCAGTTCGATGAGTGCGTAAAAATGATTACCGTAAATCAGAAGACACAGTTCTGTACATCAGAGCAACTCAATGGGCCAGCTGCAGCCACACGAGCTGGAAGCTTGCTCGAAATGGATATGCACAGGTCCCAACACCACAGACCTAGAGGATCAGAATCAGTGGGAGGGGGTGCCCAGGCATCTGGCTGGTTTCTGTTGTGTTTTGTTTTGATTTAAATTCGAGTGAGTTAACATACGGTGTAACACTGGTTCCCAGTGATTCATCACCCACACATAACACCCAGTGCTCGTTCCATCAAATGCCCTCTTTAATCCCCATCTCCCAGTTACCCCAGGCCCCTCCACTCTCCTCCCCTCTAGCAACCCTCAGTTTGTTCTCCATATTTAAGAGTCTCTTATGGTTTATCTCCCTCTTTGTTTTTATCTTATTTTTCTTTCGCTTCCCCTATTTTCATGTTTTGTTTCTTAAATTCCACATGTGAGTGAAATCATATAATATTTGCCTTTCTCTGACTTATTTCACTTAGCATGATATACTCTCGTTCCAACTATGTCTTTGCAAATGGCAATATTTCATTCTTTCTGATGGCTAAGGAATATTCCATTGTCTATATACACCACATCTTCTTTATCCATTCATCTGTCAATGGAAATCCGGGCTCTTTCCATAGTTTGGCTACTACTGATAGTGCCCAGGCATCTGTCTTCTCCCCAGATAAGGCTGATACCCATGTCTGAGAACCGCTGGTCTGAGCTGTTTGGGCCCTACACTACAAAACCCACCATGTCCGCATTCATGTTACTAAGTAGCTACCTTTCCTTTCTAGTACCATGTATGATGCATTCAGATCACAGAAATAGATAATATAGGGGCACCTGGGTGGCGCAGTAGTTGGACATCTGCCTTCGGCTCAGGTCGTGATCCCGGCATTATGGGATCGAGCCCCACATCAGGCTCCTCCACTATAAGCCTGCTTCTTCCTCTCCCACTCCCCCTGCTTGTGTTCCCTCTCTCGCTGGCTGTCTCTATGTCTGTCAAATAAAATCTGAAAGAAAGAAAGAAAGAAAGAAAGAAAGAAAGAAAGAAAGAAAGAAAGAAAGAAAGAAAGAAAGAAAGGAAGAAAGAGGGAGGGAGGGAGGGGAGGGGAGGGGAGGGGAGGGGAGGGGAGGGGAGGGGAGGGGAGGGGAGGGAGGAAGGAAGGGATAATATTATCCAAGATCCTACATAAATGAATTAATTTCACAGGCCATAATTTACTAAATCCTTGAAGCAGACCAAAAAGCAGGAAATATTAAGGGGAAAGGGAGAAGAAATTCTTTAGGAAATTATGCTGCCATTAAATACTGGCATTTGAGAGAATATGTAAAAAATGGAGAAATGCATTATAATATTAAATGCAGAATACAGAATTATATATTTCCTTATCTCAGCCTCTTCCACTACCTGAAGGTGAAAACAGTTGGGGAAAACCTAGAAACACAACCGCAGTGCTTTCTTGGCTAGTTCCCCAGCTACAGATGTGCTTTCAGCTTAAAACCACCCCAGTTGCTTCTACCCTTCAAATCTTGCAATCCCAGAGAGGCAGACATCAAATGGATATTCAGAAAGATAGGGAAAGTGATTCTGCAAAATGTTTACTTAACTTTGAAAAATGTCCTTTTGGCTTCCTCAAAGGAGACTGTCAGAGGATCAGAACGGGCCTAAAGTTTGGGATCTACTTACTTTGGGTCAACTCTTGATTACATTTCACCTATTACCTATACCTTCCCTCTTGGCAAAATGAGAATGATACCTGCCTAACAAAGCCACTGTGAGTACAAAGAAAGCAGTGTGTGCCCCAAGCGGTGGATATGCTTTGGGGGGGAGGGAACTAAGCAGTAGTAATGAGTATTATCTGACTTAGGAGAGGAGTCTATCCCTCCTTTCTAAGGAACCAGAAAGGAGAAACACCCTGCTAGCTAGTAAGCCTATAAAGTGGCTCAGCTCTTAGGAAAACAATTTGGTGCCATCGTTCACCCAGCTATTCCATATTGGACTATTATCCAAGAGTAACTTTGCACATATGAGCTAGGTTCATGACTGAGAATATATCCCCAGCAGCACTGTTTATAAAAGCAGAAGTCTAAAAACTCTGATGCCCTAAGACAGTAGAACGGATAAATCATCACGGCATAGCTTCCCAGTGTAGTATCTTATGGGAGTAAAACTGAATGAACTACATCTTAGGAAAACCTTAGAAGTAAAGGTTGAATGAAAAAAGCAAGTCCTCATATGACATTCTTTATATGAAATATTAAAAAAAAAAAAGCAAAAGTAAACTACATATTATTTAGATATACATGTGTATGTGATAAAAACAGCAAGAACTCAGTATCTGGGTGGCTTAGTCAGTTATTGGTCTGCCTTTGGCTCAGGTCACGACCCCGGGGTCCTGGGATCGAGCCCCATGTCAAGCCTGTTTGGGGCTCCCTGCTCAGCGGGGAGTCTGCTTCTCCCTCTCCCTCTGCCCCTACCCACCTACCCCACTCACGCTCTTTCTCCCCCGCACTCTGCCAAACAGCTAAATAAAATCTTTAAAAAAAAAAAGGAAGAAAGCCAAAGCAAGGGAATGAAAAATGCAAACGTCAGACTTTTGGGTACTTTGAGGGCGAGGAGGCAGAAAAGATAAAGAAGTAGAGGTTGTGTAAGTGACAAACAATGTCTTAAGTCTTGGGTTCAATGGTTGCTTAATATATTATTTAGTGAACAGAATAAAATAAAGCTAAGGCCACTCATGGACCAACGACCATGGGCATGCCTAACTCTGCACTTGAAGACTGTGTAACTGCTGCGAATGATGGACAGAACATTTCCTGTCAACAACATTTCCTAGACTTAGAAAGAAATGGAATCAGCAGAAGGGACTCAACTTAACAGAGGAATTACGAGGGAAAAAAACACGGTCAAAGAAGGACTAGAAGTCCAAGCGACTACAGCAAAACAAAGGGTCTTGAGTAATATCTTACCCTGAAGGAAAACACATCAAGACAAAGGATGGTAGGTGTGAGCCTGAGAAGGAAAGAAACAACAAGTACAAAGTTGGAGAAACACCAGGCTGAAGGCCGGAACGCTTCCACGACAGAGGAATGCTACACTTCCAATTGTCTACAGATCTCTGTTTGAACGAATTCTCTGAAAATCTCTTGCTCCAATTAACAGCCACACTTCACATGTACGTGTTTTTTATTTTATCTCCATATCCTCATCTTCCTTTGAAAGAGAAAAAAAAGAGAATCTTGACATCCTAAAAGCAGCTTTGTCACTGCCCGAAACAATAAAGGGTTGTACCAAAATAGTAATAATTTGTGCATTTATTGAGCAATGACTACATGTCCCACACCCTGCGAAGTGCTTTTATTTGTGAATTCATTGAAGTCTTGCCACACGTGGGCTGAGACTCTCAGCATGTCTTTATGCTGGAGATGTGAAGGCATAGGTTCAATCTTCTTGAAGATGGCCTGCCTGGCTGAATTATCTGCTGCTCCCGCCCGTTTTCTTATCTGCCCCAAAGCAACTGGGACAGAAGGTGAGCTGGTAGGTCCCGACTCCACCCAACTCCCGGCAATATTCAGGGTGATGCCAGCAGCACCCCAGGGCTGCCCTGGGTGCCTGGCTTCTTCTCTCCCTGAATCAGAGGTAGCCAGGAACCCAAACCTGAAGCTGAAAGGGAAGGAATCGGTAAATACAATTCCCCCCATCACCTGTCTGCACTGGCAAATCATCTCTGTCTCACACCCCTTGCATTACAAATGTGCATTCCGTAGCTTTAGCTAATCTTGGGTTCTCCATAGAAAAGAAATGTCCAAACAGTACATGTTCAAGGTTGTAAGACTCCAATTAACTCTGGCACTGATTGCTTTGTCATTGAGTAAAGGGAGTCACTTTCTTTAATCGATGGGGTGAGAATCAAAAATTAAATGCAGTTTGCTGAGGCCCTGAGAAGCCATGGAGGGCTATAATTCTCCTACAAAGTGAGAATGTCAGAGTGTTAGGATCATGGCGCAGATCGATTTTACAGGGTAAAATCTGGATGCCTATGCCATATGCCAGACCGTAACGTCATGATCTCTGGGCAGGGAGGGCTAGGGACCAGGCTTCCCCAAATGACTAGGCTATCATCGCCCAGAAACTTGAGGAAAATGAAATAAACACAGAGGTAATAACTGGAAAAGACCTGGCAAATTTTCAGATGGTTTTCATTTACGGTGAAGTTAGGAGGACAAAATCAATTACCTCTATATCTGATACTAAAAGTTTTAAATTTTGGACATAGTATCACATACAAATCGTACTAAATAAAAAGAGATTTCATCAGTTATGATGCTTTTATTTATCTTTAAGTTTTGTTTCTCAGCCTACAGCAAAGACTTCCACAAGGGCTTTCTGCCCTTTGTTATTTGTACAAAGGCTCCAATGAGCATCAGGAGGGGACATCAGTCAGATGGAGGCCCCTCCCATGCCACTTCTGCCACCTATTAGGAGAATGTTTTTATCTGTGGAACAGGCTTGTTTCGAACTTTATCTTTCCTTTGGATGACCGTGTTATCTCTATTAATTTTCCAAAGAGAACAGAGCGCCCCTCTAAAAACTGTTTAGGTTCCTAGAAAAGAAAAATAACCATTTTCCCCAAAATTTACATTACAAATTACATTTCATACCCAATGGGAAAGTCTGTTTATTTTTTACTCAAACTACATCAACTCCTTCCCAGAAATAAAATTCTAGATCCCTGCTCAGCTTAAAAAAAATCTTTCCAAAACAAACCAGGGTGACACTTGTCGTAAATATATCCTCATTCTGTATCTACTCCATCCCCCTGTATTTAATAAAAATGTATCTTGATATGTATTTACACACTGGATATGGTATTTCTACATATCTGGTTGAAAGCAGAGAGATCACAAATAAGTTAGCCAGTTATCTGGATGTAACTGGGTAACATGCATACGAAACTATATCTAACATTATACATATACATAAAATACACTGAGTATGTTTTTATCTTCTGTATTTTTAATATATCATTGTATTTATGTAGACAGATTTACGTGTGTACATCAATACACATTTCACATGTTGAAAGTGATTCCAACCAATGAAACTAAGCACGTAAACTCAGAAAATTACTTCCGGAGCAGGGACAAAGTTAACCGAACCTTAATTTGATCTGTTACTTCAAGATGATCATGGAACGTTCTACTCAGTACAAAACAAGTTAACACAAAGTACTTAAGAAAGCTTAATTTTGCAGAGTTTCACAGTTACTTACTGAACTTGCTTATTCAAATCCATCTAAATCCCACTTGGAGGGGGTTCTAGATCTTCGAAAAGGTACATCTCAGGCCAGGTCTGTCGGGGCTGGGATAATGAGAGCTCCCAGAGGACCCAGGGACTGTCTCCACCATCGGACAACAGTACAGACTGGAGAAACAGATCTCACACCAGGCTGTGTCCGTTTCATTGGTCATTTAATGCGGCCTGGATTCATTCAGTCACGCTAATTCACTTGACAAGTTATGTTTACAGTAGGCTTGTAGAATTATCTTCAATTTGAAGTCAGTGGGGTAGGAAGTAGCTTTTCCAGTGCCTTCCGGACATTTCCACACCATCCTATTTTTCCTATGTGGTTGAACTAGTTGCTGGCCTACCTGGGGACACTTAGATACTCTCAGATGTTTACTGATGTCAGTATTGATCATTCAAGACAACTAGTAAGACCTCACTCATGAGTCTCCTGTCACCAGTGGCCCTTTGTCTAAAATTGCAACATAGCCCAACCTGTATGTGCATGCACTGTACCCCTCGTCCACGTTACTTTTTTTCTTACCTCTCTTTATTATCTAACATGCCTTTATTTTACTTATTGTTATTTGTAAGAAGGCACAAATCACATAATAATATCTTGTGGATTTTTCTGATTCCCCTGCTAGACTATAAGCTCCATAAGGACAAGAATTTGAACAGTTTCTGGGTCAACTCCAAGAGCTGGGAGCAGTGCTTGAAGAAGAGGGGGTGATCAAAAAATATTTTGATCACATGAATAAACCACAATGCAAACAGATCGATCGAGATAAAAAGGCAGGAGTGTTAGAGGAAAAGGAAAGAAAAACACATCTTCGATGTTCTAATGGTTCGGCACCCAGGTCGATTTGTTTTCACTTTCACGGTGAAACTGAGCCTCAGTTTTCCTTTCAAACTTGTGGGCCATTCCTTTATCATCTCCACAGAGTTTTCCAGAAGAAGTATGCTTGGATGTGATCAGATAACACGTCCAATGGCCCCAATTACCCTGAATTCTTGCCAGAAGGAGAAACATTAGGGTTTTGTTTGTATCCTTCTGTGTATTTGAATTGGCACTGGTAGACGTAAATGTTGAAACTGATTTTATTTTAAATGTAGTCCCATTTCCCAACCTCCTGCCAATCTTTTTATCATCAGTTGCCGGCCAGGCTTCACAAGCCATACTTACCATGGTGTCTGTTTTTGTTCTACTTATCTTACGGATTGGCAGAATGCGTGGTTCCACTTAGTTTACAAGTCGTGTATGTTTTTCTTCCACTTATTTTACCCCATGATCTAAGACAGAGGTTAGCAAAGTCATTCTGGAAAAGGTTAGATAGTAAATATTTTAGGCTCTGCAGGTTACACTGTCACTGCAGGAACTATTCACCCCACGGCTGCTCTTCCAAAGCAGCCATGCACAATATACAAAAACAAGTGGGTGTGGCTGGGAGCCAATTAAACTTTATTTTTGGACAATGAAATCTCACTTTTATATAATTTTCACATGTAATTTTTACATAATATTTTCTTTCGATTTTTTCAACCATTTCAAAATGCCAAATCCATTGTTAGGCGGTGGGCCATACTGCAGCAGGCAACAGGAGGGGCTGCAGTTTGCTAATGCCTGGCCTTACAAACTAAAGGATTTCTTCAAGTGGTTCTTAAGCTGGAAAAGGTGATGTCCAGATCCTTCTTTCAATCCCTACCCCCTAAATGCACATTACCACGGAAAGTTCTCTGCAAGCCCAAAGACCGAAGCTGCTAAGTGAACTCATGGCACAGGAAACCAGACTCTCACCAGGGCTCTTCAATCTCACTTGTTTACTGCTTTCCGCTCTTTGGTGCTGTAGAGCCAACACCCATGCACAATCCCTACTGGGAAAAGGCAGCAGGAGGCCAGAGAGATATTCAATAGAACACTGCCCCTCACCTCCTCAGAGGTGTTCAGTGCTCCTTCCCCTCCACTCCCACAGCCTTTGTTCATCTCTGTGCCCAGGGTCCTCATCCCACGTATAGCAGAGCTCCCCCCCAGCCCTGGCACTCTGCTTAGCAACTAAAATGCCCAGTGCGTGCTCACGGAACGCTGTGCCCTCACTTTAGGCAGATCTGACAGAGTACTGCCCAGCGCAGAGAGAAGGAAGCTTTCTGAGAACAAATACAAATGGATAGGACTGTGTGGCACGGTCTCTGGGCCTTGTGCCCTACAGATTGGGGAAAATAAACCTTTTGTACATCACTCCAACTTGAAGAATGGATTCACTGACTGGACAAAACGGGAAGCTATCGGCAAAGGTAAAATCCGCACTGGCCTTAAAAAATGATTCCACTTCCTCTTGTCTCTCCTCTGCGTCTCTACGGGTTTCCATTACCACCACTTTCTAAGGGGTCCCAAGCCTAGCCATCAGTGATGGTGAGTATTCATGTTTCAGTCAAGATGGTCAAGTCTACGGGTAGTTGCTACAAGTCATACTATTACCTGTGGACAGACCCTGAGATCATCTCAAGGGAGCGGACACCTACACCCAACCTTGTCCAAGCAGCATTTGTTCCAACAGGAACATCTCAGGCCAATCAAACGAAGGTGTGCTTAGAACAGAACTGCTCCTGCCGTGTCCCTCTCTTCACTTTTCATCCTGCTAGAGGCACTTTTTCCTTCCACTTTGCCCAAAGTGGTTCACTGCGCTGACCACAAACTAAAAAGGACTTGGGGTTTCTCCAAACCTTTTTGAACTGGAAAATCATGCTGTGCTTATGCTGCCCCTTAAATAGGTTAAAAGAAAAACCACTGAGTAGGGCGCCTCAGATCCCAACACTGGTCAAGGGCTGGTGCTATCTGCAGAGTAATGGAGCTACTGGTGGAACACTGTGGGTTGGCTCATGAACTGCATATATAGTTAGAGCAGAGTTCCTGTGGTCTTCCATTCTGGAAAGTACTGCCTGTCATGGCCTGCCCTGCTTCCCAAGGGGAGTAGACAGAATTCTAAGAGGGCCCCCAAGGCTCCCATGATTAGGTTAGGTTAGGTTAGGTTAGGTTGTATGCCAAAGGTGAAGGGAAATTGCAAGTCTTTAATCAGTTGACTTTGAGTTAATAAAAAGAGATAAAATGAACAAGCCATGAAAAGATATGGAGGAATCATAAATGCACATTACTAGGTGAAAGAAGCCAATCTAAAAAGGCTACATACTGTATGATTCCAACTCTATGACACTCTAGAAAAGACAAAATAAAGGAGAAATATAAAGATCGGTGATTGCCAGGGGTTAGGGGAGAGGGAAAGATGGACAGACACAGCACAGAGGATTTTTAGGGTAGTGAAACTATTCTGCATGATACTTAAGGGTGGATACATGTCATTATACATTTGTCAAGATCAACAGAATGTACAACACAAGAGTGAACTCTAAGTAAACTATGGATTTGGGGTGATAATGACATGTCGGTGCAGGTTCATTGATTGTAACAAAAGTACCATTCTGCTGTGAGATGTTAGCAAAAGTGACATGGGAGAAGCTACGCATGTGTAGAGATAGTGGGCATAAGGGAAATCTTTGTAACTTCCCCCTCATTTTTGCAATGTACTTAAAATTTCTCTAAAAGATAAACTCTACTTTAGGGGCGCCTGGGTGGCTCAGTCATTAAGCGTCTGCCTTCAGCTCAAGGCGTGATCCCAGGGGCCTGGGATCGAGCCCTGCATCGGGCTCCCTGCTCTGCTGGGAGCCTGCTTCTTTCTCTCCCACTCCCCCTGCTTGTGTTCCCTCTCTCGCTGGCTGTCTCTGTCAAATAAATAAACAAAACTTTAAAAAAAATAAATAAAAATAAATAAATAAACTCTACTTTAAAAAAAAAAAAGAGGCCACTGATGGGCCTCACCTAATCTGGTGAGCCCTGTAAAGAAGTCCAGAGCTTTCCCTGAAAGCAGACACTTGTAGCTACAGTGATGCTCTTTTGCTAACCTTGAAGAAACAAGACGTCATGAGTATCTCATTAATTCTACAAAGAAATGAATCCTACCAACAGCTTGAGTGTGGAAAAAGATCCTTCCCCAGTCCAGTCTCCAGATGAGAACACAACCCAGCTAACACCCTGACTGGAAAGTGAGACCCTGTCAGACCCTGAGCAGAGAGCCCAGGGAGGCCTTTCCTAGACTTCTAACTCACAGAATATATGAGAAAATAAATGGGTATTGCTTTAAGCACTAAGTTTGTACTAATACGTTATGCAACATAGACAACTAACACACCAATTGCAGCAAATACCCAATAATAATAAGCACAATGGTGATGATGATAATAATATACATTGTACTGCACACAAATACATCTTTGTTTTTTTCACTGGCTCACAATTCCAATCTCACTCGGTTGCTGAATCAAAATAACATAGTGAGCAAAACCACAAGCACTGAAATTTTAGTGACCATTTGAATCGTGCTTTGCCCTCTTTCTTGCTGTGAATCCTTTGGCAATCTTACCCCTGCAAACTCTATACAACAGAGATAAGAATACCTTTCTAATAACACTGGTTCTTAAATTTAGTGGCTCAAGGTATGCAGTCGTGAAGCTCTCTAAATGCTGATTCCCAGGTCCTCCCCTAGTTCTGATGTAATAGTAAGGGGTGGGACATGGACACTGGGGCATTTACAAGTTCCTCGGTGGATTCTCATGGGTAGCAAAACAGAAAACTGGCGACCCTGTAGAGTTGTAGTGATGAGTAAAAGAGACAGTGATGACTTCCAATGCCGAATACTCATGGAAAGTCACTTTTTTGCCCTTGTTTTATGGGGTAGAGAAGCTTAAGACCAGAGAAGTGAATGACCTGAGCTCACACACTCACTTACAAGCTCTAGTACTCAATGTAGCTCACCCTATCACACCTGATCCAAAAGGCCACCAGATCCTCCCTCCAGGTCTCTGTTCCTTTTTTTTTTTTTTTTTTTTTTTTTGTCCAATCTCAGGTCCTTGGGAAGTAACCAATAGAACGTGGGTCAGTAAACTGGAGCCTGTGGCCCAAATCCTGCCATTACCTACTTTGGTTGAAAAAAGAAAAAATGGAATCAAGTTGTATTGGAAGTGGCCCTTTCATTTATGGCTTTTCTGCTACAATAGCAGAGTTGAGCAGTGATCACACAGCCAAAAATAATTCAGTATCTGGCCCTTTACAGGAATGCTTTGCTGACCCCTGCAATAAACAATAACCGAGATGATGCTTTACCACTACGGATGGCCTAACTGGTGTCCACTGAGTCGATGCTGATTTTCCCAGAAAATTAAAAACAAGATATACCTGAATAGTTAAAATGCTTAACTTCACAAAAGAGATGGAGGCCGTGGGAAGTGTTGGACTAGCTGAGGCCATCAGGCCTCCCAGGAGCCAGGGCATAAATGGAATCCAGATTTTCTACCTTCCATACAGCGCTGCTTGCAACCCACTGCAATTTAACTTACGTAAAACCGCTACTGAGAGGACAGATTTGAATGGGGCTGGAGAGGTAATTCCATTTTTGTTTTCCATTTGTTTTAATATTGCAAAGCCAAAAATAATTTCAATGGGTTGGATAAAACCTGTGGAGGTTTTAGGAACAAGACTGTCACTCTAGAGTTAGCTCCTAATTCTCTGGAATAACGTAAAAAACTGCCTTCTGTTGTTTTGAAAAGGTCAAACAGAACTAAAGTACATATGGGAAAAGCACTGTGTTTAAACGCTTTAAGTGACTGCACTTCATTCTATTAAACTCCAAATAGGTAGGAATTCAGCCCCCAGTGAGCTCTGTTTTAAACTGAAAGATTTCTCTTTGTGTTATTTACCCCACTGTTCCAAGTGGCATAAGCCTTCCCTGTGCATGGATAAGCGCCCAGCCAACCAAAGAGTCTGACATAATAAGGAAGAAATCACCTCGGGAGCTGTTTGTCTTTCATTGAAGTCTCTTGGCCGCTGGTTATCACACTGCAGATATTTCCTGGAGCCAAAAATTATTGCATTTCAAAAAGATTTTTTAAATCACTATTCTTCTCAGTTGTGGCATTCCTAGGTTCTCTAGATGCATTTAATTTTTAAAAGTAAATTTCAATAAACCATTTATTTATTAAAAAAAGAAATGCACTTTCTGACTTTCTGCTACTTATCTGTGGCACAAGAGAAATGAACCGGCTGATCTCTTTGGCCCCTTCTCTTTCAGACCAGGTGCGATGAGGTACTCTTACTGATTATATTCACCTAGATACACAAAAGCAAGACTGGCACTGCCCCAGGTAAGGAATCAAGGTGGTACAACCAAGTACATATGCTACACATGCTATTTTACCATGTTCTATGAGCTCAATTGTTTGCTGAGGCTGGTACTTTATACAAACAAGATGTACAGCTGGTCCTCATTCCTAAGGAGTGAAGAGTCGATCTGGAAAAGGTAACACTGAAATGCACCAAAGTAAGGAACAATTACCTTTCAGATACAGAACATACATGGTGGAAAATAAATTCTCAGCAACTTAGATTTATTTGTTCTGCTAGCAAGAAGTGCTCCATAAAAAATTTGATCGGGTCCAAAAGAAAGAAAAACTGCAACTTCAAAGCTTTCCAGAGTTGTTTGTGGTGCTAAGGTACACAGAGCATGATGACGTTTTATTTAGGATGCTGGCCAATGGGTGTTTTTGGTTATCCATATGTGTGCCCAACCTGACTAAGAGGAAGAGACTGGGGGATTACTCTGCTCCATATGCTGAAGCAACAAACATTCAGGGCTTGGCGGGTGAGGTAAAGTATGTCCATACTGTATTCCTTTTCTACTGCAGTGTAACAAGTTACTACAAAAAAAGTGACTCAAAACAATATAAGCTCGTTATCTTACAGTTTCCATGGATCAAGAGTACAGACACAGCTGACCTGAGTTCTGGGCTCAGGGTTTTACCAGGCCACATCCAAGGTGTGAGCTGGGCTGTGGTCTCATCTGAGGCTCAGGCTGTTGGCAGGATTCAGTTCCTTGTGGTGGCAGGACTGAGGTTCCATTCTCATGCTGGCTGTCAGCTGGTGGCCACTCAAAGATCCTAGAAACTGCCCGCAATTTCTTGCTACATGGCCCTCCACAAGCCCCACCTCACACTTTCAATCATTCTGACTTCAGCGAAGGTTCAATTCCATTTAAGCTATCACCTGATTAGGTCAGGCCCACCACGACAGTCTCCATTTTAACTCAATGTCAACAGATTAGTAGCCAAATTGTAGAAGTGATACCCCATCATACCCATGGTTCTGCTCACACTCCAACAGAGGCTATCACAAGGTGGCTGCACAGCAGGGTAGCAGAATATTGGGGGCCATCTTGGAATTCTGCCTAGCATGCATATGGGGGCCCTGGGTGAGGGGAACATAAGGGCAAGGAAGAATTACATGCATAGGCCCATTTCTGTTCAGGAGAGTAAAACAGCTCCCCATAGTTAATAGGAAATTGTGAGTAATGAGGACAGAATCTGTATAAAAGGGGTGGGATCAACTTTTGTACAAACTTGAAGCCAGGCAGGAATTGGATGTAATGCCATGAGCTTCAGGAATTCATCCACCAGCCTGGTGCTATTCAAAATAGGGCCCATCAGCTGGACCAACAACACCACCTAAGACTTGCAGGAGACAAATTCTCAGGCCCACCCCAGACCTACTGAACTACAATTTCTGGGGGTAGTGCTCAACAATCTGTTTTAACAAGTTCTCTGGGTAACTCGGGTGTTCGCTCAAGCTCACGAAACACCGTGTTAGCTAACGTTGTATGTCTGGGGTTTTTCCTACAATGATGAAGAGTCTACAAAGCACTCCCAGTGATTTGACTAAAAGAGTTCTGTAACATCTAAAAGAGATCAATACTTTCCAAATACACAAAGATCAGAAAGTCAAGGTTACAGATGAATGGACCCCTAAACAAATATGTTCAGACCCAGGGGAGAGGGCCTATGCTTTATCCTTCTGAGCAGCTGAATGCTCTCACACATATCAACAGGACGTCTGCTACTAACAAGGAACTCTCAAGGAAGCTGTATATTAATTATTTTCTTAGCATCAGCACAGCCAATGGAGAAAAGACACTCTTGGTCATTCTGATGATTTAAGAACAGAAGGTCAGCTACTCATCTAATGAACTGTATGTAAGTGTATCCTGATTCTGATCCCTAAGTACCATTCACCTGGAAAATCCCTGACGCTGGGACTGCATGGACACACAACAGTCATGTGAAAGTCTCACAGGGCAGGAGCCCAAGTTAGAAGCACTTGACTGGTAGTTAGAAGTCAGGGCACTGGCATCTCACAAACCTGGCCTGGAATCCCAGCTCTGCCACCGGTCACCCTCTGTAAGTCTCTCAGCTCTTCCCCTCTACACAAAGGGGACAATACCAGCACCCTCCTTAGTGAGGATTAAATAATTCAGGCACCACTCAGCAATAAGACAACCCAATTAAATATGTCCGAAGGATCTGAATGAGTATTTCTCCAGTGAAGATACACACATGGTCAACAAACACATGGAAGGACGCTCAACATCATTAGTCACGAGGGAACTACCAACCAGAACCACAATGAGCTAGCACTTCATATCTACTGAAATGCCTATAATTAAACAACACATGAGAACTAGTGTTGATGAAGATGTGGAGAAACTGGAACCCTCATACAGAGTTGACGGGAACAGTTTCACAGTTCCACAAAAGGTTAGGCAGAATACCATACATATTCTGTTATAGACCAAGGTACATACTCAAGGGAATGGAAAAGAAATGTCCGCACAAAACTTCGTGTATGGATATTCACAGAAGCGTTACTTGTAATAGCCAAAACATGGAAACAACCCAAATGTCCATTAGCTAGCTGATAAGTAGATAAACAAAATGAGGTCTATTCATGCAACAGAATATAATTCAGCTATAAAAAAGAATAAAGTAGTGGTACTCACTATAACATGGATGAACCCTGAAAACAGAACACTAAGTGAAGGAAACCAGTCACAATAGGGCACGTGGGTGTTGCAGTCGTTAAGCGTCTGCCTTCGGCTCAGGGCGTGATCCCAGCGTCCTGGGATTGAGCCCCACATCAGGCTCCCTGCTCTGCTGGGAGCCTGCTTCTTCCTCTCCCACTCCCCTGCCTGTGTTCCCTCTCTCACTGGCTGTCTCTCTCTCTCTATCAAACAAATAAATAAAATCTTTAAAAAAAAAAAAAAAAGATTGTCTATTTCTTCTTGTTTCAGTCTTGGTAGTTTTAAAATTTCCAGGAATGCACCCATTTCTTCCAGATTGCCTAATTTGTTGGCATATAGCTGCTGGTAATAAGTTCTAATAATTGTCTCAATTTCCTTGACTGTAATAAGAGATAAAGTCACTCTAGGGGCGCCTGGGCGGCTCAGTCATTAAGCGTCTGCCTTCGGCTCAGGGCGTGATCCCAGCGTTGTGGGATCGAGCCCCACATCAGGCTCCTCCGCTAGGAGCCTGTTTCTTCCTCTCCCACTCCCCCTGCTTGTGTTCCCTCTCTCACTGGCTGTCTCTGTCAAATAAATAAATAAAATCTTTAAAAAAAAAAAAAAAAGGAAACCAGTCACAAAAGACCACGTAATTATATGTTTCCATTGTAATAAATGTCCACAATAGGCAAATCCATAGAGAAAGACAGTCCATTAGTGACTGCCAGGAGCTGAGAGAAAAGGAGAATGAAAGCGACTTACAATGTAAATATTCTGGAATTAGATTGTGGTAACTGTTGCAATACCTTTTCACTGTACTAAGACCCACTGAATTATACCTTTTAAAGAAGCAACTCTTACAGTATGTAAATTGTATCTCAATTTTTTAAATAAAAAAAAATCCGCAGAGATAGACCTTATCAGCGCCACTAGCACATAGACAATGAATAAAAGCTATCTTAGCAAGCTAACAAGACTGGTAAGAATGTAAAATGATGCAGTCACTGTGAAAAACAGTATGGGGGCGCCTCAAAAAATTAAACCTAGAAATACCACTGATCTAGCAATTTCACTTGGGGGCACATCCCGAAAGGAACTGAAATCAGGGTCTCAAGTAGACATACATAAAGTGCAACAGTGGAAGCCATCCAAATGTCCATCAACAGATGAACGGACAAATACGGTCCATCCACACAGCGGAATACAGTGCAGCCTGAAAAAGGAAGGAAATCCTGACACCTGCTACGACATGGCTGAAGCTTGAGGAGCCAGTCACAGAAGGACGAGTCCTGTATGATTCCACTTACTGCAATACCTAGAGTAGCCAAATTCACAGAGACAGAAGGTTAGAATTATGGGTGCCAGGGATAGGGGATGGGAATGGGGAGTTTCCACTTGGGAGGATAAAGACGTTCTGGAGATGATGGTGATGACAGTTGCACACAATGTGAATGTATTTAATGCCACAGAACTGCACACTTCAAAATGGTTAAAATGGCTAATTTTATGTTATATGTAATCACCATTTTTTAAAATTAAAAATAGAGGTAAACACAGTATTGTGGATGAAGGCTATAAAATAATGTCTTTTCCAAATTCCCAATAATGAAGTAATAGCAAAATACCATTATGTTTGTCTTTTAAAAAAAATAGTCAGAAATGACACATCCCATCACTGCAGTGGGCCCAGGACCACAACGCACTCACATGAACATCAGTGAGTGTCTCCAGGATTGGGGAGGCAAAGCTGAGGGGTCCTTTTCGGGACTCACTGATGATCTCTGCTTGCTGGGGAGCAAATCATATGCCATCTTAGCTCTGAAATGTTTGCATACCAGCTTTTCCAAGGCAGCCATCTGGGCTGTGTGCCCTGAAGAGATGTCTCAGGTATCTTTGGAGCTGAATGAATCAAACTAAACCCAGAAGCAATCATCTCACAGGGGGTGCTTTTCAGAGAACAAGTGGCCACCTGTATGCCAGATACCACATTTTGAAAGGCTAGAAAGAGCTGTCCAATTTAGGGTTAATGAAGTCTTTGAAAAGATAACTATACATTGTCAAGACGCTAGGTCTTTTCATAATAAGTACAAGCCTAGAATGAGTAGTGATTTTTTTTCATTGACATGTTTATCTGGTTGTCCTGCGAATAGTTTTTACTCTTCATCAAAGAATTTCAAAAACTGCTATGCATGCAGAACAAAATAATGATAATAATCATTTAAAGTATTCAGAAAAATCCTAATATGCCCAAGAGAAAATATAATTATATGAGTTCTGCTCTACTATTGTTAGTTTGATTTCACCAGACGCATAATACCTCTTTGGTTTGATTTAATACCTCATCTCATATCCCAAGAGAAATCTGTGTAGGGGAAAAAACCTCATGATGCATACCTGCTGTTTATTATTACAATTTCTCATAAAAGTTGAGTGTTTGCACTATTAGCTTCACAAATGGAGTGAAAAGACCAATAAATGTTGAATATGTCTCTAGAAGATAATACAGACATGGTGAAAAATCACTTTTTAAATCTTCACACCCAAAGTATGTGTTTCAAATTTTTTTCATTAAGTAAAATTTCTGCATCAAATGGATTCAGTCCAATAAAATATGACTTAACTTCTAGTTAAATATTTAAAATTCAATCCATGCATTTTTATCTGCCCTTTCCCAAAGCTTATTAAAATGAGAATAAAGGGGAAAAAATAAAACATTTTTAAAAACAAGAATAAAGAAATTTGAAAATAAGGTATGATTTCATGCATATATGGAATTTAAGAAACAAAACAAATGAACAAAGGGGAAAAAGTAAGACAAACCAAGCACCAGACTCTTGACTCTAGAGAACACACTGATGGTGACCAGAGGGGAGGTGATGGGGGGGTGGGGGAAATAGGTGATGGGAATGAAGGAGGGCACTTGTTATGAGGAGCATCAGGTGATGTATGGAAATGTTGAATCACTATATTGCACCCCTGAAACTAATATAATACTATACGTTAACGATACCAGAATTTATTTTTTTTTTTTAAAGATTTTATTTATTTATTCAACAGAGACAGAGACAGCCAGTGAGATAGGGAACACAAGCAGGGGGAGTGGGAGACGAAGAAGCAGGCTCATAGTGGAGGAGCCTGATGTGGGGCTCGATCCCAGAACGCCAGGATCACGCCCTGAGCCGAAGGCAGACGTTCAACCGCTGTGCCACCCAGGCGCCCCTCGATACCAGAATTTAAATTAAAAACATTAAAGAAAGAAATAAACAACCAGTCACAAGGATTTAAAGAAGAGAAGAGACAACAGAGAAAACAGATGCCAACAAAGGTTTTGAAGCTGGAATGCAGACATGAGCACTTAACAGGGCTGACTAAGGTGAAGCCAGAGCTGTGGAAGGGCAGGGGCCAGGAATGATCAAGCCAGTTCCTACATCATAATCCCAGAAAGGTCCAGAGATGAGAGGTGCCAGGTATCAGGAGGGAGGTGTGGGGCTGAAACCAGGGGTGAGGTCAGTTGTACGTCAGTCTAGAAAGATGGGTCTGGGTGCAAGAGTGGTTCAGTTGGTTAAGCATCTGACCCTTGATCTCAGCTTGGGTCTTGATCTCAGGGTCGTGAGTTCAAGCCCTGCATTAGGCTCACCGCCCAGTATGAGGGGGGAAAAAAAGGCAAGATCATCTCAAAGTCAACATGTTCAAAACCAAAACCCACTCTCTCAATATCAGCTGCCTTCCAGCCTGTAACTACCACACCTCTATCCTTTTGACCACCAGGCTCCAAAATCTTCAGTTATCTATGGTATATTCCTCTCCATTTGCCAAGTCCACAGAGCCATAGTCTTGTTGATTTTTTTCCATGAAAGGTTTCCAGGCCTGTGGTAGCCAGTCTCTAAGATTGCCCCCAGTAGTCTTCCGGGTAGTCACACCCGAGTGCCTCCCCTTTCTACATTAAATCGCAACTGACTTGACTGATCAACTCAATACTGCAGAAGTGCTCCAAAGCCAGCTCAGATTTCACTTGGATCTCATTAACTGCATTTTCTGGAGGTAGCCAGCCACATGTCATGACAACACACTCAAGCATCCACATGGAGATCCTATCTAAAAAGGAACCAATTTCCCAACACCAAGTTGTAAGCAAGTCATCTTGGAAATGGATTTCTCAGCCCCAGTTGAGCCTTTGGATGAGTGCAACCCCAGCTAACATTGGTCATTACCCTCTCCTGTTTCTATCCTGACTCTGAATATCCTACTAGACCAGCATCAGCCATGAGTTGGCTCAAGTTTTGTTCTGTTTTTTTATTTTAACTTGTCATTTTGACATAATTATATCATCACAAAAAGTTACAAAATAGGGGCGCCTGGATGGCGCAGTCGTTAAGTGTATGCCTTCGGCTCAGGGTGAGATCCTAATGTTCTGAGATCAAGTCCCCCATCAGGCTCCTCTGCTGGGAGCCCGCTTCCTCCTCTCCCACTCCCCCTGCTTGTGTTCCCTCTCTCACTGGCTGTCTCTCTCTCTGTCAAATAAATAAATAAAATCTTAAAAAAAAAAAAAAAGTTACAAAATAGTTGATAGAGTCCTGCGTACATTTTAGCCCCAATGGTGACATCTTACATAATTACAGTATAATATCAAAACAGGACATGAATAAAGCGAAAGGGAAAATTATCTCTTTTTACCTAAGCCTGACTTCGTAGCTATGCAAATGTTGGCAAGTTACCTGTTAGCTCTGAAACTCAGTTTCTCATCTCTAAAATGGGGATAATAGCTCCTGTTTCAGAGCTTAGTGGAAGAACTGAGATCGTATTCCTAAAACATCTACAACAGTACTTGGTTTGGCGCAGAGAATTCAATGAGTGGCAGCTGTTATAATTATTTTGTAGGTTTCACAATAAAAACAAATAGTTCTCAACTCATATATACTGATTGTCCCTTTCTCTATGAGATCAGCAGAAATAACACTGGATTTTTCTTTAAAAAGTTCCACAAGCCTTGACATCATAGAGACCTCAAGGATAAAGAAAACATACTTCAGGCACACAGGAAGAAAAGATAAATAACCTACCAAATAGAAAGAAAAAAACAAGTTACGTATTTCTCTGTAGCAACAACGAAAGCCAGACAATAATGGAGCAATGACAAGGATGTTTTGAAGGAAAGAATGTGAGACCCACACAAAATCTAGCCACGATACCACTCAAGCAAAGAGGCAATAGAGATATTCTCCAGCATAAAAGAGCTCAGACAACACAGAACCCTTGAGCCCTTTTGATAAAACTGCTTAAAGATGAAATGCAGACAAATAAGAGACAAAATTAAAGCCTGAAGAATGGAGGATCTCCGGCCAAACAACGGACAGTGAGCAGAGGATCCATTTAAGTAGAACTAATACCAAGCAATTGTGAGAAGCATGGTCACAGAGCATAATGTAACTGTTATATAAACTATCACAGCATGAAAATAATATAATAATGAGGACAATCAGATGGGGAAATAGGAAGAAATGTGAAATCACCAATGTCTTCAAATTTCATAGCAAGGAGTCAATCAAAATTATCTAGAACTGAAAACTGTAATTCAAAGACACAGAATGTCTCCAACTGCTTAATATTATTCATAATCTACTTCCTTAACCTCAGATCAATCTTTTAGGATCTAATATCTCTCTCAGGGAAAGAAAAAAAATACATCTATTTGAAGTTTAGTGCTTTCCCTGGTTCCAAATCAGTTTCATTTCTTCTTGTTAATCAAGGGAAATTAATTTTAATACTTTCACAAAATTGCATGAATAGTACACACGAAACTGCAAACACATTTTGGTGTAACTACCTGTCCATCTTCAGTCCTTCTTTCTGGAGGTGTGCAAAATGATAGCTACCCAAGGGGGATGATGTTTACCTCTAGCTGGTGGGGATTCTGGGTAGATTTTTATTTTAGTCTTCTGTCCGTTTCTGTATTAATCTAACAAGGATGTTGTATTCTTTTAATACAAGGAATAAACTCATGACTCGGTCTCTCTTGCAGACTTTTCTATTTTTGTTCTAGGTACTGCTCAAATGACATAAACTAGAAAGAAAGGTTGGCTTTGATAGGATTTATTCATGCTGGCTATCAGCTAGTAAAATCTAGCCAGCTTGCCTCTTGCTGCATATAAACATGGCCATAGATGCTGCATCAGCATCATACTGGAGTACGGAAGGAAAAGTCCTCAGCGCCTGGTTTGAGTGTGGGTTTTGTTTTCACTAATTGAAAGCCTCCTTCAGCGTCTCTATGAGCACATTTGCTTCTACAGATATTTGTACTGTACCCCAGAAAAGTTTAATTCTGAGATCCTAAATGAATCCAGTTTCCTGCCTTTTGTGCTTCTACGCAAAAATCCTATTCTCTCCGAAACTTATAGCAAATAAATAGTCTTTTTCTGGTAAATTCTTGGTTAACTTTCATACGAACAACAACAACAAAAATCTCTACTTTTGGCAAGTTCTGCAAGATGCCCAGCGCTTGTCAATAAAATTCAATTTCAATTTATATCTGTTATCAACAAACCTGAAATGTTCCTTCGATGTGGCAGAAAGGGTGTATTTCGCACAAGCTGCTGAGTCACGGGTTCTATTTCTGTCAGGGTAAGCTATCCTGAAACAAGCTAGGAATGCTGACTTCCACAGGAACCAGAAAGGATGGCTCTGCGTGGCTGACAAATTCAGACCAACGTGCAGCACTTGGATTATAAGCCAGTGTGGTTCTGAAGAGACACCGAGCTAAAATAAAACCTAAAACTAGAGTTAATAATCGAAGTCTAGGGGCGCCTGGGTGGCACAGCGGTTGGGTGTCTGCCTTCGGCTCAGGGCGTGATCCCGGCGTTCCGGGATCAAGCCCCACATCAGGCTCTTCCGCTATGAGCCCGCTTCTTCCTCTCCCACTCCCCCTGCTTGTGTTCCCTCTCGCTGGCTGTCTATCTCTGTCAAATAAATAAATAAAATCTTTTAAAAAAATAAATAAATAATCGAAGTCTATGTGTTTCAGGCAATTCAGAATCCAGCCATGAGTGAAAACCCTCAGAAACTTGCTAAGAAGAGAGAGAAACCCAAATGCCTCTCCACTTTTAGTAGCTTAGCAGGAGTCTCAGCAGAAGGGCAGGGCGACGGGACGGAAGCCGTGCTTTCCGACAGGGCACTGTTATCGGGGGGCTCCCACTACTAGAGTCACCCCCGCCCCGATGCCTCGAAATCTGGAGAGTTGCAGTGTTGTGGAGTCCTACCCAGGTATACCTGGTCAGCACCGCCCAGCTAAGCAGCTGTCTGTAAAACAAGGAGCTTCAGGGACGGTGCCTCAGCGCGATGCCCAGTTGTGACCGTGGTTCCTCGTACGGCGTGACAGATATTCACGGCCACACATGGTGCTGCGTGTGTGTGCATGCATGCACGTGTGGATGCGTACTTGTGTGCTGTATCTAGGTCCCCTTTCTGATAACACTTGCTAAAATATGATTTATGTTTGAGCAAAAATTCAGGTTATTTCTGAATGCTTCATGAATCCCTCAAGAAGAATCTGATTAAGAAAGTTAAAAAAAAGGGGGGCCTGGGTGGCGCAGGCGTTAAGCGTCTGCCTTCGGCTCAGGGCGTGATCCCGGCGTTCTGGGATCGAGCCCCACGTCAGGCTCTTCTGCTGGGAGCCTGCTTCTTCCTCTCCCCCTCCCCCTGCTTGTGTTCCTTCTCTCGCTGGCTGTCTCTCTTTGTCAAATAAATAAATAAAATCTTTAAAAAAAAAAAAGAAAGTTTAAAAAAAAAAAAAACTACTTCATTATAAGGCACTTCATGCCCAGTGCCCCCTCCAAAATTCCACAATGACCGTGTTAACTCACACTTAATGTATTTTGTAGGGGGTTGGGAGAGAGGCTTTTGTTTAATCTAGACTCAAAACACATCTCTGATGGGCCAGTATGTGACGATAATAGCTTTGCCCGTACATGCGTGTGTCTTGGGCACATCAGCCCTCAGGTACACCTGAGAAGCAAGCAGAATTTATCTTTCATCCTCTTTCTCATGTCCTCCTCTAGTTCCAGGGACCCATCTCTCATAGCCCTCAAGAATCCATGTCCTCAGGCTTTCTTATTCCCCAGTGGAAACCTTACCTCAGGGAAGAATTTGAAAACTGCATTCATACGAAGCTCTGAATGCCAGTTAGCTAACTATTTCCAGGAACGGGTTGCACACACATCCATCTTCTCTATTAAAGCAGTGAGATTTTTTTAAGTGCCCAGGAGAGGCTTTTGCACTGAGCAAGCTGCTCAGAATAAGGTTGTGAAATTAGAACGGAATTCCCTCCCCTGGGGAGTATTCACATTCTAGCAGAGATTAAAGCCCCAAGCCTAGGGAATGAAACCCTAATGGAGGAACATCAACTGGCAGGCAGAGGAAGCAGTTCTGAGGCCTTTTCAAAAGTGGATTTTCTGTAGTTCTCCAAAAATGCTACCCAGGTGGCCACCTTCCTCCTGGGGCTGTCCTGACAGATCCATTAGGCCAAGTTGCAAGCAATCCAGTTTATCCTTTGATCCACAGCCGTGCTTCCCAAAATTCATGTGTTCTGCAGGTGTCAAAGGGTATTACCCCTGGATAAAGGGATCTGTGGTCAGATAATTCTGGCAGACACAAACAAAATTAAGTGGGTGTCTCTACTAACAACTTTCTGAGTGTTAAAAAGGCTCAGGTGCATTTCAGAGCTTCAAGACAAGAATGTGTTCCTTGACGCTTCTCAAAATTAATCTCTCAGCTCTAAGCTTTGCAACACAGATCTTAGGCAATAGTTCTACCACTCAGATACCCAGTGGACACAGGAGTGGTCTTGGGGACCCTGGCAGGCATGGAGCTCATGGCACTCATCTCCCTTCAAGAGAAGCTGCTGCTAGGAGCACAGGCGAGTGGTATCATCCAGATACCGCACCTGGATTCAGCTAAATAGCACACAACAAAGTGCTACAGGCTGAGTGGCTTATAATCAACTGACATTTATGTTCACAGTTGCAGAGACTGAAGAGTCTAAGCTGAAAGCATCAGCAGACGATTGAGGGGGGCCACTTCCCGGTCCTCCCTGTATCCTTACATGGTGGAAGTGATGACAAAGCCATCTGGGACCTCTTTGGTAAGGACACTAATATCATTCCTGATGGCTCCACCTTCATGACATAATCACCTCCCAGAGGCCCCACCTCCTAATCCCAACACACTGGGGACTCATTTCAACCCAGCAATTTTGAGGGACTCTCAACAGCCTGGTTAAAATATTCTTAGATCAGGGCGTCTGGGTGGCTCAATCTGTTGAACATCTGCCTTCGGCTCAGGTCACGATCTCAGGGTCCTGGGATGGAACCCCGTGTCGGGCTCCCTACTCAGCGGAGAGTCTGCTTCTCCCTCTCCCTCTGCACCCCCCCCCCCACTGGTCATTCTCACACACTCTGCTCTCTCTCACTCTAATAAATAAATAATCTAAAAAAAATTATTTTTCTTAGATCGACAGTAGGCACAAGCTCTTCTTACACAATCCTTCTTTTCTTCTCTTATCATAAGAGTCACACCTGCATCTCCATCTGAAGGCTCTCCCTACCTTCTGCGGCACCCTATCCCCTCCTCCGTCACTAGCACTACAGCTCCCAAGAGACATGTCCACCCAGAATCTGTGAATGTGACTTTATCTGGAAAAAGGGGGTCTTTGCAGGATCTTGAGGTTATTATTAAGGATCTTGAGATGTTATTAAGGATTTTGAGATGAGATCCCCGTAGATTTGGGATGACTGGTCTCCTTATAAGAAGGGCCGAGCACGGAGAGACACAGAGAAGGCATGAGAAGACAGAGGCAGGGACTGTGGTGACGCTGCCACAGCTGGATTGGCCTGCAGCTGGAAGAAGCAAGGAAGCGTGTTTCCCTTCGAGCCTGTGAAGCAGGCACAACCTGCTGAGACCTGGTCCCAGGCCTCTGCTCTTCAGAACCGAGAGAGAAGAATTTACGCTGTCTAAGCCACGAGTTTGCAGTCATTCATTACCGTAACCCCAGGGAATGAACACAGACATGTCCTCCAACAACATCCTGCATGTCCAAGCCTATTTTGGTACCCGTTTCTTGAAGGACCTGCACTGAGATAGGAACGTCTTAAAATTCAAAGTCGGGGTGCCTGGGTGGCTCCGTCCGTTGAGCCTCTGACTCTTGGTTTTGGCTCACGATGTGATCTCAGCATCATGAGAGCAAACCCCACATCAGGCTCTGAGCTCCACACTGAGTCTCCTTAACACTCTCTCTCCCTCTGCCCCTCCCCACGAATCTCTCAAATAAATAAATAAATCTTTTTTTTTTTAAGTCAGTCTTGGGCCTTGGTCCCCTACACTTGCATTAAGATTCTGATTTATCAGGGCACCTGGGTGGCTCAGTCAGTTAAGTGTCCAACACTTGGTTTGAGCTCATGTCATGATCTCAAGGTCGTGGGATGGAGCTCCATGCTCAGTGCAGAGTCGGCTTGAGATTCTCTCTCTCCCTCTCCCACTACCCCTCCCCCTGGCTTGTGTCTCTCTCTCTCTGAAATAAACAAATAAAATCTTAAAAAAAAAAAAAAAAGATTCTGATTTACCTGGTCAGCTCTCCACAATAGTATTTCTCAGGTCTGGTTGCATATACTATTGCCTGGGGAAATTTTTTAACTTCCCAATGTCCAAACCACACATCAGACCAACTGAATGAGAATATCTCGAGGTATCAGTATTCTTGGAGGCTCTCCAGATACAGCCAGGTTAGACAAGTGCTTCTCTACAGAAGTTATTCTCAAATCTGAGCATGCAAGGGAACCATCTGGAGGGCTTGTCAGAACACAGACTGCTGAGAAGTGCGAGTGAGTAGGTCTGGGGACCGAGAACTTGCATTTCTGACAAGTCCCCCAGCTGCTACTTACATGGTGTTCCCAAGAGAACGCACCCTGAGAATCACTGAGCTAGAGGAAGACCCTGACCACACATTCCCCTAAAGAATTCCTGGGATCCCTTCTAGCCTTCCAGAATACCAAAATGTTATAGCTGGAAGAGGTTCCAAGTATCTCTCATCGTACAGATGGGAAAACTGCAACACAGAGAGGTAAAGGGGCAACCTCCCCTCTGCACTACCACCCCCTCTCCCCCAGTATAGACTAAATGTGCATATGCCCTCAAATTCCCATGCTGAAGCTTAATCCACAATGTGAGGGTATTAGGAGGTTGGGCCTTTGGGAGGACGCCGCAAGGAGACAACTGTCTGTGAAGCAGGAAGTAGGACCTCTCCAAACACAGAATCTCCTGGCACCTTGATCTTGGACTTCCAGTCTCCAGAACGGTGGGAAATAAGTGTCTGTTGCTTATAAGCCACACAGTCTAGAATATTCTATTACAGCAGCCTGAATGGAGTAAAACACCTTCCACCCCCTCGAAATTGATCCAGACCATAGATCTGGGTTTTGAGCCACACAGCTGGCTGATTAACTGCCATGGACTCTGCCCACAGAGCTTGTTTGACTTTCTGGTTTCTTCTCAACACGGCCCCACAAAATATAGCTGGGATCAACTGCCAAGACAAAACCCTCACAACGTGCAACGATGCAAAGCGACGAGTCCAGCCTCCCAGCGGAGGTGATGCTGAGGGCGTACAGCACATCGCAGCAGGCGTGGAGGTGAGTGAATGGGTTATCACTGCGGAGGACTGTCCTGTTTCACTTAAAATAGAACTTGTCACCCTCCAGCTCAGTTTTCTGCCGCCCTCATACATCAACTGAGAAAATTAAGCAAAGATTTCCTACCTTTTTTTAACGTATAGATTCTTTTAAAGGGCAAAAAATTGTCCAAAGTCTAATCTAAAGATAGTGCGAATAGATGAGGGCAAGATGTAAATGAATTCCTGTTCCCCTGAAGTCCTGGGGGTGGGAATCCTTTAATCCTGAGCAATTCCTACTCAGAAACACAAGCTGTAATGACTTTGTCTATGTCTATTGGTCCTAAAGGTGCTGCATCTTTTCCAGTAAAAACACTAGTCTTGGATCTCAGGGGTGCTGCAGCTTGCTCTGCCCAATACCAAAACACGTCTCTAACATGGGCTTGACTTTTTGGGGAGGAACGGGGGAAAGCCTGTAGAGCACAGTCGAATGCACAAAATACGGAAAGACAATCTGCCTAGCTCTAAACTGGACTGTCCAGGCATTTTAGTATTATCTCTACTGTTCCACTGAAACTAAAGACACACGAGAAAGACACATGTAGGGAAAACAAGGCCTAGGAAACACCATGTCCAACACCCCTCATGAGCAGCTCATGATTATCACCCTGTAGAGTCGTGTCTGGGAGCTTGGGAGGTTAAGGAGGCAAGCTGTTTTGTTTCACAAGGAATAACGTGAAGGACTGAGGAAAGCAAAGAGCTCTTTTATCATGTAATATAAATCCTTATGACTAATTTACTAGCGTTGTAATCTCCAAGGAGCAAATCTGTATACTTGGTGAAATCTGTTACCATCAAAACTGCCACAAATCAACCACTGATAGATGTCTTCGTAACGAGAGAGAAGCAGCGATGGGAGGCAATTCCCACACTTCCTGCAAAGATGGCACAAATGAGTGAAGAGTCAGTCGGTGCCCTGCCCTTTGCATCCGTACTGTGTTCTCCTGGGCAGAGCCAGCAGGGACAATATCCTGAGAAGTTCTTTTGAATGCCTCTAGGAACTTTCTCAGGCAAAGTGCGTAGAATATCTCCAGGCACCTGTGAGAAGTCAGCAAGCACTCACACACGCCCATTTTTTCAGGTACAAGAGGAAAGGAATGCATGTCCTGGGCAGAAAGGCAGCAACTCAGAACAAGTTTACCTGAGGAGGCAGGGAGGCGGATGGGGAAGGGCAATAATCACGACAGTCCCCATTTATTAAGCCACACAGCACGCAAAGCACACCCAGTGAACTGTCTCACGGATCCCTCTAGCGACCCTACAACTTACAGCCTACCACGATTTCCATGTTTCAGTCGAGAAAATTAATGCACAAAAAAATTAAACAGTCTGCCCCAGGCCACATGGACTGCTGGTAAATTACAAAATCCAAATGAATACTCAGTTTGATCTGATTCCATAATCCACAGCCTTGACTACAAGAGTCCAAAGCCAGCTGCTCCTTCCCTACCCCACTCTCACCCTTATTCCCAAAAGGATTTAAGGCAACTCTTTAATGAAACTCTTTAAAGAAACATTTTTTTTAATTCAAAAAAAAAAAAAAAAAAACATGAAAACTGAGGAAAATGGAGTAGAGGAAAAAAAATAATCAAATGTGTATTTGTACCCATGGCCAGGAAGCTACACCCTTGAATTTGGGATCTCTTCATAATTTTATCCTCAAGGTTAAACATGTGTTTAAATAACGTCTAGACTTCAAGTAACTGGAAGATGGAAGTACTTCGTGTGTTATGAAATGAACCTCATGCAATTCATTTCCACTGGGAAGATGAAAAAGATAGTTCCACTTAATGGCCATTAATATTTGAAATAAAGGCAGACACCTTTAAAAAAGTTTTAAAAAAAGCAATTACCTTTGGGAATCAAAGCAGAAATACCGTATTTCTTCATCTTTCTTGCTTGCTTCACATACTGTAGATGGCCTCTAGCCAAGGACGGAGGTAAAGACTTCCATTTTCATACACGACACAGTCCTGGAAATGCATACCAAAGGTCAATATGCCAAAAGTGAACAAGTGAACAACAGTCCTACACAGCATATACAAGACAGCCTCTATTCTTCAGAGGTGAACTTATAATGTACATACAAGACAGCCTCTATTCTTCAGAGGTGAACTTATAATGTACTGTTAAACTTTATCCTTATAACACAATCTTCAGCAACATATTTTCAGTATGTTGTATGTGTTCACTAAATTGATTTTCTTTCATAACTGACCATATATTCCACCAGCCTAAGGCTGATGAGCATCTGATTGGGGTTAAACATTAGCTCATTCTGACATGCCTAATTACTCTCATTTTCGTTGCAATGTTGATGTTTATGTATCATGTTCACGAACCCTATGCCTCTTGCCATAGTACTACAACTTCCTTTTTTCTTTTCCATTTCCATTTACAGAGAAAAACAGAAGAATGCAATAAAACAGGAAAGCAAACACACCGAAACACACTTCTATGCCAAGAGAGCCGATGTGCTGAAAAGGAACCAACAGCAGCAACGGGTACCTCTCTGTTTTAACTAGAGACATCCCTTCCTCGGCTGATGTAAACAAAATGCAGTATCTAAAAGACAGTTCCAGAATGTCAAAGTATAATTAGCAAAAATACATGATGTTTAGGAATATCAAATCTATGAAAGTTGAGGACTACTTATAATATGATAATTACAACATCGACACAACA
This sequence comes from Ursus arctos, assembly GCF_023065955.2. Classification (NCBI taxonomy): domain Eukaryota; kingdom Metazoa; phylum Chordata; class Mammalia; order Carnivora; family Ursidae; genus Ursus; species Ursus arctos. The sequence goes on from NC_079873.1 coordinate 6,158,443, forward strand.
AGCATTACTTTCCTGATGCTGTAAGAAAGGAAATGATATAAAGAAAAGAAAACCAAGATTTAGACCTGTGAATGGAGAAAGCATTCCCTGGAAACATTTGCATTCAACAAACGAGTCGATCTGTACTACTGACATTTGGGGCAGATATTCTTTGCTGTGGGGGCTGCTGTCTGCACATTGTAGCCTTCAGCAACATCCCCGGTGTCTACCCACTAGAGGCCAGTGGCAACCCCCCCCCCCCAGTTGTGACATCCAAAAATCCCCAGACATAGTTGAATGTCTCTGTGGGTAGGGGGGTAAGGGAGGAGGCAAAGTCATCTGACCCAACCCTCCCCCCACTCAGTGAGATTCACAGACTTAGACGATCAGGGTCTTTCAAGATCAGAAAGAGCCTGCATCCACATGGTTTGTTTGGAAGGATTCAAGCACACAGAACCATAGCCCACTTTGCTTCTTTGCCTGTGCTGTGCACAAATAAGCCAGTATTCAGGGACACTGTAAGCCTACTCAAGCCATCCCTCCAGCCTGATATTTGCTGGAATTAGAACTACACCAATCCCAGACGCCCATGTTGATCATATGTGTCAAACTGTCAGTCTCTAGCAGTGATTTGTGAAATTGGAATTGTGTCATAAGTTAAAAGGACAATCCCCAAGTTTTGCTTAAATAGTCACTTAACAAATTAAGCGTTCTTTTAAAGTTCTTAAGATGCATTTACGAAAATTAGAAATCACCTAAATGGCAAGTAACAGAACAGTAATTAATTAAAACATGGTACATCCTTAAAGTGGAATCGTACATCACCATTAATTACCATATTTTTGAAGAATATATGATTACACAGGAAAATGCTGAGGAAACAGTGATGAACAAACTAAGTAGAATTTATAATTATATAAAATATATGTATATATCACGTTCAAAAATTACAAGCATAATGTTATCAGTCATTATCTCAAGGTGATAAGATTTTTGTTTTCATTTTCCTCCTTTTGTCTTTATTTTTTTAATGTCCTTCATTGAACAGTTAACTGTTTTGTAATTTAAAAGATCCAAACATTCTTAATTTATCCAAAATAAAAAATCGAAAGTTAATTTTACATGTGCCCCTTTTCTATAAAAGCCATCATGAGTGTTAAACTTATCAAATTATGGTTCTGCTCACAAAAAGTGGCTGCCAAATATGGCCACCATCATGCCTCTATTTGTACATCAGAACTAATTCCTTCTTCCCATACCAATGGAAAATCACAAGGCAACACTCTTCACCACGAGTATGGTGTCCCTTCCCAACTGTCTTCTCTTTGGCCATGTGGTGGCAAACCCTGGTATTGCTTTGTACATCTCCAATATTAATGTCTAAAATCAAAAGCCCAAAGGACAAAAATCACCACTCTAAAGTGAACTCATGAGTCAGAAAGGGTCTAAGACATGAGGAGCATTTTTAAAAGACACTGAGATGTATACTTGCAAGAGGGATGCCCTGAGGACTAGAGGAGAAGTGGAAGCTTGGTGAGGATGCTGGGGCCCAACTGGATGCATGCAACCACATCTCTCCTTACCTTCTGACCTCCAGGTAGGAGGAGGACTGCAGCTCATTGAAGGTCAACTCTAAATAAGGGCAGGGGTGTGTCGGAGGTGCATTTAAGGGGGTTCCAGCAGATGGCAGTAAAAGCTAAATCAGGCATGCAAATGAGCTCAGGTCCACCAGGCCAAGGGCGTGAAAGGAAGGTGAACAATCTCTTTGTCATTCTCCAAGAGTCATATTCTCACCTGTAAAGGCATCCATACACCTAAACCAGAATGATGGAAAACGTCTTGGAATGATGTGAATGGCAGCCTGGAATGAATTTCACGGCCACGGGCAACACCAGGAGATTCACTATGACTCCTTGTAAAAGGGGTGAGTTTGTAATAGGTCAGTAGTAACTACTGGTACTTTCACTATCACTTGGGAGGCAAGAAAAAGGTTATAAAGGACAGTTTATGACACTTTGTGCTACTTGTCTCCAATGCAGACACAAAAATGAATGAGTGTGGGTCACCATATGAAGAATCTCAGAACACAAATTTCCTAAGATTGGAGGCAACAAACCCAAAAACGTTGTTTGCAGAAGGCCTGAACACCTCCTTCACATGGTGTAATGCAAAACCTAGCTAGCGGTCAGGTTTCCATCGTGGGCAATACGTTGGATGATCTAGTCAAATGCTCAACTTCTCTTGAGTTTGTTACTCATCAAGAGAACGAAGGTCTCAGTCAAGATAAATTTTAAGGTTCTCTCCAGTTCTCAGATTCCAGGAACCCAAAAATTCCTTCCTGCATAGACTGCATCTCTGTCTGCAGGGGACCAATGAAGTCAGATGAGATCCAAATTCAATTCAACTCACTAAACACTGTGCCAGTATTGAGTGCCTCTCTCTTGGAATAGAGAGATGGAGCTGCGATTCTCTCAAGTGGCTTCCAGCACCAGACTTCTGACACTTTCCATTCATCAGCGTGCCCCAGTGTAAGAGGGTGACTCATTGACTGCTCCTTGGGTATCTGGCCTTTTGTTCAGCCAGCCATGTTGTCTGACCTGGTTTGCCTTTTCTGGAAACAGTCTTGTTTGATGAGATGCAGAAGCTCTGCAAAGACTCTGGTAAAGGACATAGCAACAAATGATCGGTCTTCCTACCTTGTTTTTCCACATCAGCATCAAAGTCAGTAAGAAACAGGCATGGCACTCAACGACTCTTGACTTGGGTACCATGGTCTCTAGGAAATACATTCCCAGGGCCAGCCAGGCCTTGGTTACATTTCTTCCCCCATAAGCAAGGAATGGGGGAGGGTATTTTTGGCTTCGGAATCCTGTTTGGCTGGTTGAGAACTCCACTTTGATCATTTTTATTCATTCTGCAATATTATTTCCTAAAAGTGATGCTCTTTGCATCTCATTTTGGGGCTCCACTCACACTGATCAAAGATAATGACATTCTTAGTGAGCAAAAGATACCATTTCCCAGCTCAGTATTTTTCTAGGACAATTTGTTAAAGCAGATTTTAGGGGAGGCTAGGAAGTGGGGGGAAGCACTCCAATTCATGTTGCTGTGGCAACTTCTACAAATGCTAACGGTACACTTGCTCTGCTTCTGAGTGCGGTTTTACTTCTTAAAATATCATCGATTTTGGTGGTGCAGAGATGTAATTAACCAGGTCTGTAGAGGGGGAGGATTTTTTTTTTTTTTTTTTTTTTGGCTCTCTCTTGTAGTTGCTGGAAGGTCAGACTGAGACAAAGCCTTTTCACAGGTACAATAACTGGAGTTTCAACAGCCATTCCAGGTGTACCTAAATGGAACAACGTGTGGCATGTATGAAGGCATCCTACCCCAGAGATCAGCACCGTTAGTCCTTTGCTAGGACTACTGAAGACAATTATTTGGGGGCTAGTAGAGGTCAAAATCACGATGTAGTTCTCAGCACACAAGCCAAAAAAGTTACCTGGCAAACCTGGTCTGTAACACTTTGCATGGTTCATTTCCTTCGTGGAACACTTTTAAATTGGCTGCACGAGTCATGAAGCTTTGCAGTGCCAGCCTCGGACAACTGTCAGATGTAAAGAGGTACAGAGCAATCGTTCTCTGCAGGGCAGTGGGACATGAACTCCAGGTGGTAGAAGACAGGTGCTGCCAGCAAAGGACATGGGAATTGGAATCCCAGCCCTCAGGAGCGTCATCATAAATGGAAGAAAAGTGTAAATAAAGGACATAACAGGCACCATGAAAATACACCCAGCTCCTCCCCACCCACTGTATCCATCACATCACTGCCAAGGAGATCTTCAAAATTGGGGTTCCCAGTCCTCAAAAATCAGCAACAGACTTCCATTGCCTGTAGAATAAAACTGCATACTGCATGGAATTCCTAGCCTTCTTCCACGTGGCCCAACCATGTCACCACCATTTTTCTTGTGCAATCCTCCCCCAACATACACACACAACCCTTGGTCTCCAAGGCCATCTGACCATTATTGCTCCTTCAGCTCTTGCAGTTTGCACCTCTGCCTGCCACCGTGTTATTTCTACATTGGCCTTCCATGTTGCCTTTAGACCTCTCCAAATTGGCAAATCCTTCTCAGCCTTCACAGAAAGCCTCAGACCTCACTTCTTCCAAGAAGCCAACCTTCACCCCCGCTTCCTTTTGCACTCTGCTTTTTACCTCTGTTTTAGTATTTGTCATCTATTTGCGTGCTTTCCCTTTTGCCTTCCAGATATTAGGAATTCCCTGAGGGTAGAGACTGAGCCTTTTCTAATCCACATTCTCCCAAAACTTAACTGAGTGTTCTGCACATAGGAAGCCTCTAAAAGTACCCATGGGGCGCACACACCTACACACACAACTCACAGACGTGGGCATGTGTTTGTGTATAGGATGAGTGCCTAACCCTAAGACCCAATTAAGCTTTGGCCATTGTGGGAGAGACTGGACCAGGTTTGGGGTCAGGTGGAACTTATCTAAGAAGATTAGATGTAGGAGGGATCTTGAGCAGTGTTTTACAAGAAAGAATCTGTTCTGTTAAAAAAAAAAAAAAAAATGTTAAACCACATTCCAAACACAGGGGAGCTAGCATGTGGAAAGGCTGGAGGGCAAGAATGGAGGAGTCATGTGAAAGCTGGTTTGCCTGGAATGCCAATTATTATCCGATGTTAAACGCATTTGAGGAGAATTAAAGAAGACTTTTAAAACATCCTATTCTATTCACCTTCCTTTTCCCCAGGAAGTTTGCATAACAGAGGGAAACAGGGCTTTTGGAGTTGAGCGATCTATTTATAAAGCCCACTTCAATTGTTCACAGGTGTGAACAAGAAATTGCTTAATTTCTGCAGGCCTCAGTTTTCTTATGTGCAAAATGGGAACAATATCTTATAGTGTGGATTAAATGATGCAGAGAATTGCCTCGAATGCTACACACAGGCAGACAACAAACACTTATCCGCATGTTCCTCTACTGTGCCATAACTTAACACACAGAGGAATTTAACTCCAGAGGCCCCTGGGTGGCTCAGCTGGTTACGCATCCAACTCTTGATTGTGGCTCACGTTGTGGTCTTGGGGTTGTAAGATCGAGCACCAGCTTGGGCTCCACACTGAACCTGCTTAAGATTCTCTCTCTCTCACTCCCTCTCCCTCTGCTCTTCCCCAGCCTTCCTGCTCTCTTCTCTAAAAAAAAAAAAAAAAAAAAAAAAAAAAAAAAAATTTAACTCCAACCCAAAGCAAATCTCAACAATATCCATACTTATTAAAGAAAACTCCTTTGCTATCTCAAATGCCTCTTTTCTTTTATGAATTCTGTTTCCTAAAGTGGTGGCTATGAGGGGCGCTTGGGTGGCTCAGTCGGTTGAGCCTCTGATTCTTGATTTTGGCTGAGGTCATGATCTCGGAATCCTGGGATCAAGCCCCAAATCGGGCCCCGAGCTCGGCGCAAAGTCCACTTGAGAGTTTCTCCCTCTTCCCCTCCCCCACACTCACTCTCTCTCTCTAAAATAAGTAAATAAATCTTTTGGGGTTGCGTGGGTGGCTCAGTCAGTTAAGCATCTGCCTTCAGCTCAGGTCATGATCCCGGAGTCCTGGGATTGAGCCCTGTGTCAGGCTCCCTGCCCAGCTGTAAGTCTGCCTCCTTTCTCCCTTCCCCTTTGCTCAGCTTGTGCTGTCTTGCTCTCTCTCAAATAAATAAAATCTTTAATAAATAAATAATTAAATCTTTTTTTTTTTTTTTAAGTGGTGGCTATGAGCTTCAAGGACTGTGAACCCAGACTGTAATTTATAGGTGCTAACCCAGACTGACCTTGGAGCCAAAAAAGACATTGAAATTAATGGTCACACTGGGCACAGTGACTCAAATCCAAAGCACAGAGTCTGGAAGGGAAGACACTGCAACTGCGCAGTGCAGAAGGCTGGCAAGTACTGTCCTTAGCAAGTGAACAAGGCCACATCAGTAATGATAGTGCAATGAGGACATCATGGACCTCTGATATGATGGGACAGGAGGGGCGTGTCTCTATGGTATAAAGGTAGGAGGGGTAAATTAATGCAAAACAGCAGGCTTCGAGTGGTTAGTATGTGAACAAAGGAATCTGATCATTTGGACAGTGGTGGAGTCAGCAATGACCTTCTGACTGAAGACAGTGCAGAGAAATAGTACAAACAAGACTGTATGGAGGGACTTACAGAAAACATGTGCAGAGGAAGGAGACTTGTCCCGCGTACTGTACAATGTGGAGCAGTATCCAAGGCCTCTACCCACTAGATGCCACTACCACACCCCCCCACCCCCACCAACATATGACAACCAAAAATGTCTCCAGACATTGCCATACCTCCCCTGGGGCTAGGAGGAGGGGGAACATCTGTCTCTGTCCCTCACACCTTTTACCTGGTTAAGAACCCCTCACATAAAAAAACTGGCCTGCCCTATCATAAAGGTCAGTGTCATGAAAAACAGACACCTAAAAATAAAGGATGGGAGGTGGCGGGACTACTGTAGCTAACACACAATAACCAAAGGCATTCTGGACACATGACGAACAATCACTTCCTCAATGTAAACCCAGATTTCACTCATGGATGTTCTACTATGTTCACGGCTCATCAGAGCAGTTTCCCGTTTCAGGGACATACCAATCCCCTCAGGGTACCCCGAAGATGCAGCTTCTGAATCTGCAGGTCTGGGTGGGGCCTGAGTGTCTACACTGCTAATGAGACGCCAGGAGCTGCCCCCTCAGACTGCACCTGGCCCACACCTAGAGTAGGGCTCACTGGAGGAAGCCAAGTCTACCAATAGAGGAACAGAAAATCGGAATTCTCTTTTGATAAAGTGCTGTTTATAAACTGGATTTTTTTTTTAACATACATATGTTAAACGGTTCCTGATCCATTTGCAGTGGATGTATTATTTTTAAAAACATTTGAGGGCACCTGGGTGGCTCAGTCGGTGAAGCGTCTGCCTTCGGCTCAGGTCATGATCTCAGGGACCTGGGATCAAGCCCCGCATTGGGCTCCCTGCTCAGCAGGGAGTCTGCTTCTCCCTCTCCCTCTGCTGCTCCCCCTGCTTATGCTCTCTGGCTCTCTCTCTGTCAAATGCATAAAATCTTTTTTAAAAAATAAATCAATAAAGGGGCGCCTGGGTAGCGCAGTCGTTAAGCATCTGCCTTCGGCTCAGAGCGTGATCCCGGCGTTCCGGGATCGAGTCCCACATCGGGCTCCTCCGCTGGGAGCCTGCTTCTTCCTCTCCCACTCCCCTGCTGTGTTCCCTCTCTCGCTGGCTGTCTGTCACATAAATAAATAAAATCTTTTAAAAAAATAAATCAATCAATAAAAAGATAAAAATAAATAAAAAAATATTTGAGACTAGAAGTGCCTAATTGCTCGTCCACCGTGAGTGATACTTTTCTTCTGTCTTTTCGAGGGGATGAGAATAGCATATTTATTACCTAGAGGAAGTAAGCACCTATCTTTAAATTCAGGATAATCAACTGCACCAGTATTTAAAGTTAAAATATTTGGGAAGTGTGATAAAAGTTTCAAAATAGTTTCCACAAAACAGTACATTTTTCAAAGCTTTTCCTTTAAAATATGTCTTATTTATTGGGGGCGCCTGGGTGGCACAGCGGTTAAGCGTCTGCCTTCGGCTCAGGGCGTGATCCCAGCGTTCTGGGATCGAGCCCCACATCAGGCTCCTCCTCTATGAGCCTGCTTCTTCCTCTCCCACTCCCCCTGCTTGTGTTCCCTCTCTCACTGGCTGTCTCTATCTCTGTCAAATAAATAAATAAAATCTTTTAAGAATATATATATGTCTTATTTATTAAAGAAAATCTGGAGGAAACACAAACCAAAATGAAGCCACAGCTCCATCATTTAAACCTAATTACTACTGACCTTTTTAAATATTTTATTCCAGACCTTTTCCATATGCACAGGTTTGCTGTGTTTCTTGTCAAATAAAGTGTGGTCTCCTTCCTCCCTGACTCACTAGCAGGAGTGCTGCTCTAGAGTATCGGAAACTTCACAAACATATTAATAACTCGATAATATTGCACAAGCACATTTAATATGTCACCCTCTGAAGCGAGAGAGCACTGAGAAGGAGTTCTCTTCAAAAACTGCCCACAGACAACTTCATCAGCCTCACTCCTCTTGGGTGTGTTGATCCCAGCTTAATGAAATGCTGAAATGACTAGAATGTGTTTCTTCCACTCACCCTGAATGATCTGGAACTGGAGCACCCCGGGTGGTTCTAGCTTAAACGTGCTGACAGGCCTGAAATGTTCACAATGCCTGTGCATTATGGAGAGGAGTGAGGTGCACCCTCTCCACAAGGGAATGGGCCAATCAACGTGCCCTCGTTTGTACTCTGGCTCTGTTTGGTTGGCCGGTTCGCTTGCTGCCCCTTCTGACTCTCAAAGCAGTGAGGGATCTCTGTACCCAGACAACTGAAGCATGTACACTGCCCAAAATTTAAGTGAGTGGTTTCCTCACCATGTACCCACCATTCTGTACAGCATATTTGGAGTTTTTTCTCAATTTCCTCCTCACTCCCTGCCACCAGATAGTTTGCTGTGTGAATCCCCCCAGATGCTCACCTGAACAGCAAGGCTTTGAAACGAGGTTCTGAAAGACAATGTAGTTTCGTTAACAACCAACATAACGTTTTCTAACACAGCAGTGAAACAGAAAACTGAACCAGTCTCTGACATGCAGACCATGCAGCTGAGTCCAGGCCAGCGCAGGTGGAAAAAAAAGGAAGAAAGGCACTTTCTGCACTCAACAGATTTTCAGACCAAAACCCATACCCCGAAGCAAACCATGTGGAGATATGTGAAGAAGTGCCTGGTTACAGGACAGAGACCCAGGGATGCTATCTGTTTCTTTACTTACTTTGAGGAATACCGTACAAATTATCAGGGCAGACTTCAAAAAGGTAGATTCCGAATTTGGGTGTTTAAAAAAAATAGGATTTGGATAGCTCAAGGAGAAAATGGGGGAACATTCAGGAAACAAATACTGGGACACTTCCTGACCTTTAATTTCTGTTCCTTCACTGAATTATCTAGAACTGGACCACAGGGAGTGGTTCCACCTACCTGGTGTAAAATGTACCTGTGAGTCAAATACAAATGAACGGATACCCATCACCCTACTGCTTTTCTCTGCTGAATGAATCCGTTTTCTTCATTTTTAAAACTGATGGAAATGAATTATCCTCTTTCCACCTAAAGAGGCCAATCCCAGGTCTCCTGGACAAGGTGTCCAAAGTGCCAATAATCAAGCATGTTTCTCAATGGCCCAGGGGAGGAGGGACCACCTGCCACAGGATCACCTGGGGAGCTTGTTATGCGTGTGGATTCCTGGATGCCACCCCAGGCCTTGTGAATGTAAATCTTGGGCAGGGGCCAGAGAATATGCGTGTTTAACAAGCTCCCTTGGGGATTCCTGTGCTGAAGGGAAGGACTATAGGTTTCAGTGTCTGGAGATGAGATCAACAACTATGGGACCAGGTGTCATAAAATGCACCTCAAAGTTCCAGAGCAAGTAGAAATTGCCCGCGGGGTTTTAGAGAAAGCCTTAGGTTACTGGAGTATTTACAAGATCTCTACTAGGGTCTGAAAACAGTGTATCTTCTGTTTGACAGATGCAACAAACCCTTTTAGATATGCTGACTATGTCATAAGAAAGACTGAGGGAAGGAGAATGGGGCATCGGGAGGACAGAAAGTCACTCAAGCCAGCCATCTGCAGAGAATACAATAGGGAGTTTTTCCACTGTCATCTTCACAGCTCGGCCCCGTGGGGAAAGTCCTCTGCAGAATGCTCCATTCTCCTTGGGCTTGTGACAAGGGACATGCGGGTGAGATGGCCTGCTCATTAGCAGGCTGTTTCCTGGGAGGCAAACACTAACGGAGTAGTTCTGAGCATTGTCTTACAGCAATCCCAAGACGTGGTCCATGAAGGTGCTCAGAAACCCAGCCTGGTGGCTTCTTTGTGGGAGGGAGAAGATGGTGGCGATGCTAAAATGTCACCTCAAAAATATGGGACTTCTTTGCTTTCCTCTGAAAAGGAGCTTCTCACCGGAATTATATTAGAAACATACGTTGGGAGATAACTTCCAGTTGTGGGGTCTACTTCTGCAGACCATTCTGTGAAGGTGTGGAAGAATTCAAAAGTAACCTCTGTTCAGGGGCGCCTGGGTGGCACAGCGGTTGGGCGTCTGCCTTCGGCTCAGGGCGTGATCCCGGCATTCCGGGATCGAGTCCCACATCGGGCTCCTCCGCTGGGAGCCTGCTTCTTCCTCTCCCACTCCCCCTGCTTGTGTTCCCTCTCTCGCTGGCTGACTCTATCTCTGTCGAATAAATAAATAAAATCTTAAAAAAAAAAAAAAAGTAACCTCTGTTCATTTTTTCACAGATCAAACTGTTAAAGGGTGGTGACTTCATATGGCCTTCTCCTCTGCAGCTGCCTGTCCTTCTCCACCTGTTCGTAAGGACACTCTCACTGGGTTTGTAAGGCCCACCCTTATCCTGCATAATTTCATCTGGATCTTTACCTTAATACCGGAAGTACATTTGCAAAGAGCCTGGTTCCAAATAAAGTCATGTTCTGAGGTTCGAGGTGGACATGAATGGGGGGGGGGGTCACTATTCAACCGCTACAGAAGGGATGTGTGTTTGTGAGATAATTCACTACATAAAAGGAAAGCTTCTTGAGTTTAGGTATGACCAACTTCTTTAAACGTTTGGAAAGATTTACCAGCATATTTACCTGGACCTGGAGTTTTCTTTGAGGGAAAGTTTTTAGTTATGGATTTCATTTCTTTAAAACATAGTAAAATTCCAATTTCCTATTTCTGTGTTTTCTCAGAAATTCATCCTTTCCATGTAAATATTGACGTACATTGGCAAAAGATGATTTTCTTTTTAATGCCCAGCACAGGTGTTGTTCTATCCTCTTTTCCATTCCTAACTTGGTTTCTGATGTCTCCTTTTCTTTTCGTGATCAATCTTTCCAGGGATCTATAAATCTCAGGAGTGCTTTCAAAGAGCAAGCTTTGCTTTTGAACTTTGGCTTTCTGGATTTTTCTGTTCTACACTTGTTTTCCACTTTATTACTTTCTGTTCTTTATTTTCTTCCCCTTTGAGTTAATTTGTTGTGTGAACTTCCGGAGATGATGTTTAGATCCTTGACTTCGGCACTTGACCTCTTCTCACACGTGCATGTCACAGCAAACACAGTGTTCTATCCATGGTCCTTACCCAATCACATATATTTTGATATGCCCCATTTTCACTGCCATTCAAATTATTTTCCAATTTCCATTATAACTTTTTCTTTCACTTATGGACTGTTTAGAAGTATTCTGCTTAATTCCTAATGTGTGGGAATTTTCTAGTGCCTGTTTGTTATGGATTTCTAACATACCTGAACTGTAGTCAAATAAGATACTATGCAATATTTTCATCTCTTAAATTTGTTGGTACCTTATGAGTCAGTATATGGTTGATTTTGGTAAATTTTCTATGTGCACTTTGAAAATAACTGTACATTTTGCAGTTTGAGCTATAGTGTTCAATATATGTCAGTTGAGACAAGTATGCTAAACATGTTTAAATGTTCTCTGTTTCTGATTTTTTGCCTACTTACCCTTTCAGGTATGAAGAGAGGTATATTAAAATTTCACACACAAAAAAAGGGCAAACATCTCTAGTAGAGAATTGTGGTGACACTCTTCCTTGCCAACACTGGGTGTAAACACAGTTCTGTCCCCAGTAGGAAAGGGCATAGACCTGCTTAATTGGTTTCTGGAACTCTCCATATCCCAGAGCAAGTCAGGGGAAGAGGGGGGGGGGAACTACAGAGTGCTGACTCGGCAGATGGTGGCTTGATTTGCCTCTGTGTTCACAGTAAAGGAATGAATCTCAGTGTGTCTGATAGCCGCCAGCCCTGTCCCTCTGAAGGACGTGGAACAACCCAGCGACAGGGAGCCACAGCACCACATTCCCCAAGCTGACAATAAGCAGGCTGGAAGCCCAGGCCACACGATTCTCTCCCTGCCAGCTTCCGGTGCCTTCCAGCTCCTGGATCCTGCATGTCCCTGCCCCATAACACCTCTGACTCATACCTGAGCCTTCCCTAGTCACCAGGTAACTTACCTTCCCTCTTAGATTCTGGAGAGAACCCCCGAATGAGCATTTTCTTTCCAGATGCTTCTTTCAGCAGAAGTGGAAGGTTTGGAACTTTGTTGTGGCATTTTATATTTTTTTAATTATATACATATATATATATATAAACTAATGATAAATATACATTTACTTTAGATCATTCTTTATACAATTATATAATAAAAATTATGTATTTATATAAATCACATTATGTATATATCACAAATGTTATGTAAATATCATATATATTATGCATGTAATATCTATATTATAAATACATATTTGTAATTCTTACTGTAATATTATAATTATTGGAAATATAAAAATTATGTTAGTATAAATTATAAATAAATTTACATACAAATTCTCATATTTATTCATTTTTGGCCTATGAATTATTCCTATCAATTTATGTGTTATATAAATTTACATGTGTATATTAATTTAAATATATTGATTTTTATATTGTTATGATCCTTTATAAAAAGAGCAATCTAATCTATGCTGGATTACTGTCATGCCTTTTCTGTTAGTTTTAAAAGAAATTAAAACATTTTCATGGGCCACAGGCACTAGGCTTCCCACACTGAGAAGTCTGCAATGCCTCCCAAGATTGTTAGGGAAGTATGATACTGTGTTCCAGGAGGTAAAATAAGTGGTTATTCTGCCCTTGAGGAGAGGAGACATCATAAACTCAGCAGGACAGCGTGCGAGGCCCTGTGGGAACTCGGTAAATGTTTAATGATGATTCTTGATGTTATTTATTTCCATGCGCTTTTATGTGGCTCACTTTGAGATGTATTATAGCCCCAAATCCAGTGAAATTAACTGAATTTCTGTAAGAGTTCAGGTACACACATCACCGACAGACAAGTGGGGGAAAGCCCTGGGGAATTTTGTCCTTCTCTGCAATAGGAAAGTACATTTGATACAGCTTGGTTTTGCCTCATTAGAAATCACCCTGCTCCATAACAGCCTGCTGATGCTATGGGCACGGGACTCTGTTTATCTGCACAGTTTAGACAAATCTGGAAGATTTTATTCTTGTATTTCTGTAGTGATGTAAGGAATCCAATAAAAAATGTGAAATGGTGTGAAAAAAGTCCCCGAAGGGTGATTACACTCATTGGAAATGATTTATCACTGGCTGAAAACTGACTGATCTTCATCAGATGGGAACACAGTGTTTGCCAGGGCATTTAAATTCTTACCGAGAAAGGTAAAGAAATGCAGGGGCAAGGGTTGTCTCTGAAGTGAACATGAGATCCTTCTACCACAAATATTTCTCTTTCATGTAGGTTTGGGAGAATTATTTCACAAGTTCAAAGAGAGAGAGAGCAAGGGAGAAAAGACCATGTTTTAGTTTCATGACTGAATTGTTTTTTTCCCAAAGAGAAAATACTCAAATATTTTAGGAAAGCTAGCTCTTTTGAAAGAAGAAAGAAGGCTGGGCTGAAGTGGCAGATTCCTAATATCCCTAATTATAGATGGGAGGGAGACTAGTTTTTCATGTACCTGAATAAAACTGGCAACAGCAATAAAACCACAGTGAGCCTACACTATTCCTGTTATTACCTACTCTTCATTTCAAATGAGAAAATGACAGAATTTTCCATTTAAGGTCAAGGTTTTGCAGCATCCTTCCTCATAAACACCTTACACTGCCCATTAGTGGAGGGTTTTGGAACTGTGGTTACAACCTGACCTATAATTTCTTTGTTCATCTTTAACTACAATGTTGTCAGCCCCCGTGCTGGCTTATCCTGGGACAGAAAGAGTTAGTCTTGGTTTCCATGATGGTTTATATGTCACTCATGAATTGTCCTAGAGCTCTTGTCCAGGTGACTTGGGCCACCCACCATCTATGGCTTGGCCATCGTCAGCACACGGCTTCTGGAGTTGCTATGCTATCTAGATCCAACCAAGCAGGCAAGGTCACAGGAGGTCTTCATGGGTCAGTCCCATGTATACATGACTTCTACTTATACATTCCAATGACTGGAACTCAGTCATGTGATCACAGCCAACTGCAAGGGAGGCTGGGAAATGGAGTTCCCAGAAAGAAGACACTGATCAGCTAGCAGGTTGTTATTGCACCTAGGGTTGACTGGCAAAATGCCTTCTAAGCAAGAGGAAATAAGGAAAAACAATACATTGTGTAAGTGAATCTTTCATCATGCATTTGGGAAAAAAAAAATATTTAGCTCTCCTTTGTCCATGACACTGGTAAATTGGGGTTCTTTGTGGTGACCATTTAGGCAATCATGAGGTCTACTCTAGACTCATTTCTCAAATGATTCAGAGGAGAGAGCATCAGAAATGTACAGAAAGCATAATATTATAGCAGAGGCATCAAATCAACATAGAGCTCACTTAGAAATTTTCAAAATGAAAATTCAAACGTTGCAAACAAATAATGCAACTGCATATTTCTATGAAGAAGGAAAAAATCTTGTATCTGACTTCACACCAAACTCACAAGTTAACACAAAATGCACTGTATATGAAAGAGCTAAAACTATTAAATTTCTAGAGCAGAGGAGAAAAATCTTTGGGAAACTGAATAAGGTCAGGATTTCTAAAGATATTGAAAGGCATAATTATTTCCTAAAATTTTATAAAATTGATGGTGTCAAGATTAAAATTTTTTACTCTTTGAAAAACACAGGTAAGGGGCGCCTGAGTGGCTCAGCTGGTTAAATGTCTGACTCTAGGTTTCGGCTCAGGTCATGATCTCAGGGTTCTGATATCAAGCCCCACATTGGGCTCGGCATTGGGCATGGGGCCTGCTTAAGATTCTCTCTCTCTCTCTCCTTCTCCCTCTGCTGCTCCACTCATGCTTGCTCTCTCTCTCAAAAAATAAAAGAAAACAAAACAAAAGAAAATAAAACAAAAAATGAAAGACACAGGAAAATGAAAAGGAAATCTTAGACTAGGAAATTTTTTGCATAACATATCTGACTTATATCCAGAATATATAGGTAACTCTTATACTCAGTAATGGGAAGACAATCCCATTTTTTAGTGGGCAAAATATTGGAATAGATATCTCAAAAGAGAAGATATAAACAACCAATATGAATATGAAAAGACGCTCAAAGTCATCACTCATCAGGGCAATCCAAATCAAAACTTCTTACATACTTACTGGGATTGCTAAAGTTAAAGAGACTGACAATAACAGGTACTGAGAAAATGCAAAGCAAGTGGAACTCTCACACGTTGCTGGTAGAAATGCAAAATGGCTCTTATAAAGTGAAATACACACTTAGCAACTGTACTGCCAGTTATTTAAAGGAAGTGAAAATGTATGTCCACACAAAGACCTGAATGGGAATTATTATAGTGGCTTTATTTATAATCGCTAAAAACCGGAAACAAACCAAATATTATTCAACAGGTAGATAAGCAAATGGTGACACGCATCTATAAAACTGAATGCTTTTCAGATATAAAAATGAAAGAACTAGTGACATATACAAAAATATGGATGAACCTCAAGAGCATTATGCAAAGTAAAAGAAGCCAGATGCAAAAGCCTCATACTATGTCCTTCCAATTACATGACATTTTAGAAAAGGCCAAACTAGGCACAGAAGGACTCCACACTTGGTTCAATGCTCTGCTGTTGCTATCTTTAAATCCTGAAAAAAAGGGCTCCACATTTTCACTGTGCACTGGACCGTGCAAGTTATGTAGCTGGTCCTGCTTGGCTTGGTCAATGCAGTATTTTTTTAAATACGAGCAAATATATAGTTCTCACACTTAGGTATTCCCAACGGGGCTGAGTGTTCCCAATTTTCTTACACCCAGAGCTACTTCAAACATTAACATTAATTACTGCTTGACCCCCGAAGATGCTTGAATTTTCCAAACTTGCAAAAGCATGTTGGCCACCTGCTCTCAGAAATCCCTAAAAGCAGAAACAAAAAATAAAGAAGGACATACACATAAGGAAGAATGTGTTAGCCAAATTTACACTCACTCCCCTTCACTCTCTGTTTCAGTGGGTTGAACTACAGCCACATGTGCCAAGGCTTCTGTGAGATGTGAAAAGCTCAGCTTGTCATCCCCCAGGATAAGTCCAAGTATTCCAAGGACCAACTGAAATTTTTGCTTTCTGTCTGGATGTTATGTTGGCACTCATCCACAGAAGGCCCTGGTGTGGTATGCTGAGAGAGAAAATGTAGTGTTCTATGCAAGAGAATCTTAATATTGTTGGTTTCTGAAAACCTGCCTTGTGGATAATGGCTTCTTCATACCCCATGGAGTTTCTGGCTCCTTTTTCTGGAAGTTGTATATATAAGATGACCACCAGTCCTAACATCTACAGAATCCCTGCAGTCGGCATAGGCTCGTGAAATAAAAAGAAACCATGTTGTTAATTCCAAAGAACAATCAACACCTGGAAAAAAACAAATCATTCTCAATGCTGTGAAAAATGCCTTGGCTATATTTGACAACGAAATGGAAGGGTTCGTATTCAAATTGGCAGAGCTAACTTCCTGCTGAAAGCCACAGGGTGATCCCCAGAGCGACATACATTCCTGTCAGTGAGAAGAGCCACTGACAATGGTATAAATGAGTTTCCATTAGTGCCAATGATGGAAGCCATCAGGAAGGAAAACTGCACTGCCAATTGCTTAAACACAATTCCAAAGGCAATTTTCAGTGCTTGACGAGAGGAGTGCTTTTTCATCAGGTGAGCTTTTTTGAATTGATGCCAAGATTGATGCAGCAATTTCGGTGGTAAATTCTGATAGCATTTCCAAATTATCTGATGTTGTTAGCAATACATTCTACGCAGCCTTGCCCCTCCACATCACAAAGCACTTCACAAGCACAAATTCATTACTCCGCCCCCACACAACTGTGAGGTAGGTGGGTGGAAAGTTGTTATTTTCCTTGTTTCACAGATTTCTAAAGAATGTGAGGGTGCAATGGGTTGACATGTGTTTTATTTTTAAAATCACAGAGTTGCTATAGTGCCATCTCCAGTGATGGGGGGGAGAGGAGCTATAGCTGAACATATTTCCATTCAACACTCATCTCCTCATTCTTTGGATTCATGACAATTCAAGTCACATAGATAGCAATTTTATAGTCCCCAGAAGAAGGGTGAGCAGGCCTGTCAGCCTCTGAAGACTGGTACCGGCAGACCTTGAAGCTGCGGCAAGGGGAAAAATTATAAATATTCTTTATGCCTTTGAGGAAAAACGTGTGTGAGGAATAAGAGAGAAATAAAGATTTCCCTATGTTCCAGTTGGTGTAAAACAGACCTATGAATAATCTAAGAAGGTTAGACAGCACTGCATTACACAGCGGAAGGCAGATGGTAAGGTTGAAGTCTATTATTAGAATGAGTGTGTATTCATGTATGTGCATGCATGTGTGCATGTGTACGTGTGTGTGTGCACGTGCACATGCGTTGGCAGCCATTTAAACTTACTCTGTTATGGACAATCTAACTGACCCTTATTCCACAAAACACTTTCTTCCAAAAACATTAATTGAATATGATAAATGATTTTTCCTCAAAAGCACTCTTTTCACTAAATAAGTCTTATCTTGTGTTCCAGTTACTTTGGTAGCATAACAAACCATCCCAAATTTGTTCACAATTTGCAGTTTGAACGGGGGTTGGTGGAGACAACTCATTTCTGCTCCTCCTGGTCTTCACTGGGGCACCTCAAGGGCTGGGGGCTGCAGTCCTCTGAAATCTTACTCATTTGTTTGCGGGTGCATGCTGACTACTGACAAAGATCTCAGCCAGCACTCTCGGTTGCACCACTTACCCATGGACTCTTCATGTGGCATGGGCTTCCTCACAATGTGGTGGCTGAGTTCTAAGAGTGACTGCTCAGAAACAGAGGTGGAAGGCATGCTCAGTTGTACGGCCTAGCCTAGAAAGTCACATGGCATCATTTCCACCACAGTCTATTTTTTGAGGTGGTCATAAAGCCCTACTTGGGTTCAGGGGAGAGGAAATAGATGCCACCTCCTGATGAGGAACAACAAGGTTACAGAAGAGCACACGGGCAACAGAAAACTTGCTAGAATCCATGGTTTCCACCTTGCCAACTCACAGGGTAGTTATCTATAACACATTCTATTGCATCTCCAAGATACAAGTACTTGGAGACAATTGTGGAGCCACCAAAAGAGATAAACATCACCCAAAGCTCCCTCGGCACCCACAAATCATAACACTAAAGCAGCCACATGAGGGGGAAAAAATGTTATTTTCTCTATAGCCATCCTCAACATCAGTATAAGGAAGTTCAATCTCAAATTCACCAGAAAACTAAGCATGAAAATAGATATTATCTCACAATATATGTCCAATGTCTTTGTCCAAAGAAATTAAAATGAGATATTGCAGTTTGTTTACAAACCAATACTTCCTTTCTTGCATGCTGGCATTAAAGCAGCAGAGAATGATTTTTGATTTGTTATGTGCTAAATATTTTAATTACATTTTGAAGCAAGCAACATCCCAGAAAAGACAAATAGTCAAAGACAAAGGTAATTAATTCTTGAAGGTAACCATACTAATATATGCATTTTTCATAGTGGAAATTAATTATTCTCAAGACAACTATCTTTTCCCTTGTAAATTAGGACATTTCTCCCCTAATTAGTTGAAATTGCCTGTAGGAGATTATCACCACTGAGCTATGGAATTTCCTTCAGCAGGTAATTCCAGTTATCAGAATGAGGAGTTTAAAATAGAAAGCAGAGTCTTGGCTGGGTTTGTTTATGCTCAGCGGGGTGTAGAATAAAAAATCTGTCTACGATTAGGTAGGGATATGTACCCTGCACTCATGTGTTCAGTGGAAGTGTTCACTAGAATAACGTGGACAAAATAGCAATAGAAATGTGTTTTTCTCATCATATTATCACACTCTACCATGCCAAAACATTGAAGGGTTTCTCTTCCTGTGTGCTGAGATTGCAAGAAAGAGTTAGCCTTGTGTTTACTCCTAAAATGCGCCGTTTAGCATGTTGCTTAGATAACATTCAGTCTAAAGCTATCTACCCCAGGTCTTCTTTCTGCTCCTAAAGGCAAAGCATCACTTATACTCCTTGAAAACCCCACTTAGAGGGGCGCCTGGATGGCTCAGTCATTAAGTGTCTGCCTTCAGCTCTGGGCGTGATCCCAGGGAGCTGGGATCAAGCCCCACATAGGGCTCCCCGCTCAGCAGGAAGCCTGCTTCTTCCTCTCCCACTCTCCCGCTGCTTGTGTTCCCTCTCTCGCTGGCTATCTCTCTCTCTGTCAAATAAATAAATAAAATCTTTTTAAAAAAAAGAAAAGAAAACCCCACTTAGAGCAAAAGGATGAATAATAGCTTCGGTCCATTTGTAGAAACCAAATAACCTTTTGCTTGAATTTTCTCAGCACTAATCATCACCTGTGGTGGAGTCTGAAGCCCACTGAGTGGTTAGTCAATTCAGAGTTGGTTGAGTCAACAGAAGGAGAAGGAAAAAAAGAAGGGAAGGAGGGAAGCCAAGCCAATTCACTGGCATCATACAACATCTAAGGGCAGGAATCACATAGCCCTATGAAAGCAGATGGTAAGCTTAAAGTATGTCAGGATGAGTTGTACATTCATATATATGCATGCTTGTGTATTCATATATGTGCGTGCAATGCTAAAATCGGGCTAGACCCAGCCCAATTCTCAATGCATTATGTGATAATAATAAATGTCCAGAGAATTAACAAATAGCAAATAAATGGTTATAACTGTTGTCTGATTTTTTTTTTTTTTTTTTAGCAATTGTTCTGGAATTCAACTCTTCACTCATTCATATACTAGGTGATCACGGACTGTCTCCAACTTACGATGGTTTGACACAACAATTTTTCTACTTCACAATAGTGCAAAAGAGATCCACATTCTGTAGAAACCATACTTGGAACTTTGAATTTGGATCTTTCCCCAGGCTAGCAATATGCGATACGATCCTCTCTCATGATGCTGGGTGGTGGCAGCGAGTTATAGCTCCAGTCAATCATGAGATCATGAGGGTAAACAACCAATACATTGACATACATTCTGTCTCTATATGGCCATTTTGTTTTTTACTTTCTGGACAGTATTCAAAAATTACATGAAATAGTCAACATTTTATTACAAAATAGGCTTTGTGTTAGATAACTTTGTCCAACTGTAGCCAAATATAAATCTTCTGAGCATGTTTAAGATAGGCTAGCCTAAGCTATGATGTTTAGTAGGTAAGGCATATTAGATGCATTTTCAACTTAGAATATTTTCAACTTAAAATGGGTTTATCAGGACATAACCCCATTGTAAATTGAGGAAGATCTGTATATGATGATGAAGAAACTGGGCAGCATCATCCCTGCCTCATGGAACATACATTTCAGTAGAATTGTGTACATTCCACTCAAAGTTATTTATAGAAACAGAGATCAAGTGTATGAATATTTATTTCGAACCAATTGGCTGTAACTTGTGTTCAAGTTGCTTGGCAGAATTTTCTCTCAAGTTGGTTTCAATGTAAAGACCCAGAGACTGCTGGAGTCAGTTCCAGTTTTAAAAATCTTTTATAGAATATCTATTTTTTTTTTTAACAAGATGTAATCTCTTGCAAAGCAAAGAGCAGAATGCTCTAACACCTGCAGGCTGTCTTCCTACATCAATCCTGCCGCAGGATAATGGAAGAAGATGAAGCTTTCAGATCCAAGGCTTTCCTTGCTGGAGCTTTATGATGTTAAATGAATGTGGATAAGACCAGAAGAAAAACAGTATGTGCTGTATGATTCTGTTTATGTGGTTCAAGAACAGGTAACACTAACCAATGGTAATAGAAATCAGAACAATAACCCTGATTTCAAGGACATGACTGAGAAAAAGGCATGAAGGAATGTTCCAGGGTGCTGGAAATATTCCATAACGTCATCTCAGGGGTGTTTACACAGGTGTAGACATAGGAAAAGCCATCAGGCTGGTATACTTACAATCTGTAAGTTATATTCTAGTGGAAAAAATAAAGAATAAGGAATGAAGACAGACTCTATGCATTGATATTTCCAGGATATACTACTGTTCAGTGAAAAAGCAAAGTGCAAAGTAATACCTATAGTATGTTATCCTTCATGTCTGAGAGAAGGGGATTAAGAATATACTCACGTATTTGTTCTTGGATGCAAAAGAAACATAGGTTAGATGAGCAGAAATTAATGTGACTGGCTACCTGCAGGGGGTGGGTGGGCATGGAAAAAGGATGGGTGAATGGAAATAGGGCAGAACAGATGGGGGGAGCAACACCTCTCTGTATATATCTTTTTGTATAGTTTTGACTTTTAGAACTAGGATAATGTTTCACTTACTCAAAAAATTAATAAATAACTAAAATCAACCATGACAGTGGTGGGGATGGTGGGATGGGAACCCAAACTGGAATTCAAGCAGTACCAAATAAGCTTAACTCTATCACAAACACACACTGAAAAAAGGAAAGAACCGACCTAAGTAAATTTGGAAAACAGTAGTGTGACTAAATGCCATAAGGTTGAAAAAAACAAAAAGAAAGGCGCACAATACTGTATTCTACTCAAGACATTTTCTGTCCAAGAGGTATGTGTTAGTAATTTCAAATATTTGAGCAAATTAGTAAACACAAGGATAATGACAAGCAAGTTTTCCACTGTTGGAGAAAGGAGTTATAAATCAGGAAGAAGAAGAAAACTAACACTGTGATATTGGACTTGAATCAGACAAGTCAGTATAAACTCATGGTCCTTAGCATATAAACAGACAGATAACTATTGACATGGATGAGTGTATATCTGTGTATGTGTACTCATGAATGTACTAGAAAATATTTCTGTTCTCTCAGAGGGCTAAGAAGCAATAACACCCTGGTAGCAATGAGTACACCTAGCAGGCAGATCTTGGTTTCTAAATCCACTCTCCAATACAAGAAACCAGGGCTCCCTGGAGAGACAGCTTATTGTGGAACTGAAGTAGTGAAAAGATAAGATGTTCTAGGAATATCACATGGTACCAAAAATTAAGGAAGTGCTCAAACAGCGATGGAAGCAAGGACTTCTAGGGAAGATGGGGAACAGAAGGACCCTAAGCTCACCTCATTCCATGGATACAACTAGATAACACCCACATAAGTGTAAATAACCCAGAAAACAACCTGAAGACTGGCAGAGCAGATTCTGCACAGCTAAACGTAGAGAAGAGGCCACACTGAACAAGGCAGGAAGGGGTTGAGACATGTTCAGGAGCTACACAAATCCAAAGGACTATCCGAGGAAGGGATGGATGCCTCAGGGCAGAGAGAGGAGAGAAACATACTCTCACACCAGGGATCCTGCATGGGGAAAACAAATCCCCATAACATATGGCTTTGAAAACAAGAGGGGCATAATTTCATGAGTTATTTCAATCAGCTGAACTTAACACCTGGAACTTTAAAAATCAGCATTCTCAGCTCTTAGGAGAGCTAGGAGGGTGAGACAAAACTGAATTCACACCCTTAAGGAGACAGCACAACAAACAGCCCCTCAGAGATACAGCACAGAAGCAGCAGTTTGAAAATAGTTTGGGTATATGAGAGGGAGGTTTGTTTACTAATCTCAGAGGTGTGCTGGAGGGGCAAGGATATTTGGGAGACTTCTCCAGGAACAAAAGAACTGGAAGGTTCCAGTTCCCTCCCTCGCTCCTGAGCCTAGACACACAGACACCTGTGAGAACCATCAGAACACCAACACTCAGTGTGTAACTTGCTAACACTTCGTGCCCCATCCCCATGTTCTCCTGCACACCTGCCCTGTCCAATACACCCTTGGCCAGAGCCCAAACTGGTGCCATATGCCTGGTAGTGTCCAAGCAGCCCCTACAGGGACCAGAACCACTCCAAAATAACTCCTGTCATAGCAATAGGGGAAGATAATGACACACATCAGTCTAACTGCTACCCAAGAAGTTGCTGGGGGCAGACATCTGGTCTAACTGCAGGCCCCACCCAACAACAAAAGCTAATCAGAGAACAACATAGGGAAAGCGCCCTGCAGTTCAGTGCAACTACATGGCAAACACCTGGTCTGACTCAATTCAAGCCCAAGGTGGCCCCAGACTGGCCCACTAACAATACAGGGACCAAATCCTATGTACAACAGGCAAAGTGAGCCATTGTAGATGACTGGACTGAAGGAAAATGCTACTCAGCCACAACAGTAGGATGCAAGCAACACATACAGAAGACACCTCTGAAATGACAGGTTCTGGTAAATGGGATATTGCACTGTAGGGCACTACTGAACCTCCTCTTCAAAAGGCCACTACTATCAAGAACAGAACATACAGCTGACATTCCTAACACAGAAAAACAGACACAGAGAGTCAGATAAAATGAGGAGACAGAGGAATATGTCCCAAATGAAAGAAGAGGACAAAATCACAACGAGAGCTAAACAAAATGGAGATAAGTAACATGCCTAATATAGAATTTAAAGTAATGGTCCTGGGGCACCTGGGTGGTGCAGTAGTTAAGCGTCTGCCTTCGGCTCAGGGCATGATCCCAGCGTCCTGGGATCGAGCCCCGCATCAGGCTCCCTGCTGGGAGCCTGCTTCTTCCTCTCCCACTCCCCCTGCTTGTGTTCCCTCTCTCGCTGGCTGTCTCTCTCCATCAAATAAATAAATAAAATCTTTTAAATAAATAAATAAAGTAAGTAAGTAAGTAAGTAAGTAAGTAATGGTCCTAAAGATACTCACTGGACTTGACAAAGAAGAACACTCCAAATACATAAAGAAGGACACCAGTGAGACCTTCAATAAAGAGACAGAAAACATAAAAAAGAACTAATGAGAGATGAAGAACTCAAATGAAATTTAAAATACGCTAGATGGAATACAGAATAAATTGGAGGAAGCAGAGAAGAATAGATCAGGAACCAGGAGGACAGAGTAATGGAAAGCAATCAAGCAGAACAAGAGAAGGAAAAAAATAATAATAAAAAATGGAAATAGACTTAGGGAGCTCAATGATACCATCAAGTATAATGACATTCACATTACAAGGACCCCAGAAGGAGAAGAGAGTAAAAAGAAGGCAGAAAATTTATTTGAAGGACTAATAGCTGAAAACATCCTGAATCTGGGGAAGAAAACAGAAATTCAGATACAGGAAGCACAGAGAAGCCCCAACAAAATCAACCCAAGGAGTTACACAGCAAGACACATAGTAATTAATGGAAAAAAAGTAGTGATAAAGACAGAATTTTTAAAACAGCAAGAGGGGCACCTGTGTGGCTCAGTTGGTTAAGTGTCCAACTCTTGGTTTTGGCTCAGGTTATGATCTCAGGGTTATGGGACTGAGCCCCGCATTGGGCACTGCACTCAGCATGGAGTCTGCTTGAGGTTCTTTCCCCCTCCCTCTCCCTCTACTCCTCCCCCCATTTGTGCTCATGCTCCCTCTCTCTCCATAAAATAAAAAAATAAATTCTTAAAACACACACACACACACACACACACACACACCAAGAGAAAAAAAACATCACATACAAAGAAAACCCCATAAGGCTATCAGGTGATTTTCAGCAGAAACTTTGCAGGCCAGAAGACAGTGGAACGATATACTCAAAATGCTGAAAGGAAAAAACCTGCAGCCAAGAACACTCTATCCAGCAAGGCTATCATTCAAAATAGGAGAGATAAAGAGTTCCCCTGACTAACAACAGTTAAGGAATTCATGACCACTAAATCAGCCCTGCAAGAAATATTAAAGGGGATGGATTCTTCAAGTGTAAAGGAAAGACCATAAGCAGAAGTAAGAAAAATAGGGAGCACAACAGCAGTAAAATTAATTGTATCTACGAAAATTAGTCAAGAGATTCACAAAACAAAAAGATGTAAAGTATTGGGGCGCCTGGGTGGCACAGCGGTTAAGCGTCTGCCTTCGGCTCAGGGCGTGATCCCAGTGTTGTGGGATCGAGCCCCACATCAGGCTCCTCCGCTATGAGCCTGCTTCTTCCTCTCCCACTCCCCCTGCTTGTGTTCCCTCTCTCGCTGGCTGTCTCTTCTCTGTTGAATAAATAAATAAAAAATCTTTAAAAAAAAAAAGATGTAAAGTATGACACCATATACCTAAAACATTGGAGGGGAGAAGAGAAAAGAATGGGTTCAAACATAAGCAACCATCAACTTAATATATACTACAACATGCAGACGTTATATATAAACCTAATGGTAACCACAAATCAAAAACCAGAAATAGACATGCAAAAATTAAGAGCAAGGGATCCCAAGTATATCACTAAAGAAAACCAGCAAACTGTGAGAGAAGAGAGCAACAGAAGAACAGAACAGGGAAGAACTACAAAAACAATCATAAAACAAGTAACAAAATGACAATAAGTGAAGGGACACCTGGGTGGCTCAGTCGGTTAAGCATCTGCCTTAGGCTCAGGTCAAGATCCCAGGGTCCAGAGATCAAGCTCCGCATCGGGTTCCCTGCTCAGTGGGGAGTCTGCTTCTCTCCTTCCCCCTCCCCCATTCAAAACTCTCTCTCTCAAATAAAATCTTTTTTTAAAATGGCAATAACGACATACCTATAAAAAATTACTTCGAATGTAAATGGACTAGATGCCCTAGTCAAAAGACATAGTGTGACAAAATGGATAAAAAAGCAAGACCCATCTATATGCTGCTACAAAAGACTCATTTCAGACCTAAAGACACAGGCAGATTGAACATGAAGGATGGGAAAGCATTTATCATGCAAATGGATGTAAAAAGAAAGCTGGGGTAGCAATGCTTATATCAGACAAAATGGACTTTATTTTTTTTAAGATTTTATTTATTTATTTGACACAGAGAGAGAGAGAGAGCCAGCGAGAGAGGCAACACAAGCAGGGGGAGTGGGAGAGGAAGAAGAAGGCTCCCAGCGGAGCAGGGAGCCCGATGTGGGGCTTGATCCCAGAGCCCTGGGATCATGCCCTGAGCCAAAGGCAGATGCCTAATGACTGAGCCACCCAGGCGCCCCAACAAAACAGACTTTAAAACAAAGACTCAGGGGACAAAAAAGAACACTATCTAATCCAACAAGGAGATATAACAATTGTAAATATTTATGCAACCATCATGGGAGCACTCAAATACATAAAGCAGCTAGTAACAAACATAAAGGCAGTAATCAATAGTAATACAATAATAGTAGGAGGCTTTAACCCCACTTACATTAATGGATAGATCATGCATACAGAAAATCAAAAAGGAAACAGTGGTTTTGAATAACACATTGGATCAGATGGATCTAGCAGATAAATTCAGAACATTCCATCCAAAAACAGCAGAACACACATTCTTTTCAAGTGCACCTGAAACATTCTCCAGAACAAATCACATATTAGATCACCAAACAAACCACAGTGAATTTTAAAAAGACTGAAGTCATACCATGCATCTTTTCTGACTATAACACTATGAAACTAGAAATCAAGCACAAGAAAAAATCTGGAAAGAGCACAAATACGTGGAGGTTACATAAGATACTACTGAACAATGAATGGTTGTTTGGTTGACCAACCAAGAAATCAAAATAGAAATTTAAAAATGCATGGAAACAGGGGCGCCTGGGTGGCTCAGTAGTTAAGCATCTGCCTTCGGCTCAGGTCATGATCCTGGCGTTCTGGAATCGAGCCCCACATCGGACTCCTTGCTCAGCGGGAAGCCTGCTTCTCCCTCTCCCACTCCCCCTGCTTGTGTTCCCTCTCTCGCTGCCTCTCTCTATGTCAAATAAAGAAATAAAATCTTTGATAAATAAATAAATAAATAATAAAAAAATGCATGGAGACAAATGACGATGAAAACACAAAGGTTCAAAATCTTTGGCATGCAGCAAAAGCTGTGTTAAGAGGGAAGTTTATAGCAATACGGGTCTACCTCAAGAAGCAAGAAAAATTGTAAGTAAACAACCTAACCTTACAACTAAAGGGAGCTAGAAAAAGAACAAACGAAACCCAAATCCAGTAGAAAGGAGGAAATAATAAAGATTACAGCAGAAATACACAACAAAGAAACTAAAAAAAAAAAGGTTTTTTAATTTAAAAAAATAACCAACATAACAATGAAGCCAGGAGGTGGGTCTTTGAAAAAAATCAACAAAATCGATAAACCTCTAGCCAGACTCATCAGAAAAGAAAAAAGAAAGATAGGGCACTCAAATAAACAATATCAGAAACAAAAGAGGAGAAATAACAATGGATATCACAGAAATACAGAGGATTATAGGAGAATATTATAAAAAATTATATGCCAACAAATTGGACAACCTAGAAGAAATGGATAAATTCCTAGAAACATATGACCTCCCAAAACTGAATCAGGAAGAAAGAGAAAATTTGAACAGACCCATTACCAGCACTGGAATCAAATCACTAATCAAAACACTCAATGATATACAAAACTCCAGGACCAGATGGCTTCACAGGTGAATTCCACCAAACATGTAAAGAATAGTTAATACCTATTCTTCTCAAACTATTCCAAAAATACAAGAGGAAGGAAAGCTTCCAAATTCATTTTATGAGGCCAGCATTGTCCTGATACTGAAACCTAATAAAGATACCACAGAATAAGAGAACCAGAGGCCAACATCCCTGAAGAAAATAGATGCAAAAATCTTCAACAAAATATTAGGAAACTGAATCCAACAATACATTTAAAAAAAATAATAATTCACCACGATCAAGTGAGATTTATTCCTTGGGATGCAAGGGTAGTTCTGTACCTACAAATCAATCAACACATCACATCACATCAACAAGAGAAAGGACAGGGTGCCTGGCTGACTCAGTCAGTGCAGTATGCAACTCTTGGTCTTGGGGTCATGAGTGCAAGCCCCTTGTTCGGCATGGAACCTACTTAAATCAAAAACAAAAACAAACAAAAACAAACAAAAACAAGAGAAAGGATAAAAACTATATGATTATTTCAATAGATACAGAAAAAGCATTTGACAAAGTACAACATATATTCAAGATCAAAAAAAACCCTCAGCAAAGTAGGTTTAAAGGGAATATATACCTCAACATAATAAAGGCTATATACAAAAAAAACCACAGCTAACATCACATTCAGTGGTGAAAAACTGTTTTTCTCCTAAGGTCAGGAACAAGACAAGGATGTCCACTCTCACCACTTTTATTTAACGTAGTATTAGAAGTCCTAGCTACAGCAATCAGACAACAAAAAGAAATAAAAGGCATCCAAATTGGTAAGGAAGAAGTAAAACTCTCACTATTTCCATAAGACATAATACTATATATAAAAAACTCGAAAGACTCCACCAAAACAAACTACTAGAACTAGTTTTAATAACTAAAATATTATTAATAAAATTAATAATAAATGAATTCAGTAAGTTTGCAGGATACAAAATCAAAATACAGAAATCCATTGCATTTCTGTACACCAATAATGAAGTAGCACAAACAGAAATTAAGACAACAATCCCATTTACAACTGCACCAAAAATAATAAAATATCTAGGAATAAACTTGACAAGGAAGTGAGAGACCTGTACTCTAAAAACTATAAAACACTGATGAAAGAAATTGAAGACAACATAAAAGAATGAAAAGATATTCTATGCTCATGGATTGAGAAAACAAATATTGTTAAAATATCAATACTACCTGAAACAATCTACAGATTCAATGCAATCCCTATCAAAATACCAACAGCATTTTTCACAGAACTAGAACAATTAATTCTAAAATTTGTATGGAACTATCAAAGACCCCAAATAGCCAAACCAATCTTGAAAAAGAAGAACAAAACTGGAGTTACCACAATCCCAGATTTCAAAATATTCTACAAGGCTGTAGTCATTAAACTAGTAAGGTACTGGCACAAAAATAGATGCATAAATCAATGCAACAGAATAGAAATTCCAGAAATAAACCCACGATTATATGGTCAATTAATCTTCAATAAAAGAGGCAAGACTATGCAGTAGGAAAAAGACAGTCTCTTCAACAAATGATTTGGGGAAAACTACATGTAAAAGCTACATGCAAAAGAATGAAACTGGATCATTCTCTCACATCATACACAAATATAAACTCAAAATATTTTTAAAGACCTAAATATGAGACCTGAAACCATAAAATCCTGGAAGAGAGCACAGGAAGTAATTTCTCTGACACAGACTGTAGCAACAATTTTCTGGGTATGTCTCCCGAGGCAAGGGGGAAAAAAGCAAAAATAAACTATTGGGACTACACCAAAATAAACAGCTCTGCACAGCAAAAGAAACAAACAACAAAAATGAAAGACAACCTAGTCAAACGGGAGAAGATATTTGCAAATGACATAGCCAATAAAGGGTGAGTATCCAAAACATATAAAGAACTGACACAACTCAACACCAAAAAAACACAAATAATCCAATTAAAAATGGGCAGGAAACATGGACATTTTCCTAAGAAGACATACAGATGGCCAGTGGACACATGGAAAGATGCTCCATATCACTCATCATTAGAGAAATGCTAATCAAAACCACAATGAGATACCACCTCACACCTGTCAGAATGGCTGAAATCAAAAATAAAAGAAACAGCAAGTGTTGGTGAGGATGTGGAGAAAGGGGAACACCCATGCACTGTTGGTGGGAATACAAACTGGTACAGTCACTCTGGAAAACAGTAATGGAGTTTCCTCAAAAAATTAAAAATAGAATTATCATTTGATCCAGTAATTGCACTACTGGGTACTTATCCAAAGAAAACAGAAACACGACTTTGAAAAGGCACATGCACCCCTGTGTTTACTGCAGCATCATTTACAAAAGCCAAGTTGTGGAAGCAGCCCAAGTCTTCATCAATAGATGAACAGATAATGAAGATGTGGTATCTACACACAATTGAATATTACTCAGCCATAAAAATGAATGAAATCTTGCTACTTGCAATAACATAAATGGATCTAGGGAATATAATGCTAAGTGAAATAAGTCAGAGAAAGACAAATACCATATGTTTTCACTCATATGCGGAATTTTAGAAACAGAAAAAAAAAGAAAAAAAGAGAGAAACCAAAAAAGCAGACACTTAACTACAGAGAACAAATTGATGGTTACCAGAGGGGAGGTAGGTAGGAACATTTAGAGTATATTTATTAAGATGAGCACTGAGTAATGTATAGAATTCTTGAATCACTACAGTATACACCTGAAACTAATATAACACTGTATGTTAACTATACTGGAATTTTTTTTAAGTGATGGAAGCATGTCAAACAGACAAAGAAGCCCAGTTAAAAGATCTCCCAATGACCAAATATGGGACAATTTCTGCAACAACAGCAACAGCCAAAAATACTGACAGTAATAAAATCCACAGAATAAAATTATTAGCCGCGAATTCATTACTAATAAACCAAAGGGGGAAAAGGCATAGCTCTTCCTTATCAGAGTTCCAATTTAATAAATGAAGAAGGAATGAGGGAAACAGAAAATCACTATTTGCTTACACCATAGTAATAGCTGTTCCAGAAGGAATAATCAATTAATGCTAAATTAGTGGATCTTTAAAAATGTAATAAGAAATGAGATATCTCGGGGCACCTGGGTGGCTCAGTTCTTTAAGCATCTGCCTTAAGCTCATGTCATGATCTCAGGGTCCTGGGATTCAGCCCCACGTCGGGCTCCCTACTCAGCAGGGAGTCTGCTTCTCCCTCTACCTCTCCCCCAGCTCCTGCTCACTCTTTCTCTCTCAAATAAATATTTCATTTTTTTAAAGATTTTATTTATTTGACAGAGAGCACAAGCAGCAGGACCAGCAGGCATTATATGAAAATGAGAAGGTAAAAAATACTTTTTCTCTAATGTACATGGTTAACAGTTTTTGGAGAGGCAGGTGGAATATCGGAAAGGCACTCCCAAGTCAAATCCTGGATCTGATACTTACCTAGCCATGTGACTTCAAGGTAGTCACTTACATCGACTAACCCTGATTTAGTCCTCTAGCCGTTTCATATTCACCATGATCTCCAATTTACAGATGATTCAGTTGAGGCAGTGTATATAAAGTGTTCACCACCCAATATATGGTATTATTATTATTACTACAAGGGATGAAGGAATGCTGTTACGCAAGCAAAATCAAAATCACCCATTTCAATTACTTTTATTAAGAACTTTCCACACCCTATGAGAATCAAGGGAAGAAGCCAGGGATGCAGTGAATGGAGAAGGAAAGGAAGAAGACAGAGAGAGACAGAGGAAGGCAGAAGGTCTAAAGAGAGAGAAGGAGGAGCTAAAAGGATTGCCTCTTCACTGTACTAAAAAGCTAATTTTCATTATCATGAACAGCGAGCCACTGAACAAAAAAATAATGTAGGATCTACATTCGTTTTTTCCCCCTTTTCATATTGGGATTTTCAAAAAATATATCTTCACACTAATAAACAGAGTAATGGTTAATGTAAAAATTGGATTCTGCAAGATATTTAATTACTGGTGTTGCCTCATTACTTATCAATCACAGTAACTGATTATGATAAGGACAAACCAATTTCCCTCTAGAAGCCACCCAAAGTGTAATCTCTTACCTGATACTATCCATAGAAACCAGGGTCACCCTGCCCAGGGTAGCATTTACTATTTGTAAGCAAATTTAGATCAACAGACGACAGACAGATAGATGGCTAGGTAGATGATGGATGGATGGATGGATGGATGGATGGATGGATGGATGGATCACCATTGCATGTATGCATGCATATTATCATTGGAAGAGTCAGACAAAATTCTTGGGTAGAGTCATACCTAACTAATATAAGTCTGACCCATCACCCTAATCAAAATTACTATATTAGAAACATTACTGCATTCATTCATCTAGTTACAAACATACCTTCATTTAAACACTCAGTGTTCCCCAGGTCTAAAAACAAGGAGCAAAACCAATCCCTGTTCCATCAAGATTACATTCTAACGGAGAAGACCAAGAAATAAATAAAAAATATATATTATAGCTAGTTGAGATGAGCACTATGAAAGAAAAGGAAGCACAGGAAGGGGACAGAGCCTGTAGAGAGAAGCTAGCTGAGCTACAGTGGTCAGGAAAGTCCTCTGGGGCGAATGAAGAGCTGTGTGAATATCTGGGGGAAAGAGTTCCAAGAGAAGGGCACTGCAAGTGCAAAGGCCTGAGGAGTGCACTAAGCGTGGCAAGCCTGACGAGCAAAGAGAAAGGCATGCTGCTTGCTCATGTGGAGAGAAGAGGACAGTATTGAGACAGTCAGTGGCCCCATCACTCGGGGTCTAGCAGGCGAAGGGATGCCATACACATCACCAGGGGATGTACACATGCATCTCATCATTGAAAGACCCCGATAAAATTTCTGGGTAGGCTTACTCGGGAACTTGAACAAACCCATGGGGAGCCAGCCTCCTCTGTTTTATCTCTGGCGTCCACAGGTTCCTGAAGCCCAAGGCAGCCGGAAACAGGAGTGCATGGGGCTCTAAACTTTGGCAGAGGGAGAAGCTCTCGGTTGAGTGAGTCTCTCCGGGTACAGCATTTTTTTCCTTGCTCTGTATTTCTGGCTTTTTACGTTTGACTTTCTTATGTTACTTTCAGACAACACATCTCTGTTTGTGTAAACGGTTCAGGGCCAGATAGAATGGAAAAATGTAGCTTCCTCTGTTTATTTATAGGCCCAGCTCTTCTAAGGCATTGATGCTCACAGATCTCCATCCTTACCTGCAAGTGGCAAAGGGAAATGAGGTTGGAGCCAAGCCTACCTCCCAAAGCGTCCAAAACTTATTTAAAGCTATTTTGGAGCCAAGGACATTTTCCTGAATTCGTTCCAAGCCAGAATGAAGATGCTGGCGCATGATATTTTCACAAAATATGCAGGTTCAGAAATTGACAGACTTTACACTGACGTCGAATATGAAGAACCATTTGTGAATCTTCATTGCAGAAAGCTGCTATCTACAAGCCAAAAATAATAGTGTAAAGAATAATAATAAAACAAAGCTGGCATGAAACTTCTCTTGAAGAGGGCCAATTTTTAGTTCGATAGCAGTGACTCTTGGAACTCAAAAGGAAAATAAATTCCTACCCACACAATCTGCATTGTTCCTCTCCTCCTCATGCTAATTTTACCTCACACCTCAAATACGTAGTCATGTTTCTTCCTATTACAAGTGCAAGGTGTTCATTCTAAAAATAAGTTGTCTGCATTTGATTCCATCAACAGTTTCTTCCTAATGATTGCTATTTTTTAAGACCGTTGCTTTACCTGAAGCTATAGTAAAGAATTAGGAATATTCTCTTCCAAAATTCTCTTGAGACAGGTGCGTGTGTGTGTACACACAGTCTTCACGACATGAACATTTGCTGCCCACTAGCTCTGTTCAAATATATAATCAAATATTTCTATGAAGAAAAACTAATAATCAAACTTGTTTGCCGCATGTGGATCAAGAGCTAGAAATTCTTTTTTACCCCAATCAAGGGCCATGCACAACTAAGAACCGCATCAGATCCAACGCCACTCAATCAGCTAGTCTTTTTAAAAACTGGGCTGTACGTATAAACTCACCTGATAATTCAGTGAACAACACAATATGAAACATTCAGGCATACAAGTATTTTTAGAATGTTTTGGTTCCACTGGGTGAGGAGTTACCTGGAAGAAGAAGCAGAGTAAGAGGTAGAAAATACAGGAGGGAAAAGAAGGGAGGAGAAAGAGAGCAGACAGCAGGGGTTAAGCCCAAGCTCGCATCAGAAGCCCCTGCAGGGTGTGTTACCACACAGATTACTGGGCCCACTGCCACAGTTCTCATTCTGGAGGTCGGGGTTGAAACCTGAGACTGCATTTCTAACAAGCTCCCAGAGGCTGCTGATGCTGACCCGCTGACCCAACTAAGAGTTGTAATGAGAAAGACTAGAGGGATGAAAACAGGAGGGAGGGAAAGACGGAGGGGGAGTTCAGGAGGGCAATGCAGGGTGAGGCAGGGGACAGCGTGGGAATCTGTCACCACCCTGGTCCACTGAGAGGGCCAGGGAAGAGTACAACAATCAACTCAGGCAGACCTTGTGATTTGGTGATCCCACCCCTTCGGCATCCTAGGCTCAGTAATTGACTCAGTCCCCGCCAATGAGAAAGCCATCTGGCCAGTGAGAAAGCCATGGGACAACTGAGGCTTCTAGGAAAGCTGCCCATTGGGCCCTCTGTCCCCTCCTGCTTCTTCCTGCCCAGACAGAGACCTAAACCAGGAGATGTCGCAGCCATTCTGTAGCCATGTAACCATGAAGACAAAGGCATCCTCCCATGCCAGGTGGACCAAAAGATGGCCCTGATGGCATCATGGAGCCACAGCCCAACCATGCCCATCATGATGTCCTACCCCCAGTCATCATAATGAGCAAGGCAAGAACCATCTCTCCCTATTCAAACATCTGACTGTTGGGTTTTCCATAGCCTTCAGCTAGATGATCCCAGCTGATACGAAACTAGCCCGCTGCTTATTAGGTGCGTGCCACTGTATGCCTACTGCACATGGATTATCTCAAACCATAATGATTTAGTTTGCACAAAACTTGTGAGTGCTCTGTGATGGTGCATTTAGAAATGTGTTAAGTTCCTACTCGATTCCAGACATAGAGGCACAGGACCCCAGTGCACAGGACCCACAGGCAATTAATGTAGCAAAAAGGTCCTATCAGAGAAGTAAGCACAGCTTGTGCTGGAGGACCCAAAACAGCCTCTAAACAAAACCAGGTGGATAGAAGGACCAGGAAGGCATTCTGGAGGCAGAGACCTCTGAGCTCAATACTAAAGGGTGAATAAGAATTGAGCATATCCTGAACGCTTTTAGTGATTTCTCTTTGAATGTTGATGGCAACCACAACTCAAGGGAAGAGAGGGAAGGAAAATATTCTCTGGACTATGGCAACAACAGAACAAGACGTGGCCAACTAAATGCACACATAAGTGGATGATGGGTGGATGGTGGTAAGGAAAAACATGTCTTGTCTGTGTTGGCAAGTCAATCACAATGAGCAAATCCCTGCCTCCCAAACTCATTACCATGTTGGGCTAGTCAGGCAGACCTCATAGGAAAAGTGTCCCTGAGGCCATCCTTCTGCCAGTAAGAAGCTGCTAATTTGACCTTCCTGCCATGACCTGTGAGAGCAGGAAGGGATTCCCACCAGGCAGAAAACCCCTGCAAACAAGCCAGAGGGTTGAAATTTTCATTTCAAGAGTCCTTGGGTTGAGACTGTCCTAAAAGAGTGGTGATAACCAACAAGGAAGCATGGAGGAGAGAGACTCTTTTCTCTGCTACTTTTAGGCTGCTACTAATTTGTTAACTGTATCTTTCAAAGTAATTGCTTTTTTTAAATACAAGTGAAATGGATTCATGCCAATGAAAGAAGAACAGTTGAGGAAAAGGTTGAAGATTCTGAATGTCTTTTCTGAAAAAATTAGGACTGAATTTGTGCATCAGCTGGGAAAAAATAAGTAATACCAAAATACATTTTTCCAATATAAAGTTGAGAACACGGTGCAAAGCTCTATCCTGTGGTACTTTTGAAAGCAAAGATCTTATGCCCACAACAGAGACTTAGCTATAGACTTTAGTAACTGTCTGACCATCATGTTTTGGTTTTGAACCTTAAAAATGAGAGAAACGATTTAGAGACTTATGTTGCATTTGATCCCCAAAACTATGTTACTAGATCACATCATATCGTGGGGGAGAATATACCTACCTTCCCCTACATGGCACACAGTAAAACCAGAAAAGGACTTTGAAAACTGTTACAAAATTTTTCTTGAGACACTGAGATTCCTTATCTGGCACTGTATTCAAGTTATGTGAGAAAACGTTGTTCCTGCCCTGAGCACCTGATCTCCAATATTCATTACTGGCTGTCTCATCCAAAAGAGCATCAGTCGCCTGAGGAGCCGGGGCAGGTGGGTAGATGTGTTATTGATTTGCCTATCTGAGGACCCAAAGACATGTTCTAAGACAACAAGATACTGGAAAGTAAGGAAGTGGGCTTTCATATTTCACATTTAATTGTAAAGTTCTAAATAATTTAACATAATCATTTTCTACCACTGACATCATTTACAATATGCTAGGAACCAAGATAAATGCTTCACATATATTATGATTTTCAATCCTTAGAAAACCTGGTAACGTCAGCATTGTTGCCCGTCTTTAAAGATGAACAAACTCAAAAGACACAGATTAATTCCCTGCCCAAGATCACACAGTAAATAATGGAAAAATGAGAATGCAAACCCAGCCGTATCTGATTCTAAAGGTCTGGCTTTTAACTGACATTCTATATTGTTTTTCATCATCTTCACCTTGGGTTGGCAAACTCCTGCCCATGGGCCAAAGACAGTGCAGAAAATATAACAGGGGTGTTGGGAGGGGGAGAGGGATTGCTGTGAGTCTTCCTAGCACAGAGCCTTACCAGCCACAGCTAGTTAACTAAAGCCTCAATTACCCGCCCCTCAGACCCTGTAAAGGAGCAAAGAGATCTATTATATGCAGAAAATCTTCATCCTAATGAAATCATTAGCTTCAAGAGGAAAAGAAGTTGTAATTTAAACTTCGAAAGCCAGGAGTATCTGATGGCTTATGGCATTACAAGATTCTATTCTGCTTCTGAGAGAAAAAAAAAATTCTGTTACCCTGTTTTAAGTGTCAGATGAAAATTGTGTCGCCCAACACAGACTGTCTTACATTCTAGAAATTAATGTGCTTTTTTTTTGGGGGGGGGGGGGGGGTTTGTTTCAACCCACGTCATAATGTAAGCTTTGCCAAGTGAGCTCTCTTTCTCTCTTCAATAATATTCAAAGCTCGAGTAAGCAACAGGACAGACACAGCTCTGTCCCTAAAAGAACCAGCCAGGCATGTTTTATTACCAAGAGAGAAAGGAAAAACAAAAGAATATTTCGTGCAACAAAATTAAGTTGTGAAAGATCCCAATGTAACACATCAGGAGACTCTTATTTGTGGGTGGAATTACAAACAAAACAAAACAATGAGATCAATTCGTGCTTTGGCTTCCATAGCCATCCAGTTGTTCTCTTGTAACAGGTATTGATCTGGGCTCACAGCTACAGCAATCACACGTCCATTACAGCCAGCGTTTATGGCTGAAAGTTCTGCTTCATCTTTCCCAAACCCGCTCCCCAAAAAGTGCAGTATGAAATAACCCTGGTATCAGGAGGGCACAAATGGCTTTCCTGATACAAGGTAAAATGGCTCCTTTTTACTCATGGATGGTGCCGTGCACCTCCAACACCCTTGGCAGAGAGGCTCCCCAGCTCCTCACCTCTTCCCACCCCGACCCCTTTCTGGTGTCATTACAGCTTCACAGCTCCACGTCCTGTCTCCCAAGGCCCAAAAGCGGCCTAAATGGGCCTGGCCATGGAACAGCATGCCCGAAGTTAAACAGGGATCATAGCTCATGGAAACATCTTCAGTACATTTTATTTTTTTATCTTTTTTTTTTTAAAGATTTTATTTATTTATTCGACAGAGACAGCCAGCGAGAGAGGGAACACAAGCAGGGGGAGTGGGAGAGGAAGAAGCAGGCTCATAGTGGAGGAGCCTGATGTGGGGCTCGATCCCAGAACGCCGGGATCACGCCCTGAGCCAAAGGCAGACGCTTAACGACTGAGCCACCCAGGCGCCCCAGTACATTTTATTTTCTTTAAAGATTTTATTTATTTATTTGAGAGGGAGAGAGAGCATGAGCTAGGAGAGAGGGAGAGGGAGAAGCAGACACCCCGCTGAGCAGGGAGCCCCATGTGCAGCTCGATCCCAGGACCCCAACATCAAGACCTGGACTGAAGGCAGACGCTTAACCAACTGAGCCACCCAGGCGCCCCTTGGTACATTTTAAAGGAATCTTCCACATGGCACCTGCAGTCTTCTAACATAGCATATAGTTTACTTATTTGTTATTGCCATGCACTGTCTCTCCCTCTGCTAGCACACAGAGCCACGATCCTTGAGGATCTCTAGCTTTTACTCACTGATGAATCTGTCCCAAGTGATAGCACCAGGCTTGGGAATTCCTGGCGATAGGTGCTCCATAAATATGTGTTGAGTCGATATGTGTTAAAAAAATTCCCATTTTTACTGTACGTATTTTTAGTAGTGCTGCTTATAATCAGAATATATATTTGTGCCCCTCTGGGAAATGATGACAGCTAAGATTGCAGAAAGGAAATAGGAGAAATAAAGGGCCTGCTGCTAATATCAAGAAAATATGTCATCCTCCATCCTTGTAACAGAATAATAGACGACCAAATGAAAACGATCAAGGTCAGATCTCAAGGACAAAGGCTGGGATTTTTCGGGTCTTGTGCTATCTTCATGCAGACAGTATCTGGGGTCAGTGGAATCTTTTCTTAGCTCCACAGACACAGCTACACCTGGCATGACCATTCATTTCTGTCGAAGTTTACAGAGTTGACCCCTCCGGGTTTTGAGACCATAACTTTCTTTACTTAATAGGATGCTGCTCATAGCAAGAACAAGCTAGCAAAATGGGTTAAATGGTAGGGGACTGTCGTCTTCGTGTTTCTGAATCTAATGATGACATCCTCATCTTCACATCCTTAATAATTCCTCATTGCCCCTGGGATAAGAGCTGATTTGTGTGGAAAACTTTCTCAGTTCTCTAGTACATTCCGCAGCCATCCATCTCCATATCTGAGCTTTCAAACCCTACCCCCTTCCAACTTCCTTCTCCTATGAATCTTTAAATATGGGGCTCTGTCCCCATCTTTGTGAGAAACTGAAAGAAAAGCACCATCAGTATGTTGATTTTCATGACCCCTAAGGTCACTCTTTGTCCAATAACGATTGATTTTTTTTTTTTTTAATGAGCAAGAGCTACGTACCGGGTACTGGATTTAAACAGAAAAAGGAAAAAATAAATAAAAAGGAAAGAGGGAGAGAAAAGCTTTCATTTGAATTATTTCACTTTATTTTTATTTTTTTTAAGCTAGCTCCATGCTGGGCCTAGAGCCCAACATGGGGCTTGAACTCACCACCCTGAGATCAAGACCTGAGCTCACACCAAGAGTCCGTCGCTTAACAGACTGAGTCACCCAAGCGCTCCAAATTATTTCACTTTAATACTCAAAAAATTCCATGAACATGAATATGAAGCAACTAGCACTCAATAAGTATAAGTGCACTTCACCCAAGAGCAGACAAGGTTGGCAAATAAACACAGGAAAAAATGTTTCTTCAGCATCTGTAGCCATTAGGAAAGTACAAATGAAAATTACAATGAAATACACTATTAAATGGGTAAATTTTTTAAAAGATTTTATTTATTTGAGAGAGCGCACACGAGCAGGGGTGGGGCAGAGGGAGCAAGAGAGGAGCAGACTCCCTACTGAGCAAGAAGCCTGATATGGGACTGGATCCCAGGACCCAGAGATCATGACCTGAGCCAAAGGCAGATGCTTAATCAGCTGAGTCAGCCAGGCACCCCTAAACGGGTAAATTTTTTTGAACTGACAATATCCACTGCTAAATGCAAGAGTGTGAACCAACTGGGACTCTCCTACATTGCTGGTAGGAACGTAAACAGCACAGCGACTTTGGAAACAAGTTCGGCAGTTTTTTATAAAGTTGAACATGCACTTAACACAGGAGGCAGCAATCACACTCCTAGATACGTATACAAGTGAAATGAAAACACTGGTCCACACAAAGACATGGTTGCAAATGTGTATAGGGGCATTATTCATAATCACCAAACCTGGAAACAATCCAGTGTTCTTCAACCGATGGGTGGATAAACAAGCTATTGTAAGTCCATCCGTGCAAGGATAACACTATCCAGCAATAAGAACGAAAGGGCTACGGATGCATGCCAAGAACTGGATGAGCCTTGAAGGCATTATGCTAAGGGAAAGAAGTCAGACAGCATAGCCTCCAAATGTATTAGTTCATATGAGATTTTGGAAAAGGCAAAACTATGGACAGAAATCAGATCAGTGGTTGCCAGAAACCGGACAGTTAGGAGCACTGAGTATAAGGGCATGAGAGCACATGGGGTAGGGGCTGGGGGCGGTAAGAGAACTAGTCTAGCAGGATTGTGATGGTGACCACGCAGCTACACGCTGCTGTCAAAACTCACCAAACTGTACCCTTAAAATGGGTGCATTTTATTGTAGGTAAAGTATACATGAGTAAAGCTTAGCATAAAAAATAATTCATCAATCAGTAGAAAGAAACACAAGTACCCTGTCATAAAATCATCAAGCTGGAGCTTGTACTTACAACAGGTGTTTATTTACCTGTTTACAAATGACCTACCAGTATCCATATCACTAAGTGATGTCCCACAGATAGGAAAATATCTGCCATTAATGAACTTGGACATAAAATCATATTTCCCATAGTTTTCTTGATAATTTTGATATTTTTCCTTTATTTTCTTTCTTTCTTTATTTTTTGCTCAACTTCTTGTCAGACCTGATGGGGACAAAGCTGTGATGTCACAATATGACCAAGAACAAATACAAGTTAACCGTTTCTTGGGGTTCACTTGTGCACGAAGGATTACTCTTGATTTCAGTAGCTTGAGTCTTTTCACACATCTTTTTATAAGCTATTCAAAAATGCTTTGGGGTTAGTTTTACATAAACTCAATGATGTAATCTCCAGACCGACTTACCCACCTGCGGGTAAGGTGTAATACATGCCAGTATGTTGGGTATTTCCCCCGCAGATTACCTCTCATCTTTCTTCTGACTTGGGAGATCTACCATGCAGCTTGAATGCGAGCGCCAGTATTGATCTGTATAGATGTTAATAATGCAGACTTTCTGATATCAACATTTATTTTTGATTCTTAAAAAATGTTCTGATATTTTCTTCCCACATGCAACAAATTGTTATAAACACCCTCTTTAGAGATTTACATTCATCCTCTTCAGAGAGCCCAACTCTGGTTGGCTTCTTCTCCTGAATGTACTTGAAGATGTTCTACAAATTCAATTTCTTTGCCAAGTCTTATACATCTTATTGGACTCATTCAATGTGACAT
Source organism: Ursus arctos (assembly GCF_023065955.2). NCBI lineage: Eukaryota > Metazoa > Chordata > Mammalia > Carnivora > Ursidae > Ursus > Ursus arctos. Next base: position 6,199,729 of record NC_079873.1, read on the forward strand.
TCATTAGGCATGCATCTGACTACCCTTTCCCCATTTATCGTTCCATTTATTGAAAGCCGCCTCCCCCCCCTCCGCCCCAGCTATTATCAGTCTAGGACATTTCTTAAGAACATTTACAGAAAATTCTGCAGTATGTTTTTCAGGGATTTCCAGAAACAAGCATGAATGGTCTGCAAGCCTCTTATGGGTAATTAATGTCCTTAGTCCCACCTTTCAGACTAGGAGTTTTTTCAGTTTCCTTTACTGTCGCTTAATGGAGTGTCAGGGTTATGGCCCTCGTTTTTGTTTGATGAGCTGCATTGTGTTGTACTCATTAAAGCCTAGGGACTCCCCTCCAGTCAGCTCCTGACAGACCCTATTTGCCACTTCCCATTGCTGTGTTTATTTTTTTTTTTTTTTAAGATTTTATTTATTTATGTGACAGAGAAACAGCCAGCGAGAGCGGGAACACAGCAGGGGAGTGAGAGAGGAAGAAGCAGGCTCCCAGCAGAGGAGCCCGACGCGGGACTCGATCCCGGAACGCCGGGATCACGCCCTGAGCCGAAGGCAGACGCCTTAACGACTGCGCCACCCCGGCGCCCCCCATTGCTGTGTTTAATCTTTAAGTTTTCTGTTTAATTTCTAAGATGTTTTATTGTAAGTTTGAACCTGTAAGTATAAAGCAGGGTTTTTCACCCATCATTACCAATATTTGGGGCCGGATACTTTTGTATTGTCAAGAGCCATGTTGTGCATTGTAGGCTGCTGACCAGCGTCCCGGCCTCTGCTCACTGGCTGCCAGTACAGCCCCTCCAACCAGCTGTGCCAACCAAAAATGTCTCCAGACACTGCAGAATGTCTCCTGGGAGCTGTGATCACGCCCGGTAGAGAACCACTACTATGAAATGACTCCCTCCATTTAAAAGATGACCGTTGGGAAGCATGGGTGGCTCAGTCGTTGAAGCGTCTGCCTTTCGCTCAGGTCATGATCCCAGGGTCCTGGGATCGAGCCCCACATCAGGCTCCCCGCTTAGCAGGGAGGGACTCTGTTTCTCCTCCTCCCTCTGCTCCCCTGCTACTGCTCTCTTGCTTGCTCTCTCTCTCGATCTCAAATATCTTTTTTAAAAAATTTAAAAATAAAAATAAATAAATAAAAGAAGACCTTTTACAACAGCTTGGGCTGTTGTCACCAATGAGAATAATGGCGCCATTAAATTTGCCAGCAAGTTGCAAGTAACACTCATCAGCCAAAAAACTTAGTGAAAAGGAAGTACTCATCTTCCTAGGGAAGACTAAGAAATGCTTCCTTCCCAACAAGGGGAGGTGGTAGGAGATCATTCCAAGTATTTACTGTACTTCTCCAGAGAAGTATCTCCTAAAGAAGTGCCATCCCTCACAGAGATGAGCTCGCCTTCACCTCCACCTGCAGGGACACGCAGGCGTCACCAAAACCCTTCATGTTTCCCCCCTTTTGAACAGTGGGGGTAATAATGCCAGTGCCCACCTCACAGAAGCGATAAGAGGATTACATGAGTTAACATAGGTAGAGCATCTGGAACAGTGCTACTTCGCAGTAACTGCTTTTACATGGAGTAACTCTTAACATCATTACAGCCAGAAACTACCAACACTCATTCACTTTTTCATGGTCTCATTTCATACCAGCTAGTATTTACAGATATTCTGCTAAATCCCTCCAGGCATTCTGCTAAAGCAGTGTCACTGCTCCCAAGAAAGTTATAGGCTGTAAGGAAACAATGATGATGAAAGTGCAAACAAGTTTACAAGGCACCACAGTAGGGCACCTAAGTGTGTCTAGAGGAATCAGGGAGGGCTTCCTGGAGGAAGTGATAGTTGAGCTGAGACCTGCATGACAATGGAATTTTTCAGGGGGCAAGAATAATGGAAGCTATTTCATCCAGAGATAAAAACAAAGACTGAAAGTCCAAGGGCACAAGGCAACGTGACTTTTTTAGGAAATTAAATTTCAAAATCACTGTCAGTGAAAAATGTAATGAGGGGATTTGTGGAAAATGAGACCGAAGAGCAAGCTAGGGCCCAGTCATGACAAGCCTGGCATGGAAAGGATAGCCTTTCCCAGCATGCACGGGGAGCACAAATGTCGCGGGATGTTAACAGCTGACGTGTGGGAGGCACAGGGTCAACCAAGACCATGGGAAATACTAGGTCAAATCTAAATGAGTTCTTGACTTCAGGATTTCCCGAAACATTTAAAATGCCAAAGGTGGTTATGGGTTTTCAAAAAGAAAAATTGTAAGCAGCAATTTCCAAACAGAACAGAGCTCTGAAAGGGATCCAGACTGGGAAATATTGCTGAGCAAACGAGAAGACATTAGAGACTGTTTAGATAAAGGAATTTCATTGTCAGATCTCCACATGAAACATGTCACTCTAACCCAACCATGGATGGATTAAATGGAATGGGAGTAAGCCAGGAAGCAGGACAGAAACAGGGAAAGAGACCCCTGCAAAATTCCAAAAAGGATAATAAGAGACCCAGTTGGGGCCGCGGGCAGTGGACATGGAGAGAGTGGAATGCCTTGGAGCGGTATTAAGAGGCAGGAATGATGTGTGGTGGGTAACGACTGAGTCATGAGATAGAGGGGGAAGTACAGAAATATCACCAAATTTCCACCTGAAGCAGCAGGTGACATGGTAGAACCGTTAGCTAAGAAAGAAATCACAGGAAGAAGAAACTGGTTTGAGGAGGAAGTCATGTTCTAGCGCACAGAGTCTGAGGCAGCTATGAACTCTGTAGTCTGTACCTCGGGCTACAGATAGAAAGTGAGGAGCCATTGAGAGAGAAGTGCACCGAATCCACTGGCATGCACAGCACTGGCTGGAGGGAGCGTTGCCGAGAAAAAGGTGGAGCCATGCAGAACAACACCATTTCCAGGACGGATAGGAGGAGGAGCCGGCAAAACGTGTCAGTGATGAGGTGAGGTGAGAAAGCAGAGCGTGCTGCCATGTGCTCAGGAAGTTACAAAGGAGGGAATGGCTTCAGACAGAGAGAGGTGAAGCTAGGGAAGAACATTAGAGATCCCACACGGGATGCTTTGACAACACCCTTCCCAGGGAACAAGTGTGGGAGCTCTCGTTCAGTGGCTCTCAAACTTGAGCATGCATCAGGATCCTCTGGAGGCTTCTGCAAACTCACACTGGGGGGCCCGCCCCCAGAATTTCCGATTCACTAGACCCAGATGACGCTGATGCTGCTGGAGAACACAGCTCTAGGAAAAGGAATCCTGAACCTCCTTTAGAAATGAGGGTTGGGGAAACACAAATGTTTCATCTTTTGCTCTCTCAGGCCCTCTGATTCCAGAAGATGGGAGTACTTCATTTCATTGCATTCTTATTCCAGTTTCACGAGCCCAAATCGACCCCATTTCACCAAACATAGCGGGGTTGACACAACGTAAGATACGTTGTTAATTTAGGTAATGCTAAGAAGGAGAAAAGGATACCAGTAATTATGAGATGTAACTGACTATAAGAAGCACTCTGATTTTAGAAATATGAAATCCTGCAAAAATGTACATATCAGAATTGGTAAAACGTGGCCAACCTTCTCTTCTGGGGCCATCTTGGAAAAGTCTGGGCAGAAGCCTGTGCCCCAACAGGAAATACGATTCTATGTCTCCCCCTCTTTTCATCTGGTGATAAACACAACATATCAACATATACCTACCGAATCCAAGGGCTCTGCTCCTCTTAAGTAATTGGGTCCTTCACCTGTGCCCCCCAAAAGCATCTAATCCCACATTCCCCCGGTTCTTCAGAACTTCTTAAAACTCACATACCAATGTGCAAGGATGTTTCATAAGGAGTCCTGCATTTCCCACATTTACCAAGGACTCTCAGTAGCTACACCCAGAATGTCCTAGCCCAGATAGCCTACTACAGAGAAGATCCATTCAAGAAAGGTCACTGCCATAATCGGCAAAAGTTCAAAGAAAAAGAACACCCCCACGCTTTTTTTTCTTCTCCTCACCGAGAGAAATCCCCCTAGCTGTATATATGATTAACTCATTACGTCTTATAAATAATGGCTACCATTTATTAGAACCTAACTGCACGATAGATGTTTCTACCTGTATGTACTTTCCCCAAAAGAACCACTCAAGGTAGGTATTTTTAATGTTAATATAAGTCTCAGATGGTGATAGACCCAAGATTCAACAAACAATAAACCATTAATTTCTAGAGCGTAAAATTTCTGTACATAAGCTATTTGAATACTCCCCTAGCCTGACCCTGGCCAGTGTCCACAGACAAAATACCTCAGCAAAGCCAAATGCACAGTGACCCTTTCACCTTTTGTGGTACTTAAAATAAAAAAAATAAAAAAATAAAAAGTCTCTCACTCCAGTGTACAAGAAACTCCATGGAAAGTCAGAGTAAAATAGTTATCTCTATTCTCTCAGGGATCTCACAACACTACTCTTACTCTTGTGACAATTCTGCTTCCCCCTTTGTACCTCTTAGCTCTCAGATGTGCAAGTTGAAGGTAATATGTCAACTTCTAAAGTACATCCCAAAGCCAGGTATTTCTGGTGGTGTTATGCTATAATAAATAACCATACTTTTATCTCCAACACGCCCTTGTAAGATAGAACACTTTACATATGTTCTACAAAACATAAAAATGGCTACATGGAGGTAAGTCAATCAGAAACAGAGCTGGCTGTGAGTCTATCTGTGGAGACCCTTTCAGGGTCTAACCCTGAAGCCACACTTCCTCCCCGGAGATCCATACCTAGAAGCAGCCATAGCTAGAATGTTCTTACCCAGAGAGCTCCTTACAGAGACGGCCAATCCATGACACACCATTAACACAGCAGACAAAAGGTCAACCAAAGCAAATGCCTTATACAAACAGTCGCCAACATGAAGTCTTTTTCCGTAGGAGGGTGCTTTGAAATGACAGGCAGGAAACCTGATTCCTACCTGAATGTCCCAGGAGAGGGTCCAGTAGTAGCAAGTCTTCCAAGAGGGTCAAAATTGCCTGTTATTTTTAAAACCTGAAACTTAAAATAATTCCAGACCCCTCAGCCGCATGTTGCAAAAACTGACAGATAAGTTATACACATGGAATTGATTCCAACAATCCGCCAAAGAAGGGGGGGGGGGTCTCTCAAATTTGGCAATGTCAATTTCCATATGGAAAGAATTACTGGAACTGGGCAGAGATGGAGGGAGAAGGGAGGAGGAGGTGGGGAAGGCTGGTGATGATTCCAGTGAGCTGAACCGTTTTGCGCTATCGAGCATGCAGCACCGAATGTTGTCAGAGCAGGAGTCCCTTCACAGGCTTGAAGGAAGACTTGGGGAAAAGCTTATTTCATCCTTTAAAGGTAGTTTCACACGTTTGGGGTTTTTGTGGTTTTTCCTGCTCTGGCTCTGGTTCTGTATGTAAGGGCTTTTTTTTAACCTCTCCCAAATCTGAGAGTAATTAGTCTTTTGTATTAGAGCTCCGGTATTTGGCAAAGGCATCATTATTAATAGTATGAGTCTGAGCTACCTGCAGGATTTCAGCTCTCCCACATGTGGGAAAATTCTGACCCAACATCTGTTTTCCAGTAAGATCCTGTTTTGACAAAATTTGATAAGTACATTTGTGTTGCCCCCAGGTGTTGGAAGGTCAAGCGACAGATCCAAGGTCATGCAGAAAACGAGGCTCCCTTTTAATTACCTGGATTCCTCCTGGATGGTTTCAAAAGTAAATGGGTTCCAGGAAACCAGAGAAGAATGAAGTCATTGCAAGAATACCCAAGTTTCACGGGTTTGGTTGGTTGGAAGATATTTCTAAATAAAGCATCATTTCTACAGTCTGCTTCTGAGTTTAGATACAGCTTTTCAGGTTCTCTCTGAAATTCTAAAAAATCGTGCAGCTCACTGAAAGCATTAACAGCCTTCCCCAGTTTACTGCAATTGCCGAATCTATTTACAAAAAGCCGATGCTATCGAAATCCCTGATATTCAACTGTGGTCTAAGGACAAGCAGCAGCAACAGCTCCTGGGAGCTTGTTAGAAATGCAAAATCTCTCTCCCCTACCTCTGAAAATCATAAACTTCATTTTAACAAGTTCCCCAAGTGATCTGTATGCGCCGATTAAACCAGTGGACAACAAACTATGGGTGTGCAAACCAAATCTGGTACCACCTATTTTTGTAAATAAAGTTTTATGGAGACACAGCCAGGGCCAACAATTTGTCTATGCTTATTCCCACACTAAAATGGCAGAATGGAGACGCTGCTGATATGTACTCCCTGGCCCTTTACAGAAAATGCTGACTGACCCTTGATCCAAACCTTTATTGCTGGAGGAAAAGGTGAAGATGCTAGAATCCTAAACTTGTTGAAATCACAGTAGGAAGGCACCATAACGATAAGGAAGACAGCATTTTTTTTTTTTTTTTTTTTGATAAGAGATCTGTTTGGCCCACGAGGTAATGAAAATCATGAGGGAAATTTCTAGACCTTTTCCAAGTTAACTTCCCCAATGTTCAGCACCATTTTTTGCCCCGTGAATGGCCAAAGAAATGCAGTGTCTGTCCTTATGAAATCTACAGGCAGAGAAGACATGGTTACTGTGAACCTAACGTGGCACCACCTGTTAATTCAAGAATGCATTAGAAGGACACGATTTTTTAATATAGCGTTCTGCTTATTTAAGATCTATGTGATAGGGTTAAAGAGAAACCCCTAGAGAAACAGCAGGTGGGAAGCTTTTAACGGCAGCCACCACTGCTGCTATAGGAAGGTCTGATGGACTGACTCCATCTCTCCACATCTTCCTTCTTGCCCTTCCCTTTGCCTTTGCCAACACTTGATTTTAAAATCTACCACCTACGTTGCCTGATTGCAAGACCTCTGATGAGACGCCACCTATGGTTCTGGCAGAAATGAGAAAACTTTCAAAAGGAGCCCCCAGCTCCAGGGCCTGCCCCATGTCACTCTCAGAGGAGAAACCTGGCCAACACAAAACACACAGGGTCCTGCTCAGAAGAGCAGCAGCTGAGGGCCACCTGGGTGGCTCCGTAGGTTAAGCTTCTGTCTGCCTTCGGCTCGGGTCATGATCCCAGCGTCCTGGGACTGAGCCCCATGTCAGGCTCCCCACTGAGCGGGGACTCTGCTTTTCCCTCTCCCTCTGCCTCTCCATCTCTTGCTCTCTCTCTCTCTCTCAAGTAAATAAAATCTTTAAAAAAGAAGAAGAAGAAGAGCAGCAGCTGCTGAGAGAATAAAGGGGGCAAGTCTTAAGGAGGAGATCCCGGAGACACTGGGGCTGAGAGACTTGCATACCCACAGGCATGGTGCCTTCCAGGCACCTCGCCACCCAACATCACAGCCTACACTTAGCCTCTGGAACCTGCTGCTAACCTACAGGGCTCGGTGTCTTTGCTTATATGCTAATGGTCTGCAGGGAGGTTAGCCTTTAGCAAACTGTAGATGATCCAACATAAAGTACGGTTTGGGTTATTTTGAAGTAATCACTGCCTTAGAAAAATCACGAGTGCTAAAAAAAACTTAACTTAAAGATCTAAAACTTTTAGAGTAGCAGAGTCACACAACTTGGATGAGCAGCAAAAGCACTTGGTGGCAATCTATAAGTAATCACACCTCCCTCCCAGGACACGCTCTCTCCTCTGACCCCCACCGAATGGGCAAGAAAAACGTTAACTCTGTGTCCATCCAACCCAGAGCAAAGCAGAGTCCTATCTAATAATCTATGCCAGTGGTTCCCAAGGCGTGGTTCCCAGCACCCCGGAGCATGCGGGAAATGCAGAGTCTCAGACCCCACCCCAGACCAGCTGAATCAGAAACCCCAGGGGTGGGGCCCTGCAGTCTACATTTTGCAAGGCCTCCAGGTAATTCTCATGCACGCTCAAGGCTGAGAATCACTGATGAGACAATCCCTTCAGGTAAGCGAAGGCACATTAGATAGCATGTTCCTACCTCTGATTTTCTCTCCTCTTAGTGTGTGTGTATAGGAAAAGTCTGGAGGCTTTGGGGATCTTACATCAGCAAATGAAGGGCCAGATCCATGGGTGTCTGTCCTCTGCCCTCCACTGTTCCAAGTGGTATCTCTCATTCACCTGGTCTTGCTTTCTCAGCAGACATTTGAAGCTCAAATATGACTTAGAGCACCAGTTGGCAAATTTTGTCAGCAAAAGGTCAGAGAGTAAACAGTTTCAGCTTTGACAGCCATATAGTCTTGGTCACAACAACTCAATTCTGTGTTGCACTGCAAAAGGAACGACAGACAATATGTGAATGAATGAGCGTGGCTGCGTTCCAACAAAACTCTATTTATAAAAACAGGTAATGGACCAATGTGGCTCACACTCTGTAGTGTGCTGAACCCTGAGTTAGAGTAACATGAGCTGCTGTAAGAAATAAGCCTACATATCTTGATAGCGTCTTGGAAGTTTACTCTTGTTCCTGTAACAATCCAACACAATCCAGTATTTCTAGTTGTCAGAAGAGTTTCCTCCAAGGATGATCTGGACACCCCACCCCAGATCCGGTCCCCTTCTTGCTCCACTCTCCCTCACCTCTTCCCAAAGGGACACTTACAGCCCATCCACAGGGATTAGTCACTACACCCCACCTCGAGGCAAAACAGTCTGAAGATGGAAACCCACCTCCAGCAACATCTCCACACTACGGAAGGGGAAGCATGGATTTTGGTGAATATGTAGTCATTCCTTTCACAAGGTGAAACAGGGTGGTGGGCGGAGGAAGATAAGATGTTATGGAAGAGCTTTTATAAGATGAATTTGATGTGCACGTTTGTAGAGACAGAAGAAAGCAAATCAATTTACAGGAACCAACGAATAAGTATAGAACCGGAGAGGAAAAAGCACCACTTGGGGGCCTTCAGTTCTTATTGATAGGTAGGCAAGGGGGTTGAGGAAAAAGAAGTATAGGACATGTGCTCAGAGAATAAGATGTAGGAGCCTGCAATTTCCATTCCATTAACATCAAGCCTGAGTACCAGTGGTACTAAGATGAAGTGGAAAAGGCCAAGCAATAGGAGGTCAAGATTTCAGAGGCTGAGACTAGAGGGGTATTGCCTTTCCGAGCAAGCCTGTGACAAAATCCCGTTTAACTAATGAAGTAGGTTGTCTGGTTTTAGTCATGGCTACAGCGTCTTACCACTCGCCAAGATTAGCATCAAGGGGACTGGACAGGTCCACCATGCGTAACACATACAATACCACAGGCCAATTCATACATTTTCTTAGACTGCCATTCCTTTTCATTGGAATAGCTGCACAGTTAAACTCTCAGTCTTTCAGAAGGTACCAAAATGTATCAAGGTTATACGATCCAACAGTTGTGATCCTTGGTATTTTCTCAAATGAGCTGAAGAATCATGTCCATACTAAACCATGCACACAATGCTTATAGCAGCTTTATTCATAACTGCCAAAACTTGGGAGACACCAAGGTGTCCTTCAGTAGGTGAATGGGTAAATAAACTGTGGTACATCCAGACAATGGAATGTTACTCCATGCCCAAAACAAATTAGCTATCAAGTCATGAAAAGCCATGGAGGATCCTTACATGCATATCACAAAGTGAAAGAAGCCAGTATGAAAAGGCCATATCCAACTCTAGGACACTCTGAAAAAGGAAAAACTATGGAGACAGTAAAAAGATCAGTGGTTGCCAAGGGTTGGAGGGGAAAGAGAGGGATGAACAGGCAAAGCACAGAGGACTTTTAGGGCAACGTAGCAGAGTATTAGTGAAAATATTCTGTATGACCGTAATATGCATACGTCTCATTACACATTTGTGCAAACCCACAGAATGTACAACATCAAGAGTGAACCGTAATGTAAACACTATGGACTTCAGTGTAGACTGTCAGTGTAGACTCATCGATTCTAATCAATGTTCTACCCTGGAGATACTGGTAATGCGGGGGGTTAAGCATGAGTGTGGGAAGGGCATATATGAGAAATGTCTATAATACTGCTGTGAACCTAAAACTGCTCTAAATATAAAAAGTCTATTAAATGTGTGTGTGTGTATCAGTCTTTTCCATCATTTATCAACATGCACGTAATTTTTTTTATCTCTCATGTAAAGTGGTCACTGTAAGACACTGTGGCCTGAGGGAAGGTAGGTAAAGTCCCAAACTGAGGTGAGGGGAGGCTGGGGAGCACTAAGATGGACCCCATTTGCCTCCATCTCTGCCTGAAGTAAAACCTGCACCAGATACTGGCGTCAACATACTAATCAGCTTTACAGGAAGCTGGATTCGGCGGCTATAGAGAAGTGAGATGGCCTGTAAACAGACACTCCTTTTCAGACCTTCCCATCTGGAATCTTGGTACAGTTCTATATACCAAAGGCCTTTGCCAAATGAGACTCTGGATGCATGACAAGTTGTATTTTGAAAAAAATCTTACTTGAATTGCACAAGTTCGAATAAACCAGTAATAAGCCAAATAGTCTGTCTCTTGGAGAGGTGGAGAGACAGAAGGGTCAGGAAGGGAAATCATAAAATAAACAAATCACCGCTATGAAAATTTATATGGCTCACCCCACCTCTGAAATGAGAGTTCAAAATAGAAATGCTTACTCCTTAACACTGGTTATTATAACAAGATGTGTCTATTTCGTGAGTTTGCTGGATACCGTTATCCAGCCATGCCGTGTATTTTTCCATGATAGATTTGAAACATCCAGGGTTTCATTTGTTGCCTCCTCCTACACACCAGATACGTGAGAGAAAATCTCATTTAGATGATGTTTTGTCTAGAGCGGCTTCATAATAAAGCAGATGCAGAGGGTGCAGTTTCAAACACTCACATCCAAACGCACAGAGCTCATTACCTGTAACTGGGGAAACAAGACAGAGATGGATCCCATTCGTGTTCACGCAGGACACAAGCAGAAAGTTCCACTGGCTTAGCCAGAGCATGCTGAGCAATGCTCCTCCCTGCCAGCACTGCCCCGGGTACCACCAGGAGCTGGGTGGGTGGCCAGGCAGGGGCTGCGGAAGCAGCCTAACCACCCTGCACAGTGCCATCCTCAGACATGCCAACCTGGGGCAGTTGGGGATGACAAGCACAATGACCACGCAGCTGCAGGGTCCACACAGTGCAGAAAGTCCCAGCCGGAGCAGAGAAACTAACACGTGATCCTTCACAGGAGACAGTACCTGCCATTCCCAGGGGGCCAAAAAAACCAACCAACCAACCAACACAAACAAAAACTCATTTTCCCTTCACTTTTTGTTTCTCAGCTTTTCATTAAAAGTGCTCTCTGTTTCAGAGACATAATTACTGACAAAATTCGACACACTTTAGAACAGTGTTCAAAAGAGAGAAGACAGCCCAAACAGATTTCGGCTTTTGTAAATTCTGAGTTTTCTCAAAAATAACTCACACAATTTGGACAGGGTAGATTTTTTTTGTAGTCTTTGACTATAAAGCACAATCCCATTTTGCTGACAGTGGACATATATGAATATTTTCAAATTTATAAAGGTTATATGTACATAAGAAAGTAGAGGGGCACCCAGCTGCCTCAGTTGCTAGTGTGTGTGACTCTTGATCTTGGGGTTGCAAGTTCAAGCCCCACGATGGGTGTGCAGATTACTTAAAAAGAAAAGAAAGAAGGGGGGGGAGGGAGAGAAGGAGGGAGGGGAGTGCATTCTTTTTCTCTCCATTTAATTTAATTAATTATTTATTTTTTAATCTGTCTAGGCAGATATCCTTTCTCCTCCTGATTTTTTATTTTTTATTATTATTAACATATACTGTATTATTTGTTTCAGGGGTACAGGTCTGTGATTTACCAGTCTTACACAATATGCAGAGCTCACCACAACACATACCCTGCCCAATGTCCATCACCCAGCCACCCCATCCGTCCCACCCCACCTCCATTCCAGCATCATTCAGTTTGTTTCCTGAGATTAAGAGTCTCTTATGGTTTGTCTCCCTCTCTGGTTTCTTCTTGTTTCCTTTTTTCCCTCTCTTCCCCTATGATACTCTACCTTGTTTCTCAAATTCCACATATCAGTGAGATCATATGATAACTGTCTTTCTCTGACTGACTTATTTCACTTAGCATAATACCCTCTAGTTTCATCCATGCCCATTGCAAATGGTAAGTTGTTTTTTTTTTTTTTTTACAGCTGCATTCTTGAATACTATCAAAATTTGATTTCAGGAGTGCCTGGCTGGCTCTGTTGGTAGAGCATGTAACTCCTGATCTCAGGGTTGTGAGTTCAAGACCCACATCGGGCGTACAGCTTACTTTTAAAAAAAAATCTGATTTCTTTTTCAACAATTAAGGAATCTTCCTGCCTGGTCAATTTTTTCAAGGTGCTTCCTAATTGTGCTTCTCCTTCCCTGTCTATAAAATTTGAAGCCAACAAAAACTAACCCTGGAAGAAAATTCTAGGTGAAATTTAAAGCAAAATAACATGAAAAAACTTCATAGTCATTAGCTAATACAGAGATAGACAAAAAAAATAACAGTTGGAAAAAACACAAATCAGGAAAAATGCTTAGTTCTCTTACAAAGGAATCACATTCTGGATAATATTTATCAACAATGCCACCATATTATTCTTCATCTTAAAACTATGTACACAACACCTCCACTGCCATTGTATTAGTTTCCCAGGACTGCTGTAACAAAGTAGCACAAACTAAATGTCTTACACACACACACAGAAATTTACTCTTTCCCATTTCTGGAGGTCAGGAGTCCAAGATCAAGGTGTTGACAAGGTTAGTTCTGCCACCAAGTCTCAGCCTCATGCATAAGGGTCTCCCACAAACGGCTGCTTTGGTTCTGCCACTCCACCCCTTTTTACTCCAAATCCCTCTTTGCATTTCCACTGCACTGAGCCTTTGTCCAAGCTACTCCTGGACTTGAAATTCTTTTTTTTTTTTTTTAAGATTTTATTTATTTATTCGACAAAGATAGAGACAGCCAGCGAGAGAGGGAACACAAGCAGGGGGAGTGGGAGAGGAAGAAGCAGGCTCATAGCAGAGGAGCCTGATGTGGGGCTCGATCCCACAACGCCAGGATCACGTCCTGAGCCGAAGGCAGATGCTTAACCGCTGTGCCACCCAGGCGCCCCTGGACTTGAAATTCTTGACTCTTTTTCACATCCTAAAATCCTTCAAGGGGTCAGTTCAATGCTCGGTCCTCTGAGGAGACCTTTGGCACCCACCTCCCCGAGATTCTCTCCTTTTCAGCTCTCTGCTCTTTTTACCTCCAAGCAGCACTAGATGACTTGTGTTATGGCTACCATCCGTCTTCCTGACCACAACGGAAGTGCCCTCAGGCCACAGCTCTGTAACCCCATAAAATGGAGTTCACACGGAGCACTCCAGAAAATACCTACTAGCTAACTGAACGAAGCAACAGATGAATGTTGCTGTGAAGAGTCTAATGTGGTTACTAAGCTCACTCAAATAATGACACTTTCTAAGAAAAACATTCATGATTTTTTTCCCTCAGTTCTTGGTCTATGCACTGAGGGAGGATTCAGCAGGACAAATCAGCAGATTAACGAAAATAGCCAATTGATATCCAAACGGAAAGGACCACACCCCTTACAACAACTATGGATCTGAAACTACGCATTTTTAGGATAGCTGTATTCTGGAGTGTGTGTTATCAACAGGTGTTTCCATGACAATACAAGCTCACGTGACAACAACCAGAGCATAGTTGGAGGAAAAATGTCAAAACATGACAGGATACACCTAGAATTCCTTTGATACTAAAGAGGTTTTAGCAAGTTCTTGGAATCTATAAATATCGCCAATCTTTGAAACGTTGGATGGGAAGACAGTCATCCCACACTTTTCCTGCTGCTCTCTGCCTGCAGTGCCCTACCTAGTCTTGCCTGTCTTGCAAAATCTGCAACGTTTCAAACTGCAGCTTCTTTCCAATGCCATCCAGCCTGGAGGATCACCTGCCCTGCCCGAAACAATTTTCTGATGCTTAAAAGCTACTCCGTTAATTCACTGCTTCTAATTCTCAGATGTCTTGTTCATGTATTTCTGTAGCAAATGCCTCAACTTGATCTCAAGCTCCTTGAAGACAGAGACTACAACATGGGTCTTCATATCGCCGCAGAATTTGTCATGCATCTGTATCTCTCCTTACTCTGAAATGTTTCCAACTTCAGCTAAAAGTAAAAAGTAGGAGCCTGAAGTTTTCAACACCGTTGAAATCTCTCCCTGCCCCCACAGGCTTAAAGGACTGCTGAGCAAATTACACTGTAAATCTGAGACAGGAGAGCCATTTCTCCACTGCCTAGCAGAAGTAGCTAGTCCCGGTCAACAGCACTGAAGACAAAAAACACTATGAAATGCGCAGGCTGAAATTTGCCACTAAAGCAAAGCAAAGCTTTCCAATGACAAAGTTACTTTAAAATCCTGTTTTTATTTCTGACATGTAATTATTACTATATAAGCTGGGCTGAGTGAATTTACACTTTTTTTGAAATACAGTCAAGAAAAATTACAACTGTAATATTAACTGTAAATATTTGGAAGGATTAGGGGTGTCAAGCATTCTACTCTAGCACAATGCACTGAAAAATTGGTTGTACTAGTTACTGCACTCAAATGTGAAGACATTTATTATTCTTTTGTATATACATATATGTATATATGTATTACAAAGTACATGTGTGTGTTGTGTGTGTATATATACATGTATACACATACACAAACACATACTTTGGTTGTTTTCCTTATTTCAGATCAATTTTATTGCTTGGATTATTGGAGTTTGGGCAGTGGCTTCACTTCCCACCTTGATAAAATCCCACCTTTATAAAAGTTGTAAGTCTGGGGCACCTGGGTGGCTCATTCGTTAAGCGTCTGCCTTCGGCTCAGGGCGTGATCCCAGAGTCCTGGGATCGAGCCCCACATCAGACTCCTTCACTGGGAGCCTGCTTCTTCCTCTCCTACTCCCCCTGCTTGTGTTCCCTCTCTCGCTGGCTGTCTCTCTCTCTCTGTCAAATAAATAAATAAAATCTTTAAAAAAAAAAAAAGTTGTAAGTCTTTGAGAAATTCCAGCTAGGCTTTCCATAGTTGGACCCCTTACTCCCACAGTTTTAAAAGTGTTTTTGGTGGGTTTGTTTTTAATATTTGGAGTTGTCTCTGTCCTCACGTTCCTTCTATTGGATCCAGTTCCCCCTCCTCCACCACCTTACAGAGTGAGTAGCCAAGCCAGTCAGGGTTTATCCATCCTTGTTGCACGGTTCATGGCCTTCCAGAAAAGATGTCCACATATTTAGAGTTTAGCCATAAGATAAATGAAAAATGCTAGTGACGATTGGTGACAATTTCAGATTTACACCGAGAAGCCCACAGTGTCTTGCTGGTATAACAAGGTAAAGTTAAAAAGAACAAGGAATACCACGAGGCAATACAAAAGACAGTCATGAATACATTAAGGGTGCAAGAAATGAAGAAGTCCTCCGAAGGAGAAGGACCATGTCTGATGAAGGAGGAGGTTATGTTTAGGCAGGCAACCTTGAAATTAAGAGAGTCAACTATGTATAATGTATACCTTACCACATATAATGTAACCTTTCCTAGCATCAGTGGGAACTCAAATTATCCCTGATTTTTATCATAACCATCATTCCTGACTTCAATGCTTTCCATTAGAGAGGTATGGTGAACCCAAGTTACAAAATCAAGAATGCTTCCCTCAAGATTCATCTGGCTTTACATGGCTTCCCCAGGTCTCTCTAGACTGGAGACATGCACTGGTTTATATGGTACACAAATATCTTGATGTGGCTTTTTCCCCCAGATGCACAGTCAACCTTCCCTTTTAGCTAAATCTCACCTGAAGGCTTCTGTGGCATGAGGAGATAGCATTTCCCATGCCCTGGATGCTTCAGCAGCCCAGCTCCTTTCCAAGAGCCTCCCACCAAGGAAAATGCAGGAGCAATGCAGAAGAGCCAGCTTCTGGTGCAGGAGCTCCATCTCCAAGCTCAGCCTTCTGTTCCACCAGGGTCAAGTTCCCTGGTTCTCCGACTCATTTGGGCTCCATGTTACATCTCCCCCAGATCACTTCCTGTGCCATTTGCTGACAAGCCATTTTGGACCAGTCTCAGCACATCCTAGGCAGGAGTCTGGCATCTGCCCCCCTCCCCCCAGAGCATCGCCTGTCACCACCACAGCTGAGGGGCACTTACTGTCCTGCCAGCCCAGCCCAACAAGCCCTGCCACTGGGGCCAATTCCAAGACAGATGGGAAGAGACACTGTGCAGCTGCCCATGGAGAAATCATCTCGGCTTTCAGCCTGGAGTGATCGGCAGCCGGCATGCTCATCCTTTCAGACTTCAGCTTCTGTATGCTCTGATGAGCTCTTACAGCAGATAAGCCCTGTGGTTTGGAGAAAAACAGTATGACAGCAACACACACACACACACACACACACACACACACACACACACTTCTCTTTCCAGCTAACTTCCAGAAAAGTACAGAAGCCCTCTGGGTCCCAGAAATGATGAATGTGTATTTATGTCCCATTTCAATAGGCTGACCTTCCATGTGATTCTGACTTCTAATAGCTTTAGGATAATAGGGAGAAATTTCAAACTCTACCCTTAGCAGGAAGGTAGCCAGCTCCACTCTGGGGCACAGAGGTGTGTCTCTGAAGTCCGGTCCATCTTCAAAGAGATCCTGAGAAGAAATCACTCTTGATCCCCTGTAACCTGACACTACACATGGCTGTGTTCACAGTTCCCTTTGTTCCTAGAAACCCCAGGATTCCTGAATAAACAGTTGAAGAGTTTCTGTCACAGTAGATCATTTATCATTTGTAGCAATTTAGAATACCTAAAGTCAGCTTTAGAAAATAATTTTGCTTCATTTTTGAATTTGAATATTAAAGTGGCAAACCTTTGAGGAATCTCCTCAAATCACTAACTTCAAAATCGTCTTGTATCTTTCAAAAAAAAATCACTCCATTAACTATACAAACAAACATGCAGGGTTTACACAGATGTCGACAGCACCACTATTCACAATAGCCAAAAGGTGGAAACAACCCAATGTCTAGTAAAGGATGACTGGATACTCATACAAATTATAAATACACCCAATACAAATTGCAGTGTGTATACATACAGAATATTATCCAGCCACAGAAATGAGCGAAATACTGATACGTGCTGCAGTGTGGATGAACATCGATGCTCAGGGAGAGAAGCCAGACACACAAGGATAAATATTGTGTGGTTCCATTTACGTGAAAGACCCAGAAGACGCAAATCCAGAGACAGAAAGTAGACTGGTAGTTGCCAGAGCTGAAGCGAGGGGGAAACGTAGAGCCACAGTATTCAATTTTGGAGCGATGAAAATGTTTTGGAACTAGATGAAGAAGATGGTGGTACAACCTTGTGATTATACCAAATGCCACTGTTCACTTTAAAATGATTAGTTTTGGGGCGCCTGGGTAGCGCAGTCATTAAGCGGCTGCCTTCGGCTCAGGGCGTGTTCCCGGCGTTCCGGGATCGAGTCCCACATCGGGCTCCTCCGCTGGGAGCCTGCTTCTTCCTCTCCCACTCCCCTGCTGTGTTCCCTCTCTCGCTGGCTGTCTCTCTGTCACATAAATAAATAAAAAATCTTAAAAAAATAAATAAATAAAATAAAATGATTAGTTTTGGGGCTCCTGGGTGGCTCAGTCAGTTAAGCATCTCCCTTTTGCTCAGGTCGTGATCCCAGGCTCCTGGGATCGAGCCCCACGTCGGGCTCCCTGCTCAGCTGGGAGCCTGCTTCTCCCTCTCCTCCCTGCTTGTGCTCTCTCTCGCTATCTCTGTCACTATCTCTGTCTCTCTCTCTCTCTCTCTCAAATAAACAAAATTTTTTAAAATAGATAAATAAAATGATTAGTTTTATTTTATGTGAATTTCACCTCATTTTTTTTAATTCATGATTTAAAAGGTATAAAACAGATTTTGCTACATTATTTTTGTTCTAAGAGAATTTATGTTTTCTTTTTTGGGAGAAACTGTTCAACACACCTAAAAAATCTTATGCTGTGCCACCTTTTTAAATGTCTTTCAGAGGATTCTAAGAATAAGTGGTTCTAAGGGGGGAAAGATCCCTACCCTATGGATCTAACACCCAAAAGGCAAAAATGGTTACAGTTTACCTAAAATCAAATACAGGAAACAGATTAAGACGCACAGGTCGGGGTGCCTGCCTCAGTCGGTTAAGTGTCTGTGCCTTCGGCTCAGGTCATGATCTCAGGGTCCTGGGACTGAGTCCCACATTGGGCTCCCTGCTCAGCTTCTCCCTCTCCCTCTGCTGCTCCCCCTGCTTGTACTCTCTCTATGTCAAACAAATAAAAAAAAAAAAAAAATGCACAGGTGGGCCATTATAGGTGGATTAAAGCAAAGGGATTGAAGTTTTACCAGGTAAAGAAAATATGAAAGTATAGTTCCAGGCCACTGAAAATAGAGTCTGTGAAGACCACCAGCATCAGCATTACCTGAGAACTTCCTAGAAATGCAGGCTCTCAGCCCCACCCAGAACTACAGGATCAAAATCTGCCTTTTAGCATAATCCCCATGCATTTCCATTATCCAGAAGCAGTCCACAGCCCCTGTCCATGATGTTGTGTTATTTTTTTTATTATGTTTTCATTTTAACTCCAGTTAGTTAATATACAATGTGACATTCGTTTCAGGTGTACAATATAGTGATTCAACACTTCCATACAACACCCAGTGCTCAGCATGACAAGTGCCCTCCTTCACTCCCATCACCTGTTTCACCCATCCCCCCACCTGGTCACCATCAGTGTGTTCTCTGTAATTAAGAGTCTGTTTCTTAGTTGTCTCTGTTCGTTTGTTTCTTAAATTCCACATATAATTGAAATAATATGGTATTTTTCTTTCTCTGACTGACTTATTTCGCTTAGCATTATACCCTTGAGATCCACCCATGTTGTTACAAATGGCAAGATTTCATTGTTTTTGATAGCCAAATTAGCTATCAAGCTGCTATCAAGCAGCCCGAGTGCCCATTGACTGATGAATGAATAGATAAGATGTGGTATAGATATACAATGGAATATTATTCAGAAGTTGTGTTATTTTTGCATTCAACAAAAAGGCCTCTATGTCCTCCAAAAGGTGTCTTCACAGAGCTGGCAGCACCCAGCTCCTCCCTTCCCTCCAAGCCACCTAAAATAGTTCTATGCTGCACCACCACCCCCAGCCAGCCCCTACAAGAGGCAAGATTCTGTCAAGGAGAGCTACACAACCTAGGGACCCGCACAGAATTTTCTAACCTAATCTTTACCAACCAACCAAGATTTTCTTCTCCCTAGAAGCACTTCTTTCTTTTTCAGCTGTCTTCCACCACTGATAAACAGACCAGTCAGTTCTACTTCAGACATCTCTTCCTCACAATTCTCACAGGCAGAGTTAAAAGGATCTCCTGATGGATTGGGGTAGACTGGAGGGAAAGACAGACAGAAGGCTTCAGGGCCCTCACTATGAGAAGGACGGCATTTCCATGCTGACATGGAAAAAGCAGTAGGAAAGGCAAGTCTGGTAGAGAACACCCAGGACAGGAAGCAATGCTAGAATTAGTTATGTGTGCTGCCCTACAAGAGTTTCCACTCATGGAAACCGCACCTGTGCCCTCTCTCACAGCAGGCTCTATGTATTCTGACAAATGGATCCCAGCACTACTATGCATGCATGTGCAAACCCATACATGTGGGAGTGTGCAACTGGATTATTGCATTAGAAGACCCTTGGGGCTGCTTTTGGTAGCAGGGACTCTGAATGCTTTGTGCTGAGTGTCAGGTGCATATAGTGAGACAAATGCTTAGCCGCTCTGCAATCACATGATCTGACACGCAAGAAGATTACCCATAATCTTGTGTTCCTCACATCAGGAAGTAAATCAACTGGCATCTGGAAAAACAAAGTGCTACATCTTGAGAAAAAACAAAGCAAAACTCAGCTCCTGCTTCAGTAGAATAGATGCAATAATCATGTGTATGTGTATATGCGTATATATTATGAAATTATAATATATATACACCTATATTATGAAATATTACATATAATTATGTAACATGTAGTCATACATTTATACACAAATTATACATCATCTATAAAATATATATCTTTGTGTTTGTTAAAATTTTATAATTTTAATAACTATATTGCATATAACAGTTACAGAATTCTATTCATTTTACTATAAGATATGTTAATCATCTACATTTATACATATTCTATAATACACATTATATAATATAGAACAGAATTATATACCTTATATAGTATAAATTTGTCTATATTTTATGTAACATTCATTACATTTGATAATAATATATAATACATATTATAGAATATATATACAATCTGTATGATCATTAATGTATTTTATTAATATGTACAATAGCCTTAAAAACTACCAAACCATAACATGTATATAGGTCCCAAATTAATTCATGACCCATCACAGCCAGTCTGCCCTCTTAAGCTCCAGCTAATGTGGAGCTGTCCTCAGTGGACATTATGACCTCATTCTTAAACCGGCTCACATTCCTCACCTGCCCTCATCGTCCCCTTTAGCTCATGAAACATGCACCCACCATCCATTTTTACATCCTTTAAATGTATTTTCTGTGCTATTAGTCATCCATTAACTTGAACGTTTAAAAAGATGCAAGTAAGGAAGATCGGTAGGAGAAGAAAGGGAAGAAGGGGGGGTAAAAAGAAGGGGGAATGAACCATGAGAGACTATGGACTCTGGGAAACAAACTGAGGGCTTTAAAGGGGAGAGGGGTGGGGCATCAGGATAGGCTGGTGATGGGTATTAAAGAGGGCACGTATTGCATGGTGCACTGGGTGTTATACACAAGTTATGAATCACGGAACTTTACATGAAAAACTTGGGATGTACTGTATGGTGACTAACACAATAAAAAATTATTTAAAAAAAGTAAAAGATGCAAGGAAAACTGGACAGAAAATTCATCTTAGCACCATGAATGGCTCTCAAAGACAGAACCCATATAGAAGAGAGATGATCAACTAGCAGATGAGGACTGGGGCACAGACCACTAGATGAGCTGGCTCAGGGAGGTCCCAGAAAGCGACCATGAGGAACCAGCCAGAGGTCTGGAGTAAGGGAACGATTTTGGATGACCAGACACATACAAGACCAAGTGTGAGTGAATGGTCACTAAAATAGGAATGGTTTCTATACAGGCACCATTTTGTCAAGTATCTCCTATCTCCATAAGCTGAACATGTATTCGTCAGGGTAGGATAACTGTTGTCACAAACAGTCCTTCTGGTTCAGCACAATAAATATTTCTCTGTTGCCCGCACAACATTCCAATGCACAAGTTTCTGCTCTGACAGCGGTGCTGTGCACCTCTCCTTGTTCTTTCTTGTGAATCTTCCAAATTCTGGGGCTATAAAGAACTCGCCTTCCAGATACACCAAGGGAAAAAGGGGACATGGAGCATTGCACATGAGGCTATTTGGAGCTAGGACTGCAGGTGACATGTGTCACTTCAGCCATATTCCCCTGGGCAGAACTCTGGCACAGGGCCACCCCACATGCCAGGGAAACAAGGCAATGTGGCCTAGCTGAGCACTCAGGAGGAAAACTAGCTAGGGACCACAAAGACGGGTAGATCATGTAGAAAATAGTCCTGGAGTAAAGACCTTTTAAGACATGGTTTGACCAGTTGAGGAATATCTTTAGAACTACCACCATCCTCTTAACCTTGGGCTTAAATTATAAACAACAAAAATAATAATTAGGTTGGGGGGATAAACTAAAACCAGCGAAATGCATGCTAGGAAATATATGATGAACTGGAATTAACTACTCTATACACGTAGTGTTAGCTGTCCATCCCATCAATGACAAAAAGAGAGAAGAAAACCACAGCTCCAAGTGCCTAGGCAAGTATGCCTGATTTGATTTCGAGTCAGACCCGCTCTGTCTTTTACTATCCTGCTTCTCCCAGCATTGTCCTTATTGCCAGGGGTTGGCCAACTACAGCCCACAGTAACATCCTGTTAACTACCTGTTTTGGTATGGTCCAAAAGCTAAAAATGGTTTTTACCAAAAATAAATAAATTTTAAAAATGCTTTTACATTTTTCAAATGGCTGAACAAAATCAAAAGAACCATAAAACATCAAGGCCCATTAAAATTAAATGAAACTGGAACTTCACTGTCCATACATGAAGCGTTACAGGAACACAGCCACATTCATCTGTTTAGATGTTGTCTGTAGCTGCTTTCATACTACAACAGCAGAGTTGAAACCTTACAACAGACTGTATGGCTCACAAAGCTGAAAATATTTACTATCTGGCCCTTTACAGTAAAAGTTTACCCACCCCTGGTCGAAGCCAAGCTGGCTACTTTCTGCTGTCAAAAACTGTTGTCAAATACACAATGTTTTCACTTCGCGCGATGCAGTATGTTCAGTGATCAAGCTTTTCAGTGTTTCTGCCGAAACCAAGTAACAGGTTGGCAATTCTTCATCTACTCCCCTTGCTTTTGCTGCGTCAATCCATACTACACAGGAAGCTTAGAATACGGAGCAGCTACAGCGCGCAGAGACGGCAGGAAGCCCCCTCTGCTTTTCTATGCATGAACTGGGAAGATTTTGCTATAACTAAAAAGTTTTAAACAGAAGAAAAAATGCTCAGGCCTCTGAATAATCTGGAAGATTTCCCACCCTTTCTTCCAAGCTCTGTCCTCCATGACTATTTTCTACGTCTCATTTATAAACACCACTGCTCCCAGCTATAGCAGCTGGGATTCAAAACGACTTCCTCTGCCGGTGATTTATCATCACACTATTTTATACACACCCTACATCAGCTTCCTAGGGCTGCCATAACAAAGTCAAAGCCAGCATTACTCAAGTCTGTCTGAATTCAAAGCCCAAAATAATTCCCACTAGCCCATCTTTCCAGCACTTTCTCTACCCTAGGATAATGGCCATGAAGCCATTTATTCCCCCTCGTCCCTCCCCCACCACTATACAGAGATCAACTGGTTCTATCCTACATTTTCTCATCTATGGGTCCTTTTCCTCCACCCAAACAAACTGACTACTTTCCTCTTCGGTGTTCATCACATCCAGACTCTTATTCCTAAACTCAACTTTGTTTCTCCTTTACTCTTATTTACAGTTGACATAACTAGACTGAGCAATACTGCAACTAATAAAAACTATTAATACATATTTACATCTGCTAAAGTTTCATAATTTATCATATTTTTTTCTTACTGGTTTCAACCCACAGCCTGCCCAGCAAACTCCTCCAGCTGGCCAGACTCCTGGACTTGCTTCTGCAGCAGTACCATTATTGCCCCTTGTAGGCCTCTACAACTTCGCCAGGCTGCTTGGCAACTCAACTTCCCATATCAAATTAGTTATATAACCATGCTTCAGGCAACTTCTGTTGTTATTGGTAAGTGACTATAATTGGATGAAGCCACATATTTTTCATGAATGTTAGGTCATTTTTGCTCCTCCAGCCACAATTTACAAGGGGCCTACCGGAAACTAATCTCTCAGTTTTGCAAGTTTCCACAATACCATACGTCAATGGGCCATTACTTCATATAAACAGTAAATAAAATCCTCAAAGCGGCAAGGTATTCCCCCCAAATTTATTATTATTATTATTAAATAAATACACTACCGCACCTCACCCCCTGCGAAGTCATGAGCCAACTCCTATTAACTAAAATTACAAATTCTATTATAAAGTGATTACTCCTTTCCGGAAGGAAGAGAAAAAAAGGCAACATTAGCTGCTAAAATTCAGAAACTGGAAGTAATGCAAACAGCTACCAAATGGTCGTCAGGTAAAAACAAAGACCAAACATTCGTAATTTAGCCAAGATCCTAATCCACATTAACTCATAACAATGAATTAATGGCACAGATGGTTGTCATGGTGACCTCATTTTGGCTTTAAGAATCTAGATATCAGATGACGCGTATGAGACATGACGTCGAAATAATGAACAGGGGGCATGCTTTAGATTCCTGGCATCTCTGACCTTCTTAAATTTAAACTACCTTTTAAATCCATCTGAAAATATTCAAGATAGCACTCACGCCTCCTGATTTATGCTAACAATTTGATTGTCTTTCCCTTCTCTTAGCAAAGCTAACCACATTTGAATATCCTGAACGATTTAACCACCTCAACAGATTTCTGATCAAAGCAAGTGTGAAATAATTTTCCCAGCTTTGTACAGCAAAATTCTTTATGCAAGTAAGTCAACAATACGGAGAGGAGATAATGCAATTCAAAGGGCGTGAAGACAGGGCTTATAGAAGAGGCATTTGCTAATATTATGTGAAATTGTTTCTTTTGTTTTCTTAAATCTCAGCTGGGAGGCAGCAGCAACTGAAACAATGTTCTCCCAGTGTAGCACCGTATTTAAGATGCTTCAGAGAATGAAATTATTTTCTAATCATGAAATCCACTAGACTGTGGAACAGCCTAAGAACAGCATGCCAGCAGTTTTGGGTCATTTTGAAGTTAACACACTGGGGAGTCTGGGGTGCCCTGCATTAACTCACCTGAGGCCACTGCTGGAACTAAAGCAAGTGAGCAGTCCTGGGATGTGAGAGAGAACACAGGAGCCCTGCTTCCTGGCCTCCCGGTTTAGCAGTTAATGCAGATAGAACAGCTG
The DNA here is from genome assembly GCF_023065955.2 of Ursus arctos. NCBI lineage: Eukaryota > Metazoa > Chordata > Mammalia > Carnivora > Ursidae > Ursus > Ursus arctos. The sequence continues at coordinate 6,224,462 of NC_079873.1, forward strand.
AGGAGCTTGCCAAATCAGGCAGGTGACACATGCTGGGGAAGAGTAGGGAAAGTATACCTGCAAAATGTTCTAAGCCTGGACTCTCAAAAGAAAGGTGCTGATCA